>NW_027133829.1:10227500-11579206 GCF_026122565.2 Emydura macquarii macquarii | reverse complement strand
CCTTCTTCTTGAATTGTGAGATTGACTTTTTGGTCATCTGGTAAGGTGTTCTTAAATGATTTCCAATTATTCACATTTTTCTGATTAAAGTCTTCCTCCCAGCTGATTTGACTCATAATTGTTTTCAACTATGTGAAATCAGCCCTGTTCAAGAACCAAGTATATATTTTCCTAGCCTGGATTTTGTTCTGCTTGCACATTATAAATGTGAGCATCATGATCACTTGTATCTAGAGTATCTTAATTTTTAGTGCTGTGATCTGCTCCTTTTTATCCGTTAGGACAAGGTCTAATACAGAATTCCCCCATGTTGGCTGCAACGCTTTTTGGGTTCGGAAATTGTCTGCTCTAATGTTTAGAAATTCCATGGATGTTTTCGTTCTGGCAGCGTGGGACCTCCAGCATATGTTACTCAAACTGATCACACAGTGTGACTTGGTGGTCTGTGACAGACACCAAACAGTGCTGCCTCTTGTGCTTTCTCTGTTAGGACATTGATCCATAAGCATTTACGATCATTTTCTTCCGCATTATCAGAGGCGTAGCCAGAACTGATTTTTTGGCAGGCCCTGTGGTTGACGGGTGGGCACAAGCTTCTGTCACAAGCGTTTTACAGAGGCTGATAAAAACGTGGGATGAATTGCTTAAAATCTGATTGAGTTGGCCTGCTTTCAAAGTGGATGGGCCATGGCCTACCCAGGCCCACCCGTAGCTGTACCACTGCACGTTATCAGTGCCTTGGAAACAGGTAATGTCCTTTTTGAGGTAGTACGCTTGTCCCCCGGCGTAAGAGTGCGGGGAATATCCAGCCCATTTGATCAGCCAATCGCACTAAAGATGCAGTGATCTAAAAGACGAGATGCTGGAGCGTTTCACCACCTTTCGTAGCTGGCAGATTATACAGCATTGAAAACCCTGGGGTCGGGCACCAGCAGCTTCAGAAATACTTTGTGAGCGGGGTCAGCGAGGCAGAGCTGTGTGTGTCACGGGCCTGGAGTCCGGGGACGGGGACAAACCCAGAGTGGTCTGGCTGAGATTGGGACTCTGCAACTCGAGTCCTATGCCGTGTCTTTCAGACCGAGCTTTTTGGCACCAGGCCTGTCACTTGCGCTGGGTGGGCATGTGCACACGCGCGTGCAAGGCCTGGGATAATGGGGCCCGGACCTAGGGGGCTTCTGCACTACAGCAATATAAGTGTTAAATCATTTTAAAATGAGCTCACGATGGGTGGGAGTTTGTGTCCTGAGGAGCCACTAACCCAACAGCCCCAAATGTGCACCATTAACTCTACCCCTGCTTCCAATGTGGCGCAGCCGCTCTCAGGGCAGTCTGTCTGTGGTGCACGTTAGAGCACTTTGGGAAAATCAGCACTTGAACATAAAAACTGCTATTCGGGGTCAGACCAAGGGTCCATCCAGCCCCGTGTCCTGTCTGCTGACAGCAGGCAAGGCCAGGTGCTTCAGAGGGAATGAACAGAACAGGCAACCATCGAGTGATCCCTCCCGTTATCCATTCCTAGCCTCTGGCAAACAGCAATCGCTGCCTATCCTGGTTAATAGCCATTGGTGGACCTGTCCTCCATGAACTTACCTAGTTCTGTTTTGAACCCTGCTATAGTTCTGGTCTTCACAACATCCTCTGGCAAGGAGTTCCACAGGTTGACTGCGTGTTGTGTGAAGAAGTACTGCCTTTTGTTCGTTTTAAACCTGCTGCCTTTTCATTTCATTTGGTGACACCCTAGTTCTTGTGTTATGTGAAGGAGTGAGTAACACTTCCTTATTCACTTTCTCCACACCAGTCATGTTTTTATTGACCGCTCTCATGAAAGCTGTGTTTCTTTTTTTAACCCTGACTCAAACTGGGGCAGTCAAGCCTTGGAGTGACCGGTATCTCTGCAAATCCATATACCTGTCTCTGTGCAGCATGCCCAGGGCTCAGAGCCTTGCTGAATTGCTGCATCTTATTCTGGGGAGGGGTAGGGCTAGGTCCCCATCCTGCAAGGTGATGGGCATCCTCTGTCCGCTCAGCGCCTCTGGAGTTATGCCCCACCTGGCAGGATGGGCCCTTGTTCCCCGCGGGGGCAGGAAAGTCAATGACTCCAAATATCTCTGCCCAGACGGCGGGAAGCTGGATGTGCTGCTGGACCTCACTCCTTCGCTTTAATCAGCAGGGCAGGGAGCGTCTATTCATTGCCCCCGCGGCATTCATCAGGGTCACTGCAGATGGTCAGGTGCGGGATGCTGGGGATTTCTGTGGGCCCCCCGGTGCTTCCTATCACCTGGCCCGCCCCAGTGCCTGCAGTTCAGGAATTCCCGGACCCTTGCCCCGCTCAGCGCTGCACAGCCAGGTTCTTTGCGTTCCCAGATGCTTTATGTCACCGGTTGGGGGCACCCTGCAGCTGTTTCTCTCCACCAGGCGGGGGACAGACTGGGGCATCCATCAAGTGCCGGTGTCACCGGGGGCCAGGCCACAGTGGGGAGGGAGGGAGGGAGATCGGAGCCGGGGGCTTGGATTTGATCCTTTGCTCTGGGTGAGACCCCCGAGGCCGGAAATATCCAGGAGACAACGGATTTGACCCTCCTTTGGTAGCCTGGGGGACAGCCTGGGGGACTCCCTCGCTGGGAGTAGCGCAAAGGGGGGGGACATAGCAGGGGTCTTGTGGGGAAGCCCCCAGGCTGGCAATGCACGAGGGGCACCTGTGATGGAGTGGAGTCGGGTGGGGATTTCCCCTTTGGCAGATGCTCAGTGGCCATCTCTGGCCCAGTAACCTGCTAGCCTTCCCTGGGATCCTGATCCCGAGGGAGCCTGTTTAAAGGGCCGCTGAGGGAACAGGCCTGCGGATGGGGCTGGGCCTTTGCCCAGCGCTTCCTTTTCTGTGCTCTGCCCTGGCACGGACACCAGCATGGGGCCGAGGACGGCGTTTGCTGGTGAACAGCGGCAGGGACCCAGCAAGGGGATTTGTGTGTGTGTGTGTGTGTGTGTGTGTGTGTCACACCCACATGGCAGCAGTGTTAACTGGTGCCGGGGCTAAGGACAAATAAGTTGCATGCAGACGATGCTTCCCACCAGACTGCGCCAAGCAAAGATGATTTGGTCGGTTTGCCCCCGGCGCTGCTCTCCCTTGCTCGGGGGGCTGCGAGCAGGGTGTCTGAGCTAGAGCCAGGCGGGTGGCTGGTTGTCTGTAACGGCTCCTCGTTCCCACACCCTCCTGACACCTGGGAATGAATCAGCACCGCCTCTGAACTTCAGGAGACACGCCTGAGCCCCTGGCAAGCCAGGTTCAGTGCATCTCCCCTCTTAGTTCTGGTGGGGGAAACCTGACTCCAGGAGCAACAAAGGGGTCTGTGTTCATGTCTCCTGTGTGCGAAACTTGAAACACGGTTTATTTTCCAAACAGATGTTTCTACCCTTCAGTCTGGGAGCTGCTTTGATGCCACTGAAAACAAACCTGGGAGCATTGGGCTAGATCTGGGGGGGTCTAGAGCTCCTGACAGCCACAGTGTGTGTGTGCGTGCGTGCGTGCGTGTGTGTGTGCGTGCGCGCGCGGGGGGGGGGAGAAATGGCAGCCAGCCTCCAGTCCAGACATTCCTGGGGTCCGGCCTCTCCCTAGAGACAGGCTTGTTCCGGGGGAGCTGGGGTAGGTTGAGAGGCAGGTGTGATGTGGCTTTGCCTTTGTGCCATGGTCTAAACGTGGCTCAGCTGCAGAGAGGCGACCTGGGGGGCCTCCCTGCTCATTTCTGTGAGTTCAGAAACGTTCAGCTGGTGCGCTGCGTTCTCAGCGGCGGGGCCCCGTGCGTTGGGCTCTATGAGGATGCTCGGCGTTTGCCGCGTCAGCGCCAGGGGGCGGCGTTTCCGGGCTTTGCTGCACATCCACGCGGGCAGCTGTCCATGTTACCGAGCTGCTCATTGCTTTGACGCCGGCTGCGTGATCCCCCCGCCCTGGGAGCTGGGTGGCGGCGTGAGCGTGTGGGGCGAAGGGAGCTGGCCCTGCTCCTGCTCACCCTGCAGTCAGGGCCTTCACAGGGCGACAGGCAAAGAACTAATACGTGGCCAGGCTTGTGCGCGCCCGTAGCCTGCGGAACCCGCTGCCACAAGACCTTGTTGGGCCAAGAGCCGAGCCTGGGCCCTTGGCACCGATAACAGCAACATCCAAAGCCAGGCTAATAAATAGTCAAGCCGAGAACCCAGGTGTTGTGACGGGCTGTGAATCCTCCTGCTGCGGGGCAGTGGCCGACCATTAACCTCCGGCCAGTGGGAGGAAAATTCCTCTGCTCGGGGTCTTGAACCTTCCTTGACGCTGGCCGGTGTCCGAGACCAGATGTGGGCTAGCTGGGCCCAGCCTGGCAGCCCCCCTGGCCCTGATCTGTGGTGGAAGAGCGGCAGCCCAGCCCCGGGGGTTTCCAGCTGGCCCTTTGGCCAGCGCTACACCCTCTGTTACGGGGAAACCGTTAAATGTAGCTGTGGCCTGGCACTCGCCTGCCTGCCTCGGGGGAGTCTCAGCCCCTGGCTGTGGGCGGCTGAGCCCTGCCGCCTGTCCGCCCCGTGTCGCTGACCGGTTCTTTTCTCTGCAGGGAGCTGAACGGGAACAACATCACCCGGATCAACAGGAACGACTTCGCGGGGCTGAAGCAGCTGCGTGTCCTGTGAGTCCCCCCGCCCCGGGCCCGTCGCTAGCGGGGTGTCGCTCGCCCCATCGGCAGCACCGTGGGGCCTGGCCTGGCCGGGCTGACCCAGGCTAGGAGAACTGGTGCGAGTGGGGGCGGAGAAGGGCTCGCAAGCCCCTGCTGTCAGACCCGTGATGTGAAGGGGGCTGGGGCCGGGTGCAGGCGACTCCTCTGACGGGAAAGGGAACTCGGATGAAAGGAGCTGAGTGAGACTGTGCATAGGGGTCCTGCCCCACACGACTGTCGGGGACCCCCCCCCCAGGGGAGGTGTTGCCTGGTTACTCCGATAGCCCAGAGGGACTTAGACCCCCACCCCCCGGCTGGCGTGCCCGCCAGGTCCATGGAGGTTGGCTGATGGCGAGGGAAGCGGCTGGAAGCTGCGGCGGGAGCTCTCCTCAGGGCGTGAAATGCAGCCCCCGGAGGGAGCATCCCTTGCCCAGCCGGTCCCCGTGCCGGTCCCACGGCGGCTGTGCGGGGCATTCCCAGCGAGCGAGTCCTCTCGGCTCTGACCCCTTCTCTGCCTCCCTTTCCCAGGCAGCTGATGGAAAACCAGATCAGCACGGTGGAACGGGGAGCCTTCGATGACATGAAGGAGCTGGAGCGGCTGTGAGTGCCTGGGGGTCTGCGAGGCAGGGAGGGGCACAGGGGAGGGGCAGCAACAGCCCGGGGGCCGGTGGCTGTGCTGTTGCACGGGGTGGGGGGCGATTTGGGTGCAGCCCGCTGCTCCCCCGTGCTGCACTCATCCCCTGGAGCAGAGGAAGCACGAACTGCTCTGCAGTGGTTTCCCTCTGGCTGATCCAGGAGCCTGACAAAGAACCGTGTGGGGATGGGAGGGGATAATGAAGAGAACTGGGGGTGGGGGGGACCCTGGAGCAGACCCTTGTCCATCCCCACTCTCCAGAGCAATCCAGGTGCAAGCAGGATCTCTGTGGAGGGCAGGGCGTGGTGGTGCCTTCCTTGTCTTGGCTGGGCGCCGTGCTGTGGGACGGGCCCTGCTCCCTCGCTAACACAGGCAGATGGCTGGGGAGCAAACCTTTTTATACACCAGCTGCGGAGCTGCCCGGCATTTACACTCAGCCGCTTCCCAATCTGCTCCTTTTCCCTCGTGGATCAAAATAACTCCTCAGCAGTGTGTGCGCTTAATGAGCGGGTGTGCAAAGCAGCCACCAGCACAGCGGCTCTTTCAGTGCGGTGCGAAGCCTGCACCTGCAAGCGTTCGGGGGGTATTAGCAGCAGACGTGCTGCCTGGGCACATACCACCGTGGGCTGTGCCCCGTCCGCTCTTGGAAGGAAGCAGGGTCAGGCCGGCTCAGGGCTGGGATGGGCAGCCGCCCAGGCACACACAAGTGCTGCGGGAAGTGGTTCCAGCCCCCATGGGAACGTCTACACTGCTATTTTTAACCCCATAGCGTGACCCTGAAGTCAGTTGACCCCGGCGCTGAGACTTGCTGCTGCGGCTCTTTTCTCGCAGTGTAGACATACCAGTAGGGCTGACCCCAGTACTGCAGTGGGGTGCTGAAGGAGGTGCTCTGCCTTTCACTGAAACTGTGACCGCTAAAGGTCCCTCAGCGCCTGTCCCATAGGGAGGGATGTCCTGTCCCGATTCCGAGCTGTGCAATTCTAGTTTGCCTCTCTGAAACTGCAGGGGATTTCAATCAGAGGTGGTGTCCTCCACTTTCGGTCCTAATCTGTAAGATAGTGTTGCTGTGTGCTTTTTAAACGAGTGCTTGTCCTGCCCCAGAAGTGGCTGCATTTAATGGTGGAGGAAATATACATGGGGTGAAAGGCACTTAAGATACAACCAGTAATCCTGCTTTAGCCGTCAAGTACTGTTAACGAGGGAGATACGTGTGCTAGTTCAGTCAGTGCTAAGTAAAGAGACTCCACCAACGGAAAGCTTGACTCGTTCGAGCAGATCGTGTGAGCTGACGGAGCAGCGGGTTAACGGCCAAAGATGCAGCTGATACTATGGAATCCTCTCACTGCCACAGCTCTGAGCCTGGCCTACACACCGTGCACGCGCACTGAATAAGGCGAACACTTTCCGGGCAGAGTAATGAACCGTTGGAATGATTTACTAGGGGTCGTGGTGGATTCTCCTGTCACTGGCCATTTTAAACTCAAGCTGGGATGTTTTTCTAAGCGATCTGCTTTAGGAGTTATTGTGGGGGTGTTCTGTGGCTGGTGCTATCCAGCAGGTCAGGATAGATGATCACCACAGTCCTTTCTGGCCTGGCAGTCTGCGATTGAACTAAATCGCTTTAGTCATGTCACTGCAACCTCCGTGTGTGGTCAGCCTTTCCAAGTGAAATCAGTGTCCAGACAAGGAAACCGAGGGTGTTTCTAACCCAGCTCAGTTAAATCAATGCAGCTTCTGTGCATAGATGAGGTCTCTGCGTGGCTGCTGAGTCTGGCCGAGGGCGTTTCAGTGAAGGAGAGTAGTACACCATAGCTGCAGCAGGGGGTAAGGCTGTCGTGCTTCACTCTTGCACTGTGGCCTCAGAGTAAAGCTGCTGCCAAGGGCAGGGGGCGAGCTGGTGGACAGGAAGTGCAGGGCACGTGGGTTTGGGACAGGAAGTGCAGTGCACGTGGGTTTGGGACAGGAAGTGCAGTGCACGTGGGTTTGGGCGCTGCTGGAGATTCACCATGTCTGAAAATCAGGCCACTTACTTAGGTGCCTAGATGTGGACTTAGGATCCCAAGTTCGGGTGCCCATTTTTGCAGATCTGTCTTGGTGCCTAGACCTACAGGGCAGGGTGTCCTGCACCTCCCCAGCTAGCTCCAGAACACAGACTGAGAAGATTAAAACTGAAGCCGACAGGCTGCTGTCGGTGGAGACCATGTGAGGTGCTCCCTGATTTTGGCCCATTGCAGTGACTCTGCCAGGGGAAGGGTAACCTCTCCGCGAGACAGCCTGTCCGGGCCTTGGTTTCCAGCCCGCTGGCTCCTTCCACTTCCCATCATCCCAAGCATCCCTCTCTCGTTGTAGCCATCCTGTATCCGACCCCAGGCTCCGATCTGGGCACTGGGAGGGGACCCCTGGTTGATCTGGGATCATTGCCTTCCCCCCTGAACACCTGGCTCCCGGTGACCCTTTTCTCCTCTTCTCCAGACGGCTGAATCGGAACCAGCTGCACACGCTGCCGGAGCTTCTGTTCCAGAACAACCAGGCCCTGTCGCGACTGTGAGTACCTTTGCTGTGGCTTGAGGTTCCGTCCTCCTGCGCTGACGCAGCCCTGTGGGTTCTGGCTCACAGCGGGTGTCGGCGCGGCCACCTCTCCGTGTGGGAACGCAGCCGAGCTCCAGGCTTCAGACCCACAGTTCGAGGCTGCCCCACTGGCGTTAACTGGGGTTTTGTCAGAAGGGGAATTGGTTGGGATGCGCGGAAACATGTTGAATTCGAGTGACGTGAATTCATTGCCCGAAGCCTGCAGTGTGAAAAGAAATCAGCTGGGGAGATCTGAGGGATCAGCATCTTTACGGGCTGTTAAATGTTGCAGTGTCTGACACGGTGCGGAAGATTCGGGCCGGCTGAGCAATGCTGCTATTGTGACACGGGGTTTGTCTGTGCTAATGTGAAACTTAAAGCGAACACAAATGCCACAGGAACCCCAGAGACCCTGGAACGTGAGCCCTTTAAACTGGTCTCTCCCAGACCTCTCCTGCGTCTTTCATTTGGATTCCCTCGTGGGCCTGATCCTAAACTTGCTTACGTTGGTGTAACCCTCTTGACGTGGACAAAGCTACTTCTGATTTTCCCTGCCGTGCCCGGGAGATGAACCGTTCTTGCACGCCCTAAGCAGGGGCTGGAGTTCTCCGTATCCTGGAGATACCGAAACGCAAACCGGGGCCGGCAGTTCTGCCCATCTTTGTATTAAACACCGGGCTGATTCTGGCAGAGTGGGTGTGCTGCGTGACGCGTCAGGCCGATGCTGACGCAGTATCGGGGCTGCGTGTGGATTGCTTCAGAGTTCGACTTGCTCTCAAAGGTTGGGCTGGTGGTTTTCAGTTGGTGCCAGCGTGTGGAACACCAGCTGGCGTTGCGGGGGCGCTGGGTTCTGGCTGGCAGCTGTGCTGGGAGTCGGTTCCTTTGGGCCGTAGCAAAGTGTGGAGGTGCAGTCACTGGGAGGAGAGGGCTGGGGACTGGCATGAAAAACCTGGTGTCGGACCTGGGGTTTCTCAGTGTGGCCGGGACACCTGCCTCTGAAGGCAGCTCTGTGCCTGGGGAGCATTTCCCTGGGGCACGTATGTCAGGGTGTCTAGGGTGGGGCGCTTCTGTGGGGGGGCAGCGAGCTGGAGCAGACGCCGATGCTGGGTGCTGTGGACTGGAAGCGCTTTCTCTGGCACGCTTGCCCTGGACTCCAGGAAGCCTCGCTCCACGGTGACGTTTCTGTCCCAGGATGCAGACGTCACCGCGTGGTTTGCTGGTGGCAGATCATATCTGGGTGGCACAACTTGTGAGCGGTTGGAGACCGCAGTCCATGGTCTAGGGCAGATCCAGGGCAGGGGTCCCCAAACTTTTTCCTCCGTGTCTTCCCCCCCCTTTACCCAGTCCATGCCCCCCAGGAGCTGGAGCTGTGGCCAGGGTGGGGACCAGGGGCCAGGGCCCTGTCCGGGGGCTGGAGGCAGCAGCGGGGTGAGGAGAGGTGTCTGGGGCCTGGGTGCAGCACAGCTGGGGCTGGGGCCGGGGGCAGGAGCGGGCTGAGGAGTGCGACCAAAGCGCGGCTGGGGCCAAGGGCCCAGAGTGTAGCTGGAAACAGGAGTTGGGGTGGGAGCTGGGGGCCAAGGCCGGAGCAGAGATGGGGACAGAGTGGGGTGGTGCTCCCCTTCCACCCCACATGGGGGCTGGCCGGGGCCCTGCTGTGTCCCCCCCGAACATTCTTCCATGCCCCCCCAGGGGCACACCCCACAGTGTGGGGACCACTGACATAGGGGCAGGATGGAGCCGCACGATCTCTTGGGGGGGGGGGGATTTATACTCTGGGCCCCTTTCGGGTGGACGCTGGGCGGGTAGGATGTGGCCAGAGTCGTCCTTAGACCTGGGTCTGCCGTGGGTCCTTCCCCTCTGGTCTGTCTGCACGGAGAGGGGACGCGAGAGAGGCCGAGTGCCATCTGGGTGCTGGGCCGGGCCTGCACGTCCAGCCTCGTCCCATGGGCGCTGAGGGACTGGTGGGAAGCAGCCTGGCTGCCTGCACCGCTGTGCTCTGCGTCGGAGGCCTGCAGCCCGGGGGTGGCTGGCCCCGGGAGAGCTGAGAGCCACTGTTTGGTGCCTGGTTAGTGATCTCCTCTTCTTCCAGTGCCTGCTCGTGTCCCTTCCGTGGTAGGTGTGTGCGCGCCTCCGTGCACGGTTCCCGGACCTTTCTTCCCTTTAGCAGATCCCGTAGGGCTGGCTCCAGCACCCCCGGGAGCCCTGTGCGCATGCCGCGGTATATGAGGCGCTGCCGGCCCTACACCCCTCAGTCCCTTCTTGCTGCCTGTGACGGTTGCTGGAAGTGCTACGATTTGCATCGCTCGTGTTCCTTGGATCCCCCATCCCTTCTTGAACTGCCTCGCTCCCTTCCTGTCCGAATGGGTCATGGTCAGTTTGGACCGCTGGGTCCTTGGCATCGTTTCGGCAGGCTGTGCCCTCCAGTTAGCTTCCGTCCCTCCCACAACCCTCCCTCCCTGTCCATCTTCAGGGACCCCTCTCACGAGCAGCTCCTCGTGCAGGAGGTAGAGACACTTCTCAGCCTGGGGGCCATAGAAGGGGTTCCACCGGACATGAGGGGAAAAGGTTTTTACTCGAGGTACTTCCTCAGCCCAAAGCGAAAGGGGGTGTAAGGTCTATGCTAGCCCTGCGTCGTCTCAACAAATATCTCAAGAGACTGACATTTCGCATGGTCTCCCTAGCCTCCATCATCCCCTCCCTGGATCCAGCAGGCTGGTATGCCGCCCTCGACCTAAAGGACGCATGCATCCACATCTCTGGTTTCCCCACTCACAGACGTTTCCTCCGTTTCGTGGTGGCTGGCTCCCACTACCAGTTTTCGGCATTTCTTCTGCAGTGGTTGGGGAGCTTCATGTACGCGTTTCCGCCCATTCCTCCTCTTCACAAAGTCCTGCTGACCATCAAGATGGATAAGACGGACGTTACCTTCATTGCACCGGCCTGGCCGTGCCAGCACTGGTTCAGCAGCTCATCCGTAACTCCGGCCCATCTCCAAGGTACTGCTTGAGAGTCACCGACAGTGGAATGGACGTGAGCAAGCACTGGAAGAAGAAAAGACGGTTACTCACCTTGTAACTGCTGTTCTTCGAGACGTGTGTCTGGCCCGAGGGGAGGCTGAGGTGATGGAGGGACGGGGAAAGCAAGGAGGCAGCTGCTGATGAAAGGATAATGAATGCAATGGCAGCAGTAACCTTTAGTCGCTAATTAGCGCGTCAGGCTGCATCTGGATCTGAGGCAGGGACTGCACAGCCTCTCCACAGAGAGAAGAAGGCCCTTGTGTAGGAGAGGCGCCTCTTGGCGTGTTCTGGGCGCAGGCTGCTGACACGGGAGCAGCCGTGTTTAGTCAGGGACCCGCCTGCCGAGCCGGCACGAGCCCCAGGCCTGGGTGCCGGGGTGGAGCCGCCAGGGCGCTGGGCTGTGTTTGCACGGCACCCGTGCTGTGGATGGGACACTGGGGGCGGGGCTGGCTCAGGGCTCAGACAAAGCAAGAGCTTGCTGCCCCATGAGAGCCGGCCTTTCCCGGGCACCGGTCCCTGGAGAGCGTTTCCCCAAGTGTCTGAACGGGCCCTTGGGGGCGCCTCCCTTGGCAGGTGGATTCCTGCCACGTGGTGCCCGGTAGCTCCCAGTGCCCGCCTCGGAGGGGCCACCCGGGGCAGCGTGTCCCGACCCGGGGCATCCGCAGGCTGTGCCGGAGGAGCCTGTGAGCGGGCAGCCTGCCTCGTTGGGAGCAGCGCGCCGGCCCGGTTGTTAGGGGCTCCCCAGGGGAAGGGGAGAAAATGTGCCAGGCCGTTTCTCAGCACAGGCTGGGCTCTTCTTCCCGTCCAGGTGCAGCGGCTGGCGGAGGGGGGTTGTTTCCGCCGCTTTGTGTGGGAGATAAAAGGACGAGCGACGGGGGAGCCCGTGCCAAGCACCCTGAAAAGGGCCCGTCTCGGAGGCAGCCGTTACTATGGCACCAGAGGACTGGATCTGGCGCTTTGCCAGTGGTCAGTGACTTAGCTCCCTTCGCTCCTTTACCTCGGAAAGGCCAGGAGCCGTTGGCGGCGGGTTCGATTCCCCGGGTCCAGTGGGGTCAGCCCATCCAGGCCTTCTCCTCCTCCCCAGCCAGCCCCCCATGCAGAGGGCAGCCTCTGGCCTCGACCCCTTTTCTCCCCAAGCGGGGAGCACGCGGCTCCTTACCCCTGCCTTCGCTGGAATAGCCCCCCCATCCACAGGCACCGAGACAGACTTGGTGCAACAACACGTAGGCAGCCCTGCTCCGAGCCTGCGGCGCCGAGGGCTGGGGGAGTCCCCGGGTGGGACAGCGAGCCACAGGAGCGCTAATGAGAGGAGCGAGCCAGGTGGGGCTTTCGGGGATGCTGGCTAACAACTGCCCATAGCTAGCGGCTTCCCCCAAATGCTGTTTTTACTGCGTCCAAGGCCAGCAGAAGGCTACCTGGGACCCAGGGAGACTGAATGTTAGGGCAGTGTGTTTTCAACCCTTTTTTCATGTGCGGACCCCTAAGACTTTTCGAATGGAGGTGTGTCCCTCTCTGGAAATCTTAGACGTAGTCTGTGGTCCCCCAGGGGCCCGCAGACGCCAGGTTGAAAACCCCTGTCTTAGAGGATAGCCGAAGTAAAAGGAGGACAGCCTTACATTATACGGGGCCTTGTTCCAGAGCTTAGCTTCTCTCTCTCTTCTTACACATCTTCCTTCCATCTGTCTATCCTTCCACCCTGCTGTCCATCGCTGTGGTATCTGGGGGCCTCCCATGTAAAATCAATGGCCAGGTCCCTAGTGGAGTCCAGGGAGTCTCAGGCATGTCTCCTTTTTGAGGGTAAAAACTCTCTTGGGGAAAGGTTTGTGCTTTTAAAGACGTTCTCAGTTTTCTGGCGGTGGGTTGGGTTGGGTTGTCCCAGGCTGTGACTGTCTGAGTGGTTTGGGTGTTGTGGGGGGCTGGGTATTCGGCCCCATTCTTGCAGGAGGAAACGTCTTTTAACAAAGCAATTAAAAATTCGAAATACTAACCCTCCCCTCGCCTCCATCCAATTTCCATGACAAATGTAAACACCAGATGCGAGTCGTATTCTGGGCAACAGACTGGCTTGAACAGAAATTGGCGTCTCTAGCGTCTGCGGGTTCTAGAGTGGATGAGTCACGTAACACAGTCGTAGGCTATTTCTAGATGTGCCGCCCCGTAGCTTAGCGCCGCGTCCTTCCGTGCTGTGCCCCAGGGATCTCCTTCAGCAGGCTGAGTGGTGTGGGCTCGGCGTGACTGGGTGAGGGGATGGGACGCTGAGCTGGGATCCAGGAGGCCTGGCTCATGCCCAGGCTACCTGTGAGACTGCAGGTGAGTCACTTCACCCAGTAGGTTTGGGGTAAGCTTTTTTGCCCCACCATAGACACTGGTTCCTTGAAACAGTGCCATGAGAGCTGTCCCAAGAGTCAGCTCACAACCGTTTTATACAGGAGGAAAAGCAACCCGGAGCTGCCAGCACGGAGTGTGTGAACGGTGGATCAATGCCCACAACTGGCATATGTAATGGCAGCTGATAACAATTAATGATGGACTGGCATTCTCTAGGTCTCAGCTGTGTGGTGTTGGAGCATGAAGAAGGGCCGTCCTGCTTCAAAGGCCCCTGTTACATAAAAAGGAAGAACAATTGAGAGGATGCTTGTCCCACATTCATGGTGCATTTTAATCTATGCTGGGCTCTGAAAAAATCCCCACCCCAGGGATACAGATGTGAAGTGGCCAGCACAGGGGCTGGGGGTGTGAGAGTTGTCACATGACTCCCTCTCAGCTCTTGTTACAGTGTGATTGTTTATCATCCCTGCTTGTGTGCAAGGTGCTGTACAAACAGCTGAGAAGGGACCATCTGTGTCTTGAACAACTCCTGATCTAACATGCAAGTGTACAGACGAAGGGGATGGGGTGCAGGGGAGATGCAAAGGGGAGAAGGACCGATTAAAATCCGTCCTGACCTTCCTTTGTGTGGTGTTAGCTCTTAGCCCTTGGCCTGTTTCCTTGCTGCCGCCTCCCTGTTTTTGTTTTGGTTGTTTCCACCCTTTCCTTCTGGAGAAAAGAGCAGTTGCCTGGATTCTGACTCCCTGAAATGTTGGTTTGTGAAACTGGGACGATGCCTGGATCCTGATTCTGCAGCTGCTCTTTGATGGGCCAAATGGCGCCTGCTGCTGCTAACCTCGCTGGCCCTTGTGCCCCGAGCTGTGCGTGAGCTCAGGCGAGCTGGCCAGAGAGCTGTCTCACCCCTCACAGTGCCGCGGGATACGGGAAGAACGGGAGGAAGGGGCGTCTTAAACCAAAGCCGCTCTCTTGCCGTAGGCTGCATTTTATAACGATCGCTGTCCTCGTTCGGAGTGGGTACATTCCAGCAGTAACCACGGCGCTCCCAGGCGTGGAGGTTATTCCAGGAAGGGGCTAGGAGGCGTTTGCAATGCTGAGTCCCGAGACACTGGGCCAGGTTCTGCGTCTCTATGCTGGTGTCAGTCCAGAGACACGGCGCAGTCCGTCCGTTAAATTGCTCTGGATTTACACTGCCGTCGCTGCTAGCCAAACCTGCCCCATGCCCTGCCGTGTAAGTGCAAGCCTCAGGTGGGCACCGGCTGTGAGCGGTACCTGCAGGGCTTAGCCACAGTACTCCTAAGATCCGGGGGAGCGCAGCCCGGTGCTCGGCCCCGCGGAGGCTTTGCTGGGGTTCCCACCCGTCCGCAGAAAGGGCTGGCGACAGAGGCAGAGGGAGCTGCTCAGGAAGGCAGCAGGAGGCTCGGGTGATGCTCAGTGGCTCTGGCTCCCTCCCGATGTCAGCGCTGCGCTGGGCTCCTGCCAGCCGTTCCCTGCAGGCTGGCGCCGTGGGCTGGCGCGCCCGGATCTGTGCTGCTGCTGTGTGCTGAGACGCCCGGTTTCCATGAGAGGGGTGGAGGGGAAGCGGGTCTCAGTGCAGAGCTGGTCTGCGTGTGGAGCTGCACTGGTTTAACTGGAGGAGTGATTTAAAATGGATTGAGTCCGACCGGTGCCAACGGTCGCGTGGATGCTCTTGAATCGCTGTGCAGGGGGCTCGGGCTCGGTGGGCTAAGCTGGCTAGGAACAGGTTTGAGTTCAACTGAAACTAACCCGTCAGAGTGTCAGCCTGGGGCTTTGCGCCGATTTAACTGCAGCCCCACTGAAATGAAACTGGTGCAGCCACCGTGTGTAGACGAGGTCGTACTGCCCCTCCCCTCCTCCACCTGACCTGCAGGACACGCTGTGGGGTTCTGCTGCCTTAGGATTTCCCAAGGGGCCAGTGGGGGGCTGGAAAAGCAGACCCCGTTGGGGGAGCCTTGTGAATCGGGCTGTGGCTATTCTGTGGGGACTGGCACCTTCGGTACACCTAACTCAAGGGAGAGCTGAGCCGGCTACGCTGGGCTTGTACCAGGGGCGTGCGCAGGAATAAAAATATGACCGCTTTTGATTATTGCAGCGGTCCGCGCTCCGCTTACCGCCTGCCCCGGCTCGCAGCCCTCATTCTACAGCCTCTGTGCCTCAGGCAGAGACACAGCACCCTCCCCGGGCAGCCGGGAGGGGAGAGTGGCCTGTGTGGCCCATTTTCTCCGCGGCACCGTTGCTGAGACTGCCAGCCCAGGGGCCAGCGTGAGCCGCTCACGGGGGGCAATGCCGTGCAGGCTCTGAGCAGCTCGGGCCTGAGCGCCTGGGGCACTGCACAGCTGTCAGCTCGTAACAAGGTCTGTGTGCTGAGCGAGAGGGGAAAGGTTTCCTGTCCTACGGCTGCCCACCTGGGCCCCACAGACCCCGGCACCGCCTCGCCTCGCTGGAGTGAGCAAGAGGGAGCCCAGGCTGAGCACAGAAACGGTTTGCGGCTCCTGCACTGTCAGGGAGCGCTCTGGAGATGTATTCCCTGGGACCAGAGACAGGAGACAGGCATGGGAAACCAGAGCCGGAGATGGAGGGAAGCTGCTGTGCTGCAGCTTCCTGGCAGGAGAGCCACTGTAAACTGCTGCAAATCCCAGGAAACCTGGACATGCCTGAAACCCAAGCAGTTTTCGCTGGCTGGGGTGTTGCAGTCTCAGACCGCGGCTCGGTGGCTCCCTGGTGCTGCAGGAGTTTTTATTAAACTTGCTTTATCTGTTGAGAGGCGACTTCATCGTGGCTCACAGAGCCCGGCCTGGGAAGGGGTCTCGGAGAGCAGGGGGCGTGTTAGTCTAGCAGAGGGGAGCCGAGCAAGAGCCACAGGGCGGACGCTGATGCTAGACCAATGCAGGCTAAAAATGAGGCACCGTTTGTACTGGGGAGCATGTGGCCTTGCTGCCCTAACACTTATATCAGCAAAGCTTTCGTTGCTCGGGGGTGAAACCTCCCTCCTCCCCCCCAACCCCCCAGGTAAGTTTTGCCGGCATAAGCGCTCGTGGGCAGCGCGGTGTCGGCGGGAGATGCTCTCCCAGGCCCGGGTGGGTATGGGGTGGTTATGCAGAGGCTTGTTTCCTGAGTGGACATGAACTGCTCAGAGCCCAAGCCCATGGGTCCCTGACTGCTTCGGCCTGCCCCTCGCACGCGGCACGGCGTGGGACGCTGCCCGTGTTCCCGGCCCACTCGCAGCCTGCCTTCTCTCTGACGATCCCCAGCGCCGGTTTCTTGTGGGGACTGGGATTTAACGCAAAGCTGCCGCTAACAGGGTGGCCCAAACCCTCTGGGTCTGTGCCAAGGCCCGGGGCAGGGACGGATGCGGGGGCTGGAAGGCTGCGGAGTAGTTGGCAGAAAGAGCCAGGCAGGCAAGTCAGTGCGTTGTTTGTATCGCCCCCGTAATGAGCCGTTAATCGGCCCCGGTGGCTGGAAACGGGGCTGATCTGCTATTTCACTGGAGAATGCCTGACCCCGCCGACCCCGTCACAAACTGGGTTTAATTAAACTGTCAGCGCTGGACGGAAGAACAAAGGCGGGTGGGTTTTCCCCTACTAATGCAGTCGGGAGGACGGTGTCTCCTGCAAAATGAAGAGCTGTTAAAAATGGATCTCGCTTTCTATCGAGGAAAATTACCGAGGCAGGAAGGTGACCTCGGCTCTCGCGCTAGCGGGGAGTGCTGAGCTCTGTACAGCTCAACGCATTTACATTCGCTCCCCAAGTGCACGGTTCCCGGCCCCCACCACGCCTCCAGGGGGCTGAAAGGCAAGGAGGGGAGAGGGTGGCTGGAGCCTTTCCCCAGCCTTTCTGAGAGGGCTGGGCACGTTTTTTCCATTGTCTTCAGTGTCCCCATCTCCCAGAATTCGCTTCTCCCTGCACAGGGAAGGGGTTGTGGAACCTCAGGGCAGGATATTGCTTATAATTGTCCTGGATTCCTTCCCTCTGTGTTCCCCACCCTTCCTTTGAAACCCTCTCCAGAAATTGCTTCTCTCTAGCAGGTGCCACCAGGGACTGTGATGAAGAGATGGGGAAGAGGCCACAGCGGCAGAGTGAGAACGTATGGTGGCAGCTAAATACTGTGGGAGCAGTGTCAGGGAGGCAGGCATGTGGGCTGGGAAGCCGGTCGCCCGAGGTGTTAAGAAATACTATAAATAAGTGGATGTTAAAAAGAAAAGCAAGCCCAGGGCAGGGAGAGGCGGGGAGCAATCTTAGCAGCTCCGGCTGGAAATCCAAGAACAGATGGTCCTGCAATGGCGGGGAGACAGAACCGCTCTGTCAGCTGACGCTAATAAGGCAGGAATGAAGGAGCTGTGAACCGAAGGTCAGCGTAAGAACACGCGTGGGACGGGGACAGACTGGTTAGACATGCCCAGGCCAACGTTTTCCGAAGTGGTTCCTGATTTTGGGTGCCTGTGTTTTTGGTGATGAACTCGAGGCATCTTACGGACTGGATTGTTTGGGGTGTTGGGGCTCAGCGCCCGGGAAAACGGGGTCCCTTTACGGGGTCTCAGGTGGGGCAGCCACACTCACCGGGCAGGCTGAAAATGTCAGCCCCAATGTACAGCTGAGTGGGGGCAAGCAACAGTCCCCGGCATCTTTGTAGAGAAAGGGCAGACCCGTCCTCACTCACCGGGGACAGATGGGGAACCTGAGAATGAGGAAATAGGCACCAGTCTTCAGAAAGAGGCGAGCCCCAGCCCCAGGAAAGGGCCCGTCGGTTGGTCTAAGCCCTACGTCAGCTGGAAGGATGGAGCCGATTACCAGAAGCCAACACAGGTGAATGAGTGCAGGCAGCAATGCATGCCACGGGGACACACATGGGAGGTTATGGATCTGCTCCTCCTGCCAGTAAGTCAATAGCAAACTCACAGGAAGTTCGAGGGGAGCTGCACCCACGTGCCGGTCAGAGCCACCAGCTCTCGGAGATGCAGCCTCAGCAGGCGACAGGGGAGATGCTGTCGGAGCTTTTGCATTTGTTCTGTGTGAATCGTCTGAGCCCGCCAGCCTGGGGAGGAACCGGGCTTCCTTCTGCGTGGGATCCCTCGAGCGGCGAGTGGCCAGGTACTCGGGTGCGCAGGATTCGGGGTCACTGAAAGCTCTGCAGAGCGATGGACTCGGAGTGTAGTCTGATCTGAGTTGCTGAATGCGGTGTGGGCATGGGAGAGGCTAGGAGGATAATACAGTGAGACTCAGAGTGAGATTCGGTGATGGTTTAACTCTTACCCCAGCCCTGAATTGGACCCAGTTGTACTTAGAAGAGTGAAAAAGGCGCCGTGAAAGTGGCAGCAAAAAAGGCACCTCTCGGCCGGGGCTGTGCGTCCACGCGATGGGCAGGCCTCCCTTGACAAGCCCACTGCCTTGCGAGGGGTTTTACGGTGTTGCCAGACAGCAGTGACTGGGCAAAGAGCCAAGAGCAACTGTGTGCGCAGTGTTGCACTAGCGTCTAGAATTTAAACACAGCCTTGTTGGGAGAGCCAAGGTTTGGGGCCCCGCAGGAGCCAGAGGGCCCCCCCCCCCCCCCCCGACACTGCCTGGTGTTAACGTCCCGGCTGTTAGATTTAGGCTTTAACGTGTGGGTGTGTGTGACTGCAGTGAAATACTCTGTTCTCCAGTCGCCCTAGCCAGGCCATGTGCAGTGGGAAGTGATCTGCTTGTGGATTAACCTGTCCCTTGGGTCGTTCATAACCAGCCAGGACAAAGCCCTCCCCCCCGGAGAGCACACTGCTGGGGACAGGCCTGCGCTGAGCCCTGGGGAAATTAACGTGATGGGACCTAACAGACCATTCCCATCTCCAGTTCTCCCATTTACCATCACTGAGCAAAGGCTGGTCATTGAATAATGGGCAAAGCGAGATTGTTCCCAGCCAGCGCTCGGACTTGGAGCTTGCCTCCGGTCTGCTGTCCGTCCAGCACCAGCGTAAGCAGCACTGCTGGAGCGGCAGCTCCATCTGATTCACACCCGTGGCAGTACGCGCGTGCCGCAGCTTCCTGTGCGCTGAGTCCTTCCCCCGGCCCCAGAGGCATGGCGCAAACGTGCAGACATCCTCCTGCCCGGGAAGGTGAGCTGCTGATCTCTGATCTCATTACAGCCTCGGCGGGAGGCTGCAGAACTCGCCGGAGGTGACAGCTTGTTCAAATCCAGCTGATGATCTTCAGCCTTTGTTTGCTCCCTGGAATCTCTGCCGCGTTTGTTCAGCCCCCAGTGCCTGGCTCTGGCACCAGACACCCTGCCCTGCGCCCCCAGAAATACGTACCCAGTTGGGGCTTGTAAAATGAAGCTGTTGCTGAGTTCGCTTTGGCTACGTAGATTGTGCATCTGGCTACGCTTTGGTTTCCTGGGGCCTGGTTCTCCACTGCCCAGCCCCTCCTGTAGCCCTGCCTCCTCCTCAGCCTGGCAGCATGTTGCACTCGCTTTGCACGCAGGCCGAGGTGCAAGGCAGAGGAGCACGGTCCCCAAAGGCCCAAGCAGTGAGTGGATTCCCCAGCGGAGACTCGTTGACCACGGCCCAGAGACGCGTGGGTAAAGCGATGGGAAAGGCTGTGCCTGGACCTGGCTGAGACACGGGCCCTCCCTTGAAGAGCTCACCAGCCAGGCCCTGCCCTGGGACTGGAAAACCCTCGTGTTCAGGGGAGGCCAGGAGCACGCACAAGGGAGGGCAAGCAGGAGCAGGGGCCCCCCAGTGATCGGTGGGGACACAGGACTCCTCCGGGACTGGGGCAGGGAGAGCGAGTTCCTCCGGCCCTGGGGGTGTGTGTGTGTGTGTGTGTGTGTGTGTGTGTGTGTGTGTGTGTGTGAGGGGGGGAGCACAGAACGTGCCCCTCCCAAATCAGTCAGACTGAAATTCCTGCACACGCCTCTGCTGGGGTGGCCCTGTTCTGGGGTCTGTTGGCTGAGCTGTGGAGGGGAAGGCAGGTGGCTGGCTGGGCTGGGCTGGGCTGACCCAGCCTGGCGTTTGTGCCCCTGCTTTAAACGCTGGAGCGGCGTGCCCAGTGCAGCTTGTAAGCTGTGGGGCGCCCCCCCCCCCAACTCTTCCTCGTCCCTGCAAGGGCAAAGCGGCTCCTCTGCCGCCGTGGCTGCGTTTGCCTTTGCGAGGGGGGGCGGGCAGACGGGCATTGTCCTCGCCTGCCAGGTGTCGTACCCGCTGCGCCCCACAAAGACCCCTCTGTCGGGGCCGGAGCGAGGCGGAGGAAGCCTGGCCGGAAGGTGTTCACCGCATACCAATCAGGAGCAGGGGGCACTGCTGTCTGGGCAGCGTGAGAACCCCCCTCTGCCCGCTCCGTGCCACGTTACGCTCGGAGAATGTAAACCCCCCTCCCTCCCCCGGTGTCTGACTCTGCACAAGCCCCCGAGGAACAAAGAGTCACTGTGGGCCGGTGACAGCTCCAAGGAAATGCCGGGAGACAAACGAGCCGCTAATAGGTGGCGAGGTTACCTAGGAAAAGACAGGGCAGGCCGAGTTGGCAGAGCTGCCCCATCCCTGGCAGAGCGTCGGGCAGCATGGGGCAGAGCACGGCCTGGCCGGGCCGGAGGGGGGGCGTCCGGCAGACGTAGATGGGAGCATTGTAGCTAGGCCTGGTGGAGAAAGAGCAGAGCCCGTGGCGTGGGGCTGGGCGCCGGGGAAAGCCTCAGGGCTGCCCTTCGTATACTGCAGCTCTTCTGGGTCCCACAATGGGGCTGGCCCTGGAGATACAGGGCCCCAGGACTGGCAGCCGCCCGCGGTCCTGGGGCCAGGTTTAGAAGGCTGCCCTTGGAAGTCGTCAGCTGCATCCTCAGGCTGGTTGGAGAGGAGCAGATCAAAAGGCCGCTGGTGCCCGCTCTCCCAGTTGGACGGGAAAGCCCCGGCTCCTGGAATCATGTGGTGCCTTGAGCAGCTCAGCTTTTATGCAGAAAAAAGTTTCTCGTTCTCAGGGTTGTGGAGGAAAGCCCCAAAACGTGATTCGACAGGCTCCAGCGCCAGGAGCCAAATAGCAACCCCCCGCCAGCCCCTTTTTTAAAGTCTTGTGATTTTTTTAAGCTAGTGTCCTGATTTTGGACTGGCGGGGGTTGGCGATAGCAAGTGACTTTGTGCAGCTGGCAGTGGGAAATGCCTGTGCGTCTCTGAGCAAAGCAGTGCGCCAGCTAAACCTGGGGGTACTCTCCAAAGTCTCATAGGAACAGGTTTTCCTACTGTAGTTTCCACTAGCCTCCAGCCCTGGCCCTGGCTAGGGTCTGAGGCGGGCCCGAGATGCAGATCTGGGCTCCAAAACGGACTCCTCCCTGCGTTTGGGGGCATTTGGCTCCGGGGTTTTGGTTTGGTCCATTCTCCATTCGATGCATCTTGGGTGTCAGGACCAAGAGTGACTGCATGGCTGGGGTGAGTCGATGGTGGCCGCTTGGAGATGCCCCCTCCCCCATTGTGTAATTAATACATCACAGGCTTGAGCCTTTAGATGTTGAGTAGCCGCTGGGATTTCCTCAGCAATCTGCAGGATCAGGCCCTATGTCCCCTACTGTGGCCACCTGCCGCCTGGCCTGCTGGACGTGATTTGGGGCAGGGAGGGTGCGTTTGTCCTGCCTGGAAGGTGCCCAGCGCACGGTGGTGCTGCTGAGAACACCTAGTTGATGAGGAGTGTGTGAATGGGATTATTCCAGAGCTACTCAGAGCGTGGGGGTTTGGATCTAGTTCTGCAGGTAAATTATTAAAAAAAAACCACCAGTTGGCTCCAGCTTTCGGCTCGGCTCCACGTCCAGCGAGCACCCACTGCCCCTCTTCTTCTGTACCGTCATTTGCACCAGTTTGACTGCACCTACTCACCCCTGGAGTTCTCTTTTCATCCCAACAAACAGAGACGTGCAACCCCCCGGGCAATCCACAGCAAGTGGAAGCTTAATTTTCCTGCTGCTGGGGCCGCAGAGCTAAAGGCCCAGCTATGAGAACATGAAGGAACTCTTTGGTCTCCCCAAATCCCCTTTCAGCTTCTCACATCCATTACCACACGTTTGCCCACCCAGTCACTCTCCTTCCACTCAACGGTTTAAAAAAAAGTGAATCCTTTGTGCACTGATGGCAGCAGCAGAATAAAAACACCTTCCTTTGCTTTCAGTTCAGAGAGTGTAAAAAAAAATAAATAAATAAAAAATTCCTGTCCTTCAGGACTTTGAATGTAGGAAATGCAGAGAAAAGGTGTTACACAGCCATTTCAACTGCCTGATAACTCCTTACGTATGCCCATGCACCCAGGAACTCGGTTAACGTGCAGAGCCTTATGAGCAAACGTCATTTGTAGTGCACTTTGTGCTGCCTCACCTGCCCCGGCCTCTCACGGCAGAGACTCCTGGTAACAAGCCAAACTCAGGAGCTGCTTCAAGCAGACCCCATTTGAAACAGCCTTTCCAAGGCAACGTCTCCTTCCTCCTCCCCGCCCGCCCACATCCTCCAGATGTCAAATCTGTCCCCATAAATTCCACCAGGATGATCAGGATTCAGTCCTGGAACCAATGCCATGTGCGAACTTCTTAGACTGGGAGCTCTGCGGAGCTGGGACTGGGTCTAACGATGTGTTTGTGCCAGTCCTGATTCAGGCTTTAGGACCCGACCACAATATAAATATTAAATACTAATCTCCAGTGTGGCACAGCCATCAGGGCTAGAACTGTGCCCTTTATCCCATCAGATCCCACGTCCAGGTGCTCTGTGGCTCTGGATATTACGAAACTCTGGACCTCACGGATAAAACTACCACCATCATTTTTCTCCCATCCCTAGCCAGCCCAGTCCGGTTAGAATGCTGGTGCTAAGCGAGCGTGAGGCCCTACAGGGAGGGGGTGCAAGAAATAAGCCCAGTGCCATTTTTTAACCCCCTTTCAGACTCGCTTTCCTGGCATGTGCATGGCATGCGCTGAACGTGTACCCAAGCTTTGTGGGGCCAGTGTGACTCACTCCCGAGCTCTGCAGCCGTGCCGCACTCACTGTGAGTATTAATCAGTCGTCTGGCAGCAGTGCCTGGAGCCCCCCGCCGAGTGGGCGCCGTACACTCCAGAGCCCTGCCCCGCAGAGCGTATGGTCTGAAGAGACACGACAGAGAAGGGTGAATTATTACCCCTGCTTTGCATGTGGGGAACTGAGGCCCAGAGAGATGCAGGGACTTGCCCTAGGTTAGCCAGGGTGACAGAGCCGGGAATCGAATCTCCCGGGGTCCAAGTGCAGGGCCTGTAGCCACTGGAGCCTCCTTCCGCCAGCAAGCCCAGGCTGACAGATGTGCTGTCTTGGTGCAGTGTTACTCTCACACCTTTCTGTGACTGATTGCTCCCTTTGCCACAGATATTCCCCTTCCCTTGGCCCCAGGGACCCCGTGCCTGCCTGCTTCCCCGCCTGTCTCGCTGACTGACTGCTCCTTCAGGTCTCCTCTGTTGCCTCTTCGTTCTCCCCTCCCCGCCTCTCTGCTGGCTCTGTCCCGGCTCCATGCTGGACCCTCCCCTGGCTCCTCTCTTGGCCCCTTCGCTGGCTGCACAGCTTCTTCTCGCTCTGGCCTGCCCGCTCAGACGTGTTTTGCACCTTCTGTGCTGCCCTTGGGACCTTGCACTGAGTCTGCCTGGTGCTGTCGCGGAGTCCCGAAGCAAAGCAGCGTTTTCACATGGCGGCTGCACCATGGCTCCCGCTTCTGCAACGCGCCGTCTGCCCACGCAAGCAGCAGACGTGCCTGAGTAGGGGAGCTGAGCAGTGCATGCCAGCTCCCTTGCCCGCATCTGGGCAGAGCCTCCCGGGCGGCGCAGCGGGGAGGTGAGGCCTGCGGTAGCAGAGTTAGAGAAGGAAGGTGTTGTCAGTGTAGGCTGCGTGCGTGTCCCTCGTGTAGGTACGGTCTTAGCTCTGCAGATAGCCGAGACAGCGCTCAGGATCGAATGAATCGACACGACCACGGGTCAGCTGGGCAGCGAAGGCACCCGGGCCAGCTTTACTGCAGGTGAAGCACAATGCGAAGCGACCTCTAGAATAGCGACCGGTGCACTGCAAATCCGAGTGCTCCCTTACACTGGACTCGCACAACTTAACGGTGCGACTTGCCGCTATCCCCTCGGCCGGACAAAGTCGTTCCCTCGGCCACCCTCTTTTATACACGGCTACAGACAATTGCGTCCTGCCCCTTCGACGTGGTCTAATACCACCCTTTACCGGCAGTTGGCTGGTTCAGGCAAAACAACCCCATTTGTCACCTTAGCAGACATGTCTATCCATCCAAGTCTCATTTCAGGGGTCGGGGTGCCCTTGTTATCTCTTTGGTGTTAGGCTGTCCTGGCACCTCCTGCACCTGCTGTGTGTGTGTGTTTAGTGCTGTTGTGCAGATGGGTATGTTTGCAGTGTCAGCGTTTTCTCCGTGCCAGTTTCAGTCCGGGCGTGAGTTCACAGCCTGACTTCTGTTAACGTGGCTTTTTCCACTTAGGCGTTACGCCTTTTGCAGGCTGTAAGCTCTCGCTTCTTACTGCAGAAGGGATGTCGCTGCCACACAGACACCGCTCTAGTCCACGGCCTGGCACTCACGGGGCTGGCCAGTCCCTAAATCAGTTGGGGCTCAGGCTTGGTGCCCGTGCTCGGACAGCAGTGAGAGCAGGGTTGGGTCCTCAGCAAAGACCCTGCTTCCTGCTGGGACCAGCGTGCTGGGCGCTCAGACACCACAGCCATGGGGCTGTATCTAAGCCGGCGGCTCGACTGATGTGCTACAGAGGAAGTAGGTCCATTGAATAGACTCAGAGAAGGTGAGGGCAGAAGGGACAAGCCTGACCATCCAGCCTGACCTCCTGCAGAGCACAGGCCAGAGACCCTCCCCTGGGATCCCTGCCTCCAGCTCATCTCTTGCGGTGATTTCGATGCCACGGAGACTGATACTTCTTTTGGAAAATGGCTCTGTTTCACACTCAGGTGACTCGATAACATTTTGGCTGGTTTTGTTGCAAGAAAAAGCATTAGTCGGGAGAAGAGAAGACTGGGGGGGAGGACATGTAATAACAGTTTTCAAGTACATAAAAGTTTGTTACAAGGAGGAGGGAGAAAAATTTGTTCTCCTGGACCTCTGAGGACAGGACAAGCAGCAATGGGCTTAAACTGCAGCAAGGGCAGCTTAGGTTGGACATGAGGAAGAAAACCCTCACAGGCAGGGCAGGTAATCGCTGGAATAAATGGCCTAGGGCGGTGGTGGAATCTCCGTCACTGGAGGTTTTCAAGAGCAGGTCAGACAAAGCCCTGTCAGGAATGGGCTAGTGATGGCGTAGTCCTGCCCTGAGTGCAGGGGACTGGACCAGATGACCTAACGAGGTCCCTTCCAGTCCTACGCGTCTATGATTCAAGGGGGAAATGTCCCGCTTTGTGCAAGGCAGCATGGCTTTTCAGTGCCAAGGGCCAGCCTGGGAGAAAGTTTACCTGTCGCACACTCAGCCTAGGCCAGTGCAAGGTGCTGCATGTAGTACAGTGTGTGTAACTGTGCCTGCAAGCGGACGTGCACCTCTGGCAGTGTCCCTGCGTGTGCGCAGGATGCAGACACACCACAAAAGCTGTTAGTCAGGGGCAGGAGCGTGGTTATTCTAGGAAGAGGGGAATTCGTTCCCCAGATTCTTGGCTGGCTTAAATTAATTATCATCCCTGCTTATCCCCACTTAGTCACCTAGACAGAGACATCTGGCCTTGACTCTCCCCCCGCCCCTCCCCAGCTGGGGTCGGCGAAGGATTACAGCATCTCACTGGCTGCTCCCCCATGGTCCCTCCAGCAGTGCCCCCTGAGGTTTCTGTCCCACTTTGTGTGTGAGCAGGGGGCTGGACTAGATACCTCCCGAGGTTCCTTCCCACCCTCGTCTTCTGTGATTTCCTTACAGTCAGGAAAAGCTGGATTCAGTGTTACTGCCCCTGCGGGAGCCCTTGGTACCTGAAGACGTCCTGTCAGTAAAGTGGGAGGCAGGAAGCAGCGCTGGTGGGTTTCCCATGGTTTCCCCTGCTCTCCCCTGACCCCCTGTCTCTTGTTCCCTGCCCAGCTTCACCCCCAGTGGGGCTGGGGAGGGAGAAGAACAGTTTAGGGCTGAGGTTACCGGAAAGGAAGGCCTGGTGCATGGAGCTCTCCAGGCCAAGGGCATTGGAGCAGAGGTGCTAGAGGGAAGGCAACAGCAACGACTTTCGCTAACGTGCCTCCTCCCACCTGCGCATGTTTGGTGGCAAAAATTAACTTTCCAGCTGCCCACGATGGTGGGTGAATATTATTATCCCCATTACGGAGCTGGGAAACTGAGGCATTAAGTTGCTAAGTGACTTGCTCAACACCACGTTCTAATGGAAGGGCATGGAAAAGAACCTAGGCGTCCTGACTCCCAGTTGTCTAAGCAGTGGCGCCCACTCCCCTCCCAGAGCTGGGAAGAGAACCCAGGCGTCCTGGCTCCCAGCCCCCTGCTCTGCCCACCAGAGATTAATGGTTCATTTCCTGAGGAGCAGAGATGCTCTGGGGTGACCAGCGCTCGTGGTATTGGGGCTGCACGGATGACTCGGGGGCAGACTCCCCTTCCACGCACATGCTCCGAAGCTTTGAGTTTATCCTGGTGCAATCCAGCTGCACAGCCCTGGAAACGGAAATAAATCAGTGCCTAAAAACTGCTCCCTCCGGCACGAACGGGGGGACTTGCCGCCAGCCCAGGCCAGGGTCTGAGCGTCACAGCGCAGCCCTGGGAGGAGGAAGCAGCAGGGAACGTTCTCAAAGAGGCTTTTGGCCCCTTCCCAGCCAGCTGAGATCGCCACGGGTGGGGGGGTGCTTCCTGCGCCCATCCTGGCCAGCGCGGTGCCAAGTCCCGATGGCCCAGGCAGGGACCATGATGGGGCTTGGATCCCTCCCTCCCTCCCTTCCTGGGCTTTGCAGGCAGGAGCCCGGAGCCGACGCAGGGCCGGGACCGGCAGCTCCTGGCCGAAAAAATGCTGCATGTGCTTTTCCCAGGAGCCATTGTTCCCGGTTGCTAGGAGACGTAGGCCTTCAGGTGTCGCCAGGGAAACGAGGGCCTGGGTATTTGCTGTTAGGTCAGGCCCAAGAAAGGCGTGGGAATGGGCTGGGCGGCCTGGGCCCTCCTGGGTCGTTTGTCAGGCTCTCCTGCTGGCTGCCGAGAAGCCGGGGCCGGGGGGCGGGCGGAGGAGACGGGGGGGGGGGGTCGTGTGTGACGCTGGCGCCGAGGATGGGCAGCAGTTAGAGGAAGAGGATGGAGCTGGCAGCCAGGCACCGCGGTGCCCTTGCCAGCTCACTAGCCCACCCGGCTCTGGGCAGAACTGGGGGACCAGAGGCCTGGGGAACAACCTGCCCTGATGGACCCCAGCGAGAACTTTTGTCTCTTTGTTCCCTTAACCAGACCTCGGCCAAGTGACACACACAGACAATTCCTTACAGGGAGAGAGGTAAACGCTGCACTCCCTTCAGTGTGTCCCAGGGCAGGCTGAGAGGTGACTTGACCCCGGTGTATAGGTACCTGCGCAGGGAGAATAGATGAGACCCGGTGGGATTCTTTACTCTCGCAGAGAAAGGCAGCGCAGGAACCCGGGGCTGAAGCCAGTCAAATTTGTATTAGAAATCAGGCACAAATTGTGAGCAGGGAGAGGGGGGCTGGCTTCGCTCCCAGGGGAGTGGGGGGCTCTCCATCTCCTGATGGTTCAGGCCCGAACTGGAGGCGAGTCTGGAAGAAGCTTTCGTCGAACACACGGCAGTGGGCTCGGTACAGGGGGAGCTGGGGGAAGTTTAACAGCCTGGGCTATGGAGGAGGTCACACGAGATGAGCTCATTGTCTCTTCTGGCCTTACACTCCATGGATCTAATTCACCAAAAATGCGAAACCATTGCAAACCTGCAGGGAAGTCAGAGCAGGGGGCCGGGGGAGGTTTGCTGTTTACCCACGGTTGGGAGATTCCGCCTCGCTAGAAACGGAGATGAATGTCTCAGAAAGTGTCTCCCAGCTGGAGAGCAGAGCCGGGGAGCTTCACCCTCTTCTTGGCGCACAGCTGCCCAAGGAGATGGAGGCTGGTCCAGTGGTTTTGGCACTAGCCTAGGGCTTGGGAGCTTGTGTCCAAGTCCCTGCTCTGCCACAGACTGCCTGTGTGATCTTGGGCAAGTCACTTAGGACAATGGATAGCTTTGAGGATCTAGGCCTTAGTCTCTCTGTGCCTTAGTTTCCCCCCTGTTGAACAGGGATAGCAGCTTGCCCTGTTGTGAGGAGGAATACATGGATGATTGTGAGGTGCCCAGGTACTGGGGTGATGGGGCCATATGAATACTTTATCCAGGCTAGACAGATGGCAATTGTTACTGCCCTGATTAATTACCATTTGCTTTTCTAGATCATCTAGAGCCGGGGACAGGGTGGTGGTGCTGCGCACACATTTCATGACAGGCCCTGCCCCAAAGAGCGTGCAAGCCTTGTGGATGGGGGAGGGACGTAGTAGGTCTGAAGTGTCTCAACTTTAGCGAGGCGTTTGATGCTGTCTCACATGACCTTCTGACAGACAAACTACAGAAAGACAGCCGAGCCACGCCTCCTCCGGGGGCGGATGTGCAGAACTGGTTGGAAAGGGGGTAATCATCAGTGGTTCACAGTCAAGCGGGAAGGGCATATCGAGTGAGGTGCTGCATGTCTTCATAAATGACGTGGATAATGGCAGAAAGAGAACACTTAGAACGTTTGCGGCTGGGAGGGGTTGCACGCTCTCTGAAAGACAAGACTGGAATTCAACATGATCTGGACAAACTGGAGAAATGGTTTGAAAGAAATAAGATGAAATTCCATCAGGACAAATGCAAAGGGCTGCACTTCGGCAGGAATGATCAATTGCAGAGATGCACGATGGGAAATGACTGCCTAGGAAGGAGTGCTGCAGAAATGCAGCTGGAGGCTGTAGTGAATCGCAAACTAAATATCAGTCAACAATGTCATCTTGTTGCAAGAAACATGGAACGTTTTTCT
This sequence comes from Emydura macquarii macquarii, assembly GCF_026122565.2. Taxonomy (NCBI): domain Eukaryota; kingdom Metazoa; phylum Chordata; order Testudines; family Chelidae; genus Emydura; species Emydura macquarii. The sequence goes on along the minus strand of NW_027133829.1, from coordinate 11,549,998 downwards.
GGGAGGTCTTCGCAGGAGAGTTGTAAGCAAGACACGAGGAGTCATTCTTCCGTTCTACTCAGCACTGATAAGGCCTCAGCTAGAGTGCTGTGTCCAGTTCTGGGCACCACCCTTCGGGAAAGATGTGGACAAATTGGAGGAAGTCCAAAGGAGAGCAACATAAATGATGCAAGGTCTAGAAAACATGGCCTCCGAGGGGAGATTGAAGAACTGGGGTTGGTTTGGTCTGGAGAAGAGAGGCATGAGAGGGGACCTAGGGAGGCTCTGTCAGCTCTGTTGGAGGTTTTTAAGAACAGGTTCAACAGGTTAAACGAACACGGGCAGGGACCGGACTAGACGACCTATCCAGGGCCCTTCCATTTCTACGCGTCTATGATTCTAACCAGCTAGGAAGGGAGTATTATCCCCAGTATATTCCCCCTCTTCCCCGCCAGCTCAGCCCGAAGCACTGCTGTCTGACTGGTGGTATTTCTGACTTCCATGCTCCCCCGGCCCTGGATCGCTCCACGCTGGCTCTCTTGCTCCTCATTCCTGCATTCTCCGATTTCACGCCCTCTCCCTGGCGGTGTGCTAGTGAGATTAGACCCGAGCTGTAAGATGCCCCTGCCCCTCCGTTTGCCGTTCACTTACACAGAGCGGCCCGTGGCTGATTGCCTGCAGGCGGTCAAGGGTGCTCGGCGGAGTTCTCACCAGGATGCTGGGTGTCAGCCCCGCAGGAACATTGATCGTGTTTTGGGGCTTCTCTGCATAGGCTGGTGTTTTCCTTTCTGCCCGTTCCTCACCGAGAGGAGCTGTCTAAAGTAGCTGTGTGAATGGCCATGCTTGGGCGTATGCTGCGGGGGCAGACGGCTGCAGAATTTAAAGCGGGGATTGAAGGCCGGCGGGGGGCTCTTGAGGGGCATCCCCGCAGAATAAGAAACGCTGTCTCGGGGCCAAGAAGGGCTTGGTGGCTGTGGGGAGCCCCAAGGGATTGGGGTGGGGCGGTGGGAGGGATGCGTCTGTACCCGGGTGGCCTGGAGGGAGCGTGAAGGTTAATCTCTTCTCCACTGGGCCTGGGACTTGCGCTGAAATCTGTTGAACTCTCAATATCCAGGATGCTGCAGGGCTCTGCGGTGACCCCACCCCCTGGCTGTCAGGCTGCCCTCTGCTCTGGCGCCGTCCGGGGAAAGGCTGCCTGCCCCTCTGGCATTCATGACCAGGACTCTGTGCGAGCGGGCATTGTCTGTCGTAACGTACAGTCCCATGGCGGCTGCTCAGGGATTGGGAGCATTGGGGCCGGAGGTCTCCATCCCCAGCAGTACCACGGCAAGCCTCAGTCCCCTCCACACCTTCCACCTCTGGCTCGCATTCATTCACAGTGCCCAGCGCTCTGTGGTGGCTCAGTGTCGCTGTCCTCATTTATAGACAGAGAGGTGCCGCACCTTCGGCTAACTTCCATGCCCCTCATTAAATCTTCCCCACTGTAAGAAGAGTCGGCCTTGGGAGCAGACGACCTGGGGAAGTTGTGGAAGCTTCTTCACCGGAGGTTTGCAAAAGGCGGCTGGATGGCCACCTGACTGGGATGGTTAGAGCCAACAAATCCTACGTCTTGGTGGTGGTTAGACTAGATGATCTTTGCTCTCTGGTAACCCTTTGGCTCTATAAAGCCAGGGGAATTGCGCCTGCTTATGAGTCCGGCTTGATGAGCAGGTGGAAGAGCTGGGAATAGAACCCAGGAGTCCAGACTGGGAGCTCCCCATCTCCGGCTGGGCTAGTCCACCCTGATAGCCAAGGAGGGCTAGCCTGAAGCCTGCTCCTGGTGGGTCAGCAGGGAGCACTGTGGGCTCAGAAGAGATGCACAGGGCATCCCATCCAGCCCAAGAACTGAGCCTGCCGCCGCCACAGCCCTCCCAGCCCCGGGCGTGCGGGATTTTTCCAGTTTACCAAGCGTACTCGGTCGTGTTTTCTGAGACATCGTGTCTTTCTGAGAGTCTCTGTGGAGCATTCTAGGGCTTCTCCTTCGCAGCCCCAAGATGCTAGGCCTGGCCATTGCAAACAGGAGAGTAAAAGCACTGCCAATGCGGGTGGGTGGCAGGGGAGGGATGTCACTAGTGCGTGTCTCCAGCGGCGCTGACGGGGCCGTTGCTCTCCGGTTCCGTTAACGACCTGCAGCAGGACTGTGACAATCTGGCCCCACCACTGCTGCTGGGAAGCGCATTCATGCTCTCGCAGACGTTGAAGGGTTAAACTTCTTAGCGGGGCAGCTGGTCTGTTCGAATGTGAACGAAGCTCCAGAGACGCACCTGATGTCTAGAAATCATAAGGACATCACCCGGCGCCTGATGCAAAAGCTCTGCAGTGTTTCCATGCACATCCCCATCCCGGCTCCCACCTCCCGAGGCCGTGGCTGTCCCTGTCCCTGTCCCTGTAACGGGCTGGACACGGCCCAGAGCAAGAACTTGCTGCAGAGCAGTGGGCTGGGAGAAGAGGGAAGTGAAGGCCTCAGAGAGCATCTCAAAGCTGTGAGCGGGAGAGGTCAGCAGAGCACGGGTGTGTGGGTCTGCCCCTCACCTACGGGGCGGGCCCGTCTCTCTCCTGCTGCTGCCAACATGTTACGCTTCACCTCTGTCCTTCGGAGTCACCCTGTCCGTCAAGCCGAGCTGAGTCGTGTGGGGTTCTGCTACCAGCTGGCTGCCTGCCTGGCCTGGCCGGGAGACGGGACGGCTGCAACACGCACGCAGCTGGCAAGAGACCGCCAGGGCCCTGGAGAAAACACCCCTGTCCCCAGATAGCACGCGGAGTGCCCAAGGGGTGGTATGTCCCCCCACCTGGTGATGTTCTCCAGATGATCCAGCAGAGACCATCAAGGAGCTGCGCTGCCCAAAGGGAGGGAGGGACTGTGCCCCAGAGGAAACAGCTGTTAGACTTCGCCACATGTGCTTGGCCTTTCCACCTTCGATGTGGGGAACTGCATTGCTTGCACAACGCTCTCTGCCTGTCTCCTGCACTGCTTTTCGCAGGGCATCCTCTTTGTTACTCCCCTGGTGTAAGAGCAGCGAAGACGCCAGGCAAGAACCCAACCCCGTCTCCCTTTCAGGGCAGGGCGTATCCCTTGAAAGGACCTGGACTTTCCTCCCGGGGTGAGCATCCCCTTTTTCGGAGAGGCCTAGTGGTTTGGAAGAGCAGGATCCCGCCCCCAGGGGCTCTGAGAGCCCTGCAGCTGGAGGACTGGCCCAGAGGCCCTCTCAGTCACGGGCACGCACATGGGGCACCTTGGGGATTTCCTGCACAGCCGTTCCCACGCACGCTGTCTCCAGACACCTGGCCGAGTTGATGACTAAGGTGACACAGGGGAGTGGTAACAGCAGAGGGAGGGAGCGCGGTTAGCGGCGTTGGAAGCCAGATGGTGAGTCGATGCAAGGGAGACGCAGAGCAGCTGTTCTCAGCTGTGGGGGCTGCGGAGCGGGAGGCACCTGCGCTTGCAGTGGCGGGACGATGTGAGGGGGCTGCCTGGAACCGGGCGCTAGAGACGCAGGAGGGGTCAGGCTGTGGAGGGTTTTATAAACGGAGAGCTGGCATCTGCAGTGAAAGGGGAGCTGGGGGGGGGGGGGGGGGCCTGTCTCACCCGTAGCTGCTCCCTCTGGAGCCGTGGGGGATGGGGCCCGGCTTGTCGACCTCCGGCAGCCTTTCTGTCTGAGAGCCGCCTGGGCTCCGGCCTCCCAGCCCCCATCTCTCATTTCCTTCCACAAATAGTGAGACAACAAATAGAGCAGCATTAAAAGGATGGGGGGGGGGTGTGATCCCAGCACCTCTCCACACACAGCCCCCACCCCCAGCTGAGCAGGTGGTGACCCCGACATCCCGCAGCTCCAAGGATTAACCTGAGAGAAAGCAAATATTAGCTCTGCTCTCGGGCCTGCTCCACGCCTGCTGGGGAATGGGGTCCCGCTGCAGGCCGGGTTCCACTCCCATGTGTGACCCCGGGAGGTGGGGGGCTGCGTGACATGAGCGCATGGCCCTGCTCACAGAGCTGATGGCCCCTCTGCAGGCTCCCCTTGGCTGGGACCTGGCCGCCTGGGGTGAGCGGGGCACTGGGGCAGCCGACCTGGGGTCCGTGCAGTTACACCAGCCCCAGATTTGGCCAGTAAACCCTTTTGTTCCCCATTTCCTCCCAGGGCTTGTGCCTGTCTCCCCACAGAGCCTTGCTGGACGGGCCGAGACGGCGCTGCCCCCATTCTGACCCTCACTCGGCTCCGAGTGGGTCTGAGCAGAGCCCTTCAAAAGTCCATGGCTCTCCGCTTTACGTCTGCGGACCATGTCCTGCAGCGGGTGGATCGGATGCGGATCTCCAAGGCGGGGGAGCAGCTGTCAGCAGCTCATAGCCTTGGAAGCTGCTTCCCCACCTTCGAGATCCAGAAGTGGGGCGGGCCGCCCATCAGCTGTTCAGTGGGGCTCCCCCCGCTGGTCAGCTGTTCCATGGGGTCCCATCGATCAGATGCTGGGCAGCTGCCTGTGGGGGGGCTGGCCCCCGAACAGCTGATCAGCAGCGGTGGCTGTGGCGGGAGCTGTCCTCCAAACAGCTGAGGGGGGCCCAGGCCTGCGGGTGCGGACGCCATAGAAAAGATAAACTCTGGAGGGCGGGTCAAATATAAATTGGTTCTCGTGGGCGCAGACCCACGTTTTTGTATCTGCGCAGGGCCCTAGGTGAGAGGCTGGGGCTCAGGACCGGTCCATGGTCACAGGATGTTTCTGGGGGGCCATGGCCTGGATGATGGCAGGCGCACGAGATCAGTTGTCCTCCCAGCACCGGAGCCCGGGCTGGGGAACTGGCCCTTCTGGTTTGTGTCTGACCCGACCCAGAGCCACGCAGCTGGGCTGGATGACGGCATTTGGGCCTCCCGGGCGACGGTAGCTTGTGTGGGTCTGGTTTGGGCCCGTCTCTGGACGCACACGCAAAAGGGCGCTCAGCCGGGGCCGGCTGTGGTTTTGAGGGTGAGTTGTATTCTGCCCCCTTCCAAGCAGCTGGGGCCCGTGTGCCTGGGGGCGCATCGCTGGGTTACGTCGTAGGGCCAAGACCTTGCGGTGTGGCCGCCCCGGATCTCACTTCCGTAGCTGGTGGCATCCAGGCATGCTGGGCAGCAAAGCCCCTCCAGTGACATTCCTGGTGAGCACAGGCCAAGGTCAGGACCCCGGGGGCGCCCTGCTGGCCACTCGCAGACTGGATGGCTTCCCGAGGGCGTCTCTGGTTTGGCCCTGGGTGTGTTTGTGGCAGCACCAGAGAGGAGCTGCTCCAAGAAGCGCATGATTTGTGCTGGTGGAGGCAGGCTGCAGCCCAGAGGAGATAATGCTGAGCGAAACCTCTGCTCCCCCGGGAGGCTCCGACCCTAGCTGGGATTCATCACAGCCACTGCCGCTAACGCCCCCCTCCCCTGGTCTCTGGCTCACTCGCTCATGCACAAACCTTAGGCGCTGCTCCAGCTGAGCATCCTCTGTTTCTTAGCAACCGCCTCTGGCCAGGACCTGGGCTTTGCCTCTGCTGCGTGACGCTTTCACTCTCACTCTCACGGCCGCCTTGAGAGCACGCCCGGGGCCTGGCCTGCGATGTCGCAGCGGGAGCTGGGCGTCCTGAGGGAGGCTGAATGCGATGGGGCCTGCTGGATGAGCTGTCAGGTTTGTTGGTCAGTTAGCCTGACATCGGTCCTGGGCAAAGGCCTGGAGAGGCTGATCCGAGATGTGATCGGTAACGAATGAAACGCTCGTTAATGCCAGTCCAGATGGCTTCATGGAAAATTGGTCTTGTCTAATGTAGCTGGCCTCATGTTTTGAGGGGCTCCGTGTGGTGGTAAACGCTAGCTGTATTGACGTAATCCACAGAGACTCGACTTAGTCCTGCAGGGTTGTCTGCTAAAACCATTAGCGTTGTGCACAATCCAAGAAGCCATATAAAAAAGGTGGATTGACTCAGCAAAGCCATCGTAAATGGGAATTGTGGGTTGTTTCTGCGAGTCTGGAAGGCTTTGGGCTTCAGCCCAGATCAGTGAGAGGTTTGGTCATCACCTGCCCTGCAACATTGGCTGCCTCTGTGCTGGTGGGGCTCATAGCTCTGACGCCGACAGCCGACCTCCAAGCATGTGGGTCACACCCTGCCTGCCGCCGCCCAGTTACTGTGTGCGGGGTGACCCCTACGCTCCCCAGTCCTGAATTTCCCCCAAACAGGCTGCCCTGCAGCATCCAGCCCGCTCCTGGAACGCTCACCGGACTTGTTATGCTCACCGGTCCAGTAGCTATTCTCTTAACTTGGCTTCGTGAACACTCGGTTTTAATCAAAGCCCTGAGCTGATTTATAGCAGAAGTAAAAGAAGTTTATTAACCGAAAGGCGGCAGATTCAGGGATACCAAGGAAGAGGAGCAAGAATGGAAAGGGTTACAAGAAAGTAAAAGCAAAAATATGCTTCTAAAACTAAAATTGAGCAAGTTAGTCCTGGCCTAAGCAGGTTTCTCACCTGCACTCGGCTCCCAGAAACTCCAGCCCCTGGCTGAAGGATCCAACCTGCTGTAATTTCAAGCGCTCTGTCCGGCCCCATCAATCCCTCGAGTGACGAATGCCAAAATGGCTTTTTCTCTCTCCTCATATCTTTCCAAAGTTCATTGCCCGGCTTCAAGAGGCAGGAGGCTTCCCGAGGGAGCCGGCTCCATTCCTGTCGAGACTGCCAAGTGGTTGTCCCTCCCCTGAGGGCGTTGGTTACCTTGCACGGAAGCGTGCTTTTCTTTGTCTTTGGTCACATCGTGCTCAGTTCACACCGGAGACACATTCCAGCCAGTGGAACCACGTTCCTCTGTCTGGCACAGGCGTGGCGTAGGCTCTGCTTCCCAAATACCTTTTCAGAACGTGTCTCCAGCACAGATCTGTGCCGTTCTCTGTGGGTTTACCGTGCATACATCGCACAAGAATATTAACCGTCAGTGAGTTCTTCATTTGCCGATGAGATATTACGTGCCACCTTTTTGGTGTATATCGTAACAACAGCGTGCAGCTGTTAGGGTCCCAGTGCTACCACTCAGTGAGCTGTTAGAAAATATAACACCATTGGTGAAATTTGCAGATGACACAGAAATTGGTGGCGTGGTAAATGATGGGGATAGGTCAGCTATAGAGCCTGGCCCGGGTCACTTGGTTGGGTGGACTTATTTGAACAACATGCATTTAATGCAGCTAAATGCAAGGGCCAGACCTCTAGGAACAAAGAACATAGGTCACATTTTCCGGATGGGGGACAGGCCTGTGGGATTCAGTTACACGGGAAAGGCACTGAGAGGTCATGAGGGAAACCAGCTGACCGTGAGGTCCTGGGGCGATGCTGTAGCTAAGAGGCCAACCCCGATCCTGGGTGTATAAACAGCACAACATCAAGCAGGTGAGAGGCGGTGTTTGCTACCTCATTGCCTGTTTGGGGACAGGGATTGCAGCCTGAGACCTCGTCCTTCCGCCGTGACCCGCTCCTGCTCCTCTCTTCCCTGCAGTTCCTGCTCATTGGCCGTGCGCTGAGCAGCTACTCAGCAGGGCGTCAGCACAAAAGGAGGCAAGCCCCAGGCCCAGCTATCAAGGGTGGGAATGGGCTTAAAGCAGGGCGGAGGCGAAATTGCTGTTCGGCCTCCCCTTGCTCGACCAGCTTGTCAGAGAACGTTCCTGTCAAGTGCCTGCTTCCGCCGCTGTGTGCAGAGCCCAGAGCACTCCAAACACGCCTTCAGCCAGCAGGTTTCCAGCAGGCTCTCCCAGCCGTTCCCCGCGAGACACAGGAAAATACACCGTTAGCCCCAGCTCTTTGGGTAGAAATTACACCCAGGGAACGTCTGCACAGCTAAGGCTCGGAGCCCGGCTCAGCTGATTCAGGCTCGTGCCGCAGAGCTAAAAGTAGCAGTGTAGACGTGGGGCTCGGGCTGGAGCCTGGGCTCTGAAACCCGGCGAGGAGCGACGGTCTCGCAGCCCGGCCTCCAGCAAGGCCAGGCATGTCTACACTGCGTCAGCCACGCAGCCCAAGCCCCGGGAGCTGGACCCAGGTGAGCCAGGCTCGGAGTCTTGCAGCCGTGGGTTTGGGTGTGTGTTTTGCTGGGTAGACCTGCTCTTAGATGCCAGACTTGAGCTCCATGATGAGAGCCCGGAGGTGTTTCCATAATGCGAATCATAATGGTAATAAAGAATGAATGATTAGCAATATGTCCCGCTTACCTGGGCTTCTTCACTCCCCTCCAGCTGCCTGTCCCCAGGGCAGATGCCAGGTGGGCTGATGGCAGGCGGAGGGAGTTGGGTCTAGCGCTGGTTGAGAACTTTCTGTGGAAGTGGTTTTCTGGTGGCCTTGCCACGAACAACACCTTGTCTTTGCCTTTAGTTTTGTTTTTTTATTAAAAAACCAAAATTGAAATATTTTCACTACATTTTTTGCTTGAAAAAAATGACTTCTTGGGTTTTTTTCTTTCTCTCCCCGAAAGGAGGGGAAATTACACAACTGGTTTTTGTAATGAAACATCTCTAGAATTTTTTTTGGTTTTGACCCCCCACAAAAGATTTTTTTTTTTGCGGGTGAAAAAAGGATTCCCGTTTTGTAGCCAGCGCGAGTTCCAAGAAGCTGGAGCGGAAAGTGAATATCGTACGTTAGCCCCTGCAAGGTGCGCACATGGCTCAGTAACAACGCTCCCCACGCTTCCTAGCAAGAGCGTTAAAACTCTGGCAGTGCTGATGAGAGATTGTAGCAAGCACCAGGGAATCACCGCGCCAGGTCAGAGAGGGCCTGAGAGAGAACTCAGTAAAGGGAAGTTTGCAGACGGCACCGGCGGTATGGACACCTGACTCCCACTGAAATTCAGGGCAACTGAGTGTCCAAATCCTGTTGAGGATCTCACCCTGAAACGTCCATTGGAGAAGTGGAGGGAGATTGGGCCCGATTCTGTTCTCATTTCCACTGGTCTCTGTCTACAGTAACTCTGTTGGCTTCATGGGTGCAGGATCGAGCCTGGGGTTTCTCCAGGGGAGCATGGGGGCAGGGAAGTGGCTGCCCCTGGCCTGCGGTCACTTAGATGAAGGTGCAGTAATTTTCCCTTCAGTCTGCAACCGTTCGCCGTGCTACGTCCCAACAGCAGTTGCTGCATGGCGGGGACATCACCAGAATGGCCCAAGCGACCGATCAGAACGTGCCTGTGGACAGGACGAGCCAATTGTATCCTCCTCTTGCGGGTCTGAAATGTGTCCAAAGCGCGCACCTGCGTGTCCATGGCCCTCTGGGGCAGACGGATGTGAAGCCGGGTAACCTAACGTCCCATTTGTGCGCACACGTCCCCTTGCCCCAGCGCGCAGATGCAGTGACTGTGCCGGCACACTCATTTTCGGCCTGGGCGGTAGGAATTCGGGCCCGTGCTCTAAGGATTGTTGCATTCTCCTCCTCGGATTCTGTGCCCGGTACATTTTTTCCAGCCTCAGTTAACAAAGGCCCCTCTTCTCCCCTTCACACGCTGGGGACGTACACAGAGCTCACCCTGTGCAAGGGCAGGAGGACAAACCGCACCGTCTGGGTGGGGACGCTCACGCGATACACAGCGTGTGGCTTTCTTGTGTCTCTTTTGTAATCCGGCAGCACAATGAGCTGCCCTGGCCACCCACCGAACCCCAGTAACCGCGGTGCCCCCTCCGGGGACAAGAGAAGCTAGACATTGACAGCTGCCCCCAGCCCAGGGCCCTGTGAGCATTGCAAGGCTCTGCCCAGGGCAGATTCTGCTCCGATTCCCTGTCGGTGGCGTCCCTCTGAACTGTCCCTGGGGTAGCTGAGAGCCGAGCGTGGCCCTCTGTGCTCAGCCCAGGGGAGTTTGCCAGGAACGGGAATAAAATGCATCCAGCCGCCCCCCATCCCCCCTCGCACGACGGCTGAACGTCGCTGAGCGGGCTGCGGGATGTGCGTGCGCGAGAGATTCCCGCAGCGGCTGCTGCTTTCAGCCTGCGCTGCTGGCTTTGAACATGCTAATGACCCTCTCAAGGGCAGCAGCAGCTGGGGGTCAAACTCGTCTGCGCAGCTTTGGTCACGGACATTTGCTCAGAGGCCCATTAAATATTTATCCTCTCCACCTCTGCCCCCCCCCAACACAGCGGAGATCACCCTTCCCCCCGACATGTGGCTGCCGGCTCCTGCCAGCGTTTGTCCCGGTGAATTATTGATGGGCGGTTCTGGCACTGCGGTGATGCGGAGAGGGAGAGCGTTTGCATGGCGCGAGCCGAGGATGGGCCCGGCACGGACGGAACAGGCAGCGCCTCCTTCCCATGCGTGGCTGTAAAACCCCCCGTCACTGGGCCTGGCGCCACGGCTGCTGACCGGGGGTGGGGGGGGATCAGCACTGCAGGCTGGGGCTGGTGAGCAGCTGCAGCAGCGGGGCTGTGCTGGCTTGTGCGCTGTCAGGCTCTGGAGACGCGGGCCTGGCTGTTCTTCCCTCCTGGATGGTGCAGCCAGCCCAGCAGGACCCGTGTCCCGACCCAGAGGCCACGCTGCCTCCCTCTGCCCCTCTTCTCAGCCTCCCTCGGGGTTTGGGTGCTGTGCGCAGTGCAGCTCTCTCTCTCTCTCGCAGGCCCTGGGTCAGGCAGATTTCCAGACCTGCCGCGTTTGGATGGGATGAAAACCAGCCAGGTGTGCCGGCTCTGCCCCTCACCGGCTCTGTCCCAGGTGCTGGGATAAGCTACCGGCTGGAGAGCTGCACCCAGCGGGTTTCCTACCCTGGTGTGTAATGGGATGGACCAGCTCCTCGGCTGGAGAAATCAGTGCGGCTCCAGTGTCCCCTCTCCCCAGCGTGGTCAGCGGAGCTGTGCTGATTGATTGACGGCCCTGGGCCTTTGGCCTCCCCCCCTGCCCTCTTTCTGGGTCGGCTGTGCTTGCAGTTCTGCCCTTTGCCTGGCTGCTCCCCAGGATCCCTTTACCCAGCTCCCCCCTGCAGCCCAGCTGCCCACTTAGCATCCGTTGGAGCTGGCATCTTCCTCCCGGAGCCCGGCCAGGAGCAGAACTACCCCGCTGCCCACCGGTGAGCTGCACCAGACTCCTGCCAGCAGGTTTCCTCAGCCAGACGTTCCTCGACTCCAGCAGCCGACCTGCGGCGGACGAAGCTTTGGTCTGAAAAGTCGAGCGGCCAAGAACGTGAGCATGCATGGCCCAGCAGCGAGAGCACGAGGCTGGCAGGCTGGAGACCGGAGATCTACTCCTGGCTTTGTTGCTGTGTCCCTCTCTGGGCTTCGTTTCCCCCTCTCCTCCTTGTAAAGCAGGTGCAAAGTCGTCGTCTTTGCTATAACCTGGGATGGGGGTTTTGCCCTTTGTTGAAGTTTAGCTGGCAGGAGTGCAGCAAAGCCAGGCCTGCCAGTGCAAATTACAGCTTACCAGGGAGTCCAGAGCGTCTGCTGCTGAGTGACAAGCGTGCTGCGGCACGCTGCATACTGCCGTGTCTCCACGCAGACTGCTCGCGTTCATCCGTCCGTCCGTCCGCCTGCCTGCAGTGGCGGCCAGCACTGCGGTATTCGATACGTTGTGCAAGGTTCCCAGCTATTACTGCGATTCATTCAGGATGGACGGATGGACAGATAGAAACGTGGGGCTCCTGTAACCAGACTAGAGCCAAGGCACCTAACGGCAGACCCTGAGCTGGGCTATACCACGGAGAAGGTCCATCTGCCCGGCCTCGCACTTCGTTGTGCTGTTGTCCCAAGTTCAGTCCACCGCTGTGATGCACGTGGGTCCCCCACGCTGGGTTAGCTTTGTAGCTGGATCCCAGGAGGAGGATTTCTGTGTTTTTATGCAGCAACAGCCCCTTCGGCTGTGATCACACAGGCTCAGCTGGGTCACCCTAGTCAGTGCTTGGAAGGGAGACCGCTGCTTGATGCAGGGGGCTGCAGGAACTGGTGCTGGAGAACCCCGTCTCCTCCTGTCTGTACAGAACCAACGCCCCGGGGTGCTCCAGGCCCCTGGCGTGTAGGTTAGACCTTCCCCAGGCGTGTCTCTGTGGCCTCCTGGAGAGGGGACGGAGGGCTAGAGTTCACCTGCCCCCTCCTTAGAACAGCAGCTGCACGTTTGGGCTGTTAAGGTCCCAGGTGGTCGATGTCGTCCCCTGAAGCTCAGGTGCGTGGCGTGCCGGGGGTCAGGCGGGTGTCCCCAGGGCCTTGGACACAGCCTTCCCCTGCTGTGTGTCTGTGCTAGGGTGAAGGGCTCCAGGGGCTCTGTAGAGTGACGGCCCCTCCCCGTGCGGTTCTTGGCTAAAGCCAGAGAGGCTCTGCTCGTCGGGCCGAGCACCTGGCCTGTTCCCCCTCTAGGCAGCACGTGCTGTGCACGGGAACTCGGCGTCACCGGACATCGGCTGTACTGAAACTGGACAGAAATTGCCTTTCAGAGCCTTTTCTTCAGGCTGGTTATCAGCTCTCTGCCCCCTCCTCGCCCCCTCCTCAGCAGCTGGACGGGTGATCAGAGGAGGCGTCTGCTCCCTCTGTAGCGCCAGTCTCCGGGATCTCATCTCCAGGCTCAGGGACAATTCACGTTTGAATGTTTGCTTAATTACCTGGGCGCGCACATCCCGCGGGCGTAGCTATGCCAGGCACCGGGATCCCAGCAGAGCCGTGGCTGGGCGTCTTCTTTGTGTGCCCCGAATCTCAGCGGAACGCTTCGCCAGGGGAATGGGGCCCTGCTCCCCCAGAACTGGACAGGTGTCCTGGGTTACTCGTGGCCAGGCAGAGCCACCATCCCCGTGGTGTTGGCAGCTGATCTGCAAGACTGGGCGTCTAATTGTCATCAGAAATGCTTTTAAATAGTATTGAGTGAGCAGGCGGCTTTCGGAGCAGGAGGCAGATGTGGGGCTGGCTCTCATTTCATGCCCATGAACTCCCAGTAAATGCTCCTGGCGGGGTCCTGTCCCCTTTTCCCTGCCAAGCCATGCCTCTCAGCGGGGTTAGCGCCTTCTCCGTGCCTCCTCCGGGCTGGGAAAGTGGCCGGTCCCTGTCCCCATTGTGTGTTCAGGGACAGTTCTGCCTGGTGCAAGGCAGAGCCATGCTGGCTGCCTGATGGGAGACGCCAGGTCACAGTACCTCCTGGGAGCAGTGCGGTGTTGGTGCCTGGGCCTCGGGACCCTGGGGACAGGCCATGCCCTGCCCTCACCCTGCCCAGACATCCTGCAGCTCCACTAGCTGGGAGTGCACGTGAGGGCTGCCTCCTGCATGGAGGGGGTGTCCCCGGAGTGCCCCACACCCGCAGGGACAAGCACTGCTCAGCACTTAGTGTTTTCTTGGCTGAGCTCCCCCCTTCTGGCCATGTGGCAAATCATAGGGCTGTGGCGGGTACGTCCCTCCTCGCACCCTACTGCTACATGAATCCGAGTCGCAGGACTGGAAGGGACCTCGGGAGGTCGTCAAGCCCAGTCCCCTGCACTCAGGGCAGGACTACGCCATAACCAGAGCATCCCTGATAGGGGTGTGTCTGACCTGCTCTTAAAATCTCCAATGACAGAGAGTCCACAACCTCCCTAGGCCATTTATCCCAGTGATTACCTGCCCTGACTGTGAGGAAGTTATTGCTAATGTCCAGCCTACTCTGCCCTCGCTGCAGTTTAAGCCCATTGCTGCTTGTCCTGCCCTCGGAGGTTAAACTCCTCCTTGTAACAACCTTTGATGTACTTGAAAACTGTTGTCAGCTCCCCTCTCGGTCTGCTCTTCTCCAGACTGAACACGCCCAGTTCTGTCAATCTGCCCTCGCAGGTCACGTGTTCTCCACCTTTCATCAGTTTTGTTGCTCTGCTCTGGATTGTCCACTATTTTTCCGCACCTTTCCTGCACTGCAGCACCCAGCACTGGAGGCAATAGTCCAGCTGAGGCTGATCAGTGCGGAGGGGAGCGGAACAGTCGTGCAACAGCAAAAGGAGAGGGTTGTCCTTATTCCCCTTTCCATAGTCGGGCGCTGTATTTGCCTCTTCACGTCCCCCGACACCTCTCCCGTCTTGCATGGCTTTTGGAAGCGAATCGCGAATGGCTCAGCTCTCTCCTCGGTCAGCTCCAGGAGCGTTCGGGGCCGTATTTCAGCCGGCTTTGATCATGAAATGCTGGGCTTTGCTGCCGACGCTGAAGTCCAGGAAATGGGGGGGTCTGGGGAGGATGGAGCTGCCAGATGGAGTGACTCTCTCCGGTGAGCAGCCTGTCTCCAGCTCTCAAATAGGGGCTGCCAGCCAGAGCCTCCCACCTGATGCCAGCCATTGCAGGGTGCCTAGGGAGACAGGGGGCCCCAAGTGCCCGGACTCCTGGCTGGCCCGCAGCGCAGAGCCCAGCGGCTGGCCGAGCAATCCCGCTCTCCCCGTGTCCAGCTCTGTGGAGCAGACCCCTGCTCCCTCGCCCTGTGGGGAGCCCCGGGGCCCGAGTGCTGCTCAGCTGGTGCTGAGTGTGCTGCTGCCAGCTTTGTGCGGAGGAGTGCGGGGCGTTGGCACGATGGTTTGCAGCCCAGACTGGTGGAACGTAGGCGAGAGCAGCTGCCCGCTGGCATCAGGCCGGCTCTGAGATTGATACCTGGGCACGGGCGAGGCAGGCTAATGCCATGGGCAGCGCTGCTGCCAGAGACCCGCCGTCGGAGAGCACAATCCCAGGCTCAGAGAAGGAGCGCTGGCCCTGCCACGTGGTCTCTGTCTGGCACAGGCTGCGGTGCCAGCTCCTGGTGTGTGCAGTGACGCCCAGCTGGCACGGATCCCCCGAGATACGGCCTGCAGCACGAGCCACGCCGGGCGGCACCACCCCCAGCAAGGCAAGGCGGTCCCGCCGGCGAAGGAGGGAGAGTGGCCATCGAGCTGTGGGGCACCGGCTGGGCTGTGCAAGCGGAAGGCGGAGTCCTGGACGGAGCTGGCCCAGAGGAGATGCGCTGCGCGCAGTCCCGCTGGGGAAAGCTCAGACGTGGATTCTCGATGCACGAGGCTGGAGTGAGCTTCTCTGGCCACCAGGAAATGGTCTGGCCGGGACCTTCCCGACATCCGGCCCTGCTAGCCTGGCCTGGGAGGGACCTTCCCCGCCAAATCCCAGCTCCCCTGGCTCTCCAGCGCCTCCTCTTCCTGGGCACGGACCTTCGCCGCCCAGCACTGCTGGCAAGCCCTGTTGCCCTTGGAAATGGGGACGCGGAGCCTGGAAGAGGAAACACGAGGAAGCCGGGGAAAGTGAGGCGCTGTGCAGCCCTCGGTGAAGTGGCTGTTGTACCTTCACTCTGCCCGGGAGCCTGGGTGGTTTGGCGGGGCCCCTCTCCCCAGATTTGCTGGGGCTGGGGAAGCATCCCCCAAAGGACGCTCTTCTTGGAACGACGTGACATCAGCGCTGAGTTGGCAGGTCTCTGCTCCGGACCTGAGCCTCCTGCGGGGACAGCTGGGGACTTGGGAAGCAGAACCCAGAGCTGCGTGAAGAAGGATTTCTGTTAGCGACGCCTGATACAGCCCTGCCCCTGAGCCAGCCAGCGACAGGAGAACCTGGGCACCACAGCTCCTTAAACCAACCCCAGGCTCTCCCAGATCCTATCCAGGGGCTGCGTGCGCGGCTCAGGTGCCCTCGTTAGACAGCGCACTGCGAACGCCAGAGCTCCTCCTTGGATCAGGGCTTTACCAGGCTTGTCACAGGCAGGAGAGCGGTGCTGGGAGCCGGCAGCGTGGACCTGAGAGAACCCAGCTCCCTCCTGCTGTGCCTGTCCTGGCCAGATGCGCTCTGAGCACCTGTTTGACAGGATCATAGACCCGGCGCCTGGACCGGGGAACAGCCATTTAGGCCAGGTTCCCAGGGGCTGTGCAGTGCTGGGCCCTGTGGCACGTTCACTTGGCTCTGCCCAGTCTGCCGTTAAATGCCCCGAATGCCGGGGCTCCCAGCCCGTCCCCGGGAGACAGTTCCATGGCCAGAACCGTCCGCCATCAGGGAGCGTCATCTCCTCTGTGCCTGTTAGCATGTGCATCTTTCCCTCCCTGGTTCCTGCAGCCAGGACCCCACTCTTCACAGATTTCACCTCCCTTTCATCTTGGCTGTTGTTATCTTAGCTGGGGAGCTGCTAACGATGCAGGAGTGTAAATGTCAGCAGGAAGCCAGCTTCAATCAGAACTGTTAAAAATAAACCCGCCAGGCGTGCGCTGCCAGAGGTGGAGCGTCTCCTTCAGCTGGGTCCTAGAGCCGCCCTCCTGCCAGCGCAGAGCGAGCCGATGTCTTTCTGTGCAAGGATTAGGCAAGGGAACCGATTCCAAGATACTTGACAGGGCCCCCCATGTGCAGCGCCAGCCAGCAGTTCTGCCCGGGCGGAAATCATCTTGGTGCCTTGTATCCTGGGGATGGGGCCCTTTCAGTGTCTTGCGAGTGCAGCCCTCTGGTGACAGGTTTTCTCCACCTGCATCCCCGCCCTAGGTGGAACCACGTGGTCCCACCGCTCCTCAATTGGATCTCTGGGCCGCAGCCTCTGTCTGCCAACCGTCATGACGCGGCAGGCCCAGCTGTGCTTGGCACGTGTATGCCCTTTGCCTGTGGGAGCCTGAGACCAGCAGCTGATTGAAGTGACTCAAAAACAAAGTATGTATTGACCCAAAGGCCCACCGCCGGCAGGGCGAAGGGATACAACAATAGAAGGCCTGTACGCCTGGGTCCTACCAAAACGTTATCCTTTCCCTGCAAGTTCCACTCCGCCCTGGCCGGAGAGAGACAGCCAGCCCCCATCGCGTTCTCCAGCGACTCTGGGAGGCTCCTCTCCAGCCCCTGCTGCCCCCTCACTCGCTGGGCGGTAAAATCACGCCAACCTGCCGAGATGGACAGAGGGCTCCAGTCTTTGCTGCGCCAGGAGGCTGGGCGTGGGGGAGAGCCTGCGGGGAGGAAAGGTTTCCAGCACCATCGCACCGTGGCTGGCCAGGTTGCCGGAGCGCTGGGACAGCTGGGACTCAATTCTCAGCTCCTCTTGGAGTCGTTCGCACCTGCCTTGAAGCCGGATGGGCGAGCGGGGCCGGCTTCACACTTATTAGCAATTAAAAGTCCCAGAGCCTGGGAGTAAATGAGCTCTGAGCTCGGCTGTGACACAAACCCTTGGGATGACTCCGCTAACAAGAGCAGCAGTCCGCTCCCCGCAGGGCTCAGCACTGGTTTGGCAGAAGGAGCTGTTTGCTTTTCCATTTACACCTCAGAGGAGCGGTGTACCTGACCGGCTGGCCTCCAGCACCAGCCAGAGCCGGCAGGACGGCCAGAGAGCTCAGGCTCTCCCGGAGTCACGGTGCCTCTTGGAGCTCCCAGCAGGGCCATGCAGCGCGGCACCTCCCGCAGTGGCCAGCCATCTCCTCAGGCACGCTGGAGCCCAGCGACGGTAAAGCGCGGGGGATCCTAGGAGGAACGGGGACGTATAACTAGGGCTGTTCCCATAGCGCTGGGACGGGGGTCTCAGAACACAGCCCTGCTCTGCTCCCACCGCAGACCAGCTCAGCCCCTGCAGAACGGCAGGGACGTGCACCGTCTCATCCTGAAGAGCAACTCACCTGGGGCAACGCTGCTGCAAGAGGGGAGAGGGGCAGGCACTGGTCAGAAAGGGGTGCACTCTGCCCCAGAATCCCAATAGGGAGGGAGCCCAGTGGTAGCCGAAGTTTACGTCACGTCCGCCACTCAGAAATGAATTCCTGGATGTCCAGGGCAGAAGGGACCATCCTGACTATCCAGTCAGATCTCCTGCAGAGCCAAGCCAGAGACCTGCCCCCGGTTCCTGCGTCCAACCCAGTGCTCCGGGTTGAGCCCCAGTGTGTGTCTGAGAGGAGGACATCCAGTCTTACTGTACGATCCCAAGGGATGGAGAGCGGCCATGGCGCCGCATGAACCCTTCGCAATTTGCCGACAGCCCTTTTGCAGTATGGACTCCTGAGCTGCCCGCTGTCCGGTGATGGTCTCATGTTAGCCAAACACCTAGCCAGGGACTCAAAAAGTAACCGCAATAAGATGTGTAAGTCCATCAGACGCAGGAAGCTACTAAACAAGCAGTGGGGCCCCTGGACAGTCGAGGTGCTAAAGGGGCACTCAAGGAAGATAAGGCCATTGCAGAGAAACGACATTCATTCTTCACAGTCTTCACGGCTGAGGATGTGCGGGAGATTCCCAAACCGGAGCCGTTCTTTGTAGGTGGCAAATCTGAGGAACTGCCCCAGATGGCGGGGTCAGAGGGGTTGGACGAGGTGACCTCCTGAAGTTCCTTCCAACCCTCGTCTTCTAGGATTCGAATTCCCGTTCGGGATTCTTTCCGCAGAGCTATCGGCATCTAGCCCGCTTCACATGGCGCCGTTAATTCTGGGCAGCACTGACATTGGTATGGGAACCTCCTGCAGGAGCAAGTCACAGGCCTTGCCGGAGCCCCGGCCGACTGTGGCAGCGCGGGACCTTCCTCAGCCAGACTCGTGACCCCACCCCCAGTGGGACCAGGCGTGTGTGAGCGGAGGAGCCATCCCTCAGCTGGGGCATGAATAACCCATGCACTGGGAGAGGCTCCAGCCAATCCCAGGGACTCTCAGGGCAGCAGAGACTCTGCCCAGCGTCACTCCGTGGCTGGAAACTCTCCTGTGCCTGGCAGCGATGAGACTCCATGGGTCTTTGTCCGCTCCTGCACCAGCGCAGCTTCGTTCCCAGCCCTACTCCTGCTTTGTTCTGAGCCTGCTCTTGGCTCCTGACTCTGGCTCGGGTGTTTGGCACTGGTTCCTGGCCTGCTGCCTCTGCCCCACGTCTCGGTTTCTGCCGGTTTGTTTGACAAGACCTTGTTTCCATGAGCCGTGCTGACTGGTGTGAATAGCCCTTAATCCTTTCAGCCTCTCCTGATTCCATCCCGTGTGCGCCTGTCCGTGATGTTGTCCAGCTAACCCCCTACAGCTCCCCAGCCTATCCTGTTTACCCTCCTGACATCTTGCTGCAACATAAGTGTTTGTCTCGTCCTCTGGAACTTCCTCAGCACTTGCCATGCTGGGGAGAGAAGAAATAATGCAAAACGGGCCCCATCGTACTCCACAGCTCTGTCCGTCTGACTGTCCAGCTGTCTGTCTGTCTGTCTATCAGTCACAATGCTATTGTTACCTCTTTTTGACCCAAGCAGCTGGCCAGAATTCCGGGTCCTGGGGGTGGTGTCCTGTAGGAGCAGCGCTAGTGATAGTCAGTCATTGGCTGCAGCCCTGGCTGCTTGCAAGCAGTGTACAAAGTCCTGTTTCCCTGAGCACAGGAGGGATCAAACAGCAGGAAGCAGCTTCTTTGTTCCCATCTCCACGCCCCTCTTGACCGGTCCTCTGCCCAAAAGCCCTTTCTCCCTCTCCGCTTTTCCTCAGGGTCACGCTACCAGGGCTGGTGTGGCTGTGGCTTCCGTGCTGCATCCTCTTGTCTCCTTCTGGGGTCTTTTCTTCTGCTTTTCCCCCATACACAGACCCCTCTACCCAGCCAAGCCCCTCCTCCGTGCCCCACACGTCACGTTTCCCAGCAGCCTCGCATGTCCCTGTGTTGGGGGGAGGCCCATATTGTATCAACTTCCTGGTTCCATCAAGAGCTCACGCGCATGTCCCAGCTCCCTTCAGTGAAGGGCGGGGGCGGCTACATCCCACCTCCCAGTTTCCATGTGGTTTAACCCAACCCGTAATAATGTCCAGTACATTGGGCACAAGTACAAGGCAAAGGAGCAGTGGATGCAGCGTACATCAGGGCTGTGCTGCGGGGGCTGTGGTTGTAGGGTGTGTGTGGGGGGCCGTGCTGTGGGGCAGTGGTTGCAGGATGTGGGGGGAGCCATGCTATGGGGCTGTGGTTGCAGGATGCAGGGGGGGGGCCGTGCTGCGGGGGCCCGTGTTGCAGGGTGCAGAGCGGGCTATGCTGCACCGGCAGACCAGGTACCTGCTCTCAGGCCAAGCTCCGTGTGTCTCAGCTGAACACTGCCACACACCTGGCTGCCGTGCCCGTGAGCTGCTGCCGGCATTAATCTCACCTACCGCTCCCGTGTCCCGCCACGGTGCTCTTTGCTGTCGAACCTTGGCTGGCCGTCCCGTCCTAATGCTGGTGTTACACACTCAGCTGGGTGTAGCTAGCTGGGCTGTTGCTGCGAAAACCTGCAGACTTGGATTTTGAGACGTGCACACACAGGACGTGCGTGGGTGTTGCTGTGGTTGCAGCACGGTCCCTGTAAAGGGGCAAGTGCAGTTGCTTTAATTATGCACGTGCAAGAGTGATCGCTGTAATCGTGCATCGCCGTGTCTGGTGCAACGTGGGATTGTCCGGCTGGATGTGCAGCTGCTGGGACACCATGTGCTGCTGTGGCGGTTGCTGTCACGAAGTGTCCTTGCACGTGTTTTGCACGCCCACCGTGCTGAGAGGCTGGGACCTGGCATCCCGCAGACTCAGCCGAAAACCCGAGCGCCGAACACCGGGAGTGAAACGTGGTTGATGGAGCCTGACATGGCCTAATGCGAGCGCTGATTAGTCTATTGATTTCCATTAACGCAGGAGCCTCTCTTCACAGCTCCCTGCTCCCAGCTGGCAGGCTGAGCTACCCAGCTGTGCGGTGTGCCTAGCGCTGCTGGTGCCAGCAGGGCGGCTCTGGGCGGTGGGCTGGGCTGGGCTTGGACAAGGGCAGATGCCAGCCGAGTGCCTCCTGTGCCCACCCAGCGCCCCGGTCCTGGAAACAATATCAGGCACATGCCTTGGCCTGGAGCCAGAGCTTCAGAAACTTCTTGCCCAGCTCAGTACGACTCCCCGCCAGGGCTGCCCTCTGCTGCGCCACTCCTTGCAGGGCTCGGCTGGCCACGTCCGACGCGGCTGTCGTGGGACCCCCTTCGCCACGATGCTGGCGGGACCTCATGGGAGAATCTGCGGGACTCCCGCTGCGATGGAGCCCCGGAAGCCCCCTGTGCCGCGTAGGACGGGTTTGTTACGAGGGGAAGCTGGCTCGATGCTCAGCAGCTCGATCCCGCCTGGGAGTCTTGGCTCTTGCAGGCGCGTTAGCTGCAGTGCAGGGTTCAGCACAGATGAGACACAGCGTTAAATAGTCCTCTGGTCTCCCAGGCGAGAGCCGGCCTGACGGGCTGGACAAGCCCAGCGTCCAGGCTGGGAGCAGAGCCACGTACTTACTATATGGCGCTGAACCCCGCGGCTGAGCTGTCATTGGCTGGGCAGGTGACCCCCGCCACGGTGCATGTGCCACGCAGGGCAGAGTGGGCCTCGCGCTCTCCATCTGCCCTGCGTCCCCGCGATGCAGCCCCCAGCTCAGTGCCGTGGCCGTGCCGGTCCCTGCTGCTGGGGTCTCCTGGCCTGGGCTGCTCAGATTTCCGTGCTTGTGGCTAGATGCCGTAGGGCCTTGCTGGGTGGGATCCGCAGGGCTCCGGTGCCGGCGCCGTATGCTGGGTACTAGCCAAAGCCTGTTTGCTCCCCGGGGTGCGGAGAGGCCAGCGGCCCGTTGCGATTTGCTCTTTCCTTGTAGTTCTCCTTAGAGGCTGATTGTGCTCCCGAGAGGTGGGGGCTGGACTCGGAGCGTTTCACCCCCGTGGCGGGGAGCGGACGCCGGACACGAGCCAGTCAGAACAGTTGTTCCCAGGGTGGGTGATTGCGGCCTGGCACAAAATCCCAGGGCCGTGGGGGTTTCTCCGGCCCTGGATGCCTTCAGGCCCTGTCTGGAAGATGTGCGTTAGCCAAACCCGAGTCTGGGGTGCAATGCTGGGGGCAGGAGCTCAGCCTGGATGCTTGAATGTCCTGTCTCTGAATCCATGTGGTTGGCTGGACCGTTTCGTTTATTCTCTGAGGACTGAGGCCATTTTAGCTTTACATCCCACTGGAGGACGTGCGAGGCGTCCAGGGCTGTTCAGGGTTGACGCACACGCTGGCGGGGGGACCGGGAGGGCAGTTTAGCACATGCATTTGGAACGGCTGCTTCCCCAGGGAGGTGGGACTCAGGACTCCACGTGGCCGGGGGCGATGGGTGCTGGGGGTGGGCTGGGACGGAGGAAGCCACGGGACGTTGCGGGCCCCAGCTCTGTCTGGGATGAGGTAGCCTGTGGGCGAGTCCATGGAGGTTGCTGTGGATAGACGGCCCATTAGAGGGGGCCGTGACCCCTCCTGCCTCTGGGCACGAGCCAACCCCTGACGTGGTAGCTGGTCCCAGAGCTGGCACTGCAGGGTTCTTGCCCCTTCCGCCGCAGCTGGTGGTGCTGCCCCCGTGGGAGGGTCGCCGAGCTGTCCTGGTCTCTGTTCTGGCCACTTCTGTCGCAGTATGTGTCTCGTCCCTGAGCAGCCCCGGACAACACAAGGCAGCTTGTGTGGCGGGCGGGACGGAGGTGGTCCTGGTGGCCAATACACCGGGGGAAGCCAGTGCTGCTCCGCTGACTACTCTGGAGGTGGGATCTGGCCCCGCTTCTGCAGCTAAACCTGGCAGGTCCCCCTCTGCGGGCGAAGAGGCAGAATCCAGGGGCGGAGGGGACTAGTGGCCAGCTGCGGTCAGGACCGCACAGGCATTGATGGCGGGCTGGGTCGGTCTCCCTGGACCAGCCCTGCTGTTGGGAAGGATGGATCCCCCCCGATCTGGGCGTGTTGGCACCCACGCTGCCAGCATGGAGGGCCGTACCATGGCAGGGTAGAGGAGAGTCAGGCCTGGGCGGCGTGAAGGAGTTAAGAGCAGGAACGAGAGAACCGGCCTGATTGCGGCGCAGAGAGCGGCAGAAGGGTTAATGCCTTTCATCTGCTTGCAAGCGTGTTGGCGGTGCTGAGAGCGAGTGCTGGAGCCTGCTGGATGCTAACGAGCTCCCAGCGCAGAGGCCGGGCGCGGCAGGAATTAATGAGCAATAGAAATTCCATTTGATGTTACCTGCCTGGGGCAGGTAGATCTGACAGGCCTGGCGCAGGGACAAAAACAGACCCCGAGCGCTTGGAGGCAGCTGCGGGGTGTGGAGCAGGCAGCGGGAGCTTTCAGAGTCAGCCAGTCGTAAGCGAGGCAAAGTCCTGTGTGGCCCCCGCAGGGCGCCAGCGTGGCGCTGTCTGCAGGGCACGGGGGCAGAGAGCCAGCACAGGACAGAGCTGGCATGGAGGGCGATGGATGGGAAGGGAGGAATCTCACAGACAGGCTCAGCAGTCAGGGATCCGCCCTGCCCTGTGCGCCAGCAATTCCTGCCTGCCCTGGAGGGCTGTCCTGCCAGGAGATTGGTCCAGTCAGGGCCAGGAACTGAGGGAGCCATCCTTGGGCATCTGGCAGGACCCAGGATCCGGTATTTTAGCGCCTGAGTTTGAGAATTAGGGGCTTGCAAAAACTGTGTGCAAAAGGCCAGGCGTGATCCTCAGCAGGAAATTGCACGCGCCGGCTGGGCTGGCGGCTGCACGCACATTGCTGCAGGTGCCAGTGCAACTCATGGGAAGGGAGCCTGAGCCCCCAGGGCTCCGGGCATCCTCCGCTAGCTGCTTGCAGAAGTGTGGGGCTGGGAGCGAGGGGGACAGGAGATCTGGAAACCCCCCGGTCCTGCACCACGTCACGTAGCGCTTTCCGCTCTGCCCGCTGGGCGCTCCCTTCCAACCCTGTGATTCTGTGATCCTAAGACTGAGGGGAACCTGATCCGTCTTCAGATCTGTTCAGGGCTGTTACAGAGAGGGTGGGGCTCATTGCTGTCCATGTCCCCCGAAGGTAGGCTACGACACAATGGGCTTAATCTGCAGCAAGAACGATACCGATTAGCTGCTGGGGAAAACTTGCTAACGCTCAGGCTGCTTAAGGGAGGCTGTGGGACCCCCGTCACCAGAGGTTTCAAGAACAGGTTGGACAAACCCCTGTCAGGGATGGCCTGGGTAAACTGAGTCCTGCCTCAGCCTGGGGGGCTGGCCTAGACGACCCCTCGAGGTGCCTTCCAGCCCCCTTTCTATGACACTGACAGACCTCAGCCGGGCATCTGGTCCCTGGATTGCAGGGGCAGGGGAGCCTGCGAGGACCAGCCGCCCCGCGCTGGGAGACGCGCTCCTGCTCGCATTCGAAGGAGCTTGGGATCTCCACGCCGCCGGGACACAGGAGTCAGCTCTCCCGACTCGCGGTTCTCTCCTGCCCGGCTCGCAGCCAGCGGGGCTCAGAGAACGCAGGGCCTGAGCCGCTAGCAGCAGTTACCCCCCGCTGCGTCCCGCTCTAATCCCCCGCCTGGCGCGCGGCCCTGCTCTCAGACACGGCTCAGTCAGGTTAAAGTGTGAAGTCGGGATTAGCCAAGAGCATTAAGCCGGGCTGGGTTTGTCTGCCGGAGCGAGCTCCCCCCTGGGAAGCCAGCTTCTGGAGATGTTGAACAGGTTTCTCTTGGCGTCCCGGGGGCTGGTGCCTGGCGCTGGGACACTGAGCCCGCAGGATCTGCCGCAGAGCCCGAGGGCTGGCGGAGCCGGGCAGCACCCGCCGCTTATCTTGGGGCCAGCTGCCAGGGGACGGGGCATCTTGGGCCAGGGGAAAGCCGTAGGCCATGGCCCAGCTCCGCTCTCAACTGGCCGGCCCTGGGAGCTGCCCGTGTCCACGCAGGGCAAGCCATGCTCTTGTCCCCCTGGGCAATGGAAGGGGGGAGCCTAAATACCTGTGGCTCTGGGCCCACGCAGAGTCAGCAGGAGAGCAGGGACTTGAACTCCGGTTCTGTGACGTTGGTTAGTTAGCGTGTGAGTAGGGCAGCGCCGGGGGTGCCCGTCAGCATCGGAAAGCAGCAGACACAAGCTGGGTGGGATGGACGCATGCGACGTGCTGGGAGGTACTCTGTGGGGGCAGGTTTCTCCGGCAGGGCTAGGCCGTGCGTAGGCACACGAACACCCTGGGGTTCTGATACCCGGAACGCTATCTCGATACCAGGCTTCGAGCAAAGGCCTGGGCCTGGCCTGGGACAGTGCGTGCAGCAAGGTTCTGGCATGGCCTGCTGGGAGGCAGCGAGGATGTTAGTTATCGAAGCCCAGAGGGGAAGGGGATGGGCTTTGGAGAGAAGGAATGGGGGGTGGTGCCCGGAGCAGGGCGGGCAATGGCATTTCCTGTGGACAAATTCCATCTGAAACAAAAAGGGAGGGGATTTTCGTCCAAGATCTGAAAAGTGAAAACCTTCAGAAAGAAAGAAAATTGGCCAAGAAAAAGCAACCAGAAAGAAGCGAAGGTTTCCATTTAAAGGAAAGAAAGCCGTTTTTCCTCCCACAGTTTCAGCCAGCTGCCCGGGGGAGGTGTTTGTGGGCACGAGCTTTGCTAGGATCTGGACGGGTTTGCAGGGCATCTGGGATGGGGCGGCGTATTAAGCTGGCTCATCGTGTCCCGTCGTGCCAGTGCGGCGCTCCCGGCTAGCTGCCGTGACTGTGAAAGCGGCCGATCAATGCCGCAAACAGCTGCTTCGTGTTTCGCGGTTGTTCAGCAGAGGGCAGCTGGCAAGCCAGCGGCGGGAAGGACCGACGCGGCGAAATGAGAGTTCTTGGAAAGCGAAGCGGAAGCACCAGCCGAGCGGGAAAGGAATTGTGCAGTGCAGAAAACGGGCGTCTCCACATGCTGCAGGAACAACCCGAAGGCCTTTGTCTGCTGAAGCGGAGGAGATGAACACGGGGGAGTTTGAGGATCCTGCAGGCAGGGTGTTTTTTATGCTACTGTCATCATCAAAAGGCAGCTCTGGCGGCAATTTCAGGCCCTGCTCTGGGCCTTGCCACCACGCCCTGGTTCAGCTGGTGGGCGGCAGCCGCGTCCGTTTGTCTTTGACGCCCCAGAATGGCAAAGCTCTGTAGCGATTGTGCCATAAAAGTGCTGGGCCAGGGAAGGCTGAGACTGGAGAATTAAGGTGCCGCCGTCTAATGGCGTCGCCTTTGCTGCCGCATTAGAGGATCCGTTTAAAGGGGCTGGCTCCTCCAGACAGACCGGCATGCCCAGCTCCGTGCTGGGGCGCTGCCGTGGAGAAAGAGGCAACGGGAACAGGGCTCCGGGCTGGGACGTGGCTGCTGGAGTCCAGGTTAGTTCCTTCCCTTCTGGCATTTAGCATGGAAGGTCTCTGCTGGTCTCTGCCCACACCCGCGTGTGCGCAGGGGCCGGCGTCACAGGGGCTGGGAAGGACGGAGGGCGTCGCGGCAGGCAGAGCGGGGCAGACGGGGCAGCTGGGCTCAGGATTTTGTCCTTTTTCCACCTCCTGGCCTCCTGCTCAGCGAGCACAGGCTGGTGGGGGGGAGGGGGGTGAAGCCTCTAGTCGGCCGGGGCTGACAAAGGTGAGCTGTACCAGGGGCTAAGGGCAGGTACTCGGGGGGGGGGGGGTAGGACGGGCCTTTGTGTGTCTAAGGGATGGGTGTGCTCAGGAAGGGAGTGCCTGGCTTGGGGAAGCAGTCGAGATCCCAGCTGCTCGTGGGTCTCCCATGCAGGCACTGGCATCCCCCGGGATGGGGGGCGTCACTGCGGAGCCTGGGGGCGCAGGTGGGGGTGGCACGCTGGTCACAGACACACGTCCCCTTCTGACCAGCGTGGGGACTCAGTTTCCCTCAGGACCCTGCTCCACGTGCCAGGGCGGTGGGGTGACGTCCCGGTGACGGGTCCCAGGGTGGGGCGGGCAGTGCACCCTGAGAGGGGCTCCGTCTTCAGTGGGCTGCTGGGAAGGTCTGGGACACATCAGTGGGAGGGAGACACGGGGGTGAGGGGACGTTTTCTATGGGTGAGAGAGAGCACCCCGCCGCGCCCGGCTCCCAGCGACGAGCCCCCCTGTCCCAGCGCTGTTCTTTGGGGGCGAGGGGGAAATGAACCGTACCCGAGTTGGTCCCGGCAGCTCCAGGACAGCCTGTCAGCGCCACCCACTGGGCAGGACCAGAACTGCACGGGGCTGCTGGGAGGCCTTTACAAATCCTACCGGCGCCTTTGGCCCTAGCCACCGAGGGCCAGGCTCTCCCGGGCTCCGATGGGTCCAAAGAGCTTTTTCTCTCACTTCCCTGCCGCTGTGTCCCCGGCGTCCTGGCCTAGCTCCAGGGGAGCACCCCCCATGCGTGTCCCGGAGCGCTGCCCCTGGTCCGGCCCGTGGCTCGCTGGCCATATGCGGGGCAGGACGAACGCCAGGCATCTCTGGAAAAGAGGCGTGGCTGCTCGGGCCCCACATGCCCTGTGGGCTGGTTTTCTTTAACGTGTGCCGTCTGGATCCATTCAGGCCTGCCCTGCCCCGCTCCCAGGCAGCGTTGCACTTCCCCTGGCCGTTCCTGGCTAGCCTTCGTGCTAGCCGTGGTCCCGGGGAAGCCCAGTGGTTGCAGAAGCTTCCCTCGCTCACTCCTCTCATTCCCTGGCAGGCACGTCTGTGCAAACTGGACTTTCCAAGTCCCCGGCTGCGCTGGGCCCGGGCTCAGCTTTCCTCACTGGGCTCCGTCTCCTGACTTACGCCGCCAGCTCGCGCACTCTCCCGTCCCGTAGTGCGCTCGGGATCCTGCTGTCAGCAGCGGGGGGGTCAGTCTGTCTGTATCTGCCTTGCCGATCGGGGGCATCATCGGAGAATGGTAGAGGTGCCCTGAGGACGCTAGCGTTCTGGGGAGAGCAGCACCCTCCGGCTCTTAGCAGATGTAATGCACCCCCTCCCACCATTTATTTTGGGACCCACCGGGGTATGTCCCGCTCACCTGGGAGTGGTTGGGCTGGGAGCGGCTGCTGGGGAGACGGGCCCTTCCTGGCTGCGCCAGGTCTCCTCTGTTTTGGATTTAAAGCACTGTGTGGCAGAGGGGGCACCAGGCCCAGGCCAAAGGGTCAGGACTGCAGGAGGGATGAAGTGACTCCTAGCACCAGGGACTAGACAGTTCCTGAAACCTCCTCTTCATGTCCCAAGGGTGGAGAAGTCTCCGCGTGTGTTGTGGTGGAGAGATCTCTGAAAACAGCCGTGCAGTGTGCGGTGGCGGTCAGAAAAGCTAAGCGCATGTTGGGAACCAGTAGGAAAGAGAGAGATCAGACAGAAGATATAATAATTCCCCTATGTACATCCCTGGTGCGCCCACACCGTGAACACTGCCTGCAGCTCAGGTCACCCCAGCTCAAAAAAGATCCATTGGAATTGGGAAAGGTGCAGAGAAGCGCAACAGAAATGTTGAGGAGATGGAACAGCTTCCACAGGAGGCGAGATTAATGAGGCGGGGACTTTTCAGCTTGGAAAAGAGAGAACTAAGGGGGGTTATGACAGAGGTCTATAAAATCGTGACTGGTTGGAGAAAGTGACTAGGGAAGTGTTATTTAGTCCTTCCCACAACACCAGAACCAGGGGGTCACCCAATGACATTGATAGGCAGCGGGTTTAAAGCAAACAGAAGGCAGTGTTTCTTCACACAGCGTGCAGTCAACCTGTGGAACTCCTTGCCAGGGGATGTTGTGAAGGCCAAAACTGGAACGGGATTCAAAAAAGATTTAGCTAAGATCTGGAAAGACAGGTCCGTCAGTGGCTATTGGCCAGGATGGGCAGGGATGCAACCCTCTCCTCTGAGTGTCCCTAGCCTCTGACAGCCAGAAGCTGGGAATGGGCGACGGGATGGATCACTGGATATTTGCCCTGTTCTCTTCATTCCCTCTGAAGCACCTGGCACTGGCCACTCTCAGAGAAGGCAGGACCCTGGGCTAGACAGACCCTTAGTCTGACCCAGCGCGGCCGCTCTCATGTTGGTATGCATGTGCTGTACGGGGCTGGCGGAGGGCAGCTACAACCCTCTGTTCTCTGTGACCTCGGGCAAGTCTCGGCCCTGCTCTGTGCCTCAGTTTCCTAGGTCGTGGGGTGGCATTTAGAGCAGTGGACTTGCAGCTACGACCCTCGGTTCTACTCTCAGTTCTGCTCTGTGACCTCGGGCAAGTCTTGTCCCTGCTCTGTGCCTCAGTTTCCCTAGGTCAGATGCGGGAGGATTCCGACCACTTGTTCATGGATGACAGGGGCTTGGCTCGATGGCCCAGTGCGGAGGTGTGCTTGTTCCCTTGTCTCCGTGCAATGGGGGACGCTTGTTGCTGCTGTGACTGGCCAGCGCAGGGCAGAGGGGAGGTTGCCATGGATGAATCATGCTCCCTGGGAGGACAGGGTGAAGCAGCTGGCACAGGGCGGAGCACAGAGACCCAGGTCTCTGTGGAGGCTGGAGGAGTATCTGGCATGCTGGACACCAGACGGTGCAGGAGCTCTGCAGTGCCCTACAGTTTGGTCAGTGGTGGAGCGGAAGTGGTACCAGATAGTACACAGCGTAGTGAAGCCAGCCATGGGCAGCCCTCTGCTGCCTTCTGCAGGCCGGGAGGGGCAGTGCATGGTGTGACAGAGCATTGTGTGATGTGATCTGTGACCTAAAGGCTGGTCATTAACCCGGCAGCCAGTCCCAGGTGACCGGCAAAGCGAGGGCTGGAGGGGCCTTGCTGATGCGCTGAGCAGGACCTGACTCGAGTCTGCTTCGAACCCCCGCTGTGCGTGGCGCGCCGGCTAGCTGTGTGGGCGCTGCTTTCCCTTGGCAGCTGCGGGTGGCTAATTACATGGAAGGTGCCATGTAGCAGCGAAGTCATTAAAGACCCGATTCCATGGGTGCCTCTAAATGGCGGGGCCGGCTGCATGGGAATGACTTTCAGAGCCACTAAGTGTAATTACCAATTAATCAGCAGGGACCCGTAATTACTGGGAGTCGCAGAGTCTTTAAGAGCTTGGGGTTCCCCCCCGCAGCGCCTGCTGGGCGTCCTGCTGCTGCTCCCACCCATCACAGAGCGGAGCGGAGACTCCAGCTGTGTCTACACTGGAGACGCTGCACCGCTGGAGCTCTGGGGCTGTGGGAGCGGCTGTGGTTCACCCGTCTCTCTGAGGCCAGGTCTGCATGGAAAAGTGAGGTCGACCCAGCTACAGCTCTGAGGGGTGTGAAAAATCCACCCTCCGAGGGACGGAGTTCCCGCGACCCAGCCCCCGGTGCAGACAGTGCTTGCTCAGCAGAGGAATTCTCCCCTCGACCCGGCTCCCGCCTCGCGGGGAGGTGGGCTGACTGCCACGCCAGGAGGAGCCCCTGGCAGCGTCGGTGGCGTCCTCACGGAGGTGCTGCAGCAGCACAGAGGCTGTAGCAGTGTGGCTGTAGCGTTTGAAGTGTAGACGTAGCCTGCGAGACAGCAGCCAGGGTCGAGTGGAGAATTCTTCCAGCCTGCCCTAGCGCCTGCACCGGGACCTAGCAATAGCAGCATTTCCCAGAGGCAGCGGTGAGCAGACCTGATACCTCCCGGTTCCCCCGAGTGCTGCCTGCCCTGCCCTGCTCTCAGGGAAGGGACGTCGCTTTCAGGGCTTCGCTGATTTCGCTGCCCGTGTTTTCTTTGCCCAGGGACCTGAGCGAGAACCTGATCCAGGCCGTCCCGAGGAAAGCCTTCCGCGGAGCCACCGACCTGAAGAACCTGTGAGTCTCCGCGGCCCGGCCCGGAGTGGGGCGTCCAGCCACTCCTCCGCCTTGTCTCCTTTTCCCCACGTGACGGCCCACGGGCCCCCCGGCTGTGCGCCATCCCAGCGGGGCGGGATCCCTCCTCCCCCGTGGCTGGCGTGTCACTGAACGCTGGGGCGGGCGCAGCGCATGGGGAGTCCAGCGAGGGAAGGCCGGGCCCCGATGAGTGAGGGATTATGGCCCCCACTCCCACCCCAACCTCAGGCTCGTTGCCGTGGAGTTGCTGGGGCGCCCGCCAGCCGGACGGAGCACGTCTCACAGGGCGAGGCGCAGCACGGCGGGCGTGGCCCGTGTCCTGCTGCTCACCACGGATGCAGAGGGCTGGGCACTGCCCCACCCGGTGCCACGCGGCCATTCCCGCCCGTGCCAGGGGGCCGCCCAGTGCAGCCAAACGCCCCAGCACCGGAGCGGCAGCCGTCTGCCCCCCTCGGCCTGGCGTGGGTGACGGCACGTGGGGCAGGGCCAGAACGATCAACCGAGCGTAGGAATGGGGGGGGGCTCAGACTGCAGAGACACCTCTATGGCAGGGTCAGCCCCGGACAGCCCCCCCAGGCTCACAGCCACAATGCACAAGGTCGTCTGTCCCAGGGGCCCCGGCCCTGCCCTCCCACACAGCTCGGCCACTCCTGCAGTGCCGGCTCCCCAGCGCTCTCTCTTCCCCGCTGGGGTGGGGCTTTTCCTGGGCTGGGATAGAGCCCAGTACATTTGGGGCACCCTAAATAGCCTGTGATAATGGTAATGCCCCTCACTCCTGACCCGCAGCCCCCTGCTACCCCAGCCTTTGTGTCGTTCCCCCCCCCAGCTCTGCCGGTGCCCCTCAATCTCGACCTGCACCCCCTGCTACTGCTGTTCCGGGCCCTGACTTGCCTCTGGCCAGGTCAGGGCAGCAGCCCAGCCTGCAGACTGTCCCGGGGCCTGGAGTCTGTAGAGTAACACGGCATCCCGTTTGTTCTGCAGGCAGCTGGACAAGAACCAGATCAGCTGCATTGAGGACGGAGCCTTCCGTGCGCTGCGGGGCCTGGAGGTTCTGTGAGTGGGGCGGGCGCGGGGCTCTCCGCGTGGTCCGGGGGCGCTGCGTAAGGGGCAGGCTGGACTCGGCTGTCTCTGTGGGTGAGGTTGGCTCACCCCTCCCCGGCCTCCAGGTGCCAGCTCCGGGCACGGCCCGGCCCTTCACCTGGCCCGACTGGAGCTGGCCAGCCCCGCCCCGCCACTGAGCGCGTGAGGGCAAGCCTCTCGCAGACACGGGCCGGCCCCGCTGGCAGGGACTCTGGGCAGCTTCGCCCCCGCTCCAGGCGGGCAGGCCGGGGCTTTTCTGCCCCAGCGTCTGCCCCCTCCCCGGGCCCCCCTGCAATCGCCCGAGAGCCAGAACCAGAGACGAGCGGCTCCCCCCAGCTGGGTCTTACCTGTCCGTCCGTCCGTCCCCCCGCTACCCCGGTGCATGGCATGAGTTGGGGTGTGGCTCCGGTTTGCCCAGGAGGGGGATGCCCATTGGGGAGGAGGGGCTGTGGCTGTTCTGTGCTGTCCCGCCCCACACCGGGGTCCTGGGCGCCCTGACCCGTCTGCATCGCCTCTCCCAGGACGCTCAACAACAACAACATCAGCACCGTGCCCGTCTCCAGCTTCAACCACATGCCCAAGCTGCGCACCTTGTGAGTGCAGCCCCAGGGCGGGCGGGCGGCAGGGCGGGGGGAGGGCAGGGCCCAGGGGGCGGGAGGGGCCGGGTGGAGGGCAGGGCCCAGGGGGGAGAGGGACTGGAGGAGGGCAGGGACCAGGAGGGCACATGCTGCTTCCTCCAGCCCAGCGCCTTGCAGACTTTCAGGCTCCCTCTTCGATGCCAGGCTCTCTGGTGCCTCCCCCCGTTTCCCCTCCCCGGATGTCATTGTGCACCCGTGGAGCTGCCGGCCGGGGGCCCTGGCGGGTTGGGGCTGGCAGCCCAGAGAAGGGGGCGTCCCAGAGGACGGGCTGCCGGGGGGTGTCCTGCACGAGGGACCCTGACGCTGAGCCTCTGCCCGTCCCCAGCCGCCTCCATTCCAACCAGCTGTTCTGCGACTGCCACCTGGCCTGGCTGGCGCCGTGGCTGCGCCAGCGCCCGGCCATCGGGCTCTTCACGCAGTGCGCCGGCCCCCCGGCCCTCCGCGGCCTGCCCGTGGCCGAGATCCAGAAGAGCGAGTTCAGCTGCTCAGGTGAGGGAGCTGCTGGGGGAGTCTGCATTGGGGGGGGGTGTCTGGGCTGTCGGGGGGGGCCTGCATTGGAGGGGGTGTCTGGGCTGTCGGGGGGGGCCTGCATTGGAGGGGGTGTCTGGGCTGTCGGGGGGGGCCTGCATTGGAGGGGGTGTCTGGGCTGTCGGGGGGGGCCTGCATTGGAGGGGGTGTCTGGGCTGCCAGGGGGGCAGCACCATGGTAGCCATGTTGGCCGAGGAGAGGGTGGGCTAAGGCCCTGTCCGGTCGCCCACCCCTGCGTCTCCCCGTCCTTTGCCTGGAGCTCCGCTCAGGGGCTCTGCTCTAGTGCAGCGCCCGGCCCAGCTGTGGGGCTCCGCTGCCTGCCCGGGGGCATCGCCAAGAGAGCTAACGGCATACTGGGCTGCATTAGTAGGGGCATTGCCAGCAGATGGAGGGAAGTGATTATTCCCCTCTATTCGGCACTGGTGAGGCTGCATTTGGAGTATTGTGTCCAGTTTTGGCCCCCCCACTACAAAAAGGATGTGGAGAAGTTGGAGAGAGTCCAGGGGAGGACAAGAAAAATGATGAGGGGGCTGGAGCACAAGACTTATGAGGAGAGGCTGAGGGAACTGGGCTTGTTCAGTCTGCAGAAGAGAAGAATGAGGGGGGATTTGATAGCAGCCTTTAACTACCTGAAAGGGGGTTCCAGGGAGGATGGGGCTAGGCTGTTCTCAGTGGTGGCAGGTGACAGAACAAGGAGCAACGGTCTCAAGTTGCAGTGGAGGAGGTCTAGGTTGGACATTAGGAAAACTTTTTCCCTAAGAGGGTGGTGAAGCACTGGAATGGGTTACCTAGGGAGGTGGGGGAATCTCCATCCTTAGAGGTTTTTAAGGCCTGGCTTGACAAAGCCCTGGCTGGGATGGTTTAGTTGGGGTTGGTCCTGCTCTGAGCAGGGGGCTGGACTAGGCACCTCCTGGGGTCCCTGCCAACCCTCATCTTCTGTGAGTCTATGGCTCTCTGAGTGGCAGGGGCTGGCTCAGCGCTGCGGGTGAACTGCCGGGGAGTGGGGCTCACAGCTCAAGGGTCCCCCCATCCACCGTGGCCAGGGCACCTGCCGCTGCAGGGCTGAGCTCAGCCAGAGCCGCGCCGGGCACGGGCAGAGCGGGAACCTTGGCCCTGACAGCCGGGCTGGCTGGAGTCACGGCCAGTGCAGTGCGAGAGCTCCTGCCAGGGCTGCCAGGCACCCCAGCGCTCCCGTGTGTGTGTGTGTGTGTGTTTTGTGCCCGCCCAGGGGGGTGTGTGTGTGTGTGTGTGTGCAGTGTGTGTGTTCCCAGGAAGCCGTGCCAGGCAGCTCAGCAGGGGCTGCCTGTGGCAGAGCAGACAGACTGGCCGCGTCCCTGGGAACAGCCCCTCTTGGGGAGACGCGGGGCCAGCGGGGCTGGGAAAACGCCCCGTGGGCACCTCAGAAGATCCCCTGTCCCGGGGCATTCGCTGCTGGTGTCGCCGTTGGAGCCGGGTTTGCCGTTTGCAGTGGAGACCCCACATCTCTGCCTGAGGTCTCCGGGGGCGAGGCATGAGGTGGGGGGGCGAGGCATGGGGCGGGGGGGTGGGAGCGACGCTCTGGGGAGGGCAGAGCCCCCGCTGCCCCCCCGCCTCCTGCCGAGCCAAAGCTGGGGTCTGGCTGTGCCATGAGCAGGGGCCCGTCCGCATCGCTGGGCGTTTGGGAAGGGCCGGGTGCGCAGCGCCCGGGCAGGGAGCCCTGCATTGGGCAGGGCGCAGGCCAGGCAAAGTCCCCGCGGGAAAAGGGTGGACGCCCAGCGCCATGCGCCCTGCAAGGCTTGGTCCTGCTGGCCCCCGGCTGCCTCTCCGCAGCCTTGTGCCCTTGGGACAAACCACGGGTGGGCGTGCGGGCCTCCCGGCAGTCCGCAGGGCAGAGCCACTCCCCGTCCCCTAGCTCCGGGCCGGCTGGGCCCGCCAGGCGGGGCTGCCCTGCCCTGGCGAACCAGAGAGGGTCTCCGGGTCCGTGAGGTGAGACTGCGGCTGCGTCTCCGCCTGGCCCAGCCACAGACGCACCCTCCAGGTCCTTCCCCCAGCCCCGGCCCCGTCTCACTCGGCCGCTGCTTTGCTTCCCCTGGCAGGACAAACGGACGCCGCCCACGCCCAGATCTGCAGTCTGTCGTCTGGCTCCTGCCCCGCCATGTGCACCTGCAGCAACAGCGTGGTGGACTGCCGTGGCAAGGGACTGACGGCCATCCCCGCCAACCTGCCCGAGACCATGACGGAGATGTGAGTCCGCCACGCACCCCGGAGCCCGCCCCCAGGACGAGCCAAGCCTGCCCCACGGCGTCCCCCAGGACCTGCCCTCCCAGCCCCACGGGGGATGAGGCCTGAGAGCAGCTCTGCGGGGGGCCGAGGGAGCAGACCCGCCCCGTGTCCGCAGGGCGCAGAGCAGCCTGCTCGCCCGTCCCTTGCACCCGGGAGCCGCTCCCGAGAATCAGCTCCTGGCAAAGACACGGACCCGGCTGGCTCCCAATCACAGTCACGGCCGTGCCAGGCATATCGCATCCCACGTATGGTGCCCGGCTGACCGTGGGAGTAGTGGCGTATTGAGGCGGGGTACGGGGGGGCCAGGCGAGCCCGGCTGAGACGGGCCTGGGGGAGACGTGTCCCCCCATCAGGGATTAATGCCGCTCGCCCAGCATTTGCAGCGAAACTCGCCCAGCGCGGCCACAGCCGGGTTTAGCCGGTAGCTGGACACAGCCCAGGAAGGCCGTAGGGTTGCACGGAGAACCGA
This sequence comes from Emydura macquarii macquarii, assembly GCF_026122565.2. Classification (NCBI taxonomy): domain Eukaryota; kingdom Metazoa; phylum Chordata; order Testudines; family Chelidae; genus Emydura; species Emydura macquarii. Next base: position 11,514,684 of record NW_027133829.1, on the reverse strand, counting down.
AGGTTATGGCACGGTCCAGGCTGGGTAGCCCAGAGCCCAGCCAGGCTGTGGTGAACCCCCTTGGTTCAAGCTCTGTCTGTCTGTCTGTCCGACCAACCTCCTTGGTCAGACTCCCGGTGAGATCCCGACTCCTTCCAGCAGCCACCTCTGATCCCCACCTCCCCAGCCCTGCGTTCTCCAGCTGGGGGTGCTGCCCCCGTCCCTGCGGAGAGGTGGGGTCCCTGTCCCCGGGGCGCTGGGTGCGCGGTGCCAGTGGATTTGCCATTGTCTTGTTGGAGTCTCTTGATCTGGGGTCAGCCTTGCCAGGGTTTTTTAGTGCCCCGTCTCTGCCTGGGGTAGCCATGCACAATCGAGGGGAAACCGAGGCACACAGGCTTAATACAAATATTACAGAAAATTCCCACCTCGTCACGTCTCTTCCCCCTTTGAGCTGGAACTGAGAGTTCCCGTTACCCAGCGAGCCGGGGAGGTCGCACCACCAACGTTATCCACAGATGTTGCAGCATCTCCGGCAGCTGCCTGCGAGGTTCCCACTGCCCAGCAGCTGTTCAGTCCATGCCCAGCTCGGAGCAGGGTCACATCATCCCTCAGGGCTGCTCTGCTGGATGAGTGGTGTGACCCGTCCGTGCCCAGGGTAGCCACCTGAGAATGTCAAGGTCAGGGCAGGCTGCAAAGGGAGAGCAGATTCTCCCCGCGCTGGTGGGTGACACTGAAGCCCGGCTTCCCAACCAGCCACGAACTGCTTCTGATTCCCCCCACACAGGTTATCAAGAAGCCAGTCCACAAATGCCCACAGCCCCCTTTACTGCATTCCAGTTCCTGGCTCCCAAATCAGCACCAGGTCCAGTAAAGAGACCAGTTACTAGAACTCTCTGCTCTTTACTACAAAGGTTCCCTCTAGCACTCCTCTGCCACACTTCCCTGCAGGGAACCCGCCGGTGCTGCCCCAGGGCGTCCCTCACAGTCACACGCACACGTGCACATTCACACACGTGTGCACATGCACTGGCACATGTGCACACACGTGTGTGGGGGCACACGCACGCTGTCTCCCCCGCGCACACAGACTGTTCTGGCCCATCTCAGCCCGGGGGTGCTGGCAGCAGTGGACTGGAAGAGGTGGGGCAGGGGCAGATGGGAACTCCCCCTCCCCCCCAGCCAGTGCCCCACTGTGCGCCCCACAGCAGCCCTGCTGGGAGAGGTGGGGCTGGAGCGGGTTTGTTATCTCGTTGCCTTTCTCCTCGCAGACGCCTGGAGCTGAACGGGATCAAATCCGTCCCGCCCGGGGCCTTCTCGCCCTACAAGAAGCTGCGGCGGATGTAAGTGCCCGGCCGGCGTGCGCTGGCTCCCCCGAGTGTGCCCCTGGGCGTGCCCGGTGCTGCCCTCCACGCGCTCTGCTCCGGCTCCCCTCGCCTGCTGGCGGCTCCGGTCACGGGCGCGCCACCTCCCCGGGCAGCCTGCGTCCCCCCAGCTCGTGCCCGCAGGAGCCCCCCACTGCAGCTGGCATGGCAGAGACCCCTGCACTCCCGGGCTCACAGCAGCGGGTGCCAGGGGACCTGCCCAGCCCTTGTTCCCCTCCCTGCCCGGCAGGGGTGCGGCTGGGCAAAGGCTGGCCCCTCCGGATGCTGGGGACATAGTCACTAGCTGCCAGTGGGATCCTGGCAGTTCCGGGGGAAATGCTCCCTGTGTCCCCCCAGATACACCCCCCGTCCCCCTCCCAGGCGGACGCTGGGCAGGGAATAACAGCGCTGGGCTTTCCCCTTGTGTCACAGAGACCTGAGCAACAACCAGATCACGGAGATCGCTCCCGATGCCTTCCAGGGGCTGCGCTCGCTGAACTCACTGTGAGTCCCCCCGGGGCCTCCCCAGCCTAAGGGCTGTGCCGCTTCCAGCCCCGGGACCGGGACCGTGCTGCAGGGAAACCTCCCGCCCGCATCACTGACTGTCACCCGTCTCCATGGAGCCCGTCTCCGTAACTCCAACGCCTCTCACTCCCGACCCGCAGCCCCTGCCGTCCCAGCCCTGGGCGCCCCCACTGCTCCGCCAACGCCCCTCACTCCCACCCTGCAGCCCCTTCCATCCCAGCCCTGGGCCCCACCCCCCAGCCCTGCCACGGCCCCCCTGCAAGTTTGGCCCTTGGCCTCTCTTGGGTGGGGATGAACAACCCCGTTGAATCGTGCGACTGGGCTGAGGCCGCCAAGCTGATCTCACCTGTGAGGTGGGTCTGATTTGAAGCCAGGTTTCCAGAGGGAAAAGCCCTGGGTGGGCCCCTGACTTGGAGGTCCCAGCAGTGTGGATGGCCCATGCTGTGGGGTCGGGATGGGTAACGTTGGCAGGTGTGGGGCAGACGTGGGGCGATCCAGGGCTCGTGGCTGGACCCCCCTCCGCTGGGCCGGGAGGCTCCGACCGAGGCCCGTGGGTGCTGCGTGCGAAGGACGGGCACTCTCTTTTCCAGCGTGCTGTACGGGAACAAGATCACGGACCTGCCCAAGGGCGTCTTCGGGGGACTCCACGCGCTGCAGCTTCTGTAAGGACGCGTCGGCTCGTCCGGGCGTGTCCCAGGGGCCGGCCCAGGCTCTGCTGTCGTGAGCCCGGAGCGGGGCCGGCCCGTGTCACTGGCTGATGTGTCCCTGCCCCCTCAGGCTCCTCAATGCCAACAAGATCAACTGCGTCCGGGCAGACGCCTTCGTGGACCTGCAGAGCCTCTCGCTGCTTTCGCTCTATGACAACAAGCTGCAGGGCCTGGCCAAAGGCACCTTTGCCCCCCTGCGAGCCGTCCAGACCCTGTAAGTGCCAGGGGCCAGGGCCAGCCCCGGGCGGCAGCGGGAGGGGGTGAATTCCTGCCCCACCCTGTGTGGGCTACGTGGGGCAGAGCCCTGGGCAGGCTCCGGTTCGGGAGGTGCAGCCCGGGGGCCAGGCAGAGGGGCCTTCATGCCCTCCGGATCCCGGGCTCCCCGGGAGCGAGGGGAATAAAAGGAAACCCCGGGAGTGAGGTGGAGCAACCCCGGGTGGCAGCTGAGCTCCCGTACTCCAGGCCGCCGTGGCGCACGTCCTGGCCTGTAAAGCCCAGCATCCTCACCCCCTCTCTGTGCCCCCCGCGCCAGGCACCTGGCCCAGAACCCCTTCATCTGCGACTGCAACCTGCGGTGGCTGGCGGATTTCCTGCGCGCCAACCCCATCGAGACCAGCGGGGCCCGCTGCGCCAGCCCGCGCCGCCTGGCCAACAAGCGCATCGGCCACGTCAAGAGCAAGAAGTTCCGCTGCTCGGGTGAGGCTGGCCGCGGACCCGGGGCCACCGGCGAGAGCTAGCCGGCCAGTAGCCCCCGGACAGCTTCCACCAGCCCCCGCGTCACCGGGAGCCCTTTGTCTAGCACGTGAGACAGCCCAGCCTACCCGGGAGGGGCCCAGGCCGGGGCTGGCTCAGCAGCGGCTGTGACGGTGACCGGCCCATTCGGCTCCGTCCTGCCTTTCCCGTGCTCTGCCCAGGGGCTCCCCCGTCTGCTGTGGGACCTGGGGGGTGGGAGCAGTTCGCCGGGGTGCTGCTGTTAGAGCCGGGGGGGGTGGAGCTGTGGGTCCCTCCCACGAGCTCAGCCCTAGCCGGGTGGGGAGCGAGGGGCCCTTGTCCCCACGTGCAGAGCAGGCACAGGGGCGATCCGGGCGCCGGAGTTACCGGCGAGATGTCTCCGCGCAGCCAAAGGGAGCAGGGAAGCGGGTTCCCTGTAACCCAGGCCCCTTCCCTGGGATCCAGAGCGGCCTCCCACAGGGCAGCTGCCACCGCTCCTGCCGGCTGGGGGCTGGCCCCGGGCGATTGCTGTTGCAGCAGTACCCAGGGGCCTTGACTGCGCTCCGGGTGCCGGGCGCTGCAGAGACCAAGCCAGGCCCTGTCCTGACGAGCTCACAGTTTGCATAGACAGGCAATGAGGGGAGGGGAAACTGAGGCACAGAGCTGGAGGGACTTGCCCAAGATCACCCGGTCAGTCAGTGGCAGTCGGGATTCGAACCCTCTGCCCAGCCGCCCGCCCCTCCCACGCGGGCTCTGCTGTGCTGGCTCTGGCCTGCCCAGTTCACGTGTTCGTGCGTTTCTCTCTGCAGCCAAAGAGCAGTACTTTATCCCAGGTAAGAGACGAGCAGATCCCTGTGTGCGGGGCTGGGCCGGGGCCGGGCGGGGGTACGGGGCTGGACAGTGCCCGTGTCCGCACAGGGGGTGCTGGGGATCTGGCGCTTGGGCGGATTGAGGTTTGCCCGCTGGGTACCGTGGGTCCGAGTCACCAGGCACCTTGGCACACAGAGGACTCCCGTGCCACGGCTCTCCGGCCTGGCCCAGACATTCCCTTCGGGAACCTGGCGCTGGTCCTGTCCCCCCGAGCAGCCTCAGATGGCTCGCGTTGGAGTCCGGCCCCAGGGGAAGCCGTTTGCTGAGCAGTACCAGGCCCCTCACCCAGCCTGGCCCCGCGCCCCACGCAGCCCCGATGGCAAAGCCAGCCCGGCGCCCGGCTCTGTGCAGTGAGGAGTAACTCCCGTGCAGCCAGCACCCCCCAGAGGCGCAGCCCGGGAATCCTGCCTGCGCCCAGGAGCCGGCTGTGTCAGGCCCCATTTGTCTGTTGCTCAGGGTGCGAGGAATCTCCTCAGCCGCTGGGCACCGGCCAGAGGGGCGACTCCCTGGCCCCAGCCCCGGCGTGGTCCCAGCCTGTCTCCCTGTGACACGGGGCGGTGGGGGAGTGCAGCTCAGAGCCTGGTGCCCGGGCCCAGCCGGGGCCGCCCCTCCCCGCAGGCTGGTAGCTGGCGTTCTGCCCCTCCGGGCGTTGCTCTCTCGTGGCAGGCACGGAGGATTACCAGCTGAACAGCGAGTGCAACAGCGACGTGGGCTGCCCCCCGAAGTGCCGCTGCGAGGCCAACGTGGTGGAATGCTCCAACCTGAAACTCACCAAGCTGCCCGAGCGCATCCCCCAGGCCACGGCAGAGCTGTAAGGGCCCCCCCGTGCTCGCGGTGCATCCTGCCCCCCAGCCGGCCGGCCGCCTGTCTCAGACGCACACACACGCCTGGCCTGAGCCGGAAACGCTCAGACCTCTGAGGACGTCCCCACGCCTGGGTTCAGTGTGCTGCACGTGTTCCCACGGTCATGCTTGTGCAGGGGGTGTCTGGGAGGTTGGGGGCTTGCTTTATTCCTCCCCGGGGGGCCCAGCACTGCCTGGGGTCTCACAGTTATCTTCTTCGTTCTTCTCTTCCCCGGCACCACGCCCAGGCGCCTGAACAACAACGAAATCTCGGTCCTGGAGGCCACGGGGATCTTCAAAAAACTCCCACACCTGAAAAAAATGTGAGTAGGAAACCAGAGAGTCCTCGCCGCCCCTGTGAAGACGTGTGACATGCTCTGTGCAGGACAGGAGGGGCACGGGGCACAGCCAGTGGCATCAAAAGGCAGATGATGCATCGTTAACCTGTGGAACTCACTGCCACAAGATGTCATTGAGGCCATGAGCTGAGCAGGATTCAGAACAGGAGTGGTCATCTCTGTGGATAATGAGAACAGCCAGAGTTACATTAAACCTCCCACTCCAGGCGCAAGCCAGCCACTCATGCAGGGGTCAGGAGGAAACCTCCCCCGGGGCGGGTAATTCCATTAATGGACCCTGGGGGTGCCTGGCACCGTCTCTGCAGCAGCCAGGCTGATCCCTGCGGGAGAGGGCAGATGGGGCTGGATGACGCCCCCAGCCATTCCGTGTTCCCACGCCATTTAGGACAGAGGACACCCCCCTGGGACAGAGAGGCGGCCCCTAATGGGTGGAGCCCCCCCAGGGCAGCGAGGTGGCTCTCTCAGGGATGCTCCACAGACACCCCCAGGGCTCAGGCCCCCTCGCGGGACCTGCGTTGGGCTGGATGCGGCCCCCTCCCGGATGCAGGGCCCAGCCTGCCGCTCCCTTTCTTCCCCAGCAACCTGAGCAACAACAAGGTGACGGAGATCGAGGACGGGGCCTTCGAGGGGGCTGCGTCCGTCAGCGAGCTGCACCTGACGGTCAATCAGCTGGAGTCCGTGCGCAGCGGCATGTTCCGGGGCCTGGCGGGGCTCAGGACCCTGTGAGTGGGGACCGGGCCCCCCCCCGGCGGCTGGGGCGGGGGCTGCTGACTGATTTCACCGGCACCGCCTGCTCCGTGGAACGGGCCCCGGCAGCTCCCCTGGCAGGTGCTGCCCTGGACGGCTCAGCCGCACACGGGCAGCGTGATGCTCCCGGCTCTGGCACGGGCCTGGGCAGCGTTTGCCGCAGGGCCAGGCCATGAGCTCATGGCTGCTTCCCCATGAGTCCCCGCGCCTCCGGGGCTGCTCCGGGGGTCCGTGCACGCAGCGCCCCGAGCGCAGGGCCAGATCTCGCAGCAGTCACGGTGCCCGGCAGAGCTGGGCAGTGGGCGGGGGAGCCGGGCCGGGGGGCGGCTGGCATTAACCCTCGGCCCGTGACACTGTGTCTCCCGCCCTCCCTCCCTCCCAGGATGCTGAGAAACAACCGCATCAGCTGCATCCACAACGACAGCTTCACGGGGCTGCGCAGCGTGCGCCTGCTCTCGCTGTACGACAACCAGATCAGCACCATCGCCCCCGGCGCCTTCGACACCCTGCACTCGCTCTCCACCCTGTAAGTGCGGTGCCGGGGGCTGCCCAGCTGCTCCCCACACACCCGGCGGGGCTCAGGCAGGGCCAGGAGCTCGCCACCTCCGGCTAACCCCTCCTGGGAACCCTTCCCTCCCCCGGCCCGTCTGCGGGTCCAGCCCCGCTGGCTCTGGGCCCTGGGGTGGGCGAGCACGTGGCGTGGGAGCTGCGAGTTCTGGGGAGCCTGGGATGCCTGGCTCTGCTGCCGCCACGCCAGCCCTGCGCTCCTGCTTTGCTCCACAGGAACCTCCTGGGCAACCCCTTCAGCTGTAACTGCCGGCTGGCCTGGCTGGGCGACTGGCTGCGGAGGAGGAAGATCGTGACGGGGAACCCGCGTTGCCAGAGCCCCGACTTCCTGCGGCAGATCCCGCTCCAGGACGTGGCCGTCCCCGACTTCAGGTGTGAGGAAGGTAACTCGCAGGTGCCACGTGGCCGAGCGGAGGTGACCCTGCGGCCGGGTCTCCCAGCGGGTGCTTCTCCCCGGCGGGATCCTAGTGCTGCCTTCGGGCCGCTCCCAGCTGCTTTCAGACGTGGTGCGTGACTGAGCGGGAGCCGGCACCAGGACGCTAAGCGGGGCCCAGCCTGCGATCCAATGGGCAGGGTGGTGGCGGGCGCATGCATACGCGCCTGGACTGGGTTAACTCAGGATGGGGAGTTAAACCCGTACCGGGGCAGTGTGGACAAAGTTACTCTGATTTAAACTAGCCTTGGTTTGGTTTAGATGAAGGCTACATCTCCGCTATGGGGACGAGAGACGCATAGCCAGGGCACACAGCTATGCCAGCAGAGCCCTGTAGTGTAGATGCAGTGTACAGCGATGGAAGGGGCTTTTCCCTGGCGTCGGAACACCAGCTCCCAGAGGTGGAAGCCAGGTCGTCAGAAGCCTTGTTCCATCCGTCGCGCAGCATCGGCACCAGGGGCTCGGTCCATAGCCATGGTGCTCGGGGTGGATTTTTCACACCCCTGAGCTCCGTATCTCTGTCCGCCTCGGTGTAAGGTGTTGGCCAGGCCTTCGTACATGAAGCTGAACCGATATGCAAGGATTAAACCAATGCAAGTGTGTCCACACATGAAGCTGCACCAGTTCAACTCAATCGGTTTAGCCCCAAGCTCTGACGAACAGGTTTACACCACACTGAACCGTGCATGTCCACACGGGGATGTGCATCACTTGAACTGAATCACTTCAGTTGAACAGGTGCAAGTTCGTGTGTAGACAAGGGCTGAGGGCGGGCGTCCCTGCCGCACTGTGGCTGGTCTGCACCGTGCCGGAGTCGGGGCCAGGAAGCAGCCGGAGATGAACTGGCCCCACAGCCCCAATAATTCTGTACCCGAGGTGCTGGGGTTGGAGCTGGGGAATTCGTGAACACTGAAAAATCGCCCCGTTTTTATAATGCCAGCATTCTGAACCAACTGGAAAAACGACACCATGAAATTGAAATTTGTCCTGATTTTTTTCTCCCAAATTTCAAAATTGCAAAGATGCTGCCAGTAAATATCCGAAACTTCCCCGGGGATGCAGGCACATTATCAGCCTGGCAACGCCTTGCCCGCCAGGGAATCGCAGCGCGGGGGACACCCGGGGAGCAGCAGGGGTTCCTTACAAGCAATAAGTTTGGGATTTTTTTCACAAGAAACCAGCTTCCTTCCTCCTGAAAAGCTAGCCTGCAAGTCTGCTCTCCCCGGCGTCGCTGGCTGGCATTGAGCCCGTCTCCTCTGCCTGCGCTCCCCACCAGGGTTACAGCTCAGCCCCGGTGCATTATGGTGCCGCCACCCCGGGCACAGGGGTGGAGAGTTTGCAGGAGCATTTCCAGCTCTTGGCGACCCGCTGGTTTAACTCGCGCATGCAGAGGGAATACCTCTGTCTGCAGCGGGCAGCAGCTCTGAGCCGCTGCGTTACGCCTGGTGTGGACGCAGGGGCCTGGTGCGCTGCCCCGAGAAGGGCCGAGAAAGCTACTCCTTTAGTTGCCATCCAGCTGGCTGCAGCATAGGGAGACTGTCGGGAGAGGGACAAAGAGAGCCCAGGACATCCTCCTGTCTCTCCTCCGTGGCGTGCTGGCCGGGGGCACCTCTGTACCTGTGCGATCAAAGCAAACTGGCACTGAGCTCATCCAGGCCAGGCTAGCGCATCCAGACCTCCGGGAAGCTTGTCCAGAGATCGGGGGGAGGGGCTCACACCCAGATCTCCCCAGCCGGGCTCCTGATCGAATTCACACGGCACGTTACACGGAGCAGTAACTGACCGACCGGGAATTGTCCGCGCGTGGGCGTGTGACCGGTTCTTGGCCCTGCTCTGGTTAACATCGGTATCAGTCAGCTGGGAGATGCTGGGCATCCTCCCGGGTAGTCTGCAGCTGACACAGAGCCTGGGGGAGCAGGGAATAGAGAAGAGGCCAGGTGTCTGGTACTGAGCAAGCTGGATCTCTTGGTAAACTGGGCCAAGCAGGCTTAGTTCGGCTCAATGGGGATGTGTTCCTCTAGGAGCAGAGTGTGGCCGTGCGGCTGATGGCTGGGGGTGGCTCTGTCCTGGGAGGCAGTGGTGCTGGGAAGGGTTTGAGGGTCATGGTGGAGAATCAGCTGAACACGAGCTCCCAGTGTGACGCTGGGGCCCAAGGAGCTAGTGTGATCCTGGGATGCATCCACGAGGGTAGAGAGGTTGTTGTGCCTCTGTCTTTGGCCCGGGTGCGACCGCTGCCGGAGAGCTGTCGCCAGTTCTGGTGCCCACAGTCCAAGGAGGGTGTTGATGGCTTGGGACGGGGTCCAAGGGAAGCCAGGAGAACAGTGCAGGAGTTAGAAAACCCGCCCCGTAGTGACGGACTCCAGGCGCTCCATCGAGTTAGCGTGACAGAGAAGGACGAGGCGTGACTTGATTACGGTCTGTCGGTGTCTGTGGGGGAGCAGATACTGAGCACGGGGCTCGGCTGCCTGGCACAGAAAGGTCTGACAGGGTCCAGTGGCTGCACACGTTCAGACTGGGAATCAGGCGTCCGTCCGTCCGTCCGTGACAGGGACTGGAACCAGTTACCAAGGGCTGTGGTGGGTCCCCCGTCACTGGCCGTAGACTCGTAGAACTGGAAGGGACCTTACGAGGCCTGCACGCGTGGCAGGGCCGTTTTTAGCTCGGGGGCAGAGGATTGTCTGAGATCTGCTCTGGGGGTTATTGTGGGGCAGGACCCCAGCCTGTCTGCGCAGGGGGTCAGCCCAGATGATCCCAGCGATGATCCCTTCTGGCCTGGGCGTCTGGGAATCTCTGGCTGTAGGAAGCGGTGAGAGCCCGGAGCTGGATTGTCCCATTACTTGCCGTGGTCATTTTCCGCCCACCTTTTGCAGGCCAGGAGGAGACAGGCTGCGTCCCGCGGCCCCAGTGCCCTCAGGAGTGCACCTGCCTGGACACGGTCGTGCGCTGCAGCAACAAACACCTGCTGGCCCTGCCCAAGGGGATCCCGAAGAACGTCACTGAGCTGTGAGTAGCCCGGGCTGTGTCCTCCCCGATTCCTCTCCTGCGTAACCTGGCCCTGCCCTTCGCCCCGCAGGGCGCTGTTCACTCCCCCCCCCCCCCCCGCCCCTCGCTCTGCCCGGGACTCTGGGGCAGGGCCGTCTCTCACTGTGCGTTGGTCCAGCGCCTGCCGCACTGGGCACGGAACTCGACCGGGGCCCGTCCGTGCTGCATAGTGACGCTGGGCTTTGCGCCGCTTGTGCCAGGCCCCCTGCGCCCGTCTGCACCACAGTGTGAAGGGCCGCCCGGCCCCGGGTCCATGGCAAAGCTGCCAGCGATGGCAGTGGTGCAGGACTGGGCCTGAAAACCTGCACCCCACTGACCAGCCGTAGAAAACTCCCGTCTAGACGGGGCCTGGCCGGTCGTGGTCGAGGGAGCCATGGGAATGGAATCCAGCGTCCAAGGAAGGCAGATTGCAGCATGTCCTGGCGTCTGTCTGTCCTTCTGGCTGTGGCGGGGGGTTGTTTGGTCCCAGGTGCCAGGGCAGAGAGGCAGGGACGGAGGCTGTCTCTGGGCAGGGGGGCTGCCGTGGATAAGCTGTCTCAGTAAGGGCCAGACGGGAACGAAGGAGCCAGGGATGGATCCCGGCGGCAGGGCCACACTCTGCTCTCGTTTATCCCTGCGTGTGTGACCTGGGCCAACTCCCCTGGGGGCCTCGGTTACCGCAGTCTGCAAAGAGGAGGATCAGGCCCCAGACGTTGCCCCCCGAGTGACACGGGCTCCAGGGAGCCGTAACCTCTGGGGTGAGGCATGGGGCCAGCTCCCCCAGGGGTGCCGGGTGGACGAGGCCATTGTGAGCAGGAGGCTCAAGGGACTGGCGTGCAGGGGTGTCTTCACAGCTTCTGAATTCCAGCCCTTCTGCAGCCTGGAAAGCCGTTTGCAGATGGCGGCAGGGGCAGCTGTGGCTTCTGACCACGCACGGCCCCAGCTCTGCAGCCCTTGCTTAGCCAGTCACCAGTAACACATGGAGCGTGACGCCAGCCGCCGCGCTCTGCCGAGCCCCCTTGCTGGCCCCTTTCCCCATCCCTCCCGCCTTAATGAGCTGCGTTGGCAGCCCCTGTCACGAGCCACAGGAGCCCTGGGGTGTGGCTAGGCCGTGCAGCGCCGGGAAGGCCCGAGGGGGGCACAGACCCGCCCAGGGACGCCGGCTCCCCTCGGCGGGGGGGGCGGGCTGCCAGCAGGGAGCAGCGTGTTCTGGATTGACAGCCCTGGGGAGACAGGAGCCCTGGGCGGAGAAGGACCCTGCTCCCCTCGAAGGAGATGCTTCCCTGGTGTGGGGCCTGGGGGGGTCCCTCTGTGCGAGGACGGACCCCAGGGAGGAATTGGGCACACGCGAGCCCTGCCATCTTACGGCCTGTGTACCAGCCGCCTGAGCCTCATCCGTGATCAGTGACAGGCCTTTGTTCTCTTGTAGTTACCTCGATGGGAATCAGTTCACGCTGGTCCCTGCACAGCTGTCCACCTTCAGATACCTGCAGCTGGTGTAAGTATCCTGGCCCGGGCAGCGTCGCCCCCACACTCCAGCCCCTGGTGGAAGGGATAACATGGGCTGGGCTGACTCAGACTGTGGAGCCCCTGGGCGGGTGGGGAGAGTGAGCTGAGCGGGGTCTAGACGCTTGCTGGAGGCCATGCAGGCAGGAAGCTGGGACAAAGCTGGGATCGGCCTCGGGGGTCCCGCCTCCGGCCCTGCTGCGTCTCCCACTCCAGGGCGCTGGCGTGTGCGGCAGGTTTTACAGCTGCTCTCTGACAGCGGGACGGTGAGGCGCAGGCTCTGGTGGGGCGTGTGCTCTAGCAGGCATGGGTTCTCCTGCGCATTGTCCCCCCACGTCTCCCTGTCCCGTCCTGTCTTTTCCCCGCCCTGGTTCCTCGGCCCAGTCCCATTCTCCAGTCCCAGTTTCCCCTGCACGCCTGGGAAGGGAAGGGAGATTACAGATGTTAGAAATGGGGCGTGGGGGGCGCAGAGAAATTCATGTCAGAAGTTTCCACTCGTTTGGGGTGCCCAGTTTGAGGTGCCTGGCACCGGGCTCTGCAGAGCATTTCTATGGTCCAGCCCAGCCCCCGCTGACTGCAGCTGCAGCTGTGAGCGCTCAGCACTTCTGCAGAGCAGGCCCTGGGTTTCAAGTTTAGCACCCAGAGAACGAGGAAAACGCAGTTAGAGGCCACTGTGACCAGTCTGGTTTGAGTGACTTGCCCAGCGTCTCACAGGAACTCAGTGGCAGAGGCACGGATAGACTCCGGTTCCCCAGGGCAGCATTCGACTGCCTTAGCCATGAGTTTAAGTCCTTCCTTTTCCTGCAGCCCCCTCCGCATTCACTGCACGCCTTCCAGCTTCTGCAACAAATGTGGCTGTGGGCCTGCAGACGGCAGCCGCCGTCACTGCATGGCCCTGGCTCACCCCCAGCGCGGGTCCACCCTATGCACTGCACGAGGCAGGGGCCTGTGGAAAACCAGGGTGTGAGCGTGGCATTGCAGACAATGCCGTGATGTAAATGCACAGATGTGACGGAGCCCCCAGGAACCGAGCCCTGCAGCCCCTCGGGCGCAGCCAGTCAAGACTCTAGTGCTTCGGAGTCTGCCCCACTCGGGTCCTCACGCACCCGTGCCGCCGCCTCCTGACTGGCCCTGCAACGTTCAGCACCCCTGCTCCGCCTGGAACTCCCCCTGTGGGGCCCCCTGGCCGGGATGCTGGGGAGCTCTTCCATGCCCCCAAAGGAGCCAGGCACCCGCCTGGCAGCCAGAAGCGATTCCCAGCCAGAGTCAGTGGGAGTCAGAGGGTTTATGAGCTCTCAGGGTCACAGCACAGAGACTTTGTTAGCAGCTGAACTAGGAGTTACAGCAGCGACCGCCCAGGAGCCCCAAAGCCCCATCCTCGGGCTCTGCTCCTGGACCAACTCCCCACAGGCACTGTCTCTGCCTTCCAGGCAGCCCATCACCCCCGCCCAGAGCTGTCCCCTGGCCCCTCCAAGTCCTTTGGCTCCTTCCCGGGCAAGGTGGCCACTGCTCCTGGTCTCCACCTGCCCCAGCCTGTTGCAATTGGTTGACCCAGGGCTGAGGGTCCAGGCTAGGACTGTGGACGTGTGGCTGGGGGGGCCCATCCGCCCTCTCGTGGTCTCTGAAACGATCACACACCGGGGTCCCATCACCAAAATACATGAGTAACATATGGGGAAACTGAGGCACACACACAGCACTCAGAGAAACCCCAAGAATATCCCCACTTTGTCACAGGCAGCCTTACTTCTGGTATTTCCTAGCTTCTGAGTGCTTGACTTTACGAGCTTGGTGTTCCTTTACTGGAGTTTTTGGTGTGTAATTCCCTAGGTTTTTAAACAAGTGAACTGGAAAAACAGAAATTCCATCATGTGGCATCATATTGACACGCCCATGGGTCATCAGCCGAGTTGGGACCTTTAGCTCTGTGGTTTTCACCCTTTTCTCATTGACAGACCCCTAACAAATTTCGAATGGAAGTGCGGCCCCCTTTGGAAATCTTAGCCAGAGTCTCGGGACTCCCAGGGGCCTGCAGACCAAGATTGAGACCCACTGCTTTAGATACACCACACTGTCCTGCCCCTGGAGAGTGACTGATAGCAATAGTAGGTTGTCTTCCTCTGTGTGGGCCAGCCACTAGCAGGAGACGAGGCAGACCTTTTCCAGTGGATTTTACACTTCGTTGCTGGCAGCAGACGCATGGTGCGGTGCAGGAATCGGCTGCGTTCCAGGTTCTGTAAAGGGGTGGGTGTGCTCTGGGGGTTACAGAACTGCTTGGCCCCTCCGGCTTGTCCTTGCCCCAGGCCCAGCTCCTCACCCCTCTGCATTCGAGTCTGGCTGTTTCTTCCTTCTCCTCCTTGCTGCCCTGTGCTCTCAGTTCCTGGCCCCGGAGTCCCGCTTCTTCCCTGCAGCCTTGGGATAGAGCCGGCTGAGCGGCTCGGTGGGGACGCTGCCTGGGCAGTCCGGTCACGTCGCAGCTGGACCCGGAGTGGATGGCAGCCTCACAATCCCCTCTGGGCGGACGCTCGTATTTCAGCGTCTCCAGCCCGGGTCACAGGTGCCGGAAGCTGCAGCTCTTACGCCAGATCCGTTCGGCCTTTTGCACTGACGTAACTAACCCGGGGTAAACGGGGCATGCAGCTAAGCCCGTGGGAAGGGCCCGGCCATTCGCTCAGACGCAGCCTCTGCTCTGGCGGCTCGAGGCCCAGCCTAGGAGGCCCGGTCCGTTTCAAAAAGGTTGTTGTAGGGACTCTGCTGGCAGGGGGTGAGCCGGTCTCTGTCAGCGCCCCCCACTTACAGCAGTGGCGTACCGAGAGGAAAGGGCGGGGGTCCAGGCCTCGGGGCGCCGGCCTGTGGGGGGGTGCTGGGCCAGCCCTTCACAACGTGCAGGGGACGGGGGGCGCAGGAGGCTCTGGGGGGGGCGCAGAGCCTCCTGCACCCTCCGCCCTTCATGAAGGGCTGGCCCAAAGCGCACTGACCCACTCTCCAGCCCTGCAGCCGGGCGTCGGCTTGGGTGGAGCAGCCTCCCCACCCCCTGGCCTGGGGGGCCTTCATGACGGAAGGAGCAGAAGCGGGAACAGCCACCCCTCATCCTCCTGCACCCCCCACTCTCCGCCTGTCGTGAAGGGCCGACCCAGCACTCTGCCCCCCAGGGCCGGGGGGTGAGGTTGCCCCATCTGAGCCAGCACCGGGCTGCAGCGGGAGAGGTGGGTGCTGTGCACCGGGTAAGAGCACGGGGGCAGCAGAGCCAAGCCTGCATTTGCACCCCCCCCATGTCTCTCACCCTCCCACCCCCGCAGGTACAGACCCCCCCTCCCCGGGACAGCTGAGGGGCAGTGCCGGGACACCTCCTGCCCTGCGTGCAGGGTGTGGTCTGGGGAGGGGGCCGCAAATGTAGGCTTGGCCCCTGGGCACCGGAGACCCTCCGTACGCCACTGAGTTACAGCTGGCCATGCACACAGACGTGCCGCACCAGTACCGGGCGTTCCTGCATGGGAAGGGGAATAAATCGTCCCAGTATGAGGCATTGGGCTGGCACCGGCATGGCTGTCTTGGTAAAGAATCACGCCCCACGCCGGCCACGTGCTGGGTAATGAGCCGCAGGCTGCAGCCAGCACAGCACGTAGGCACGTGCTTAACTTTACGCTTGCGCTTGCGTCCCAGCCAAGTCAGCAGGCCGCGGGTAAGGGCTTTCCTGAACCTTTGCTTATAGGGAGAGTGTCCGCCCTACCCAGCCCCGGAGACGGGCTGGCGAGGCAGAGCCTGATCCCGCCTGCCCGCGCTCTTTGCGTGCCTGGGTCTTGTCTGTCGACGTTGCCTCCTTTGCACGCAGGGGGTGGTTATGATCCTGGAACAGGCAGGGCTCATTTGTCCCTGGGGATTTGGAAGGAATTTGTCGAGTTTATTTTGTTCATCTGGTTTGTAGGATCGAGGCGACATTCAGTGCTTCTAAAAACACCCTCCCCGCACGTGTCAGGAAGCACCTGTTCATACAAGGCCTTGCCCGAGATGCTGCACGCCGAGTGCTTTCTCCATTCCTGGGCTTCTCAACGTTTCCTCGGGCTGTATGTTTTTTCTTCCCAGCAGCAGGGAGCATGTCAGTGCTCTGGACTCGGGTCAGCTCAGAGGGCCGGCAAAGGGGCAGGTGTGGACTTGCAGATGTAGCTGTGCTCCAAGTGTGCGAGCACAGCGACTGTCACTGCCCGCCCGGAGAGGGTACTCGGGAGTGCATGTCACTCGCCGTGGGCTTGGCTTGCCGGCTGCACTGCCAAACACCCAGTTACTGCAGCAATCACTAATTGGGCATGCAGATGAGGCGCACATTTGCACAGCCATGTTTGTCGGAGCATCCCTGCCCCCGAGTGTTTGGAAATGGAGCCGATTATCCACGTGTGTCCATGTGCTGGAATTAACAGCCTCATCCAGCGCGTGGGTCGACCTTTCTTCTCTCCTTTGGCAGACCTCCAGAGCGGTGGGTTTGTTTTAGTTCGTGCTGTGATACCGGGATGCTCTCGTTATCCATCCGAAGTCCTGCCAGTTATCCAGCCAGTCCTTTTCGGAAGCCTGCTTAGCGCTGAGCCTCAGTGCCGTCTCGTGGCAGGGAGTTTCTCCAGCTAATTGTGCGGTGTGTGAAAACACACCGTTCCTTTGACCTCTTTTGAATCTGCCACCTTCCAGTGTCATTGATTGGCTCCTTCTTCTGCTACCAGGAGACCAGGCTGGAAGTTCCTGGTCTGCCCGCGCTGTACCCTGCAGTGGGACAGGATCTGTCTCTCTTCATTGTTTCCCGGCCACTTCTGATCAGGGAATTTCAGAAGCGTGCGTTTCCCTCCCCATGTCTGATTGTCTAGTCCTGCCTGCGGGCAGCTTGGCTCTCTCCTTGCCCCGTGTCTCCGCGTTTGTGTTGCTGTTGGGAGGAAGGGAGCTGGGTGCCAACTGTGATGAAGTGGAGATACTCTTGGGGTTTTCGCTGAGTGCTGTGTGCGTGCCTCAGTTCCCCCCCCCCCCCCCCCATATGTTACTTATGTATGTTGGTGATGGGACCCGGGGGCGTGATCGTTTCAGAGACCACGAGAGGGCGGATGGGCCCCTCCAGCCAGACGTACCCAGACCTAGCTAGAGCCCCCTGCCCTGGGTCACCAGTTGCAACAGATTGTGACCAAGAGGAGGGGCCACGGTGCCCAGGAAGGAGACAAAGGACTGGGGAGGGGCAGGGAGACGGGTCTGGAGGTGGCTGGGGGGAAGAGGCCAGTCCCCCGTGGGGGCCTGGTGGGGAGGGAGCCCCGAGAATGGGGCTCTCCAGGCGGTCGCTGCTGTAACTCCTAGTTAAGGCTGCTGGGAAGGTCTCTCTGTGCTGTGACCCTGAGAGCTAATAAACCCTCCTGGCTCCACGCTGGCTGGGAACCGCAGCTGGCTGCAAGACGGGTGCCTGGCCCGCTGGGCACGGAGGAACTCCCCGGGACCCTTCCAGGGGGGTCCCGCAGGGGGAGTCCAGGCGGAGCAGGGGTGCTGAATGCTGCGGGGCCAGAGTCAGGAGGCAGCAGCACGGGTGTGTGGAGACCTGAGCAGGCCAGACTCCCAGCACCAGGGCCTGACTGGCTGCGCCCGAGGGGCTCCAGGGCTCGGTCCCCATGGGCAGCGTCACACCAACTACCTGATCTTTCTGGCTGGGAGCAGGGCAAGCCGTTAAAGTATGGACTGGCGGGAGCGACAGTTCACAGGCCCTCTCGCCCTCCTAGGTGCAGCTTTCTAACAGTAGAGGGGCCGCACAGCCCCATGGGCAGGACACAGAACTTGTGCTCAATCCTTGGCTCTGACGCTGACCAGCTGTTTGACCTCGAGCAGGTCCCGGCCCCGGTCTGTGCCTCGGTTTCCCTTCCCACCCATTGTCTGTCTTGCCTGTTGAGTTTGTAGGGGTTTCAGGGCGGATGGTCGCTCACTGTTTTTACAGCACCCAGTGCAACAGGGCCCCAGTCTCAGCTGAGGTCTCCAGTTGCGGCCGCAATAGAGATCAGAGCTGTTGTGATGTTAGTGGCAAGTTTAGGGCTGCCTGACACTTCCCATTCTGAGCCCCTGTTTTCAGCTGCTTATAACTTTTTGCCAGACTTTAAACGTGTGGGCTGAAATGTTCTACGCTGAGTGTCTGCCACCAGCCAATGTTAATGTTCTTTTCTGGCCACTCGCACCCCAAACTGCGGAGCCATTTCAGAGACCAAGGCTAGCGAAAAATGCATTGCTTGGTCCATGTGAAAAGATTCTGGTGCCCTTTTCTTTGAGGAGATCTAGCGCCCCCAGGCTTCGGAGCAGGGTCTTGAAATTGAGCAGAGGGGTGGCCTTTGTGCCCGGGATGTGGCTCTGCCATTCCCATGAAATCCACCCAGATTTGGCCGAGTTATAAAACTTTGAAAACCTGCAGTTTGCACGGGCTCAGTAGAGGTTTTCTAGACCAAAGCTGAATTCCCCAAAGATTCTGTCCACACTGAGCATGCTCCAGGCCAGGCTGTGGGATGGAGCAGGACTCTCCCACTGCTGCAGGCTGGGCTGGGGCCAGGGCCGGGCCCAGGCCCCCGGCTGGGCAGCAGAACTGAGCCCAGGCAGCACGGAGGAGGAAACCACCTGATTCAAATGCACAGCGGGTAAAACCTGGAGCTGGGCGGGGGAGTCGAGTGGGACAAGGAGCAGGAGTGGAGGTGGGGGCAGCCTGGGGCTGGAGGTTGGCAGGGGAAGAGAGAGAGAGGGAAATTGGGACTGGGAGTAGGGGGCAGGGGTGGGGGAGAGGAGGCGATGAAGAGCCAGGCTGACAGGCTGCAGGGTGACACTGGGCCTGGGATGTGAAGCTGCAGACTTGGAGCCTGGGCCTGGCTAAGTGAGGAGAACGGGGCTGGGACAGGGAGCCAGGGTGGGGAAGAGACAGGACAGGCAGAAGGAGTCAAGCTGGAGATGGCTCCATGCCTATGGGGGCACACGCCCCCCCAGAGCCTAGAATGGGACCCATGATTCCTGCATGTCACCCTTCCTCTGGTGTCAATAAATAGCTGTGACATCCACAGGCAAAGTGTCTTATTCCCCTCCAGTGCTGGTCCACGTGGAGGATGACAACCTACTACAGCTGTCAGTCACTCTGTCAGCTCAAGTGGCTGAGGCCTGTGGGGTGGATCTATGGTTCTGACCCTGCTGGTGACCCATGGGAGTGTCAGTAAGATGCCACGTGATGGAAGTTCTGTTTTTTTCAGGTTTCTATTTTTAAAACCTAGGAAATTACACACAAAAAACTATGTTAAAAGAACATCCAGGTCGTAAAGTCAAGCTCTCAGAAGTTTGGAAATGCTGGCATTAAGGTTGCCTGTGCAGCCTTAACTCTGCCCCTTGTGCGCTTGCATCGTGATACCATCTGTAATTACACGGTCACGTACTGTTCTGCCACAGGACCCTGCCCCGTTCAGTGCACAGGCTGGATGTGCTCCGGGGATGAATCAGGGCAGTGCAGTGCAGTGAAGCTGGCTGTTGTCTGTAGGACCCTGCCTTGTTTGTTGCAGACACTGGCAGGTGTGCACTGAGTGAGGCGGGGGCTGCAGGAAGAGGACGGATGCCCCTGTGGTTAAGGCAGTTGAACGCTGCCCTGCAGACCTGGATTCTATTCCTGCCTGTGTCGTAAGATGGCTCCTTCCTAGGACGCCTTCCTGGGGCTGGTTTGCCTGCCTCTGTTTCTCCGTTCTTCCAGCATCCCTAGTAGCTCCATGCAGGTGTTCAGAGTTTAAATCCCCTTTGCAGGGTTACTTTATTAGAAAACCCTCAGCTGGAAGGCGGAACTGTCCAGCACATCCCAAACCTAACGTGTTCTGTCAAGTCCCAGCAGTACATCAGCCCCACAACTACAGCTCCGGCGTCTCTCCCCATGCCCCAGCTGCCTGGTATGGCTCCAGTGCCCCGCCCCCCCATGCCTTACCCCGGCCCCGCTGGCTGGGATGCGTCTCCACCGTTTCCTTCTCAGGTCTGGTTCTAGCTCTCACCTGGAGACAGTGGATTTGCCTCTCCGGCCCCGCTCTCCTTTATAACTGCCCCTCGCTCACCCAAACCGGGGCACCCCTGGCCTGGAACAGGAGGCCAGGGCCCGGTTTCGTCTAAGGGGCCAGCGACCCCGGTGCCCTGCTGGACGTGGCACTTAAACCAGCCTCTTCCCGGTGCTCCCTGCCGGCATGCCCTCGTGGTGTGCCCGGCTGGAGACCTCGGGCTCTGGTTTGCAGACGTGCAGCACGCCGCCAGCTGCACTGATGTCCTGGGACCTGGCCCTGACCGGATACAGTGCCCTGTAATGCCAAGGACCCGGACACGCAGGGGCCAGGTGGCTCCGAGCGCACACTCCGAGCATTGGTGGATTCTGCTGACCTCAATCTCTGGTCTCCTGTGGGGACGCTGCCCCTTGCCTGCCGGGGCTGGGGGGGTGTTTGTGAAGCACTCGGGTCCTGGTGTGATGGGCACCCCAGAAATGTCCATGAGGACACAAAGCTCTTTAGAGAGGGGCAAGGAGTAGGTGGCGAGGGAGGCCTGGGCCAACATTGAACAGTGCGGAGAAAACAAAACGCTGCCGAGCGGCTCATCAGCCAGACACGGTCCGTCCTGCGCTCTGAGCGAGGCAGGGCCCCGGCGGGTGTAATCACAGCCTGAGAGGATGGGCCTGGGGGCCAGGTGCTGGTCGAGGTCTTGGGCGACTGGCTCCGTTCCCTGCGCTGTCACAAGGCTGAGCCAGACGCTGGCTGGGCTAATCACACTGTGCTGGGATCACGAGTCCCAGTCAGTCATTTCTGCCCCCTTGCACTCCAGCTCTTCTGATGAGTGATAAGCGGGGCACAGAGCTGTGCTTCCATGGTCCCCCTTCCTGCAGTATGTGGGCACCTCACAACCTGCCATGCATGTATTCTCACCCAGCCTGCGTGGCAGGACAGGGCTGTTATCCCCTTGTACAGCGGGGGAAACTGAGGCACAGCAAGGCTAAGTGACTTGCCTAAGGTCACCCAGTAAGTCTGTGACAAAGCAGGGAATTGAATCCAGGGAGCTGCTTCACCACAGGCGCAGCTCTGCTCGCCTTCCTGGGCTTGCGCCAGCCGCCCACATGGGGCAAGTTGAATCTGCATCACCCACACACAAGCAGAAACCACAAGACGTGCCCCCAAAATCATGGCATTTGCTTAAAACCCGGGAAGCTGCCCAGTGGCCGTGCCCGGCGGGCAGGGGGAGACCCACTGCAGCGTGTGAGCCTGTGGGCATGGCTGCAGAGGCAGGGGACGAGGCCAGCTCTGGTTTCAGCCCCGCCGTGCTCATGTTTTCCAGAGATCTGAGCAACAACAAGATCACAACCTTGAGCAACTCCTCCTTCACCAACATGACCCAGCTCACCACCCTGTAAGTCCGGCCCGGCCGGGGACACTGGGGACGGGGGCTGCGGTGGGCTGGCCCGGGGGCGGGGGGCAGGGCAGGCAAAGACCCTGCGATGCTGCAGACGATACGCCCGGCTCTGCCTTCGAAGGCAGCCCCGCCCGGTTTGCAGCCGAGGCCTCTGGGCTGGTTTCTGTACGAAGACCCGCCATTCGTCCCCAGAGGCGTGTGCAAGGCAGGCTGGGTCTGCCCCGGGGGGAGGGGGGGAGACCAGTGAGACGTCCCGTGTGGGGCAGCCCGGCCATGGCACCGGGAGTGGGCTGGCGCACGGGACGTGCCAGCGCGATGCTTCCTCCTCTGCCTCCCCAGGATCCTGAGTTACAACTCCCTGCAGTGCATCCCCCCGCTGGCCTTCGAAGGGCTCCGGGCGCTCCGGCTGCTGTAAGTACGGCCCGTCCCGGGGCGGTGCCCGCCTTGCTTCGGAGAGGTGCTGAGCGCCCCCGGCTGGGAGGGGAGGTGCGGGGCGCGAGGACGCCTGTCCTGTCTCACGTCCGCGGCAGGCGGACTGGGGAAGGTGCTCGGCGGACGCCGTGCTGTGCCGGTGAACGGGGGGCGTCTGCGGGGCGGAGGCAGGCGAGGGGCAGGGCTGCACCCACAAGGAGCTGGGGGCTGCTGCTTTGCTGACTCCAGTCGGCCCCTGAATTTAGCCCCACTCTGCAGTTGGCCTGGGTGTCTCGATGGGCCCCGCTCTGGGTGCCCGGCTCTGATGAAATAGGCTGGAGGGGGACAGGCTGTGCCGGCGGCTCCCGCTGGCCCTAGGACTCTGCTCCCATGTTGGCATCTGTCCTTGGGTCCAGACTGCCGGTGCCCAGGAGGCCAAGAGCCTTTCGTTTTCCACAGGTCCCTTCACGGCAATGACATCTCCAGCCTCCCAGAGGGCATCTTCGCCGACGTCACCTCCTTGTCCCATCTGTGAGTAGCTCCCTGCGTCCGGCCGCCGCGGGCCCTGGGCAGCCCCCCAGGGTCGGGCCGAGGTCCCTGCACAGCTGCCAGCCCCCAGAGATCCCAGGCAGGCCCCCGAGACTAAGACGCGTGGTGGAAAGGCCAGGAGCAGTGGCTGCCGTCCGGGGTTGGAGCCATCAGGCCGCACTGGCGCCTGGGGTTCCAGTTTTCCCTGTGGGCCGGCGGGCGAGGGACTGACCTCGGGCTGGAGCTGTCACCCGAACGCTGCCCCAGCCGCACACCCACATCCCTGGCTGCACTGGGGGGCTCTAGGCTCGGTCAAGCCGGTCCCTCGGGGTCTGCAGGGGGAAGCACGAGCGCAGCTGACGCTGGACCTGTAAATGCAGCGGGGACGCGGCGACTCGGTGCTGCTGGCGTGCTGCAATCCCCGGAGCAGCTGTCTCCAGCCAACCTGGCAGGCAGGACCAGCTCGTGGGCTCGAGTGGCCCCTGGGATTCCCCTGCAGTGCCGGGATCCCGGGAGCCTGGCACTGGAATGCCGTGAGCTGGCCACACGGACTCCGGGGCCGCTCGAATTCCAGAGCGGGTTCCCAGCCGGGGGGTGAGAAGTGCTGTTCCCGGGCAGGCCCCCGCCGGGAAGGTCTGGGCTGGTCTTGTGTGTCCTGCAGGCTGCAGCTGTGCCAGCATCTCTGCGTTCAGCGTTAGCAGCCTCACGACGGCACCCGCCCGGCGGGACAGCGCACACTCGCCCAGGACAGCCAGCCCCTGAGATCTGGGCATCCATGTCAGAGAGAACGTGGCAGGTGGGGGGGGGACGGGCTGAAACCCCAGTGAGCGGGAGGCGCCTTAGGCCTCACATGTGCTGACGTGCCCGGGGCAGAACCTGGCCTGCAGCCTCCGACGGCTCCAAGGACAGGCGCCCTGGAGTCAGCGTCTGTCAGCTGCTGGGGGGAAGGGTCCCTTGGAGAGCTGGTGCTCGGGGAATGGCTTCCAGGAGTCTCCTTCCCAGGGCCCCTCGCCTTCGGAGCAATCACCTCCGAGCCCCCAAAGAAACGTCCGTGTCACCGAGACAGGCAGGCATCCCCTGGGGTCGCTCCCAGGCCCAGCTGCAGCTCCCAGCCCTGCCAAGCAGCACCGGCACGCTGCAGACGCCCGGCAGGTGTGCGAGGCGCTCTGCCGGCTCTGGCGATAGATTCGTGGGAGCAGTGTGCCCCTTGGAGGAGGTACCTTTGCACTGCACCTGGTTCCTGCCCGCGCCCGCCGGCGACCGGAGAACCAGCCGAGCGCGAGCCCTGGGAGTTGTCAATCCAGCTGCTCTCATTGATCCCAGCTTGGGGCTTATAACCTGCCGGAGTGCGGGACGTGGGCCCTGCACGGCACTGGCTATCATCCGCCCACACGCCACGTGGCACCTGTCAAACCTGTTGGTGTGAGTGAGTGGATGGGAGTTGGAGGGATAGATCCCATGCCTGGGGCACTGTCCCCGTTGCCGTGGGCCAGATGCTCCCTTCTGGCCAGTCATTGCCTTTCTGCAGACATCGAGCGCGAGGAGACAGGGTGAGGCAGGTCTCCGGGAGGTTCAGATTCAGAGTCCAGCCCGCAGCGCCCGGGTAGAGACGGATCCAAACCAAAGTTCTTCGATTCCAACAGCACAAACGTTGGAAAAGTCCAAATCTGGGTCCCGCTCTGAATTCCTCCTGATGCCCATCCCTGTGTCGCTCCTGGGCCGGAGCGGCTGGCCGATACTCAGGGCCCTGCAGGGTCGATCCACGAGGGGGGGATCGAAGACGGAGTCCGGTGTCCCTTGGGGCAGTCCCCTGCTTTACAAGAGTGCACACAAAGCCCTGCGTCCCTGGGCACAGTAGGAACAGGAGGCAGTTTGCTTGTTCACCAATCCGGGCCCACCTTGCAGCCAGTCCTGTGTCCCCGGGCCACACGCCACACTGGTGCTTCTCTGGCTTTGTGACACTCCGCGACACACACCGCTCCACCTGCCAGTGCCCCAGCCCTGCATCTGCGGTCGGTCCAGGGAAACCCCTCTTACTCTTCCTGAGTTAGGTCTGGCTTAGGCCTCCCCATGTGGTCCAGTGCCTTGGGCGGTGGCTGCTTCTGTTTCGATGATCTCTAACCAAAGGGGCATTTAATTCTCCCTCCTTTAGCCTGTGTGCCCGTCATCTTCAGGGTGGTCCGTGCTGGCTGGTTGCTCGAAGGCAGAGTAGCTGGCAGCCTCCCAGTCTGGTGTCTGTGACGGGGGCCGATTCAAACCTTGGATCCACGCGCTCCGGCTCCAGACCCAAACTCCGCAGCTCGGGACCGTTTCTAGGGGCAGGAAAGGGACCAAGCACAAAGATGCTGGGCCCTGCTCGGCACTCAGGGACAGCCGACTAGCCTGCGCAGATGGCACTCGGGGGGTGGGGCCGGCCTGCTGATTCTCCCCAGGGTGTTGCCCTCCCGGGGAGCAGAGAGCCAGGGATGTGCCGTGCTCCGGGACGGTCTCAATCTGCCAAGGTCTCCCCGGCAGGCGCTGCTGCGCTATGGGGAGAGGGGATTCCCTGCGTCTCTCCCCTGCCCCAGGAGTGCCCCATCCGGCACGGGGGATGTGAGTTTCGAGGAGCAGCCGTTCTCTGCCCTGCCTGCCGCTGCCAACGGGAGCCGGGCTAGGCGGGCCAGGGGCCGGGGGGGTCTCACTCACACGGCTTCGCTCTTCTCCCCCCGTGCAGCGCTATCGGGGCCAACCCCCTGTACTGCAACTGCCACCTGCGCTGGCTCTCCAGCTGGGTCAAAACCGGCTACAAGGAGCCCGGCATTGCCCGCTGCGCCGGCCCGCCCGAGATGGAAGGCAAGCTGCTGCTCACCACCCCGGCCAAGAAGTTCGAGTGCCAAGGTGAGGAGCCTGTTCCTGGGGGATGCACCTGGCACGCGGGCGCAGACCGGGTCCCTCAAACTCTGATTCCCACCCAGCTCCGGCTGTCACACACCCCTCCCCCGGGGGCTAACGCCAGCGCGAACGGGCCGCGGGGTGTCGCTGTGGCAGTGGATTGTGCGGCGCGGTGGGTTACGTGCAGGGCAGGACCCGGAGAGCCCTGAGCTCTACGCCCGGCTGAGACAGATTCTCCATGTGGCAAAGTCCCTCCCCCATCCTGTGCCTCAGTGTCCCTCAGACTGGGGAGGTGGCGAGCGCCAGAGACTCTAGGAGCAGGCGGGACGGTGCTGACCTCCTGCACAGCACAGACCAGGTCGCGGCTGGAATACGGGGACATGGGGCTGCGGCTAGCCCAGCTCTGCGGACTCTGCAGGGCTAAAAATGCTGCGTAGACATTCGGGCTCGGGTGGAGGCCAGGCTCTGGGACCCTTCGCCCTCGCGGGGTCCCTGGGCCTGCGTCCGGACACCGAGGCAGCAGTTTTACAGCCCTGCAGCCCGTGTCTGGGTGTTGAGTTGCTGTGTGGACCTGCCGTTAGCAGAGAAGTCCAGCCTTGGGCATGTTGGTCTGACAGTTAATTCCCTCCCGGCTGGAAATGGGCTGCACCTGCTTTCTAGTCGCCATTTGTCTGACTTCAGGTCCCTGGTGCTGGACCTCGCTCTGCCCCTGAACTAGTCACCCGGGGAAGGGGCAGTGCCCGGAAAGGAGCAAGGGCAGCTCTGCTCCCAGAGCAATGCCCGGAAAGGGCTGCTGGGACACGGCTCGGCCCGTCTGTGCCTCATGTCCCCAGGGAGCTGACGCGGACCTTTGCCGTGGAGAGCAAACCCCGGGGCTCTGCAGCGACGGAGCTAACCAGGGTTTGCGCCTCTGCGGGGTGGGGCTAGCCCCAGTTAGTTCCCAGGGGGCAAACAGGAGCCCTGAGCCCGGGCCAGGCCCCAGCACGGACCAGGCCTGAGCGTTTGGACAGGTCCCGTCGCCCCAGGGCGTTTGCCTTGTGCGGGGCGGGTTAGCCCCTCTGTTCCTGGCAGGGCGTTGGCTCCCTGACAGCGAGAGACAACGGTCCAGGCCCAGAACTCAGACGAGAGGCGGGCGTTACACGGGCAGCGGGAACACCCAGTGTGAACTCTGTGGGACATCCCGCAGGGACGCTAGAGTCTGGCTTCCGGGGCCGCGCCTGCTCTTAGAGCCCAGGCTGAGACCTACATGGGGGGCAGATTATCCCACAGCTGCTGCACCTTCCGCTGCAGCTGGGCCAGCGGGGCCTTGGGTCTGACCCAAGCTGGCAGGTCCCGTGTTTCTTGGCTGCCCCGAAAGGACACTTCAGGCGCACACACCCCAGAGGGCCCCTTTTGGGTCTTTGACATCAGCAGAGTGACTCTGCAAAATGGAACCACCCGCACGAGGTCAGGAAAGGCCCCTCCCCTCCCCACTCCACCCACCCCTCCAGGCCTGAGACAGTTTTAATCCCCCCTTGGACCCAGAGCCGGCCCATCCTGAGAGAAACGCAGCACGGCTGCTGCCTCTGGGCCAGGACTGGGGCTTCAGTAACCATCCCGGAGAGGGTGAAAGTCACCCCCTCCTTCCCCTGGGATTGACAGGGCTGGGAAGTCGATCCCAGCAGACTAAGCGGGTCTCTCTTGATGCCATCTCTGGCTTGGTGGAGGAAGGGAACGGTGCTGACGTACTAGACTTCTGGGAGCCATTTGGCTTGGGACCGCCCGCTATTTCAATTAAAAATCTAGCCCAGTACCAAATCGGCCCGGCACACGTTCATTGGGTCAAGAACTGGCTGTCTGACAGGGCTCCAAACGGACTCCCCATCGAGCGGTGTGTGTCCAGGGGGGTCCGGCAGGGGTCGGTGCGTGGCCCTTGCTTCTTAACATCTGTATCAGAAACCTGGAACAAACCATAAACATCATCACGGCCATGGACACGACGCGTCCGGTGGCTTGGTGCGCTGGGCACTCACAAACAGGGAGCCAGAGGAGGGACCAGCGATGATCAGAGGGTTTAATAAACATGCCCTATAAGGAAAGGCTAAAAACCTGGGCACAGCTGGGCTGGAGAAAAGCAGCCGAAGGGGAACCTAAGACCAGGCTTCAAAGCCGTTAACGGCGGCTCTAAAGAGGAGAGGGCTCGATTGTTCTCCAGGTCCAAGAAGGCAGGACAAGAAGCGCTGGATTTACTCTGCCACCAAGGAGCTGCTGCTTAGCTACTGGGAAAGGCTTGCTAATGCTCAGGCCAGCTGAGCTCTGGACCAGGCGTCCCAGGGGGGTTGTGAGATGCCCCGTCCTTGGAGGGTCTGAGAAAAGGTTGAACAAACCCCTGTCAGGGCTGGGCGAGGAGGTTTACTTGGTCCTGCCTCGGTGCAGGGGGCTGCACTAACGACCTCTCGAGGTTGTGTCCAGCCCAGCGTGTCTCTGCTGCGCTGTGTGTGCGTTTTAGTATGGACACAGCTAGCAATGAGAGCATGGGCCATGCGTACGCGAGCGGGGCTCTAGCCCGGGGAGCCGGGACTGAAAAAGACGGGAGGCTCAGGGTGGCTGAGCAGGTGAACGTGAGCTCCCAGTGCCATGCAGAGGCCAAAGGAGCTGCTGCGACCCTGGGGTGGATGAGCGGGGAATCTTGAGGAGCAGCGGTGAGGTTACTTGAGCTCTGTAGCTGGCACTGGTGCGGCCGCTGCTGGGATCCTGTGTCCAGCTCTGACACCCATGAGTCAAGATGAGGGTGGTAACTTGGAGAGGGGCCAGAGAAGAGCCGTGAGAAGGATTAAAACCTGCCTGCTGGCGGCGGTGGACTCAAGGGGCTTCACAAGGAGAGGGTTGAGGGGTGACGGTCACCGGCTGCAGGCACCTGCCCAGGGACCAGCTCGTTACTCGTGGACTAATGGGATGCCGTGGCTAGACGTGGGTTTGAGATAAGTGCACATTTGTGACGGGGTGGCTAATTAGCCACTGGGCAAGTTCCCGAGGGGTGTGGTGAAATCTGCAGCACTGGCAGGGTTTTGCTCACGCTGGGGTGTTTTTCTACCAGCTCTGTCCTGGTGCAGAGAGGGCTGATTTCAGGGCTGGCCCCTGGCCTGTGTTCTCCAGAGGGCCAGACCCGGTGATCACAAGGGGCCCTCCTGGCCCTAGAATTGCTGAGCTGTGGTGCCAGGGCTGGAACCTGCCGTGGGGTGGGAGGCGGCAGCAGCTCAGTCTGTTTAGTTTAGCCACGAGGCGGCTGAGCGGTGACTTGACGACGGGGGGATAATTTTGGGTAGCAGCCGCTCTGCCAGCGTGCAGACGGAAGCAGAACATGAGCTGGGGTGAGCAGTTGCCGCCAGATGTGCAGAGTTGAACTGTGAGGGTGACTAGCCCAGAGGCATCCCATCAGCCGGTGCTGGCTAAACCGATGTCCTCTCACTCGGCCAGCCGCTCTGGGCTGGATGCCGGGGTCCCTGGAGAGTTCCCTGGCCTGGGTTATCCCAGAGGTCGGACTGGACGTCAGACTGCTCACCTCCTGCCCGTTGCGGCTGGCGGCCGAGTGTGGGGAGCTGTACAGCAGAGCCCTGGAGCCCAGCTCTGGCCACGCTGTGCTCAGCACAGGCTGCCTTGCAGGGTGGTTGACTCCAGGCGTGGGGCCTGCCCCACCGGGTTCTAGGGGGCTGGGGGGAGGTGGGGGGAGGCTGCACTTTGTTGCACCTGGATTAGCCTCCTGCCCTGAGAATACAGCCCCGAGGCCAGAGTGCCCCGGCTCGAATGTCGGCAGTGCCTGTGTCTCGTGGCGCCAGCTGCCAGCAGCTCGGCATTGCCACGCGGAGGGGGCATGGCGGCGGGACGGGCCACGCTTCTCTGGCTGCTGGCAGAATCCCCCACACCTGCTGCCCCTCCCTCATTACTGTCTGGGACCCGCCCTCCACAGGTCCGCCGGCCTTGAGCATCCAGGCCAAGTGTGACCCCTGCCTCTCCAGGCCGTGCCAGAACCAAGGCACCTGCCACAACGACCCGCTGGCCGCCTACCGCTGCGCCTGCCCGAGCGGGTACAAGGTGAGCTGGGGGGGGGGGGGGGGCGGCCAGCCCTGGGTGGGTGCACGTGGGCATTCGTTCGCTGATGCTGCCGTCCTGCTGCATGCCACGTGCCGCTGCCCAGAGGAAGGGACCGCTGCCGGGTCTGGTTCAGGCGATTGTCAAGGGCCTGGCAGTGGGTCTGGGGCCGGGGACCCCTCTGCCGACGCCAGCCCACGGTGCGTGCCGCTGTGCCCACGCACGGCTCCTCGCTGTGACCGGTCCCTCTCTGTCCCCAGGGCAAGGCCTGCGAAGAGCCCGTCAGCAGCTGCTCCAGTGGCCCCTGTGCGAACGGTGGGACCTGCCAGCCGCTGGAGGGGGAAGGAGCCGGGTTCACGTGAGTGCGAGCAGGGGGTGTTGCGGCTGTCGGCTCCCTGGAGACGGGGTGCCAGGAGCCCACGCAGGGCTGGCCAGTGCCCAGCACCCGGGCGCGTGACACTGCACGGGGCTCCCAGGGTGTAGCTGGGACTTGCCAGCCAACTGCCTCGCTGGCGTTCCCGGCTCCCCTCCCTGTGCACGCTCCTCTGCGGCCTGGCAAGCGCTGCCCCCCCCCTCGGGTGCTCTCGGTGCAGGGTGGATGGTCTCCCTAGTGCAGCCCTGCTCCAGCAGTGTCTCTCCGAGCGCATTGCATGTGGTGCTGTGGGGAGCAAGGTGGGGGTCCCCCATTGTGGAGAGGGGGAGGCCCTGCAGCTGGGCGGGTGTGCACGCAGGGTCTGCCCCTGCCGCCCTGAGAACCGGGCCCCAGGAATAGCAGCTGGGGGGGCTGGGATCCTGTAGTCCACGGATGGGCTGGCCGGGAGCTGCCCCGCACTGTGCCCTGCCGGGTCCCTTTGAGCCCCAGAGCAGGACTGTGTGCCAGGGCAATCCCAGCGCCGGCCAGACGGCCTCCTGGCCCAAGCCGCAGAGCGAGTGCTGGCCCTGTGGGCCGGGGCCCAGCTGTGGGCAGGCACCAGGCCTGGGCGAGGGGCTCACGCGTTCCCAGGCTCTCTGCCGGTCCCCGCTCCCCAGAACCTGCCAGGGCTGCGGGAAATGGCTCGTCACGAGCTGCTGGAAATCAACCCCGGGCGGCGGGAGAGCAGGGCTCCCGGGGCAGCCTGGCACGGCCAGCCCCTGCCTCCGCGCGCCCCAGCCCCAGCCCCGGAAAGCAGCGCCCACGCTGCATGGCCGCTCAGCCCGTCGCCACGGCAACCCCGCCTCCGCACCAGCCGGCCTGGCCTTTGGGGGCTGGCTGCGGGAGGCTGCAGGCAAACAACAGCCCTGTCCCCGGGGGACACGGTGCGCGTCAGCCTCTGTCCCCCCCCCCCCCCCTTACACACACACGCCTGCTGCGCACGCCTGCACACACGTCCAGGCAACGTGCCCACGCACCTACGGACGACAAACTGGCCGTGACGGGGGGAGAGATTTCGGCCCAGGTGGCTTCTTGTAACTGCTGATTTGGGTGCGTCCCAGTGACTTCGTTCCCGCGTGGCTTCCTGCACCGTGGGTCGCCGAACGCTGGGCCTAGCGCGGGCCGGGCCGGTCCCTGTGAAACCGTCCCCCGTGCCCGTCCCCCACGTCGCAGCCACGTGCCTCAAGCTGCCCTTTGCCTCTCCTGGGAGCGTCCCGGGCTGGGCTCATTCAGAGACCATCCCGCTGGGCTGCGAGGTGCTGCAGCGCTAACCCTGGCGCCCTGCGAAGGCAGGGAACCCCAGCCCATTCCTGGGGCGGTTTCTGGCCTGCCCCCCCCTTGCAGGCGGGCACTGGGGCTGCGCTGGCGGGGCCTGGCCTGGGGGCTAAGTGGCTGCGGCTGGGTGTGCCCTCACCAGCGCTAGCCCAGCTCCAGCCCTGGCACGGTGGGGGTCACGCCGGGAGCGGGGAGCTGGAAGGCAGGACTCCTGGGTTCTGCACATTCGTGGCTCTGGTGGGGGGGTTCTGGGTCCCACGCCTGCCCCGAGGAATCGCGCTCCAGCAGCTGGAGCAGGGAGCTAGCGGGCGTGCAGGGTCTAGCCCCAGCGCTTTCACTGCCTTGGGGCACGTCTCCTCGGAGCTCTGGGCCTCAGTTCCCCCCTCTCCCAGAGTGGCGCGGGGTCAAAGACGGCCATGGATGCAAAGGGCTGAGGCTCCCTTAGACAGGGGGTGCTGCCTGCGGCTCCCCGCACAGCCCCCTGCCCGCGCCATCGGCTGTCACGGGGTACGCCCCACGGGGGCAAGGGCATCAGGTGTCAACTGCTGCAGAGCCAGCCGGGGGCGCCCGCCCAGTGTTTTTGGGGGTCACACAGAAACGCTGGACTCCTGGCCAGCCCGGCAGTGGAGTTAGCGGGAGGCTCGGGACCGAGCCCTGTGGGCGTTAACCCCTGGGGTTGTTTTCCTCCCCTCCCGGCAGGTGTCTTTGTGCGGCGGGATTCCAGGGGCCGACCTGCAGTGCCCTCGCCGACAACTGCCAGGACCACGCCTGTGCAAACGGGGCCACCTGCGTGGCTGGGCTCGGCAACTACACCTGCCTGTGCCCCCCCCGCTACACAGGTACGGGGCGGGAGGGGGGCCCTTGCAAGCCAGGGCAGCCTCAGCGCCGCCAGGGCACAGCTCACCCGGGAAGCGCCCCGGGCGGTCCCTAGCCGGGGGCTCTCTGGGTGGAAGAGTCCAGAGCCCCTTCCTCCAGGAGGAGGACTCTCATCTGTCCACGTACCCATCTGTCTGTCTGCCTGCCTGCCTGCAGACACACCCCCCATCTAGCCAGTCGGCTCTCACCTGCCCTGGTCACCTGACCCATCGCCACAGCACCCAGTCTCTTTGCTGGTGCAGACGGGAGGCCACGGGCCCAGCCATTGGTCAGCTGCTGACGCCCGGTGCCCTCGCCCCATCCGTGGGAGCCAGGGCGTAGGCCCCAGGGCCGGGGCTGCCCTAAGACAGTGCTTATGGCACTGGGAACCAGGCCTCCGTGCAGCGCCGTGCACCCTGGCAGCCATGGGCAGCATCTCCCCACCCCAGATGCCAACGGGGAAGGTGCCTGCAGGGACGGCCTGGCTGGGCACCACGGGGAACCGCCTGGTGGGGCTCACCCAGTACACGGCAGCCACTTGGGAGAGAACGTGGCCAGGGGACCTTCTCTGCCAGGCGGTGAAGCCCTGCCCAGGGCCCCCGCGCCAGCCTCCCTCACAGCCCCCCCGTGCACTCTCCCTGTGGCCATGGGGACAGCTCCCAGCCGTGACTCAGTGGCCCTGGCTGCTCCCGTCCGTCTCGCTGAGCCGAAGTGCCCCCTTGGGAGCTGAGCACGGCCGGCTTGCGGCTCGAGGGGCGCTGCAGCGAGTTGAGCCTGGCCTCTCTCCTCCCCCGTCCAGGACAGGTCTGCGAGCAGCTGGCGGAGCTCTGCTGCACGGACCTCAGCCTCTGCCAGCACGATGCCCAGTGCGTTGGCACCACCAAGGAGCCCAGGTGAGTACCCGCCCGTGCCATTCCCTGTGCTGGAGGCCTGCGCCTGGGGCTGGGGCACGGGGCACCCGGCTTTGCTCTGAGCGGTTGAAGGGGCTGCCCCAGACATGCCATGGCAGACATGCCCTGAGACACCCAGCCTGCGCAGAGGGTGGGCAGGGAATTCCCACCGGAGAGGCAGAGCCGTGAGCCCTGCGGGCTGGCGGGATGCCTGGGGTGCTGAGTGCCATTGCCGTGGCTTGGCTCGCTTGCGACTGGCCCGTTTCGGGACATCCCTGCGGGGCAGTTTGTCCCTGGTGCCGGAAGGCAGCCCGGTGTAATTGTTGGGGGCACCTGGCCCGGCCCCTCCTGCCGGGAGCAGGGTCCCAACCCGACACGGCCCGGCAGCATCCCGGTGCTTCTCTGCGCGCCCGTCTGTCGGGGCACCTGGCATCTCTTGCCGCACTTCGCTTGCGAGCTTTCTGGGGCGGGGACAGTCTGGTGGCTCTGGGGCCGGCCAGCGCCTCGTGCAGTGGGGCCTGGGTCACGACTGGGGCTCCTGGTTGCGGCTGCCGCTGAAATTCAACGTATCCTCCCGGCGAGGGGTGCAGGAGCCCGGCAGAGCCTGCGGCGCGGATTCGGCTGAACGGCCTGGCTGCGAGAGGCAGCTGGAGGGGGGCGCTCTGCTGGCACGGGCCGGGAGACGGGCCAAGGCAGTGCATGGGAATGGAAGCTGGCTGGGAGGTCCCCATGGGGCGAGAGGCAGCCAGCGAGTCCTCGTGCCGGGAAGGGCGGGAGCCCCAGCGCTCGGGGCCGGTCCAGCTAGGCAGTGCCCGAGCACATGGATAATGGGACCTAATCCTGCCCTAATCCGGCGCTGGGCTGCCGGGCCAGGTGAGATCTCTGGGCCTGTAAGAACACCTTCCCTCTGGCTCCTTCCCTGGAGAGCAGAGGCCCCCGTGGCGGGTGGACGGGCAGGGGCTGGCGCCCGTGGAGGTGGCCCTGCTGCGAATGGGGGCCCTGAACAAGGTGCCCTTGCCCCCCCAGGTATGAGTGTGCCCCTGGCGATGGAGGGGACAACTGCAGCCTGGACTATGATGACTGCCAGGACCACCGGTGCCAGCACGGCGCCCAGTGCCAGGACGAGGTGAACGGCTACTCCTGCCTCTGCACCCCGGGCTACAGGTGAGGCTGGCAGAGCCACGCGGGCACCCCGGGGAGAGGTGGCCGCCCCTGCACAGTGAAGTGGGGGGGGGGGGTGCAGAGCACCCTGGGCCACGAGTGGGAGCCGGGCCCCTCTTCATGGACCGCAGGCAGACGGAGCCTTTGCTGGCTCTTTGCCGGGGGGCGGGGGCACGGCTGACCCGGGCCTGGCCCAGTGCCGGAGGGACTCTCGCTGGAGTGCCAGGCCTGCGGGCGCCTCTCACCTCGGTGCTGGTTCTCTCCCCAGCGGTCAGCTGTGTGAGATGCCGTCGCGGGTCCCCGCCCAGCCCAGCCCCTGCGAACGGGCCGAGTGCCAGAACGGGGCCGAGTGCGTGGCGCTGGGCAGCCGGGCCGTGTGCCGCTGCCCCCCCGGCTTCGGCGGCCCCAAGTGCGAGAAGCTGCTGAGCGTCAACTTTGTGGACCGGGACACGTACCTGCAGTTCACCGACCTGCAGAGCTGGCCCCGGGCCAACATCACGCTGCAGGTTTGGGCCCCACACGTCACCCTGCGGGACGCGGCCCTGCCTGGGCTGCATCTGGGCCCGCCGCGGAGCCGGCGTGTGGGGGGTGACCGGGAGCAGCGTGGCTCTGGGACAGCTTGCCCCAGCCAGGCCTTGTCCGCAGGCCTGCCGGGAGATGGGGCTGGAGGGAGGCAGGGCTGGGTGCTGGGGAGGGGGAGTTGCTGGGGGTCAGGATTTGGGACTGGGTGCCAGGTGGGGGGTGGGGAGGTGGGAATGCGAGGCAGAGGAGGAGCTGGGGGGGACGGGGCTGGGTGCCAGGTGGGGGGCGGGGAGGCAGGGCTGGGGGACGAGGGGGAGGAGCTGGGGGTGAGGTGAGGAGTTGGGGCTGGGTGCCGGGGGGCGGTAGGGTGCCGGGGCTCTGCCCTGGCTGGCTGCTGGGCCATGGCGTCCGGCGTGACACCCCCCTCCCCTCGCTAGGTCTCCACAGCCGAGGAGAACGGGATCCTGCTGTACAACGGGGACCGGGACCACCTGGCCGTGGAGCTGTACCAGGGCCACGTGCGCGTCAGCTACGACCCGGGGAGCTACCCCAGCTCTGCCATCTACAGGTGCCTGCCCCGCCCCTCAGCCTGGCTGGGCCCCACACGGCAGGGCCTGGTGCTCCCGCCCCACACAGCGCCCCTCCCCGCCCAGCCACCGACGCAGACGGCACCGGCACAGCCCCCGCCACTGGGAAGTAGCTGCCCCTGCCCCGTCCCGCCGAGCTGGCCCCAGAGGGGTCCTCACTGCGCCGCCTGCCCCCTTGGGGTTCGCCCGGCAGCGAGGAGCCACTGCTCACCCCCCTGGCTGCACCCTGAGCTAGCACGGCCTGCCGAGCCGGAGGCTGCACGCAGCGGGAGCGCGCGGGGGGGGCTGTGGTGGGCGGGGGGCCGGGGGGCGGCGCTGGGCTCAGTAACTGACCCCCGGGCTCTCCCCCCCCCCCAGCGCCGAGACCATCAACGACGGGCGGTTCCACACGGTGGAGCTGGTGACATTCGAGCAGATGGTGAATCTCTCCATCGACGGCGGCAGCCCCATGACCATGGATAACTTCGGCCAGCCCCACACGCTGCCCAGCGAGGCGCCGCTCTACGTGGGAGGTGGGCCCTGGGCTGAGCCTGCAGCCAGGCACTGGCTCTGGGCTGGGGTTCCCAGAGCCCGTCAGGGCTGGAGCAGGAGCTGAGCTGAGCTGGGGACCGGGCAGGGCTGCCCGTAGGGGCAGTGAGCCAGGCCTGGGAGGCGCCGCCCCAGAGAGAGTCTGTGCTGCCCAGGAGCTGGCAGAAGGTGCCGTCAGGAGGGCAGGGGGCAGGCCCCAGGCGAGCTGCCAGCCAGTGCAGATGGCACCATTCGGGGGGGCTTTGCTGGGCCCGGGAGGGGGGTCTCAGAGCCGGGTTTAATGCTGCCTGGACCCTGAGCTCTAGGCTGTGGGGCGTCTCCACCTGCCCTGCCGGAGACCGGGCCAGCCACAGCCCAGGAAGCCGTGGCGCAGGCCGGGCGGCAGGGAGTGGGGGGTATTTCCCGGACCACCAGCACAGCCCAGCCCCGGAGAGGAGGGCTCCGAGCTGGTCCGGGCTGGGGGTATGAAGCCTGGGCTCCGCGTGGTCCCTGCCCACCTCACGGCCCGCCCGCTCGCTCTCCCCAAGGGATGCCGGTGGACGTGAACTCGGCCGCCTTCCGCCTCTGGCAGATCCTCAACGGCACCAGCTTCCACGGCTGCATCCGCAACCTCTACATCGACAACGAGCTGCAGGACTTCACCAAGACCCAGATGAAACCGGGGGTGGTGCCGGGCTGCGGGCCCTGCCGCAAGCTGTTCTGCCTGCACGGCATCTGCCAGCCCGACGCCGCCCCCGGCCCCGTCTGCCACTGCGAGCCGGGCTGGGCCGGGCCGCACTGCAGCCAGCCACTCCACAGCCCCTGCCAGGGACACAAGTGAGTGTGCGGCCAGCCCCCTGCCCCCGGCTGCTGACCCCGGCACAGAGCACCACGCCTCCCGGGCAGGCAGCTCAGCAGGGCCCGAATGGGTCAGCGCACCGGATCTCCCCCCCCCCCCCGGGACCTGGGACTTAAACCCCACATTTGGGCCCGCAGCAAATCGGTTTGGCCTTGTCTGTGTCTCAAACCCCCGTGGACTGGAGCACGGCCGGCCACGGCACCCTGAGGATGGCCAAGGGCTGGAATAGCCATGAGAGGCTTGAGGGGCACCAGCAGAGCTGCGGGCGGGGGGCCGGGCTGGGCTAGCAGGGGGCTGCGGGGAATGGGCAGGGCTGGGAGGGGGGCGGGGGGCGCTGCGGGTCAGGATTGTGCAGTGTACAGGCGGCACTGCCACACCGTCTGGCTATGCTGTGCCAGCACACCCAGTGACATGCTGGATCTCTCCTCCTAGCCACTCATCTGCTCCCTGGCCGGTGCTGGTCTGTGCTGCTGCTAGCCAGCTGCCAGCCCCCAGCCCAGAGGTGGCTGCATTTGTGAGCTGGGGAGCTCCCTGCAGCACAGGGCTGTGAGGGGGAAGGGGAGCTAGCCTGCAGGGAGGGGGCCACGCCGGCCCCCGCTGCTGCATGGCTGGGGGTGACGCCCCAGGCTTGGTAACAGCACTGGGGGCATGGCTCAGCACCACAACTGCTGCTTCCAGGGGCTGCTCCGTGGGCGCGGGGCATGCGGGGGCACGGTGGGTCGCTGAGGATGTGATGGGCTGCCAGGTCACGCCCCAGCAGAGCCTGTCCTCACCAGGCAGGAGTGGCTCCTGGGTGCCCTTCGGCCCTGCCCCGTCGCTCGGCTCTGCCCAGGGTTCCTGTCTCCTCTGCTCCCACAGGTGTGCCCACGGGATCTGCGTGCCCCTCGACGCGCTCTCCTACAGCTGCCAGTGCCAGGACGGGTACAGCGGCGCCCTGTGCAACCAGCCAGGGGAGCGCCACAACCCCTGCGACAGCCTGCAGTGCGTGCACGGGCAGTGCCAGGTCTCGGATGGGGGGCAGGCGTACTGCGAGTGCCACAGCGGTTACGCCGGCCAGCTGTGTGACCAAGGTCAGCGCCCGCCCGCCCTGGCCCTGCCACCTGCCCCCCCTTTCACCTGCCCTGATCCAGCCAGGCTTCCAGAGCCCCATGCCCAGTGCATGGCTGAGGTGGCAGAGTCTCATGGCCAGGCCGCGTAGCCGGGCCCTGCCCTCCCGCTGAGAAGGGCTCCCTGATGGACCCAGTGGCTCCCTGGCGTAGCACTGCCCTGTGGGGAGCCGGGCTCCCGGCGTGTTCTCCTCCCCCGTGAGATCTTCTTGCCCCCCCCTGCCGCCAGGCTGGGATCTGACTGCCTCTCTCCTTCTGGCCCTGCAGAGTCGGCGTGCCGGGGCGAGCCGGTGCGGGAGCACCCTCAAGTGCAGCGGGGCTATGCCATCTGCCAGGCCACGCGCCCCGTCTCCTGGGTGGAGTGCCAGGGCGCCTGCCGGGGCCAGGGCCAGGGCTGCTGCATGGGGCTGCGCCAGAAGCGACGGAAGGTCACCTTCGAGTGCAGCGACGGCTCCTCCTTCATGCAGGAGGTGGAGAAGCCCAGCAAATGCGGCTGTGCCCGGTGCATGTAGCAGCCGGGGCGGGAGGCGGCTGAGCCGGGGCGCACGAAGGAGAGAGCGCGAGAGACGGGGGCGGAGCAGCTGGAGGCGCCGCGCATGAGCTGGGGGGCCGGCCCTGCCCCTGGCAGCTACGTGCCCATGGCGCGGGCTGGCGCGCCCACACCCTGCGTCGCTGGCTAGGCCCGCGTGGGCGCCAACCCCGCTTGGCCGCTCCCGCAACAGGCGGGCACGGTGCAGGGGCTGGCGCCTGCCGCCAGCAGGTAGAAAGCAGCCGGCTCGCGAGGAAGGTTCATTTTAAAAAACAAATGCAGCTGCAGCAGGTACCGCGCACGGGCGGGCGGGGCGCCCTGCCGTGCCTCGGAGCTGGCGCCTGCGTGACGCGCCCCTGGGAGCGGGCGGCTGCGGGGTGTCAGGGCGCCAGGGGAGACCGTGTCCTGGCAGCCGGGGCCGTGGGGGTGCAGCAGGCCGGCCTGGCGCCCACGCTCTGCCTCGTGGGCGGCGCCGCAGCCGGGCCCAGCAGCGCGATGCTCACAGCAGAGACGCCGCGCGGGGCAGGCTGGGCCATGCAGGGCCAATGAATGAGTGCTGCCCCCCCCCCCCCGCCCCCAAAATCGCCATGGGATTGCTGAGCCCTGCACCTCGCTGTTCCACAGGGGCTGAGCCCTGCCCCCCACGGTGCCAGGCTCCCAGTCCTGCCCCCCCCCAGGGGAGAGGTGTTGGGGGCAGCAGTGTTTGGGCAGGAGGCCCAGCCCCTCCCCCGCCCTGCGCCGGCCACGTTGCCGCGGGAAGCTGAGCGGGGCCGGTCCCACCCCCACGGCATAACAGCGCCCGAAGCAGCGCCTGGGCGTGGGGCAGGACACACCAGCCCCTCACCTGGCTGCACGGCACCCCCTCCACCCCCAGCCCAGGCTGGCTGAGCCGCAAGGGAGCAGCTGCATTGGATGCAGGGTGCTGCGCCGGGGGGGGCACCCCTCAGCCAGTGCAGGCTGGGTGTTACCCCTACTTACCACAGGGCCCTGCCCCAGTGTGTGTGTGTGTGTGCGCGAGAGCCGGGGGTGTGTGTGTGTGTGTGTGTGTGTGTGACTGCGCATAGAGCTGTGCTATTAACGGGCCAGCCCCTCACCCAGGCATCACGGGGCCCTGTGTGCTGCAGTTTGGGGGTGGGGCAGGCCAACCCCACACTGAGCTGGGCCTCATTGCAACAGGTCATGCCAAAGAACCAGGTGAGGGGGAGGGGGCCATGGTGGGGCTGGCCTGGGCACCAGCCCAGTGATGGGCGCTGCCCTTCTGCGAGGGCACTGAGCACCCCGGGCACCGCTACCAGCTGGGGACCCCTGCCAGCGCGGCCGCGTCTGTGACGCATTCACAGCCGGGGGCTGTGCTGGCCTGTTAGGTGCACACCCAGCTCTGCCCCAGCCATAGCAGGCTGCTGTTGCCAGGCCGGCTCGTGGCGCTGGGGGCGGTTGGCCTGGGGCAGCAGCAGGGCCTGGTTCTGCCCGTGCAGGCGAGACAACGCAGGGCCCCCCCCCCCCCCAAAACCAGACACACACTTCCCGGCATTGCAGCCGTGGCCTTGTCCTGCAGCGTGGGCCAGTCCCCGTACCCCATGCCTGGGGCCTGCGAGGGTTTTGCAACAGCCCCCAAACAGCTACTGCGAGAACTGCAGGGCCGGCCCGGGCCAGCCGCCGGGGAGTGGCACAGCCCAGTCACTCAGCAGCATGGCTGAGAGGGGGAGCGCTCCTGCACCAGGCACTAGCCTTGCTGCCAGCACAGCCCCACCCCCACCCACCCCCCCCCATCTGGGGGCACTTGTGCCTGATGTACCCCTGCACCGCCACCACCTTGGCCCCTCTGTCTATTTCAGCCCTCAGCTTCCTGGCCCGGGCATCTCTCCCGCCTTGGGAGGGGCTGGTTCCCGGCTCAGAGAGACTCAGGGCCCCCCCCCCCCAGCCGTTCTACATCAGCGACCCAGGAACAAAACCCATCCCATGTTTGCATTGTGCTGCGGCTGTCCCGCCACCCGTCCGCTCCAGGGCCCAGGCCGCAGGGCAGTGTGTCGCCACAGACCTGTAACGAACCCACAGCAGCTGCACCCACCAGCCTGCGGCCCCCCCTCCCGCCCCGCTGCATTAGTGCCCCCGGGCCGCGCGCTGGCTCCGGGCTGCGGCGTGCACCGCTGGGGCCGTTTTCTGTTGCGCGCTGTAAGCTGCCGGCTCGCGGCTCTTTCTACAGAAGACTGACAGATTCTATATTTGTATTTCGGTTTGTTACAGTATTTTTATACGTTCAGGGTAACCACACAGCGGTTTCTTTTCGGTCGCAGACGCTTCTCCGCAGCAACCTGAAAATGGCTTTGTTTCACGGGGGGCGGGGGGCAGGCGCTAGTTTGACACAGGCCGGGGAGGCGCCCACGAGTGTCCGGTGGCTAGCAGAGGCAGTATTGTTTTAGAAGATGTTTGATATTGTCACTTTGTCTTCCATGTGAACATGACATTATATTCATCCAGCGCCGCCGGCCTGGTCTCTTCTTTCCTGGTCGGCCTAGCACGGCCCCCGTGGCCATGGGCGGCTCGGGCCGGGCCCCTGCTCAGTCAGCGCCGAGGATGGTGCTGGGCAGGACCTGTTCTGTGGCAGTGCAGCACACGGAGCCAGCCCCCGCGGCCTGGGGCATGCGGCTCAGCTCCCCGCGAGGAACCCCAACTAACGGGTGTACCGAGACGCGCAGCCTGCGGCAGTAACGTGGCTGGGCTGCCCTGACACACGCTGGCCGGGATGCCCAGGGCTGGGGTGTCTGAGAAATTGGGGCCTTCCAGGGACCAGAGCCACACTCAGAAGACTCCAGGGACACGCTGCACCACAAACATCCAGGCCCTGCCCCAGCACCAGCGGGAGGCCGAGGGCAGCAGCTGGAGCAGCGTAGGTGAGCGAGGTGCAGAGGCCCCGGGACATCTAACCCCACTTAGGAGAGTGGAGGGCACATGGTGCAGGTGCTGAGGGGGGGCTGAGATTTAGTGGTGGCCATGGGAGCAGCTGGGGCCACAGAGGCGCTGGGGGGGGGGGTGATAGGGGAGCTGAGGGTGGGGGCTGAGGCGAGGACCCCGCGGAGAGCCCCCGTCATTCAGTGTGTGCGCTGGAGCTGAGCTGGCAGAGAGCCCCCCCAGGCGCAGCACCGAGCTGGCAGCTGGAGCCTGGGCCGCGAGATGCCTGCGGGCCCAGCCACGGCAGGGTGACTGGGGCTGTGGGCTGGGTCCTACTGCAAGTGACAACGGCTGTGGGCCAGGTGCTGTACCGTTCCCCCCCAACCGAACCCTGGCACATGGCGCCAGCTATCCAGGCAGGGCCGAGCTGCTAGCGTGGGGGGTGTTCCCAGCTGCACCGATACCCCGTCCCCCTTCCAAACCGGCGCTAATCCCTGTGCGGCCACAGACCGTCAGCTCGGTGCCGCCAGCCTTTTAGCAGGAAAGCAGGGCCGGCTCAGAGCACCAGGCACCCGCAAAGAACGAGTCGGGAGAGCCAGGCAGGCGCCTGAGAGCAGCGGGGCCGGGGCCAGGCTGGAGAGGGATTCAAGGGAGGCTCGCCGGCTGCCGACAGCCACTTGCTGTACGGCGTTAATGTCCCAGGCTGGGAAGGGTCTTTTCACTCAATCAAATATGGCTAAAAAAATCCAGTGCTTGTGCTCTGTGCACTTTGAGAAGCCACCACATCCTCCCTTCGTCCCCCTCCAGCATGTGCCTGGCGCGGCTCACACGGGGGAGTCGCACTGGATTTTGCTGGCACTTCTGGGGCTGCCAGCGGAGTCACGTGCCAGCTCTGTGGCCTGTTGCACATGGCCCTGGAAGTGCCTGGGGCTCAGCAATGAAACGCACAATGTGGAGCCATCACCATTCCCCACTTACACGGCCTGGGCGTGGGCGGGACACGGCTGAGCGTTCGCACCGCTGCAACAGCAGGAGCGCGCTGGCAATTTTCCCCTGCAGCTGCTAGACGTCACTTGAAGAGCCCCGGGGGCCCCCTCCCGCAGCCCTTTGCTCTGCCCAGTTACCACACCACAGCAAGCTTCGGTATCAAAGGAAAGTTTAATAAGCGGCAATAAAATAAGGACCTTCAGAAAGCTCCTAGAGTAATTATCGACAGTGTGTAAGGAATAAAGGAAAACAAGGGGGGAGGGGGAATCCTGAAGGAGTTTAGGGCTCTTGGACCAGTAACAAGTACACAAGTTTTTTCAGCGTCTAACCAGAAATAAAACACAGGAGCACAGAGATCACACAACGTCAATATTCAGAGACGTGATACACAGGCAGAGTTCCGAGCACTCCGGCTCTCAGAGCTATACATATTGTTTTAAAGCAACTTCATAGAATTTTATTTTGCTATATACACTTTCCAAGGTTCTTCAGGTGAGGTATGTAAACATTATCAAATGAAAACCTCGCTCCAGACTTCCGACCCGCACTTCACAGCAGACCTGTCATGTTCTCCGGTCAAAGATGACGTATTTCCTAATACCCATCTCAGAACGGAAATGCAGATCCAAGCCGTGTCTTCACACCTGTACAGCCACCAGCTTCCGTTTCTCATAGCTCTTTTCTAAAGTTCACATTGGTTAGGGTCATACACACAGTACCAGACAGGGGGTGCGCAGGGGGGGTGTATGATCCTGGGCTTTTCCCTATCAGTGTCTTTAAGCTCCATTTCTATATATATATATATATATATATATATATATATATATAAACATTTTTGTTATTAAAAAGGAGTTACAATTTATAAGTTGACAAACAGCTTAAAAGGGAAAATTACTGGTTTCTACCGTGTCCCAAAGGAGGGCCGTGGGGAAGCGTCCTGTGTGAGAACAGAACCAATGTCAGGAAAGAAAAGTTTGGGAGCTTTCATGAGATTCCACTGTCTAACACTCAGCAGTTCAGTGAATCGTATCACACAGAAAGAGACGAGCCAACACAAACTCCTGTGCTCCACCACAGAGACTTGGGGGCCAGGGTTCCTCTGCCGGGGGACAGGACCAAGAAACACAAAACACCTAAACCAACACCCTACCGCGCTACCTGCACAGAGCCAAAGGGGAGCAGTGCTGGGAATGGCAGGAGGCAGTCTGGCTACAAGCCTTCAGAACATCACGTACTTAAAAGATCAGCAGAGCCCAAGAACCCAGCAGGCAGCTCACGGTCTCTGTGCCTGCCCAGCTGAGCTCTCCACAGGCAGGAGAGCAGACACAAGACGGGGCTTTAGTGACGAGGTCTTAAGTTGCGACAGGCTCATAACCCAGCTTGTTCTATCCTGGCTATTTTGGGGCTTCCTGAGGAGTCCCAGGAGCTCCGCAAACCAGCCAGGATCCCTGCTCAGCCACCCACTGGAGATACAAGCCTGTTGATAGATTTATCCTGGACTCCCCCAGCCTGGGTCAGGTACAGCCCTAGCCCTCAAGTCCAGAATTGCTGGTCATAAAAAAAGACGCTAGGGCCCAGAGACACAGACCCAGGAACGGTGACTCGAAGTGATATGGTCACCCTGCAAAGGCAAACCACTCTGCAGTGAGATTTCCCCACCCTCTCCATGGCCCCTGAAGACTCAATTTTACTGACTTAGAAATTATTACTAAGAATCTTATTGCTTACGGCACCGTGGCCAACAGAGCGCAGAGTCCCACTGGGCACGCAAGGCAGCCAGGCCCCGCCGACCAGCTTTAGCATTGTGAAGATGAGATGAAGAAAAATATTTAATGCTTCGACTTTTTAATGTTGCATCGTTTAAAAAAAACCAAAAAAACAAAAACAAAAAAAAACAAAAACCCACCCCAGCAGGCTGCCGGCTTTGTGCTCGCGCTGAGCGGTGTTCCAAGCAAGCGCCGTGGGGCGGGCAGTAGCCCCGCGCAGCCAACCCCGGCACGCAGCACACTGATCTGTAGGAAGTTCACAAAATAAATATAAAAACTATTTACAAGGCTAGTTTTTGTGACGCTCAAGGGAGGAGAAATGCCTCAGCCTGAGAAAAGCTTACCCAGGAGGTCCACGTTTCAATGGCTAGGCCCCAGTTACTCTGCACAGCACCCAGAGTTTACACACACAGGTTTTACACACCACACAGGCTCCTGGAAACCAATCACAGTGCGGAGGGGCCCCACGACATTTTGCTGAAAGGGCAAACAGAGGCCAGCCGACCCTCGCAACGCCCGTTTTCAGAATGCCGGGACCCAGAAGCTGCCCACATGCCCTGAGACACCCCCAACATCCTCCCCCCCGTCCTAAAGGGAGGGCGATGGAAGGGCTCTGGAAGAAGGGTAAGTCCCGTATGGTGGGCAGAGGAGACCATGACTCCCTCTAAGCCTGGGGATGATCACAATGCAAACTGCCGCTCCTGAGAACAGTTGGATTCACTTCACAGCCCAGCCCAAGGTAAGGGCTCAGCAAAGGGAAAGTGTGAGCAGCAAAGGGCCATAACGCGGCGCAAAGGGGACAGAGGAAAACCAACAAGCCAGAGCCAGGAGCTGCACAAATTCAGAACTTTCTAGAGACACAAGTTCAGCCTCCCCAAGGCCCTGCCTGCGTTAGGGCGTGTTGCGGATGCTCACGCATCCCACGCACGGTCATCAAAGGGAGCAGGATCCAGCCAGTCCTAGGCACACGTGCACGAATGCGCACACAGGCCGACGCCTTCGGTCGATTAGCGGCTGTGACCTTCGGGCCGGGACGAGCCAGTCCTGAGAACGGGACGCACTGGAGATTTGAGCAGTGACCCATTCTGTGCCTCGGTTATTCTAATCCATCGTCAGGACCTGGCCCCGTTAGGTGAGTGTGCTAGCGTGGGGGCACGGGGGAGAGAACCTTTCACTACCAGGCTAAACACAGCTAAGCACTAATGCAATCCCATGCTTTTCAGGTTGCTTTAATTCCTCCCAGCTCCCCCTAGGGTGGCGACTGAGCTCTCCACACTCGTCAGAGGAAAGCACTCAGAACTGACCGTCATTCCCATCGACTGGGACAAAGAGCTGAAATTCTGGCAGGTCTGTGGCCTTGTTCACCTACCGTGGGTTCAAAGATACTCAGGGCCAGCCGGGGGCCAAAGACAATCTCCATACCACCGAACACTGAGACGCCACCTTTTCTCCCCTGAGCTGGGAGAGGAAAAATCACACAAAAAGCAGGAAAAAGCAGATTTTCCCTCCTGGG
Source organism: Emydura macquarii macquarii (assembly GCF_026122565.2). NCBI lineage: Eukaryota > Metazoa > Chordata > Testudines > Chelidae > Emydura > Emydura macquarii. The sequence continues at coordinate 11,469,918 of NW_027133829.1, read as the reverse complement.
ATTTTCAGGACAAAACCCGGCAGTTGGGAGAGTTTGGTCCTAACAGTCATCACACGACTGGCAGGTCTTGTCCCCAGTTCCTGGTAAATCTGTGCTGCCGAAATGGCTTGGGGAGAAGTGTTTGAACAGAGAAATACCATTCTTTACTCAGTAAAAATGACCTTAGAGTGTTGTGTGTAAGTGTGTGTGTGGGGAAGAGGGCGCACAAACACACACTCCACCCCCACGGGGGAGAAACGACCTACCAGCGATGAAGCACCTCGCCGCTGTGTACCACCGTGAGAAGCGGTTCAGAGGTCCAGCGGCACTTTGGGGGCTGATGTAAATATGCAGGACAAATCTCCCTTGAAGTCCACCCCGTGCACGTCACACACACTCTGCCGACCCAGCCGCTCACCGAGCTAGGTGTAAGATGCTAAGTTACAGAAGCAGGGGAGGGCTAAAGACGCTGCCCGGTGAATAAACTGAACTGTTCAGCCAGAAACCCAATTGGAAAGGGAGACGGCCTAGCCAAAGAAGGGAGGTATGGAAAGAGGAGAGTTGAACAAAACTGGCCAGTTAATGAGGCCTCCCAGATGGAAGGAGCTGCGGAGGAGAAGGCTTTTGCTTCAGCTGTACTGAGCTCATTGTCAACCCTGGGATGGCAACTGAAGAGAGCCAGGTGGTGTTTGAAGATGGGGCGAGGTGTCCCTGCGGACAGCCCCTGCGATCTCCGTAGGCCCAAGTCTGGGTTGGAGAAGGTCAGAGGGCAGGCCGTTAAGATGAACAAGGCCGGAGAGCGGAGAGAGGCCTTAGGTAAGGCAGATGTGGGGAGAGGAGAGCACATCTGGAACAAGGCAGTAACACACACTGCTCGTCATCATCCATTGGCTAACATCAGCCACCGCCTCCGCGCGTCTTCACTTGGCTCTGTGCATGGTGCAGGGATGTGGAACTGGTGGCTAGAGAAAGCACGCTGCCAGCCCCGCCTACGCACAGCGGATGCGAGCAGCGTGCAGACAGGTTGGGTTCAGTGACATCTCGGCGTGTGTAGTATCTCCGGCCCACAGCAGTCAGCGTCCTGTGCCGGCACTGAGGAGAGCCCATCGGAAACGGTGAAGAGCGTGATGCAGAGACTGCCAGGAAACGGAAAGACTCCAGCACCTGAGGTCTGGCTCCAGAGCAGCCGGCTGCCCGTGCACCGCTCTGCCCGACGGGATGGCACCCTGGAAGAAACGGACACTTCAGTTTCTAATGTGTCCTGTCCCCCAAATCAACGACAAAAAGGCCAGGGTCCAATGCCCTCAGAATTAAGAGTTTGATCTTGGAATTCGGAAGCTGCCGTGGTGGCTTCAGGAGGCATCGATTTCAGCTTGCACCCAGCCAGCCAGGAGAGTGGACAAGGCACGTGCATCTCCCCCCACGAGCAATGAGCCCGTCTCTACGTGTCTAAAGCCAGACACGTCTATACAAGTCTAACACGCCTGCAGCAATGCAGACAGGGCGTGGAAAGGGACAGAGGCAGAGCATTTCCTCCGGGCAGCAACGGCCTGCTGGTTTTTCGTGCTCCACGAGCCCACACACCTCGTGTGCACAGTGAATCTGCCTTCTAAAAGGACTGACTACAGCTCAGGGGACTAGCAATGGGATGCTGTTGTCTCCAGCTGAAGGTTAACGGCTTGCATTTGGCCAGGTGGGTCATGGCTGAAGGGTCCAGACCACGGCTGTTGGGTGGCCCATAGTCTTGAAAGGGCCACTTCCTGATAGACCGGTGTCCTCACTGTAAACCCTCCTGGACATCAGCCTCCTGGGCAGAGCTGCTGGAACTAGGGGTGCGGCAGCACCTCCTGGCTTGAAGTGGGAACAGCCGCCAAAGACATGGTTTCCGCTTTCAGCGTGCCCCCTCTACAAACTGCCCTGGGCGGTGTTGGCAGAGAACGCCCAGGATTGCGTTAGCCTTCCCTTCCACAAGAGCCTGGCGTGTGGGGAGCTGGGGCTGCTCCAGGCACCTATCCGCAGCCACACCAGGCGTTTCAATGTCCAGCTCAGTCCGTGTCGCTAGCCCCTAGAGCGTCTCTGGCCAGGACCGAGAGGGCCTGCTTCGCTGATGTCCGGAGTCAGCAAGACATCTCTGCACTCCTGTAATGCTGGACCTTTGATCTGGGTGAGGGAAGGGTTAAGAGGCCTCTTGGCCGGATCACGGTTTTCAGGCCTGCACCGTGTATCTGGGCCCTGAGGAAGAGGTGCGGCTTAGTCACTATGCAGTCATGGGGTGCTCCAGTTACACAGGGATAATGTGCTCCAGGCCCAGCACTTCGAACGTGCACATTCCCAAGCTGCACCGTCAGAGCGTCAGGCGCACGCTCGCTGCAGGCGTTACTCAGCAGGCAGTAACGGGCACGGGGGTGGAGAGGTCTGGTTGCTTGCTGGTGACCAGATGCGTTGGGCGTGACCGTCCATTGAAAGGAGAGAGACTATTTCTGCATGGCACACGGGGGGGAACACGGGATTAGCTGTTGTGGAGAGCAGGACTGGAAAGAGACCCAGCGGTTCTCGCTCAGAGCTGGAGGGCGTCTATTCCCAGACTCACGTAGGGAGTCAGCACAGGTTTTATCCAAACTAGCGAAAGCTCCAGCAAGCAGCAGAGTGGGGGGGCGGCGGCAAACAGTAGGACGTAGCGAGCAGCGTCACCCCCCCCTCAAGCGAGGACAGCATCTGCAGGGTTAAACCGGAGAGAAAGCCAACTGCTGTGCCCTGACTAGCAGGGGCTGGGAACTGGCCACGGGAGAGGCACCGGGAAGGCTACACTGGTCCTGGAACAGTGCAGCTTCCGACGCACACCAGCCGGCCGCAGTCAGCGTGGTGCTGACTGCAGACAGCGCTGTGCCCGCCCGCGTCCCAGACGCTGGCGTCACCATCGAAATACATCAATAAATAGGTTTGCGTTTCAGCTGAAAGACCTGAAATTACTGTTGCATTCTCTGTCCAGATTTCTAAAGACACAAACGGGCATGTGTGCGCACACACACACTCACACGCGCACACACACTCACACAGCCCGCTAGCTCTCCCCCACAATACTGTCCCTACCCAAGGCCTACAGTCAGATGCTCCTCGCTACCGAGCGGATGTCCATCTTTGGATTCACACACGCTGTGCTCCATCTAGCCCGTTAAAAGCATCGGCCGTCTTTCCACTGCCATCACTGGGCGTTGGCGCAGGCCTGTCCTTGGAGCCCTTCCTATCTATTGTGATACAGACATTTCCCGGGGCACCTTTCTATGCAGATTCTAGCTCTCAGAGCTGCCTGGACCCCGGCGAGAAACGCTGCACTCCACGCCTCTGCCCACCGCACTGCTACCCAGCAGGGCACGCGCCCCGACGGGCGATGCACAGCTCAGCAGCGCTGCCTTCCAATGCCCCAGCAGCATGCCACCTGCTGACGAATGCGTGCGTACGCTCAGTGCTATCAGTACTTGGCTCCTTTGTTTTATATCTCTCCTTATTTTACACACACACACACACACACACACACACACACACACACACACACACACACACACTTCCGAAGCAAGGGAGATGAACGGAGAGGGGCGGGGGCCTGCAGGGGAGACGGAAACATTTTCTTTTCTTAATGTACCCTCACGAGAAGAGTCTCCTATGTTTCCAGTGACTATGCTGCCTGTGTCCACGCTGGGCATCGCTGGCAGGTGGGGCTCAACGGCCCCATTCCCAGGAAGGGTAAATTGGCCGGGCTATCACCATAGCTGGGCTCTAAGCCAGACATGCCACAAGCCACGTGGCCAGAGCCCCGAGAGCCTGCCGTGCAAACGCTTCCTTCTCCCCGCGGACAGTGACGCCAGGCCAGCGCCAGGGCAACCCCTGTTCTGAGCTGAGCCAACGACTAATTCGAGGTCTGCTTCTGCAGCAGTTCTCGGTGCTAGGAGCGCCCCCTCCAGCCGGGGCGTCATGGCAGTGTTACAAGCGTTTGCAGCCAGACCTGGGGTTCTGACAGGTACCAACACGCGGCCTCGCAACACTGCTGCAGCTCACGTTTGTTCTGGCATTTCTGAGGATGGCAATTGAAGTAGCTACGGCCCCTCACGGCTGTGAAGGGTAAACAGCATGAAGAGAAAACCCCCAAAACTAACAACTCTTCTTCACAATTCGGCACATGCAGTAAAAATGAATGAAAGCAGCCCAGCCTGCAGGAAACAAGATACCAGCTCAGAATAAAAAACCAACACAGCTTTTCTTTTTACCAAACGAGGACCAATCCTCCAGTTGCAGCTAGAGCCCCCCTTGCCTTAAATGCCTTTAGATCTGTTCTGATGAAATGCGTGACACAGAAAATTAAAGTAACAGAGAAGGTCACGTTATTCTGCACAGGGACCCACAGGCCTGACAGCCACCAAGTAACTGTTCAGAATTTACTTTATTCGGCATGATTAGAAAAATAACAGCACTTTAAAAACCAGGGATTTCAAAGTCCACCTGACCCCCTCGTGCTGGTGCACACCTGCCTCACCACACGCTGTGGAGCCTCCAAAACTTTGTTTCAGCCTGTGTGTGAAACAGATACAGCAGGAGATTAAAGACAATTCATTAGCCACTTTCTGCCTCCACTAACAAGCTTTGGTATCGGAGGTTCAACGCTAACCATGCAAATCGATTCCTCTGCCACTCAGCCCTCTCCACGCCCTCAAAAAGCACGCTGCTTCTCTGCAGACAGGAACGCTCGGTGACGGGGAGGCCTGGTTTAAACTGGTTCTTATAACAAAGATATGCATGTCTATTTAGCTGGAGCTAGAACAATGTTGGTTGGAAGCTATTCTTAAAGGTCAGGAGATTTCAGAGCCTTCACAATTCGATTTCAGGTGTTGAACCGAGTGAATGGAAGGAAGTTTGTTTAGAAACTTGTGCAAACAGCCCTGCTTTTGTAGTGGCTCCGAGTGGAGCTTTTGAAATCAAATGGCTGGCCTTGATCTTTTCAACTTCGGCACGGAGTGGGAGCTGACGCCATTGCCTTCCAGCTGCTTACATAAGGGGTGGGGGGAAATGTTTCAGTATAAAACCCCACCGCCACGCCCCACCGCCAGTGTCTGCTGTGGGAACAGGAGTATACCTAGATCAGCTGTTGCTCTTAGTGTTTCTCCACTGGGAACTACTGCTTGACCTTTAAGGTTGCGTTGATTAGATCTTCAAGGATATGTTCGCAAACCAGCGTACGGTGGGGTGTACAAACTGCCTGGGCTGTACTGATGATGGGGAGAACGATCTGATCCTAGACCCTACAGCACACCTGACGCTGGCAGGGACAAAAACAGTTTCACTTTATTTTAAAAGGAGACTGAAATTAATTTAAAAAATGATCAGATACTTTAGATCTCAGCATTAGTCAGAGCCAACATTCAGAGTTTTGCCTTAAAATACAGGTGTGATGTGAGGGTGAGGGCGAGAAAGTGGAGAGGATAAAGATTTACCTTCCACACAGACTGAGTAATTAAAGAGGGGAAATCTGCCCTGGCTTTTCACAGGAAGTAAAATACCCGATTATCAGTGAAAAGCGGCAGTCAGAGAAAATGGAAATCAACATGGAGAGATGCTAGGAAACAAAACGCTGATTGGAAAGGGCATTTTGTCCAACCATAAGACACAGTGGAATCAATTCACCCCTGTAGTCCTGGAGATCCCAAGGGGGAGCCCAGCCCACTGTGCCTGCGAACAGCTGTAGATGCTACAGAACTAGCACTCACATTCCACGCAGGAACCCCTTTGCCACGTCCGATCTGATCAGCCCACACCAGCTCAAGACTTACGAGGCAGCAGAGGAGAACTAGCTGTCTAACCCTCCCGACCAGACATTACACACACGCGGCCAACAATTAATATCTTTAAACAGTTAGCAAGCGCCTCGACCAGCACCTGCTGCTAATGACCGGAGCAATGATCCCAATGACCCTTTCCTTCTCTGGCTAGAAGAAAAATGCTTTTGGTTTTGCTTCCAATGTCCCTAACAAACAGACAAACAAACAGTCAGGATGTTTAATGCAAAGGGAAGGGTTTGTGTGCACGCCCCTCAAAAGGCTGCTGAAAGCTACTTTATGTGCATGAAGGTGGTTTCCTTTCTGCTACAGTACAAGTGCTTGTGCATCAAGTATAAAATGCAAGCCTTTAACTCACACAGACTAGCTTTTTTATTGATTCGTTTAAAAAGTGATAAATAAGGCACTGTACTTTTAACTAAAACTGCCTGGTTCCAAGTTTAAAACCCAAGGAACATTCAAACTGCAGTAACTTCCCTTCTCAACAGCAGGGACAGACAGACAGCTCAGCTCAGCTCTCCTCTCTGTCTGAGACATGTCTTCCGATGCCTAAAACCATGGGTGCAATCCTTTCACTGCGGATTTGTAAAGGCTTGCTACAGCTTATAAAAGCAGCTTTAGTTAATGCATGATAAAGGGTTACTACTGTACACCAGTTTTATACATGGCTACCATTCTCCTCGTTATTTTGCATCCAGTCGTGTTCGCTTGCTGTGTGAACAGTCCACTTTTGCCCTCAACTTTCTCTTGCCCTGGGATGTGCTGCTTTCTTGAATTTTCTTCATTGACCTGGTCAGAGTTTTCCCACTGCTGGGCTTCTTACTGGCTGCTTTCTGTGCCCTGCTCGAGGGCTCGCCCACCACTTTCGGCTTTGGAGATTTCATGAGCCCTTCCTGGCTGGGCGGGGGCGCAGCTCTCTTGGTGGGGTTCTCTTTGACTTTCTGGATGGGGAGTCGGCCTTTCCCAAGTTGCCTTTTCGAGATTCTTTTCTCTTTCAAAGACCCCTTTTTATGGAGCCTATTGCTTATTGCCAGGGCAGCCTGTTTTCTGGGAGCAGGAGCTTTCGAGGGAGCATTGGAATGTTTTACTTTGCTGCCCTTCTTGCCCGGGAGCCTGTCTGGACTGGAGGAGCGAGGCCGTTCTCGCGCACTGCTGCTCCCACGCAGCACTCTCTTCTTTCTGCCTGGCCGAGGGTCAGCTCTGGGCAAGTCCTCCTGGGATCTGCTTTTCCCTTTTCTGCCCTTCACTGCTGCTTCCACTGGTGTGGACTTCGCAGGAAACACGTCGGCTTTGACTTGCAAGGCTAGCTTCGGAGACATCAGCGGGTTGATGCACACGCTCTTGCGGCTTTGCTTGCTTTCCGCTGAGGGATGATCAGCGACACTGTCACCCTTCCTCTCATTCTTTACCAGGCGGTGCTGGGCTCGCAATTTCCCCCTCAGATTGGAGTACTTCTGCAGGATCCTAGTGCTGGCCTGTGCTGGCAAACTTGGGGGGGGCTGCACGTTTCTGTCTTCACTAGCTTCTTCTGAGCTAGCTTCACAGGGAGGTCTCTGGCTGGGACTGGCTGCTTCCTCGGGCTCCGTTTTGTCAGCGCTCTCGCGAAGTCTGGCCCATAACTTCTGGTTCTTCAAGTTGTTTTTAGCAGGGGTAGTTGCAGCAAATTTCTTGAGGTGTTTTTTCAAGCGTTCAGCCTGCAACGAACTGGGATACAAGCTGGAGGAGCAATACTTCTGCAGGGGAATCTTGATGGGGGGAACATCTCCTGGGAGACGGGTATTGAGTTTCTTCACAATGACTAGTGACCTGGTTTCAGTGGTCTCCAAAAACCACTGGCAAATGTTAGACAACTTGAAGGCCTTCATAAACAGCATCTGGACAGGGGAAAGCTTTTGAACTTCAAGAGACGCTCGACATTTCCGCGTTCTTTTCTTGCTTTTCCAAATCTCTTTCAGCTTGTCAGCTTTGTTCTTTACTTTGGGGGCTGGCTGTACTTCTTTTTCCAGCTGAATCCAGCCTTTCTGAACTTTCATATACTGGGCATTAAAGTCAGCAATAAGTTCCTGATTCTCTTCCTCCGCACACCACTCCACAAACTTTGGTTTGTCCTCAGCCGGTGTGTCCACCTCCTTCAAACCTATGGGGTCTTTATCCCCTGACCTGTGTTCCTCCTCCTGGTTTGGATTCGCTTGCACCGCTTCCTTCCCTGGAACATTCTTTTTTGCAGCGTCCACAGGTGTTGGGGTGTGTCTCAAGTTGTAGAATGGGAGGGCCAGCTTTTTATGCTTCCAAGTCTTCGATGGTACGTCTTTGCTTCCACTTTTACTGCCGGGACAGGTAAGCGAATCAGTTAGATCTTTATCCTGCACCTTCCCAGCATCTACGGCGCTGTCTGGCTTCTCCCCATCTTTTGCATCTGCATCATCTGGTTTCCCGTCCAGCTGCTCTGCGCCCCATACACCTGGTCCACGTTCCCTGGGGAGGAGAACGCTTCTCTCCTCAGAATTAGCCTCCACGTAGATTTCAAGCATCTCCCCGGACTTACTGTGGCTGGCTGTGGCAGAGGGGGCCGCTTTCAGCCACTTTTCTCCTTCCACTGCCCCCTCCGTGGCCGACATGCTTTCGCAGCTTTGCCTCGGCGCAATGCCATTTTCTTCCGCTCCCTGCTGCTCGGGCTCTCTCGCGAGGGCCAGCTCAGTGTTCGGGCTCTCGATGTGCTTCAGCAGTGCTTTGTGGAAGCACCCCTTCGGGAAGCACACGGAGGCTGCTCCGCCCAGGTGCACCTCTCTCTTGAAGTGCTTTGCCCCAGGACTTTTGGAAAGCTTAATCTGAAGACAAGGCAGTTGCAGAGAGGCGGCAGAACCAGGCTTCTCAGCACCACCTTCAGGAGAGGGCTGGAGTTGCTGGCTTCGGAGACGCCGGTCTGATGCAACCAGAGCTCTCCTCTCTTTCTTTTGCTTCTTGCCTAGGTTTTCTTTGGCCGAGAGGGTCCCTTTACCGCCCGTTTCTGAGATTTCAGCTCCCGGTGGCATTTCGTGATCCACGCTCTCTCTCTCACCCAGCCTTGGGCTGTTGCCTGGGGCAGCCTCCCCTTCCGAGAGTTCACTGAGCTCTGCAACAGTCGGCAGGGCCTCCCCTTGCTCAGCTGGCCCTTCCTGTGCCCCACTTGCTTCGGCTTCTGGTTCAGCATCCGTGCCTTTGTTCACATCAGCAGACCGCAAGCCAGCAGGGGCCTCGGCCTCCAAGCTAGCAGGGAACTGCCCGGGAGGCTCCAGGTCCGGGCGGGCAGGGGGTGTGGCAGAAAGCTCCAGGTCTGAACTAGTGGGGGGCTCTCCAGAAAGTGCCCCAGCCAGCTCCAGGTCTACTCCCACAGGAGGCTCAGGCTCCATGCTGGCAGGAGGCTCTGCATGGGGCTCCAGGTCTTCCTGGGAAGGAAGCGCTAGGTCCACTGGGGCAGGAGGCGGCGAAGGAGGCGCTGTGTCCAGGCCGGCAGGAGGCACCGGGGCAGCTTGTATTTCTGAGCACGGAGAAGCTTCCTCCCGACACGCAGCCTTCGGCAGAGAAAGGGGTGTCACATCTGCAGCCTCCCTGCTGCTGTCCTCCATGGGCCCGTGGGCCCCAGAGCTGCTAGCCGGCTGGGGAACATTAGTGTCAGCCTCGGTCTCCTCCAGCAGCTGGCCCAGCCGCTCCTCACTTCTCGCAGTGGCAGAGGAGCCGCCCGCGAGAGGCTGCGTGGTGGCGGGGCTGCCCCCGTGGGCGCGGTCCGGGCAGGGGGGAGCAGCGAGAGCCGGCAGTGGCTCGGGGTAAGCAGCTTCACTCGATGTCAGTGAGCCGCCCGCGCTGGGCTCGTTTTCTACAGCGCCTACGTCAGCTCTGCTGGAGGGAGCCCCTTTGGACAGGAGCCTGAGGGAAGCTCTTTTGTCAGCCTCTTTCCCCACAGCCTGAGCTGCCTCTGAAGACTCACCTCCGGACAGCACCTGGCCCTGCTTAGCGACCCCGACTACGTCCGTCTGCAGAGCTGGCCCGTTTCCCCTCTCGTCCGCGCGGGGGCTTTTCACCAGCGTGCGGACCGTGGGCAGCTCGCAGCACTCCCCATTGAAGTAATACCCCCGGGTGCTCTTCCGAGCCGTCCTCCGGGCCGAGACGGAGCGCTGGCTCTCCGAGCGGCATTCGGTGATGGGCTGGCTGATGTAGACCACGTCGCATTGGTTGTCATAGTCATTTATTCTCAGCCCCGAGGCCCTTTTGCTCTTCCGAGCCGTTTTGATGGAAGATGACCCTGTCTTAGCCCTTGTGCGCCCACCGGAGGCTTTGTGCATGGCGGGCACCGCTCCAGAGGCCACCCACCCATCCTTGGAGCGCTCACAGGGACTCTTGTCACCAGGATGCGGGTGGTAGCTCACCTTAGTCTCCCCCAGAGCATGGAGATGGTTTTCTTGCTTTGGTCTTGCATCTTGGTCGTTTGTTTCTGAATCCGGGTGCAAAGATGCTTTGGAGCTGCACTGTAAAGCATTCTCTTTGTCAGCTCTGCGAGGAGCGTTCACCGTAAACCCGGGATCCCGGCCCTCTACGGGTAAAGCTTTGAAAGAATTCTTTGGAGACGCCAGACAGCCGTCTACGCTGTCCTCGCTGCCGTTCACGTTTGCCACTTTCACAGCAATGCAGCCGTCTGCCAGAGTCTTGCCTGGGATCTGATCTTTATCATCTTCGCACTTCTTGACACCAGCCTCTGGCTCACGTCCAGTGGTTTGTCCTTCCGGGCTCTTTGTGCCGTGCTGGAAGTTCAACGAGGAAGGGCTGGAAGTGGTGAGGTATCCTTGGGCGGCGCTATCCTTTGGGCTAACAGAACTCCTTCTGGTAGCAAGCAGGTCAGAGAAGTCTCTTTTGAAAGCAGAACTGTAATTCTCCGTTCTGTCCCTAGATTTCACTTCTACAGGCTGCTTCGGGGTTTGCCCTGCAGCATGCAGCGGGCTCTGAAGACCCATCAGGTCTCTGTCTGAGTCCGAAGAAGCAGGGGCCTTCAATTCCGAACATGGAGCAGACGTATTCCAACGTTCAGTGCTTTGCTGGCTACAACCAGAGCTGCAAGTCGATGCATCCATGTTCTCGGATTCTGGAGACGGCTGAACTTCAGTGTAGATGTCGTTTAGCACCCGAATGAACTGCTTCTGGTGGTGTGTACACAGTCTGACCATAAACTTTTCCAGTGGAGACTTCAGCTGATTGTTAGAATCTATTGCTATTGTCTCCGCTGTGTCCTCACTAGAGAGACAAAGAAAGAGACAGTCAGTAAAGCCCAGGCCCCAGAACATTTCTGTTGCTAAATCTACAGAAACCCTTCTCCTCCCCCTTCGAAGCAGATCTTCTGAAAGGGCAGCTGGTCTCAGTGCTCTTGCTACTCGGCTGGGGGCTCACACAAAGCAACTCACACAGGGCCAAGGAGGCAAAGCTTTGACCGTTGGCCTCAGACATAACTTCAAGGTCAGACTAAGGGTCCCATGGCCATAAGTTTGGCAGCTCGCACTCGGCCCTTCGTGGGGTTGGCACTTAGCTTCTAGGCACGTTAGGATCCAGACTTGCATCTCACTTGTTAGTCAGGTGGGCACAATCCAAGGGGTGGCTTCAAACCTCTTAGCCCCTTTGGCCCTCCTCTGACGTCTCTCACGTGCCCCCTAGCTCCAGCGAGAGCTTGGTCTCGCTCCTACCTGGGGTCAGATCCCTTTTCCCCCTTTCCCACGTAGTCGGAGAACTCGTCAGTTCTGTCTGCAGCCACCCCCCGCTCCCTTCTCCTGGCTGTGCGGGGAGCACGGATGAGGACGCTGAGGCAGAGCGAGGGCAAGTGACTTATTTAAGGAAGCGCAGCAAGTTTTGGCAGAGGTGGGAAGAGAACTCAGGCTTCACGCCTTCGACGGCTGGACAATGCTGCATGTGTTTAGCTCCAGCTGCCCTCCAGCACTGAAAGCTGGTGACTGAAGCACGTTACCCCGTACAGCTAACCGGAACGGAGTCCCTTCCACTGCTGCCTGACCTGTCCACTACACCAGCGGGATGGAGATCATTCCACACGGGTCCCTTAGGCTCTACAGCTCCTTACCCCACCACGTGTCAGGATCTCGCATTAGAAACCAGGGACGCACCTCAGGTGAGGAGCAGATTATCCCCTTCCCGTCCAGGCCTGAGATCTCACACCTTTCCCTGCAGCCGCTGGCCACACTCAGAGACAGGACACTGGGCTAGAGGGACCTGGGGTCTGCTCCCACCTGCTTTGTGGCTCACACAGCCACGCCAGGGGACGCCGGGCTCCTTTCACTCGGTCTAAGGCCCGTCCCCCGGCTCCTGCAGGGTGGAATGCACTGCCCCACGTAACAGCCCTGCCAGGCCGAGTGACTGGCCCAGGGTCACACAGGGAACCTCTGGCTGAGCCGGGAAGTGAATCAGGGCCACCAGTGCCTGGCTAGCTCTCTCACAGGGGGCTGTCCTGCCCTCCATCAGTTGGGAGGGCCAGGCGTGTTATCCAGGACTCTCCACAATTAACCCTTTCCCCTCCCCCTCCAATCAAACCACACCAGCCTGTGAGCTCAGAGCTCCTGGGTTAAACTGGGCTGGATTAAGTGCTTGCAGGGGAGACCTCTAAGGGAAACCCAGCTTGTGACCAGGACAATCGCTCGTGGCTGGCCGTTCCTGCACAGCGCGCAGGGGCTGCGTTGTCGGACGTGCCGCACGCTGACGCCGAGTCTTGACCGTCCGGGATTGATCACAGGCCAAGGAAGGCGGGTGGCCAAGCCCGCCCCCAGCTCCACCACCCATTTCAATGGCACTGAGGGCTCGGCACTGCCCCTGTCCAAAACAAGCTGGTGGTGCGGCTGTGTGACTGCTGCAGGGTTTCAGGTCAGAGATGGCGTATAATGCACCACACGGCATAAGGACTGGTTTTGACTAGACCTCCCCGGTGCCACGGTAAGACAAGTAAACAACAACGTCTCTCTCCTCTCTTCATCCTCCTTCCCTTCACAGGCTAAATAAATAGCGCTGGACTTTTTAATCCTCTCTCTGGAGAAGCCGCTCCAGCTCCCTGGCGCACCGTTTGCTATGTTGTTACCCTGCCCTGCCCCTTTTCTCTTTCTGCTGGGCCCTGTTTCCGGCAGAGGAGCTCACCACTCACTGCAGGATGCAAGGGAAGGACACAGGAAAGCAACTGCGGCTCCACGCATTTTCCCTGTAATGCACCCTAGCGTTTCTATGGCCAGTGTTACATTTTCAACAGCACCCACGATGCACTAGCCCCTTGCATACATCCAAGCAGGCAACGCTCCTGAACTGAGAGACTGACAGCCAGGGCAAGGGTAGGCGACGGGGATAGAAGAGGTCGAGCTAATAACTGGCCATATTAGCGAATACAGCGTATTACTCACACAGAGTGTTGTGTGTGTGTGTGTGTGTGTGAGAGAGAGAGCTCTGCAGGGAGTATTCACCAGCTAGTAGCAGACAGTGACTGGTGGGTCCTATTCCCTTTCTGACAGCTGACAAACACTGGGTAGGTATCTTCAGTGATCTGCCCACGGGACACCTGGAGTCTGATCCAAAACCAGCTGGAGTCAGTGCAAAGACTCCCAATGGACTGCAAGAGCTGGATTCAAACCCCAACCAAGTATCTGCACCCCCAGCCCTCGAGCCGTTCTACTGCAGCCAATCACTGTGCAAGTCGCTCACACTGCTCTTCCCAGAATGCCTGACTGTCCTGGGGTAGGTAAGATTTCGTCTGCCATCATGTTTCCTAATTATCTCCCGTTGTTCGATCCCTCCTTGGAGCTCCTCGCCCTCCTCCCTAGTCAATTCCCCCAGCGAACCCACAGAGTCGAGTTGTTCGCAAGTTTTGCATCTTACAACCCACCCCTTAAGAACATATGAATGGCCAGACGGGGTCAGACCAGTGGTCCATCCAACCCAGGAGTGTGTCTCCGACAGTGGCCAATGCCAGATGCTTCAGAGGGAACAAACAGAAGACACCATCATCAAGTGATCCATCCTCTCCCAGCCTTCGGCAAACAGAGGCAAGGGCCACTCAAAGCATGCGGTTGCATCCCTGCCCATTCTGGCTAATAGCCATTGATGAACGTATCCTCCATGAATTCATCTAGTTTTTTTTTTTTAAACCTTGTTACAGTTTTGACCTTCACAACATCCCCTGGCAAGGAGTTCCACAGGTTGACTGTGCGTTGTGTGAAGAAACACTGCCTTTTGGTGGTTTTAAACCGGCTGCCTACTAATTTCATTGTGACACCCTGGTTCCTCTGTTATGTGAAGGAGTAAAGAACACCTCCCTATTCACTGTCTTCACACCAGTCATGATTTTATAGACCTCGATCATATCTCCCCGCTTTGTCGTCTCTTTTCCAAACTGAAAAGTCCCAGTCTTTTTAATATCCTCCCCCTCCTTCCAGCTCCTTAATATATTCTGAACAACTGACCCCCACGTCTCCCACTATTAACCCCTGACTGCTTTTTACTTCCCATTCCTTAGTTTAATTCAGAACACGATTGTACCTCACACCCCTGGTCACCGGGCTTTTGAAAGACTGAGTACATGCCACATGGTACTCAGTGGGTCTCCTTCAGCCTCTGCTTTAGCTCCCTCAGCAAACACCTGCCAGGTTAGAGAGGCACAATGAACCAGTGCTAACACCTGACTACATCCAGTTTTACTCGCCTTCCTCATCCCACTTTCAGCCACTGAACGGTTTTCGCTGATGCTGCTGAGACAGCCTGGAGTCCTTGGGATCAGCGTTTTACAAATACACAGGTACAACACTGGCCTCTCTCCAGGTCTCTGTCTAGGAGCTGGTCTCCCTGCATGTCAGAGCAAATCCCTTGTGCACTTGTGTCCCTCCCCCAGTCTGCAGAGTAACAATGGGGAAAACAAGCCGTAAGCCCTGACTAGAGCGAGGAGAGGACGGATTTCAGCCAGGCGCTGCTCAAAGAGAAGGGGGCGGCAGGACTTATTCCACCGGAAAGCCATTGCCATTTTCACACAGGAGAGGCGGGGGTTCTTTACCTGTCTGCGAGCCCAGCTGCTGAGGACGGCAGCCATTTTCAAGTAGGTGGCCAGCCGTTTGGCCTGAACTTATAGCACACTCAGGGTGTGGCGACTGACTAATCCCCACCTGTGCAACACACCCCTGTGCCTCCTGTGGAATCAGCCAAGTCAGCTCAAAGGCATGCTGGGATGGAGGAGGATTAGGAAGGGGTTAAATTGGCAAAACAATCAACTTCCTCCTGGCTCTGGCTGGTCGGGAGCAATGGGGGTTGTGGAGGACGACCCCCGGCAGACACAGGATTTATTTGGAGCTGCCTGGCATGAGGAAAAGCATTTTGTGGGCTGAATAGTTTGCCAGGGACGAGGTTCTGAGTCCTCCAAGGACAGACCCTGGGGCAAGGAAAGGAGGGGACTCTCCCCTGCGTGACAGTTACCCGGCCCGCGCAGGGAGCGCACAAGGCAAGGAAGCACAGACGCGAACAGCTCGCCGGGCTGCAGGGCAGGAAGCAGCAGGTTGACAGAGCCCAGGTTCTGCTCCCATCACTGAGCTGATACCAAGCGCTCGTTCTTAACAGCTCACCGGGCACTTTTCTCGTCTGCTTTCGCGTAGTTTGTGAGCAGACTGTGAACCTGATTCTGATCTCATTTACACCACCATCAATCACTCAGCTGGCCTAGCTCCATTCACGTGAAGATTTATAAAGGGAGGAAAAACATTGTTTGCATTTTTAAAGTAAATAAATAAATGGGGGGGGGAGGTTTATCATCAATAAACTGACACCCCCCACCTCACCCCCAGAGCCACTGAGTTTCTGCAAGGCGCGCTGTGTTCAGCACTCTCTGGTTGAACACCGTTTAGTCCTGCGGATTTACTTCAGTGTCTCGCCTCCAGCTGACCCATCCCCTCTCCAGCCTGCTGCAGTAGCCAGTGGGCTGGAAAGAGGAAACTCGGGGCAGAGGTTTCTCCATTATCTGCTGCAACAAACTTCCCTCCATCAGAGCAGATCCACCAGGGCCACCTGGTCTGACCTGGTCCCCTGGTAGGTTCCAGTGCTGAGCGGCGGGTTAGAGACGTTATGGTGCAGCGGAGTTGCAGGCTGCCCCAGGCTCCGTTCCCAGGTCTAGGTGGAACACTGGCTCGCTGTGGTTTCCACACGACTTTGCTGCATTGTCTCTGTTTTGGCAGCACTGTGAACCGTGGCTGAATCTCAGACTACGGTGCAAGAAATAGATTTGGGGGGGTAGCCCTCTGTGATAAATTGGGTTTGGGGGGGCTCCTTAAGGCACCCCCGTATGCTTTAGGCAGTTACCTACAGATTATGTAGAATACTGCAAAGAAATCCTTCATCTGCTTCATTTATCAAAAGGAGACGGGAAGCTGATTTGATTACAGTGCATCCGTACCTTCCTGGGTGACAATCCCAGTATTAAAGGGCTCTATAATCTAGCAGAGAGAGGCAGAAAAAGAACCTGTGGCTAGAGGCTGAAGCCAGACACAATTAGGAATCCACCACACATTTTTAAGAGTGGAACAAGCTGCCAAGGGAAGTGGTGGATTCTTCATCTCTTGGTGTCTTCAACTGCAGACAGATGACTTTCTGGAAGATGTGCCTTAGCCAGACAAGTTACTGGGCTTATTACAGGGATAACTAAGTGGAATAGAGTAGCCTGTGTTATACAGGAGGTCAGACTAGATGACCTAATGGTCCCTTCTGTCCTTAAACTCTATGACCTTCCCTCCAGGCTCCTTGTCCTCTGTCCATGGGGATGGAGCTCAGAGGTTTCTTACTTTTGGATGCACACAAAGAACGTATCACCCGTCTTGGTATCTTTAAGGGTAGTCCCTGGGGAAGCTCTGGCCAGGGAGAGTCCCTCCTAATGCAGTTCTGCTACCAGAGTACATGGGGACAGGGTGTCTGCTGGGAACACAGACCTTCATGTGAATGTGCAGGGATCCTCCCTGGTTGGGGACAGGTCCCAGCCAGCTGGTCAGGAACCCGGGAAGGGGATCTTCAGAGAGATTTACTCCTTGATGGACGGGGTGCTGCAGCCCAAAGATTACTAGTCTCCCCCGGGAAGTTACAGCAATACCTGTGCTGTGCAGGTCCTTACTGCCAGCCATGCTGAGCTGTAACTAGAGGTCTGTGTACTCATTTTTAGTTACTCCCACTTGCACGTACTCCGCTAGTTACTGGTCTGCACCACCTCTATCCCTGCCACTAAGACGCTTCCAGCTCCACGGCCGCATACACCATTTCACGGGAACATTGGGTGGCCCTAGTACATTTCATTGCCTGAGATAAGTGCTCTTAGCACCTCCTGGCTTTCCCCGGGACAGCCTCCTCTTTTCAGTTTGTCACTGAGAGTGGCAGAGAAATCAAGGGGCAGTAGCTGTCAGCTGTACAAATGCAGCTGTTGCTATGCGACAGTCACGGTGTAGCAATTAATGCTCAGCACAACGTGCTGTGCTCTGAAGCTATTTGCATAGCTGTGTGCTGTCACACGTTTGTTTGTGGTGAGCCTCTGCTGTTCTGCAGAGCTCACAACCGTTCCTCCCCCAGCTCTCTCAAACGCCAGGGACTCTGACAAAGGCTGAGCAGACACACACGATCTAGCCCATAAAAGACACACATTTATTTCTGGAGACTGCCCAGGGATGGAGTACGGCCGGGAAGGGCAGGGAGGAAACGACGGATTATCTGCACTGCACCCTGTAGCTAGGGTGCCCCACAGCTTTAAGTGAATCTTCCAGGAAGCGTCCTTTAACTCCTCTGGCCCTTGCTATTACTGTTATGGAGCTACCCTGCTCCTCCTGCTTTGTACACAGGCTGTACATCCCTATGGGCACCTACTGCGGAATGAGCCCACGATCACGTGTGTATCTTCTGGGGGCAGGGAGAGAGAGCAAGCGGGAGTGGGGGAGAACGTGACTGCTTCACACCAACCTACCTGGAGCGTTGCTCTCCAAAAACCTGTCAATTGCCCACTTCAATCTTCCGGTTTCCCCCATCCCCCGATTCTCGCTACTGAACGTGAAGCAGTTTTGTGGGGGTTTTTTTAAAGTCCCTGAGCATCAGTTTGCCAGATTATAAGTTTACAGGTCTGTTTTGTACCTCAGCGGCACAAGCAGCAGCAGCAGAACAAAAGTTCAAGACTAAGTGTTTCTGTTCCTTTCAGGCCACTCTAAGCACCACGATTACAGAGTTCCTGAAAAGAAACAAAACATAGCTATAAACTTATAAAATCCAACTGAGGGTTTGTAATGGGCACTTCTCCCCTCCCTCGTCTGCTAGTATGCAGATGACTGTGATGGGCAGGGCGCAGGATGCTCTGCACCCTGCCAAAGTGGGGATTGGAGCACATCCAACCCATCAAACCACTGGGGCAAGAGAAATGTCCTTAAAACGGGAGGCCTGCTTTGGCCCTGAGTGGTGCAGGCGTGTTTGCCTTTAGAACACGCTGAGAGGAGCAGACGACGTTTTTCAGAACTAGGGCCTCTCTCTACCTCACCTGAACATTTCTGTAGCACTGTATCCATTCAAAGCACACTGGTGCACTTTAAAGGTGTTGACAAGCACTGGCACTGGAACCCAGCTGCAGATTAAGGCTTGGTCTACATTGAAATGTTTTTTGCCCCCATCGCTATGGCAGTTAGGAGCACGAAAACAAAAAAAATCACCCTGCTAACCAACAGAGCTGTGCTGGCAAACGCCCCAGTGTACACGCCCTTGTAACACCACAAAAAGGCCTTTTGCCGGTACAGCTTATTTAATTCAGGAAACGAGTATACATTCTTCCACCAAGAGAGCTCTCTTGCCCCCAGGATAAGCTGCGTCTCCACTAGGCGGGTTTGCTGGGATAGCTTTTCTAGCGTAGAGGTGGCCTCAGTAATGAAGATTGGTTTGGATGAACCAGTTTAGACATATCCACGTTTCAATGGTCAGCATATGCTGTGGAGTGAATGCTCCCCGCCTAGAAGGAGGAGGTAGTTGACAGCTCTGTTGGTGCTGTGGTGATTCTGTCTGACTGCTGAGTAACAGAAGAGCAGTGCAGACAGAGAAGAAATTCAGTGCAACAACTAGAAGTGAGAAAATGTTTTCTTAACTTGAATTCAAAGGTTAGGTGTTGCAGAGCACAGCCAAAATAGCTAGAGAAAAAGACCACAGGCCCACTAATTTTCAAGGCCCCTGGCTTTCCGCTGTCCCTGGTGCCGTGCTTTGGGGATTTGTAAAGCTTGCATTTAAATTAAAAGCGCAAAGAAAAAAAGTTGTAGGGATTTTTTGCAAACTGCACTTGTTCTTCAATGTGCTCAGGCTGTACAGTAAACCAGATGGCAGCAGGCATCTGACACCGGGTCAGGCGTTTAACCCTTCAGAGTATTCAGTCTGCAGAGCAGTTACACGCTCACAGCAACCTTCTTCCCCTCCTGTATCCAAACAAAGCCAAGAAAGGCCATTGGAGCTTCTACGCAACTGAAGCCAAACACCACACGCTTGCTCTGGTCCTGCAGTGCTCCTTTCTCTGCTCCCCTCCACCCCACTGCTGGACCGGGATTTGTCACCAGTTGTGACACATCTAACACTAGCCTCACGGGGGCTAATTAAAAACCTTGCCCTCCAGCCCATTTCTTTAAAAGCTGGGGAAATGGAGCATGCTGAAAACATTACACCATGTACTGGCTTTCAAGGGCTTTTCAGAAGTGTCCCGACTAATTTCTCTAATTACCGAAGACATTTGGGATTTTTCTTTTAAGAGGTAGGGGAAAAAAATCCTGTCTGCGATGGTTCTACCAGCATCAGCGCTGAGCAGGGCTTGATGAAAGATGGAGGCACCTTGATACTACAGGGAGGTGTAATATTCAAACGCCAGAAGACAGCTGGCAAAGCACACCGCACATGCAGAACAGTTGTGTGTTCTGTGCAGTTTTAAATGTACAAGTACCTGGCCAGGGCACTAGAGAACGACGTGCCGGGAGCAAGTCCATCGCCAAGCAGGAGGATGCACTGTATGAGTGAGTGATTCCATGAACACAGACTAAGGAAGTGACCTCTGAATCTCACCACAGGGGGGTATTGTGTAGACAGCTTTACTCCCCCCCTCCACACGAATCATGGCTGCTACCTGGTCTGGTCTCTGGTAAATCAGGAACTGAACACTAAGGCCCTGGCTCCGTAATCGGATCCCTGTGCCCAAGTTATTCCTGGGCGCCAGGGCTCGGTGGCAGGATGGGACCTTAAGGCTTGTGTTCATTAGGAACTTTCGCACCAATGTAGCTAGCCCAGTGCAAGCCCTCCCCAGAGATGCCCTGCGCTGGGGTCAGACAGGACTCGCAGCAGGGCATGTCTCAGTGCTGAGAGCCTCACTTTATACTGGTGTGCGTGTGAACATCTCCAAAGCAAACTACCCCGGAGTCATTCCCGAGCCCAGGCCTGTAGGTCCGAGCCCTAAGCATTGCCACCACCCAACACAGGGAAACTTTGCGGAGTTTAGTCTCATGAATCTTGCAAAAACAGGCAAAAGTGCGGCAGGGTTTTTTGCACTGAAGATGTAAAAGATCAGATGCGGTGATCAGCTATTGCTAAACGTCCGAGTAGCACAGTCTCAATTACCCAGATGTCAGGAAGGACATGCTGAATAAGATTGGAGAATAGTGGGAATCTTCGGTGTAGTTAGCAGCCGTTTGGGAATGTGACCCATTTCAGATAACAGGGAGTTGTAGAGAACTGAGCACTGGCTAGTCACGGCTGTATGGTAACAGAAATACTTCTGCAACCCCAACTGCAGCCTTCTCTACCTACAAATGCTAAAATGTACTGCCTAAGAATAGATATTGAAATCTGAATGACCAGTTTCAGAAATATGTCAGTGTCTCTAGTCAACTGTTGTCCTTCAAGCGGCAACTGACCTTTTGTTGATACTCCATCAGACTGACTGCTGGCTGGGAATAGGTTAAGACAAAGAAATGCATTTCACCATTGGAAAGCCTGGGGAATAAGATTGTCTCCAAGCTGACGGTTAAATTAAGTTCTATTTTAAAAGTGGGTTAATTTAGCTGTAGTTCAACTCCTATTAAATTATACCGATTAATTTCACAGCAATCATCTACTGCTGTAAAACAAACAAAATGTTAAAAACAAAAAACTGAACAGGAAATCTTTGAACTTCTCATGCATTCCAATGGAGAGGGGCATTTCCTGTGTCCAAACATACATCCTTCTCTATTAAGTTCAAGCTTCTCATCCTCACCTTCAAAGCTCTGTGCATCCCCAGCATACCTACATCTCTGTTCTCGTTTCTTATTATCCCCCCGTATCTCTTCTTAGTCTCCTACATTCATCCTTATGTCTTACAGATTTTTCTCCCTTATACCTGAAGTTCCTTTCTCAGCTCACTGGCCCACATGTGTCTGCCCTCTCCAGTCGCATTTCTGGACAAAATTCAATGCTAGCACAAGGCTCACAAACCCCAATTGTTGTTCAGAAGACGCCATCCCCCACTCCATTATACAAGACATCGTCTAAGTAAGCATGTCACCCCAAGTCTCCCAGGGTTTTTGATGTCTAATGTTTGTCTGGGTAAACTATATTCAAAGCATGAACGGTGTCTTTACCAGCACTGAGCAGCTGTTATCACTTAAACATCGACTTTTCTTTGTGATTCTTTATTATATTTAAAGCACACAAACTCCACCCACTGCCTATGATGCTGACCAATATCATCTCAATGTTTTCTTGCGCTCCCCCATCTGTCTGTGGTCCATGGCTAGGACTCCTAGATGCTATGGTAATATAAGTAATAATAAATAATATTAGATTTTATCGACTTACTCTTTGTAATTAGACGTGGTTAGAATACATTTTATACTTCTGTGCAGTTTTCATTTAAGCAAGGAAACTGTTCAGTTTAAAATTTACAAAAAACCCCTGAGTCAGACAAACATCCATTGCCAATTTGCCATAAAAGATAAGTCAGAATTCACCCCGCTAACTTGCACCCTCAGGGGACTTGAACCCTCCAAAGTATGTACGTGACCAGCCACTCAGCACGCCCAAGGGCATGGATGAAAGAAGAAGTCAGAACAACACTAAGGCTGCATTTACCTGGCACTTTTTCACAGATTCTCCCACCAACCTTTCCCACTGGTGCTATCAACTGGGAGAACACTCCCTACTCCCTAGGTTTTTAATCTGAGGCTTGACAAAGCCCTGGCTGGGATGATATAGCTGAGGTTAGTCCTGCTTTGAGCAGGGGGTTGGACTGGATGACCTCCTGAGGTCCCTTCCAACTCTAATATTCTATGATTCTATGATACTCTTCTCACTGTGGACTGAGAGAGCCAGTTAGCACAGGCTGATCATCAGATGCTCACGGATCTCTTTTGCCAAACACGTTGGTAACTCCTTAGTGGGAATTACACGTGTATGGACCCTGAAGGCCTTCTCTCTGCTGGAGCAATTAAGGACCCACCTGTCACTAATTGCTGGTAGTGTGGTGCTAGCGCTGGTCTTTACAGGACATCGGCATTGTTACTATTGTGCTCTGACTCCAGATCAGGTGAAGCCAGGGTCTGACGACTTAGGAAACACGGCACCATAAGTGACTCTCTCAATTCAAACATCCCTTTTATTCCCAACCCCCTAACAAGTCTCCTCCCTCAGCCGCCAGAAAAAGCAGAGTTTTGCTCCTGCAACTGTCACTCGTGGCTCCCCGGACCGTGCCGTTGTTCAGAGCTGGTAACTCTTTTTGTCACCAAGGGCTAGTCTACAGGCAGATTACACCAGTGTCCAACGGAGGCTGTGAATTTGAAGCAGATTTCGTTAAACTCGGGTAAGAGGTTGCATGGACATGTTTATTTGGATTAAACCAAGTTTATTTCAGTTTGGCTCAAGCCAATTAGGAATCAAGTTTAAGATAAAATAAAATAAGCTACTCTTAAACCAAAATAAGAGAGTGTCCACAGAGGGAAGGCTTATGTTTTGATTGTTTTTTAATCCTGTCTGCACTGTAAAGCCAACAGCTGCAGAAATGGGAGCTGAAGTCATAAAAATGTGGGGCTGGAAGGGACCCCAAGAAGTCGTCTAGTCCAGCCTCCTGCGCTGAGGCAGAACCAAGTAAACCTAGACCATCCCTGACAGGTGTTTGCCGAACCTGTTCTTAGAAATCCCCAGCGACGGGGATTCCACAGCCTCCCTTGGAAGCCTGTTCCAGTGCTTAGCTACCCTTAGAGTTAGAAACCTTTTCCTAATCGCTAACCTAAACCTCCCTTGGTGCAGATTAAGCCCATTTCTTCTTGGCCTGCCCTTGGTGGACACGGAGAACAATGATCACTGCCCTCGCTGTAACAGCCCTTAACAGATTTGAAGACTGTTAGCAGGTCCCATTCAGCCTTCTTGTCTCAAGACTAAATGCCCAATTTTTTTTCACCTTTCCTCATAGGTCAGGTTGTCTAAACCTTTTATCATCTCTGTTGCCCTCCTCTGGACTCTCTGCAAGTTGTCCACATCTTTCCTAAAGTGTGGTGCCCAGAACTGGACATAGTACTCCAGCTGAGGCCTCTTCAGTGCCAAGTACAGCAGGACAATTACCTCCCATCCAACACTTCCCAGACCTGAAAAAGAGTTCTGTGTAATCTTCAAAGCTGGTTTCTCTCATCAACAGAAGCTGGTGCAATAAAAGATATTACCTCATCCACCTTGGGTCTCCTTAATCTCCTTACTACACCCCAGAATGATCTTAGCCTTTTTTGCAGTTGCATCATATTCTTGGCTTATGTTCAATTTATGATCCACTATCACCTCCCAGATCCTTGTCAGCAGTGCTATCATCTAGCCAGTTATTCCCATTTTGTAATGCACTGATTTTTAATTCCTACGTGTAGTACTTTGCACTTGTCTTTATCGAATTTCAACTTCTTGGTTTCAGACCGATTCTCTAATTTGTTAAAGACCTTTTGAATGCTAATTCTGTTCTCCAAAGTGCCAGCAACCCCTCCCAGCTTGGCGTCACCCACACATTTTATAAGCATACTCAAAGACTTTAAGGCCAGAAGGGACCATCATGATCATTTAGTCTGACCTCCTACACATTGCAGGCCACAGAATTTACCCACCCACTCCAGTAACAGACCCCTAATCGCTGACTGAGATACTGAAATCCTCAAATCATGATTTAAAGACTTCCAAGGTACAGAGAGTCCACCATTTACACTAGTTTAAACTTGCAAGTGACCCGTGCCACATGCTGCAGTGGAAGATGAAAAACCCTCTGGGGCTCTGCCAATCTGACCCAGGGGAAAATTCCTTCCGAACTCCAAATATGGTGATCAGTGACCCTGAGCATGTGGGCAAGACCCTGCAGCCAGACACCCAGGAAAGAATTAGCTGTAGTAAGTCAGAGCTCTCCCCATGTAGTGTCCCATCACTGGCTGTTGGAGATATTTGCTGTTCGCTGTCACAGATCTGCCTACAATGGCATGTAGCTGTCTCATCATACTGTCCCCTCCATAAAATTATTAAGCTGAGTCTTGAAACAAGTTAGGTTTTTCCCCCCCACTGCTCCCCTTGGAAGGTTGTTCCAGAACTCCACTCCTCTGATGGTAAGGCATGTCTTCACGTACAGCACAGCGGCAGAGCATCTCGTGAAGATGCTCTATGCTGAGGAGACAGAGCTCTCCCATCGGCATAAAAACCCACCTCTGCAAGCGGCAGAAGCTATGTGGGTGGGCGAAACGCTCCTGCCGACAGCGCTGTCCACACTGGCGCTTATGTCGGTGTCACCTGTGTTGATTGGGGAGTGGGGGTTTTTCCCACACCAATGAGCTACAGAAGTTCTATCGACATAAGCTGCAGCGTCGTCGCAGCCTTAGAATCCTTTGTCTAATTTCAAACCTAAACTTACAGATGGCCAGTTTATACCCACCCTACCCATTTATCCAAGTCCATACGTTCCTCCAACCAGCTGCGCAACCACCGTATAGTAACTTCATCTGGGCCACAGGTCCCTAGTTTGCTTATGAGAATGTCATGTGAGACTGTATCAAAAGCCTTACTAAAAATCAAGATACGTCACAGCAACAAACACTTATGTCGCTCAGGGAGGTGGAATAGTCACACGCGTGAGCAACACGAGTTTTTGCCGACACAGGCTGTTGTGTAGACATAGCCTTACACAAAATGGAATCCCCAATGCATTTTACAGAGGCAGTTTTCAAAGTTGAATCACATTTTAAAACACTGCCAACACCACTCTTGAACGATTTGGAAGTAATTGTACTTGGGTACCACGGTAACAAGTACAGTATAAAAAGCTGAACAGAGTAAACAAGATGTCCAACCACAACAGTCTACTACTAAAGTAGGAGGGGCAGAAACTCCAACCTGGATTTCACTTGCCCCATGGCTGTGGGAACTGGAAGTGCCTCTCTGGTCTGAGTAGCATGATGATATCCAGAAAACAATGTTTCTACACAAAGCTTTTTATAAAGAAGTCAAAAAAGGACATGAAGTCACCTCACTACCTGAACTACAACTGTCTCACCTGCCTCTTCCACTATCAACATTCAATCAAGCACCATAGCGGGGTTTTGCTAGTGGATATAACAAAGGTAGCATCACCGCTGGGTTGTGCAGGACAATATTTCCAATCAATGTGATTGAAAACCTAACCACGCACTCATTCCCCTTGGAAGAAAAGTGAAAGTACCAAATACACATGTAAGGTATTGCTAAATTACTGCTGGCGGAGACGCTCTCTAAACACAAGAATGCAGTCATCATTTATTTCTGTTTTACTGTGCAGCCAAAGAAAAACCCATCAGGATTCTAAACTACGGTTGCATTATTTGATCCTGTATGTAAACATTTTAGACTCAGGTTACAACAAGGTTCCCAGCAGGAGAATTCATCAAATACACGAGCACAACTTAAAACTATACCGCGTGTGCATTAGTCACAGGAGAAAATGGCTGGCTGGCTGACTTATCTGATAGACTCAATACCCTCCTCACACAACCCACTATTAAAAATTAACAATTAACGTCAAAACCTCCTTCCGGGACTGCCAGGCAGTGCTGAAGTAAAGCATTAAAGTTTTGGGTTGAGAGAGAAAGCAATTCTTTCAAAAAAGGCAGCCTCAGAATCCAGAGATTTCATTCTGAAACAAATTAAGGCAGGGGAGTCACTGAGGCTCTGGCCAATCCTTTGGGAAGACGCAGAGCCACGTTTTAATGTGCACAGTCTTTGAACTTTGAGGAAATGGCATTTATGTATCTTAGTTTTGAAAACATGCATTAGACCTTTTCCTCAATGTTATCTGTGTTGATTCCATGAGGCTAGAAAAGCAACCCAAATTGAAATCTTCTATACCACTAAACATTCTCTGCACTTAAAACACCAACTCTCACCTTTAAGTTTTGGGATCAGCTGCAGTACTTTAAAGTGTTACCACTTCCTTTTGTGATTTTTAATGTGATTACCCGAGCTGAAGAAACGTTTTAGTGTCAATTCCTTGAGCTGGGTAAACCTATCAATAACTTGAATGCCAAGTTCTGTCACCTTCCATAAACCTGTTTAATAATTATTTGCTTGAAAAAAATTACTTTCAAAATCATTCCCCATTAGAGAAGAATAGTCCAGCCAGGGGGGACCAGCCACTCTCTTTATAAAGTAAGCACCCTAGAGACTCTTTGACCAGCAACCTGCCCCCTGCTGGGGAAAGAAGGAATAAAAGTGAATTCTAAGAGAGTGAAGAAACCGTTTTTCTGGAACGCTGGTGATTTTTATTTCATCGAGTGCTCCTCCTACGTGTGGAGTGTCCCTATAAAATTTCTGTGACACTTTGAAGTTGGCCTGCAAAGAGGGAAAATAAATAGAGTTTGCACTCTTCTGATGCTTCATTATGGACAAAGGCAGCTTTAAATAGTTGGAATTTTTCTTTTGTTCCTTCAGAATAAAAAGATGGGGTAGTGTTGGTTTTTTCCCCTCTCTCTGATATTAGAAACACAGGTCATGCCAACACCTATTTATTTCAAGTGCTGGGAAACTGTTAATTGAATAGACGCCAGGCCTGTTTTAATCCCTCCTCCTTTTCCGTAGCTTCGAGTTTGACTTTCTTGAACTTGCCTGTAAGGCGCCACATACTTTGCCCCTGCTGACTTATCCGCCATTGTCTGCTACACCAGCAGCAGCATCCCTTGCCACCCCGCTATAACAGCAGCCAGAATGGTTCACTGCCCATTTCTCCCAGATCAGCGCTGCACTTTCTTACATGCCGTCCTCAGCTTGGCCACACTGCTCCTCTCCTCACTAAGGTCACAGTTCGGCAAGGTACCTAAAGGTAGGCCAGTGCTAACACACACAGAGTGGTTCCTTTCAACTGACTGGGTCAAAGTTAGCCACATACTTAAGTACCTGGGTGAACCAGGGCCCAATTCCCTCCTGAAGATCATTTCTGTCATGATGCTTGCCAGAAAGGAGTCAGATCAATATGGCTATGTAGAGAGGCCCCTAGGATTTGGCCATTTATTTAATAACATGGGATGTTCAAAAGAATGCTTTCTGTATTCCTCTTGCACTTTTACAATAAAACCAGTTCAGGGCATGGATGGTACCTACCTAAGCTTTACTAAGTGCCTGTCATGTTTTGGTCACTGCTGTGGTATAAGTAAATTAATAATAATAAATGGCCTTCATTAAAGATTCTACACCTCACTCTTTTAACTCAAGGCTACAAAATCTCTTAGTCCACATCTCTTGATTAATGTATTCTCCAATAAAACCAGACCTGACATTCCTATGGTAGAAAAGTTTTATTTCATTAAAAATAATGATGTAAACCTTTCAATCCTTCTTTATACATTTTAAAGAATCACAAAAGGGGACAACCGTGTCACCTTTAAAAGGCTTGGCACATATATTTTACAGTGATGGGTGCACTCGACATGCACAGAGAAATATGGAAAATCCTAGTTTTCAAGGCACAGAGAAACTGATGTCTCAAAATTATAAAAATATGAAGAGGCTTATTTGCTGGCTTGAAATGAAGTGTCACCTCCAATCAAACGCAGCTTTGATTTTATTTGTTAAAGAATTATTTGGAAAGTAACTGCTGGTCTAACACGGTCAAGCAACCTTTGCAATTTTCTTTTATCTCATAATACCAGGATTAGTACAACACTGAAAGTAAGCTATTGCAGACTTTGTAGCAGTTACTGTTCCAGGATTTTTAACTGTGAATTGAATACAATGTTAGCAAATCTGGTCTCTTACCTACCCAAGCTAGCTAGCATGCACTATAAATAAGAAACTTCTGGTTGCTAAGGGGCAGAACACAAATGTAGGGCATCAGACTTTCCATAGGACTAATAGAAATTCTCCACAACAGGGAGTTTAGCAGAAACAGCTTGAAATTATGTGGGTTCCATCTCTTTGTACAACTTGTGCGGTAACCTACTTTTCACGATTCAGCATTTCCAATATAAATAATGTATAACATTAAAAGTAGTACACAAAGTATGGGGTGAAAGAAAGTAAATTTGGGTCTAAAGTCAGGAACAGCTGAAGCATGGTGCCACTATACTGAATGTTACTTGGGACCAAATACAGGAGGATGCTAGAAAGCACAGTTACAGTCATCCGAAGCTTTCCATGTATTAATCAGTTGTTGACATTCCTCTTCTATGGAGCAGTGATGTCTGCTCAGAGGGTGAGAGCAACTCTAATGGTGACTTCTGCACAGCAAACTGG
Source organism: Emydura macquarii macquarii (assembly GCF_026122565.2). Lineage (NCBI taxonomy): Eukaryota > Metazoa > Chordata > Testudines > Chelidae > Emydura > Emydura macquarii. The sequence continues at coordinate 11,441,338 of NW_027133829.1, read as the reverse complement.
CAAGCAAACCCCAGTTCTCTTGATCCAGTTTCATCTGACCAGTAATCCAGCTACACAACAAAAGACACCTTAGCACCACTACTTAGCTGTACACATTCAAGGGAAAAAATATCAGTAAGCCAAGTCAAGTCACACAAGAAGAAAACAGATATTTATATCTAGGCATTTACCACCCTGGGATCTACTCCTAATTAATTAATAAATCCACAACAAGCCCAGCCACTTCATTTTGCAAAGAGACCATTCTCTCTCTTCACTAGATACATTATTTACTATGAAAGAAAATTAAGGTTTCCAGTAGGGGAGAGCTAGTTAGTGAAGGACTTTATGGGAATAGATACTGCTGCAAGATTGCATTTCAGCTTTCACACGCATCCTGTACTCAGCTGCTAAAAAGGTTTAACCAGGAATCCTATTTACCACAGAAACCAGATGGAGACTCCATACCTTGATCCCTCTATCAATAATTATTTACTTTACATTTTTATTTCCCTCCACATCTCTTTATTCTTGTTAATTTACATTTTACAACATAACAGGTCGTAATTGTGACAATTTAAAATACACACTAGAAACAATAGAATTAGAACCCTTGTAAAGTTTTTCACAACAAAATTTATTAGAAGAATAGTGGTTTTGAAAAGTCTAGCATCCAGTGAAAACTACCATACACAACATTACAGCTGGGAATGTGTTTCCAAAATGGCATGGTCAAATAATACAATGGAGCCATTAAATCTTACACATGCACAACAAGAGAATTAGCGCTTCTGACATACAATGCAAAAAAAATAAAAATAAAAATAAATGGACCACATGAATTAAAAATTTAAAAGTACTTATCACATACATTAAGACACAGCTTATTTAGTCCAGTCAAAAAATCAGAACTGCATTAAAAAAATTAATGTAGTGCAATCAAACCAAAAACCTTAATTTGTGATCATAAGTGCTCTACTACATAAAACGTTGATCATAGCAAGGAACAAAAAAGTTCAAATCACACAGTACAAAAAAATCTGTAAATAAATATAAACTACAGTACAAGAGAAATATTAAATTATACAATTCCGTCAAACTGTAAACAGTATATTGAAATGAGGTCCATAAGAGTAAAGGGGGGGGTTCCTGTTTTTTTTTTTTTTTTTTTTCCCATGACACTTGAACTTCTAGAGGTCAGAGAGAAATGCCATTTTCCATACTCGTCAAAGACTATGGGTCACACAGATAGAAAGAGAACTCTTTTCAGATGTAAAGTATCAAATAATAAAGCAGAGGTGTTGCTGGTTTGCAACTGCAGATAGATTACTACAGGTACAGATAAGCAGATTTTGTCTTAAAGTTTCACCCCCTTGCAGATGCAGCAGGCAGGCCCATCACTACAGCTGTTAAGTGCCAACACCTTTTGAATTAGTGCTCAGCATTAGAAAAGAGACACCTGTCAAGGGCTTCATCTTTCCAATTATGTGGTAGTGATTATACAGACTATTATAGCCTTGTACCTCTGCTGATTATCTGACAGGTTTACATGCTTGTCATACAACACCGACTTTGGCAGAACAATTACTAATAAACTCAAAGCACTTCTGGCCCATTGGTTTCCATCACAGTGACCAGTGCACAGAATTCTCTAAAGACATTGCATAACTAGAATGTAGAGGTCAGACACCCAAGGACCGGTGCTTGAATTTAGAAGTAGTTATGGTGAAAGAGAAGCAAGAGCCACATTAAGGAATGCCTCTGTAGAGTTTACAGAAGCAGATGGGAACGTATTTCACTTTAGCTGCACTGGCTAGTAGTGGCATTTTAAAATATATACGTTTAAGATTACATATATAATATATATGTATATAATATAATACATATTATATAATATATAGAGAGAAATTTCTTACAATACATAGTTAACAGGAACCCCCATGCGATCTGCTCAGTAGTAATAACTGAATATAAAGAATGCCACTATAAGTGTCTGAGGCACTGTGTGCTGGAGAGTAATATGCAGCTTTAAAATCCGTTTGGCTGTTATACCTGGATACCTGAACTGAGTTTTACGTTGACATTCATCAAAGATGTGCTATCAGCACGTCAAAAGAAAAGCAAAACAAAATACAAGTCACTGCTAGGTTTAAGAATTGAATACAAGTACCTGAATTGAGTGAGGATAGTGTGTAAACTGTCCCTGAGGGTTTTTAAACAGTGTGTACAAGCTGGATTCCTAAGAACATCAGTTTAACTTACAGTGCGGACTGATAAAACACCCATGTCTGACCATTTAACAAGTGGAGGGTTTCTTAGAAAGAGTTATGAGCAAACACTCCAAACATATTTTATACATTGTTTAAAGCAGCAGTAAGCTGCTGTAAGCATATATCCCATCAGTACAAGCAACACATGGGACTCAGATAAACGTTTCTATTTGCAAAAAGCCCATCACATATCAATAAGTAAAGAAGAGTCACCTGCTAAATTAGAATGCACCTAATTACAGACTAGCAATTCAAGATTAGATTTTTAATCAAATACTTTGCTATTATATACTAAAATTCCTTAAGCACAGTAATGCTGGTATTCTAATCTAGTTAGTTTTTTTTTTTTTAAATGTTCCCCCTTCATTTAAGAAATAGACCATTCCACAACTTAAACATTAAGATCCATATTCAGTCCTCAGATGTAAAAAGCATGTCGGTGAGTTTATATTAAAAATGTACATGGTAAAAAGGCTTGAATTTCAGCCAAAGATTATAAATACTGCTCATTCCCTGAAGGTGTTAAGGAGAGAGAATCCCTACCCATTTTCCTAGTGATGTATTTTCAAACTGAACACTACACAATGGTTTTAAATGGTTTTTCAATTCGGGAAATTTCACTCCTCCCTCCCCATTACCCCAGATTCCAAATTTTAAACTTGAAATGGTCTGTGGAAATGATTTGTTAAAATATCAGGCATACATACACATTTAGAAGTTGCCTGAACATCATAAAATATTTTAGTATTATTCTTTAAATGACAGATTAATATCTCAAGAGAACCTGTGATCTGACATGAAAAGTGGTTAATAATAATCCTAGATTGTAACATTTACAGTATCTAAGACTGAAGACTTTAGTATTATAACACAAAAAAGTGCTGAAGTATCCCTTTTCTGGTATTTTACAACAGGTCATACAAGTGCTTTTATAATGACAGTAAAGTTTACTGTACTTGCTTCCATTGAGCATAAAAATATCACTTGCAAAAATAGTTGAGATGTAGCACCAAGTATTTGATAAACTGTATTAGTAGCTGTAGTGGGTGTCTTCATTATTTAAGGGTGGAGAAAATATCTAGATCCAATTTCATTTGGCTAGTGACCACTGAAAATTCTCTTCTGATGGATCTGTCCATATCCTTATCCCAGTCACCATCATATTCACCCCGACAGACATACCTGCAAATATATTATCTTAAGAGTCTTGCTAAATTCTACTCGCCCATTCACTAGGGACAATTAAAATATATTTTTAAAGGGAGAATGAAACTTTCTGGGCAGAATTTAAAAAAATCCTTTATCACTGTAGAAATGGTGGAAAAGTAGATTTTGCAACTGGGCTAGTAAATTTTCATGAGGATAATATAAGGCTATTTTAAAATGAATGTTTTCAGGACATTACCTGAGTAAGGGCATAATTTTGTTGGACATGTAATCCAAGACAATTGTTATACTGGTACACAGATTATGCCAAAGTCAAACCACGAATCTGTGAGAGATGGACAGTGGAGTGTATGCCTGTAACTGCTTGTGGTTTTTTCTGGTACATGTGTAGTGTACCTGTGGATCATTTTGTGTGTCTACAATATCTCTGTTTAGCGATCATGAAGAAATGATGAAAAATTCAATTATATATTACATACTTAAAGAGTAAATATGGTGATTACAATATTTGCTAGTTCCAAATGAACTTGCAACTAACTCATAATGCATACTTTTAGGGTTCTGCAGGATCTAATTTAGAGTTTTCAATATAATTCAAAAGCAACAGAAAACTCAATAGTACTAAAACTAGTCCCAGAAAGAGAATTTGCTAGATATAACTTGTATACTAATATTAGTCAATATAATCTTACTTGAAGAGAGAAAAAAAAAAAAAGGTGGGTTTACTGAAACCAGCAAACATCTCATTGCTGAAATTTCTCTGTTACGGAAATCCTCAAGACATTTCTGACCCTCATGAAAATGTAGGCAACATAATCTTCTCCCAATGTTAAATTCTCTGCCATAACATAGAGGTAAGACAAAAATCATTTTGTGACAAATAAAGCTTTCTGTACAGCGTAATAAATTCTCCCTCATACAGTTTGGACTTGCAGCTAGTGTACATCATCTTTAAACTAAAGGGTTAAACTTCTGTCTTTATTTTTAAAAAAAATCTCCATTTTATAGTTCTGGAAACACTTCTTTTGGGTCAGACAAAGGAATTGCACAGCATTCCCTTCACTCACAGGCCACATTCATCTACCACTCCTAAAAGCCGAGGATAGCTAGAAGAGAACTTCATCCCAAAGAAACTAAACAGAAAGAGTTGGACATTTGTCTTCCACCTGACACCAGCAGAACTATCCTTTTCTGTACAGTTTGAAAAGCAATATGATATGAACATAAAAGTTTCTACGGCTTGTACAGAGTTTAGTAAACCCGGGGACTTGGGGATCATTTTGCTAGGTATCGTCACAAAACCCTAATCAATTTCTATAGGAAGCCAACATACCCTTTAGTACTTCCCAGAAGAGAATATTTACAGACTCTTTTAAATGCAGGTCTGCCATGAAACACATTACAAACCACTCTTTGTCTGCTCCTGAACAATCTAAATATATATATATATATATGCAGTTGTCTCTTGGGTGACAGGAGTGTCCTCAATATGAAACTCAGGAAAGAACCACAAACAAAAAGGTGTGTAATGGTTATATCAAGACTGAGCACCTGAATTTGTTACCACGTAAAAGGCATCAATCATATAAATTTAGTAAGAATCATTTCTGTTCTGAGATGGAAAATATTTGGGCTGGACTTTAGGTCTAGTGGTATGGCACGCAGCATGGGCCAGTCAAAGTTTGGGTCCTGGAGCCAGTGGGAAGTAAGAGCACATTTTGTGTGCTGCTATTCAGCAACTTCATCTGGCTAATGCAAGAAGTAGTAATGAGAGATTCTAGAGGAAGCTGTGACTTGAGCTTTTAATGGACTGAATGGGGCTCTGGGGACCTTCTCTCTACAACAGAAATAAAATAAGCCCAAATACTACATGTCCCTACAATCTATAATTGGAATGTTCCATTCTTTATAGCGGTAGTCAAGTGTAATGGCCTCAATAAGAATGCCTACTACATTGTGGAATGAGGATCCAACTGGCTGAAAGTGAGGTAATTGTTTGTAATAGTCACCAGAGTTCTAAAAAAGCACTTTTACATTTTACAGGTCCAAATAAAAAACGGAGACATTTCATACATGTTGGGCTTGCTCACCAGAACTGTACGATAATTAACTCCACACCAGGACCCCTACCACACTAAGCTGTAATCTTCATTATCTGCTGCAGCAAAGATTTACCAAGCAACATCTAAACTTCAGTACAATATGAAAATTGATCCTTAAAACCTTATACACACAAAATATAAAATTACTTTTCTAGGATGGGAGGAGGGAGAGGGATTCTCCTTCATGATACTTGGACTGAAAAACTAGTATTCAGAGACGACCACAAATATGATTCACAGTTTCTTTCTGTCATCAGCCTTTTTCAGCTAAGTGAAAACTACATCAGCACTTCTGAATCCAATGACCACATCTGATGGATACCCTGGGGAATCAGAAAAAATCAGTGACTGAAAATACCTGAAAGGCTGCCTCCTACAGACTCCTTGATTTTCACAGGGTAGCAGTTTATCTGTGTTCTGTTATCAATGTGCTCCCACAAAAGTACCAGGAGGAATGAGGTCTAAACCCTATCTCCTGTCCAAATGATCCAAAAACAAGCATCCACTTACCAGAAATAACATGAGAAACAAGGCTTTTGTTATAAAGACAGCAGTGAACCACTTCTTCCCACACCAAAATATGGTCAACTGGGAATTCTGGCCATGCAAACTGCTAGTCAGCAGAAAATTAAGCATGCTAATGGACAAACATTAATTCCAATTATATATTTAAAATGATCCCAAATACTACAAAGATAGCTACACTGAAAGCACCTGAAAAGAATATGTAGTGAAAGAAAGAAACCAAGCATCAGTGGCTCACTGCAGCACTAGAGTGATACCAGTCATGTGATCAATCACCTCAGAGAAAATATGTTAGATGGGACTTTGAAACAAAATTTAACATTAAAAGGTGCACCTGAATTTTACAGACTAAATTTACAAAACCTAAAATAAGGTAAAATATATAATCTTTTTAATATTCAGCAGCTTTTTTTTTTTTTTTTTTTTTTAATTGTTTTTATGTTTTTGAGAGGCTCATGAAATTTTAAAAAGGGACCACAACTAATCTCAACCATGCTTCACAAAACAATAATGGCTATTTTATATTGCAGTTACCAACGTAATGCAATTAGTGCTTAAAAAATAATCTACACTTTTTTTTTTCCTTTTTTTTTTCCATTTTAAACAGAGACCTTTGGAGGAAATATGGTTGTTCAAAAGCTTCTCGGAAAAGAAAGATTACCTGAATATTAAATGATCACAGATCTCAAGTGTCATGTTTAAAAGCTTCGCAGACATGAATATTACAATCTTCAGGTCTCAGGACATTTAATCTGAGAAAGTTAAGTGTTTGGTTTGTTTTTTAAAATTCACTTTCTAACCAAAGCAAATAATAAGAGTACTCCACTTTTCACTATCTATTTACAAGTCTTAACCTACAGTCTGAAATGATGCAAGACAAGTTCTCTTTTTAAACTGCAGCATTCAAAGGTAGGCACACCATTCTTCTGCTGCACGATTGTCATCCACTTAAACAGACACACACAAAATATTGAGGAGAGTAAAATGAGCACTTGATGTGCACTGCAATAAAACTCAACTCATACACCACTTAAATAAAGACAACCGCAAAAGGTTAAACCTCTCTGAACAGTAAAACTCTATGCAAGTGTAACATTTTTAGCTTGCAGCAAACCTTCCACTATAACCTTCAACAGCAGATGAAACCACACATTTAACAGTGCACTTTTATTGCAATCCCCAGATAAACTGGACTGTATTGCAGAGTTTATATACTGCTACTGAACTTTAAACTGCTTTAAATGCTGAGATCGCAGCTAGATCTCTCAGAGGAACCAGACTTTTGAGTGTTGAAATACATTAAGTAAAAAAACAAAAACAAAACATAGCTGGGCCAAAAGCCCAGTCCATCTCAAGAATGAGCAGTGCATATTTAAAATGACAGCAATGGTGTGCCTAACCTTTGAACATAATAGGTTGCTGGAAAAAATATATATAAACAAAAGATGGCTAACTGAATTAACTGGTCCAGAATTCATTCAGTAGCCCCAGGGCTACTGAGGCCATCTTCCCATGAACTTTTTAGCATCCACTTTCAATCACCAACAGTGCTTACTGCGCTCTCACACACAAATTCCAAAAGTATTTTTGATTGTGCAACTGGGAAAACGGCGATCCTACAAACCTTTTGCACACGTTTAAATTAAGACTAAATTGTTTCCAGCTGAAGAATCAGCAATTTCTGATTTGGTCAAATTGTAGTAAGTCCAGTAAGCTTTATCTGGTTACTGACCACTCCTGCAGAAACTATCAACGACTAGAGTATTGTACAAAACTTATCCTGAATCTATTTAATGATAAAAATATCACCATAATAAAAACTATTGGGCTTGTGGTTTATGGAGTGTTTATATGAGGTTTAACTGCTTACACTAGTGTGTGCTAAACCACTATCAAATCAACAGCAGGTAAAACAAAAACAAACAAAGAAATGCAGGATATCTGAGAACATTTCCTGCTACTGGCAACTGTAGTATTTAAAAAGGAAACACCCATTGGGTGTCAACCCTGACAGTATTACAGCTAGATATGATGTGGAGCCTAAATCAGATCAGGCTACCTGTGTATTTTTATTTCTTCCCTGAATATTAACACAGATCCTTCATTAATATGGATATTTGGGCAGACTACTGAGGTTGTAATGTTTATGAGATCACTGTTTTGTTTTATGCAAGATCACAGTAATTTGTTACACGTACCCCCACTCCCCAGTTTAGAGTCATTTTACCTAGTTGTTGGAACCGCAGTTTAGTAAACTCAGAATCAAGTCTGTAAAAAGTGATAGGTTACAAAGAACCATAGTTTTGTTAAAATGAGGCATACCCCAATACATCATGTAGTGTACCCTGACCGCTCCTGACTAAAAGGAGCTTGTCTTCCGTGAGATAAGGCTATATCCTCAAACACAGGTGAGTCTAAATCTCACCTTTATAAAATATCAAACAAAATTACAGCGAAGGTAGTGTTACAAAGTAGTTAACCAAAGTATTCTGAAGGTAGTGTATGTAAATTTCCCCACCCTTCCCCTCTGGGTGAGCACTAAGCAGACTGCTAACAGTAAATTAATTTAGAAAGAAAATGGCAGAGAGCGTAATTAGACCCAATTGATTACGTATCTCCAAATTCAAGAGATATGCCATTCCTAAAGAGCTTGTGTTTACGCTCCTTCAATCAACTGGATTCAAGAAGGGAAAAAAAAAGTTCTAAAGAATTTGTGAAGCTTTTAAAATTATTATAAAAACATGGTTCATAAGAACAGCCATACTGGATCAGACCAATGATCCATCTAGCCCAGAATCTTGTCTTCTGATGGTGGCCAATGCCAGGTGCTTCAGAGGGAATGAACAGAACAGGTAATCATCGAGTGATCCATCCTATCGTCCACTCCCAGCTTCTAACAAACAGAGGCTAGGGACACTTCAGAGCATGGTTTTGCATCCCTGCCCATCCTGGCCAATAGTCTATCCTCAGGAACTTATCTAGTTCTTTTTTGTTCGATTCTCATTCAAAAATGTCTGGTATTAGAGAGAATCAGTTTCACAAAATGGACTCGGTTTTGAAAGGCAAATATGAAAAAAGCAAAAAACAAAAATACAGGCTCCACAGGCAAGGAGTCTACTTCCACATGTCTGCATTCTTTGTGAGGTAACTCAATTCTCCATAGAACGGTAGAGAAACATGCAAAAGGCCAAAAAAAAAAAAAAAAAAAAAAAAAAAAAAAAAAAAAGAGAATCTGAGCCACACCGGGCCAGAAAATTTACAAATATGCAACATTCGGAGCACACCTTTCACCTGTGCCCACACACGTCTATGCTAAACTGCAAAGGAGCAAGTGTCACAGTAAAGAGGAGTCAGGTGCACTCAGTAGTAGCTGAACAATGCAGTAGTGCTCACCCAGTTTGTAAAGTAATTGGCACTCTACAACATCCCTACTCATCTTTTGATTCATTTGCACTTTGTGCTGCCTCTCCCTGGGGATCTAATTCCATCTTTATTGAAACATCCTGCCCCTCCGACCTCATTACTTTCATTTTTTTCTTTGGAGGGTTTTTCAAAGTGCCCAGCCTCTCTTTAACTTTGTACTCCAGTGTACTGTGGGGAATCCCATAAATACTCTGAGCTTTGGAAACACTCATTTTCCCACTCATAACCACAGAGATTGCTTCCTCCAGTATCTCGCTGTTGTACTGTCTGTACCTCCCTCTTTTCTTCCTAGGTTGCTTGGAGCCAGGATCTCCCTCTTGATCAGAGGTGGGATATGGCTGTCCAGAGGTAGACTGCTCAGCATCTGAGCCCCAGGAATCTGGTCCAGCATCCAGCAAACTTCTCCTGTTTTGTTTTGGAAGGATAGCCCTTAACTTTTTACTAAGCGCGCTCTCCGTTTGTGAACCCATTACCAAAGAGCTATAGCTGTACTGGTCACCAGTGCGGGACTCCCATGAAAGGTCCATGCCTCGAACTTGTGGTATCTTTAAATCCACGGGAGATGAATGGCTCACATCCTTTTTCCCATCCTGTTTAGTATGAAGCGCCATTTTTTGAAAGGCAGAGTTTTCCGTAAGAAAAGGAAGGTCACTGGTGTCGCTGAGTGCACCATTTCCCCTGAATTTCATGCGGCTGACACTGAATTCATAGTGTGGTTTTGCCCAAGAAGCCTCCCTGGATAATATGAAGTGCTGTCCATGAGTCTGCAGTCCAGATGGCCCAAGGCTGGCCGCTGTAGAAAACTGCTTTCTGCTCAGCAATTCTTCGCTACTTTGCAGTGATCGAGCCAGTGGAACTTTAAGAGATGTGGAGTGGCCATAACCTTCCCTGGTTCCATCTTGCAAGGTTCTTGGAGGTACCCCATCACCACTCCGAAGTCCCTCTGGATGGTGCTGGCTGGGTCTCCCAGGTCGCCTAATTGGATGGAAGGAAACTGATGTGAGCAGGACTTGCACAGGTAGGGAGGGATGGGTGAGGGGGCCACTCCTTTATTAGAAGGCCTTGCTTGGGTAACATCACTTTTTGTGTTATTTATTTTTTTGTCTAATTTTTTTTTTTTTTTTTTTTTTTTTTTAAAGTCTCAGCATCAGTCAGTTTTAAAACTTGTTCGCAAAAAAAGAGAAGCTTTTTGGGCAAAGAAAAATGAAAGCTGCTGCCTGGTCTCTGGTTGGGTTCACAAATTCTCGGAGTAGAAAAGGCTTCGCACGCAAGCGTCTGAAAATAGCACCTTAATTATAAATTACAAGGTAATAGTCAGTCTTCATAGATCTACACATGACTGTGTTACTATTGTGACGTTACCACTAAACAAGTACAGTAATAAAAGAGTGATACAAACGTGATACAAAATGCAACATATTCAACACACAAACACCACAGCCACCTGCAGTATCTACACTTTGGAGGAAACCTTGGAAGTTGTTTGCTTACACCACATGCAAGAGTAGCTGCTCAATGTAAAAACGCTTAGCAGAACTCCAAGGCATTTGCTTAACTTGCATTAAACACTAAATGTAAGAACTGGGATATTGCAGATCACAAAGGAAAACACTGCATTACACCAGACTTACCACACCGCTTCCTTTTAAATACAACTAGCTGCATAAATACATGTCCCTGATTCTCTGTTTGATATACATCAAGGCTAGAAGAAACGGTCTTTTCTTACCTCCAGAACAGTTATTCAGGTTCAAGCTCTACAAATTTTAGTTCAGATCAGGGATTAGTAATAGGAAAAATCAGTGGGTTTTTTTTAAATATAAAAGTATTAATTTAGAATATTAAATCAAACATTCATTTTTGTTTTAAATGCTTTTTTCAAAGAGCATTCCTGTAGCAAGTAAATCACTCATTTTTCACTCATTTAAATGCTTATTTAAGGCCATTTTTAGTACACCGTATACTAATTATAATGGCCCACAATAAAGTAGCTAAACAAACACACAAGCCCTGAAACCTTTCCATATTCAAGAAAGATATTAGAAGAAAGAAGAGACTGGAAAAGCATATCAGGAGGAAGCAAGTACATTTTGAAGCTCTGGGACATTAACGTGGCGTGAAGCCATCCAGTTTCAGAGCAGGAATGGCTTATTCAAGGATAGGAAAATTCTATCAAAAAGCTGCACTAATACTTTTGGAACGTTGCAGTTAGATTGTCCTTCCTCTAAAGATCATAAAGATGTTATGCCCTTTTAGCAGACATTTGTAACCCACATGGTGTTTAAAAGGTACACCGCTAATCTCCCTCCAGAATCTGACGTCTTAAAAATTATGATCGGGTAAGAAGAGTCCCCGTGGATTCTGAATAAAATCCATCACTCTCACAGAATTGAATCAGATACAGCTACTATTTCTGATGGACTTTCGGATAAACAGCGTGTGCTCCCTGCTGGCTCCACAGCAATGAACTAGTAAACCACTCCAGAGCAGGGTGCCCCAAATGGTTCCATTGGCAGCTTGCTAGGAGACAGAGCTAATTTGCACTAAACAGAGCAGACTGCAGACACCGTCATTTGCAACACAAACGTGCAGGAAACTAGAAGTGCTAGTATGCAATGCTTCTTGATTCCAACAGCTCTGATCAGGACATAGCTTTGGAGGCTGGAGTCTATAGTCTCCACATGCTGTATTTTGGCCACCCTTTGACGCACCAAGACAGAAGCAGGCAGTACAGAGCCATGGTGGCTTCTGATGACTTCAAAATAGGAGAAAAGAGATGGAAATAATCTTTTCTGAATTGAACTAGACAAGTTGCTGGGGAAGAATTATTTTAGAGTTAGCAAAAAAGCTTAAAACTACTGATGTGGTAAGTGGGGAACTATACCAGCAAGTACTTGAGATTATTTCTTTTAATACCTAGTAATAAGTCTTTGAGAGGAAACACTGTAAATGCAATCTTTATCCAAAGATATAGTTTAGGAAGTTAGTCAAGTCGATGGCTGCCAGTACTAGTTTTTTTAGTAATTAAAAATCCAGCAACTTTCATAAAGCTAAATCCAACAATTAAGTATTCTGTAGGCAAATTGGCTACAATACTTATTTCTATAGTCCACTATGGAAGTGTCCCCTGCTTATGGCAAGTTCTCGAGGCAAAATCCCAGTGTAAACACCCTGAATTCCTTTGACTCCCAGCCTACCACCCAATGCAAGTGCCTGGGTTCCTATCTGAGCATACAGTGTCACTGGCCACACACAGTCATAATCATGAGAAACCTGGAGTTTAAAACTAGATTTGCTGATCAAATATTCTCTGACACCCGGAACTAATTTCGGCAAGAGTGCTGTTTAAACTGACTATTTGGTACGTCCTCATTTAAGCTGTGCTAATGCTGTAATTGTTTGCACTGCTGGTCTCAGGTTTAGTGAGACCAGGTGGGTGAGGTAATAGTTTTTATCGGACAAATTTCTGTTGTGGAAAGAGACAAGCTGTTAAGCTACAGAGAGCTCTTCTTCAGGTCTGGGAAAGGTACTCAGAGTACCACAGCTAAACACAAGGTGGAATAGATTGTTTAATGTAACTATTTAACACATATTCTGAGACCATCCAAGGTCAAGTGGCCCATTCAACAATTACAACTCATACTCGATGGGGACCACACCCTGAGAGAAATCTTTCCCAAATACGCTCTTCTGGCCTTCAAACATCACCCACAACCTCGCCAAAACTCAACATCAGAAGCAAGCTCCGGTCCCCACAGACCAGGACACACCAACTTTTCAAAGCAGCACCACACCCTGCCACAACAACAGATGAAACACCCGCAGACACATCTCCACTGCTTTGATGATCAGTACCCCCAACAACACTAACTGCCCCAACAACTATGTGGGTGAAACCAGACAATCACTATACTCTCTAATGAACTCACACAGAAACACCCTATCACCTGTTGGCAAACACTTTCATAAAACGATCAGAGCTCTCTAGTCCTCATCCTCAGAGGAAACCTATACAACATCTTCAAAAGATGAGCCTGGGAGCTTAAATTCATACTTTTCTAGACACTAAAAATCATGGTTTTAATAGATGCTGGATTTATGGTTTATTACAACAATCTTTAACCCACTAACCTTCCCATCCCTCCTTTTTTGTCCTGACTGCAGAGGTGTTAACAGGCCACTTCACCTCGAATGGTCTCTGAGAATATATGTTAGCTACTTATGCTAAACTATCTGTTCCTCCTTGTATTTAACTGGGACTTTGTACCTTTCCCAAAGCCCCTGAAGAAAAGCTCTTTTGTAACTCAAAAGCATCTCTTTTACCAACTGAAGTTTGTTCAATAAAAGATATTACCTAACCTACCTTCTCTCTCGAATGCTATAAGGCAGTAACAAATTACTTCTCCATAACATGTATCAACTATAGCTCTAACAAGCCATGATTTGTTTTCTGAACTGCTAAACATTTTTAGTGCTGTGACAGCAATCTGCGCTAGAAGAAAGTAACAAAAAATGTGCAGTAAATCCTGTCTAATAAAATCGAGCTCGTTCACCATCCAAAAAACTTTTACCCCAAAAATAAACTTTCTAGTTTGCTGTGTTAAAAGCGCCAATCCCTAAGTTATACTGCAAAGAAGTAGAGTCTTCATAGTTTAAGGGAAGAGTGAGTTTGAACCTACACTTATGTTGCTAGCCACTGAACCCAACAAGGAGGTGAGGGCCAATATGAAATTGGCCAAAAAACAAGCAGTACTGAATTCTAAAATTAATTTTTTTTTAAAAAAAGCCAGGCCTGGTTTACAATCAGCTTTTATTTGGCAGGTGGGAAGAAGGTATTTTTTGCAAAAGGCCCAAAATAAAATACTCATTACTCCAAAAGGTTAAAACCAAAATTAATCAGCAGCAGTTATCTCGAGGCAATTGGTATAAATGTATGCTAAATCAACTAAAAATCAATTATTTTAAAAATGATAGTAAATGATTTTCCCTTACCCATTCCCCGCAGTACTGGAGCAGCCTGGAGAATGGCTCAGAGAGGTGCTGCCGGCACAAGGACTTTTCTTAGTGGACAGATCAAGCACTCCGTCTGCAGAGACATAAGAATCACTTGAGTGAGGAGGTGAAGAAACAAGAGCAGCTGTGATTTCTCTTGGGTACAATAAACACATTGGGGAACTAGACGGTAAATGGCTTAACATACTGGCTTTTCATCACTGGAGTCACTTTCCAATTTGGTTACACATGGCCTCATTGCAAAGTCACCACATAGGTTGGCAGAGTTTGGCATAATTGACTTCTCCTTGCTAGCAGAGGAAAAGGACTGGAGCCCCAGGTAATGCTAACAGTTAGATGCATGCCAAACATGAAAGGCTCCAAAATCAAGAACAAAACTCCCAAAGTATCATGAAGATTGGCTTTAAAATACTAGGTTAAAAATTCTTCAATTTTTGGTCTGACTGGATTTCTGAACCCATGGGGGAATTTCCATGGGATAATTTCAGGTTGGAAATTCAATCTCAGATGAACACCCAAAAATGTAAGCTTCCGGTCCCTCTGCTAGGAATGCAACTTGACTTTTCTCTTTTACTCCCTGATGAAGTGTCCGAGTGGTAAAGTTGTCAACCTTTCCTCTTCACCTCATCACTCTTCACCTCCCTCCTCATGCTCCATGCCCCAGAACAGTTTCCTTCTACACCCACATTCTCCATCCTTTCCACTCACATGCCCCCCTTAATATTCTCCTCTCTCCCCCATTCAATCTCCCTCTCTGTTCCCCAACTTCACATACACATTTGCTAGTATCTCAAAGTTTCCTGGCCAGTTTCCACACCACAGAGAATTGGGGAAGCCATCTTTGCTAAGGAAAGCCTGTCTTCAATCCCATTGGAAACAATGGGAGACTATGGCCATTTGTAATAAAAGCGATTTTTTTGGACACAGATGCCTGAAATTATGGGCAACTCAAACATGGGAATTATGGGCAAGGCAAAGGAGGAGAATAACCAGAGCTACTTGCCCGTGCTATGTCTTGCTTAAGTACCATAAATTCTTATGTCCATGATCATATATTAAAATGCAGGGGAGTTCTCAGGTTGACTCAAACCTCCCATGTGACACATGGTTATTTTGTTTTGTTTTCCAAACCAACCTCTTCCAGCACATTGTTCCACACACTGAGTTTGGAAATATAACAGAATCCAAACAGAAGTAAACAGACTTCTAGTTTTAAGTGAAGCAACACCCAGACACATAGAAGTACTATCGTGCAGTGAAGTAGCATTCCCTTCTCAAGCAAATCCACTAAGGGCTGGCTACACTGGGAATTTACACCAGCATAGCTATGTTTCTCAGGGTGTGATAAATCCATAACCCTAAGAGCCATAACTATACTGACCAAACCTCTCAGTGGAGACAGTGCTAGGTTGATGGAAGAATTCTTTTGGTGACTTAGCTACCACCTCTTGGGGAATTGGATTCCCAGTGACGATGGGAGAGCCCCTCCCATCGGTGTAAGTAGTGTCTACACTGTAGTGCTACAACAGCACAGCTACAACACTGCAGATGCACCAGGCTAGTGTTGTAAGTATAGTCCAGGGGTTCTCAAACTGGTGGTCACAATCCCTCAAAGTGTCGCGAAGTTATTATGTACGTGTCATGAACCACCCAGTTCTGAGGGCAATGCCACCCGCAGCAGCAAGCAGCAGCAGCACAGACCTAAGAGTGACAATGAGGCACTAAGTCTGCTGTGAAAAGTGATACTGACAAAGTTTCTTGACAAAGATATTGACAAACTGTTTCAGAATTAAACAGTAACTATTTAAAAACATAACTTTGCTGTTTATAACAGTAATTCAATAAAAATATGTTTTAGTCTTAATTGAAAACAAAATGGTTATAAATTCAGCATTTAAAATAACGTTAAATATAAAAAATACATTTTTAATTGAGAAGAGAGGTTGTACTCTGAGGCTTGCTGTGTGAAAGGGGTCACCATCAGAAAAAGTTTGAGAACCACTGGTGTAGTCAGACCCTAAGGAACATGACTGCTTTAAAGGAAGCCACGTCCACCCCTCCTCTGTCAGGAGGGTCATCGTGACAAGAGGAGCCTTTAAGGGCAAGGGGGATCCTGCAGAGTGCTCCCCTTCTTCATCCACAGGGGGATAGCTATGAATAGTCTAATTTCCTCCAATACACCTTCAAAACAAAGATGTACCAAAATGGCACCACTGGAACTGCTCCAAGAGAGTGTTAAATAGATCATTATGACAGAGCTTTTTGCCACCTTCATTGTCATGTATCAGTGTAAACTATAATGCATACTTATATGGATAATTGCAAATCATTATGAATTTATGACATGCATACACACAATAAACATATTATGGTAATTTATAAATTCACTTGAAGCTTTTCTTTATCTTGGCATATAAAAACAACAAAAGCAATTAATCCATTTTCCAAACAACCCATCAATAAATGCTTTGTTTTTCAGCGCACACGTCTGTAATTAAAGGAGCTAAGGCAAAAACCCTCTGTAAAGGCCTTTTAGGAGAGAGACTGGGAGGAAAATGGACCTTGTAATGACCTGAATAGTTTAACTCATTTCTCTATAATTTTGCAAGATCCATTCATGGGATTTAAATTTTTATATCGAATTTTAGCTCAGAGCAAATTTCTGTTGGCTAAATTACAACCTTGTAAGTCTTTTTTCCCTCCCCTGGTAATACAATGCATGGGTACCACCACAATCTTCATTAGAGCAGCTTTCTGCTAACATGTTCATCTGAAGAAGTGACATGAGCTTTTACAGTAAGTGACATTCATGATATTTGTTCATGACACTGCTTCCAGGATGTGTTTTGGTTTTGGTTTTCTGTAACCACACAGAACTAACCTTCTTCCTAAAAGCTCCATAAATGTGTCTCTCACACTGAGTATCAGAAAGATGTTTGCAGTATCCATAATTAACTGTACATAAAAATAGCTAAAGGCTTTAAAAATTTAATCCTTTTTTAGCAGGTATATATATAAGTCAGTGATTTTCAAAATAATCTTTCCCATTACTGGGTACACAGGCCTACCCTATTTTTCATGGGATCATTTCAGGCACCTTTTATTAACACATTCTCATGAAGTTCAAAGAGTTAATGTGAATCCTATCAGTCCTGTTAAAAGCTCTCTGTATTCAGACACAATGATCCCCTCTATTCAATACAGTTTCAGGAAAGAAGAGACAAAATGTTCAGTGGCTATAATGCTGTTCAGAGAATTTGTTCTTTAAAAGCAGTGTGACAGAAAGCAAGGTTATCTATTTAAAACAAGCACTGCACTATAGAAGATATTCAGTATGTACTCTGCAAAGTATTTTTATGTACAAAAATAAACTTCTGCTATATACGTAAACAAGGAAACCATTGTATAATTCAGGGGCTCCAATTTTTATCCTGCATTCGCCAAGCAATTTGCCATAGAGTAACTAACATTTCAAAAAATACTGTTTCTAATCCAAGCCAAATGTGACTCGGGACTAAGATTTGGACCAAATAAAATAGGATCACATTATACATAAAGCTTCCTAACTATCTGATCTTGCCTTACTTATCAGCAGGTACATAAACAATACACTACACATGTTCATAGCATAGCTCTCAATTGTAGCAGTATGCTTGTCGTTACAGCCAGCCTGGAGCCATGTCAATCCCTCTTCCTGTGTTAGAGACACATAGATTTTTATAAGCTACACTTTTTCAGCAGTTTCCTTCTCCCACTCATCACACCCAGTCAGCCACTACATTATACACTGCATTATGATGTCTACAACTTTTCCATCCTGTGTTTCATTTAACAGTTTACACTTCTATTTCTTCATCGTTTAGTGCCAAGAATGCCTCAAGTGTATTGCAACTGAATGCAAGATACTTTTGGTAATAGTCATACCTTGTTCACTAGGTTCTGACTGAGATTTTCTGACAGTAAGGTCCAGAGGCGAGTCTTGGTCAGCCATGAGAAGTTTGCTGAGCACAGGGTTCTGAGCAGTTGCAGCCGTGGGAGAGGAGGTGACCAGAGATGCTTTCAGCAGGCTTTGGTTCTTTGTGCTATTGGGCTTGCTGGAGTCCTGAGTAGAGCTATTTTTTGAGGTATATTCAGCAGCAAACTGTCGGATCATTCGCTGCATGATCTCTCGGGCCACTAGGGGAATATTGGGGTCAGAGACCCCCGAACTGTCTGTAAACATTAGAGATATTTTTTTTTAAAGGAAGAATTTTACAAGTAAAACTTTTAAATCAAGACATTAAATTTCATTCTCTAAATTTTCATAAAGATGCAATACTTTCTTCAAGGAGATGCAACTTATTCTTAAGATACCTAAATAACAAAGTGTTATTTATAACACAACCCTTCAATATCATAGAATTCCTACAAGATTTAAGTAATATTTCCTGAACTTTTAAATAAATAAATAAATAAATAAATCCCAATGGACCTTAGAGGGGGGTTGGAGGTAGGTAAAGAACCAAACCCACGAATGAAAATGTACAGTAATAATTTTAAACAGAAGTTTGTTACAAAAAACAGAAACAGGCTTAGAGTGGAAGAGTGGCGTAATTTACCTGCCGTAGTACTTCCTCAAAAGCACAGTGGTATCCAACAAACAACCCAGGACTGGGACCTTGTATCTCTGATCCACAGTCTCCAAAGTAATTCCATTTAAGATGCCAGAAGAAGTTCTAGAATCCTTTCCATGCCTTCCTACCCCATTTTTGCCTACACACTCACTGTAGCACCAGGTTCACTACTCAGTGAAGTGCTCTGGATACCCAAAATATGAAAGGTGCTGAATAAAAACTAAATACTATTTTTAAAATAGTTGCTAAGCAACTAATAAAGGATGTGTTATGAGAAAAATAGGGAGCAAATTTTATTTATTTGTATTAAAAACATTTGTGTTTGTACGGTGAATATCACAACATAGCCCCAATTCTGTTTGGGGTGTTTTAAAATACAAATACATTTTAAAATTGTTTTATATATGTTTTATATTAGTAATGCTTTGCGGACAGGCAGCAGATCCAAAACTACTGCAACACAGAAACTAAGAAGTCCTGCTACCCCAGTTTGCAGACACCTTCTTGTTTAATTTGGCCACAGAACAAGTACTCCCGGTGATTTCTGAAGCTTTTAAGACTTGATTTTCATTACCTCATCATATGTAATGTTCAGAAAAGTCTGTGCAATAGAAAACCAAATTTTTAAAACTTCAAAAAGGGCTACTTGTATCAAATGTAATGAATCTTAAAATGAAGCAAAAACAAACCAGTAAGTGATCATTTGCCCTTAATAGCTGCAATTTGTTTTAGCTGTCTGCCTCGTTAAAATGTTTTAATTCTAGAACAAATGATGACAAAAAAGGTAGTGGAAAAGCAAAGCTTACTACAGTGTATTCCTTGAAATATGCAGCACATCTTCAAATGAAGCAAAAACAAAACAACTTTAAAAATGCATTTTAAATACATTTTTAAACATTTTAAAAAAATTTTAAAAACACATTTAAAACATTAAATGTATTTAAACATTTTTTTAAAATACATTTTTAAATTTTAAATGTATTTTTGTTAATGTATTCCTTTGAAATATGCAGCACATTTTGCTTTTCCACTACCTTTTTTGTCATCTTTTGCATTAACTATAAAAGATTAATGGAGCAAGAACTTGCCATTTTTCTTGTCTGTAAAAAGCCATGAACATCTATGGAGCTGTATGTTGGCTTGAACGTGGACTTACCACAAGCCCTGAGTAAGGATCCACAAATAGATGCACTGCCCAAGGGCAGATATGAGACCTTAAACCCAATTACTGCTCTGCAAAGGAGCATAAAGCAAGCCACAATCTAACCCTAAATAATGCCAACAACATCTTACTCCCTGTGAAGTGAAGTTCACTATATAATCACAGCTTGGAATCTTATACTGGTATAATAGTCGTAAACTTCAGAAAGGTTTATGTAAATGTTTAATGTATTGCTGTACATTACATTAGCCCTTCATGGAAGTTTTGCTGATAAGGGCAGGGAATACCAAGAGTTTATCTTGGTCCAAATTGTATCTAAGATTTTAGGTACATAATATGCAGGAAAAAAACAAGAACAATTTTTGAGGCTTATATTGTAACACAGAGGACACAAAGGCTCTTTTCACCTACGGTGAGATCTTCCTTTTCCTCAAGCCTTTATTAAGGCCTGTTGAAGGATGTGCAAGATAGGTCCAAAAGGAGTAAAAAGAATCAAATTTCTTGAAGCCCAGATCTCAGACCCAGGCACAGCCTGCAAATATTTTGACACATCACCCAAGATATACATGGCAGGATGCAGAACTCTTCAAAAACATTAAAGCTGCCTGGGGAAATTCCCGATAAAGTGGATTAAATACATGTATAGGGTACCCACAACATTGGTCCATCTATAAGCTGTAGCCTATTAACATTTCCGGATAAGGAGAGAAGACACTGAACATACAACTGCCGTCATACATTATTGCAACCTGCAGCTTTAAAGGCTCAGTGACTGTCATATGCCTTCCAAGATTGAGGGGCTCAAGATAATCTCATTAACTCATGATAGAGAATTAGATTTTTTCAGGACAGAAGAGCACAAAACTACTAAATATAAATGATAAATACAAATAAAATATGCAGCACCTCTATAGCCCTTTATATGTTCAAAGCATTTTACAAACAATTATCCAATTTAAACACTAAAGAAGAATAAAGCTGAACATAAGAGCAAGTAGCAGAAATCTTGCTGATGAAGCTACAGTGTCACTTGAAGCCAAATGGACAATTCTCTTTAGGTACCATTGGTTAATAATTAGAATTTATTTATTTATTTATTATTTTAAACTTAAAAAAGTACACATCTAACAAAAACTTAGAAATGTCTCAAATAGAAAGAAAAATGGTGGACTTCATAAATGGCCTTAAGCATAGCCTATGAGCTATGAAACCCTAATATCCTGACTTCATCTACTTTTTTTAAATTAAAAGTCTGTAAAGTAATACCAAAAATGGTATCGTCTCACACGAAACCAACAGAAGGAGGTCCTACTTTGCCAGGAGGTAAAGAGAACGGACAACTGATGGCTATGCCAACTACCGGATTTTCATGAGTATTTGATAGAGCATTCCAGAGAGTCTGAGTGCCAGAGACAGAATGCAGGGGGGAAAGAAGTAGGATTAATTTACAATACCTGTTGGGAAGCATGCAGTTACTGTTTTTTAGCTGAACCAACCAAGCACACTCACAAAACACAGACCAAGACAGACAATGGGCTACATTCTCCAGTGTGTTTGAGCTACAAGTTGACAGCATAGGGGAGTACAGGCGCTCCAGAGCTCTGCCACACCTACCCTCCACGAGCATGGAAGTCCCTTGGGACTTTATGGCAGTGCTGTAAGTTAGAGCAGCCTCTCTGCTAATCTAACTGTTGCCAGGACTTGGCAATTCAGCATCAGGGAACTACAGGTCAGATGTAGGGGTTCGCAAAGTATTTAATACTGTAGATCACTGGGAACGTCACCATAGTTAGAGAACCACTGCTTTAACAATGCTGAGTGCAGGACTGAGACTGCACCAGAAGAGATCCTAGGACTTCTTCTTTTCCATCACACTCCCCAATCACCAGAAGGCCCATTCTGCTGGGCAAATATTGAACACCATTCCCTCGAAACGCAAACCAACACACAAAAATAACCCAGTGCTCCTGCAAGGGGGTTTCAAGGTTTATAATAGGTGCCTCTCCCAGCCCCCTCAGAGAGGAGACAGTTTTCTCTTTACTCCTTTCTAAAACGAAATACATTAAAGGAGTCGAGTAACTGAAAACACTGAATAAATATTCAAAACTCCAATAGCCCATCTTTGAGACACCAGTATTGCATGCAAAGGGGTAGGTTAGAGGTGCCATTCTTTCACAAAGACCAACCTTTTCTGTAAAAGACTGCATTGAGGAACTCTTCTGCTTGCCTCTCAAACCGAATGATTTTTGCTTGCTCTTGTCTACGTAGAGCTTCTCGCCCAACTTCTGAAGCTGGCTCATCCAGACTGAGTAGGTGTTCCTGAAAAAAAAAATGTTTTAACAACCACTCTCAGCTATCAAGCACTCTTTAATACCAGCACCATTATAAAAAGAGGGTTTTTGACAACATCTTTTAGTTATGCAATGACTGCCTACCCAATAGACCCATCTTGATAATTAACGTTTAAACTTTAAGTCACAGCAACAACAACAAAATTCATGAAATGCAGTATGTTGGAAAGGTCAAAATATTAAATATAAAACAAAAGAGGGTCATTGGTGCTTTTTCCAGTATAACAGCAGTAGAGGAAATGAGACCTACCAAGGAAGGAGAAAAGGCTGAATATTTCATCTTGCATTAGATCAAGAAACTGGCTTCAAACACCTAATCTTCATCGAGAACTTTTAGTTCTACAGTATATGAAATATAAGAAGACAGAATACACAAAAAATAATTCCCATCCCATCCCCTCTTTTGCATAAGCTTCCCGGCATACTGAGCATGAACTGAGTACTGTCTGTTGTAACACCAACTTTTAAATGGAGTATAATCTTGTAGATACAGAATTGCCATAAAACTGGAATGAACAGAAGAATCACAAGTCCTTGAAATCCCTCTTACAACTCAACTGAGAGCAACTGGTTTGTTTAAAGAACATATCAAAATAAAAAGCTTCATTAGAATAGAGAGGTAGGAGTGTGCATGTGTCACTACAATTTTTTTTTTTTAATTTAGAAAACTGTAGTTAAAAAACTTAACGTTAAAATTCTGGAAAAGTTAAAATTCAGTTAGGAGTCCAATAAGTTCCTTAGCTATGCCTTTTTCACTTAGTTTATACTCCCCGTATAGTAAAATAACCCCGTGAGCTGACACTTTGGAAAAAATGTCAATGTTCCTTATGTATATGAATTAGAGTTGTAGTTGTACAATCACAGACCTTTTCTTTGGCATTTTTGTAGCACCAGCCACCACAGTATCTAGACTATATCCAGCCTTCTGGCCTCTGTCATGTGCAAGGGGATTACGGGTTCAAACTGTCATGGTGGGGAGGGTATCTGCAGTGTGGGGGAGAAAAGTTGTGACCCATAGGATCACAGTGGATGTGGAAAAGTTGGTAACTGGCCTGCATCTGGAGTGTGTCATCTCTCAGCAACATTAGGAAATTTAATGGAGCCCTGTTGAATAGCCAGCCTATAGAGGATTGATAGGCAGAGCACAGTAATATAGACCATACACAGAGGGCAATACAAAACGTTGTGGACTCTATACCACGGATGGCATTTGAGTGTAGGGTTTTGCAGTCCAACATGCAGAAATCTCTTCCAGCACAGGTGAGGGGATCACTATTCCAGACAGAATATACAAAATAAAGAAGTAATGGGTACCATCCCAAGGAACGAGAGGTGCACATTGTGAGAGGGGCTATATACAGGTAGAGAGAGACATTTTCCACAAAGTTATACTATTTGTCCCCTTATGAGAGCCTTTGAAAGTCACCAGGTAAGTGTGTGTTTGTAACTGGAGAGATTCCAGGCATGACCTCCAATCTGTCAGCCCCCATAAGAGAAGATACTATCTCTTGCAATAAAGTCTCTTCTAGAACACATGCTAAAAATGTGTCTGCCTAACTATAACCAAATTGCTACGGAGCGTACCATCAGAGCTCTGGGCATACTACTGGCATTATATACATAAACATGACCACAAATACACATTCCATAATACCCATTTATCTAAACATTTTTAAAATAATTCCACTACAAACACAACAAAAAATGCACATGGAAAAATAAGCTTGGCATGTATCACTTTTTGTAAAATTTATTCTTCAGGTGAAATCTTCTTAAATACCAAGTAAATCTGTTTACAGAACAGATTTATGTTCTTTTCTTGCAAGTGTTATCTGCATTACAAAGCGCAATACAGTATTTATCAAGAGAAAACTGCAACATGTAAAGAAAACCTTCCGACCTTTACTGTGAACCGAGGTGCAGGTAATAAGTTCTCCCTGGGTGGGGCATCCGGGTCCTGCTCCTGCATCACCTTCATGATCTTATGCAGGGTCAATTATTTTTCAATCATGATAAAAGTAAGATATAGCAAACTTAGCCAACAATCACTTTTAAGGAAAGTTGTTTGCACAAATCAAAAATACTACTATCAAAAATAGAGACCTGCATGGATACAAAATTTGCATCCACATCCAATCCGTGATCTGCAAAAATGATCCATGGATATCCACAGATTTGCAGGGCTTTAAATATAAAATCTGGTTCCACATCCATCTGTGATCTGCAAAAATGGTCAGCGAATATCCGCATCCGCAGATATAAAGCAGATATCCACAGCTCTGCAGGATTCTAGAAATAAATCTTGTCTTAATGGGTCACTGCAGTATCTAATCACTTTCTCCAGAGAAAAGAAGCTGATTTTTCATTTTACTTTAAGAGGAAGTTTCTCAGTCTGACACACAGATTTAATTACCTTTAATTCCCATTAAAGCATCCAGTGGCTAACTTCCCATGAATTGTGGTGAAAGTAGATTCCCATTTAAAATTATGATTCAAATCAGATATTCAAAATTAATGGGGATTTTATTCCTTCACTCTGAACCAGCATTTTGCCCAATAACTGATTATAACTCTTTAAAAAAAAAAACAACCTAAAAAGTCACCAAAATGAGGTACTTGAGTTTTCCTGGTTTTGTTCTTCCAAGCAATCAAGTGATATCAAATACTATTAACTTAAATAAGCATCAGAGTCTAACAAATATTTCTTGGAAATAAAGATCAGTGTCAGCATGCACTGTCATAAAACAACTGCAATCTACATAATTCAAACACAAGTAATGTAATTACAGCAACTTCCTCTCCTGGGTTGCATTAAGTTACTAAAGTTACAACTGCTTTACACAAAGACAAAGAACAGTGCAAAGCACAATGAGATAGTGGGATATTCCATGGTGGCCTACACTGCTGAACTTCAGATTAAAGGGCAATCTGATCAATGTTTGCAGAAAAAAGGGTCCCGCATCCTCACTCCTAAGTACAGGGAGAACAGAAAAATGACCAGTGTGAATGCAGTCTTTATACATTTCCATACTAGTTCAATTTATAAGTTTAAGAACAGACATTATTTTTGCATATACATATTGCGAAGAATATTCCCTCCAAAGCTCAAATTTCCCTACTTTTTAATTCACAGAATAATCACTACTCCAGCAGTCTTTAGAGCTGTCCATGAAAGGTAACTGCTGTGGATCTCAGATGCACAGCAATGCAATTAACTAGAGTGTCTTAACTGGATTTAAAACAATCCCTCTCTTGCTGGACAACATTTTTTATGATATAAAATTAGGTTATTTTCTTATACCATATAGAGATTGACGGTAAATGGGTTGCCAAATTCAAACCCATTCTGGCTGACCTGGGCCAAAAAATACTCAATCCCATTTATTAACAGTATTAGAAAAATCAAAATCAATGGTAGTACAGTATGTCCATATTCATTCTTATTTAGGTATAAATAACTTAGTGATACCCAGCATAACCACAGAACTGAATTGACAATTCCAGTAGAAACTACCTAATTAGGTTTCAAATGGTCTTTATCACATTGTATCACAATGAAACAATATACAAACTGACAGTGCAGGTGCCTTGGATATTTTTAAGGGTGAAATCCACACATCTATCATATTTTATTTATAAAGTATCATGTGATGCACACAGGACATTGTACCATTGCCATCATGCTGACCAGTATCATCTCATTGTTTCCTTGCACTCCCCCATCTGTCTGTCTATATCCATCTGCTGTCTCTTGTCTTACATTTAGATTGTAAGCTCTTTGGGGCAGGAACCATCTCTTTGTCCTGTGTTTGTACAGCATCTAGCACAACAGGTCCTGGTCCATGACTGGGGCTCCTAGGCACTATGATAATACAAATAATAAGTAATAATTTTAAACACATTTTAAACCCATCAAAACCATTTGGGTTCTACAACTTCAAAAAGCATGATTTTGACCCATTTTCAGAGGTTTCCTTTGTGTATGTTCCTTTACAGCAAGAAGACACATGCTTCAGTCAGAGGCACAACAATTATGATGACTATTCACTAAGGAAGCAAATGGAGTGATGCTATCATTAATTTAGGAGCAAGATAATTCTTTACGTGAAAATAATGTCTTCAAGTAGTAAGGGTTTTTTAAAGCTTCCTTGTAAAGTTCAGACAAACCACCAAGGATATGGCTAGTCTGAGGTGACACACCTGCTGGGTTTACATACAGCACCACACTACATTTTTCACAATCATCTATGTAGATAAGGCGCTCTATTCCATCTCCCTGCATCTAGCTCATTTTACCGCACCTGGCAAAGCCTAGCATTAGCAACCTATTTCCAGTAAAAGATGATTCTATAACTTCTATTACCATTTTATTCTCTTTCCCACTATGTTTATAGTTTAAATATCTGGAAAAAGATGTAGCATGCTTTTCCCTATTGCAGCATACACGTCTTGCTCTGCCCTCACCAACTAATGACACTAGTTAGCCCTTGTCTTTTTTATATGTGGACAGTAATATCTCCTTGCCAGATGGAACAGGCTCAGCTCCCAACCTTTCCTCAGAGGACTTATTTGCTAAATGCTCTCTCCTGAGCTTATTTCCCATTGTCCATGCTTTTTTCAAAAATACAGAACCTCAAATTGGGTGCTGGATTCCAAATGAGACCTAAGCAGATAAGAAAGATCACCTCATTTTACATTAAATATTCTTAATAAAGTTCTGAACAGTGTATGTCTTTTTGCAATAGTTTATTAGCAAATTTTGTGAATTAGTAAATAAACAAACATGATAAAAATTAAGGACATGTATTTGTTCATTTATTTTCAAAAGTACAGGTGGTATGAATTATTTGGCAAGCCTTAATTAGATTAGTTGTACTGTAGTATATTTTTAGAAGTAAAAAAGAAGTTATGAAATAATATCAGACCTCACTACCAAACATTAAATCTTTGCTATAAAATAGGTGGAGCCCACTAGGTTTTTACAAATTACCAGGTTTTCAGTTTAGCAAAGTAAGAATTAGTCAGGTTCTATTATACATAATAATGTGCTATATTTATTCAGCCTATGAGTAGATTGGTGAGTTGGGAAGGCATATTCCTCTGTGTGTGTGTGTGTGTGTGTGTGTGTGTGTGTGTGTGTTTGTTTTACATTGTTTAGTGCAAGGAAGGTACTATGACAAATTCATTTTTAAAAGTGTAAGGTGCTGTACAAATTAGGTGCAACCCTTTGGATTCTGGAAAGCTGCCAGTGCCCCAACATTTGGGAGACCTTTCCCAATTATCTCCCACTTCATACAGAGGCACTTTAAATGAAAAGGTAGTGTTGCTTAGTGGAGATCTGGATTCCATTCGCAGCTCTGCCACTGGTCTGCTGGGTGACTTTGAGCAAGTCACTTTATCTCTCTGTGCTTCAGTTTCCCCATCTGTAAAATGGGGATAATGAGACTGCCCTCCTTTGTAAAGCACTTTGAGATCTACTGATGAAATGTGCTATATAAAAGCTAGGTATTATTATATTTATGTATGTCATTATTCCTTCCAAAGGACTCATTTTTACATTTCATTATTTCAAGCCATTTCTCCAATTTAATTAGATTGTTTTATATTTTAATGTTCTCATCCAACGTATTTGCTATCCCCTATGAACATCACATAATCCACAAATTTGC
This sequence comes from Emydura macquarii macquarii, assembly GCF_026122565.2. NCBI lineage: Eukaryota > Metazoa > Chordata > Testudines > Chelidae > Emydura > Emydura macquarii. The sequence goes on along the minus strand of NW_027133829.1, from coordinate 11,413,064 downwards.
TTAGCATACTCACCGCACCATTCTCCAAAACAACAACTACAAACACATTAACCTTTTCAGTACACTTTAGTTATAAAGATCGTTTTCTCTCCATTTAAAAAATGTATGTGATTGAATCTGATTGCTTGAGAAAGCAAGACACTCATAGTCCAGACTACAGCCACTTTTCTGCTAAACGGCTCTGCTGAGGCACCTCAGTCTTGACCTGCACCACCCACTCTCATCTCAGTCCTGAGATTTCTTTGAGCACAGTCTGCCGGTCATGCTGCGTTACATGGGGAATGATGTGGACTAGGATGAGACTACTAAAATCATTCTTACTTCTGAGCTCATCAGGGTTTAAACATACATCTGTGGAAATGCATCAGCTCAGAGTTCTACCTAGTCCCACAAAGAGAAATAGTAATGATGGGAGATGAGCGAAGGTTTGGGAAGAGGAAGAAGGTAATGACCAACACCATAAAGCTGTACGTTGTTTGCAACTGTTTACTCCAAGCTGCAATTTCAATTACACAACCCTAATTCTGTAACTACACCAAAACAGCACCAACTCAACCCACCTTGCGCTGTCCTGCTCCCCGCCTAACACAGACAAAAGGAAGGATGTGAGCTGAACGAACAGAACTGCTATGTAAAGCAGCCAGACAGTACAGAGAGTATTCAAGCGGACTGAAATCACACTTCTGTGATAGAAGTACAGAATAATTACGGCACTGTTATGGAAATCGCAGCCTAGAACTCCCGATAAGAAGCCAGATAAAGATACCGTTGAAGTAGTTTCTTGGAAGGAAGAGAATTCAAACAAACCAGTACTATCCATAATTAAACTCTGTCCTTCAGCTGAAGACACGCACACATGCCCCAAGTGAAATGGCATCCTTTATAAATTACAATTTAATCTCAAGGGAATTTTTATTTGAAGTAATAAAATATATGGGTATATACCATACTGTCTGCAGCCCCTCCGAAAGATCACATGTGGTGTTATATATCGAGCTAAGGACACCAGCAAGGGATGGAAATGCTGCCCAGGCAGACCCACCTTTCCATGGGGAAGGATGGGAAAGAAAGTACTTCAAGTCATTTCTCCTAGCACACATGGAGTGGCATTGCCTGGCCACATCAATCCCTCCCCCAGAGGGATAATCTTCATGACACAGGGCAGTCATGAAAGGAAGAGAGGGACAAAAGGAAAATCCCGAGGGCTCTAAAAGGAGCTCTAATAAATCCACAGTGGGCATGGGGAGACCCAACTAACAGGATTATTTTTACTGCATTAATAGGGAAGTTAATAGTCTGATCATACAGGTTCCTTCATCACGGTGAGAGAGACAGCAAGATCTAGTCTTCAGGAAACACAGCAGGGACAGGGGGCCTTCCTAGCTGCCTCCACCTATTGTGCTACGAGGTATGAACACAGCTTATTTTTAAAACTATTCATACCAATTGGAAGGTCAGACTAGATGACCATAAGGATCTCTTCTGGCCTTGGAATCTACAAATTCCTTTTACTGCAGCCACTTACTTCCTAAACTCTGTCTAAGACCATTATAACTGACACTCAACTCAGCCTCGTCACATCTCTCCTCGTCATCCTATCCAGAATCTTAAATCAAATCCTCCTCTGGCCTAACACGTTTGGATAACAAGGAGCCTCAAGTCTCTATGCTATTTCGAGTGTTCTTTTGCTGTATTAGCAGATGGACAGGAACAAGAGACCATACCTAATTTGCATAAAATGGACCAAATCGCAGATGCTCTTGTCTTAAATTTTTGCCCTGCACCTAGCAATACCAGACCCTTGAGTATCTTTATTTTTTGTGGGACTATTTGTCAAAAAGGCAATTCAGATTTACCCAAATCCTTCTCAAATCTGCTTACCCGCCACCCGATTCCACTTCGCAGTTGTGGCCTCCCAGTCTCGTATCAGCTCCTGACAAGAGAGCCAAGCTCATCCCTGACATAAATCCATTGGTTTCAACGGAGCTACACCAGGAATGAATTTGGTTCACACAGTTTGCATTTCATGAGATTTTGGAACAAACTGATAAACAGTAATAAATCACCAGAAATAGATGGTATTCACCCAAGAGTTCTGAAGGAACTCAAACATGAAATTGCAGAACTACTAACTGGGACATTGCTTAAATCAGCCTCTGTACCAGATGACTGGAGAATAGCTAATGTGATGCAGATTCTTTAAAAAGGCTCCAGCAGCAATCCTGGCAATTACAGGCTGGTAAGTCTAACTTCAGTACCAGGCAAACTGGTTGAAACTATAGTAAAGAACAAAATTATCAGACACACAGATCAACACAATATGTTGGGGAAGTGTCCACATGGCTTTTGTAAAGGGAAATCATGCCTGACAATCTCCTAGAATTATTTGAGGGGGTCAACAAACATGTGGAGAAGGGTGATCCATGTTTTTACAGTGGAAAGAGGTGAACAGCATGGTCTCCCAAAAGTCTGTACTGGAACCAGCGCTGTTCAACATATTCATAAATGATCTGGAAAAAGGGATAACCAGGCAGGGGGCAAAATGTGCAGAGGATACAAAAATTACTCAAGACAGTTAAGTCCAAAGCAGACTACGAAGAGTTACAAAGGGATCTCACAAAACCAGGTGGCTGGGCAAGAAAATGGCAGATGAAATTCAATGTCGATAAATGCAAGTAATTCACATTGGAAAACATAATCCCAACTATAAATACCAAAATGATGCTGTCTAAATTAGCTGTTACCACTCAAGAAAGAGATCTGAGAGTCATCCTGTATAGTTCTCTGAAAACATCTGCACAGTGTGCAGCAGCAGTCAAAAAAGCTAACAGAATGTTAGGAACTAGTAAGCAAATGGATTGATAATAAAACAGAAGGTATCATAATGCCACTATAAAAATCCCTGGTAAACACACACCGTGAATACTGCGTGTAGTTCTGGTCACCCCATCTCAAAAAAGATATATTAGAATAGGAAAAGGCACAGAGAAGGAAAACAAAAATGATGAGGGGGGTATGGAACAGCTCCCACCTGAGGACAGATTAAAAAGACTGACTGTTCAGCCTGGAAAAGAAACAACTAAGGGGGGATATGATAGAAGTCTATAAATCATGAATGGTGTGGAGAAAGTGAAAGGAAAGTGTTATTTACTCCTTCACATAATGGAAGAATCAGAGGTCACCCAATGAAATAAATAGGCAGCAGGTCTGAAATAAACACAAGGAAGTACTTCTTCACGCAACTCGTAGTCAACCTGTGGAACTCGTTGCCAGGGGATATTGTAAAGGCCAAATGAAATAACCGGGTTCAAAAAAGAATTAGATAAATTCATGTAAGATAGGTCCAACAATGACTATAAGCCAAGATGGTCAGGGATGCACCCCAATGATATGGGTGTCCCTAAACCTCTGACTACTTGAAGCTGGGACTGGATGACAGGATGGATCACTGAATAATTGCCCTGTTCAGTTCACCCCCTCGGATGCTAGCTGGACCTTTGGTCTGACCTATTATGGCCATTCTTATGACAGCTGCAACCACAATATCACAGCATTACTCTATCAATGCAGATCGTATTCAGAACTCACTGTGTTGGTCAGGAGTGTCTCTTAATGGAAGACAAGGTACCCCTCTTAAAACAGTTCTGCATCTATGGTATTTTTTTCCTCTGAGAGTCTTAATACAAATCTTGATACAAAAGTAAGTGGAAGTTGGCAATGTGGAGAGTATTGTGGCTAACAGCAGCTAGAAGCCAACGGCATAAAACAGTAAGGCACTTCCTATGTGCACAAATCGCACTGCCTTGAGTGATCGCTGTTGCAGAGCAGGGTTTGTAAATTTTTTGTAAGTGTGCTGGGAGAACCTGTTTATAGACTACATGGTATATTACATTATGTGATCACTTCTTGCAGAAAGAAGTAGGAGCTGAGAGGACCAGCTAGCCAAATTTCACCGACATAGTTAAGCCTTCCTGCCTACATTACAAAGCCACCTTTCTGCACATGGACTGAGCAGTGACCATGTGCTAGCACTTGCTGCAAGCACGGCTATAGTCTGGTTACAAAATTTGCATTTATTGTGTGTGGAAGCAGGCTGTGTTTGTCCACATCCAGGCTGTGACCTGGTTACAAATGTGGCAAAAAAACTCTACTATGGAGATGAGCCTTTTAATTCAGAGAGGAGGCCAGAGACAACAGGTCCCAGGAGATGGAACAAGACTGCATACTGGGGGTCATAATTTCCATGGTCTGCATCTCCACATCAAAGAGGAGGGCAGTCCCTGACCGCAGTGTAGATGTGCAAGCCACAATGTGGTCTCTCTTACAATTGAGCATGTGATCCATACTTTCTTTCCTAATAGTCCTTAAAACAAAAACAAACAAACCACACAGCATACACCACACACAGAGAGAAGTTACAAAGAAGAGAGAAATCTTTGCCCATTAACTTGTATTAAGTTTACCAATGAAATTTTTTTTAGAGTGAAATGGAGGTGTTGGGGGGAATTGCAAATCCTCCTCCAGTTACATAATTATATTTCGATGCAACTGTGACAGGTGGGAAAAAGCACAATCTACTAGCTTTACACATCTGCATTGTTACCTTCACTTTTTCTCTTCTCAAGCAGCAGAAAAGACAATTTTCATCAAAAGACCAATCAGAAACACCTTCGGGCTCACAGTCTGTAAATCAGAGGAATAGCAAATTACTTCATATTCATAAACCACAACTTGCGGGTGCCAAAAGACAAACACCAATAAATACCTGTTTCATAACATCCTTCCCTAGATTCTGCAGATGCAGATTTGGTTACTAGCATGTTTTAAATCCCAGAATATTACAAAAACATGCATTCGATCTACGCACAATGAACCTGTTTTTTTCTAAGCAACGCCAAATACACTGCCAGCTACATAAAGATGAACGCACACTCATTAGTAATTTTAGCCAATATGAAACTAACTGTGAGCACTGCCTGGGGGAGGGGGAAAAAAGCACAAATCACCACGGTAACACACATTTTCTAGAGGCAGAGCTGAAATTGCTTCTGTTGTTAGAAATGCAGAACAAGACACAAAAATAAAGACTGAATACCTTTAAACAAACTGAGATCTTTTAATAATCCAGGTCCAAACAGCCCTTCTAGAATACTTTCAAACCCTAAAAGCAAAGAAAAGAATTGTTAGCTTTCTAGATTAAGTACGTCACTACCAGAATATTTACAATAGCAGTTCTGTATTTATCTGTTCCAAGAACAGATGTGAACATGTTTTTTCCTAGTACTTCCAAGATCTATGGTCATTTGTAATGACTAAACTACCAAAAATCATAACAGAACCTAGAGTTCAGTTTCATTACAGTACTTTTACAAATAATTGGCTTACAAGACTGAACTGTTAGACATTAATGGAAATGATTTTGGAAAGGTAATAGGAAGTTTTAGCTTCTACAATGTACCTCTCAATTAAAGGGATTTTCCCAAAATATTCATTACCTAAGCATCCAATTCAATTTCAAAAGATGTATATTACCCAGTGAAAAGCCCTTTGGCCTCTTCATTACAAATGATTCTGAGCCTTGTTATACAAGTTCTAAATCTCAACAGTCTGAATTTTAACAGAGGCTAGAGTCAATTTTCAAACTTCCTAACTTGTTGGGTAGGGGGAATCCTAAAAGGAAGAGAATTTTAGCAATCCTATACGACAAAAGAAACAAATTCAAATAATTATATATTCAGTGTCACAGGCCTACATCTTATACATAGTCTGATTTACCCTCATGCAATGTTCTATGCCTTTTTAAGTACTAATTCATTTTACCTCCCTCAGAAAAAGATTAACCCTCCCTCCTAAATTAGTGCCACTATGTAACGTATTATTAATCTAAATCTATCTAGCAACAAAGTCTACAGAGGCATTAACTACCCAATACTGACCAAAGACAAGTTAAATAGGAGTGAATATTGAAAGGGTGAAGACAGTCTTAAAAAGGGACACAGTCAACTCAATCCTATTTTTGTATGAAAATGTTTTGCCTAGTACTGCCATAAGCAACACCTAGGATTATTATAACTGAAAAAAACAAAGAAAAAATTTCTCTAAGTATGGTTACTCTGTGCATTTGATAGTACTTCGTGTACAGCCAGTTCATCAGTTTCTCCTGTTTGTGTGGGTCTTGCAAACACAGCAATAGGAGAGAGAAAATCATATTTGCAAGAGAAGAAAATGTGATTGTAAAACCACAGAAATTGTCAAGGGGTCTCAGGAATAGAAAAAGTGCCTAAAAGTACTTTCAGTTTTGTTTTTAAACTGGCTAGAATTCAAGTTGATGGTATCCCTTTAAAGAAACCAAACTTGATACTGGAAAAGAGCAGAGTTATTTCAGAAGGCAGCACTGTTCCCCGTGCACACAGAATCCTGACCTGATGTCACATGTCTTATCCTTTGGACAGCATGGTCAATATCCGAGTGGAGACCCTGAATAGCACTACTCTCCCATTTGATGCTAGCTACAGTTCTCGGGCAACACTAGAAGCATTAACAACATTAGACATCAGATCTAAGACCCTGAAAGCACTTCTAGCATTTAATGCCATTTAGATGCTAAAAGCACTGCCAAGGCATGATATCAATGTGGTAGTACATCTAGCATGAACACAGAGACTGGTGCTAATATTTAATGCTACAAGAGCAGAAGTGGAGAGCCAAAGTGAACAAATGAAACAGTGGTGTGGAAAAATATAGATGAGAGTGAAGAGAAAGAGGGAAGAGATGAGAGAACATCAGAGGGAGGATTTTTTTTTTTTTTTTTTTTTTTTTAAAGGCAGAGGAGATAAAGAAAAAAGATCCCATCAAACAGCACCTTGTCAGGCAGACAAGCAGCACTGCCTCCAAAAAAAGCCAATTCAGGCTTCAGGAAGTGGCAGGAACAATGGGGAAAGGCCGACCCACCTTACCTAAGGGAAGAAAAATAGAAGAATCAGGGTATTGACCCTTATGTGTTTCAAATTTTGACCCTTTACTATTAATGATGGGACAATGACCCATAACAATCCACTTCTGACATGAATCCTAAAGTAATATGGCCAACCAAACTCACACCTTTTAACTTGTTTGTTGTTAAAAATCAGTGAAACTCAGAGATTTAACTCAAACTCACCATTCCTAAAATAGTAATTGACGATGACTCATGCCCCAGTTTGTCATGCATGCAACAGCATATTGAAATCACTGCCAAGTTTTACAGCTTGAATATCGTACAACCGTAGTTCGCTAGCCCACTGTTCTCACTGATGTTAATGCCACTCAGTTTTTATTAATATTAAATATTGGATTTAGCAGTTGCATAGCAACGGCAGAACATCTTATGTGCGATGCTTGACATTAAAAATGGCAAATAAGGGAAGAATGAATGTATTCAAAAATTATACTGAGGACCTGGCAGAACAGCCACGTAGCCCAACAAAAAAAAAATGTAGAGTGCAACATAGCAAAGGTAGAATAAGACTTGCCATGTTTTGTTCAATCACTTAGGACTCCAAAAAAGCATTTGTGCAGAATGAATCATGCATAACAACTGAAAACAAAATCTTGAAAAAGGAACTGCCTACTTTTTATAGTATTTTTTCTCTCCATTGTCACTGCTCTTAGAAGCTTGAAAAGAACATTTCTTTTCCCACCGATTTTGTCCTTTTCCATTTGGAAGATGATTTTTTTCCTGCATTTCAAATGGAATAAAAATTAACATGGCTGCCTTTGTTAAATTCCTCATGCGTAATACTTTCATCATCTATATTAGGGTTTGATAGTTCACAGCAGCTACAGAGCAGGGCCAGTGGAAAAATCACAGAAGTCACAGACAATGAGGAGAGGGAGGAGAATGAAGATCTGATGATTTTGGAGAGTTTCTGCAGTTTTTAACATTTCCCATGTTGTGCCACAGAATCTAAACTTCTATACTTTTTAAAGCTTGTCTATTGTTAAAAGTGACCTGCAGAGGGAAGGTAGGGAAAAACAAACAGGATTTGTCTTTTTATTCTTTATATTAATAATGCTCAAAAAAAGTGTTGGGGTATTTTTGTTTTTTGCACATTAGATGTTAGCTCTTGTTCACCCTAGAAGGCTCTCTGACAACCAGAGAATTAATAAAACAGTCAAAAACCTCAAAACTGAGAGAGGAATAAATGTTTATATACAGACTATTCAACATTTTTACATATTGTAATACCCATTTCCTTCAATACCTAAAATCATGACTTTAGGTGCGAGAGTTAACAATACGTCCTCCAGCAACACCTGGGAAGAGCAGACTTCACACTGACCATCCTGACATTTGTTTGTAAGATTTAAAAAACCCTACACGTTGCCAGGCTTCTTTGTCCATCATATAAAGAAGCAACAGGTACAGCCCCAATTAAAAAACAAACAAAAACACCTTTTGCAGGTCACCTTTGAGACCCTCCCCAATGCACACCAGCAAGTCCCTGTCCCCTTGACCCAGTCTTGCAAAGGAATGTGAATTCGCTCCTTCACAACTATGTGCACCTTCATGAAGTGTTGGCTTCAAAGCTTGGATGTGCCATGTACAGTAGAACCTCAAAGATACAAACACCTCAGGAATGGCGGTTGTTCATAACTCTGAAATGTTCGTAACTCTGAACAAAACATTACGGTACATACCCTGCAGTCAGTGTTTTCCAGCTGAGGCTGGGAGAGATCTCCGCAAAGGTGGCACCTGGCAGCACTGCCTGGTCTGCAAGCAGCTCTCTGCCCTATTCTTGTTTCTTGCCTTTGGGCTGAACTGGGGGAGCGTGCCTCTCACCCTTGGCACGACAAGCCCTAGCCCCAGCCTCAGCCGCCTCTCCCCGGGCCTCACCCTGCTCTGTGCACTGCACACCGCAATCCAAGGCAGCATGTGGCAGGGGGTTGGTGCCAGCCTGCTGCCAGCGTCCCTCCTTCCCCTGCCCCTTGCACTCCCAGACGTGCTGGCAGGACCCAGGAGTGCAGCTGCAGGCAAAGCTTGGGCCACATCGGTGCACAGGCTGTGGCTCTTTAAAACTCCTCCAGAGCGCTACGTGCAGGCAGCAGCTCGGACTCTGGCTCCCGCTCCAGGCCAGGCTTTGGCTGCAACAGCAGCACTCCCATTCTAGCACCAGCAGCATCGGTAGCTCTGGCTGCCGCAGCTTCTTTCCTGGGCCTGGACTGAGCTCGCAAGCTTGTTCCCTTCCTGACGGGGGATGGGGTGGGGTGGTGAAAACAGCTTCCCCCTCCCAGTGGGTGGTGTGTGAGTGAGTGAGTGAGTGAGAGAGAGAAACAGTGCCTGCGGCTTACAGGAAACAGCGCAGACCCCAGGCTGCTTCTGCTCTTCATGCTTGGGCTGCCTCGGGCTGGCAGCAGGGGCTCGCAGCACTGCCTGTGAACCTCAGCGTCTTCACCTCCTAACTGTAAGGGGCTGTTCCTCACATGGCAAGTGGAGTTGGGGACAGGAAACCCAGATGTGTGCCAACCTCTAAGATGCAATACAGGCACAGCGTAGTATCTGCTTTCTTCCCCTCCTCCGCTGCTGCCTGATTGCTTACTTCCGGTTCCATATGGTGTTCGGTTGATCAGTCAGTTCATAACTCTGGTGTTCGTATCTTTGCAGTTCTACTATACATGCTAACTGTAGTAAGCTCAATAAAGCAAGTTGACTATCCAGGTTTTCATACCATGTTCACATAGAACCAGAGTGCCTTTGTCCCTTTATCTAGACAACCTTAAAAAGAGAATGGACACAATCTTTTTTTCCCTAAACATATGACATGGCAAAGAGGTATTATGGTGCCACAATGTAACAAAGAGTTTTCCTAAACCATTATCAACAGAATAGTTGCTCAATACTTCAAGTTTTACAAAAGGTCTAATTAGGGAGTAAGCACCTCAGGTCTTCTTTTAAACCAATATGGAGCTAACATTTTCAGTGCTTAACCCACCATAAGGCTGCTTAAAACATTAATGATGAAAAAAATATTAGTGAAGCTGTAAACTTTGCCCCCCTCAAAGGGAAAAAGCATCACCAAACTCAGAAACTGTATACTGTTTTGGCTGTGGCCTTTGGCCTCTCCTACTCCTACTTCCCCAGAGTTTGTCACTAACTCAGGTGCAGACAAGATCTACTAGGACTTTAACCCCCATGATCTCATCCTCACACCCTTACAAACCACAAGGACTTCCACTAAAGTCAATAAATGGGGCTCTCCACGGGCACAGAAATTCACTCATGCAGACAGACTGCAGAATTGAAGCCTGTGATTATTCTAAGGCAAACATTGGCTTTGGATCAAATACATCACATTTCATTTGTGTGTAGAGCACTATATACAAGTTAGGACAGAAATAACAACACAAGCAAAACAACCATTTTAGCCTTCTTAAAACTGTTACTTTTCTTAATTTTGTACCATGGAAAAGAGTATACTAATTGCAAGGTTTAGGTCTCACTTCACCGCTTAACATAGGTAAACAGACATTTTCTTCCTGCTTAGCTGAGCAAGTTTTTGCCTGTAACAGCTTAGGAATTTTAAAAGAAACAGTACCACATCAAGTTGATCTAAGTAAGTAACTGTGTTCAAGTCTGAATGACCATAACACCTTAGTTAAAAACTAAACATCACCAAGGACCCAATGATAGGAATGTCCCCACAATTTATTTATAGGTACCCTAAACCTTTGTCTCAGGCATTTGGGAAGAGTCCATCATTATTGTATTGGGTCATCCACTGAAAAGTCACTAAAGTGTGCACAAAAACAAAAACAGGTACTTTGGGTAGAACCCAAAAATGTGTTTTAGTGAATTTTTAAAACTTTATGGGTTTTATTTAAAGTAGTAGATTTTGTTTATATTGGGTTAATAGAGGGGCCTGCTCAATGGCCTGGTTGCAATAGCTGTAACGTGGGAAGGATTGGGGAAGAAGATCAGAGAACATTTTACTAGATGCCCAGAAAGACACAATCGAGAAAGAAGGCTATGGTGGTTAAAAAAAACAACCTGGCTTAGAGGGAAGTGATAGCAGCTATAAAATATTACACATGCACGCACATGTGTGTATCTGTTATTATATATATATATATATAAAAATATAAATGAAAAAAGGGCAAGTTGATTGTTTTTTTCTGTTATATTCATTACTATTAACCTTTCATAACTGTTGTTCTTCAAGATGGGTTACTCATGTCCATTCCGTGTTCGGTGTGTACGCACCACGTGCACTGTTGCTGTTGGGCCGGCTCTTGCACCCTCTGGAGCCATGCACGTATGTGCCAGTACAAGGGACATTGCACCCTCTCAGTTCCTTCTTGCTAGTTAACTCCAATAGAGGAGTAGGAAGGCAGGTCATGGAATGGACATGAGCAGCACATCTCGAGGAACAACAGTTACAAAAGGTTAGTAACTGTTTTTTTCTTCTTTGAGTGCTTGCACATGTCCATTCCATGCAAGGTGATTCACAAGCAGTACTCCAGGAGGTGGGCTCAGAGTTCATGGACATGCTGACTACAACACTGCTCTTCCAAAACTGACTCTTCCAAAACAGGCCTGTTGGGTGATGGTGTAGTGGGATGAGAAGGTATGTACTGATGTCCGGGTCGCAGCTCTGTAGATATCCTGGATTGGGACCTGTGCGAGGAACACTGCTGATGACTCCTGAGCTCTTGTGAAGTGAGCAATTAAGATGGCCAGAGGAGGAACATTCGCCTGCTCGTAGCAAGCATGGATACAGGCAGTTATCCAGGATGAGATCCTCTGAGCTGACACAGGGAGCCCTCTTATCCTTTCCACTATTGCTATGAAGAGCTGCGGGGACGACGGAAAGATTTAATCCTCTCAGTATAAAAGGCGAGGGCACGACTAACATCCAACGAGTGAAGCAGTCATTCCTCAGACTTCTTGTGAGGTTTCAGGAAGAAGACTGGCAGGAAAATGACCTGGTTGTTATGGAATTGCAACACCAGCATCTTTGGCAGGAAGGCAGGTTGCAGGTGCAGTTGGACCTTGTCCTTGAAGAACACCACGTGGGGTGGTTCTGAGGTAAGGCCTTGATTTCAGAGACCCTTCTGGCCAAGGTGACTGCCACTAGGAAGGCAACGTTCCAAGAGAGGAGTAACAGGGAGCACGATGCTAGTGGTTCAAAGGGGGGACTTATGAGCTTCGACAGAAGCAGGTTTAGGTCCCGGGGGGGGGGGAGAAGGGGAGGATCGGCTTGCAGACCTGAGGATAGAGCCTTTCCGGGCCCTTGAGAAACCGAACCATCATCCCATGGAAGAACACTGACTTGCTGTTCGCTGGAGGATGGAAGGCTGAAATGGCTGCCAAATGCACCTTAATACACAAGCGGGCCAGACCCTGCTGCTTTAGATAGGACAAATAATACAAGATAGACTGAAGGGAAGCTCAAGATGGAGAAAGAACGCGTTCAAAAGTCCAACAACTTCCACTTGGCCAAGTAGGTAACTCTGGTGGAGTGCTTTCTACTATCTAGCAAGATCTGCCAAACTTGTTCCGAGCAGGCCTGTTCTTCAGGGTTCAGTCATGCAGGATCCATGGAGTCAGATGCAGGGGGGTGAGGCTCAGGTGAAGCAACCAGTCATGGTCTTGTGAAACCAGATCTAGATGGAATGGGAGCAAGAGTGGAGTGGCCACCAAAAGACCCGGAAGCAAGCCAAATCAATGCTGGCACAGCCACACTGGGTCTATCAGAGTAACACTTGCCTTGTTCCGTTTGATTTTTAGGAGTACCTTGTGAACCCAGAGCATCAGGGGAAAGGCGTAAAGTAGCTGGTCTGTCCATGAGAGCAGAAAGGTGTTGAAGAGGGAGCCTGGGCGGTGAAAAAAAACTGGCAGCCTTTTCTGTTCTGGCTGGTAGCGAACAGGTCTGCCTGGGGAGGCCCCCACCTTTGAAACCTCTGAGTGAAGGGACCCCATTCGTGGTGAGAGGAGAAGGATCTGCTGATGTGATCCGCCAGCACATTCCAGGCTCCCAGGAGATGTGACGTCTTGAGGTGAATGGAGTGTTCCATGCAGAGGTCCCACAGACAGATGGCCTCCTGACACAAGGCCGAAGATCAAGCCTCTCCCTGCTTGTTGATGTAAAACATGGACGCAGTATTGTCTGTCAGAACTTGCATCACCTCACCTGAGATCTGGGGAAGGAACATTTGGCATACTAAGTGTACCGCCCTGATCTCCCTGATGTTTTTGTGTAGGGACAGTTCTTCTTGGAACCACAGGCCCTGAATCCTGAGATTACTGAGGTGGGCTCCTCACCCTAGATTTGATACAACCATACAAGATTAATATAATGCCATATAATACAATACAAAATTAAGGCTACCAACAGTTGAGGGGTAACAAAGGGCACCTTCACCATTACCGATCTCAGCTCTTACTACCAGTCCAAGAAGGTGTGAACCAGGGTGGGAACTGTGACCACTGAGTCCAGGTGGTTTCTGCTCAGGAAGTACACTGATGTTAGCCACCTCTGGAGGGGCCTGAAGTGCAGCCTTGCATGCTGAACTACATAAGTACATGCTGCCATGTGCCCCAGCCGCTTGAGGCAAACTTGCTGTGACTGGGTGGACCATGACCTTGGATATCAGGTCTGACATGGCCTGGAGGTGGGTCTTGGCTTGGGTCAAGTAGAGAGAGCACTGACCCAATAAATTCTATTTGCTAGACCAGGACCAGAGCTAACTTCTGGTTTATCAGCAGGCCCAGCACTCTGAAGGTGGCTTGGATCATGCTAATACTGTTCTGTATTTGAGCCTGCAACCAACCTTTGATCAGCCAGTCATTGAGGTATGGATAAACCTGTATGCCTGACTAAGGCCACTACAACTGCCAATCACTTCGTAAAAACGCAACGGCTGCCGATAGGTCAAAGGGAAGGGCGGGGAATTGGTAGTGATGTTCACCCATTATAAACCTGAGAAATCTTCTGTGACCACAGAGGACAGAAATGTGAAAATGTGTGTCCTTTAAGTCGAGGGCAGCGTACCAGTCTCCAGGATCCAGGGAGGGAATGATGGAGGCCAGGGAGACCATTTGGAACCTGTTTCTTGAGATATCAACGATTATTTTTGCTCTGTACTTGGGGAAAAAGCAGGATGATGTATTCATATCCGATGATGATGCTATATTTACTGTTGGAATGGAAAATAAGGATGATGTTAAACAGCAGCTACTAAAGTAAGACAGATGTAAATCAGCCAGTCCAGATAACTTGGATGCAAGAGTTTTTAAAGAGCTGACCAAGGAGCTCACTGGACAGTTAATGTTTTTTTTAAGCAAATTTTGGAATGCTGGGGAAGTTCCAGAGGACTGGAAGAAAACTAATGTAGTGCCAATATTTTAAAAGTGCAAACAGAAATGGCCCAAGAAGTTACAGGCCGGTCACTCTGATTTCAATCCTGGGCAAAATAATGGAAGAGCTGATACATGAATCGATTAATAAAGAATTAAAGGAGGATAATATAATTAATGACAATAAACATGGGTTTATGGAAAACAGATCTTGTCAAAGTAACTTGATATCTTTTTTTAAGAGATGACAAGTTTGGTTGATAATGGAAATAGTGTTGATACTTAAGACTTCTGTATGGCATTTGACATGATATCACACAACACTTTGATTAAGAAACTAGAACGATACAAAATTAACACAGCACACATTAAATGGATTAAAATCTGGCTAACTGGTACATCTAAAAACGAACTGTAAATGAGGAATCATTGAGTGGGTGTGGTCCCAGAGGGATTGGTTCTTGGTCCTACATTATTTAACATTTAAATAATAATGAGGACAGGTCACAGATTCAGAATGATCTAGATCACTTGGTAAGCTGGGCACAATCAAACAATATGTGTTTCAGTATGGACAAATATAAGATTATACATGTAAAATCATAAGAACATAGTAAGCCATATTTATGGTACTCTATTCTGGAAAGGAGTGATTCTGAAAAAGATTTGGGGGCTGTGCTAGATAATCAGCTGAACATGAGCTCCCAGTGCAACACTGTGGCTTAAAAGTGCTAATGCGATATTGGGATGTATAAAAAGGGGACTATCAAGTAGGAGTAGGTAGGTTATATTACCTCTGTATTTTGCACTGGTGTGGTGACTATTGAAATAGTGTCCAGTTCTGCTGTCCACACTTCCGGAAGGCAGTTGCACATGGAGAGGGTCCAGAGAAGAACCACAAAAATCATTAAACACTTGGAAAACATGCCTTATAGGAGACTCCAGGAACTCAATCTGTTTAGCATAACCAAGTGAAAGTCACCCCTGAACTTGATCATAGTTTACATGCGGAACAAAAATTTGATTGTAGAGGGTGCTTCAATCTAGCAGACAAATGTATAGCAAGATCGAATGGCTGGAAGTTTAAACTAGACAAATTCAGACAAGAAATAAGATGCAATTTTTAATAGTGAGGGTAATTACCCTTTAGAACAACGTGCCCAGGATTGTGGTGGATTCACCGTCTCTGAAATTGTTTAAATCAAGACTGGATTTTTTCTAAAAGATACGCTTTAGTTCAACCACAGCTATAGACTCGAAGCAGGAACTAATTTAGAGAAGCCCGACCATCTGCATTATGAAGTCACACTAGATAAGGGGTGGGCAAACTGTGGCCTGCGGGAGGCATACGGCCTGTCTGAGCTTTTAATCAGGCCCTCCAGCCCAACCAGCGGTCCACGGAAAGGTTGTGGCACACACTATGAAGCGCCGCGGCGGCTGCTCCCCCCTCCCAGCCTTTCCCCTTCTCCCCCCATGCGGGCCCAGCGGCGCCCTGACTAGAGCTGCTCCAAGCCCCAAGCAGTGCTGCACGGCAGCCACTCCCCCCGTACAGCCCTGCCCCTTTCCCCCACCCTTCTGTATGGCCCACCATACAATTTCTATACGCAGATGTGGCCCTCAGGCCAAAACGTTTGCCCATCCCGGCACTAGATGATCATAATTGACCCTTCTGGCCTTAAAATATATTAAACTATGTGATATTAAATCACCCATGTCTGAAACAGAATGGCAAAACTTTGCAATACCAAGATGGAACAAGTGACGAAAAAAAAACCCCACTGAAAATATTGATTTTGATGTTTTTAAATAGCTGTCACAATGTCAGTGGGGACGTGTGTAATTACAAAGTGTCAACTTATTCTTTTTATCAATGGAATACAATATGAAAGATCACCACAGGCGCCTATCAGCAGAGTTGTTATTTTTAAGTGTACAGGGCCAACAGCATTAAGTGCTTTACAGACAGGCACGAAGATGCCTGCCTTCAAAGAGCTGACAAAGTAGACAGCAAGCAAAGGAAGCAGGAATAAGGGGCAACAAAAAGTAGAGCATCATTAGGGTTTTTTTATTTTTAATTTCTCCGAGTTTGGTGTTTAAACTTTTCGGTTTATCATTTAACACTACTCTGCAAGGTAGAAAGTTGGATTTTCGAATTATTATCTTCCTTCCTCAAGCCAACAATGGCCTGGGTAAACAGATAGCCTTTCTACTATGCCCTGAATATCACAACTCTGGTTCTATAAAAGCAATAGCGAAGTGAATGCCAGAGGGGGAAAAAACCAGACATCTGCTGAAGATGCTATGACCCCAGCTGTTTAAACCTATGGTTTGAAAGCAAGAGTACATCAGCTGATCTCAAATGTCACAACAGGCTCAGTTTCTCCAGTAGCCAGGACCCAAACAACATAGGATCTTTACACAGCAGACACTTTCAACTGCACCTAGAAGCCAGGTCCTGAAACAGGTCCTCTCCTGGATCAGTAACTGGTTAAAAGACAGGAAACAAAGGATAGGAATAAATAGTCCGTTTTCAGAATGGAGAGAGTAAATAATGATGTGCCCCAGGGGTCTGTACTGAGACCAGCACTGTTCAGCATATTCATCAATGATCTGGAAAAGGGGGTAAACAGTGAGGTGGCAAAATTTGCAGATGATACTAAACTACTCAATACAGCTAAGTCCAGAGCAGACTGTGAAGCGTTACAAAGGGATCTTGCAAAACTGGGCGACTGGGCAACAAAATGGCAGAGGAAATTCAATGTTGATAAATGCAAAGTAATGAACATTGGAAAACATCATCCCTACGATACATACAAAACGCTGGGGTCTAAATGAGCTCTTAGCACTCAAGAAAGATCCTGGAGTCACTGTGGATAGTTGTCTCAAAACATCCACTCAATGTACAGAAGCCAGTGCATGCTTTGGGACACTGGTACAACATGCTTCCTGCCAAGCCAAGTCCCCGCCACTTTCTGCACCAGCTGCAGTTTAGTGCCTTCCAATGGAAGCCTGCACAATTTATCACAGTAATATACAATCTAGAAGACACAAAGGCATGGCTGACACTAGCAAGGTCCAGAGAGAGAAACTGTCAAAACAGTCAGACAAAATGCAGATAAAAATACTTTAGCTATCTATGCCACTGGAGAGTCCAGAAGCAGTTATGAATTCAGAGTTGCCATTGAATTGCAACCCTCATTAACAAAGGATAAGCAAAACCTTTAAAGGCCCCATATCTGCCATTCCGTCCAAATGCCTCCTCCAACTAACCACCATCACCTCTATCTTAATTGAATTAAGTCTCAAATGAATTTGCTCAATAAGGCACTGAAAAAGCTAGACCCTGAACAATATGGATGTCATGGAAAGAAAAGATGACCTTGTAATAATCAAAACTAGGGAAATACAAGCTAGATGGAGCTATTATAAGGTGGTGCATAACTGGTTGGAAAACCATTCCCAGAGAGTAGTTATCAGTGGTTCACAGTCAAAATGGGTAATGACTGCCTAGGAAGGAGTACTGTGGAAAGGGATCTGGGGGTCACAGTAGATCACAAGCTAAATATGAGTCAACAGTTTAACACTGTTGCAACAAAAGCAAACGTCATTCTGGGCTGTATCAGCAGGAATGTTCTAAGCAAGATATGAGAAGTAATTCTTCCACTCTGCTCCGCACTGATCAGGCCTCAGCTGGAGTATTGTGTCCAGTTCTGGGCACCACATTTCAGGAAAGATGTGGACAAACTGGAGAAAGTCCAGAGCAGAGCAACAAAATAATGAAACGTCTAGAAAACATGACCTCTGAGGGAAGATTGAAAAACTTGGGTTTGCTTAATCTGGAGAAAAGACTGGGGGGTGTGGGGGAGATGGACATGAGAACAGTTTAGTTTTCTAGTACATAAAAGGTTGTCACAAAGAGGAGGGTGAAAAATTGCTCTTTTGAGGATAGGACAAGAAGCAATGGGCTTAAATTGCAGCAAGGGAGGTTTAGATTGGACATTAGGAAAAATTCCTAACTGTCAGGTTAGTAGGAATGGTCTAGTTATTACTCAGTCTTGCCTTGAGTGCAGGGGGCTGGACTAGATACCCTATTGAG
Source organism: Emydura macquarii macquarii (assembly GCF_026122565.2). NCBI lineage: Eukaryota > Metazoa > Chordata > Testudines > Chelidae > Emydura > Emydura macquarii. The sequence continues at coordinate 11,394,633 of NW_027133829.1, read as the reverse complement.
GTCCCGTCTAGTGCTACATTTCTATGATCCTATGACAGCCAGCTTCTCTGATATGCTAACAGTGCTGCAGTCCAAACTCTCTCTCCCCAACAGACTAACATACACAACAGAAAAAAAAATCTTGCAGAATCCCACGAGACAGCTTCCAAGGTGGAGAGGCAATTATCTGGTACTATCAAGAATCTAGATATATATATATATGCCCCTCCTCCCCCATTACCATTATACCTGAGTGCCTCATACTCTATAATGTATTTATCCTCACAACACCCCATGAGGAACAGCTGTGCTACTATCCCCACTTCACAGAGGGGGAACTAAGGCACAAAGAAACTAAGTGAGGCTGTGACAGAGCAAGGAATTAAACCCAGGTCTCCCAAATCCTAGCCCAGCACCCTAATCACTGAGCTATCCTTCCTGTCTAGCTAGAAAACACAACCACCCCAGTGTGAACTCATCCCTTCTGCTAGCGTTCCAGTAGAGTTGACCACAAAGGTGGAGTTCATGGTATCTAAGGTTATGGGTAGATTTTGAAGTCTGGACAGTTTTGTCTAGAGGAGAATCAGCCACTAGTGACATCATGTAATCTCCATACCATCTCCAGGCCAAAAACCTGACTGACACAATCCTCAGATTTTCTTGATTTCTAAGTGGCAGTTACCTTGTCACCTTCTCGTGAAGCGGCAATTACTCTGGCAGACTGAGCTTTAATATTCTAGGGGCTTGGAGAGGGAGGAGGTGGGAAGGAGAGTCTGGATTTATATGCTGCCTTACTTTAATCTGCTTTGCTGTGGATGTTTTATATCAGGATTTCTCAAACTTTTTCATAATATGGTCCACATTTTAATAGGGGTATTGTCTCACTGACCATCTTCCCTCTCTTTGTGACCCTTCTCTTCCATTCATGAGGACACAACATCTCTGCAGCAACTGTTTATGTGGAAAAGCAGTATTAGGAAATTGATACTATCTATTTTAGTGCAATTTAGGACTTGGAAACCAAGACAAGTTGGCCCCATGTGACCCACCAGCTTTCTTCTGAGCAGCAGTCAGTGCTCCACAGACTAGAGTTTGGAACCTTCTTCTTTAGATGCTTCCTCACACCAACCTCCAAAACCACAGGATGGTAAAGAATGAAAACAGCAGAAGGATTTTCTGTAATCGTCTATTTGCTACATGTAAATAATCTCTTTTCTTTATATAGGGTCATTCCATTTTGGGGAGTAGCGGGTTGGTTTGTTTAAAAGACAACAAAAATGTGTATTACGTTTTGAAATGAAAGTGGGGCTTGATTTTTAGTATTGCATTATATTGGTGAAAGTTGAGGTTCTGCAAATAAAGTGCCCGAATTCTGAAAGCCTAGCAGGCTGTCTGGAAGGTCCCCTTTCACTAACAAGAAAACAGACAGATACTAAACCTAAGAGTTAAAGGGAAAAAAACAAAATTAAAAAAAAGCAGGGTTGGCCAAAACTCACAAGATACAACTTGAGATGCGTTAGAAAAAACTAGAACCTTCTAGAAAGCTGCCAACAAGAACCTATGCATTAGCAAGAGGAATTGAAGGCTGATTTATGATTTCCTACATGCTTGCTTTAAAATCACACTCCCCCCCCCCCCCCCATGGGCACATTACCCCACCATGTAGACAAGCCTATAATCTCTTCATACTTCCTATATAAAATGACTGTAGCCCTCTCCAGAGGCATCTTTCATAGGTGTGCTGTTGGCCACCATTAGGAAAGGGGCATTCTAGGAGCTAAACTGAGTAGGCCTTTCTGCCTGGAAAATTGTGTCCTTTTTGTTTCTGGATGCAAACAGGTACAAAATTGGTTCTCTGGACTTTCAGGTTAATTTAATTGAACATAAAATGATTCAAGCTTAGTTCCACTCATCTTATCTTGACCTGATTCAACCAACTAGCCCTGAAATGAAAGTTTTAATTGATACAAAATGCTCAGAACAACAAATATTTGAGAAATTCAACAGTTTCATTAGGAACATGGGATGATTTTATTCTTCTCGGACATTGGCCTTGTATTGCTGATCAGAACAGAAGAGTTTTTGTCTTGAACCTTAGCCTTCCTGTTGAAAACTGAATTCCACACAAGAATTTGGAGAACTACACCTAACGAACTGAAGCTTTTGGAGTTTGGCTTGTTTCACTTTGGGTAAGGAAATCCCCAAACAGAGACGTGTATCAACTCACTTTGGCTCCCACATGGGATATCACTCTGTAAACTTGTTAGAATAATCTCCTGGTGAGTGACGAGGCTTTTGTTTTAGATACCAAGAGATATATCTTTGGCCATCTGAATTTCTTTGCTAAGGGTGTAGGGGATTTCTTGCCTGCTTACTCAGTCTACTGTGCAACTGAGTTTTCCCTTGCTATAGAGCATATGAAAGATAGGTGTTTTTCAGATCATTAGGAAGGTTTGTGGTTTCATGTAACAGAGAACCCAATCTAGTTCTTCCACACCCTTTGATGTATAGCATAGCTCTCATGCTATCCATTAGATAAATGTGATGACCTTCTAGAAACTGGTGTAGGTCTTTGAAAAATCCATTCAATGTTCCTCACTTGAGAGGCTGATACCTTCAAAAGATGCTCACTCTGCCACATGTTAATCAGAGAGAACTGATTATTTTATTATGGTATAGTACTTCCCTAAACAAAAGCTCACTGTCAATGATCTTTTTATGGACTCTGATATTTACATGGCAAGGACTTATAAACCTGTTAAAACTTGCTAAATAAATGAATAGTTAGAGAGAGGAGTTGATGTTTTGGCATCTGTGGGAGACAAGGAACCAGGTTCTTCAGATGAACTGCAAAGAGCTTTTCAGGCTGTAATTTGTGATCACTAGAGATCAACTGAGCCCGGGAGAACCTATGCTTGGTAGACCATCAGTTGACTATTCTCATGAAAGATGAACAAGTATATCCTTCAGTCTCTGTGTAGCTACCAGCACCCTGAGAATTTTTATAAAGATATATGGACAGATAGCTTACCTGGGTCAAATGTTAAAGGCATTTGCTTATAGCACCGGTGAGCAAATCTTAATTTTCTGTGAAAGAACATGAGGTGGCATTTAAAGAGAAAGCTGCCAAGGATCTCTTTTAAGAGACATTTCCTTATTGCATAATTTATGCTCTACCATTACCTCCCCGCTTCCACAGCCCCATTTGGATAGCCAGAGTTGCAAACTCTCAAGCCACTGGTGCCAAGTATCTTTTCTGTGTGCAGGTACTTATAGACAGTGATCAAGTCCACTCTTAAAATTAGAGGAGACATCACCTTCTTGATTTTGGTGCAGTATCTCAACACAAGATAGTTTTGGTGAACAGAGAGGCTGTTGAAGCTCAGGGCTGCGTCTATTAAAATTATATACGTACTTAAGTGGTCCCCATCGCTTAGTATCTAAACACCCCAACAGCTTCTCTCTTTTGGGAACAAGTCCTCTTCTGACAGATAACTGTCCTTACAGTAAAGCCACAGCTGTGTCCATCTCAGACAAGAACCATATTTGTATATTGTAAAACTTTGTACTCTCTAAGCAGCAATTGGATTTAATGGGTTCCTCACAGTTGGATCTTGTATCCTCTCACACTGAGTGGGAGGGAGGTCTGGAAGTATTTATAGTTCCTTTTGGTCTCTTCCAGAAACAATTTACAGGTGGTCCAGCTACCCTTTCTATTAGTGAGAAAAAATGGACAAGTTCTATTAGGAAGAATTACCCCCTTAATATTCACTAGAGTACTTTATTTTAGTTGTCTCTCTTTTGAGCAAAGGGCCTTCCAGTTATTGTAAAAAAGGAAGGTGGTCTGGGGAAGGGATGATCCTAAGGGTTCAGAGAGGATGCAGAATATTCAAAAATGGAAGAGGTTATTGGTGGATGAATGAGAGTTGCTCATAGTAGATAACGAGGTTCTCCTCCTACAGACAAGTATCTACTTCTAAGTATATGGAACACAGCATCTGCCTGGGCATGCATATCTAAGCCTGGACAGGGGTGTAAAGAAAACAAGAGAGTTCTTTTTGAAAGTGTAGGTAAAGCATGCATCCTAGCTACAGCGAGGTACAGCTATTTTAACACTGGAGAAGGCATCTTCTAAAGGAGGGGTGGCCAACCCGCAGCTCTTTGCTCCTCTGAATGCGGCTTTTGCAGCTCTTTGCTCTGAAATTGACAAGCAGCAGCAAAGGTGAAAGTGAAATTGACACGCTTCCCCGAAATTGACAGATCAGAGGCAATTGTCTGCAGAGGTAAGAGTGGAGGGGAAAGTGAAATTTATAAGCTGCCCCAGAAATTGACAGATTACTGCTTGTTGGAGGAGGGTAAGAGAGGAGGGGAGCTTGTCAATTGAGAAGTGAAATTGACAAGCTGCCCCCGCAAATGAGGGATCAGTGAGAATTGTCAGAGGAGGGTGAGGAAAATGTGGTTCTTGGCATTATTGACAGCTATTTTTTGGCTCTTTGTCTCTGACTGGTTGGCCACCCCTGTTCTAAAGCCTCAGGCCCAAGTCACTTAGTTATGAGTCCTGCTATTCCTCTGGTTCTGGGGGATTAGCTTGAGTAGATCTGATAAGGAATTAGAACATAACAGAGGATTACCAGCTCTAAAGCAACTCTAACCATTAGCAGAAGTATAGTACCTGGGGACTACAGTCGGCATACCACATCATTGGTCCACATAGCCCAGCACTAGCTGCTTTGAATGAAGGTGCAAGAAATCATGCAGTAGCCAGTTATGGAATAATCTGACCCCAGGGAAAGGTTCTTGCAATGCCCAAGTAGTGAGTGGCTGACTGAAGCATGAAGGCTTACAGGCCCTGTTTTTCAACCTAACTAATGTTCACTATTACTGTGTCTAACTCTCTGAAATTTGCTAATCTTTAAACCTTGATCTTGCATCCTGCAGATCCATAGGCTACATAGAAGGGTTCATACATTGCAAGGCCAGAAGGGGCCACTGCAATCACCTGGTCTGTCCTGTCTAACAGAGGACATAGAACTAATTCCTAGAGCAGATCCTTTAGAAAACAGCCAATCTTGATTTTAAAATCGTCAGTGATGAAGAATCTACCACAACCACTGGTAAATTGTTCCAATTGCTAATTATCACAGAAATAAAGGACTGGAAGGGACCTCAAGAAGTCATCACGTCTAGCCACCCTGTGCAATGGCAGGACCAAGTAAACCCTGACAGGTGTTTGTCCAACCCATTTTCAAAAGCCTCCAGTGACAGGGATTCCACAACCTGCCTTGGAAGTCCATTCCAGAGCTTAACTACTTTTATATTAGTAAAAACTTTCTCACAATATCTAACCTCATCTAGAGCAAGAGAGATTTAAGATAATTACTTCTTGGGTTACCTTCGGTGGACATGGAGAACAATTGACCTCTGCCCTCTTTATAACAGTCCTTAACAGAGTTGAAGACTTATCAGCTCCCTCTTCAGTCTTCTTTTCTCAAGAATAACATGCCCAGTTTTTCTGATGTTTCATCAGAGGACAAGTTTCCTAAGCCTTTTGTCATTTTTGTTGTTGTTCTCTTTATTCTGTCCAATTTGTCCACATCTTTCCTAAAGCGTGACACCCACAACCGAACACAATACCCCAGTGCCAAGTAATGTGGGACAATTACCTCCCAGGTCTTCCATGACATTCTTATGAATACACCTCTGAATGATATTAGTCTTTTTCACTGCTGCATCACATGATATTCAATTTGTGATCCACTATAACCCCCAGCTCCTTTTTAGCAGTAATACAATCTAGCCAGTTATTCCCCAGTTTGTAGTTGTGCACTTGATTTTTTCTTAAATTTAGTACCTTGTATTTGTCTTTATTGAATTTCATCTTGTTGAATTCAGATCAATTCTCTCATTTGTCAAGGGCATTTTGAATTCTAATCCTGTCTATACAAAGTGCTTGCAACCCTCAATTTATAAGCATACTCTCCCATCCATGCTCCAAGTAATAAATGAAAATACTGAATAGTATCAGATACAGGACTGACCCCTGCAGAACCCCTGTATATGCCCTTCCAGTTTGACGCCAAACATAACTAATTTTTGAGTACAGTCTTTCAATCAGTTGTGCAACCACCTTATAGTAATTTAATCTAGACCACATTTCCCTATTTTGCTTGAGAATGTCATGTGGGACTGTGTCAAAAGTCTTATTAAAATCAAGATATATCACATCTACTGCTTCCCCCCACCGACTAGGCCAGGAACCCTGTCACAGAAGGAAGATTTGTTCTTGACAAATCCAGGCTGGCTCTTCCCTTACAATCCTATTATCCACCTAGTGCTTACAAACTGATTGCGTAATAGTTTGTTCCAATATCTTAGCAGGTATCAAAGTTAGGCTGACTAGGCTATAGTTCCCCAGGTCCTTTTTCTTCCCTTTTTTAAAGATAGGTACTGTTTGTTCTTCTCCAGTCTTCTGAGACCTCATCCGTCCACCAGGAGTTCTCAAACATAACTACTAACTGTTCTGAGATTCCTTCAGCTAGCTGCTTAAGTACCCTAGAATGAATTTCATGAGGCCCTGCCAACTTGAACACATGTAACGTATCTAAATATTATTATTTAACCTGTTCTTTCCCTATTTTGGCTTGCCCACCCCTTGTTGTTAATATTAATTGTGTTAAGTATCTGGTCACCATCAACTTTTTTAGTTAGTTATCCTCACTATTAAAAATGTACACCTTGTTTCCAGTCTGAATTTGTCTAGCTTCAACTTCCATTGGACCTTTGTCTGCTAGACTGAAGAGCACATTATCAAATATTTCTTATCCATGTCAGTACTTATATAGATTGTAATCAAGTCACCCTTAGCCTTCTCTTAGCTAAGCTAAACAAATCGGGTTCCTTAAGTCTATCATTATAAGGCAGGTTTTCTATTCCTTTAATTGCCCTCCTGGTTCTTCTCTGAACTGTCTCCAATTTATAAACATCCTTCTTGAACTGCAGAGATCAGAACTGGACACAGTATTCCAGCACCACCCACACAAGTAGAATAACCTCTCCACTCCTACTCAAGATTTCCCTGTTTATCCATCCCAGGATCACATTAGCTCTTTTAGCACACAGGGAGCTCATATTCAGATGGTTACCCAAGCATCCCAAATCTTTTTCAGAGTCACTGCTTCCCAGAATAGAGTCTCCCAACATTGTTTGTTCCTGGGAGGAGAGGTAGAGGGTGGGAGAGGGTGTGTGTGTACACAATATATTGTTTGCTTGCACCCAGCTTACCAAGTGATCTAGATCACTCTGAATCAGTGACCTATCCTCTTCATTATCTACTATTTCCCCAATTTTTAGATCACCTGCAAATTTTTATCTGTGATAATGTTTTCTTCCAGGTCACCAATAAAAAGGTTAAATAGGATAAGGCCAACAACTGATACTTTCAAGAGCCCCCCTAGAAAGACAGCTGCTCTATAACTATTCCCTGTTTACAATTACAGCTTGAGACCTATCAGTTAGCTGTCTTTTATTCCATTTAATGTGGGGGGCCCTGTCAATTTTATATCATTTTAGTGTTTTGTTTTTTTGTTTTTTTTTTTAAATCAAAATATCTTGTGGAACTAAGTTAAATACTTTACAGAAGGCGGTTTATTACATCAATACTATTACTGTTCTCAAACAAACTCTTCAAAATATATCAAGTTAGTTGGACAAGATCTATTTTCCATAACCCATGTTGATCGTTCTTAATTATATTATCTTCCTTTAATTCTTTATTAATCAAGTACTGTATTGACCACTCCATTATCCTGAGGATAAAAACTCTCATTATGAGGATATGTTTCAATTTCACTAATGTCTTTGTGTTGAGCATAAATGAAAAGGCACCCAATTTACTTTCACCTTCCCATTTATTTTGTATACCTCCCAGTTATTTGCCGCCTCCACTAAAAAGTCCCAATTATTCACACTCTCCTCCTACTTTAGTCTTTCTAAGCCTAACCAAAGCACTTGCCTGCAAATTGCTTATTTAAGAGGTGATCAGAACTGAAGCCCATATTCAAAGTGATGATGTACCCATTTGCATACTCACTATTTTCTATCCCATTCTTTATACATAATTATACATAGTTTACTGTGACCATGGGTGTTTACGGTGTGTATGCTTTTATTAATATGTCAAAATTAAGCTCTGGTCTCTTTCCTAAATTTAGTTAATTTAGACTCTCAGCATAACTGTGCAGTTCAAATTATACCTGCCAATGTACATTACTGGACTTGCATCTCCCCTCGTTTATCTGTTCAGTACCCTTTTATAAGTAAGTAATTATCTTCAAGTTTAATCAAGTCACGAGATGAAGGGGATGAATTGTTAAGATGGGACATACTGCAGATCCACAATTAACTTCTGAAGCCTTGAAAACGGACCAGTTACTCCTACTTTGCTTGGGTGGAGCCCATACGTTGTTCAATTTTGTAGGAGCGTTCTCCTTGGAAGCAGCATGAGCCGCTCTGGACAGGGATGGTACAGAACAGAAAGATCACTGCATAGTGCTGTGTTTCTTCTGAAGTTAGCTTGCCACATTTGCCTCAACCGGTCTGCAGCATGGGGATTGGCGGCTACAGGGCCTCCAAACACTTCATCAAAGCCAACCAAGTCACTCTCTCCATCCAGGAGCTTTAAATGATATGAAGACAGGTGCTCATGGCTCTTGAGCCTTCTGATACAGTTGTCAAGACGGGAAAAAATTGGCTGGCACCTCAGAAAGATGGTCTTACCATTTAGTTATGGACAGGTCTGGTTTTGCCTCAGATGTTCCTTGGAGACTGAAGGAATATTGTGAGGATTAGTGGGTCCAAAAATGAACAGCAATGTTTTCTCCTTCCTTGCCAGGAAGGCACCAACAAGGTAACGAACACTGCCCAAACCCTCTCAAAGTCTGCTTGACACAGAACCTTTGGATTAAAGTCTGAATTTAGATTTTCTCTGACCTCTCCACAAAAGGCTTCTTGGAGAGTGTATCCCACAGATGTGACACAGGAGGTACCATTGAGCACAGGAAGGCCCACCTTTCTGCTGAAAACAGCCTGTGTCTGACAGAGCCAGTAGTGAGTACTATAGCCCTTTGAGTTGTACAATGCAAGAAGAGCTTGTATGAGATCTAGTGCAACACTACTTCTTGTCTCCACAGCAACTGTGTAAACTAACCCACAGTAGAATCTGCAGGAGCCTTCCAAGATCTATTGCAAATTAGAATGTGCATAATAGAATGGGAGGCAGGCAGCAGCACCACACAGGGTTGAAGAAACAGACTCAAGCAGCTGGATCTACAAACTGTAGAGGCTGAAGTACCACTGCTGACCCTTGCATAGCCATACACTAATGATAATATTAACACCATGTATGCATACACAAACACCGTCGACCTTATGTAAGCCTCCTTTTTCTTAAACCCGCACATCTGTTGGTCATTTCTTCCTCTACAATTCTTAACAGAGTAAGCTCTTTGGGACAGGACCCTGTCATGCTCTCCATAAAGCACCCTGCATGCCTGTCAAACCAATACTGGCAGAGATATTTTTTGGACTTTAAAAGAACCATCTAGGTAAGCCTGTATAGCAAGCCTACATGGCACCACTTGACTCACAGTGTTCAGTGCTAGAAATTTTATTTTGTCATCTACAGAGGCACAATGCAGAGCAGTTTAAGCTACGCTAACTTTTATTAAGTAATTTTCAACCATTGTTACTAGTAACACTAGTTTCAAAAGAGCTGTTGAATACCTCTGAATCAGCACCCAAGTATTCTCATCTATCAGAGTTTGGTAACGAAAGAGCTAGACTGTCTACCCCCAATGAGGTCAAAGTGAGGAAGGCCCAAAGAATCTTCCTTCCATAGTTCTTCTGTGAGGTCTGGAGAAACACTCAAATCCTGGTTTTCCACAAGAAGCAAGGAAGTACCAGCAACAAGGACATTAGAAAGGGTACACCCATTTCCTGTGCCCCTACACCAAATGCACCTTGTAAAGAATGTAGAAGGAGACACCCAAATCGAGGATCTCTGTGATTTTCTAGTATATGTCCTTGGGGAATGAGGATCTTCAACAACTTAACCTCAATCTTACCCCAAATCATTACCCATGTATGGCTGTCCAATGGAAAGTGTAAAGAAAGTTTTGGGATGGCACTAAACCTAGTTACTAATGAATAAAAAAAGTGCATCTTTGCTAGCACTCTCAGCAAAAAAGGGGAAAAAAAGTTGCATGGACCATTTTCTAACATGACGCGCCAAAAAGTGACTAGATGCTGAATGCACATTTTAGCATAGAAGGAATTTCAACCTTAATGTTGACCGTCTTTAGATTTGTACATCCAATGACTCAGCTGTCAGCCAACTGCTTTTGTAACAGAAGATTGTTATCTTCTTTGCAAGAAGTACCAGGAATAACCATGGCTCAGAACATGATGGAGAAGAACTTTACAAGCCACTGCTACAATTTGACAATGCAAAAGTTAGAGCTGTCTAATTGTTGTTGCAACTTAAGCTATTTCCTTATAAAAGATGGAACAGTATTCGGGCATGAACTGCAGGGCTGAAGAATAAGCTCTAATATACATAACTAGTTTAGAACTAGCTAAAAATCATGCAAAAGTCTAAATGTCAAGATTTCCATAAAACATTTTGCCATTTAAAATATTTTTAAGTCTCTACAGACCAGAATCTCATGCATATCCATGCATTTAGAAGTTTAAATGGTCTTGTAAAAGTATCCTAAACACAATCCAAAGATTGATACTGAATTAATCCATAGCTGACTGTACTAAAAACAAGGGCTAAGATTTTCAAAAAAAAGGTGCCTAAAGAACTTCCCATCATAGCAACTGGGATACTTAGTATTTTTAAAGACAGACCAAACTTATTTAGGAGCTTAGCTTTAGGCAGCCGCTTTTAAAATCTTGGCTATACTATTACAGCTCTACCAACTCATTGCTGCTTCACCACTAGCATTCTAAATTTGTACAATGCTGATGTAGCCAATTACAATTTAACAACCATGTGCAAATAAACTAGGAACATTTTAAAGCAAATAAAATTGTATAGGTATACTAACATCCTAGTCTTGGGATATCCAGTCAAGCTACGCAAAGAGATGTGTGTGTCCCTTGCATACTCCCAAATGTGGAAGTAGGATCAGAAACTGGATCTGGAAGAAAGGGTAAACAGCATGTTAGTTATATGACACTACATGGGGAGATGTTGCAAACATTAGTGAGGACAAAAATACAAATGGATCTAGAGAGGTTATAGATACAGCAGGAAAACAGTATGGACAAGTGTAAAATACATATGATAAAAATAATCTGAAACATTCAATGATAGGGATAGAGTGGAAAGACTTGAGTAAATTGAAAGAAACCTAGGAATGACAGTAAACAGCAAGTTGGTTACAGGCATTGCAAGAGGATTTGGAAGTATAGAGGCATCAAAGAGAGAGCAGGGGAAGTGAAAATTCTTCCTTATGTGACCTTTGAGCCACTAAGGGCATCCCCTTGGGCCAGGGACTGAAAAAATCACTCACCCACAGCAAATAAAAACTTTCCTTAGCAAATGCCATCAAGTTCTGCAAAACTCATTAAATTGCTAGCTATTATGATTCTGAAGATACAAATGCAGACTAAGGTTAAATGTTAGTGAAGAAGTGGGGTCCTCAAGTACATCCTAACTTTAACTAGCAGCAGAGTGAAATTAACAAGACTGGTCAGTTTCATGGCTGCTATTCAGCACTCTGAGGACACTGGTTAAACTAGCAAGAACCACAGCAGTTTTATTCAGTTGCTTTTTGGGAAAGCTCTGAGCAGCAACCAAGGTAAATACTTCATGTTCACAGGGTAGAACAGGAAAATTTATCTGTGCCTTGCCTGAAAGTTTCCTTTCTTGAAGTAATGTAATCCACAGATCCATGATATAAGGTCTCTGCACTATGCAGACTTGAAACAGATCTGACCTGCCAGGGAGGTGTGGCTCCATCGCTGAGAAGCCCAGTTGAGAGACTTCCACATCAGAGGAAATCTCTAAACCACACTATGTCCATGAGGAAAGGTAAGGATTAAGCATGAAGACTAAATACTAACAATCCTCCTGCAGCGCAAGGAATTCAGTGAACAAACCTGAGTGCCAGTTAATAATCCCACCTCTTTCCCAAGTTAACAGCCCATTCAAGATGAGCTGGATTTGTGGGCCTCATTACCTCAAGCAAATATTTTTTCAGATAATGCACAGATATGTTTCCCTATTCTTATCTGCAAGGAAGTCCACAGATCCAAGACACTAGGAATTTCATAGCAGTGATCTTTCTGCCCATGAAGTTGCCACAGCTTAAAGAATGAGCTCTGATTTTCGACAATGGAGTTGCACTTTTTGACTTGAATCTCAGAAGCATATAATACCTTCACCATGCAGAAATGGAAGATCAAGGGCTTCTTTGTTACCAACTGACAGACTGATCCTTTATCTGTGCTTTTTCTGAACTGAGCTGTGTGATTAATTTATATTTTGAGAGCTCTGTGGAACCTGGAGTTAATCTTTGGTATGAAGGCAAAGTCAGTTCCAAGTATCTCTTTATCTTTATGGAAGGTACAGTATTGAGATTCGATGGTGAGAGCTTCCAACTCAGATCCTGCAAGCTGAAGAGACTGCTATTAAAAAAATATGCCACTTTAATTGGTTAGGAAGTATGGAGACACTTTCCTGACTACTTCAAATGGAGAGTGAGTATAGGACTGAGAACCAGACATATACCCCATGGAAAAACTCTGTACTTCAGGATGATGCACAAGAGATTGCTCTCAAAATATAACACTGGAAATCTGGATAAGATTAAATCCACATCTTGCCTGCTGCACAAAGATGCTAGACAAAAACAGCTACTTGACCTTTGATTTTCTGAACCACCAGGCCTAGCCGGAGTCCATTTTGAAATCAAGACTCTGTAATACTGATGCAGATATTTTTTGGAGGGCGGGAAGAAGAAGTGCAGGGGAGAGAGAAGAAATCCTTGTCCTGCCACCAATGAACAAACCTTAACCAAGCTCATGAATATGCTGAGTTAGTAGAATTCTTCCAGGAAGCTAGAAGCAAGGATATTAGTTCTTCGACTTGAGACTGTTCAAAAGCCAGATAGACACACACAGACTATCCAAATTCTCATGCATTATTGGCTGCTTTAAAAGCATATTTCTTCTGGGGAAAAAAAGCTGATGGGAGGCCTTTGTGCCATGTTGAGGAGTTTAGAGAACTAAGGCCTCCTTGGCCAGGATGGGGCTACCAGAAAATGCATATAGGAATCCCTTTGCCACCTGATCAACAGGGTCTCTGTTGCCTTGGCTTTGTGATTCAGCTGGCAAGAACGCTGGAGTTTTAGGAGTCAAATGGGAGGCAAATAAATCTATTGCTGAGAGATCAATTTCCTCTACCAGGAGGTGGAACCCTCTAGGTGTAGTTCCTACTCTGAATGTTCTCTCTTGCCCGCTGAGCCAGTCAGTCATAACACTCATTTTCCCTAGGATGTGAAGGGAGCAGACTGGCAGCAGATTCTCCTCCACTCAAGTCATCAAGTAGGGAAATTTCTCTTTGAAGGATTTTGGACTTTGTTTCTGATCTGGTCTATCATGATCAGTACATGAGGGAATCCAGATACGGATGCAGAGCCTTCAGACCATATCAGATTGCCCTCTAGCCAGTTTATACTATGTCTATTTTTGTTGGGACCAGATCCCAAGACAGCCCTTGACCCTGCATGAGCACCCAATCCCTCCAAGACAGCATCTATAGTAATAACTCCCCTGACTAGTTCACTTATTGGGAAGCCTGACTCAAATCTGACTGACTCATTCACCATCTGAATGATTCAAGTATCCCCAGACAGCGAGGACAATGTTAAGAGAGGAATAGGAGAAAGCTTCGTAGGGCCCCATGGAACCACAGGCCCACTGAAGAACATCCACCATGAGGCCATTGATCCCACAAAAGATGGAAGCACATAATTGGGTACTTCCCTGAAAAAAATTGCCTAACAAGATTCATCAGTTTCTCCTGATCATGTCACAATAAAGCTCTGTAGAAAACTATTTCCACTTCCACCCTGAGATTGAAAATCCACTAAGAAGGTGTCAACTGACTTTTCCAAGTTTATCATAAAATCAAGGCCCTATAGCATCCTATCATCTGGCTAGTGCCATCTATGGCCCTGACTCCGGCTGAGGCTCAAACAAAGGCATCCACGAAGGGATAGACCTGGACCTCCTCCTGAGAGTTGCTATTAATACTAGCAGCACTTTCATAAACACTCAGTGCTTGCTGTTAAACCCAAGGGCAGTAACCTGTACTGGCAGTGTTGTGCTATAAAAGCAAGGTGTAGGAAGCATCTGTGAAACTGCCAAATTGGGATATGTATTCTCAGCCAGTTCATAAGGGAGAGGGTCTACTGCTCCTATTTGTAGCAGATGTAGGATGGATGCCTTGTCAAAGGATCCACAGATATGGGAGATCAGATATTCAGGGCATAGACTCATCCTAAGAGATCCAAAAAGGTATCGCCTGCGAACTATTTCCAAAACCCTACTGACCAAGGTCACAAGCGACCAAAGCATTGCTAATTGAAAACTACCAACTGGGGGCTCCACCTCAAACCATGCTGCCTGCAAGTCATGTTTGCTTTGAGCCTGAGGTCTGACTGGAAAAATTCACCTGCTATGCCATGTGTCCCCCCATATCAGTTTCATTTTCCTCTGGTGTAGTTGGGTCATTTCCTGTAGGATTTTCTATACTAGCCAGCATGGAAGAACTACTCAGCCTTGGACTAAGGCCTGTAGTGTCTCTCATATTGCTTGCTGAGTGGGCAAAGGTTTCATTCTTCTTACTAGTGCTCTCCAACTTGATTCATGGCGTTGCTGAACAGCTTGCAATCTGTGGAAGTGGCTAAGAGCAGTTTAGCCTGCAAGCCTACCTTCCAGTCCTGGACCCATGTGTCTGCATGCTACCATCTTGTAGCTCCTGGCCCTAGCTCAGTATCTGAGGGCATCCAAAGAGGAGTCAGATACAAATGCAACAAAGGACTCTTTTTAGAGAGATGTGCCCAGTTTAAGAGGCTTTCTGTGCTTTAGCAGTACTGTCAACCACATTGTAAACCCACGCCAGGATTGCTCTGGCAAAACAAGTGGATGCAGCTCAAGCTCCAGAAATCTGTTGCCAATTCAATCTTCCTATTTGTAGGATCCTCTATGGGAATGGCTATGTTCTTTAACTAGAGAGACAGGTCTTCAGCCACCTTGAGAAGGGAGGCCAGATTTGATTTTTATTGGGTGGACATTCTAGCACTACTTAGCCACCCTACCCATCTTTTGGCCGTATTTGGAAGCTCCTACTTCTCCTTGATAATTTTCTGAAAAGGGAAGATTTATAGGAATATGCATTATTCCTATAAATCTAGCTTGGAATCAGAGAGGTAATATCACTTAGGGATCTCACTTTCTCTCTCTATCAGACAGCCTTTTCCTCTTCTTAATAGGAAGTTCCTCTGGAGGCAAATCCAATACAAATGTTGGCCTTTACAAATATAGTGCTAAACAGATCAGAAGGAATATGCTTGTCCTAAATCTCTTTCTGCCCTGGGTCAGAATCAGAGAACTAACCCACCTTGCAAGAAGAGTATTGGATTCATGCCATTCATGGGAAGCAGATTTCACTTGGCACCTCTTAGAGGGATCCTTTAGAGTCAGATTCTTTAGGCCTGGTCTATACTACAGAGTTGTCGACAAAAGTCAGCCTTCGTTGACAAAACAGTAGAGGTGTACACACTACAATGCTTCTCCCGCCGACAAAGCTCTCATGCTTTGCCGACAAAATAAAACCACCTCAATGAGAGGCACAAAGCTTTTTGTGGCAAAGTTACATCAACAAAGTGTCAGTACAGACACTGTGCTTGGTTATGTTGCTGTAAATGGTCTCCAGGAGGTGTCCCACAATGCCCTTCCTGACCACTCTGGTCAGCAGTTTGAACTCTGCTGCCTGCAGCCAGGTACACAGGTATCTGCCCTTCCCCCTGTAAAGAGCGAGGAATTTTGAAACTTCATTTCCTGCTTGGTCAGTGGGGAGAGCTCACATCCCATCCTCCCAGCTGATCATGACAGCTCCATGCACCAAACACTTTCCTTCTTGAAGCACACCAGAGTTGTTGGATCTGCTGGGTCTGTGGGGAGAGAAGGCTGTGCAGTCCCAGCTCTGCTCCAGCAGTAGAAACTATGATACCTACAGTCAGATTTCTCAAGTCCTTTTGGAGAAGGGCTACGAATGGGACATGCATCATTGCCATGTGAAAATCAAGGAGCTGAGGCAGACATACCAGAAGGCTAGGGAGACAAACAGTCGCTCTGGTACTGTGACAGAGACCTGACACTATCCTCAGTAGCGATCCAATCTCCTCCACCACGAGTCCTGCAGATACTTCAACGGGGCTGGAGACCGCAGACGGTGGACTCAACCCTGAGGATGAGGTCATAGACAAGGAGGTAATGTTGGAGGACAAGATGGAACAAGTGACAGGGTCGTCCGATGCTGTGGGAAGTCAGGACCTCTTCTCAACCCCGGAAGGTTTCAGCCAGTCCCAGCCCTCTGGGAGAGGGAAGCTCTGGTAAGCAATCTTTTTGATTTGTTGCTGCTCAATTACATGAGGTAGAATATAACAAAGCAAAGGACAGCTCTACAAGTGGGTGAAGGGATCAAAATGTACAAAACTAGCTGTGTTTGCGTGTGCTTAACGTTCCCTGTGCAACTAAGTGGTGTGACAGAAAAATGTGTTCATGCACGTTGAGATTTCATGGGAATTCTCCAGAATGATTTCCAAGAAACTTTCCTGGAGGTACTCGCCTCTACCGAAGTTGCCTTAGCAGAGCTGTTTTGTTCCTTCCTCTATTGTAGGAAATTTTCCCACACCAATTGGCCATCACTTGTGCAGGGACCAAATGGCACATAGGTGAGCAGCATATGGACCTGGTCTGAAGCTGCTCGCATGGAGATGCGCCCTAGCATCCCTGCTTATTCTCAGGAGTGAGATATCGGCTTTTATGACCCTTCCATCTGTGGAAAATGGTGGCAGAATTTACAAATTTTGTCCTTAGTGGCTTGCTGTGATGTCCTTAGACAAGCACCAAGATTCTTCCCCCCACCTCCACCCTATCTGGAGCGCATACCCCCTCCCCCCGGACTGAACTCACCATGTTTAGGGTGTTCACTGAGCTGTGCGCTTGCCAGGGAATGGTGAGAAAGAGGTGTATTTTACTGGAATGATTCAATGCTGTGAGTACACTAACAATCATGCTTCTGTTCATTGTTCCTTGTGCTTCTGCAGATGTGGCCTTCAGAGGTACCCCCTACACACTGACGGAGCACCTCTGCCTGATAAAGCAACCAAGGAGGAGCAAGGAGGAAATATTTCAGGAGGTGCTCCAATCCTCAGAGGCAGAAATACAAGAACACAGAGTGTTGAGACAGACTATAAATGGAAATCATGGAATAGATGGGCAGGTGAGGAGGGAGAACCAGGAGTGGAAAAGCTATGGAGGAGTAAACAGCTGTTGAAGTCCCTGATCACACTGCAGACTGAATTCATGCATGTTCATCCCCTCTGCAGCCAATACAGAACTGTTTGCCATGCCTTCCCCAACTCCACCTACACATTCTTCCCAATCTCCCAGCCCATCTCATACCCCATTCACTCTCCCCCGAACAGCTTCCAAAATGATAGCTGGACTTATAGCTGTTTGGAAGAGCCGCACTGCCCTTCACTGTTGTTCTCTCCCTTCCCACCTAGCGTTGTGTGTGTTGTTAATTGTTATTTAATAAAAAACACTCTTGAAGAAAAACAATTTGTCTCCTACACACTGCAGTTGCTGCTGAAATTGATACACAGTAGCAACTGGATTATTTGTAGAGTACAAATCCTGGTCAGCAATCATTCAAATTTTCATGCAAGGTGGTAAGTAAACAAAACATAACACAGTGCTGTTTAGAAAGACACCTTACTGGTGCTCGTTGTAAAAATGGTGCCAGAAGGCCTCCCTGATTCCAACAGCCTTCCCATTGTGCCCCTCAAATAACCCGTTTAGATCTAACCTACCATTAAAGCAGCACCAGCAAGCTTTTAATCTGCCAAATGCACATTCTACGGTCACTCAGCACCTGCTCATCCTGTTATTGAAGTGCTACTTGCCCATAGAAGGCTTCATGAGCCATGGGACTAAGGGGTATGCTGGGTCTCCCAGAATTGCTATGGGCATTTCAACATTCCCCCTTTGGAATCTTCTGATATGGAAAAAAATTACCTGCTTGCAGCTTTCTGTACAAAGTCTAGTGTTACTGAAGATGTGTGCGTCATGTACCTCCCCTGACCACCCCATGCTGATGTCAGTGAAATGCGCACAAAGTGCCTGCAGTACCATAGAGAAGTACCTCTTTCTACTGATATATTCAGTCACAAGATGGTCCAGTTCAAAATTGGGAGATGCGTGCCATCTATCACCTCGCCAGTTAGGGAATCCCATTACTGCAAAGCCATCCACTATTTCACGCACCTTTCCAAGAGTCACAGTCCTTCATAGAAGAATGTGAATAATGGCCCTGCACACTTGCAATCATGCAGCCCCAACGGTGGACTTCCTGACTCCAAACTGATTCGTGACCGACCGGTAGCAGTCTGGAGTAGCCAGCTTCCACACAATAATCCCCATGCGCTTCTCCACCAACAGAGAAGCTCTTATTTTGGTGTTGTTGCACCACAGTACTGGGGCAAGCTCCGCACACAATTCCAGGAAGGTGGCTATCTACATCTAAAAATTCTGCAGCCATTGCTTGTCAGCCCAGACCTGCATAATGATGTGATCCCACCACTCAGTGCTTGTTTCCTGTGCCCAAAAGTGAGTGTCCACCATGTGCAGCAGTTCCGTGAATGCCAAAAGTAATTGTTTCTTTCCATGGCACAGAACAAGACAGGTGCCTCAGATTCTTGTTTAGATTGGGAGCTCATGATATACTGCATGACCATCCGTGATGTGTTCTTAACAGTGACCACAACAATGGAAAGCAGTGCAGGATCCATCCTTTCAGACAGAGATGGTGGGCACAGAGTAAACAGGGGCTGTTGAAAAATGCCGCAAATGCAATTGGAAACCCACAGAATGATGGGAGGGACCAAAACTGCATCATGGGACATTAAGCCCGCACTCCACCTTCCCACAATTCTTAGCTGCAGAGGTGGCAAGTTGCACAGTGGGATAGCTACCCACAGTGCACTGCTCTCCCTGTCAACACTAGAGTACCAACTGTGGATGCACTCCACCGACAGAAGGAACTCTGTGTGAACTGGGACAAGCAATGTAATTATAGTGCTTTTTGATAGTTGGCGTAACTTGCGTTGACAAAACTCCATCGTGTAGACAAGGACTCAGAATGGGCCCTTCTTCCCTCAGTGTTTGAACAGCCAGGGCCTCTCTTGTCTTACTCTCTTTTCCAGGTATCTCAGAGCAACAACAGTGAGGAAGTTGGTAGGCCTAGAGCACAGAGGCTTGTGTTTAAGCAACTAGAGAGGGCTGAACGTCAGAGACCTCTTTTTCTTAGATTTCCCTTGATCCTCTCAGATGGAGAAGAGGAGGACATTTCAGTCCTAGAGTCCCACGGAGACCACTTTGTGGTGACTCTTTCAAGCAGCTTTCTTGCCAAGTGAAAGGGAAAATTCCTATTTTACCTCTGACTTTTCATTCCAGAACGCTTCATGGCAGATAGCCATTACAGTGCACCATCTCCATTGGCTTGCAGCAGACCAGATCTTTGCTGAGCCTGGGTTTAGGACTACACTTCATGATGAACTCTTCAGAACTAGGGCTTCCAAAGCTGAAACATACTAACTATATAAAAGTTTTAAAGTGCTGTTCAACTCTGTTTGCAGCAGAGCCTCAACATGAAATGTAGAGATGTCGTGGAGGAATGCCCCCTTCTCTTTCAAACTACTTAAGCAAGCAAGCAATAGCCAGAAAAAAATACTGACCATAATGCAATATTCTGAGGGAGGATTGGCTTGTAACATGGAGGACACGAGAAATGAAAATGTATAGATAAAAAAATTGTCTGATTATGGAGGGCACTGAGAAGGAACAATCTTCACAGTGGGATGTTGAAAGCAGTAAATCATCTCTCGGGAGGTGAGGATTCAATTTACCCACATAGAACTGGGAAGGTACTTCAGGGTTATTGGGAAACCCTGTTCCATAGCATTCTTCTACCAAACAATGAATCAGCAGGTGTGACAAGGTCACATGATGTTTGGGATCAAAACCACACAGTAGCCATACAGAACTCCGGATAAGATGTGAGAGATCTTTCCACCCAAAAAATTGCTGTTTGGCTCAAAGTGCACAGTCATGAAAGGAGTTGTATTGAGGCTTTGACTGCCTCAGCTATATACAACTTTATTCCTCTACAGGCTGTTTACACCTAACCTGGGCATTTTTATTTCCTTAGGATATTTGGATTCAACCGGGACATCAATACCAGTTAAGTCACAGTACTACCACATTTGACCGAACGTGTAACGGAGAGGTTTCATTGAGAGCACCCTATGCACCTAAGCCCTCTCGGACTAGGAGGTGGCAAACAGGCAAGATACTTTCTGAGCAAAAAAGAAAAGACCTACAGTTGTGAAACTGAAAGGTTTATTAGGATTTGTAGCCCACAAATTAAGGTCATGACAGGAACCTGCATATTGCCAGAGGACTAAGAGTGGTGGCCCTCAGGAATCTGTTAAGTGACAGTGTCTTGTGGGTTTCTTACAGAGCAACATGCCCATAGTCAGACTTGTCTCTGCAAGAAGTGTTGGCCTTGAGGCCCACGATTAGGTCATCTTGTTAAAAATCCAACAGAATGTCCTTTGCTTCAGCTAACTTTACCTTAATGTGTGTCCCTTTTAAACTTTAACATCTAAACCTCAGGTGACAGAGACATCATTTGTCAATTTCCTCTGAGACTTTGTCTACACTTGCAGTGGTATGTAGGATACATGTAACTAGTCAGTGAAAGGCACACTGCATTCACATTCATAGCTGCAGATAGCCTCTCAGCCAAAGGCTCCAGCAGGGGGAAAGCAGCAAGGAAATTCCCACTCTTAATTACACCCTCAAACCAGTTAAGGAAGAATTACATTGCTCTTCAACTTGGCAAGTTTTGTTTTTTGGAGTTTCATTTTCTTAAGGGGGAAAAAAAAAAAAAAAAAAAAAAGGCACTTGCGAAGTTAGACCCTACACACACCCTTATGCTATTTCTGGGAAGCTTAAAAGAGCTCATGGTATCATACTCAAAGCTCCAGCTGTAGAGATTTCTCCTTCTCTTTAGAGAATCTAGAGGAGAGGTTTAAGACTTTGTGCTGTCCCTTTACGAGCTAATTGTGAACAATATCCTTCACCAGTCCCTGGGCCAAACCCTTAAGAGAAAGCGGGAGGGGACCCCGTGATGGGGAGTGTGGGTTACCAGGGAGGTTGAAATGATAGTCTGCAGGTATGTATCATGCATGTCTTCCTAAGGAAAATAGTAGCCTCTTTAGCTCCTGCAGGACCCTGAGACTGGAAGTGGAGATAGACTACCAGGAGAAGGGATCCAAATCACTACCCCCATGCTCCCTGCTGCTGAGTTCAGACTGAGTGGGGACTGACCACAGAATGAGAAGCTGTAGCCACTAGAGACCAATAATTTGTAACTGAAAGGTTGCAGGAGCTGACATCTTTCATGGCAGCTGAGACCTTACAAGTAAATAGGTGGGATGCTCTGTTGTCACAACTGTCTCAGCATGGATCTTGTACATCTGCTGGCTGGGAACAGGAATTTCTTCCTCCTGGTTGCTATGGGAGTACCTTGCCTTTCCCTGAGATTCAGGAGTAATTCAGTGAAACTTTCCTGCTTGTTCTGCAAGCTATGGGAAAAGGGGTCCCCAATATTTAGGGAAGAGGCAGGAGGGGGTATAGGAAAAAATAAAGTATTATGCCCAGTTCCATATCACTCATTCTGGCCTGGTCTCAGCAAAGGGAGCTTCCATGCAACCTGAACTACATGCCGGCTGGGAGCCAGATTTTACTGCAGCCTGATGCCACTGTCCTTTCTGAGGGGAAAGGAGAGAGAGGTGCTATTCTTCAATCCTCCCTCAGAAAACCAAAAGAAGTTCTGACTTAGCAATTTTGAGAAAACCCCTAAAGCCAATGAAGACAGACATTGATTTAAAAAAAAAAAAAATCTTTAAAATCTTGCAAACTGTTACAAAGCAAGAGCTGGAGTCTCCTGGGAGTGTTGCTTGGAGCAGAATTCTAGGGAACACCACACTATGAAAACTGACAGGGAGAGGACAAAGACATTTCAGACTGGAGGTTTGTGCTGGACTGGTCCAGAAGACGGCTTCCCAGGATCCCACGGTTTGTTCAAGGGACCTTCCTAGACATGACCCGGAGAGACGCTGACCCTACCCCAAGGCACCAGGCTCTAGGCCTGGAAGATCTCTGGAAGTACTTGACCAGCTTGTTGTTCTGGGAAACAGAAATTGGCTGACATCACTGGCCAGGAAGCAGACCTAAAGAACTAAAAAGCTGGGGGGAAAGAGGGGCGTGGTATGTTGCAGAATAGAGGAAGGGGTTGGGTCAGAGAGCTCCTTACCAGAGTCTTGTTGCCCTGGATCCAAGTCAGGACTGCCCTGCCACAGCAGAAGAGACTGGCAGGGTAGCGTTCTGGGCAGCTACTCCATAGTCAGTCAGGGCTGAGAGCTCCAGCTGCTGGAAATTCTTCTGAGCAGGGGAGGAAAGCTGCAGGGGAAGACGTCTTGTGAGGGGTATGCATCACTGCAGAATAGGCAGAGATCTCCATCCAGGCACTCGGTCAACAGGGAGGTACAGGAGACAGTTTCTGGCTCTCTCTTTGTTCTCCATCATGCTGCACTCTGCATGGGCAAGTAAGGGAGCATGGAGTCTTGCAAGGGAAGTTCCTCTGTCAATAAAGCCAAAACCCGATAGCCAACAGCTCGGGTATTTTTGGGGTTTTGTGCTGTGGAGGCAGAGAGCACTGGTGGGCTTCTCAGAAGCCACATCTTCCTTGCCACTCACTGCCAGGCCTGACCTGCCTCC
Source organism: Emydura macquarii macquarii (assembly GCF_026122565.2). Lineage (NCBI taxonomy): Eukaryota > Metazoa > Chordata > Testudines > Chelidae > Emydura > Emydura macquarii. Next base: position 11,371,452 of record NW_027133829.1, on the reverse strand, counting down.
AACACTACAAAGAGAAGAGATCCAGTGTCATGGATCTGTGGACCTCATTACGAATAGGAATTTCTTTTAGCTAAAGTAGCAGCCAAATACCAATATGAAATGTTACAAACCCCAGGTGGGAAGCCTGCTCCTCAGATAACAGAGAAACCTTTCAGGGGTCAAACTGCTGAGCATAGAGAAACATCTCCTCTCCAACTTGAGTGGGAAGGACAGAGAAAGAATGCTCCTTTTTCCATTCCAGCAAATGGCAGGGGGGTGAGGGGGAGCCTTCAAATTTTAGATGAAACAGTCCTCCAATAGCTCTAAAAACAGTACAGCAGTAGGAATCTCAGTAATCTGGACAGAAGGAGCTGTCTTTTCACCTGGGCACTAGGGTCTCTAAACCTCTATATCACTATCTGACTAACCAGTTTAGTCTTCGCAAATAAACGTCTCAGATTTTCAAACATAGGGTTGTTTACGTTACAAAAAAATGTATGGTTTGACCACAAATGAGTTAGCTGATAATGATGGCCACAACACAGCAGTCAGCACAACCTAAGAAATTCTGTTTGGGAACTCCATCTTTTGTTTCAGCCCCCTGTTAAGTTAGTCCAGAGGTCACCAAACTGTGGGGCACATCCCCCTAGGGGAACCTTCAGAGGGCATGGCGGGGCCTAGGCCAGCCGCCATGGTGGCAGAGAGGACATGCCACCCAACCCTGCTCTGCCCCTATCTCAGCCCCTGGCCTCAGCCCCGCAGCTGCAGCTCCAGCTCTCACCCTGGCCCATCTGCAGCTCAGGCATCAGCCCCTGGCCCTGCTCACAGCCCTCAACCACAGCTTTGGCCCCATTCCTAGCCCTGGCTCCCAACTGCAGTTTGGGGGAGGAGGGGCACAGACCAGGTAAGGTGAGGCATGACCCCAAACATTTGGAGACCACTGGGTTAAACCCTTGAGGGTTTTTATGGACTGATTAACAGACAATGTTGAACATAGGTTGTCCTGATCTGCAACTACTTAAGTCATAGTCAGCATTGTAACAGCTAGCTCAATTATTCACAATCATGTTCAAACATTAACATTTTATTGTAGACCAGTTCTTAGTGCAAGAAGATGGGAAAGTGAGAGGTGTGCACTGATGGGAAGAGAGAAAGAATAGTAGAAAAATATGGTATGAAGAAAAGGGGGTTTGTTTAGTGTGCTTGGGGGGCAGACAGAAGAAGAAAGGAGGAGGTGAGAACAGTGTAGGAAATGGAGATAAAGGGACAGAGATGCTGAAGACAACTCAAAGAGATGCATCAGGATCTTAATATATAAAAAGTGGAGTGAAGTCAGGGAGGGAATAATGGTAGAACAAGAGATACAAGTTACACTTTTAAAAGCGTATTAAATAAAAAGTTCATTTAATTGCAACATCAGTTAAGTACACAGTATCATATGCCTTTAAACTGTAAGGTGAGGCTTTTCTGCAGGGTAGCTGGGGGTGGAAAGATGCAGGAGCAGACGGTGCACTGAAGTGTAGCATAGTTATCTTTTACCCTCACAAAGAGTTGAATAATCTTCAGGCCCTCTGTATCCCTCTCTTATTCTGAATAGAGACTTCAACTCAGAGTCCATTAGTAGCAGAAAGTGGTTCAAGATTAGCAAACAATTTAAGGACTACAGCCTCAATCTGGTCATCACAGTCAATGACCTGTATGCTCCATAGCGAAACTGGATTTCAATTCTGCAATAGTTTCATTTAAATTTTTTTAAAGTATCAACTTTTAGTCAAATATGAAACTGAGTAAGTCATTCAATACAATCACTCCTACCCTACTTTTAGGCTGTCCATATAAAAATTTGGAAATAATGCACAAGTGTGCTGTAGAGGGTGTCAGAATAAAACTGGAAGTTCAGGGAATTGGGCTTTTGACATGTGGTAGCATAGTAGTATCTATTCCACAATCCCAAACTAACAGGATCTCTCTGCTACAATGTGTGAAACAGTTGACATTTAAAATCATCTTTAGGTTACAAAGTCAATATCCCTCTGCTGAGCCATTGTTTCAGGCTACCTGCAAATGCAGACTGATGACACTTCATCAGTTTCAGCTGTTTTCTCTGCAACCATAAGGGATAAACTTCTATAAAAGATTTAGATTCAAGAACATAATTCCATGGCAAAGAATGGACTCCATGGAAAGCTTCACAGGGAATACATGGGGTCCTCAGAGAGCACAGCAGTGACCAATGTAGTTAAGATTACATAAATACTTCCATTCTAACCGCCCTTGCAGCCAATTAATTTCTGAAAGTTTCATCTTTCAAGATGAAGTTTTCAATAGTCGGGTCTCTTACCAAAAGGTGAATTTGATTGCAAAGTTTGCTCACATGTAGTTCAGCTATTAGAACACAAGGAAAATGGGAAGTGTTATCCCCATTTTAAAATGTCACATTCATTTATTTTTATTTTAAAAATAGCAACAACTCCAAACCGGCTGTAGCTAGGAAGTTTAAATCTGGCATGGAAATAGCACCCATTGAGAAATCCTTTAAGAGTTTTCTGTAAAAACTAGTTTCATTTTGACAGTTATGCCCTGTTAAGGAAACATTCTATGCATGCTCAGTGCATTCTATACAGAGTTCTTAAGGAGTTCAAAGTGCACAGCTAAGAAAGCCAGACAGAAAGACATAGTATACCCTAAATTAGTTGAGCAAAGAAAAGTTTTTAAGTGTGCAATGAAAGAGAAAGGAACTCTTCCCTGATTCACTGTGCATCTTAAGATAAAAGTTACAAGGAGGTTCACAGGAGAGGGTCCTTTCTTCACTGGACTTCCCTAAGATGTTCAAGAGATGCTCCTGGGAGGTCTTTGGGACTCTGATTCTCATAACTTCTTACCATATTTCTTTGACAGGGTAACTAATTTGGTAGATAGGGGGAAATGTGGTGGACATAACATACCAAGACTTCAGCAAGGCTTTTGACAGTCCCATGACATTCTGATGAATAAGCTAGAAAAATGCAGGCTTGGCGGTACTACCATTAAGTGGATACACATTTGGTTAAACCACAAACAAAGAGTAACTATTAATGGAATGATGTCAGATTGGAAGAAGGTCTCAAGTGGGGTTCCACAGGGATCTGTTCTGAGTTTGGTGTTAACATCTTTATTAACAACCTGGATGTAGAAGAAAACAGATTGATCAAATCTGCAGATGACAGAAAGCCAAGGGGGCTGCCAACACTTAGGAGGACAGAGCTAAAATTCAGAAGGATCTTGATAAACTGGAGAACTGGGCTATAGACAACAAAATGAAATTCAATAAAGACAAATATAAGGTGCTACACTTAGGGAAGAAAAACTAAATGAACAAATACAGAATGAGAGATAACTGGCTTGGCAGCAGCACTGCTGAGAAGGATCTGGGAGTTGTGGTGCCACAGAGGGCAGGGCAAGACACAATGGGTTCAAACAACAGCATAACAGACAAATTAAATCTCAGGAAAAACTTCCATAGGAGGACAACGGAGCAGACTGCCTTGGGAGGTTGTGGAAGCAACTCTGCTCAAGGTTTTCAAAAGGCGGAAGGATAGTCCTAAGTCTTGGATGGTTTAGATACAACAAATCCTGCATCTTAACTAGATGACCTTTGCCATCCCTTTTAACCCTATGATTCTATTATATAGTTCTGCATTATGCACACACACACACACACACACACACACACACACACACGAAATTCCATAAAAAACCTAATAAAATACTAAGGTAGCAAGCACAGCTAAAGTTGTACATACTACTTGAACTCTGCCCCCTCCCACATACATCACAACAGTCTGAACATATTTGCATGCTACTGGAGTACAATACTTTTTTCTAACAGTCTTCAGACACTTCATTGTCACAGTGATCCTATATATCTGGCTGACCTCACACCAAGTTCCCTAAGGTATGGCTGCTGAACAGCTCCAGCACTGCCCGCATCTCAGTCATGTTTTTTTCCTACACTCATTTTCAGATCCTTGTCTCTTTCACATTCCCTATGTTTTGTAAAGCATAAGAGTTATATAGTATTGAATAATTCAGAACTTAATTGAACAAAGATGAAGAAATTAATTATACCCATTCTATTTAAGCATTTAAAGACTGCAATGCCAAGGAAGAGGAAGTAAGAGTGGTACAAGAGGGGGACAATTAGGAGGAATAGGAACACAGTGACCAAGAGAAAATTTAGAATGAATATCAGGAAAGATGCTAGTAGTGAGATCTAGTAAACTAAGACTTAATTGCCAAAAGAAAGCTGTAGATGTCTTTCAACAAGCAAGAAAAATTAATTCAGGGTTATATCAGGTTCAGTTCTCTTTTCTGGGGATTCTAGCAAGATCTCTCTTTAGAGGACCTCAGAAGTGATGTTAAAGACTCATGTGATCCAAGTTTCAGCAATTCCTATCCACACTGGGGAGGGAGAGCTAGAGATCAGGTGACTTCACTTTTCTAGTAAGGTATGGAAAAACAGGGTTCTTTTTTCAGAAAAATTAGGGCTATCTTTAAGAGTCATAAAACAGATGTAAAAGTAGTGACTGCAGTTCGTCTTTAGCATCCTTGCTTTCACCAAATTAAAAAATAAGCAAAAAGCAAAATACAACAAGTAATTTCTGAAAATCCTCCCATTTAAAAAATTTGAGACTGCAACTAGAGAGGCTGAAAAGAAGCTTTCATCAGGATCCCATTAACCTGCCACAACACAGGAGGCTTTCTAAAGAAAGAGGTTCACAAGTGTCAAGCCTCTCCCGAATCTGAGACAGAAGAAACACTCACCTACATTCAGCTAGTACATGAAAGGCTGAAACAGCTACCAAACAAACATGGCTGGATTAAACCCAGATGCTAAGAGACCAGTCAAGCAGTTTGTTATGGGCATATAAAGGAATCCAATTGGGCCCAACTGCACACAATTACTGTTTTTTCTACTTAAATTTGTAGATCTCTGAGTAAAACTCCTTCCAAGAAGCTTGGAGGCCTCAGTTCACTGGCTAAGACAAACTGTGCCTCTTGAACTCAAGAAACATGCCATCAGGGGAAAAGTTGCTGGGCTGGAATGGAGAAATGTGTGCCAATTCTGACTGATCTGTGGCTAGATTAAATCTGACTGAGATCACACCTCCTATAATTGACCCGTATGGTAGTGCATACATAACAGTAGACAGAGAGCTGAGCCATGCAATCTTAACAGTTTTTTGCAGTTAAGATCAGGGGACAGTAGGATGGTTAAGGAAACAAGGTTGTGGGACTCAAAGGGAGTTTTGGTTTGCAGGACCCTAAAGCTCTGCTGGCCTCAAAAGTGTGCCTGCCCTCTTTGCAAATGTCATGAACTGGAACTCTTTTGCTAGTAAACCATCTGAACATAGCACTTCTTGATACATCTACTTGAATCCAGCCACCCATAACAAAGGCCTTCAGAGCATCAAGGAAGACACCTCCTCACCTTTATTGCCATCTTGTGTATTAAACACATTAGAATGATAATATTTAACATGTGGTTCTCTACCATCAAATCACTTGGCACACTAAAAAGTTCAGCTATGCCAGTAAGCAACAATAAGCATTATTCACTACCTTTAGAGTAAATTGATTTTCTAGGAAAAATCCTAATAAACTGATGCCTAGTGAGGTAGAACACGTCCCCAGCACCTGAATATACTTTGTAACAGTTTAGCTTTATGTAGCACCTTTCATCACAAAGCATTTCATAGAATATAGAATCATAGAATATTAGAGTTGGAAGGGACCTCAGGAGGTCATCTAGTCCAACCCCCTGCTCAAAGCAGGACTAACCTCAGCTATATCATCCCAACCAGGGCTTTGTCAAGCCTCAGCTTAAAAACCTGTAAGGATGGAGATTCCACCACCTCCCTAGGTAACCCATTCCAACCACCCTCCTAGTAAAAAACTTTTTCCTAATGTCCAACCTAGACCTCCCCCTGCAACTTGAGACCGTTGCTCCTTGTTCTGTCATCTGCCACCACCGAGAACAGCCTAGCCCCATCCTCCCTAGAACCCCCTTTCAGGTAGTTAAAAGCCGCTATCCCCCCTCACTCTTCTCTTTTGCAGACTAAACAAGCCCAGTTCCCTCAGCCTCTCCTCATAAGTCCTGTGCTCCAGCCCCCTAATCATTTTGGTTGCCCTCCGCTGCACTCTCTCCAAATTGTCCACATCTTTTTTGTAGTGGGGGGCCCAAAACTGGACACAGTATTCTAAATGCGGCCTCACCAATGCCGAATAGAGGGGAATAATCACTTCCCGTGACCTGCTGGCAATGCCCCTCCTAATGCAGCCCAATATTCCATTAGCCTTCTTGACAACCAGGGCACACTGCTGACTCATATCCAGCTTTTTATCCACCGTTACCCCCAGGTCCTTTTCTGCAGAGCTGCTGCCCAGCTCGTCGGTCCCCAGTCTATAGCTGTGCATGGGATTCTTCCTTCCTAAGTGGAGGACTCTGCACTTGTCCTTGTTGAACCTCATTAGATTTCTTTTGGCCCAATCCTCCAGTTTGTTTAGGTCACTCTGTATCCTATCCCTACCTTGCAGGGTATCTACCACTCCCCCCAGCTTAGTGTCGTCCGCAAACTTTTGATTTGTTCCACAAACATTTGATATGTTCCACAAAGCACCAGCAAACTGCAGCAGATGGAGGTGAAGTGCAGCAGCTAAAATAGTGCATATTCTTCACAACAGCAACTGGGGAAGGTTTAATTTTGCAATGACATTCCTATTCCTAGAAATGCCTCATCACAGGCTCCCATGTCCACACAGCCAAGCAAGATTCAGTTTGTAAGATACAGAATGAAGTCTTTATGAACTACAAAGAACTCAACTCTTCTAGGTTGAAGGTGAAGACCTGAATCAGCCCTTGTCTATATTTGCACCTAAGGAAGACAAAGTCAGGAGTAAAAATTAGAACTCAGGACATTCTGGTTCCCAACCTAGTATATTCCCTATGACCATGGGAGCAACTTGATGAGAGCAGAAAGCAGGGTGGATTGATTTAAATCAAGTTTCCCACTGATACATCTTCACATATTTCTTAAACAATGGTGCAAATCTGATCACTAAAATATGTTAATTTACAACTCAATACAGCATTTTATAACATCTAGGAAGGTATACGTCATGTAATTTTTTAGATACTTAATTTTTATTATTTAGGAAATAGTACATAATACTCATTACCTGTGTCAAGCTGCAGATGCAGCAGCAGTACATTAGGAATGGTAAGAACTAAATCACACACACACACACACAAACACAACAGCACTTATTTTATTAAACTAAATCTTAAATGTTACATAAATATTTCACATTTGCAAATGCAGCAGTCTCCTGAGTTGCTGATTGAAGACTGTCCTTTAACTTTTTTTTTTTAAATTTTCAAATTTTATTACTTTACCAACAGACAAGTCATCACAATACTAAACATACGCTGTCCTTAAAAAAACTTCTACAACTAGCTCTCACGTTCCCCACTTCCACTGTCATTTTTATTCATAGACAAACAGAAATACGAGTTTTCCTGCTTTTTCAATTCCCAGTCCTTTTCTTAGCTTTGAGTGAATAAATACCAAACAATGAAAATATTCTCTCTGTGCCTGCAGAAGAAGCTACTGCTGTGAAAAGTTGGCTTAGCAACTGAAGGAACTCTGTTTCAAGGTGCTTAGTTAATGATTTCCACCAATTCAGGGGAGTGACTTTGTCCAAAACATCTTCAGTAAACATGTACTATTGAAATGGTTCCGCTCCAGCCCTGAAATTTATTATGACTGGCATAACTGAGGAGTGATTTTGAGATGCCTGTGCCATGGCAGCATCATCTTCAGAAATTAGGCATCTACCTTTATATCTGGGGTCAAGAATGTTCGCAAGAAAATGAGGTGGAGTTACTGCTTGATCCATTTGCTTCTTTATTGCCTGCAGTTTAGCTTCCTGGTGAGGTATTTCTTCAATGTCTCAAAGTGCCTTCCAAATTTCGACAGCATCAGCAATGCAGCAGCAATTTTGCTGACGTTTAAGGCTATGGATATAGGCTTCAGTATACTGAGCATATCCTCTACATTCCTCTTTAATCCAATGTTAGATACTTTGGATGAGATACTTCCATCTATTTTATCACGGTTTTCTTCACAACATTTTATGAGAATAGGTCAGTCTTAATAAATTGTTCAAAACAATCAACCACAGAATTCCATCGAACATCTTGAGGGAGAATTAGTTTGGATCCTCCTGCTCTCTTCAGTGAAGCTGAAGCAAAATGGTGGTTACGGAAGTATTGCGACTTCAGCAACATTTTCTTTTATTCATGGAGAAGACGTACGTAAGTCTTTGGCTAAATGGGCACTGCAGCCATATGTTACTAAGGAGCATCCTTCCATTTCTTTTGCTAAGTATCTTCTCATCTTTGCCACGTTTGCAGCATTGTCTGTGACCAAACTGCACATGTAAGTGAATTTTTGTTCACCGTTTATTACAGCTTTCACTGCCACTTTTTAAATATTCTGTTGTGTGGGCATTTCCCAATGTAGCTATTGTTTCTGAAAGATATGCAATCTCATCTTCTGTGGTCACACAGGCACATATTACTGGATCATTGTGTACATTGCTCCACCCATCAAAGCTTAAACTGGCAAGTTTCCCCTCAGTATTTCTTGCACGTTGCTCAAGTTCCTTCTCATACACTGTATCTAGCAACCTTCCACCAATGTCTGCTCTATCAGGTGGAGTGTAGCCTGGTCATAAGGACTCAACCATGACAATGAAGTGTTTATTGTTAACAACGTGAAAAGGAGAATTAGTGGCATAAATGAACTGAGCAATCTTTTCATCTGTGGTGTCTTGTTGGTATTTGCTGGTCCTTACTACAAACCCATCCATGGTGGTGGTTTTAGTGGATGATTGAAACCTTTTGTTTACTACTGATACTTTGTTGTCTGAAACACGTTTAATTGCAGCACTGCTGCTAAACGTACCAACAGATGACTCTGAAGTTGTTGCAGACAGACAGTCACGGTAAAAGTCCATTATGCTTAAATGGGATCCTGAAACAAAATTCAAAAATGATTTTGAATAGTTGTTCTTCTCACTCTATTATTCAATTAATCATTTACATTTTTTTCAGCAAAGATGCCGATCCGATTCCAAATTACCAAAAAAGCTAAGACTGCACTTAGAGTGCATTTAATTTTGGAGTGAGCACCATAGAACTCACTGGCACTTCTGTTTTTTGAGAAAACAAGTATAGGATGGGGTTCCCTTGGGAAAGCTGAGTTATGCTGAAGTAAAATAAGGAATAGACATATGGCATCACCATTATATTCTGTGGCCATGATGTTCCAAAGTAAGGGGCACGTATTATGTAATATAAAATAAGAAAATGACGCACAGTAGCAACTGGCAACTCTAGATTTCTCTTACTGTAGCTTTCTGTACCATATACTTGGGTGATAGATTTTAAACCGAGTTAACTAATTAAACAAGCCATAAGGATTAGCTAAGTAAACTTTTTTTTCTAGCAACATCCAACATAGCAAACAGCTTGGGAATTTGTTAAATCACACTTATACTAAAAGGCATAGAGTCTTGAAGAATGACGAATTGCAAAGTGAATTATTTAAGTTACTAACCAGCTGATCCACATTGTTCTTCAGACATATCCACATCTTCATCCACGTCATTTTCTTCCAATAAGCAGTTTTCATTATGATGTTTCATTCTTGCAACTAGGCCCGGCATCTCCTTCTTGCACTTCTTACACTGGACACGTTTTCCTTTTTTACCCAGGGAAGGAATTTCTTCAAAATATTCCCAGATAGGCTCTCTCTTACGCCCAGAAGCCATGACAGTTTTTCTGTGGCAAAAGTGTGGAGGAACATAGGAAGCTCTGTGTGTACTGAATAATGTCTTCCCTTTTTCTTTCCAGTCCACTCCACTGTTCCTTTCTACTCTGCCTCCATCCTTTGTCTCTCTGTCTTTAAAATAGTTTAACTAACTCTTCTGCCTTGCTTGGCCCAGCTCCACCACCACATAAGCACAGAACAACAATAACCCTATCCAGCCTGTGTCTTTCTTTGCACACGTGACTTTAGTCAGCTGAGAAACAGAAACTGAAAGCCCAGAACTTTCAAGAAGCAAGAGCTGGTAGTTAGGATGGACAGACTACAGCCATTAATTCATTTTTATGAGACTAAGTGTAGGTTTAGCATGTTTCTGATGACATTTAATTATAATCTATTTTTTTAAAATGAGAAATTTAGTATTTTGATAATTTTTTAAAATATTGAAAAAATCTGATTTAAACAAAAAAACCTTATTTTTAAAAATAATTGATTTTTATCCACCCTGGCAGAAAGGGACCTTTTGCCAGACCCTCGACTATTTTACACTTTTTCCAGCCCAGTTCAGAACAACTGAGGAGTATTACACAGTTCACAACAAAGCTAAGTTTGCTATAAACACAGCCAGTGCATCCTTAACGTGTCCTTACCAAATTTTGCAAAAAATTCCTAGTGCGCATGCTCAGTAAGGCTTGCAAAACTGACTCTCAGGCCATGACTACACTAGGAAAAACTGATGTGTTTTTTTACAATGAGATCTAACAAGTTGTACATTATAGCGCAAGCAGCACAAACGGTAGTTTTATCTCAAAGTAGCTGGTCAAAGTGAACCCTAAGACTTGACCTATTTACACATGAATTTTACGTTAGCTAGCTTATGTTAGCTTCTTCATTATAAAAAAAAAAAAAACCACACATCCATTTTCCAAGTGTAGACAAGGTCACAGTACAAGCAGAAATTTCACCTGAAAACTGGGCCAAGAAGCCACCCGTGGAGGAGAGTGAGAAAATAAGGAGTAGAGCAGCCCAAGCCACTGCTCTTTCATCAGGAGGGGAGAAAACAGGCAGGAAGCAGAACAGTCGTACGTTGCTTGCTTTGGGAGTGGAGAGCGAAAATACAGAGAGCAGAGAAGCAGGATCTGCTGCCCTTTTATAGAAGAGTACAGAAATGGAGTGGCAGACACACCCACTTCTCTGAAGAGGAAACCAGAGCACTTCTTGCAGCCATCCCTAGAGCAGAGGGGGAGCAAGGAGCAAAGTGGTGCATGCAGAGAATAGTTGCTAAAAAGACAAAGGAGTTTCCAAATGTCCTGGAGAATTGCAAAGAGATAGGGGGCTTCATATTAGTTTATGGGGGGTGGATTAATGGAAGAAGAGCCCAGTAATTATTTAGTGGTGAGAATAAAGAAATAACCCAAAATTTGGATGGGTAGAAGAAGAGGAGAATGGGAGAGGATTCATTAGCAGTAGCAGGGAGTCAAGAGAACATCCTTGAATGTGTGTCTTTAGCAGGATGAGGAGAACTCAGATTTGTGTACTTAGAATGGAACTAGAATTTAACAACAAGTGTATGTCAGAAATGACTTAACATGGAAAGGCAGAAAATATTGGGTGAACAAATGGAGCTGTGATTATGTAAATTAAATAGGTGTGGGGCAAAAGAGGGCTCATGGAGAAACAAGTGCTTTTTATCCAAACTAGCAGGCTTTGTCCTCAGGCAAGAAGGTGTTGGGTGTTTGAGCCCTGACGTTTAGTATATAATTGTCAGACTCCCATAACTCCCAAATCCTCTGGAACAGGAGTGTGCACAAGTCCTCACTGAGGACTATCTCCACATCAGATTGTAACTTTCAAACATCAACCTAAAATTAAAAGGAAATTAATTCTCTCCATTTTGTCAAAATTCTGAGCATCTGAAAATAGGTGATTAGGGAAAGTGTAGTGTTTTGTAACTTTAACCATACTGTAAGTTTGCCCTTCAACCAGAGATCTCAAAACACCTTAGCTAACTAGAAACAGAGCCCTCACCTGCTGGTTTCCAGTGCTGTGCACTACACACTAAACACTTCCTTTAAAAGTCAAAAAGTGTCCTACCACCACCACTTCCTCCCTCCCCCAACTGCTGAAGTTTTAACTCAACTTTTTCAAGTTACCTTTGACGTGAAGGGAAACACAGGAAGTTTCTACATAGAACTATGTTTTAACGCAGAATATCACCAATTTAAGATAGATACCTAGATTATAGTCCCTAACATCTGTCACCATGTTATTTATACAAAAACCGTACCTACCACATGTGCTTATAATTCAGCAGCACAGTTAAAACTTGTCGTTAACAGTTTTCAGTATACAGTAAGCATGAAAGTACAATGTAAGGGAAATAAATTAGATGAAGGGATGGAATGAAAAAGGAACCAATTAAAACTGGAAGATGAAAACAAGGACTGAAAACTCATATAAAAGAAACTTAATTACCTATTGTATGGTTTCATATAATTATGAAAAGATAGAGCTCTATTACTTTAACCCTGCTAAATTCTTGTCTTTTTAGGAATGACTTGTCTAGAATGAGAATTCCAGGGAATACACCTTTCATTAGTCTACCACAGCAGTGGAAGAACACACAAATTCTCAGTGTAGACGAGGCCCAAGACTGTATTTGTCTAGATACAAGGTGTTTTAAGGTGGCAGAACATTATTACTAATTTACTAAATACTAACATATTTAACTAACGTGCAGTGGGGATTTAAAGGTAACTATGAGAACCATAATAGGGGACTGTTCATCCATTCTTAGTTATAGTACATTTACTATTTAAATCAGATTATATTTCTATACATAATAGGTGTTGGATTAACACTGCTATTTTTTAGTAAAAAATCCCATCAAAGGATGTCTTAAAAAAATCTGAACATTCCATATTTGTTATAGAGGTTAATTTACAAGTGTGTAGCAGCTGCTTACAATCTTGTAAATTTTTACTGAATGACTGCTATAGAAGACCAGGGCAAAATTCTATCTAATTTTTACAGTATTTTCCCAAAGTGTACAAAAATAGATTAATGATTATTTTGGAAATTCGATAGTAAATGTGGATGAAATTTGTATTTCATCGACTTCTAGTTAAAATTAAACCTGAGACAAAGCTTTATTCCTGCAATGCAATCTTTCTCCAGCCTCAGAACACCCCAAAAATTACAGCAACAACATGAAGTAGTTACTTGACTTAAGACACATGTTTTGTTAATATTTAATAAATCAAGTGGTTTGACCTGATCCATGATCTGGGGTGAATTTCAGGACTTGCAACAGCCAGGAATGTGGGGCAATCATCACAGTAGTCAAAAAGCAGACCACCTGTTTAATAGGTTTTAAACCAGCTCAAGGTATCTGGCTATAAACATGTTCTGGCCTGTTGAGTGATTTTTCATGTTCGAAATACAGTTGTGAGGCCAGCGTGGGTTGAAGAGGCCACTTCAGGAGAAAATAATTTCCATTGAGAGTGCCTTGTACTCTACATTACATAGGTTAGCAAATTAAGTTTCAGCATCGCTCTGAGGCAAGAACTTGCCCTCATTTTGCAGATGAGGGAATGGATGCACAGAGCTGAAGCAATTTATCCAGGATCACAAAGCAAATTTGTAGCAGATCTGTGTTTTATTCCCAATTCTAACTCCCAGTCCTGTTCCTTAGTTACACATCATCCCTCCAATCACGCTGAAGGTTAAAGCGAATAGCAATCACATTGCAAGTTTCTTCTACTAACTCCCCAGCTCAGGAGTTTTTGATGAAATATGAATCACTTTAGATCAGTCTGCCATATATTTCACAAAAAAGAAGTAGATACGGTAAATCAAACTCAGATTATAAAGCAGAAGGGATCACTGTCATCATTTTAGTCTGACTTCCTGTATAACAGGCCAAAGAACTTCCCTGTATTAATTCATGTTAGTACTAGAGCAAATCTTTTAGAAAAACATCCAGCTTTGATTTAAAAATTGCTAGTGATAGTGAATCTACCACAACCCTTGAATCATTGGAACAATTTATCATTACCCTCACCATCAAAATTCATGCCTTATTTCAAGCCTGAATTCGTCTAGCTTCAACTTCAAGCAATTATATTTTGTTATACCTTTCTCTGCTAGATTAAAGAGCCCATTATCCATTTTTTGTTCCCCATATAGATATTTATAGACTTAAAGTCATCCCTGAACCTTCTTGTTGTTAAACTAAACAAATTGAAGTCCTTGTGTCTCTTTCTCATGATTTTTCTCTGAATCCTTTCCAGTTTTTCAAACGTCTTTCTTAAATTGTGGACACCACACCTAAACAGTATTTCAGTAGCAATCGCACCAGTGCCAAATACAGAGGTACTATAACCTCCCCATTCAATATTCTCCTGAAAACTAGAACTAAAAAAGATATCCCAATTACAATTAGTAAACATTTTGAATGAAAACACAGAGAAATTCTGAAGGTTAACATATGCTTCATACCTGAACACAGTGATAATTTAACCAATCCTATTAAGTTTTGCTTTTATACCAAGTGAGAGCCAAAAGCTTGTCTACACTGGGACTTTTTTTGTACTGATGTAGCTGCACTAACACAAACCGCTAGTGTAAATGCATTTACACTGGCATAAAAAGTGATTTGCACCAATTTGGGTTTCCCCAGTCCAGAGGCAGTATAAATGGACTGTGTCTGTGCTCTGGGGGGTGGGGAGTAGTACATGACAACATAGGCAAGTCTGAAGTTTACACTTGTATTCTTAACCATATTCCAGCTGTTAGTTAAAAACAAAAATTATTCCATTAATTATTTTCCATCACTACCAGTGACATAAAAAATGCAATTCTTCACTAAAAATAAGAAGCTTTGATCTACTCCACTTGTACTGGAACTGCACTAATACTGGATGAGTCATCTCTTTCTAAACTGCATAAAAAACCTTAAAATGCCTCCAACTGTTCTATATTTTGAAGCAGCAATTCATTAGTTCATTCATATCAGCTGTGATATCACACATCCTGACAAAATAAACCAAATCTCTCAATGACAGGCAAGACTAGAAGCCATAAGAATTGTTTTAGAATTACACGGATATTGAACAGTTGCTCTTTATTAATACTATTGGCTTTTAATGCTTTCTGCTATATAATAGGAGCATGTAATAATACACACCTCATAAGAAGTGCATCTTAGCAATAGACTTTTGGAAGTTTAGCTGTCTATGTGATTATATTAGTTTTTAGGAATTATGAAGGAACAATTTAGGTTGTAGTACTTTACCAGTAATAAAAATGGGAATAAATTCAATTTAATGTACCAGCTTAGAATCCAATCAGTTAAATTTGCTTTCAACACAAACACACAAACAAACCAGGATACTTCCACATCACAAATTCCAGGCCAACTATTCTTAAAATTGAAAGCATTTCTTTCAAGTCACCAATTTAACACCATTGCTTAAACAGAACTAGTGGATTTTCCATCTATTTCAGGCCTTCTGTAGCAGCACTCTTGTAGACTGACTCCTTGACTGAATTACAACCTAGTACTCAACAGGGGGGCCAAATGCATTGCTAGCCTCTTAGTGCTTTCTATATATCAAGCTCTATGGACTGTTATCAAACTACTCTCTCTTTGGATTGATGCTGCTAACACCACACTCTAGTCCAAAGAAGATTCACTCAGCTCCAAGGCAATAGGTGCTTCAGAAATACCCAAAGTAGATATTGCCTCTTTTTTTCCTCTGATAAAACATTTAAAATTAGTTCCTACAACAAATACTAAGACTTTCATAAAATTATCAAGGCAGAGATCAACTTCTGAACACAGGCTGTATACAACACATTTATGGTTGATAGATAAAAATGTAGGGATAATTTATTTAAAGTTTTTTTTTTTGTTTTTTTTTTTAATAACTACAGTTGGATATCATGAACAGTATTGAGGCCCTTCAGCACTCGTAAGAAGGAAAATAAAGGAATTATTTCTATTTACATGAACTGACAAATTATGCTAGGTACATGTTAGGAAAAGGGCAGGTCTCAGGTCTCATAAAACTGATCAATTTGAGGTTCAAACTATTTCTGGCATACTGCCATCAAGATAAAAGCCACTTAAAGCTGTTATACTTTGGACTTTTTACAAAATGTTTTTTGTACTTTAGCTCCAAAAAAACTGGTCAACTTCAGTGATTAACCATTTCCTCCATAGATTTGTAAACAGACACAGGGATTGCCCAAAACCACCACCATTAATCCATAAGAGGTGAGGGAGGAGCAAAATGAGATGAAGGGAACTTGTAATACCAATCTCTGGAGAATTTCAGTGCTAATTTTTTTTTAAGTTTCTACTACTTATGGTTGCTAAGAACCTCCCCCAATGCTGTGTTTTCTTTGAGTCTACAAACAGCGCCACTATATCTGACTTCTCATAGCTTTCTCAAGCAGCAGCAGAATGAAACAGGCATGATTCTCAGCAGTCTCATCCAATCCACAAGATTTGGAACTGCAGCAATAGAACAGCCCAGAAATTTGTTAGTTTCACTATGCAGCTATTAAGGAAAGGTCTGAGCAGCAACAGAGAGCAGCACTGAAGCTATTCAAAAAATTAAGTTGAGGAGAGGAAGGCACCTCTCTCCCCATACACAGTACAGCCAGAAGACTAGAGAAGGAATAGAATAGTGGACACCCAGAAGCTAGACAGGTTTGAAGCAAGTGGAGAAGGTGGAACACATCCAGTTGAAGGAAACAGAGATGGCCACAGATTCATACATTCTAAGGCCAAAAGGGACCACTATGATCATGTAGTCTGACCTGTATAACAGATCACAGAACTGATTCAGCAAGACAGTCGTAAATGGCATATCTATTAGCCAGAGATCCAAAAGAAAGCTCCTAAGCAGGATCTGGAGACATCACCCTGGTAGAAATCCAAACACTCCCTTGTTCCAGTAGTCAGGAGTAGAGATGAGTTTGTCAGCAGCTAACTAACCTCGAACCTCCATGTGCCTACCTAATTTAATCAATTGTACAGGCCTCCAGTTAATAGGATCAGATATATTCTCAAATCCTGAAAACTTTATTTATATAAAATAGATTCACACATGCTAAGAACAAGTATATACTGAACAGCATTGTTTGGATTTGTGTGTAACTCAAATGATGTTTCAAAGCCCAAATATTGAATTAGGATGTGGAGGTACCCCACAATAAAATTCATTTAACTCTGTTCAGTAGGAACTAAAGTGAATCTGAAAGTTTCACTACAGGATTACTCTGCTGAGCAATCACTGAGATTATGAACACATTTACATATTAGAAGAATAAAAACGAGGGGCTTTGTTTAGATAATTTGGGAGATTATATTAAACAAGAATGAAAATATCAATTCAAGTATAGGCTGCAGAATTTCTTAAGGATATCCTGGAGATCCATAGTTTACACACCTTAAATCTACTTGCTTCCCTATCTATGCAAAGAGCTCAGAAAACTACAAATTTAACTTCTCAGTTCTTGCACTTTCTGCTGTTAATATCCATTATGAAAAACCATCTCTAACTGAAAAATGAAAACTGCATTTCCTCCTCTGGAGAAAGTTACCCACAAGATATAAAGGAATTACTAAACTTATTTTTAGAAACAAATAAATATGGAAATGTTACGTAACCACTATGTTATAAGAAGTTAACAAGCAAAATTATAAATCCCTTTGACTCTGAATAGTCCTCATAAGAGAGTATTTTACCCAACCATAATTGGGTCCAATCAATAACTTTACAATAACCTTAAACTTACTCCATTCCTTCTCTCCATAACAATGCTCCCCACTTTACATAATGACAGACAGAAAGGTAAGTTTTTGTTGCTCATTTTGTCTTTGGATGCAAGTCACTCCATAAAATGAATAAAAGTGCTAAATTCAGAACAAAACAAAACATTTTATGTTATAACAGATGCAGTTTACAATAGGCTAGAGTCACTATTACTGCATAAGATGCACGGGTGGTTAAATATAAAGAATTCAATCAAAAACAGTAAGAAACAGGACTAGTATTATGGTGCAATTGCAAACAGGCAAACTAGACAAGGATTCTGTTTCCGACATACAGTTACAGAGTTCTAATGTTAATTCTGAAAAATTATTTGCACTTTACCTTTCAAATTTCAAAAGGGTCCCTTGTGCAAGTGTTCTACACTGAGCTTCACAAAAACCGGAATTATATCTACTGACCAGTAATCTAAGCAAGGGTAGCAATATGATTTGAAGGAACGAGACAGAGTCAAAGCAGATTGAAGACAAATTGAAAAATGACAGAAGGGCTGTTTCCTCTAGAATAGAGCTGGTCTTCAGATTTAGCAAGGCTGAAAGTTCCTCCTATTTTTCATTCAATGGATCCTCGATTTCTTGCAAACAAGTAGTGATTTTTTGCACAGAACTTTGAAGGAACTCACTACAATTTGGGCTAATGTGGCAATCAACATAAGAATGGCTGTACTGGATCAAGCCAATGGTCCATCTAGCCCAGTGTCCTTTCTTCCAACAGTGGCCAGGGCCAGGTACTTCAGAGGGAATGAACAAAACAGGCAACCATCAAGTGATGCATCCCGTTGCCCACTCCCAGCTTCTGGCAAACAGGCTAGGGACACTTCAGAGCATGGTTTTGTATCCCTGCCCATCCTGGCTAATAGCCATTGATGGACCTAGCCTCCAAGAACTTATCTGGTGCTTTTTTTAACCCTGTTATAGTCTCGGCCTTCACAGCATCCTCTGGCAAAGGGTTCCACAGGTTGACTGTGTGTTGTGTGAAGAAATACTGCCTGTTTGTTTTTTGAACCTACTGCCTATTAATTTCATTGGGTGATCCCTGGTTCTTGTTATGAGTAAACACCATTCCCTTATTCACTTTCTCCACACCAGTCATGATTTTATAGACTTCTACCCTATCCCCCCTTCCTTGTCTCTTTTCTAAACTGACCAGTCCAAGTTCAAGACCAAGTCCAAGGCTGTACACGCTCCAAGAGCAACACACGTTAGGAGGATGTCTTTCTCCATGCCCAAAGAAACAGATGTCAGCAGCCCCCCAAGCACTGGGTCCAGTGCAGGGTCAGGCCGGGTGCAGGGGCGCCACACAGGGAAGGTGACCAGAACAAAAACGAGAACACCGTGAGCGAGCGAGCGAGCGAGCGGCGGGGGTCAAGGCCCTGCGCCTGCTCTTCCGATGGGGGGTTGCGGTGGAGGGGGGGTTAGTCACTCAACCCCCAGGGTACACGTGCGAGCCAGCCCGCTCCTTGCGAGTTCGGCCCCGGGCGGGCGGCCCATCCACGCCGCGGGGAGGGACGCAGGGCAGGCAAAGGGCTTCGCGTGGCCCGCCGGAACCCCCGGGAGCGTTAGCTGCAACAGGGAGCGGCGGCCCAGGCCCCCACCCCGGCGCGCCTGCCGGCCTCCCCGACAAAAGGGCCGGGGAGCAGCGGCCTGGGAGGGCCCGGGCAGGACACGGGCCGGGCCGGGGCACCCTGAGGTGAGGGTCCCCCCCGGCCCCGCACATGCCGAAGGCGGCGGGGGCGAGCAGAGAGGCCGCGCCCCCTGCAGCCGGAGTGGACGCAGGGCGGGGGCGCGGGGCGGAAGGAGGCCGGGCCGGCCCCGAGTGAAGGAGGGGGCGGGCGCGCACGGAGCTAATCCGGGAGGGCGGGAGGGAGGGAGGGAGGCAGGCCGCGGGGGGAGGGGCGCTCTGTGTCTCCCCGGGCTGGGGGAGGGGGAGGGGAAGGGGCGCCGCGGCGGCGGCGGCGGGCTGTGGCGATGGCTGCTCCCGCTCCCGCTCCCCGCGCCGGCCCGCTCCAGCCCTCACCTACACAGTGAATGAGCTTGTGTCGCCACGAGTCGAGCTGGTGGCGGAAGCCGCGCCTCTCAATGGAGCATTCCTGCCGCCCGCACGGACTCGCCATCTTCTGGGGGAGGGCCCCGCGCCGCCACGCCCACCGCCGCGGCACCGCGCGTCACCGCGCCACGCAGCACGCCTCCCTCCGCCCACGCGGCTGGGCGGGGCTCCCTGAGGCCGAGGGTTGGCGGCCGGGCCACGTGCTCGGCCTGCCGCGGGCCGCGCTCCCTGCCGACCGGACAGCGCGCTGCCATGGAGACGGCGGGAGCGCGGCGCTCGGCCTGGCCCCGCCCGCCCGCCCGCCAGGGGGGCCGTGTGCCGTGGAGGCCGGGCTCCCTGGTGCAGCGCGAGCCCCGGGCTCCTGGGCAGGCGCAGGGCTCGGCTCAGTCGCGCGGCCCCTGCAGCCTGGTTCGCGGGGGGCGGCGGAGCATGGGCCAGGGCTCCAGCCCCTGCGCTTGAGAGCAGCCGAGCGCGCCCACCAGCTGCAGCAAGGCCGGGCCGGGCCGGGCCGGGCCTGCTCCCGCCGGTGCTAGCCTGCTGGGACGCTGCACTCTGGCCCGGGCTCCGCAGGGGCCCAGCAGCCCGTTAGCAGCGGCCAGTGACTCGGCTAGTGCCCGGGGGGGGGGCAGTAATGGGCAGCTGCTGTGACCCCCCCCCAGCTGGCACAGCGCTAGGCCACTGCTAAATGAGACCAGCGGGAGCAGCGGGCCCAGCACTGCTCGCTGCCAGGTCTCTGCTGGGGAGCACTGGCAGAAAGGCTGGATGCAGGGGCGGGCGCCATTTGCGCTGTTAGGGACAAAAGGACAGCCAGACGGCTTGAAGTAAAACGGGGCAGGTGTTCTGTCTGTGCTTCGTTTTCACTTACCTCCTCGCCTAGCGCTTGCAAATGCCATTGGCGAGTCTCTGGGTCTCTCTGACCCTGGGTTTCAATCCACGGGGGCAAGGGTGAGAAAAGCGACCTTTTGAGCTAAAGGACTAGGGTTAACTTTCTAAGGCCGTCGCCTACTGTGACACTACTTAATACTGGCCCACCCAATGTTGGTGCAATGTTCCAAATTAAAGAAACCTTATTTGGAGGGTGCAGTAACACACCATCCCGATATGCAGCAAGAACAGCAAATATGGTACGCGACCAGCTTGGCTTAACAAAGAAGTCTTCGATGATCTTAAACACAAAAAGGAAGCTTACGAGAAGTGGAAGCTTGGACAGATGACTAGGGAGCAGTATAAAAATACTGCTCGAGCATGCAGGAGTGACATCAGGAAGGCCAAAGCAAAACTGGAGTTGCAGCTAGCCAGGGACGTGAAGGGTAATGAGAGAGGTTTCTACAGGTATGTTAGAAACAAGAAGGTCAGAATGGAAGAGGCAACCTAGTAACAAATGATATGGAAAAAGCTGAAGTACTCAATGCTTTTTTTGCCTCTGTCTTCACAAACAAGGTCAGCTCCCAGACTACTGCACTAGGCAGCAAAGAATAGGGAGGAGGTGAGCAGCCCTCGGTGTCAGTGCTGAAAGAACAGGTTCAAGTCTATTTAGAAAGGCTGGACATGCACAAGTTCATGGGGCAGGATGCAATGCATCCAAGGATGCTGAAGGGAGTTGGCTGATATGATTGCAGAGCCATTGGCCATTATCTTTGAAAACTCATGGTGATTGGAGGAGGTCCTGGATGATTGGGAAAAGGCAAATCTAGTGCCCATCTTCGAAAAAAGGAGGAACTGCGGATTACAAGCTAGTCAGCCTCAGCTCAGTCTCCAGAAAAATCATGGAGCAGGTCCTCAAGGAATCCATTCTGAGGTACCTGGAAGAGAGGAAGGTGATAAAAAATAGTCAACATGGATCCACCAAGGACAAATTGTGCCTGATCAATCTGATTGCCTTCAATGATGAGATGACTGGCTCTGTGGATGTGGGGAAAGTGGTGATATACATTGAGTTTAGCAAAGCTTTTGATACGGTCTCCCACAGTATTCTTATCAGCAAGTTAAGGAAGTATGGGTTGGATGAATGGACTATAAGGTGACTAGAAAGCTAACTAGATCACTGGGCTCAACGGATAGTGATCAATGGCTCAATGTCTAGTTGGCAGTCGGCAGAGTGCCCCAGGTGTCAGTGCTGTGGCCAGTTTTGTTCAACATCTTCATCAATGATCTGGAGGATGGGGTGGATTGCACCCTCAGCAAGTTTGCAGATGACACTAAGCTGGGGGAAGTGGTAGATATCCTGGAAGGTAGGGATAGGATACAGAAGGACCTAAACAAACTGAAGAATTGGGCCAAAAGAAATCTGATGAGGTTCAACAAGGACAAGTGTGGAGTCCTGCACCTAGGACGGAAGAATCGCATGCACAGTTACAGACTGGGGACTGACGAGCTGGGCAGCAGTTCTGCAGAAAAGGACCTGGGGGTAACAGTGGATAAGAAGCTGGATATGAGTCAGCAGTGTGCCCTGGTTGCCAAGAAGGCTAATGGCATATTGGGCTGCATTAACAGGAGCACTGCCAGCAGATCGCGGGAAGTGATTATTCTCCTCTATTCGTCATTGGTGAGGCCGCATTTGGAGTATTGTGTCCAGTTTTGGCCCCCCCACTACAAAAAGGATGTGTGCAAGTTGGAGAGAGTCCAGCGGAGGGCAACAAAAATGATTAGGGGGCTGGAGCACAAAACTTATGAGGAGAGGCTGAGGGAACTGGGCTTGTTTAGACTGCAGAAGAGAAGAATGAGGGGGGATTTGATAGCAGCCTTCAGCTACCTGAAAGGGGGTTCCAGGGAGGATGGAGCTAAGCTGTTCTCAGTGGTGGCAGATGACAGAACAAGAAGCAACGGTCTCAAGTTGCAGTGGGGGAGGTCTAGATTGGACATTAGGAAAAAGTTTTTCCCTAGGAGGGTGGTGAAACACTGGAATGGGTTACCTAGGGAGGTGGTGGAATCTCCATTTTTGGAGGTTTTTAAGCTGCGGCTTGACAAAGCCCTGGCTGGGATGGTTTAGCTAAGGTTAGTCCTGGTTAGTCCTGCTTTGAGCAGGGGATGGGACTAGATGACCACCTGAGGTCCCTTCCAACTCTATGATTCTATGCGTCCTTGAGGTCAAGGGCGGCATACCAGTCTCCTGGATCCAGGGAAGGGATTATGGAAGCTAGGGAGACCATGCAAAACCTGAGTTGTTTGACATATTTGTTGAGATGATGTAGGTCTAATATGGGTCTCAGACCCTCCCTTCGCATTGTGGATGAGGAAGTACCTTGAATAGAACCCTTTCCCCCTTCTGCCTTGACGGACCATTTCCACTACTCCTATGCCGAGGAGGGTGTCCACCTCCTGCAAGAGGAGTTGCTCATGAGAGGGGTCCCTGAAGAGGGACGGAGATGGAGTAGATGTAAGTTGTAGGGCATAGCCCCCTGAAACTATCCCAAGGACCCAACGGTCCAAAGTGATCTTTGCCCATTTGGGATAGAAGGGCCTTAACCTGTTTAGGAAGGGGTAGGGCAGATCCAAGAGAGCAGTTGGGGCGCCACCCTCGGGCGTACCATCATAATTGTCTGCTCTGGTGCCCGACCTCCTGGAAGACCACCACTGATGAGCTGAGGACGAGCTGAGGGACTGATTTCTCCATCTAAACCCCCTATTCCGATCTCTATTCCTAAAGGGTTGGAAAGGCCTAGAAGAGTCCTTGACTGCTGCTGTGCCTGGGGCCGTGACTGACACCTGGAAAACTGGGGTGTGTACAGGCCCAGGGAGCAAAGTGTGGCCCTGGAGTCCTTCAGACCGTGCAGCTTCGCATAGATCTGGTCAGAGAATAGGGCCAACCCATGAAAGGGGAGGTCCTGAATCGACTGCTGCACCTACTAGGACAGGCCTGAGGATTGCAGCCACGATCACCTTCTCATGCAGATGGCAGAGGCTACGGCCCTGCACGCCAAGTCAGCAGCGTCACAGGACATCTGGAGCGCTGCCCTAGCCACCGTGGTTCCTTCCTCCACGATGGTGTTAAAGTCTGCAGCCTGGTCCTGGGGCAGGGCCTCAGCGAACCCCCTGAGGGAGTCCCACAAATTGAAATTATATCTATCCAGGAGGGCCTGATGGTTGGCAATCCTGAACTGCAGGCTCGCCATGGGATAAACCTTTCTCCCAAACAAATCCAGCTTTTTGTTGTCTTTGTTCTTGGGAGTGGTCCCTGACTGGCCTTGCCTGTCTCGCTGGTTAGCCACGTCTACCACTAGGGTTCCTGGGGCAGGGTGAGTGAACAGATACTCAAACCCTTCGGCCGGGACAGAATACTTTCTCTCGGCCACCTTTGACGTAGGGGCGACCGAGGAAGTTGTTTGCCACAGGGCCTTTACTATCTTAAGGATCCTTTCACGGACTGGGAGGGCCACTCTCACTGGGGCAGCTGATGCCAGTACATTAAAGAGGCTATCTTCGGTGTCTTCTAACTCTTTCACCTCCAGCCCCAAGTTGGAGGCCGCCCTCTTTAGCAGCTCCTGGTGTGCCCTGAAATCCTCCAGTGGTGCCGAGTGGTCTCGAGAGACTGCCTCATCCAGTGAGGAGGAAGAGGACTGCCGAGGCGTGTCCTGTGGGTGCTCCCCTTCCTCCCGAAGGGTAGCACCTGTTGAGGGTCCCTCCATGGGGTCCGACACCTCATCCGAGGAGTGGTGTCTATGGGCCCTCTCCTATGCTGGAGGCACGGACTGCACCCCCGATCACAGGATGGATTGGGGCCCCAGCCCCAACTGGATACCCCATGAGGCCCAGTAAAGCCATTGTTGCAGCTGTTGACCCTGGGGCTAACTCGGGGATGACTGCACCATGAGCTGTGATGCTTTGTGGGGGCATTGGCCCTCCCGACGGCTGTCCCCCCTGGGAGATCCCGAGTCATTGGACCAGCAGTGCCGTGCACGTCCTCGGTCCCGGGTGTCCTTCCATGCTGGGGATTGCCCTCTTGATGCCTCTGACCTAGAGGACGATAAGGACTGCCTCCATTGCCGCAAATGGTGCCGACGAATGGAGGTGCGGTCTGAAGAGCTAGAGGTCCTGGAGCATTGTCTCAGTACCGATGACTTCGAGTACCGCTTGCTGTGCAGTCCTGCAGACCCTTTCGGTGACCGAGGTCGGCGCCGCTCTGAGCTCCTCGGTGCCAAGCCGGACTCCAGCAACTGGGTTCCGCGTCGTGGACTGCGCGACGCCAAGTCCTCCGATGGCGACTGGGTTCTGCGTCGCCTCGGTGTGGGCAAACTCCTTGGGGCCAGGTCCTCCAACGGCAACTGGATTCTGCACTGTGTGGGCCCGGGTGAACTCGGTGCTGGGGAACTTGGATGGGAGCTGTCCAAGCACCGCCTGGCAGACCTCGACCGGTGCCACCTCCTGGCCTGCGCTGCCTCCGGTGCTGGGGATCGACATCAGCACCAAGAGGGAGACTCTGCGTCCTGAGTCGAAGCAGGCCAGCTCGACGACGCCAACCTGGAGCGACTGCTGGGGGAGCGTCTCTGCTCTACCCCCGGTGGCCGTCCAGCAGGAGATCTTCCTCCCCATACCAGGGATTTTCACCGTCCTTCCGGGGGACCCAACGCGGTTTTCCCCGTGACACCGGCCCCTTCTTCCTCAGTGGAGGAGGGGACAGAGGTGGCATAGGGAGACCAACAAGGCTCTTGCCTCCTGAAAAGCCTCCGGTGTCGATGGCGTCGGCAGGGGCACACTCCCAGGAGTCGGGGGAGGCTTCCTGATCGGAGATGCAGGCACCGGAGAAGACTCGATGGTCCGGGTCTGGTGCATCTCCATGCTCAACCCTGCCCATGCCGACGGTGCAGAGGAGTGTCCGCGCTCCACGCACTGCTTCTTCCTCTTCGGTGCTGGCGATGTTGTGCGGTGCCGGCGATGTGGCGTGGTGCCGAGTCGAGGCCGGTGCCGGCGGTGCGCTCTGTACCGAGGTCATACTCGGTGCCAAGGTGGAGTGGGCCGGCTCGGACGCTGAGTGGAGCGCTGCCTCCATCAATAGGGCTTTCAACCGGATCTCTCAGTCCTTCTGAGTCCTCGGTTTAAAAGCCCTGCAGATCTTACACTTTTCTGTGTGCCTCCCATAAGCACTTAAGGCAGCAGTCATGGGGGTCACTGAGCGGGAAAGCCTTCCCGCAGGAGGCACACAGCTTGAATCCCGGTGACCGGGGCATAGCTTGCAGTCCCCACAGGGACTTGCCTTATCTCTGACTACTCTTTTTAACAACACTTAACAACTACTTAACTAACTAAACTACTTAGAATATCAAACAAGTTCAAAGAAGGGAAATAGAACTTGCTGAGAGCAAGGCTAGTTCCAGCAACCGTCACGGGCAGAAAGAAGGAACTGAGAGGGCATAGGGCCGGCAGTGCCTCATATACTGTGGCATGTGGGTGGGGCTCCAGAGTGTGCCTTAGCCCTATGGGATCTGCTAAGGGGAAAAAAGTGCCGGGAACGGTGCACGGAGGCGTGCATTCACCTATAGTGGAATGGACATGAGCAAGCACTCGAAGAAGAACATGACTTTTGAAGAGAGGCTGAGAGAACTAGGCTTGTTTAGTCTGCAGAAGAGAAGAATGAGGGGGGATTTGATAGCAGCCTTAAACTACCTGAAAGGGGGTTCCAGGGAGGATGGGGCTAGGCTGTTCTCAGTGGTGGCAGGTGACAGAACTATGAGCAATGGTCTCAAGTTGCAGTGGGGGAGGTCTAGGTTGGATATTAGGAAAAAGTTTTTCACTAGGAGAGTTGTGAAGCACTGGAATGGGTTACCTAGGGAGGTGGGGGAATCTCCATCCTTAGAGATTTTTAAGGTGCGGCTTGACAAAGCCCTGGCTGGGATGATTTAGTTGGGGTTGGTCCTGCTTTGAGGAGGGGGTTAGACTAGATACCTCCTCAGGTCCCTTCTAATGCTCATCTTCTGTGCTTCTATGAAATCCCTTCACTTTTAGATTCTTCATCAAAAGCAATAAAGAACCTTCAGGAGACTCTAAATAGCACTGTTCCATGCAAGTAGGACAGGGGCCTAAATCTGTCTAGAGTGCAGCTTCCCTTCTGGAGGAATGCAGCTTAGGGAAGGTGTATAATGTACATGAAAATCTGAAACAACTTTTGGTAGAAATGTCTGATGTGGTCCAAGCGTGGGACCTTATCCTTATGACAAGTGGTGTATGGAGGATGCACCATTAAGGCCTGTACCCTAAGGGCTGAAGTGATTGTTTCTAGAAAAGATGTCTTCATAGATAGAGGTTTTAGCAAGCAAGTAGTTAAGGGCTTGAATAGGGGACTAATTAACCCCTTGAAGGCAATGTTTAGGTCTCAAGGAGGGGAAGATCTTGTACTGGTGGAAATAGGTGCAGAGGTGTTGAGGGGGGCATTCAAAGTGAGACCTAATAGAGTCCTGTGGTAATTAGATTAACTCTAGATGGCACAGGGGAACCAGATTTCCTAGCATGTACTTTCCATGGTAACCAGTATGGCCATGAGTGGGAACCATACAGATAATGAGCAGGTGGCCAGCATGAGTGGTTCCAAACCAAGGGTCCCTGTCTGAAGTCACTATGCTTACTATGATTCCTATGCCTGGAATCCTTATCTGAGAAATAGGGTCAGAGCATTATGATATAGGAGAGTATGTGGGAGAGTCCCCTGCAGTATGATCTGAGGCAGGAGGAGGAATATAAAATCTCTTCCTCCAGGACAGCGGGGAGAATTATCTACTGGGAGTCTGAGGGCTCTGGGATCATGGAATCCTAATCAGGCGCTGAGTCATAGAGTTTAGGGCCAGAAGGGACCTCCTGAATCTCATAGACCACCACTACCACCACTTAACATCCACATACTAAACTCAACAAACAGCAATAGACCTAATTATTGCAGCCCACAGCTACAAGTCTAAACTGTTCTGTGCCACCCAGAGAGATTAGGAGGGACCAAGGTGCACCACTGCCTGAGATCCCTGCAATGGCAGGGAAATAATTAAGTGAGCTATATCCTGATAATCCTGCCAGTGGCCAGTACCCCACACTGTAGAGGAAGGTGAAAAAAACCCAGACTCATTGCCAATCTGACTGGGGGGGGGAATTCCTTCCTGACTCCACATATGGCAGTTAGTCAGATCCTGAGCATGTGAGGAAGAACCAGCCAACCAAACACTTAAGAGAGAACGCTGGCGCCACCTTAGAGCACTGGCTCACCCCATCCAGTGTCCCATCTCCTGCTGTGGCCTTCTCTGATGTTTCAGAGGAAGCAGACCCAAACAAAAAGAGAATACATTCGATGGGAGGGGGATCCCTTCCTGACCCCTGCGATGGCTGGCTGAAGCCTTGAAGCATGATCTTTTAGGAACACAAAATATACACCAAAAGTGAGCCCCAGGACTGCTGAGCCCTGCCCCCTACCATCACAAACAACCTTGTCATACAATTTCACTCATAAATTTGTCCACTTCTGTCTTAAATGATTTAGTTGTACCATCACAACTCCTCTTGAGAGGCTGTTCTCGAACTTCACCCCTCTGCTGGTTAGAAACCTTCTTCTGATTTCCAGCCTGAATTGCTCATGGCCAGTTTGTACCCATTTGATCTTGTGCAAACATTACTCTCTAGCTTAAATATCTCTTCAGCCTCCTGGTGCTGCCACCTCTTCTAATGTATTTATAGAGAGCAATCATCTCCCCTCTCAGCCTTCTTTTTGCTAGGCTAAACACATCAGGCTCTTCCAGTCTCCTCTCACAAGATAGGCCCTCCATTCCCCTGTACATCCTAGTGGCTCTGCTCTGCACCTGTTCCATCTCAAATTAGTCTTTCTTGAACATGTACCAGAACTGTACACAGTAGTCCAAATGAGGTCTGACCAGTGTTTGTACAGTGGCATTAATACTTCTCTCTTCCTGCTGGAAACCCCTTGCCTATTACAACCTAGGATCACATTTACCTTTTTCACAGCCGCATCACATTGCTGGCTTAGTCATCCTGTGATCAACCAACACACCCAGGTCTCTTTCCTCCTCTGTTGCTTCCAACTGATTAGCTCCCAGGTTGTAGCACAAATTCTTATTATTAGACCTCATATGCATGACCTTACACTTTCTACTATTGAATTTCATCTCATTTCTGTTACTCCTATCTTCAAGATCATCCAGATGTTTCTGTATAATATTCCAGTCCTTCTCTGTATTGACAATGCCTCCTGCCTTTGTATCATCAGCAAATTTCATTAACACATTCTTACTTTTTGTGCAAGGTCACTAATAAAAATACTAAATAAGATTGGTCCCAAAACTGATCCTTGGGGAACTTCACTAGTAACCTCCCTCAAGACTAATATTTCACCATTCAGCAGAACCTATTGCCTTCTGCCTTTTAGCTAGTTCCTTGTCCAATTTATAATGCTTGTACTAATCCCTATCTTCTCTAATTTAACTCAGTTTCTCATGTGGTACCATGTCAAATGCTTTATTGATGTCCCAGTATATTAGATCTACTACGGTTCCCTTATCTAAAGAAATCAGTTATTTTCTCAAAGAAGAAAATCCAGTTAGACTGGCATGATCTGCCTTTGGTAAACCCATATTGTATTACATCCCCTTTACTGTTTACCTCCATTGATTTAAGTATTCTTTTGTTCACAATTTGTTCTAAAGGAAAGTCAGTACAGGAGCTGACGCTACCAACGTGGCTATTTTCACAGAAGAAGATAAGCAAGAAGCAGGCTGAGCTAAGAGAGTTAAGTCTGCCAGTGTGGTAAATTTCAGTACCAATAACAAGAGGTTCAAAGACCGCTGATGGCAGGGTGAATGGCACCAGAAATGTTGGCACAGGTGCAGAAAGTTCCCTGATTGGTACCACAAAAGTATGGGGTGCTACTGGGACTCCATATCAAAGTCAGCTTGAACTTCAGGCAGTACTTGAGTTTTACTAACAGGGTCTCTATGGGTGCCAGTGCGGACATGGTTCAGGCTCTGAGCTACCATTTTGAAGTAGAGAGAGGGGATTTATCCCTCACTGTCTTAGTCTTTGGAGTGGAAACCCACATCTGTGCTTCATAGCGGAGGGGTGCTGTGACCTACCTCTTTCTGACGAGGAAGGTTTTACCGACCCAGCAGCAGGGGATTGCCTCAAAGCACTAAAGGATGGTGCAGAAATGGTGCCCGCTGGGATGCTTTTAGAAGAGGACTTTGCAAACTCATCTGGTCTTGTTTCCCTGGATCTAAGGCAGACCTTACAGACTCGTCTTATAGAAAAATATTAAGCAAGCATCTCTTGCTTTCAGGATTGCTTGGAAAATGAGTGTCCACCATTAAGAGGAATTGCAGCCTCACTTGATAAATAATGTTTAAACCCGAAGGATTTGTGGTCAGCCGTAAGACTGAATACCCCATGCCAGGTGAACAAAACAGAAACAGGGATAAAAAAGACTTCTGAAAAAGCCAACCTAGATCCTAACACCCAGCTGGCTACCCTCCAGGCAGTGATACACAAACCTCAACTAGAGCGCAAGTGCAAGAGACAGGAAGGCTGCTCTCGCCGTTCTGTCGCTCAGCCGCGGGTAGTAAGAAGGAACCGAGTTGGCCTCCCTCTGGCCTGTCTGCCCTCGGGTCGGTGGGGCATGAGGGCACGCAGGAACAACAGACACTGCTGGCCGAAAGAGTCTGGTCTCGAGCGCCCGTGCGCCGAGCGGAATACATACCGACCAGAACCGGTGCTGCTGCCTCCGGCCAGGACTAACTGCCACTTCGGCAAGGAGAGCTCACTCGGTGAGGAAGGAAGAACAGTGCTCGCCCGCTTTACCTGCTTCCTGGGGATTTCCGCCGCTGGTTCCTGACCCTCGCACTGCCTAAGTCCAACCTGCCTCCCCCGGCCACACAGCCCCTCCCCAAAACGGCCTCATTCAAATTCCCTCCTCCATCGTTGTCCACCTTGTCATGACGGCTGGTTCCTCACGTGGGATTAGCCCTGGCAGTCAGCATTTGGAGTCAGCACTAGCCCGCACTGACCCTGCGAAGCCCGTCCGTGCCAGCCCCCATCCCCTCAAACCTGCGCTGTCCAAACCAGGGACCCCAGCCTGCCCAGTTTAAACTGCCACACCCCATCCTAGCCTACCCCAGTCACCCTGCTAACCCCGCCCGGCGTGCCCCACTCAAACGGACCTTCCCAGTTGTCTCCGCTCCCGCCCTCCATGCCCTCCAGCTGTGACGCCCGCCTGCCACTGCCTCCCCTTCCAACCGTCCTTCCCACAGCTGGCCCGGCCCGGCCCGGCCCAACCCCACCTGCCATGGCCAATTGCCACCCCTGCCCTGCCCTGCCCTGTCCAGCTCAAAATGCCAATCCCAACTGCCCTGCCCCTCCCCCATCCCAACTGCCAATCCCATCCCAACTGCCAATCCCAACTGCCTTGCCTCTCCCCCATCCCAACTGCCAACCCCAACCGCACTGTCCCTCCCCCATCCCAACTGCCATTCCCAACTGCCCCTGCTTCATCCCAGATGCCCCTCCCCCATCCCAACTGCCAACCCCAACTGCTTCCCCCCACCCAGGTCAAACTGCCAATCCCAACCCCAAATTGCCCAGTTCTATCTGCACCTCCCAGTCTCTCCCCGCTCAATCTGCTCCTTGCAATCTCCACTGTGCAGCCTGCCCGCCTCCGCCGTCCTACAGCCAAACTGCCACAGAACCTGCTTGTTCCAACATCCCACCCTGCGCCCCTGGGTAAAGGGGCATCTGCCAAAACAGCTGCTGGCGATTTGAACAACGAGAGAGCGGAAAGGGCTCGCTGCTGCGTACCTGCTGCACGTGCTCTCTGCCCTCTGCGTTTTCCAAAGAGCCCCAGGATATCAGCTAGCGTGGAGCTTTGCGCTGGCCTCCAAATAACTGCATCCCACCGGCGCTGGCCAGCGTGCTGTCAGCTAGCCTGGCCTTTCTTCACTGGGCTCTTGCCTTGGGGAACAAGTGGGGTTCCTTGCCGGGGTTGGCTTTGCAGTTCAGTGGAGCTGTCCTGCATGGACCGGCCTGGACTTTCATCAGGCTGGATTCACAGCATCTGAGAATTGCTGAGACAACAAAATGGGGAGGAACTGGTTCCAAACTAAGCTGTCACTTGTATGGGGTACCAAAACCTAGGGAATTCAGCAATGTACTGGTTAAATCAGCCAAGCAGACTGGTATAATTATTTATAGCGCACCCATCTGTGTTACCTGGCACCTAGGTTGAAGGAGCAAACTTCAAGCAGTTTGTTTCTGTATTTTTATTAGAGCTATTTTCTACATTTGGGTCTTTGATAAAAGCTCTCATGGAAGCCCTGTGTGCCTCAAGCAATGATTCAGAGAGGAGATAGTTCGGTATATAAGGAAAGGGCATTCCAGATGTTGGAAGCAACCTGGAGCAAGGAGAGTATAGATTAATGGGGAAAGGATCCTAATGGAGCATGCAGGCGAAAGGTCTTGATGGAGCAAAGAGAGCAGGAAGGGGGAGCAGGAAGAAACGAGATCAAAGATTACACAGCAGCTGAGTCATGCAGGCCTTTGAAGATGAAGAGAAGAGTCCAAACTTGATGTGAAAGGTGGGAGAAATTACTCAAGCAGAAAGTGAAACATCCGTGCATTGGTAAGTCATCTCCTTCACTGGCCCTTGTTCTCCTGAGGGAATGGTGTAACACAAGCCTCTTGAGTGTTGCTCTCAGTTAATAATCTCATGAGAATCCCTTCAGATGAAGTATAGAACCCAATAACCCGCCTGTCCCCCTTCATTTTCCTATAAGCTATCTCACAACAGACAATCGGTTTGTCGTTTTTGTGCAGAAGCATTGGATAGACGTTAACAACACCTAGTCCAATCTACAGTATAATTAAAAATACCAGGTCCATTGATGGGCATTGACTGCATCCAGAACCAGAAAGCGCAGGTGACTAGTTCTCCAGTTACACAGTTATGCTATCCACCTTCATATTTTAGTGATATCAATTTGCCCCCAGCCTTAAGCCATGAACATCAGGAAATGCAGCATGAACTCATTACTTGTAAAGGGGTCAGGATACAGGAGTTGATGAGATAATCGCTTGATCTGCTATTACAACTCATCTGCAAGTTTATAATCCTCAAAACAATGATGATCTCACTTGGCATATATACAGCATGTAACATACTAAAAGTTCCATACAAACGAACTGATCCTTACAACACCCATAAATGGTAGGAAAGTATCATCACCCACTTTTCATAGGTTGGGAAAACAGACGTGGAGAGATGAAGGGTCTTGCCCAGAATTGCACACTAAGTCAGTGGCAGATCAAAGATTAGCACTCGAGTTCCTGGCTTCCAAACCGCAGCTTGGTCCACTATGAAACACCTTCTGTCTGTTAAATTAGTAGAAGCAGACAGGAGGAGATTAATAACACCTTATTTCTAGGCTGAGTTTGTCTAGCTTCCACTTCCAACCATTGGATCTCATTGCGCTGCTGGCTGTGAGATTCTCCTTCTTCAAACTTGTCCTCCAAACCCCCCTTTGCCACAAGGCCTATAAAACACACGACACTGGCTAGGCCGCTCATGTGCTGAGACTACTGTCTGTCATGCTGATCAACCCTGTCTCATTGCTTCCGTGTACTCCCCTGTCTGTTGTCTCTTGTCATATCCCAGAATTGTAAGCTATTTGGGTCAGGGACCACCTCTTTGTTCTGTTTATGCAATGCCTCACGCCATGGAGTCCTGGTTCATAACTAGGGCTCCCAGGCAGCTTGGCAATGCAAATAAATAATAATAATAATTCTGAAATTAGTTGGATTTCAACTATCCCCATATTGCCTAGGTACAGTTCACCTCAGGGCAGGACGCAGAGATAACATTTCTAGACTGACTGCTTCTTGGAGCAGCTGGTTCCTGGAGTCCACAAGGGGAAAGGCAATTCTTGATTGAGTCCTAAGCAGGGCCACGAATTGGTTCAAGGGTGACTATATCTGAACCGTTCAGTAATAGTGACCATAATGTCATTAAATTCAACATCCTTGCGGGGGAGGGAAAATACCAAAGAAACCCACCACAGCAGCATTTAAATTCAAAAAGGGGAACTATACAAAAATGAGGAAGGTAGTTAAACGGAAATTAAAAGGAACAGTCACAAGAGTGAATGCCTGCATGCTGCATGGAAACTTTTAAAAACTCCATAACAGAGGCTCAAACTAAATGTATACTCCAAATACAACAAATAAAAAAAACCGGTAAGAGGTTCCAAAAAGTGCCAGCATGACTAAACAACAGAGTAAAAGAAGCAGTTAGAGACAAAAAGGCATCCTTTAAAAACTGGAAGTCAAATCCTCCCGAGGAAAATAGAAAGGAACATAAAGTCTGTCAAGTGTAAAAGTATAAATAGGCAGGCCAAAAAGCAAATTGAAGAACAACTAGCAAAAGACACAAAAACTAACAGCAAAAAATTGTAAGTACCTCAGAAGCAGGAAGCCTGCCAAACAATCAGTGGGCACTGGCCGATTGAGGTGCTAACAGAGCATTCGAGGAAGATCAGACCATGGCGGAAAAGCTCAATCAATTTTTGCATTGGTTTTCACTGCAGGCTGAGGTGAGGGAGAATCCCAAACCTGAGCCATTCTGTCTAGTTGACAAGTCTGAGGAACCGTCCCAGATTGAGGTGTCTATAGAGGAAGTTTTGGAACAAATGGATAAATTAAACAGCAGTAAGTCACCAGGAGCAGATGGTATCATCCAAGAGCTCTGAAGCAACTCAACTCTGAAATTTCAGAACTATTAACTGTGGTATGTAATCTACCGCTGAAGTCACCTTCTGTACCAGATGTCTGCAGGATAGCTAATGTAACGCCAGTTTTTAAAAAAGGCTCCAATGGTAATCCTGGGACTCACAGGCCAGTAAGCCTAACTTCAATAGCAGGTAAAGTGGTTGAAATGACAATAAAGAACAGACTTACTAGACACACAGATGCACACAATATGCTGGGGAAGCGTCAACATGACTTTTGTAAAGGGAACATGCCCCTCACCACTCCATTAGAATATCTGAGGGAGTCAACAAACGTGTGGAGAAGGGTGATCCAGTGTTGGGGTGATCTGAAGTTGGACCTTCAGAAAGCCTTTGATGAGGTCCCCCTCCACAGGCTCTTTAGCAAAGTGAGCAGTCGTGGGATAAGAGGGAAGGTCCTCTCAGGGATCAGTAACTGGTTAAAAGATAGAAAACAAAGAGTAGGAATAAATGGTCAGTTTTCACACTGGAGAGAGGTAAATAGCAGGTCCCCCAAGGATCTGTCCTGGGACTAGTGCTGTCCAACATATTCATAAACGATCTGCAAAAGGGCGTAAACAGTGAGGTGGCAAAGTTTGCAGGTGATAAAAAATTACTCAAGACAGTTAAGTCCAAAGCTGACTGTGAAAAGTTACAAAGGGATCCCACAAACCTGGCTGACTGGGCAACAAAATGTCAGAGGAAATTCAGTGTTGATAAATGCAAAGTAATGCACATCGGAAAACATCATCCCAATTATACATATAAAATGCTGGGGTGTAAATGAGCTGTTCCCACTTAAGAAAGAGATCTTGGAATCATCGTGGATAGTTCTCTGAAAACAGCTGTGTAACATGCAGCAACAGTCAATAAAGCTAACCGAATGGTAGGAACCATTAGGAAAGGGATAGATCATAAAACAGAACATGTCATAATGTCACTACGTAGATCCATGGTACGCCCACACCATGAATACTGGGTGCAGCTCTGGTCGCCCCATCTCAGAAAAGGTACATTAGAAATGGAAAAGGTACAGAAAAGGGCAACAAAAACGGTGAGGGGTATGGAACAGCTTCCATATGAAGAGAGATTAAAAAGACTGGGCCTGTTGAACTTAGAAAAGAGATGACTAAGGGGGGATATGATAGAGGTCTATAAAATCATGACTGGTGTGGAGAAAAGTGAAGTGTTCTTTATCCCTTCACATAACACATGAACTAGGGGCCACCGAATGAACTTAATAGATTGGAGGGTTAGAACAAACGTAAGGAAGTATTTATTCACAGCCTGTGGAACTTGCCACCAGGGGATGTTGTGAAGGTCAAAAGTATAAGTGGGTTTAAAAAATAATTTGCTAAGTTCCTGGAGGACAGGTCCATCAATGGCTATTAGCTAAGATGGTCAGGGATGCAACCCCATGCTTTGGGTGTCCCTGAGCCTATGATTACCAAAAGCTGGTTCTGGATGACAGAGGATGGATCACTCGATAATTGCCCTGTTCTGTTCATTCCCTCTGAAGCATTGGCAGACAGGACACTGGGCTAGATGGACCATTGGTCTGACCCAATTTGGCCATTCTTATGTAGAAATCTTCCTTTCACCTAGATACTTACAGACTGCTGTTGCGCTGTGCAACAGCTGTAGCTTCTTAGTGACTTTCTTAGGTAGAGAGAGTTGCAGTCCAGCCTGGATGGCAAAAGCATGAACTACCGTGGCCAGTACAAAGGGGTGGGGAGAATAAATGGATGGGGAATTACAGAGGAATCCACCAGCACTAAGTAGAATTCAGGGGACGTTCCCCCTGGCCCCCCAGGATTCTACTGCCTGAAGCTTTAGCATTGCCCCTTCTCCCTCATCGGTGCAATCTGCATCAGCAGCACCATTGCTGCTGCCTTCATTCCGTTTCACACATGCCAGGGGCTCCCCTTTGATGTTAATTGGTTGCAGGCCACAGTTAGTGGAGACTAGCCGTTCCCCAGCTCATCTACTGGTTGCTATCCAACTGCCTCGACTACTGGAGGAAATTCTTTGATGTTAATGAGACACAGACAATTTCACTTAGCACCAAGGAGCACCCGGCATCCGAAAGGTAAGATTCCCAGGCAGGTTGTACAGCGAGTCACTCCAACATCTGCTTTGCCACAGGAACAGAAAATGCTCAGAAAGACTCTAGCAGCAGGAAGCTGCCTTCCCTTACACTCAGCATCGGGACACGTGGGACCCCCAAGATGCCAGAGGTGGGAAAAAATCAAGGGTGAAATCCTGGCCCCATTGACGTGAGTGGGAGTTTTGCTGTTGACATCGGTGGGGCCAGCTGGGACTTGCCAACCTCTGTGGTGCTACTGCTGAGCTACGTCAGGGGAGCTAGACTAGACGGGCCTGCGAGTTGCCAATCTGCAGGCGTCTGATTGAAATCTCATGCACACAGCATGGTTCCGTTCCACAAGTGACTCTGAAAAGAGTACCTTCTTCATCACGTCTAGCAGTGTCAGAGATGCTGGCTCCAGGGGAGCCATTGACTTTACTCCTCTGAGCCCAGCAGAACCAACACTGGACTCCCTTCCTTCTTGTGTAGCACCAATGAACTAAGTTCCACTTAACTAAACCTGTGCAAACTCACAGATACCACAGGCTATACCAGAGCAGCTGAGCTTCCTTATTGGTGATTAGGAGTACAATGGAAAAAATGCTCAGTCAAACATTTCACCATCTCTGTGCTCTCCGGCAACCATTGCATCTGCTGCCCAAGCTGGGAAGGTCTGGGCCCCTGCAGAAGGCAGCATCGCTCGTCACTCTGGAGCCAGAGAGGAACGGGGAGGAAGATGCCACCACAGCCTGTGGTAAGTTGGTTTAATGATTACATTTTTCTTTCTTTCTTCGGCATCCTTCAGTCTTGAGGGACCAAGTGCCCCTGAGAAGTAGGAAATGTGCTCAGTGGTTTTATGGCAGCTGCAGCTGTGGCTGAAGAGCCCACGAGACAGAGACAATCTGTGCCGCATTTGTCACATTTAAAGGGGGCGTTTCGACCCTTTGGGCTCTGCCTTCTGCAAGCTGCTTTCTCCTCTGCTAAGCGGGGCTGCTTTGGAGACCTTTATTGAGCTCTCGTTTCCACAGGCTGCGGTCCTGAGTGGGATCTTCCCAGTTATCCATACCCATGTCTGTTTCTTTGAGCTCTCGCTTGCACACATCCTTGAAAAACAAGGTTACTTACCAGTAAAACAGGGTTACTTACCAGTAACTGCTGTTCTTCCAGATGTGTTGCTCATATCCATTCCACTATAGGTGAGTGCACGCCACCATGCACGCTTCCCGGAACTATTTTCCCCTTAGCAGACCCTGTAGGGCTGGCTCAGGTGCCCCTAGAGCCCCGCGCACATGCTGCGGTATATGAGGCGCTGCCAGCCCTACGCCCCCTCAGTTCCTTCTTTCTGCCAACTCCGGCGGTGGGGACGGGGGGTGGTTTGTGGAATGGACATGAGCAACACATCTCGAAGAACAGCAGTTACTGGTAAGTATCCTTGTTTTCTTCTTCGAGTGCTTGCTCATGTCCACTCCACTATAGGTGACTAACAAGCAATACCTAGAGGTGGGTCGGAGTTACCGGTGAGCTGCCCTCAGCACCGCGCTGCCGAATCCCACGTCCTCTCTCGCCTGCTGGACGATGGTGTAGTGGGACGTGAAGGTAGCACCGATGACCAGGTGGCGGCTTTGCAGCTGTCCTGCAGGGGCACTCTCTCCAGGAAGGTTGTAACGAGGCTTGAGCTCTAGTTGAGTGCACTGTGATGGTTCCTGGAAGCGGCACCTTCACCTGCTCGTAGCAGAACTTGATGCACGATGTAATCCACGAGGAGATGCGCTGGGTGGAGACAGGTGAGCCTTTCATCCGGTCAGCCACTGCAAGGAAGAGCCGCATCGATTTCCGGAACGGCTTTGTACGCTCGATGTAGAAGGCCGGGGCTCGTCTCACATCCAGCGAATGCCATCTCCTCTCCTCCTCCGAACCGTGCGGTTTGGGAAAAACACGGAGAGAAAAATATCTTGATTACGATGAAATTGGGAAACCACCTTGGGCAGGAAGGCTGGATGCAGCCTCAACTGCACCTTATCCTGATAGAATACTGTATAAGGGGGCTCCGAGGTCAAGGCCCTAATCTCGGAGACCCTCCCGGCTGAGGTAATGGCCACCAGGAAGGCTACCTTCCATGAAAGCAGGAGCAGGGGGCATGAAGCCATGGGTTCAAAGGGGGCCCCCGGGAGTCTCAAGAGGACCAGGTTGAGATGCCAGGGAGGCACCGGGTCGCGGACCTGTGGGTAGAGCCTCTCCACCCCCTTGAGGAACCTGACCGACATGGGATGGGAGAACAGGGATCTCCCCTCTAGCGGCTGGTGGAAGGCCAAAACGGCCGCCAGGTGAACCTTCAATGAGGCCAGCGCCAGACCCTGGAGCTTTAGCTGGAGCAGGTACTCCAGGGTCGCCTGTACAGGTGAGAGTGCGTGGAATACCCCGGGACTCCGTCCAACAGGTAAACCGCCTCCACTTAGCCCGATACACGACCTGTGTGGAAGGTTTCCTGCTGCCGAGCAGGACTTGCTGGACCTGCACCGAGCAGGCTCTCTCCCTCCGTCAGCCACAGAGCCTCCAGGCCGTGAGGTGCAGGGAGTCCAGGTCCGGGTGCAACAGGTGACCATGGTCCTGGGAGAGAAGGTCATGCCGCCACAGGAGCTCCAGGGGTGGGGTGATCGAGAGGTCCAGCAGCATGCTGAACCAGTGCTGCCTCGGCCAGGCCGGAGCAATGAGTATAACATCCGCCCTGTCCCTCTTTATTTTCAGCAGGACCTTGGATACGAGCAGAATGGGCAGAAAT
Source organism: Emydura macquarii macquarii (assembly GCF_026122565.2). NCBI lineage: Eukaryota > Metazoa > Chordata > Testudines > Chelidae > Emydura > Emydura macquarii. Next base: position 11,332,114 of record NW_027133829.1, on the reverse strand, counting down.
GCACACGAGGGCTCCCATCCAGTCCATGAGGAACACGTCAGAAATCGATCAAGTCTCACGACCCCGGAGCAAGCAGAACGTCGGACACTTGGTGTTCCAGGCCGATGCGAATAGGTTCAGTCAGGGAACACCCCACTTCTGGAAGATCGTAGTTATTACCTCTGCGTGCAACGACCAGTCGTGGCGGGGTAGAAACGACCTGCTGAGGCGATCCGCCTCGTCGTTCCTCACTCCCGGGAGGTGAGAAGCAGTCAGGTGGGAATCGTGCCTCATGGCAAAGTCCCACAGGCGGATGGCTTCCTCGCAGGGGGCCGAGGAGCGCGCCCCTCCCTGCCTGTTTATGTAAAACATGGCTGTGGTGTTGTCCGTCAGCACCTGCACCACGCTGCCTGTCAGGAATCGGAGGAACACCCTGCACGCTAGGCGAATGGCCCTCAGCTCCTTCACGTTGATGTGCAGGCGCCTCTCCTCCCCCGACCAGGGCCCCTGAGTGCCTAGGTTGGCACTGATGTGGGCTCCCCATCCCACATCCAAGGTATCGGAAATTAGGGTGACCGACGGGACCAGTTCCCTGAACAAAACGCCCTTCATTACTGCCCTGGGAGTCCGCCACCAGTTCAGGGAGGCTAGGACAGGCGGGGGAACTGTGACCACCCGATGCAGTGGGTGTCTGCTCGGCACATATACCGAGGCCAACCGTGCCTGGATTGGTCTGAGCCTCAGGTGAGCTAGTCTCACTACGTACGTGCAGGCCGCCATGTGGCCTAACAGCTGCAGGCAGTGCCTGGCTGTTGTCGTGGGGCATCGGTGCAGCTGGGAGATGGTAGAGACCATCGCCTCGAAACGTGGCTGAGGCAGGAAGGCTCTGGCCTGGGAAGCGTCCAGGGTGGCCCCAATGAATTCTATGCGCTGCACTGGGGTTAGTGTGGACTTCTGCTCGTTTATGAGCAGTCCCAGCCTGCTGCACGTGGAGCAAGGGAAGGTCAGAATCTGATGTCTGTTAAGGAGAACTCGCACGAAGGCTTTTCCCGTGATGCTACGCTAGTTGTTACAGTCACGCCTGTGGCCCTTGTTGTCCAGCACAGGCAGGAACTTGTAACGGTGTTGCAGTAGGATCGGTTTTCTGCCTTTGATGACCTCTGATGGTATTAACTCCACTCACTAGTAAACATTTACACCCCAGTTCCAGTTTCGATTTGTGTAGCTTCAACTTCCAGCCATCGGCTCTTGTTAGCCCCGTCTCTGCAGACCGCAGAGCCGCTGGCAGAGTTCTGCTCCCAGTTTAGCTACTTTTAGACTGAGATTAACCTTCTCGAGTGACGCTCCACAGGTTGAGCACCTGGAGTCTCAGTAGAAGGCAGGTTTCCCAAGCCTCGAATCGTTCTTAGGGCTCGTCTCTGAACCCTCCCCAATTTATCAGCATCCTCCATGACGTGTGGGCCCGGCACTGAACGTGGCATTCCAGCAGTGGTCACACCGTGCCAAGTACCGAGGTAATAAAACCTTCCTACTCCTACTCGCCAGTCCAGTTTATACACCCCAGGATGGCACCAGCTCCTTTTGGCCACAGCACTGCACTGGGAGCTCATGTTCAGTGGATATCTACCACCACCACTCCGAGTCTCTTTACGAGTCACTGCTTCCCAGGACAAGGTCCCGTCCTATCAGTATAGCTGACGTTCTGTGTTCCTAGCTGTGTCCATTTACACTGCGCGGAATTAAAACACATCTTGTTTGCGTGCAGCCGTCTTACCAAGTGCTCCAGACCGCACTGTAGCAGTGAGCTGTCCTCGCCAGTATTTACCACTACCTCCACCCCGTTTTTGTGTCATCTACAAACTTTATCAGCGATGACTCCGTTTTCCTCTAGGCCATTGATAACGATGTTAACCAGCAGAGGGTCCAGAACTGCTCCGCTACGCACACACCCACTTCCTGATGTCACCCCGTTTACACTTACATTCTGAGGCCTGTCGCTCAGCCAATGCTTAGCTGAACGTGTGCCGTGCTAATGCCCTCTTGCTCTAGTTTCCTGGCAGGGAAATTTAACAACTTCCGGTGAAGGGTTTAAAAAAAAGTTTGTCGTTGAGGAACTCAACTTTCTTGTAATGTATCGTCCCCGTTAAACGTCGCCTAGTAATGAGAGATGCAATGATGTCAGGTCACCTCGTCCCTTTCTGGCCAGGGCCGGACTGTTCCCTGCAGTGTACTCCAGACTGGGGCTGTGAAATGCTGCACCCAGAGAGGGGCTGGCTGTGGCTACCTGCCAAGTGCCCTGCATACATTTTCCCTCAAACATTTTAGCAACCTCAGTGTGCGGGATCCCACAAATCTGCGCCGTCACTGAGCCTGTTTGCACGGAAGACAGCCCCTGCCTTATTTCGCATGGTCTTCTCACAGCCTGGGCCTCAAGATAGGGGGCAGTTTAAGTGGAAGGCTGTGCCCTCCCCCGCCGCCCCTGCTGAAGAGAGAGAGGCTCGGACCATTTCTCCCCAGGCAGAGGAAGTGCTGAACTCCTGGCGGGCTGGGTTTGAAGCCAACACCTGACCCCAGCGCTCTCCCTTGGCGGATTGCCGAAGGCGGGGTGCGGGGGTTGTTTCTTCTGGGAGGAGCAATGGATGACAGAGCCGGATATTTTCACGGCTTTATTGACAGAGCTGATCCAGACAGCCCCGTTTGCTGCACACAGCAGGGACAGGTTGGTTACTAGCTGTTCCACGCCTGCCTTTCCAGGCAGCACTCCGTGCCCAAGGAGCTTTCTCACAGCACCGCATTAGCAGGACTTTGTTACTCTCTGCCTGGATTTTCGGTTGCCCGAGTCCCTTGCTGCCCCGTCTGTCTCTCGTGTATACACCACCTCCAGCAAACAAACTGCGACAGCTCCTGCCTCTGTGCTGCTAAGCGTCCGCAGCCTCACACGCGCTCGTTTGGCCAGTGGCATGTGCCTGAGCTTGGGGCTAAGCCCACTGTTCGATCAGAATGCAGCCTATCCCGTTCTTACAGCCATCTTCAGTGACGGGCAGCAGGACACCCGCTAGCTCCCGTGATGGTTCCCACAACCCACAGCACAATGCAGTGTAAGACTGACCTGGTGCCAGCCCATTCACCACGACTGCGCTTAGCCAGGGGACCCTGTCCAAGAAGTGCTGGTGGGAGAGAGTCGAGCTGTGAGTAGGAAGTGGCCTGCACGCTGGATCGTGACTTCTACCCTCCATGGCATGAGCAGAGCCGCCCAGATGACACCATCCCTGGGACGTGGGCTGGGTGATGCACTGGAACCCACTCACACTGCACTGTCCCTGGGACGCAGGGCCAGCGAGGCACCAGGGGACATGGCTGCATGACAGTCACCAGGCCCGAGGCTCAGTGCTATACTGGGGGCACGCCCACACTGCACCGGCACTGGGATGTGGGGCCAGCAAGCATGGGGGGGAGCATGCCCACACTGCACCATCACCAGGCAGCGGGGTTGGTGATGCACTGGGGACATGCACTGGGCCATGGGGCTGGGGCTGGCCCAGGGCACCTCGGCACTACCTTCTCCCTGGGCCAGCCCCGTGGGGCACCAGGCGCAGCAGGAGGCCCGGGAACCCAAACGCCTCCAATGCTTTTTCTTGCAGCCGATTTGCTGACTGCTGCAGAAGCTCCCCGCCCTTCCCTGGGGTTTAATGGACTTTCAAGCGCGTCTGCTTGCCACACGCTCGGGCAGGGCCAGCTGCAGCGCCGCGGTGTGAGCCGTGCACTACACAACCTGCCCTAGCAGCAGAGGAGATCTCCCCCCTCCCCCCCCACACACACACACTGGGGGGGGGGGGGGCTGCAGGGCCAACGAGGTTCTTAACCCTTCCTCTGCCGAGTGCCAGCCAGCACGTTTGCATCAGGGCGCTGGCCAGCCCTGCTTCCTGGCGTTGCCCACCATCTGCATGGCAGCAGCACCAGAGGACCCAGGCTTGCGCCGGGCGCCGTCCAGACGCCGCGAGCGCCCCTGGCTCTGCAGAGCTGCCAGGCTGGAGTGGGCCAGCGGCGCAGCAATGGGAGTGAGCTGGTGAGTTGCATTCTTTCTTTGTAGCACACCGTTCCCTGCCCCACGCCTCGCCCTTCTGCTCTTTGCCATCCACGCCCCACAGCTCCGGGGCAGGGCTGCTAGCAGGTGGCCCGTGTGAGTGACTGGGGGGGCTGTGTGTGCAGGGGAAATGCCAGCAGCCCCCACCCCAGGGGTGTGACGTGCTCGTGCCGTACAGACACCCGGGTCCCAGCGGTCGGCAGCTGGCCTTCCCTCGAACCCAGGCCGCCTATAACCAATAGCCCAGGGCCGGGCTGGGCCAGGTCAATCCCACTGGCAGCAGAGGCCTACAGGAGGGATGCGGGATGCAGGAGCAGCATCTCGTGGGAGCAAGCCCGCTGATTTTGCATTTAAGGGCGGTGCCCATCCCCTTGCCCAGAGGGTGGGCAGGGACTTTGCGGCTGGGCTACGCACTGCATGGGTAGGGGGCGCGCGCCCTCGGGCTAGTCACATCTGTGAGCCGTCCCGAGCCCCAGCCCTGCTGGCACCTGCCAGAGACACAAATCCTGCTCCCCAGAGCACGGGGAGCTTGGGGCACAGTCCGGCTACGAGAGCTCCTGCCCCTGCCAATACTGGACAGGCTCCGATAGCCGGCTCCTCCCCATAAGAACAGCCCCCCCCCGTGCAGTGAGCCCCGGGGCCGGAGCCGGCCCTGTGGGGATTCTGGGGGCACGCTAGGTTCATGCAGTGCCACCCTGTGGTGCCCACTGGAACTGCAGCTCTTCGTCACCGTGCTGGGCGCCCCATGGGACCCTTTGGCAGGAGGAAGCTGGGCTGCCCGGGGTTCCTGGCCACCACGGCGCTTTGCTCTGCCCTGGGCTACTGGAGAGTTCCTGGTAGGGAGGGGCATAAGCCCACGGTCACCCCTGGGCAGCCAGGCAGCTCCCCAGCCAAGGGAGCCCAGTGCAAGCCCCTGCCTGGTACGCGAGGGCAGCCTCGCGCAGGCAGGGCCCAGCCATGCGGCAGGATGCAGGGGCCAGCCAAAGGGCCAGCTGCATGCGGTGCACCATGGCCTCGCCGGGCAGAGCACGCCGGCTCCAGCAGGGGCTGAGCCCCACCAGCTCCCCAGCCCAGCAGGAACGTCTATCCCCAACCCGCCCCCTTCCTCTGCACTGGGGCAAAACTGCTGACCTCAGCTCCTTCAGCTCCACCCCACAGGTCGGCCTCCTCCCGCCCCATCTCCAGCCCGGCAGGCTGCCTGCTCCTGGAGCACCTCCCATCCCCTGCTGCTGCACACGCCTGGTGCCGCTGGCTGGGGCCCAATGCAGCGGTTGGCACCACCCACGGGACCTAGAGAGGAGCCAGCAAGCCACGGCCCCCTCCGTGAACCATCACAGCCGCCCTGCTGCTCCTCGGCTGCCCACCACCACCCTTGGGCCAAGCCCGCACCAGGCCTGCCCCTGGGCTTCTTTGTGGGGAACCAAGCCCTGGAGGGCTAAAGCCAGGGGCAGATGAGCCAGGCTCCAACCCTGCTTGCCCAGCTGCAGAACTAGCGACCCCAGCCCCGCGGCAGCCATGGAGCCCTAGGGGGATTGCCGCAGCCCTGCCTTGTCAGGATGCACAGCTGGATTAGAGGGACCCTAACTCAGCCAGATGTTCTGGGCTGCGCTCGGACGGTCTGACAGGCCTTTCTTGTCTTACCCTCTAGGAATCTTGCAACATGGGCCCCAGTTCATTTTGCGGCTCCAGGCCCCAACGTTACCTGGCCCTGTCCTTCCTCCTGCAGCCTTGGCCGGTTCAGAGCCACATTTCCCCACTGGGCGCACGGCTCCTGCCCTGCTCTGGCCACGGGGAACGCCCCGCAGACGTGGTGCCAGAACGATGAGGCAGAGGAGCTGCCAACAGCAGTGACCACTTGTGCTCCCCTCGGGCCGTCAGCCCCAGCAGCAGGGGTCACAATGCCAGTGTCCCTGTACCCACACTGGCAGCCTGGCCTGCCCTGGCGGAGGGAAGCGAGTTCCTCCAGTGTTGAACCCCCTGCAGACGTGTTCAGAGACGTGCTGGCAGAGTCAGGATGGAGCCACGCGAGACCCTCCCACTTCACAGGCGTTATGCTCGCCCCAGGGAGGTGTCCCGGGCCGGGCTCTGGCTCCGTCTCTCCCTTTGCACTTGCAGAGCGGCTGGGGCAGAGGGTCAGCCGGGGGTTGGCCATGATGGGCCCCACCTGGGCACTGCCACCAGGTGCCGGGAACTCCCCAGAGATTTACCCTGGAGGCCCCACCTCACCAGGGCCGCCCCTGATCCCAGCCCAGCCAGGGGGTGTCAGGGCGGAGCAGCGGAAGGAGGGAGACGAGCCAGGACTGGATTGGGCACAAGTTTATTAACCAGCGCGACTGGGCCGGGGCAGCCACTCGCCTTCGGCCCCTCAGGTAACGGGCGAAATTCCTGTGTTAAATATTCCTGATAAAAACACATCTTTTAAAAATCTGCTTGGACACTTTTTTCATCTTTTGCATTTCTCTGGAAAGCCCTGATCCCCCGCGGCCGGGCCGGGGGTGCCATGGCCCGGCGCTACCTCCGCAGGCTGCGCTGCGCCTGCTTCAGTAAGGTGTCGAAGTCGAGGGAGTCGAACTTGCTCTTGACGGGGGCAGGGTCGAAATCTTCCCGGTTGGAATCTGGAGGACGCAAGGCGGCAGTGAGCGGCGTGGCCGGATGGTACGTGGCGCTGGGAGAGCCCCCCTGCCCACGGGGAGCGGTAACTAACCCCGGGGGGAGCCGGCGCCCGGAGATTAACCCTCTCCTGCCCTGGACACACAGCTGGACCTGGGACTCCCCCCGCTCAGAGCCCTCAGCCCTGTGCACGGGGCCCTGCTGTGTGCCACGGGGCAGGGGCACGAGGGGATGGGCAGCTCCCGGAGGGGTCTCGCGCTGCCCAGAGCAGCAGGGCAGGAGCCAGGTGCACCCCTGCCACGGGGCAGCAGCTGCCGGGCTCCCGCTCCATCTCGGGCCCCAACTCACCCAGGTCTGCGTAGTTCCTCCTGCAGAACTGCCGGCGCCCCCCGAAGCACAGGTCGAAGGGCTGCTCGTCCGGGCGCCGCAGCTTGTGGCCGCTCTCGATGGCGGCGAAGGCCTCCTGGGCGTAGCGGTAGGTGACGAAGCCGTAGTTGTCCCTGGGGGAGGCAGAGATGGTGATGGCCGGGCCCTGGCATTCGCTGCGCCCCCTCCCACGGGGCTTGGCTACCGGGAGAGGCTTCCCAAGGCCCGGGCAAGACGCATGGCTCAGGCCGCTCCGCAGAGCATCCGTGGGCCTGGCCACGCCCACAGAGCCTGCTCTGGGTAAGGACAGGGGTGTCAGGAGCCGCCCTCCCCACCTCCCTGGACTCCGATCCCGGCTCCCCCTCCCCACGGCAGGGCATGCGGCTCACCCCTCGGCCCGGAAGTGGAGGGTGCACTCCTCGATGTCCCCGAAGACGGCGAAGCGGTGCCGCAGCTCCGCCCGCGTCATCCGGCTGGGGATCTTGCCGACGAAGACCACTCTCCTCTCCTCCTGCAGGGAGCACGAAGCCGTCAGCCGGGCGCAACGCGAGCCGCTCCCAGCCCCCGGCACACGCCCAGCGGGGCGCGCTGGGGCCACTGCCACTGCCTGCCAGCTCACAGCCCCGTGGGCTGGGGGGGCTCGGGGTGCCAGGCACTAAGGCAGGGACCCTGCCCCATGGAGCTCAGCAAGTCAGGGTGGGGGGCCAGGGTGTGGCAGACGCCCCCACCCTAGAGCGTGGATGAACACCCTCTGCACCGAGGGCAGGGCTCCTGGCACAGCCCCCGGCCTGAAAGGGCCTCAGGGCCCCCCAGGGAAGCGGCCCCCCCATGCCCAGGAGATGGGCCAGATGCTCCCACAAGGCGTCCCCCTGTCTCTGCCTGGGGAGCTCAGCTCTGGGAGGGGTCGGCCTTGCAGGGAACAGAGATGTGGCTGGCTGGGCTCTCCATGCCTGCCCCCACCCCCACCCCGGCACCCGCCCAGCCCCTAGCTCCCAGGAACGGGCCCCCCCAACCCCACCCGGCCCACCCCCAGCCCTTAGGGACCAGGCCCCGCCCCCAGCTGGGTGTGCCCCCACTCACTATTGCACGTTCCTTGTGGAGGACCTTCTGCCGCTGGCAGTGATCTGGCGGGTCGCAGTAATCGTATCTGGTGGGGCACAAACATGGCTGTTGGGAGCCTGGACGCCAGCCCTGCAGCCCCCAGCCGCTGCTCCGGCCGGCTCCCGGCTCCGCGGATGGCGCTCGGGGGAGGCCGCCGGCTTGCCAAAGGCCTGGGGCAAATGCCCATGGTGAGGCGAAGGTGGCCCTGGGGGATCTCGGGCTGTGGGGAGCCCAGGGCCAGCCCCCGACGTGGGGTTTGGAGAACAGGCCTGCTGTGACCAGAGAACGCGCCCCGGGACCAGGCGATGGGCCAGACACACCCCAGCTCTACAGCCTCCGGGGATCAGCCCCCAAAGACAGCAGAGCCCCTCTGCCTGCGGGAGGCTGCTGCCTCCCAGGCCTGGTGGAGGGGGGCATGGGACCCACGGGCAGGGCGGCAGCAGGCCAGCAGAGCTGGGGGACAGGCCCAGCCGCTGCTCCAGACACGCAGGGCAGGCAGGGACCGTGGAGGAGAGCCATCGATGCCTGGGCCCACGCGGCACGGCAGGGTCTGAGCCCGGCCCAAAGAGCTGCTCGGCGAGCCCCAGGGTCGTCCTTACCTTCTCCTCCGGGTCCGCGGCCTGTGGGGGGACAGGGAGCGCGAGCGGCTGCGGGAGGAGGACGAGGACCTGGACGAGTAGGACGAGGACGAGGACGAGCTTCTGCGGGACCGGCCACACGAGCCACAGCTGGAGCGGGAGGAGTGGGCGCTGCGCGAGCGTCTCGATCGGTACCTGCTGGACGAGCACGGCACCCCGTGAGCCCCAGCGCCTCCCCGCCCCCACGGCGGGTGCGAGGGGCTTTCCTGGGCTGCCCCAGCCCCTCTGCGCAGAACAGGCGGCGCTGCCCGGGGGAGCTGTCCAACCGCAGCCCAGGCGGCCCTGCCGGAGCTCTGCGAGGGGAACGGCTGCCTTTCAACGGCGACTCGGAAACCCAACGAGGGGCTCGCGGCCTGGCCCGCACGAGCCGCCACCTGGTGCTGACGGGGGGCGTCCGTGCTGGGTGCAGCTGAGTCGTTTGGCCACCAGCACAGAGCAGCGGCACGCAGCCTTCAGCACCAGACACCGCATCTCCTGCCTGCAGGGCTCCCCGGCGTCCTGTCCCCACCGTGCGGCCGGGCTGGGGGGCAGACAACCCCCCAAAATCAAGTGACCCCGTCTACGTCTACGGCCCCGGCAGGTTCGCTTGTGCCAACTGAGGTGAGCCGTCCCACCGCGCCAGGCGCCAGAGCCGTGGGCAGGATGGACCCTTGGAAATGGGAGTTGGGCGCCCGGGGGAGCATTAACCCTTTCACCACTGCTCTGGCGAGTGGCCTCCTCCCCCGCTGGCTGTGGCGGCCGCCGTCAGGGCAGCGAGTGGCTGGGGGGGGACGTGGAAGTCGGCAGAGCGTCCCCTCCGGCCCTGCAGCGAAGAGGATGGAGAGATGCAGCCTGCCCAGAACCAACAGCCTCAACTGCACCAGCCCTGCTGCGGGCGGTTCGCAAGGTGGTGATGCCCAGGGCCCCATCAGGATCGGGGCCTCGCTGGGCTGGGCAGGCACGGGGAGGAACAGCCCGTGCGCTGACGAGTCCCTTTGGCAGCTGCTCCGAGCGTCCCCCGCCCAGGGCCTGCTGGCGCAGCCAGGCCGGGAACGCGAGGACAGGCAGCTCCCAGGGCGGCAGGACAGGCGGTGCCGAGTCGCGATTGCTGCCAGGGGGAGATGGGCGCTGGGATCCCCTGGAGCGGGAGAGGGCAGCCCGGCAGGCAGCCCAGGACATGGGCGGGCAAGAGACAGACAGACAGACGAGTCCAGACTCAGCGACCTCGCTGGGCTGAGCCCCTGCCCTGGGGGAGCGAGGGGCTGATCTGCCCCCGGTGCCTCGTCCGGCTGGATTCCCAGGCTGGCAGCTCGCTGAGGGCAGCTGAGCACAGCGTGCCCACAGGGGCAAGGGGCACAGACCCGCCCGAGGAGCCGCCCACCCCGGCTGCCAACAGCTGCCAGGTCCCAATGGGTCGGACAGCGGGGGCGGGGTGGGGGGCTTTTTGTGTTACTGCTCCCCGCCCTAGACAGAGAGAGACGGACAGACCAACCCCCTCGCCCGCACAGCAGGAGGGCTGGTTCAGCTGAGTGCCGCCAGCCTCTGGAGAGCCCACGCCGGGTGCCCCAAGAGCTCTGCTTCCGAAGGGAGTGCCAGCCCCTCGGACGCTCCCCAGGCCCCGCCCCCTGCTGAGAATGACGGGGGGGGCAGGGTGCCGTGACAGACGTGGCAGCCCCAATCAGACCGCCGAAGGGGGAGCAGGTGGGACCGGCCCAGGCGGACGCGGGGCACGATGCTCCGTGCTCAGGCAGGAGATGAGCCGGCCTGGCCGTACGCAGAGGACCCTGGGGGCCCCGGACAGCACCGCCGGCAGCCTGGCGGAGCCGGCAGGGCAGCAGCCGCGTGTCTGCAGGCACAACGCGGTGGGTGGGCCACGGATGAGGTCCATGGCACTGAGGGCAGAGACTGATGGCGGGGAGCGACCCAGCACCACTCAGCCACGGGCAGGGCTGCGACAGCCATTTCAGACTGGGAGAGGCCCAGGCGGGGGATGGCATAGCCGGGGCGGTCATGCCCTGGCTGGAGGGACGGGGCAGTTCAGGGCTCTTCCGCCTGCCCTCCGGAGCTGGCTCCTGGCGGCACCGGCCTGCCGTGCCCAGTCCCGGTGGGTGTCCGTGGAACCAGCCCACGCAGGAACCGCGTTCCCACGGCGTGCTGCACCCACGCCGTCCCACCCGGCAGGACGGGTGCAGAGGGCGGCTGGGCTGGGAAAACACCCTTCGCCCAGAGTCAAGAGCGTCCCCGGAGCTGGCACGCCAGCATACATGGCCCTGAGTCAGGCACTAAAACCCGGCGGCCTGCACAGCCGACTCCGTCCCTCGGTCGCCCTGTGTGTGCCCCGACACGTGCACCTCCCGGGCAGTGCGGCCACCGGACGGGCGACCTGCGGAATTAGCACCGCGGCTGTGATTCACATGGGGCCCGACGTGCTGCATGGACGGCCCTGCTTTCAACGCCCGGCGGGACTGATCACACAACGCAGCTTTGGCTTCGACACCGGCCTGCCGTCCCCACCACCGAGCCGTGCACACGGAGCCTTGGGACCGGCCCGGTGCGCGGAGGGGGCAATGGCTCCGAGCAGACGGCAGTGCTGTCCCCCACAGCCGGCCAGGGAAGCGCCAGTCGCCGGGGAGTCCCTGCACCTAGGACAGGACGTCGGGGAGCAGCCAGCGGCGGCAGGGCCGGTCCGCGGGTGGGGAACCAAACTCAGAGTCACGCCCACGCTGAGCACGTTCAGCTCAGCGACTGTCTTGGGAAGCGGGTTCCAGGGCTCAGCGCGGCCGTGTCTGCCAGCGCCGCGTCCTACGCGCTCCCCGCCGAAGCCATGGCAGGGGGGCCCTTGGGCTCCCATCCCGCCCCCCAGGACGACCTGACCTGAGCACAGAGGCCCGGCTCTGCTCTGCGCGTGTCCCAGCTGCCCCTGGTGATCGCCCCAGCGCACGCGGCCGATGACCTGGGCTCCTAGCCGCACAGGACGGCCAGAGACTCCTAGGGGAAAGCCAGCCACCCGGGTCTTGGTGATGGAGCTGTGGCAGACAGCCAGGGGATGGAGAAGCTGCCACTTACCTTCGCCACCGCTTGGGCGGGGGGGACAGCGACCGGGATCGGGACCGTGATGAAGAGGAGGAGGACGACGACGACGTGCTGGTCCCGTTGGACGTGGAGCTGAACGAGCGGCTGGCGTGGGCCCGGCTGGCCCGGGGGCTCGGCGAGGCCCCGCGTCTCCGATAGCAGCGCAGGGACCGTTTGGCAGCCGAGTGCTTTGGCGGAAGGTCCCGAGTCCGCGGCTCCTCGTCCCGGCAGGGGGACGCATCCGGAGACAGTAAGACCGAGGTGGGGGGGCTGCTCCTGACCGCGGCAGCCCGGCTTCGGGCACTAGTCCGGTGGTCCAGCTGCTCGCTGGAGCCAGGGGCCGGGGCCGGCGGGGGGCTGAGCCCGGGCCGGCCTAGCGTCCGCGTGGGCAGGGAGGAGAGGGGCTTGATGGTAATATCCTGGTGATGCTTCACGTTCCAGCGGGAGCCCAGCTCCGACGGGGCTGGCGCACCGGGGAGCCTGGCAGCCTCCTCCGGCTGGGCAGTGCCCCGGGCACAGTAGTCGTGGTCTCCGGACCCCACATGGCTGGGGGGCGGGCCCTTCCCCCGAGGTTTGCTCTGGGGCAGCGGCTTCGCCTCCATGAACTTGGCACTTCTCTGGCTGCCCTCCCGGGGGGCGGCACCTGGGGACCGGGGCTTCGCCAGCAGCGAGACAGCAGCCAGGGGCTTCCAGAGCTGGTGGGGCGGCGTGGCCGGAGGGGTCAGGCCTGCGAGGTAACGAGGGATTTCAGGGGCCGGCCCCCGAGACACAGCCTGGGCCCGACAGCAAGCGAGAGCATCCCATGGCCTGCACCCCCCACCACCGTGGGTTCCTCCCTTCACTCCCTCTCACCCTATGGCAGCTGCCAGCTGTGCCCCCTCGCCTCCCCGTCCGCCGTCTGGGGCTATCCCAGCCCCACAGCGAGGAGCTGAACCTGGGCAGAGCTTGCCGGGCAGCTGGCAGATTCCTTCCCCCCCCCCGGTCTCCTGGGATCCCTGATCTGCCGACAGGCCGCGTGGGCCGGCGGAGCGACCCCCCCAGGCCCCAGAGCTTCACCTGCGACGTTGGCCAGCTCCGGGGCGTGCAGGCTGTCCAGCGGGGTCTTGTCCTGGTGGCCCTCGGATCTGCGACAGGGACAGAGAGTTGTCGCTAGACGCAGCAAGGGCCAGTCACGCCCCAACTCACCGGGGACTGGGGGGTCAGTGGGGCCTGGCACCCCGACAGGTGGCCTCCCAGCACCTAGCCCCGTGCACCCCTCGAGTGCCCAGCACCACAGCCCCAGGGGCAAATGGCCCACGCAGGCGCTCAGCGTTTGTAACTCGCTGCGCGGAGGCTGGGCCCGGGGGGGACTCACACCAGCCAGCTCCAACACTTCCCCCCCCCCACGAATCCACCCGCACCCCTCCGGAGCCCAGACACCCGGCCAGGAGCCCCCGGGGGCTGTCACCAGCGCACACCGGGGTGGGGACCCAGCGCCGCCCACACTCCCGGGCAGCCTGGGTGGAGAGCGGCAGAGGGGCGGTGGCATGGCGGGCACCTCGACTCACCCAGCGTTCCCTGCCGCCGGCCTGTCTCCCGGGCGTCGCACGCGCAGCTCCTCCTTCTTGGCTGCAAAGAAAGCGCAGGCACGGATGGCTGGGGAGCTGCCGACGCAGGGGGAACGCGGCGCCCCCCCTCCGGGCTCCCTCGGGCTGGGATCGCATGTGCAGAGCACTCAGGGTGCAGTGCAGGCTGGGGGCGCACATCAGGAGGGCCTGTTTCCTCCTCACCCCAAAGGGCTGGCTCCCTGCTCAGCACAAAAGCCCCCCCTGGGGTCCCCCTTCCCCTGGGGTTCCCCTCCCCTTACACAGGGGCACGGCTGGGGAAACGCGCCACAGGCGAGATCTTCCCTGCACGGCAGTGACATGTACACGCGGCAGGCTGCTCACTGGGACCCATCGCTCAGCGAACCTGGGAACCCTTCTGGTTGCAGAGCTCAGGGACCGAGCGTCCAGCCAGGCCGGCACTCCCTGGCCAGGCCCCAGGCCGCTCCCCAGCTCTGCTCGCCCGTCCCATCCCCGCCGAGCTGGGGGCAGCCAGAGGGAGCAGTGGGACGGGCAATAAGGGCACCCCGGCCGCTCACCTTCAGACTTCTCAAACTGCTCCAGCAGGCTGGACAGGTCGGAGGCTTCGATACCTGCGGGGGTGGGAGAGGGAAGGTGGCTCGTTAGGTCGCTGACAGGCTGGGCTAGGCTCCGGCCGACAACCCCCCCCCCACCGCGAGCAGGAGCAGCGCTGAGTGTCGCTGGCTGGCAGGGCATCTTCACCAAGCCGCTGCCAGATGTGCCGCTGCCGTGGGGCGAGGACTGGGCAGGGAAGGACCGGGTCTCAGGAAGGAAAGGTTCCCCCCGCCGTGGGTCTGAGCTCATTCGATGCAGCCCCAGGGATCTGTGCGAGCCCAGCACAGGCCAGCCCAGGGGCCGAGCCCTCCATCCCATGGGCCAGGGCTCTGCCAGACAGCTCCTGCCGCAGCACTCAGCCCTGAGCAAGGCCTGCAACATGCCCCCCTCCGGCCCCTCCGCTCTGAACAGCGGCCTGGACCCCGGCTGCGGCCCCTCACCGATTTCGCTGATGAAGGCCTGCACGATGTCCTTGCTGCCGGCCAGCTGCGCTGGGCTGACGAGGGGCTGGTGTCTCCAGGGCCGGCCGGGGGCCGGCTTGGCAGGCTGGTTCTCCGCTCGAGCCCTCAGCGGTGCCACTTTCCCGAGGGCGGGCGTGGGGCCAGGCAGCCGGGGCTCTTGTGGGGCAGCGCCCCTGGAGTCCGGCTGGGCCCCCTGCAGCAGGCTGGGCTCTGGAACCTTGGCGGGAGCTGCAGCCTCTACCGTGGGGCAGGTGTTGGGGGGCTCCCTGATGGGCCAGGTGGTAGCAACAGAAGGCTCCCCCGTGGGCTGGGTGGAGGGCTCCCCCACGGGCCGGGGGGCAGGGGGCTCCCCCACGGGCTGGGGGGCAGGGGGCTCCCTTGTGAGCAGGGCAGGGGGCTCCCCCACGGGCTGGGGGGCAGGGGGCTCCCTTGTGAGCGGGGCAGGGGGCTCCCGCACAGGTTGGGGGGCAGCAGTAGAAACTGGCTCCCCCACGGGCTGGGTGGTAGCAGCAGCTCTAGGGGGCTGCCCCACAGGTGACTCCTCCACAGGCCGGCTCTGCCTCCTGGGATCAGACGCCCGGCCGGCAGCAGCCCTGGCCGAGGGCTGCACTCCCCGCTGGCGGGGCTGGGCTGGGCCCCTGTGCTTGGCAGCAGCTGTGGCCTGGCCGGCTGCCATGGCCAGGGGCCTTGTGGGCTGCGCCGTGGAGGCCGAGGGCTCTTGGCAGCTCAGGGCTGGGGCAGCCGGGGCCAGGGTTTGGGCACAGGCTGCCCTCCTGACCAGTGCCTCCGGCCTGTGGGCCCCTGCGCCCGCGGGGAGAGGGCTGGCCGGGAAGGGCTGCACCCCCGGGCTCTGCAGAGCAGTTCCTGCTTTGCCATACACCACCGGAGGCGCTGGGGGCGGCAGGGGGACCCCAGGCCAGTAGGATGGCTGGAGGCCCAGGGCCCAGCTCATGGGGGCACACGGCACCCCTGGGCCGAAGGAAGGGGGCGGCAGAGACGGGGACGGCCAGGCCAAGGCTGGCGGTGGCAGGCCAGGCACCACGTGAAAGGCATTGGGTGAACCGCCAGGGACCGTGCCCGGGGGCGGAGGCAGCCCGGGGTAGCCGGCAGGCGGGGGGGCCAAGCAAGGCCAGGAAGGCACCGGGGGGTAGAGGCTATAGGGACTCGCCGAGGGGGGCGGGATCCCTGCAGGAGCAGCCCCCATGGCCGGAGGGAGGAAAGGCAGCTGTAGCCCAGGGGGCACCGGAGCCGGCACGGTCTGGGGGGCCCCTGCGGGTGCTTTGCTGGCCGGAGGAGGGGTGGCAGGGGGGCTGGAGGGGTTTGGCGAGCTGGGCGTCTCCACAGGCTGGGCTGGCTGCGAGGGCGGGGGGCGCACGGGCGCCAGCAGGCACGGGATCTCTGCCAGCTCCGTGGGGGGCTCGGGGACGCTGGGCCACTTGCTCGCTGCCGGCCGCTCAGCGTCCTTCCGGTCAGCCCCGCCGGGCTGGCGGCGCAGCATCCGCAGCCGGTACTCCCGCAGGCTCAGGGCCTTGGGCTTGGCCTCTCTGGGCAGCCAGGCCCCAGCCTGCTCCACGTCCTCCCCCTCAGCCCGGGGCACATCACAGCCAGGTGGGGGGGCAGCCTCGGGGCTGGTGCTCCCCTGGGTGGGGGCAGGCCAACTGCCCTCCCCGCACCCAGCTGCTCCCTCTCCCTGCTCTGCTGGGCCGGGCCCCACGTCGGCCGGCTGCTCCGCGGAGCTGGGCACGGCTGGCTCTGGCGGGCCGGGGGGCTCAGCAGCCTCCACGGCTGGCAGTGGGTCAGGCTTCGGCTCCTTCTGCACCTCAGGGTGAGCCTTCCTTTGCAGGGAGCCCCCTGGCGCTGCTGCCCTGGGCCTGCCCCAGACCCTCGGCGCCCGGCTCGAGCGCAGCTCCATCTGCCCTTCCTTCTTGGCCTGCTCCAGCTGCTTTTCCAGGAAGGTGGACACCTGCACGGAGGGATGGGCTGCCCAGGTGGGGGAGCGCTGGGGGGCCGGCGGCTGCACCGAGGACGCGGAGCGGAGCCTGTGGACCACGGCGTCCCCATCCGGCCCGGCCTGGCCCTTCTGCGACCTCTCCCTTTTCTTTTTCCGGCTTTTCCTCGCCCTCTCACGCCCTCGGCCCTTCTCGGTGCCCTGGCGCTTCCCACCCGCTGGCGCCTCTGTGCTGCGCCGGGAGCTGCTCTCCGGACGATGGTCTCCCTGCCTCGCCTCGTCCTGTGCTCCGGGGTCCCTCTCTCTCGCCCGGGGCGGGCGGGGAGGCTCCTCTTGGGGGGCGCTGCCGGGGCCCTCAGCCTCACGCCCCAGGGCAGGTGTTCCCAGCCAGCCCTCTGGCACCACGCCCTCCGTAGGCGACGGCTCCAGGCCACCAGCCCCCTTGCCAGCCGGGCAACCGCTGGCTCCCTCCTCTTCAGCTGAGAGCTGGGCTCCCGGGCCCAGCTGCTGCAGGACCACGGGGATCTCCAGGCCCTCTCCTTCGCCCGGCACGATCTCCAGCATGAGCGGGCCGGTTAGGAAGTCCTGCGCCACTGGCTCGCAGGCAGGGTCCAGGCACACAGTGAGGGTGGGCAGGCAGTACGGGTGCATGGACCTCACCAGCTCACTGAGGGACACGCCCCCCGTGTGAATGATGCAGGGAATGTCACTGTCTTCTGGCCACCCCGCCTCCAGCTCGGCTCCGTCCTCCTGGCTCACGGCCGCCGCGCAGAAACCCACCGCGCTCTGCGCGAGATGCCCAGCAGCCGCCACGCGGCCGGGCTGCCCAGGGCTAGCCGCCTCCTCCTCCTCTCCGTCGCTGCGCTGCGGGGGCCTGGCGAGCGGCCGCTCCGCCCGGTGCGCTCTGCTGGGGGGCTTCTTCGGCGTGGCCGGATCTTCAAGGCAGCTCAGCGGACGGTCGCAGGGCAGATCCACGGAGCCCGTCTCGGCCTGGCAGGGAAAGAGAAACAGTCGGGTGAGAGCAGCAGTGGCTGCCCTGAGGCCGAGCAACGCACCTCAAATCACACAGGAGGGCTCAGAGGTCCCTGCTAGCAGCCCATGCAATGCCTTCTCCCCATGAGAGGCGGGGACGGGCAGGGACCAGGGACAGCCTGACCCCCAGCGTCACTCACCGGGGGCATTGTGCCCCTCCCCACGCCTGCCCTGTTTGCACTTCCATCCCCCCTGCTCCCCCGAGTCAATCGTGGCTGGACAGGAGCATTTCTGACACTGCGGGGAGACGGGAGCGCGAGGAGATCGCGCTGGAGCCAGCAGCGTGAAGCAAGGATTTACACCGTCTCAGCGCTCACCTTGCAGTCTGAGGTGAAACTCAGCCAGCCCGTCGCCAGCGTGTCTGCACCGCGAGCCGGATCACGGAGCTGCTCGCCAACGGCCGGCCCGGCAGCGCTCACAGCTCTGCAGTGCGAGCGGCAGGGGACGGGCTGGCTGCCCTTTAAGAGGGTGGTGAGCTACGCACGTGAAGATGCGAGGCCTGGCGCTGCACAGGAGCTCCAAAGGCAGAGTGGCCCCGCGTGGCTGGCGGCACCACTCCCTGATTCTGCCTCTCCCAAGCCGGGCAAGCAGCCCTCAGCAGCAGCCCTGGGAACCAGGCAAGGGCTGGTGGGGTCGGCAGGAGTCACCTTGCGCAGCAGGAGACCGGGACCAAACGTGACCCGCAGCCCCCACTATCTGTGGGGCACGAACCCAACTGCTGGCCTACCCGAAAGGTCCAACGCTTTGCAGTCGCCACGGCCTAAGGCTCTCCCCTGCCCCTCTGCACACACCCAGGAGCTGCCTCCTCACCTTTCCGGCCGTGGCTGTGCAGCTGGGGCCCCACGGATCATCTAGGGCAGGAACGCTGCGCTCGGGGGAGGGCCGGGACAAGCTGAGAAACTTCTGAAACTGATGGAGGACGGAGAATGAGAAGGTGGGAAACACAGACCCGCCAGGCTGCTCCCAGCCTGGGAGTGGGGTGAGGCTGCACGGCCAGACGCGGGGCCAGAATCTCCCCTCCCAACGCAGGCCAAGCATGTGGCTAGAGGCACCTCCTACCCCCGGGGACGCCCCCAGCCACTGCAGGATCCGAGCTAGGGCCCACGAGCACGGATCACCTGGCTCGCCAGAGTGCGAGCTGCCCACACGCCAGGGCGGGAGGCGCAGGCCGCTTCGCTGAGCGTCTCCTCTGCTCTGCAGCTCACAGCAAAATGAAGCCGGTCCCACCCTCCAACCCAGCCCCCTCTGATTTCCAGTGGGGCAGCTCCCACAGCTCAGCTCAGCGGCGGCGTGGCTGATGGAGCAGGCGACCAGCAAGGGGAGTGCTGCAGCCTGTCCAGGACACCGGCAGGGCTCAGGGATGGGGGCGGGAGCCCGACCCTCCTTCTCCAGGTACCCAGAGCCCCATGGGAAGGCGCCGGTGCTCGCTGCCTGGAACGGTGGAAGCTGAACAGCGCCACAGGTGGGGGAGTTACCAGCTCTCTGAGGGGCACTAGCTGTGCACAGGTCGGCTGCAAGCGTTAGCCAGGGAGTGAGTTACATGGAAGGGGCTGGTCTAGGTGCTTCCTGGGAAGGGCGGGGTCACTGCGCCCCCGGGGAAGGGCAGAGACTTGTCCTACCGAAGAGCTCTCGCGCTCCCGGGGCAATGCCAGCAATTCGGAGTCCATGGTGGTGTCGAATGGAGACAGGGTCTCGTCGTCCGTGCTGTCCAGGATCTCCGTGATGGCCGTCAGCAGGGACAGCTCGTTGGGTACATCCAGGCAGGCCTTACTCTGGTGAGAGCGGGAGAAGGCACATGCGTCAGCGGGCCAGGCAGGGCAGCCAGGTACAACCCCGCCCTGCCTCTCTCACCCGGAGCGGGGCAAGGGCAGCTGCTCCAGGAACACGGGGCAGGCTCCAAATCCAACTGCCCAGCAAGAGTTACAGGAAGCACCAGGGCACTCCTGGGAGGGCAGGTCAGTTCCACTTCAGGAAACGGGGTTAGTAACACCACTCTGCATCTCTGAAGGGAAGTGCTGCAAAGGCAATCCCAAAGGGCAGCCGGGAGCCAGGGGCAGACGGAAGAAACAAGGAGGAAGAGTCCCTGGGGGAATTGAGTCAGCAGTGGGCCCTGGCTGCCAAGAAGGCTAACGGCATAATGGGCTGCATTAGCAGGAGCATTGCCAGCAGATGGAGGGAAGTGATCATTCCCCTCTATTCGGCATTGGTGAGGCCGCATTTGGAGTGTTGTGTCCAGTTTTGGGCCCCCGACTATAGAAAGGATGTGGACAAATTGAAGAGAGTCCAGCGGAGGGCAACAAAAATGATGAGGGGGCTGGAGCACAAGACTTATGAGGAGAGGCTGAGGGAACTGGGCTTGTTTAGTCTGCAGAAGAGAAGAATGAGGGGGGATTTGATAGCAGCCTTCAACTACCTGCAAGGGGGTTCCAGGGAGGATGGAGCTAGGCTGTTCTCAGTGGTGGCAGGTGACAGAACAAGGAGCAATGGTCTCAAGTTGCAGTGGGGTTAGTCTAGGTTGGATATTAGGAAAAACTGTTTCCCTAGGCAGGTGGCAAAGCACTGGAATGGGTTACCTAGGGAGGTGGGGGAATCTACATCCTTAGAGGTTTTTAAGCTGCAGCCTGACAAAGCCCTGACTGGGATGGTTTAGCTGAGGTTCGTCCTGCCTTGAGCAGGGGGTTGGACTAGACACCTCCTGAGGTCCCTTCCAACCCTCATCTTCTCTGGCAGGACAGAGCTGGGCAAGGAGCTGGGCAAGGGACTGATGCTTGGCAGAGCCCCTGAGCCACCATTTCTGGTGCTGCTCACCTTGCACCCAGTGGAGTGGAGCAGCATCCAGCAGGGAAAACAGCAGACAAGGGGGCCAAAGCAGGCAAGGGACGGAGATTCCCAGACCTGTCTTATCACAGCCCCCCAGGGAGCCCACCCCACTCAAACTGAGCTGGCAGCCTGCCCGCTTGCTGGGCTGGAGGGGGAAGGTCTCTGGCCTGCGTCATAAGGAAATCCGGCAAGGTTATGATGAGGCCATAACAGCTCGGAACCGTTGGCAGCGAATTAAGCTACATCCAATTAAGACCATTTGAATTCTGAGGAAGAGCATCCCGCACAGGGGTTTAACGCTCACTCACTCAGCGCTTTAAACATTGATTCAGATTAACCTTCCAGAGTGTCCTCGTGTAGACAAGCACAAAGTTGCATCAGTTTAACTAAACCAGTGCAACGGCCCCCCTTGCTCCTCCCACCCTTCAGCCCCAGGTTCGTGGGACTGGCGACACCCCAGGCAGCGTGGGATCCAGGCTGTGGCTGCTCCAGCTTCCACTCCTCTCTCCTGCGGAAGCCTACGGCTCAGCTGGGCCCACTGCACGTCTGAGGGCAGCCCGTTACCTCGTTCAGGGAGCTGAAGTCCTCGATGACAGAGATCATGGAGGAGTCCAAGTAGCTCTGCATCGTTCCCAGGATCTCTTCAGCCTCCAGGATGGTTCCCGCTTGCAGCGAGGCTAAGTGCAGGCCAGGCTCATCTTCCTCCAGAGAGAAGCACTAGAGAGGGGCAGGAGGGAGAAGTTAGTGCTCAAAGGGTACAGGCTACAGAACAAACATAACATGCCCCCGTTCTGTTCTGCATTTGTACAGCACCTAGCACAATGGGGCCGGATCTGTGGCGCTGCACTAATACAGGTAACACAAGTCAAGCGGCATCTGGGCTCTACTTGTCACCTGGCATCCTAGCCTTTGGGAGGTGAGGGGGTCACATTTTCAGGCTTCTCTCCACAAGCACATAGGCCAGAAACTTGTTTTTTAAATGAGAGAGGGGACTGTCTCAATCACAGGGCTCTGGGAGCTGGGGCTTTAAGAGCACCACCAAGTATCGTGAAGCTCACGATAAAGTTGTGAGAATTGGCGACACTGAAGCCCCTGCATCCTGCAACCAAGGATAAGCACTTCAGCCTACCACCGGTCCATTAAATGATGAGCAGGGAAATAGGGTGGAGCTGGTGTTATCATTAGGTTTCAGAGTTAACACACACCGGGTTTGCGGGCATGCCATAAGGACTAGGAGACTCAGCGTGACAGGGATCACAGGGATGTGGGAGTGTACGTCCCCGAGCTCAACCCCAAACTAGCAATGAAATGGCAGAGGGAACACCACATGCTGGGTTTGATCAGGACACCGGAGTCCGCCCCCAATCCTTGGGCAGGAGGGGGTCAAAAGTCCCATTAGATCTAACCCCCACCATGCACATACCACGCAGCACCTTGGGTTAAGTCTCAGCAAATCCCACAGGTTTTAATGTACTTGGCTTAGTGTAGCTGCGTTTTGCACGAGCCACGTGAGACATGGCCACGTGCAATGGAGGCATGGGGCAGAGATGCCTTGGCAGGTGAGGGGGTAAAGTCACTCCTGCAGTCGCCTCCTCCTCTTGCATGGAAGGGTACGTCTACCCTACACTGCTCCAGCGGCATAGCTCTGGCGTCCGCTGTCTCACGGTAGTACAGACACTCCCTATATTGACAGAAGGGGTTTTCCGTTGATGTACTTAATCCACTTCTCCAAGGGATGCTAGCTAGCGAGCCGTGTCTACACAGGGGCAGGTCATCCTCACAAGGTCGCACAGCCTGGAGCCATGTAGCTTGGTTGATCCACTTTGTAAATGCAGGCCAGGACGAAGAGCTGCCAGGTGGAGAGAGCGCTGGCGTGCTATAACCTGGGGACTGTGACGTTTGTGTGACCGAGGAAACGCACAAGCGTGCAGATTAGAGCACGGAGCCATTTGCATGAACCTCCAGAGTCCTGGACCTTCAGCCTGAACAGGCATGCTCCCCTGAGAGGAACGGGGCAAGTCACGCCTCTCCGGGCTGTTCAGACTCGAGAAGGCAGCAGCTCCTGGGGGGCACATTCAGGTTTTTTTGGCCACCAGAAGGGCTAAGAATTTAAGCCCAAATTTTCAAGTTCTGCCGCCATATGAAGGTGACCTCATTTACTGAGGTCCCAAGCCGGCCACGACCGCGGCTCGAGTCACTAGGAACAGCAGCGTTTCCACTGCTTCGCCAGCGGCTGAGCTTTAAGGAGTCCGGGCTCAGGAATGCTGAGTTCTGCACTCCAATGCCACGGGAAGGGGTGGCAATGGGTGCCACGTGACCGGCTCCTACGCCAGGACAGCACGCAGAGCTTCCACGCTGCCAGAAGCAAGTTCCCCCAGCCGCCGCTGCTGCTGCGGGGACGGACGTTTCCTTGATGCCGACACAGCAATATTCCTGATCGAGTCTGGTTGGAGATAAAAGCCCCTAGAAAGCAGACAGGGCCGTGATCTGCAGCGAGCGTTCGCTGGGTCGCTTGACACAGGCTGCAGGCCTGGGTCCTGCTAAGGAACGAGAGAACTGCATCCTCTCGGCTCTCAGGCAGAAGCCGAGTTAGGCACGAATTACACGGCGGTGGCTCATTGCCTTGTATTACTCCAACACGCAGGGGAATGTGATCTGTAAAAACGTTTTAACCCCCTGCCCGGCACTCTCCTGCAGAGCCAGGACTCTCCCTCTCCGAACAGTCTCTGGTGAATCACTCCGGAGATACCAGGCGGGAAGCATGCAGCACTAACACGCCCAGTGACCCAGCACTCAGCAGTTACTGCAGAGCTTTGAGTCAGCGGACTGCCAGAAGCAGACGCATCTCACCCCAGGGAGGAGCCACGCGGTCGAGCAGGACTTCCCAGGCGCCGGGATCACTGCAGTCAGAGAAGCAGTCAGCTCATAAAGCAGCTGCGCTTGCAGTCCGATTCCCCGCATTCTGGGTCTGAGCCAAACAAGGTGGCTGGGGTGGGCTGCATGGTTCCCAAACCCAAGCCCGGCAATATGCTGCCAACCTCAGATGCAATCTAGAGGGTGGTGAGGAACCCTGCCCCGATGCTTCGCCATCACAGTGCCCACGCCACTTCACTGCTACAAACATTTCACAATCAAAGGATGCTTTCAGGAGGCCCAGTGAGGTTTAGAAAACGGCTCTCCCATGGGAGGGCAGAGCACCTCCTGGAGGACTGAGCAGCGAGACAGCCACATGGGAACAGCTCAGTGGTCCATCTAGTTCGTTGTCCTGGATGTGCACAAGCAATGTTGGATGCTTCAAAAAAAAGGGGTCAAGTCTCCCTAATCACCTTACTGTGCAGTACTACGGCTCCGAGGGAAGAAGCTCCCTGGTGCAGAGGTTACCCCCAGAGCCTTTGCTCTTACAGGCAATGTCCCAGCAGCTGCTGTTGGGGCAAAATGTCTAGTTGTCTTCAGAAATCTTACCGACTCATTCGCCTCAATATCCTGCAGCGATGAGTTCCCCCAGTTGGGGGGAGTCATAGGTTAATGAGACCATGTTCCCCAAAGATCCACTTGGAGCCATTTTAAATGTGGTGTCTTTTCAGTTCTCCCCACCTCCTCCTGCTCACAGATCACAGACGGGGGCAGTCAGCCCACCTCAGGCTGCTACCCCATTCACGGAGTTGCAGCTCTCCTTTTACTACCCTCCTGTCCTGCCTGGACATTTTCTCTCCCCCCATTCCCCCACCTGACCAGTTTTCGTTGCCCTCCTCCAGCAGTGACATGGCTGCAGCTGGGCTCCCAGGACCCAGAGGGGTTGAGGGAACATTCAAAGACCAGCTTCAAGCTCACACCTTCCTTTGCTGTGCCTGGGCAGCCCCAGAGCTCTCTGGGCACAGGGCATTGGACCTCGTTATAAATGCAGGCTGAGAGCACAAGTGGTCACCGGTAGCAGGAAGGGGCATTTGCCAGCAGCTCCATTACTGGGTGAGCAAAGTTCCCTGGGGAGTCAGCACTCACTGCCCCTCAGCATCAGGCTGCAGACCCAGGAGTCTTGAATTGCTGCAAGATGCATCAAAGGGGTCCCAAGGGTCACATTGGCACCACCACCAACGATGCTGGGCTGGGCCTCGATGGCTGGACTTGAGAACCTGTCCCATTCAAGGGCTCCAGAGCAGGACAGGCCCCAGGGACCCGGGTCTTGGAGGAAAGGCAACATGCAGAACAGATTCCAAAGCAGCTAGGGAACAAGCTTTCAACACAACTTGCCTGACAGCTCCTCTCCCCAAATATCCCCAATGCAGGCATGTCTGAGGAGCTGAAATCATTGTGCTTTGTGTTAGCAGAAAGAGGATCCGATTACAAGGATCTGACATCATGCAGCAAATACTTGGGAGGGTTTTTACATTTAATTTTGCCTCTGTCACCGAACGCCTCCAGACCAACTCCCTGTCTAGTCAGCTAAAATCTCACACCGCTCCAGCTGCAGCCATGCTTCCAAAAGGCAGGAGCTGCTTCCTACCAGTTCAGCACGAGCCGTTCGGCCAACTGGGATGCAGTTAAACAGGACAGCACGAAGAGGCAAAGAAGCCATACAAGAAAAAGTGCCTCCTTCCAGGGCAGTTTTTAACTGCACTGACTTCCAGGCAGAGGTGGGAACGTGAACATAATAAATGCGTTTCCCAAGACGAGAGCAACAGGGTGGGTGAGGGAATCTCTTTTATTGGCCCAACGTCTGTTGGTGAGACACAAGCTCTTCTATGGGACGAAGCCATTTCAGAAGGTCATATCCTCCATTAAAGCAGGGCCAGCCCTGGCCCATCATTCCCAAATATCACACAGCAAGGACCTGCTACGCAAAAGTCCAAGTTAGGTAATCTCAAGACCGAGATGGTAGAAAAACAGAAGCCGTTCTCCGGGTGGAGCACATCAACATTTCCCTACTCCTGGCAAGGCTAATCCGACACTGCCTGTCCCCAGGTACTGCAGTAAAGGGACCAAGTAACCAAGGAGACAGGTGCTGCAGAAATGACACAGGACACAGCTCTCGCCAGGGAGACGGTGGGGCAATCCTTCACCCCTGGGTCTGAACATGAGAAAGTAATTGTGAGTGACACCAAAGCAGCTCCTTGCTAACCGAGGATCTGTCTATCCTGGGGTTTTTTACACCAATGCACAAATCCAGAAGTAGGCATGTGCTGTTTACAAAGATTTGTGACTCCTTTTCCAGCTTGACCCAATGTCACCTCTACACGCACACACGCACGGTAGGTGGTTCGTTTCTCAGATGAGCTTGTCAACATTAAGAAGCGAAACCATGCGGTGGATTATTTCAGGCAGGATACAGGTGGTTGGCAGCAGAGCATCAGTGCAGTCGCTGGATAAAGTCCCACTCCCACTGCCTTTTTTTATGCAAAGAGCGAACAGTCGCCTGCCCTCGCCCGCCAGCCAGCACACCCAGGGGACAGACAACTCAGGCTGTGGGAGTTGGAGGATGGCAGCCAGCCACGCTGCTGCAACTGATGGCAAAACACGATGTCCATCTCCTGCCCTGCAGCAGGACCTCGGCAGATTCGGACGCTCGCCCAAGACGCCAGCTCTGCTGTGCTCTGTGATGAGCACCCCACACCCCGCTTAGCTAGGAAACACAAGCAGCTCTTCAGCCACCTTCTCTTGCCCCGTTTCTAGGTCAGACCGTAAATGAGCGTGATCTGCAGCTACGGCACCACCCCGCCCCGCCTCACAAGGAGTCTCAGAGCAGGTCACTGCTCCGCACTCACTGGTGGTGCACGGTTTGGTGCTAGGTCCTTTCACGCTCAGATATTGGTGGGGGGGGGTGAATGAACCCTGGAAGACTCAGCTGCCCCTGTGTGACACTATGTGGGGGGGAGGGAATCATAGCCTCCAGCGTGAAACTCAGGATTGCCAGGTGTCCAGTTGGAAAGGGCACCTGACAGCGTCTGGTCGGAAATACTGATCCAACACCAAAAGTCCGGTTACTGCCTGCAGGGGCTCCAGAGGAATGGGGCAGTGAATGCTGTGAATTCATAACAGCAAGCCTGGCTTCTTGTACGCAGTGATTTGTTAGCGAGATTCCGACACGGGAAAGGCACACCAAGGTTTCAGAGCTGGGGCCTGAGGTAAACAGCTTGTCGGGATATATTTTAGAAAATGAGACGAACGCATATCACAGAAAAAACACACGGAGGCAAGGAGCAACGCATTCTCCTGGCTGGGACGTTACCCAAGGTTCAGGGCTGGAAACGCACAGATTAGGGGTCGGGGGATGTTTCCTCAGATGTCTCGTCTACAAAGAAGTTATAATGGATCCCAGCCTGCCAACACACCTGTGCTGGGGTACAACTAGGAGCCACCCCAGTCTATTAATAAAGTACAAGTTACAAGCGTAAGAAGTTGCGTCCTTGTCAGCGGATGGCATGGGCCCCGTTCTTTTGATTTCTGTCCACAGCAGCAATGTTCGGGCCCAGCCCTGCCCATCTAGTGACCAGAATCATCTTTGCTCACCCAAGTAACCTCCAAAGCACCGGCGGTGGGACGCGGCTGAGGGGAGTCAGGAGAAACGGGGGCTTCGGAAGCAGGGGGTGGAACGTGGCTCTGTCGGTTTTAACGTATTCTTTTCAAAACACTCCAAGCCATCACACCGGGCGGGCGGGCGGTGCGTGGTCAGTCGAATGCCAGCGGTCAGTTTTACAGGGTGAGGGGGGGGCAAGCAGGCAGTGCCTGGGGGGGGAGCAGGTGACCTGACACGCCTGCAAAAACTGGAAAGTTGGCAAGCGGGGGAGGGAGAGGGGAGAGATCCCTGCCCCAGTGGGACTGTGTGTGTGGGGGGGGACACACTGCCCCAATGGGACCCTGTGTGGGGGGGGCACTGCCCCAGTGGGACAGTGTGTGTGTGTGGGGGGGATCCCTGCCCCCCAGGTGATAGGTGTGTGTGGGGGTGAAGCTCAGCACCTAGGGTGACCCCGTGTGTGTGTGTGGGGGGCACATCCCACCCGTGACCGGCTGTGGGGGGGGGGCTAGTGCAGCGGGCCCAGACGCCGGGCTCCCCCCCTCGCACCCACGTGCAGGCGCCTGCGTGGCCGGTGCCCCCGGGCGGAGCGAGCCCCACCACCACCACCACAGGTGGGGCTCGGCGGCCCCGCACACGCGTGGGGCTCGGGCGGCAGCCGCCCTCCGGGAGCCCCGCCCGCCTCCGGCCCGCAGCCTCCACGTGTCACCGGGCGGCGCGGCCCCGCTGTCCCCGGCCCCGCTGTCCCCGGCCCGGCCCGACCCCTACCTGTGGGGGAGCGCAGGGGGGGAGGGGCAGCTCCGGCCCGCTGCCCTCCCCCCGGCCCCGGCGGCGGGTTCCCCGGGCCCCGGCGGGTCTCGCGCCGCCCCACAGCGCCGCCATCTTGGCGCCTCGGCTCCAGCAGCGCGCGGCCAGTGCCGGCAAGGCGGCCACGTGACGGGGCGGGGCGCGGAACTACCGCTCCCGGCGGGCTGCGCGGCGCCGCCTGGGCCGGGGAGGGCGCTGGGCCGCGGGGCATGCTGGGAGAGGCGGGGCCCGAGGCATCACGGGACGTGTAGTTCCGCGGGGGGCGGGCCGGCAGGCGGGCGTTCCGCGGCGCTGTTCGTCCCCGCGGGGCCGGGATCGGGGCCAGCCGCGGGACTGGCCTGGGCTGGGCCGCTTGGTGCGGGGCTGCAGCTGCTCCAGCGGGTTGGGCCGAGAGCAGCCCCCCGCCCTGGGCGGAGGGGACAGTGCACTGGACTGGGACGACCTGGGTTTTACTCCCGGCTCTGCCCCCGCCCAGCCGTGACGCTCCGTGCCTCAGTTTCCCTCTCTGTCCAATGGGCTGGTTCCGCTGCCTGGTTGTGCACCGCGCTGTGAGATGGGCTGGTGAGCCGCAGGTGGGAAAGCCCCGTGTTAGCAGGCGTGAGCCCGCACCGGCGTGTGCAGCGCCTGGCACGGCAGTCGTCCCGGCTCGCCCCAGCCGCCCGCACTCGGTGCATTAAAGGCCAGGCCAGGCCAGGCCAGGCAGTGCTTCTCAACCTTTGTGATACCAGACACCACCTGAACTGGGCCGGGGAGATCTCAGGGACGGAACCGGCGGGTCCAGGGGCGGGTGGATGAGTCGCACTGGGCTAGGGGAAGGCAGGGGACGTTTTGAGAGTGGGCACGGAGCCTGGCTTCGCTGCCATCTTCCTTGCGGGCAGTGGTGGCAAAAAAACCCCAAAGGGACCCGCCCCTGGAACCTCCCCCTCCGGGCTGGGCTGGGCTGAGCGGGCAGAGGCTGATGTCACTGGTGCCAGGCGCCCAGTCACCGCCACGTCACCACTTCCCCAGCCTCCTTTCCCGCGGTTAGCGCCCAGGCTCCACCCACCGCCCAGCTGCAGCTTCCCTTCCATGCCTGACTGGCTGCAGCAGCCTGCAGGGACCGGGCCTGGCGGCAGCAGCTCCCCAGGGGAGATCAAGGAAAGCCGTGAGGCGTGCTCAGCCAGCCAGGATCGTCCCTCGGCTTGGCCAGGCCTCCATGTGCCGGCATCCAAGATCCCCCGACGAAATGCCAGTGAATGCTAGGGACTCCCCCCGTAACGCCGCAGGGACCCACCCTCCCGATGGGCAGCTGCCTGAGCAGCTGGACATGCCTGGATAGTTCATAGGAGCTACCCAAGAGTTCCTGGTCTGCGGATCCAACAAGACTTGTGTGGACACGGCTTCCTCTGTGCAACACTTTTCCCCAGCACTGAACAACAGCGGCCTGACGGCAGCCGCCCCAGGGAAGCTGCTCTCTGTTGTTTCTCGCAGCGCTGGGCGGCTGCAGCACTGAACTCCTGCCTGAGAGCCAGACCCTGGACAGGGCTAGAAGGAGAGGGCCCGTCTACACTACAGATCGGACGGTGCTGCGTTCTAACGTGATAGAGCCCTGTCTGACCGGGGAGAGCCGTGTTACGGCCCAGCACCATGTCCTAGCCCGGGCTGTCAGCTGCAGCAGTCCGAGGTGTCACACCGCTGGATGCCATCCATGCGCAAGGCAGACTGCGTTACCGGCGGCCGCCTGTGATGGGGTGAAATCGAATCTGTGACGGGAAAGTGGCCAGCCCCTGCCCAAGCTGCGACAAACGCTGCTTCTTTGCTCGTTGATTTGATCAATTCGCTCCCCCGAGCCTTCCGTGGCCTTTCATCAGTGTCACGTCACTTTCACCCTCCAAATGCTGCCCCTTCATCTCGTGCCCCTGCCCCTCCTGCTCCCCCAACATCCTGACCCTCATGTCCCATGGCAGCTCCTTACACACACTCCTAGAATGGGGCGTCTCAAATGTGTTCTGCTGGGACCCCCTTTGAAAATATTTCAGACTGTGAGACCCCCCCACACACACAATGCCGTGCCATCTTTACTTCTGCACTGCCGGTGGTTGCAGCGCTAGCGTCAGAGCTGGGCGCCCGGCCAGCAGCCGCTGCTCTCGCCATCCCTCTACAATAGGCTTGCGACCCCCTTTTGGGTCGGGACACCCAGTTTGAGAAACACGGTCCTAGACTGAGCGCAGGAGTGCGGGGCACCGGCAGAGCCGGGGGAGGAGCCCAGGGCTGGGCTAGCAGGGGAGAGTGGGTCGGGATTGAGGGGTACAGACAGAGCTGGGGGGTCCATCCAGCCCAGGATCCTGTCTGCCCACAGTGGCCAGTGCCAGGGCTTCAGAGGCAATGAACGGAGCAGGCCATCACCGATCATTTGGAGCTCAGGGCTGCAGGGCACCGGCAGAACTGGAGCGAAGGGGGAGGGGAAGCCGACGGGCACCTGCCAAGTTCTGCCTGTGCTGAGGTTTGCAGGATCAGGCCCCGAGCTATTGGCATTGACCGATTTTCCCCTCCAGACTCCTGGGGTTTGGACACGCCAGCATTCGCGTCTCTCGCTCTTCACCCCGCCTTGGCTCTGCCGGGCCCCGGGCAGGTCTCGCAGAGGAAGCGGACAGGGCCGCGCTGCAGGACGGGGGTCAGGCAGGGCCTCATCCAGCACAGGGCAGCACTCACAGGGTGCAGCCTTCTGACCCCGGCCCTTTGGCACGGCCCCGTCCACTTCCACTGCGCAGTGGGGGAGCCAGACGGGCAGGGTGCCGGGTCCCAGTGTTACCCAAATAACAAATTTCACAGGATCTTTTTAGGGGATAAGGCAACAAGCCACGTTTATTGTGAACACAGAAACTTGGGAAATAGTTTGAAAGAAAAGAAAAGTATCCACACTGCAATAACATCAATATTGAGCTTTAACAAAATAGTACCAACAATGCAACCACTATGAAAACAGTATTAACATCGTATCAACACAACTACACAGAGTCTTGTTTAATAAAATCTACTTTGTTGACATGTTTCAATCGGAACTTTCATTCACACACACTGACAGGCACACACAGACAGGGACAGACAAACATACATAGGGATCTTCCAGATGTCATAGTTACCAGCCTCTTGGTGCTCGTGATAGTCACTGGCCAGGTGACTAGAGCACGAGGATGAGGAGCAAGGTTCTGCTGATGCGCACCGGTACTCCTGGCTGATGTGATGATGTTGTAGACCCGAACCTCCAGCCTTCATCTTCTTGTCCCATTTCATAGGGAAAGGACCCCATGTCAGTCTATGGGTTTTGCATTGTCATGCTGCAACTGCATTCTTGGTGTGATTCTCAATCACCCACATTGTTGCAAGCCTGATCAGATTTTGTCCTTTGAAATGGGCTGGCTCCAAAGTTATCAGGGTGGCTCCTCTTCGGCCATTTGATCATCTTCGCTCCTTTCTTCTTCCCTCAAGCGTTTTAGGTGAGGCTGGTGTTTTCTTCATGTCTGTTTCGATATCCCTCACTCAGACCAATCATTCAATCACTCTCCCTGTCTACACCCAACTCAATTGCTCAGCCATTCACACTTCAATCACTCAGGGCCAACTCCTAGCCGAAGAACTTTGAGGGCACAACATAGAGTCATGCCTGGAAAACTGGGGGCTCCTGGGACTGTGGCGCTGGCCTGCAGGGGCAGACTAAGCCTCCATCAAGGTGTCTCTTGGTAGCGCTGTGCGTGTGTGCACACGCGTGTGAGCAGGGGGCTGTTAGTTCAGGGGAGCTGTTCTTGGACGAGATGGTTCTCTTCTTTCAGAAAGGGCCCCGGGTAACGGCAGCCCCTGGCAGCGGGGGGACCTCGGGCCGTGCCAGGTGGCAGACGGGGTGACTGCTGGTAACCTTCCCTGGTGCAGCGTGGCTGGGGCCGGGAATGGAAGCTCGGCGGGTCCCAGCTCTGCTCTGGGCCGGAGCTGGATCCCAGCGCCCACAGGAAAGGGAGCCGAGAGGGTGCCGGGGCAGTGGCAGAGCAGGGGGAGCGAGGTCAGGAGCCAGTCAGCTTGGAGTGGCCAGTGGGCAGTGGTTACCCGCCGGAGCACACGAAGAGGTGGAGGCGTGTGCCAGGGCGGGTACCTGGCTTGGGCTGGGCGCGTCCTGACCCCATTGCCCCACGTTTCAGGTTTGGACCCCCGGACGTGGCCCTGGGCAGCTGTTTCAGGTTCTCCACGTGTACAGGGGTGGGGGGCACCGAGCGCCCCCTGCTCAAGGCCCGTGCGCCTGCAGGTTTGCGCGATTTCTCCGCTCACGGCGCCCCCTGGCCGGGTGTGAAACAAACCGAACCCTCCCGGGGTACGCAGCCAAAACCTCCCCAGTTTCCTGCAGCCCTCCCTGGGCTCAGTCTTTGCCGGCCCCACAGGGCCCATCGTGGTGCCCTCGCTCAGTCCAGCTAGCTTGCAAGGTTCCTGCTCTGGACCTGAGCAGTGCCCCGAGAGCTTCTTCCCTGGGGACTCCTCGCCACTACTCGAGGCCTCACTCACCCCAGCCTGCCTGCGGAGCCAGTCCCTGTGCAGCCCCTTCCCTGGGTGCCACGGTCTAATTCCCTGGCCTAGGGCATAGCCACTGCCCCCAGTAGCTGGCGGGGGGCCTGTCCTGTAAGGGCTGAGGCCTTGTTCTTTGGCTAAGCCGCAGCAGCCGCATTAGGAGAGGCAGCAGCCAGGAGCTAAGAGGCAGGTGGTCACGTCTTCACAGCACATCACACAGCGTAACAGCGGCTGGTAAGAAGGCGGTTCCTGTCCTAACAGCGCCTGGCCTGCCGCCACCAGAGAGACACACAGCGCAGGATGGCTAAAGGAAACGCCGCGGTCCGGCCAGGATCCGCTGATCGGCAGCCGGGGCCGTGAAATCCACACGGCTCATTGTTTGCTCTTTATGGCTCTCACGTCTCTGCCGCTGATCTGAACGGTTCTGTCTGCTTCGGATTGTTTCTGGCTGTCGCATCACTAATGGTGCAATATTTAAATCAGTGCCGGCGGGGGATGGGATTGGGTGCAGGGCTGGGACTGGTGTTTGTAGCACTTCAGTGTAAACCGCCTGGTTCCGGGGGAGCGAAGCAGGCCCACGTTTTAGCTGCAGAACTGGCTCCGAAAGGACGGGCTTTGGAAGCTGCCTGCAGGACACAGTCCAGTCGGAGCTGCCAGACTCGGTACCCGGCCAGCCACAGAAAGCGGCGTCCCCAAACCATCTAACCCTGACTGGCACCAGGAGACGTTTGCCTGCCCCGTTGGGAGTGGTGTGCGCTGGATGCTCAGCGTGTGTGTCCTGGCTTGGTAACTGTTAATAAATGGAGGTTAAGGATATCACTGGGTAGGGCTGTTTCACTGGTAAAAGACCCTGCAACCCGCAGAATATCACCCCCGGAGCCCTACAAACTGGGAAGGGTGGGGGGGTACTGCAATGAACCAGGTTATGCCTGGAGCTCTACGGGCTGGGAACGGGTGACCCTGAGCCCTAGAGTGTGAACTAGGTACAGGAAGGTGCCTTTCCCCTGGAGCCCTACAGACTGGGAAAGTGTGGGGTGCCCTAGTGTGTGTGGATAACACTCCCACCCTCCCCTCCAGGTCCCAGCCCAGGGACCCATTAAGCATAGCAGCCTCACGCTATGTCCCTTTACTGATTGCTGCTGTACCTTTCCTTGAGCCACTTCCCCCCTCAGCCCAAAGATGAGTCCCGGCAGCCAGTCAGGAGCTGCTCCTCCATGCACCCCTGGTCCCAGCTCTGCCTCCCTCCCACCTAGCCTGCAGCTCCTTTTATATGAGCCTCTGGGCCTTTATTGGTTGTTCCCTGCAGCCTCTTTTCTGATTGGCTGCATCCCACACAGCCTCTCTAGGAGGCTTGGAGGACCCTCTCCACTGCCCTTTTCTGGGGTGGGATGTGGTGCAGGGCTGTAAGGCCACATGGTCCACCCATCATACCGAATTAAGTGATCCAGAACGACTCTTCTGCGAGCCAAGCGTCTGCTCCTGGGGAAGGGAAGGGCTCTCCAGCAGGCAGCGTGCTCGGGGCCCTGCCGGACACCTCAGTGTCAGGTTACTGACCAGGGGGCTCTCCCGTGGGGCGCTCTGCCTCTCCGGCATCCCCAGCAGCCATGGCCACGGGCAGCACCCATCCTCCACTCCCTCCTTTGCTTCACTGCGGAGAAAGCCGTCATCCCTCCGTCTTCTCCCACTGCTGGGACACAGCCATGGTGTCCCCAGGGCCTCATCCCCTTTCTCTCCCTCGGGGATATGCCAGGCGTTTGCCCAGCGACAGGGCCCCTGTTGTGGGGGCCATGGTGGGTCAGGTGCTGGGGGGGGGACACACGAGCACAAGCATTCGTTATTTTCCCAGCTCCCATCTCCATGCCAACAATGATCCAACGTTGCTTTTTCCTCCACGCTGGCCTTCCCCCGTCAGGGTGAGCGCGTAGCAGGGAGCTCCGGCAGGGCAGGCTAATGCTGGCATGGGCACCCCACCGGTGGGCCTTGCATCGGAGCCGTTACCTGCCGGCACACCCCACAAAAGCAGGGAAGGATCTCATTCAAAACGGCGACAGCCAAATCGAGATGCTGTGCAGCGGGGGAGTTTACCAGGACAGCACCCCCAGCTGGCCGAGAAGGGAACCCCAAGCTCTGCGGGCGGTGGCGAGAGAGCTACCTTGCCGCGCAATGTACACGCCAAACTGGAGCGTGACTTCACCTTCGGACAGTGCCTGCTCTGCCCCGAGGGGCCCGGAGAGCCACGCAGACCTGACGGCGCCACGCAGCCGCTGTGCCTTTTGCAAAGCCGCCGTTCTGTCCTTTGAGTCGGGCGATTTCCCTCATCCAAACCCCGGCGTGGCTAGCAGTGCATGAAGCTGTGTGCACAAGCACGTCCTCTCCGCTTTCCCCTTTGCACATCTGCAAGGAAGGTGGCTGGCTGGGTCAGCCATGCCGTGCGACACTCGTGAGCGGGGCATGGGGGGCGCTGAGAGCAGTAAGATACGCGGGGGGTGGAGGGGTCCTCAGCATGTTGGCTGAGGATTTGATGTTTCCAGGCATTCTCTGGCGGGGCCACTGTTTCAAGCAGGCTGAGGTAGAAGCTGAGGTTGCCACACATGGCGATGCCCTGGCAGTGCCCGGACGACGCTGTTTAAATCCCCCTGGACCGTTGCAAGGCAACATCACAGAACGGTGCCCACAAGAGGTGCCCGCCCAGCACTTGCTGGCTGGGTCTCAGCCTCGGATTTGGGGATGTGACACGCTGTGCCCCACGCACACCCGCACGGTGTGATTTGTGTATCATGCGTGTTCACCCTGGCAGTGCAGCTGGGTGTTGTCTGATGCAGAGCAGGCCAGGTGAGGCGTTTCTGGGATGCTCACGGCACACTGCACGTTACTGTTGTGGTAGCGTGTTTCCTGCAGTGTCACACACGTACAGATGTGAAACCGCTGTGTCATAGCCCCCACGTGTGTCCACAGGGCTGGACTAGCTGCAGACAGACACACAGCTGGGTTTCCAGCCCCGCAGAGCCCTGCACACAGGAACATGAGTGGCCTGAGCACCTGTGAGCGCTTTGGCTCACGAGGGAAAAATCCCGCCCAGGGCCGATCACCTGACCCAGGGGTCGAGGAAACGTGTTAAAAGCTGGGGTGTCTTTGTCTCAGGCTCGAGTTTCCCTGGGAACCCATCTTCTCAGCCACATCCAGGACGCTGACAACTGCCCACGGGGGGCCCGGCTGCAGGAGCCAGCGCAGGCAGCGGTGGGTAAGATAACAGCAAGGACTGAACCGCTTCTGAAGTATTAAGTTTAGCTTAGGAGGCGAGTTACCTTTTTGTTAATTGTGATCCAATCTCTTGATTCATATTCACCTGATTTATCTTCATTTAAAATCTTGCTGTCGTCAATAAACGTATTTGTTTGTTTTATCTAACGCAGGGCCTGTGGATTGAGTGTGCGCAGAGACCTCACGCAGGGACAGAGCTGGTGCCTAGCAATGTCTGTGATAAACTGACAGACAAGCGTACAGGAGAGTGCAGGATGCAGCACTGAACCCTGTCAGACGGCAGTTCTCGGGGTCACATCTGGGACTTCTGGATGTTTGCTGGGGGTCTATCCGATGAGTGGCTGGCCAGGGCTCCTTCACTAGGTCAGGGACCAATCACTCGCAGGAGGCTGGGTGTGGGCTGACCCAGGAGTGGGTTGTTCACACAGCAAAACGGGGTAAGTCGGGGCCCAGGACTGAGGGATTCGGATGACACAGCTTCACACTAGTCCAGATTGCAGGGGGGAATGTCACAGGGGGTCTCCTGAGTCTCTGGCATTGTCTCTAGCTCGGGGTTTGGGGGGGTCGACGGGATCCTGGCTGGTGGGCTGTCTTTTGGGGTCGCCCCTTTGGGGCTGGGCTCATCAGCTGGTGTAGTGTCTTTAATGAGGGTCTCCCTCCAGCCCCTCCTCTGGGGGCAGCCTGCTTCCCAGCGGGTCCGTGCGTGCTCCGCATGGGGCAGGGAGGCCCGTGACCGTCTCCCCCTTCCCATGGCAGGTTTGCCCCGTCAAGCCCCCCTTGAAGAGGTGGCCAGCCCTACCGGTGCCCTGCTTAGTGCTGGACGAGCCCAGAGGAGCCAGTTCATCCCCTCTCTCCTACAGCGAGGGGTGCCCGCCCCAAACCCAGGCAAGGGGTGAGCCGGAGACGAAGGGGCGACGGCAGACAGAGGGGCAGGCGTCCGGCGTAGATGCCAAGCTGGCCCACAGATGGACAGGGGGCATGTTCTGGAGTGAGCTGGTCCTGCAAGTGGAGGAGGCTGGGCCTCCCCTGTGCCAGGTTTCGGCTGCCTCCCCAGATCGGGTCAGTGATGCCTGCCAGACCCGGACCTCAGAGGCCTGCTGGTGCTTTCCTGTGACAGGGGCTGCTCGCTCAGGGGCGGAGAGCTGTCCCGGGGGGGCCGGATGGGAGGTGGGAAGGGGCTCTCTGCAGCAGCCACATGGACATGCCCGCCGGGGCTGACCTTGCCTGCCCCCAGCCACGCCACGCTGGGGCCGAGAGCCCTGGAACCGGCTGCTCTCCAGCCAGGGGCCGAGCGCCTGTGAGCAAGCAGCAGGAGAGGTGAACCTAGGCAGAAGGCAGAGATGGGCCTGCCCCAGCGTGAGGGGTGCTGGCTGGAGGAGGTGCGGCCAGGGTAGCCCCTCCCTGGGACCCCATCCCCTCCTGCTCACAGGACAGTGGGTGCTGGCTGGGAGGGGGCCAGGCCTCTGGGCTGGGCAGTGCTGGGGCAGCCCTTCGCCCTCCCCTGGGAGGCTGCAGCCCCTTTTGCCCCACGCTCCACTGCCTGGGGCTTTAATCCCCGCCAGCCCCGGAGCTTGGGGAGAACTTGGGGGAGGGAAGGTCCGTCCCAGGAGAGGCCCACGAGCGCTCGCCTGGCGGCTCCAGCTCTTCTCCCGCTTCGTGCTCCCCTCCAGGCACCATGGCAGAACAGAACAGAACAGACGTTCTGCAGCCACCACACAGGGAAAGGGGCTGCAGGGGAGGGTGCCCAGACCAGGGGGGCCTGGTCCCTCGGATTTATCATCCCCACCTCCTGGCCAAATTCCACTCCTTCCCCCATTGCCCACTTTCCTTCCTGCCCTCTGCTGGCATGCAGTGGAACAGCAGCCGTGCCCCACCCCAGAGGTGGCTGCATGACAGCGGCAGGTGACTGACGCAGCAATGAGTTCCAACGGAAAACGCAGGTAGAGTTCAGGGAGGCCACGGCCAACGGCCCATGCCGAGATTTGGGCCTCAGGCGAACGTCTCCTGTGCTAGCCATGCCCTGAACCCAGCCCCACGGCTGCGGAGCTGACGGTTTCTGCAACCAAGCAGCCACGTGGTGGCCTGAGGATGGGAGTTGGGAGGCCGAAGCCACGGTTCTAGGTCTGACTGAGGGACTCTGCTGCGCTGGTTGGGGTCCTAGTCGCCCCTGCAACGTCCTGGCAGCAGAGATGCCCGTGGGCAGCATCTCTCCTCCTGCGCCTCGGGGAAGAATGCATGCGGATGAGGGGACCCTGCTGCTGTCACCCTCGCTGGCCCCTCATGGCTGGGCCGCGGCCAGGGCGGCGGGTCATAGCTCCAGGCAGAGATGCGGAGCGTGGCGTCCAAGGGCAGGAGGGACCCTTGTGACTGGTCTGACCTGCTGCCTGGCACAGCCCAGGGGCCCTGCCACAAGCTGGCACCGCGGCCAGGAGCTCAGCCAGGGGCAAAGCAGGCGTGGCCATCTCTCCGGAGATCTCTCACCCACCCAGGGTGTGAGCCCAGCACTGTCCGTCCAGCCCGGGAGCCTGTCTCTAGGGGCCAGCCCGACACGTCGGAGGATGGGCCAGGAATCCTACCGAGGACAGCTGCGTCCCCTTATGCGTCCAGGAGGTTCAGGCGGCTTGTGGGGAGCACACATCAGGGCTGTGAGCTGAGGGCCCGCGGGGGGCAGCCGTGCCAGTCAGGGGGGCACTCAGGGAAAGGGGGGGCAGGGCAGCTGTGCGGGAGACTGTTCCTGCCTGAGTGGAGGGGCGAGGCGGGGCGGCTGTGAGTTCCCTTTGGGGGTGGCAGTGGAGAGGGGTGGTGATTCCCTGGCAGAGGGCCGGGGACTGGAGCAATTCAGGTTGGTGCTGCCCCTCCCCCCGTGCAGATGAGGCATCCTGAGCGTGGGGGGCAGGACAGGGCCACCCCACCCCACAGCCTCAGCCAGCTGGAGCCCCTGGCCAGGGTGCTGCAGTGCAGGCGGGCCCCTGGCATGACTGCTCTGGAGCCCGGGGGATTCTGTGCGTTGAGTCTGGGGGGCTCTGTGTCGGGGGGGGGGGGCGGGCGGGTCTCAGGGCTTGGGGACTGGACTGCGGGGGCCGCATGCCACACCCCAGGGAGTTGGGGGGCTGGGGGAGGGCTCCCCGAGCAATGCCCCAGTCACACACCCCGTAGCGTCAGCGGGGTGATACTGGGGTGGGAATCCCAGCCAGCAGGAGCTCCCTGTAGGCTGCCACGTGCCCCCCCCCAGGTGCCCTGCTAATGACCCCCCCCAACCCCAACCCCCTCTTCCCTGCTGAGCTCTGCCCTGCCCCCGCAGCCTCTTCCACCCTGATCCCCCCGCTCCCAGCCCCCCACCTCCTCCTGCCCCACGATCCCAGCCCCGACCCCACTGTATCCCCAGCCCCCACCCAGCCCCCGTCCGGCTGCAGGGGAGGGGGCGGCACACGTTGCACCGGGCAGCGCCAGCCGGGCTGGCTCGGGGCCGCAGCTCCCTTTGCCGCAGGCCCCGCCCCGGCCGGAGGGGTCACCCCAAGGGGGGCGCCGCGCCCAGCCCAGCAATGCGGGGGCGCCTTGCGTCGCCTGCGCGCTGCGCCCGGCACGGGCCGCGCACACACATACGCGGGCACACGCGTGTCCGTGCACACACATGCATCCATGGACACGACACACGCACGGGCACACACGTACCTGCGTGCGCACACACATGCATTGCGCACGCGCACGCGCGCGCGCACACACACACACACGCACATACGCGCACCCCCCCCGGCGCACGTGCACACCCAGCAGGCACCTCTATCGCTCGCACACACGTGGACGCACACGCACGCACCTGCACACACGTGGACACGCACGCACGCCCCCAGCACGGTCCCACAGGCGCAGGGAGCTAGCTGCGTGCGCACAATCCCACCCGCGCGTTCCTGCGCACACGATGCGCGCGCGCGCACCCCCATTATCTCACACACACGCACGCACGCACGCACAGACGCTGACGCCCCTCCCCGCCGAGCACGCGCACACACCCACCCGAGCACGCGCACACTCGCGCAGGCGGGCAGGCAGGCGCGCGCAGCGCAGGGCGGCAGGCGCGGGCGCAGCGCAGCAGCCGCGCACTCACCATGTCAGCAGCGAGGTCGGCCCGGGCCCGGTTTTTTCCGCGCTGCGTCACGCGCCCGTGACTGCCCCGCGGGCGGCCAGGGCCAGCGCGTGGGAGCCGCGCGGCGGGGAGCCCCAGGGGGCCGCGCAGCCCGAGCCCGCCGCGGGGGCCGCCGCCAGCAAGCCGGGGCCCGGCCGGGCATGTGAAGATGTCAGTGGGGTGCGCCTGCCCTGGTGAGTGGCTCCGGCCCGCGCCCCGGGGGAGGGTGCAGGGTTCCCCCCACCCCGACCGTCCTGCCCCCCAGGTGGGGCGCGCAGCGGGGCAGCCGCAGAGCGCCGGGCACGGCCCGTGGGTCGCCCCCCGGGAGGATGCCATATGGGGGGGACAGGGGCGCGGGGTCGGTCTGGGGCCAAGGGAGCCTTCCGCAGAGGTGCTGGGGGGGCGCCCTCCAGCTGCGGCCCCCCCCCCAGAGCAGCCGGCACGCTGGGGGCTCCGTCCGTCCGTCCGTCCGTCCCGGGCTGTGTGCGCACCCCTGGCTTCGCGGGGTGCAAGGAGCGTTCTCCTCCGCCCACAGACTCTGCCTGCAGCTGGGGGGCGGTGGTGACCCCTGGCCCGGCTCGGCTCGGGGGGAGGGTGATGGCACCGTGGGGGGTGTACCAGGGTGGGGGTGGGGCGGTAGTGCCCCCCGGCCCGGCTCGGCCCGGCCCGGCTCGGCCCGGCTCGGGGGGAGGGTGATGGCACCGTGGGGGGGTGGAACCGCCGGCCCCCCCAGCCCTGGCTCGGGAGGAAGCGGTTGTAAGCACCTGGCTGCTCAGACCAGCTGGCCGCTCTTCTCACCCCCCTGCCGCCCGGGGAGGGCGAGGGGGCAGTGGCTGGGGAGAAGTGTGATGAGGAGGCCAGGTCTCAGCTTCGTCCCCAGCCAGGCTCTCGGGCCCCTCCCCCTCTTTCCCAGCGTTGGGGCCTTGCCCTGCAGGGGGGCTGCCCCCCAAATGG
Organism: Emydura macquarii macquarii; assembly: GCF_026122565.2. NCBI lineage: Eukaryota > Metazoa > Chordata > Testudines > Chelidae > Emydura > Emydura macquarii. The sequence continues at coordinate 11,291,682 of NW_027133829.1, read as the reverse complement.
CCCGTGGGGAGCCTCCCTTGGCTCTGCGGTGCCTTTCAGCCTTGCCCAGCGGTGGGGGTGCCGGGGCGATGGCGGGGGGGGGGGGGTCTCTGGGAGCAGCGCGGCGGCTGCCCCAGGCTGGGAGGTACCGTCCCCTGGGCTCAGTGCCCCTCCGTCCCTGTGCCGGGGGTGCTGTGAGCTGCCGTGGGGCCCTGGCCCGGGATGGGGCCACGGGCAGGGTTGTGCGGTGCTGTGCTGGTGGACGTGGCTCGTGCCCTCATTCCCTTCTTTTGCCCTGTGTGGGCAGGACTGGCAGTAGCCACTGCGGGGGGACTTGCCCGCCCAGTAGATGCAGCTCATCCTGGGGACCCTGGCTGTGCTATGTGCAGGGCACCACAGGCTGGGGGTGGGGGGAGGATGATCTGATGTGTTGGGGCTGTTGTGGGGTCTGGTTGGCCAAGCCGGCGGGCAGTGTTTGTGTGTGGGGGTCTGGTTGGCAAAGCCGGCGGGTAGTGGGGGGGTCCTGGGGTGTCCCCCAGCAGGCCCCTGCTATCAGGTGGGGAGGCGTTCCCAGTATGGGGTGTGAGCTGATGGACCCCCTGGGCTTGGAGGCTCGTGGCGTTGGGGTACCCGGCACCCGTCTGTGAGCAGGCTTTGGCCAGGCCTGCTGGGCAGGGTCCTGGATGGGGCTTGGCTGGGGCTGATGCTCTGGGGTTCCCCTGCCAGCTGTGTGTGTATGTGGGGGGTGGGTGGCCCAGTGATTCGGGCACTTGCCTGGGACCAGGCCTCCTGGGTTCAAGTCCACCACAGACTCCTTGCGTGACCTTGGGCAAGTCCCTCAGCTGCTCCGTGCCTCAGTTTCCCTGTCTGTACAGTGGGGATAGGGGCTCTGTGTTGCCTCCTGGGGGGCGCAAGGCTGGCTCCATCCCTGATGGCGAGGGGCCCAGAGACCGCGGCAATGGGGGGCCGGCGGAGTCCTGCCCCATTGGTCGATAGGCTGTTGCGTGTGGGTTGCCTGGGCGCGGCGTGGCTCCAGCCGCCCCCCCCCTCCCCCGCAGAGAGCTGGGGCGAGGGGGCGTGCTGTGGGGTGCGCAGGGAGCCTCCCCCCACTTGGGCGTCTGGGGCCAGCTCCCCCGGCAGGGCTCAGTGCAGGCTGTGCAGCCCTGGGGCCCAGCCCCCCATCCGGCTCCCCCTCCTTTCGGGGCTGGGCACCCCCCTTTGCCTGCCTGGCTGCCCCTCCCCCGCGCTGGTTCCAGGCAGCCAGGCGGCCCCTTCCCCCACCCGCCTCCCCCGAAGCTGCTGCTTCCTCGAGCAGAAAGTCACGTGAGCCTCCCTCCGTGCAAGCCAGGCCAGCCCTTAAAGGGCCAGCTGTGGGTCGGGTCCCCCCCACGCTGGGCGCTGCATGCACGGGGGGTGGGAAGGACAGGCCCTGCCCCACACGGCTCACCGGGCCTGCACCCCTTATGCCGGGAAGTCCCCGCTCGTCCCCCCCTATGGCCCAAGGAGGTTCCGCCGGGCAGCGCCCCTAGGCCCGACCCCCTGCCCCACTGCTGCCACAGCCAGGCAGGCCCCACTGTGCCTTGAGGCAGGTGGCGCGGCGTTGGGGGGCAGGGCCCCTTGCACGGCGCAGCGGGGGTGACAGACAGGGCCCCACCTGGGGAAGGGGGGAGGCCTCTGCCCTGGGTGTTTTGCCCTAGCCCCAGCACTGCGTAGGGCTCAGAGACTTGCCCCCCGTTCTTTGCACGGGCAGGCCTAGGCCTCTGCCCGCGGTGGCTGCGCGGACAGGGCTGGGAGCGGATAGACAGACAGACAGACATGTGCCTGCGACATCCCTCCCCGCGCAGGCAGGGCTGGCGAGGCAGCCAGCGATTTCCCCGCCAGCCCCCGCCCCCCCCCCCTTCCCGGCCTGTTTATGGGAATATAGAACAAACAGCCTCTGCCTCTGGCCGCCTGCCAGCCAGAAATGTTTAATGAGCCGCTGGCCGGGCTGTGTTAACTTGGAGCCGTTTCCTTTACTGCTTCGGATTGGCCGCTGGGCTCTGTGCCCCAGCCGGGGCCACCGACCCACTCCAACCCCCCGCCCCCTCTAGGGGGCAGGGTGCCCCCTCTGCTTTATTGGGGGCCGGCTGGGGAAGGGCCGGGCAGCTAGCCGGTCCGCTGGTGGGAATGGTAACGTCTTGCCCCATTGCTGCCCTGCACCCCCCCCATCTTGTTGCCCTGCACGCAGTTTTTGCCCCTTTGCTCCGTGCCCTGATCGAAGAATGGAGCCGGTGGGCAAGGGGGCCGGCACGCTGTACCGAATGGGGTTGTGTGAGGGTCTGAATGAGGCCTTCTGCCAGGTGGGATCGGAACCGCTCCGCTCCGTTGTGCGTGTGTCTTAGCCCCTGTATTGCTGCGGGGGGAGGGGGATTCTCCTGTGGCTTAGCTGGCAGGGGAGGGTTGGCTTTGTGGAGCAGGGGGATCGGAGCTCGGTGCTCGCTGGTCCTGTGGAGATCCGGGCGGGCAATGGTGGATGCCCCCGTTTCCCCTCTATGTGGTGCTCTCGGCGGGGTGCGGGTGGCGGGTGCGGGTGCCTGTGTTTCTCCTCGCCCCCAGGCATGGACCGATGAAACCCTGCCGGCGCAGGAGAAAGAAACAAGGCCCAGCCCGGGCGGTGGTGTCCTGTCGCGCTCTGTGCCCCCGCCTGCGTTGCCTGGAGCTGGGCTGAGGGCACGCCCCTGCCCCTTTGGCCGGGCACAGCCCTGCTCTTCGCTTGCCGCGGAAGCGCTCCAGTCTCTGCCGCGCAGGCCTGTGCAGGGGGTGTCTCGCAAGCTGAGCGAGGCTGGGCTCCTCACCCCTGGGGCGGCAGTTTCCATAGCGCTCCAGGACGTGTCCCAGGGGAGCTGAGTCACAGGCCCTGGTGGGGCCCCGTGAGCAGAGTGGCAGTCCCTGCCTGCTCGCCTGGAGTCCCTTCTCTGCCTGCCTGTGCGCCAGGATCTCGCTCCGCCTCCGGGGCTTGGGGAGTAGCAACCGCCTGGTTTGGCAGGGGGGAGGTGACTTGCCCAGGGTCAGGCAGTGACGTCGTAGCGGAGACGGGCAAGAACCCAGGTGTCCTGGCTTACTGGCGTGTGCTCTAACCACTAGACCATCCTTCCGCCCACCCTTAGGGCTCCCCCGTTAGCCCCAGTAAGAGTTGCTGCACTGGATCAGCCCCTCAGCGCCTCTTGTCCGGCTTCCCTCCTCTTGCCACAGCAGAACAGAGAGCGAGAGATGGTTTTTGGGGGGTGGAGGGGTGTGAGGTGCTTTGGAGGGGGGGAGGGGGTATCTGCGAGCTGTGGGTCCAGGCTGAGTCTGGGGGCGGCTGTGCCTTGCCCAAAGGAGTGACAGGCTGCCAGGGGCTGTCCCTGGGGCGGGGAGGGGGGCCGAAGCAGCTCCCCGTCCCGCCCAGCTGGGCAGGGGGATCCCACTGCCCCGCACTGACTGCTCGCTTTGGGGAGACGCAGACGTCGGGTGACACGTTCTCACAGCCGCACCTGGGACCCGGGCTCGGCTCCCCGCCGCTGTTGGGGGTGGGGGAGTCTCCAGTGTGGAAGGGTTGGAGAACCCCCAAAGGCTGGGGAGAGCAATCTCTGAGGAGGAGAGGATCCATGGGGATCTCTAGGGCAGGGGCCGGGCACACGGGCCCTACAGCACATGGGAGGCCTGTGGACCCCTGGGAGTGGCGGGAAGCGTCCGGAGAGTGCCCTGAGCGGAGACGCGGGGCGGGGGGGACGTGGGGCGGGGGGGCAGGCCAGGGTCTGCGTGCCGTGCCGTGGGCGGGCGTCTGGGGCTGGGGGCAGCAGCGTGTGAGTGTAGCCATGGGGTTGGGGGGCACAGTGGGTAGCGTCTGCAGCTGTTCAGTGCCCGCATACTCATGCACACGCATGAGGCCAGCCTGGGCACGCCGGGCAGCTCCCTGGCCCCGAACGGCGTGTTACCCGGCCCCGAGCGTGGGGCTTGCTGCGTTGGTGCGAGGGCCTGCGTGCCTGGGCGTGTCGCTCGCGCAGAGCGCCCTGGACTCTGTGCCAGCCCCGGGGAGCAGCTCCTGGGCCTCTGTGCCAGCCTCTGCCAGCGTCGCACCCTGCCTGGTGCCGCCCCCGGGGACTCCTTTCTGCTCCAGTCCCAGCCTCTCCCGACCGGGGGCACTGGAGGGCAGGGCCGGCTGTGGGGGAGGCCGTGGGGCAGGGCTGGCTGGAGGAGGGGCTTCCAGCAGGTGGCACTGTGGGGAGCGGGGCACAGCATCTACCCCGAGTGCGTCCAGTCCAGAGGTTGGCATCTGGCTGGGGGTGAGGGGGTCAGCGTGGGAGCCCAGGGTCCGGCTGACACCCAGCGCAGCACGGGAGGGGGCGAGAGCAGAGACCCGGCCCGAGTGGTCTGCGGGTGGGCCCCGTGTTCAGGGGCGCATGGAAACGGCGTGAGGTGGGCAGCCCCGGGCTGCAGGGTTGTGTGGGTAGCGCAGTGTCTGACACGCAGCCGCGAACCTGCTGTTCACGCCACACATCCCGGCCCGAGGGGTTCCAGATCGCCCAGCACTGAAATGCAGCCACCTCTGGGGTGTGCTGCCTGCAGCAGCCGTCTGACCGTGCCCGGCGCTGCCACACGACAGGGTAGGGCAGGAGAATCCTTATCCCGTGGTTGAAACTGCCAGTGCAGGCGGGGGCCCCTCCTGCACCCCCCCGTTCCAAAGCACATGGGTTTCCCTTCGGGGCTTCTGCATTCTGCTCCCCAAGCTTGTGCCCGTTACTGGCGGACCAGAGCCAGGCCCGGCCCGGCATAGCTTCGCCCTGCTCCCCTCCCCCGGCGGGGTGGGCCCCCTGCCTCTGGGGAAGCGGGGAGGGAAGCTGGGCTTGCGATGGAGATCTGGGGCTGCACTGTGGGTTTGGTCCTTCACGTGCCCCTCCGGTGTCCGAGCTTGTGGCAATGCTCCCCACCCCGTGGGCTGGTGGGGCGGAGGGCAGCTGTCGGCTCGGGGCCTGGGGTCTCGTCAACAAGCCAAGAAACTGTGTGTGGCCCTGATTCCGCAGCTGGACGTGCCCCGGGCCGGCGCCGGGGGGGCTCAGCAGCCCGGCGGGGCTGGGGTGCCGTTTCAGACAGGTGTGTGATTTCCAGGTGGCTGGTGCCCTTGGATGAGACGCGCGGTCCAGCTCCTTGCACCCCAGGTCCCTGCAGTGTCCCCCACGGCCTGGGGTTGCCACGTCTCCCCCTGGGGAGGCCATATTGGAGGCCGGGGCTGTTGATGGGGGGGCAAAGGCTGCTCAGTGCCTGGGATGCTGACGGTGAGATCCCCCTGCTCCGCCCTCCGTCAGCAGTGTGGGGCGTATGACACACAGCCAAGCAGGGCCGGTTTCTCCCTGGCAGAGGGCACTGCTGTACAGACATGCTGCCCTAAATATCGCCTGGGATGCTGCTGACGTCCCCGCATGGCCTGGCCTGGCCTCTGCTCTGGTCGCGCCTGCTGGGCTCGGGCATCTCCAGCCTCTCTGTATGGGCCTCGCTGCCTGCCCTGTGTGCTGGGCCCAGGCAGTCAGTGCTGGGGGAGGTGGGCAGGGGCCCATGGTGGGGTCCCCCCCAGAGCCTCCTGCCCACTACCAGTGGGGCCAGCGCGCGGCCGGAGAGCTGTACCCGGGGCCCTGGCCGGCGCTGGGGGAGAGCGTGAAAGGCTCCGTCCCCCACCTCTCCTGGTGTGGGGGGGATGCTGTCGGCCAGCCTGCAGGGTGCTGCTGTGCTCTCAGACCCATATCCTGTATAGTTGCCGGGTCTCCGGCGTGGGTCCCGGGGACAGTTGTCTGTGGGGGCAGGCAGGGCTGGGCAGAACTCGGGCCCCCCGCCCCCCCCCATCGCCGGGTCTTTGTCTTTCCAAGAGGAGTGAGGAGTTTCCTCCCCCCCCCACCTCGCCCCACTGAGCTGCTGGGCCGGGGTCAAAACAAGAACAACCGTTGGGGAGGGTTGTAATCTCCCAGTGTCACAGGCGCCGGCCCCACCCCTCCACGGCTCCGCCAGTGACCACAGATAACAGCCGGCCCCTCTGGGGACAGCTGCCGCAGGGGGCCCTGGCATGGAAGGGAGACGTCCCGCAGTCCCCGGGGCTAGGAGCAGTAACAGCAGATAGCCGCAGTGGGGGCACGCCACGCCCCTGGCAGGGGGGTGGGGGCTGCAGGCTTTCCCTCGCCCCCGGGAGTGGGTGGGGGGGCGGTGCGCAGGGAGCCCGTGGGGGTTGGAGGGATGCCAGGAGCCCCCGCTCTGTGCTGTGACCCCGGCAGCAGACGTGTGAGGTTTGTTTTGAAGAGGCTGAAGGTGGGATCGTTTTCTGAGTGGCTTGTGTGCCCAGGAGCCGCAGCCGAGGCGGGGCCGCCCCGCAAACCCGGGACAAAGAGACAGTCCCTGCCCCGAGCCTCTAGGTAAAACGTCCTGCTAGATTTCAACCCCTCCCCTGCCTCTGCCAGGGCACCTGGCTGGGGGTTCGGCTGGCCCATGCTAGGGGCAGAGAGGGAGCAAAAGCAAAGCAGGGTCACACTGCTGCAGCCGTCCCACTGGGGTTGCCAGGTTCTGCAGGGGGGGACACGGACGGACAGGGATGAGCAACAGTCTTGACGGAGGATTCTTAGAACTTGGAGCCCAGCGTATTGGGCTGGGCTGGACGAGCAGAATCAGAAGTGCCCAGCTGTGTGTCATAGGCACTTTACTGCACCCAGCCCGTGGGGATTCTCCCTGAGCACAGGTGTCAGGACCTGTCTTGTCTCCCTCGCCTGGGGCTGTGAAGCTCGGCATGATGGGGGAGAGCTGTGCGGGGCACGGGACCAGCGAGCGGGGCTGTGTCTTGGAGCCCTGGGTCAGTGTGTTACGCGTCCCCCCGTGGGGGCTCTGACACAGCCTGGCGCTCCAGCTCAGGCCGGAGGGACTTGTGCTCTCCCCCGTCAGTGCTGGGGTGTCGGCCGAGACGGTGCCCGTCCGGGTGTCCTGTTCGCATCCCACCTTCCCCTCGTGCTGCGGGCGCTGGCGGCTCCCGTGGCCTCCCCGGGAGGAATCCCTAGTGAAACTGTGCAGCTGTGGATCCCGTGGGGCCGCTTGCTCGGCTCCAGGCAGCCCTTGGCTCGGGTTTGCCGGGGCACGGAGCCTGGCCTCGCCCGGGGGGGAAGGGGGCCAGCGTGCTGTGGGTGCACCGCAGCGGAGGACTCGGTCTGGCTGAGCGGCTCCCGGTGCAGGCGCACACGCAGTGTGTGCAGGCTGGCTGGCCGTGCCAGGGCACTGCTGGAGGGACGCTCCCAGCCCAGCCATCCTCGCGGGCAGCGCGCTGTCCTGAGGAAGGGCGCGCGGCGCTGGATTTCCGGCGCTGCCGAGGGGCCCGGCTGGCCCGCGCCGTTGTGCCGAGCCGTGGGCAGTCCCTGCCTCCCCAGCAGCCAGGTCCCAGCTCCGGTGTCTGTAGCAGGAGGAGAGGCTGGGGAAGTGAAGGCGGGTTTGCGGGCGGAACTCACAATGGCTGCAGCTGCCCCCCCGAGCCCCACCAGCCCCGAACACCGGCAGTGAACGGCTGGGGCTGGGCTGAGTTAGCCCCGGGCACGTGCTGCTTTTAGACCAAGGTGCTGCCTGCCTCTGAGAGAGCCCCGGGCTTGGCTCGCAATAGCGGGGCTGGGGGTTGTGCGCCTTGTTCCCACCCTAACCCCTGCCCCGTTGCATGCTGGGAGCCCCTGGGGAGCTGGGTGCTCTGACACAAAGGGGTGCAGACCTCCGGCCCAGGGGGCCAGGCGAGGGGGCTCAGGAGCAAGCTGGGGGCAGGACTAGAGGGGGGCTTGCCCCGGGCGGGTTCTGCAGGCCCATTGACAACTGAAGGAAAACTCTGGCCTCGTAACCGGGGACAGGGGCTACCGCGGACAGGCCGGATTTAGTGGCTCTTCAGACAGCCAAGCCGGGACTCTGGGGCGGCCTGTTAAGGCTGTGGAGAAGGCAGGGGCAGGGGACCTCAGTTCAGCCTCCCGGGGAGGGAGGAGGCAGAATGCCCTGAGGGCAGCTCTGCTTTGCAGGGGGGCAGGCGGAGGCGAATCGGGGCCACGCTTCCCCAGAAGAGGTGGGTGGCGCAGGTGTGTTCGAGAGCCCAGGGCTGGGCTAGTAGGGGGCTGTGGGTCTGGGCTGAGGGTCGCTTGAGATCACCAGGTCACCGAGAAGCCGGTTGGTTTCCCCTCTGTCAGTACAAACTCTCCTGGCCCACGTCTGATCTCCGTGGTGCGCCTGGCTCCGTTTGCCGGCTGCCATCCGTGCCTTTGCCAGAACAGGCTGCGTCTGGCAATGGGTTTAATTGTCTTCCTCCCCCACCCCCTATGAAACTCCAGCGAGCCTCTGGGCATGGCGTGGCCGGCATGTGGGTCGGGGGGGATACTCCCCGTCTTGCAGACCCCAGCTGGGCAGGGCGGGTGGCCGGGGACTCTGTGGTTGGGGTGGCGTCAGTTTGCAGCGTGGTGGGGCGGGCCGGAGCTGGCGAGGCGTTCCCGGCTGTGGCAGCAGGTTGCCTTCGGCCCAGCTGGCAGAACAGGGCGGCTGTTCAACAGGAAGGACACACGCATCAGTGACAGGAAAGAAGCAGCAAAAGGAAACAGACGCGATACATTATTGATGGGGCCATTTGATGCTGCTATATTAGGAGAGGCGTTTCGGAGCGCTCAGCTGCAGGGCACTGAGCCGGGCGATGTGCTGCAGTAAACTGTGCGTGCTGAATGTCCGGGGGAAACACGGCCCTGGATTGCCCTCACTGGGGGCAGGGAAGCCGAGTTAAAAGAAATATTTATAGTTTATGGAGCTGGCCTCCTCCAGTGGTTGGAGCAGGGGCGACTGGGCGCCAGGACTCCTGGGTTCTGTCTCTGGGAGGGGAGGCATCGATTTCTGCAGAATCTGGGTTGTAATGTTTAAAAACCCCAAACATTCCCGGCCCCGGTGTTGTGGAGCAGTTGTCCTGGGGCCTGCAGGGTAACAGAGCAGCAATACCTGCACTCCTGCTTTGCCAGAGGGGGAGTGAAATTCACCAGACTCCGGTCCGTTTCAGGCTGCTCTGCAGGCTCTGTGTGCAGCAGGGAAACACTCCGGCATCTCCTTGGTTTCACCCTGCCCTGCTGCCAAGGGGGGAGCTCTGGACCCAGAGGCAGGGGCAGACGCCTACCCCATTCCTTCTGCAACCGCCCTGGGGACAGAAGGCTCCTCCCCCTCCTTCCTTCCAGCAGCTGGAGTGGGGGGAAGCGGAGCCCAGGTTGGTAGGACCACACCTGGCTGAGGGCTGGAGCTGGCCCCAGGATGGATGAGGTGCAGCTGCCTGTAGCAATCCCAGCCCCTCCCCATCCCAGCAGGAGGGGTTGTCCGGGTCTGAGCCCACAGCCTGAGCCATCTCTCTGACTGGGGGCTGGGGGGGGTCTCAGTCTGAAAGGCTCCTTATGCATTTCTTCCCACTGCTCCTACCCACAGACCCAGGCACCCCTGCCGGGTGCGGGCGTGTCTCTGCGTGGCCTCCAGCCAGCCGTGCTAGGCAGACCCAGCCGCCTGCGCCTTTCCCCCGGCTCAGCCCCTCCGGCTCCCCGGGTACTGGCGATGTGTGTGACAGCCGTGCCCAGACCCCCCTCCCGACCGAGGTCCGGGCCCCACCCTGCCGGGTGCATCGTCCGAACCAGGCCTTGCCCTGAAGAACTCACAGTCTAAACAGCCGAGCGGAGGAGGGGTGGGGGAAGGAAGGATCATTACCCCCAGACGCGAGCTAAGGCCCTGAGCCCCCTCCCCCCCGTTTCCCCCTCTCTCTAACGTGGCGCGTGGGAGAGAGTGTGACATTGTGGCTGTGGTTACACCGGAGCCTCCCACCAGCCGTGCGTGCGGCTCCGGCCTCTTATGCAGCTGTCACGGATTGCAAACTCCTTCCTGTCTGCCGTCACCCTGTCCCTGGCTCCCCAGCTTCGGCTTCCCTGGTGCGGGCTGGGGCTGGGGTTATTTTCCCCCGGGTGGATTTCTGTGAGCTTTTTCCAGCTGAGTCTCACTCTCACGATTTGTCAGGTCTGGCTAAATCCCTCTGGGTCATCTCTGCCCTCACTGCTGTTTGCAGCTCCTCCCAGAAGCTGCTCCTTCCACGTGTGGGCTGCGTGCAGGTTGCTGCAGGTTGTTGATGGTGAACAAGCCCAGTCCTAGCCTGGCTGGCTTTGGGCACCTCCCCATGGCTCATGGCTCTTCGCTTACCATCCTCCAGCCATTTTCCCTCCGTGTCCCGGAGTCTGGCTCTGCCCGCTTGGAGTGATTTTTTTCCCCCATGAAGACTCGGAGACACTGTATCCAAAGGACTAATTGCAGGAGAGCAGCGGGATCAGATGCACACGATGACTCATTTCTGTGCGCACACGTTGGGTTTGCAGGCATGGCCGAGCCACCTCGGCCTGATAATCCTGCGGGAGGTGGGTTATTTTCAGCGTGGATGATTCATTCCCCATGAGAAGTAGTGTCTTTGTGTTCTGTCTGTGCAGCACCTGACACGGTGGGGGTGAGGGGCCTGTCTGTGCCCGGGGCTTCGATCCTACAAACAGCATAATCCTAAAAAGGCTCCATTCCCTCCCCCCCAGCCCCTAACAGCTGCTTGGGCCCCTCCCACTGGAAGCCAAGGGGAGTCCACGGTCCCTTTGTCTGGACATGGAGGTGCTGGGGATTCTCAGCGGCGGACCCTGGATCCTGCCGCTCAGTTCTTCCATAGGTTGGTCCCAGCCTGAGTCTGTTGATCTTCAGGGCATGGCATGAAGCCATAAGAAGGATCGGCCAGGCTTGGACCAAGGGTCCATCTAGCCCAGGATCCTGTCTGCCCTCAGTGGCCAGTGCCAGGGGCTTCAGAGGGAATGAACAGAACAGGGCAGTTATTGAGTGATCCATCCCGTCGTCCACTCCCAGCTTCTGGCTGTCAGAGGTTTAGGGACACTCAGTGCGTGGAGTTTAGGGACACCCTGCCCGTCCCAGCTAATATCTGCCCTCCAGGAACTTAGCTAGTTCTTTTCTGAACCTCATTATACTTCTGGCCTTTACAACATCCCCTGGCAACGTCCCCCAGGCTGGCTGTGCGCCGTGTGAAGAAATGCTGCCTGTTGTTTGTTTTAAACCTGCTGTCATCGGGTGACCCCGGTTCTTGTGTTGTGAGAAGGGGTAAAGAACACTTCGCCAGTCACTTTCTCCAACCAGTCATGGTTTATAGACTGCTATCACATCCCCCCTTACTCCTCTCTTTTCTAAATTGCACTGTCCCAGCCTCTTTCATTTCTCCTCAAATGGAAGCTGTTCCATAGCCTTCAAGCATTTTTGTTGTCCTTCCCCATACGTCTTCCAATTGCTGTAGATGTTTTTTTGAGCTGGGGCGACCAGAACTGCACGCTGTGTTCATGGTGAGGACGTAACCAGGGATTTCTGTGGCGGGCGGCACTATGATATTTTCTGTCTTATCATCTGTGCCTCTCCTAACAGTTCCTAACGTGCTGTTAGCTCTGCCGGCTGCTGCTGCGCGTTGAGTGGATGTTTGCGGAGAACTCTCCGCGACGGCTCCACGGTCTCTTTCTTCAGCTAATTTAGACCCCACCATTTTGTCTGTCTCGTTGGGATGATGGTTTCCAATGTGCGTTACTGTGCTCTTACCAACCTTGCGTTTCACCTGCCATTTTGTGGCCCGGTCGCCCAGGTTTGTGGGATCCCTTTGTAACTCTTCGCGGTCCGCTTTGGACTTCACTCTCTTGAGTAAGTTTGTATTGTCTGCAAACTTTGTCACCTCCCTGTGTACCCCCTTTTCCAGATCATCCAGCCCTGGTCCCAGGACAGATCCTCAGGGGACCTGCTGTTTACCTCCCTCCAATATGAAAACTGGTAACTTATTCCGGCCCTTTCTTTCCTGGCTTTTAACCAGTCACTGATCCAGGAGGGGACCTTCCCTCTTATTGCATGGTTGCTTAAGCGTCTTTGGTGAGCAGCCTTCTCAAAGGCCGTCTGACGTCCAAGTTCGCGGTACCCATTGGCTCCCCCTTGTCCACATGCCTGTCGACTCTCTCCAGTTGCTCTCACAGCGTGGTGAGATCCCTGTGCTTTGCCTGCCGGGGCGGTGCTAGGACGCTCACCGCAACCTGTCTGTCCAGGTACTTTATGTGACCCCAGACCCTGCAGTATCTGCCCCCTCCCAACGGAGCAGTCACTCTGCGTCTCTGTGTGGTGGGGGAGGGGCATGGGACTAGCGAACAGACGTTTTTATGGGAATGTGAGCGGGTGTGCACGTTGTGTGTCTGTGCCGTGCCGTGCCGGTGTGGCTGTCTCTCTGTGCCGTGTGTGTGTGTGTAGACTCTCAGCCCCAGAGCAGAGTTTTGGGTCTGGCTTGTGAGCGGCATGCTGCCCAGGCTTTCCTCTCTCTTGTGGCAGTGAGTTCCGCAGGCCACGGAACCTGGGACAGTTCTGTCTCCCACGCTCGCGAATCTCTCCAGACAGTGGATGGTTTCATTGCTCTGGTGGGAGGCAGCTGTGGCGGGAGGTCCTGCTCACAGAGCAGGGGAAGGAAGAGGTGTCTGCGAGGAGTTAGGGCCTGAATATCAGAGGCCGTGCAGTACGTCTGCTGGGGAGCCGCGCAGGCAGGGGGAACTGGGGGGCTGGGCTGTCGGGCGCCGAGCCCTGTCCCAGCTGTTGCTTTCCCAGGGCGCGTGGCGGCTTCGTTCCTAGATTCACCGAGCGGCAGGACAGATCCTGGCGGGGGTGGATGTGTGGGTCAGCGTGGCCGGGTCTGTGTCTGGCTGGAGGGGGCGTGCGCTCCTGGCCAGTCCTGGTGGAAGGGGCATTTCGCTGCTGCAGCTCTTTAGACCCCCGACGCTGGGGGACAGATCAGGGTACGGGGCTGGATTCTTCAGTTCAGCCAAATGTGCTGGGACTCCGCCGATAAATCCCCAGCCTGTGTTTAGAGAAGAAGCGGGGAAGGCAGCAGTCAGACATTGGTGGAGTGTAATGCTCTGGGAGGGGTATTTTCCCGTATTAATGTACTTGCCCTAATGGCTGCAGGGGACAGCTGGGAATCTGAAACATCAGGCTTTGGACTAGCTGGTCTCCCTGGGGTCCCAGGCTGAGCTCTCAGCCAGGCTCCCTCCATTCCCGCACCCGGTGCCAGCAAGGATGCAGGGCCTGCCGTTGCTGAAGTCGACGGCAGAGGCAGAGGCCAGGGTTTGGGCTTCGTCTGTACAGCTCCCAGTCCGTAGGGGCCCTGTAGGTCCACACACCAGAGACGCAGGTGCTTCACCCCCAGTGGCCAGCTGCAAGCAGCCGGCTGTTCACCGCCCCGGGGTCACACACAACTGGTGTTACGCAGCGGTCAGCTACTCAGCGTAAGGACTGGTGCCCGTGCTTTTGCCACGTGGGAGAAGAGCTTATCAACAAAAGCCCTGTCTGCTCTGCCTGTGGCTGGAGGATCCTGGCAGCACTTTTTAGGAGGAGCAGGAGTTTTCCCTGTTGTCCAGATCAGGATTTCCCCACTCGTGCAGCATGCTGGCAGCCAGCTGCCTGCCGTGCCCCACCCCAGAGGTGGCTGCATTTCACCAGGGCTGTGTGGTTAGTGTTTGTGAAGGGCTTTGGCCTGAGAGGCATCACATACCGGTGATATGTGGTTACTCCCTGTGAGATGACCCCTGAGCGTGGTGTGAGGGGGGGCCCCAGCACGCATTGAAGGGGCAGGAGGATGCGCTGCCGGGGGCTGGGCTAGTTTCAAGGGGGCTGTCCATGTTCCCCCTTGCTGGCCCTCCTGTGTGGGGTCTGCTGGCCGTGAGTCTGTTCTCCACACCCTGCCCCCCGACCGCCCCTAGGGCAGGGACTCTGCCGTGCGAGGGAGGGCACAGCTGGCTGATGTGCTGCCCGGGGCTGGCTCACGTCTAGCTCACACCAGCGGTGACGCGTGTGTGCCACAGCTGCACCCCTTCATCCCCCTCCGAGGCTATCTGGGGCCTTGGCTGCTGCTCAGTGGAGAGCCCAGGGGTTGAGTGGGTCCCTGGGTGGAGAGATGTGGAGGCCTGAGCCCTGCATGTCTCTGCTCTCCCCACCTGAGCCATTCCACTGGGCCAGCATGCCACAGGCCCTGCAAGCTGCTGCCAGTCTCCCAGCCTGAGACCTGGGGTCCTGGGTGCCAAAAGACCCCGCGCTGCCGGCTGGGAGGTCTACCACCACGCCCGGAGCAGAGCCAGTCTGCGGAGGGCCTGGGAGGGGCAGCAGACAGAAACGGGATTGGGGCCCCTGAGAGGGCAGGGGATTCAGGGCGAAGGGGCACCGCCTGGGAGCTGGGCTGCGCCCCGTAAATGCCAGAAGGGGGCCCCCAGCGCTTCTCAGGAGGGAGGGAATGGGCACGCCCCGCCCCGGCTGCATTCCAGCGTCCCCTCTCCAGCCAGCGCCTGTTTAATTATTAACTCCGCTATAACCATAAACAGCTGGGTGCTGCAGCCATGTGGATGGACCCGTTGCCGTCAGGCCTAACCGCCAAGGGCCCCTGAGCCTTTGAGTGGATCACATGGATGTATTCCCTCCGGGTGACGGGGTACCGGCCTTAAAACATGCACCTCTCTGTGTGCTGTGTGAGACCCTCGCGCAGCCCCGGCAGTGTTGGGTGCCCTGCCGGCTAGCTCTTTGAGAGGGGAAAATGGCCCGAGTTTGCTGTATTTGAACATACAACAGCAGGCAAACGGCTTGTGAGCTCCAGTGGCCACGTCTGCATCACGAGCAGTGCGGCACTTCGCACAAAGAGCATTTAAACACGTGGCCATGAGCAGAGACCCGTGTCGTTGTATTTCAGGCGCCATCTGAACGGGGGAAGCGTTGGAATGCTTCTCTGCTTTCCCTTAGCCGTTGCTGGGAGAGAGTGTGTTTGTGTGTGCGTGTGCAGTCGTCGTGTGTAAGCCGGCGAGCAGGGCCCCATTCTGCTGGGCATTGTACAAGTGCAGAGAGACCGGCAGGGCCCTGCCTTAAAAAGCCGGCTAGCTACATAGGCAACGTAGACAAAAGGTGGGGGCGTTGAGGAAACTGAGGCACGGAGCGGGGAAGCGATGTGGCCGGGGTGGCCCAGCAGGACGGCGGCAGAGTCGGGAAGAGCACTCGGGTCGCCCAGAGCCGTGGTCCGCTGGACCGTGCTGCATTTCTGGAGCTCTCAGGGCACGGGCCCGTCGGCTGTTTGGTGCACGGACCCTGCAGCAGGCCGGACTGAAATTGAACCCGTTTTTGCTCTGTTCGCGTCAGTGTTTGTTTTTAGACGCAGGCGCACGGAGGAAGCTGCTCTGAGCAGCAGAGCCGGGACTTGCCGGCAGGGGGAGCAGCGTGTCCCGGTCTGTGCCGCGCTGCGGGGAGACGGAGGGTGGCTGTCCGTGGCTGTCCACAGCAGACCAGGGGCAGTGCAGGAGCTGCACGTACCTAGCCCTGCCAGCTTCCCAAAGCGGTGTCCTGCAGGGCAAGGGCAGGGCCCCGGGGTCCCCTCTGCCCCGGCTGATGTGGTGCCGGAGGAATGCACCCTCCAGCTCGGTCGGGTGCTCACGGGGTGGCTGTGGTGGGGGGGGGTCTGTAGGAGGGGGGTTAACCCCGTCAAGGCTGAGCAGTGTCACTGGGGCGGGTAGGCACGTCTGCACCGCAGCTGGACTCGGCTCGCGGGGCTGTGTAGACGTCTGGGCTCGGGTCGGAGCCCGGACTCTGGGACCCTTCCCCTGTGGCCGGGTCGCAGGTTTATAGCCCCACTGCCCAACCCCGGGCTATTGCAGCGGCGACGTGGACCCTGCGTGGCCAGAGGCAGGACGGCGAGGACGCGTTGGGCCCCTCAGGCCGCGCCGTGGGGTGAGCCCTGCGTCTCTGGTGGGTACTGCCGTGGAGATGTCCCGCGCCGGCGCAGCCTGTCCAAGCGTTGCTCTGCGCCCGCCGCGGGGGCGGGGAGGGGAGGGACACGGGCGAGCAGAGAAGCGGAAGATGCCCCAGCTCGCTGGTGTGTGCGGCACAGGAGTGCGTGCGTGCATGCCGGCATCGGCGGAGGGTGAAGGTGTTGTTTGTGGGGGCTGAGTAAAATGTAACAGCTGCAGAGGGAGCCTCCCCCCACACCCACCAGCCCATGGTGTAAGTTACCTGGGGTCCCCCCGCTGTGAAGAGAAGAGAAGGGACCTCTTCTGCTCCCCGTGATGTGCTCTTTGGGGGCTGGCATTTTGTGAGCCCCCCGTGCTGTGCAGTGAGTTGGTGCTTTGGGCCCGTTCCCCCCAGACTGCGCGGCCCCTGCGCTCTGCAGCATGACGCAGAGGGAAGGGGCGTCTCCAGGGCACTTCCTGGCATTAGCAGAGGGGACCCAGGCTGCCTGGGACATGGAGACTAACCGGTTCTGTCCCCGATAGATGGAGGAGAAAGCATGTTGCCGGGGACATTGCCCATCCCGTGGGGCTGGGCCCCTCTGTCCCGGCCCAGTGTGGAAGCGGGGCTGAGGAGAGCAAAGCCACTTGGCTCCAGACTCGCTTGGCTGGTGTGTGTGTGCGTTCAGATGGGGTGTGTACACGTGTAGACACGTGCATGTTGTACACGCCTAATCCGTGTGCCAGCGTGCGCCACTCTGCATCCCGCATGTGCTGGATCCGCAGGGGATGGGACCTCTTCCGTCCCCACGTGTGTAGCCGAGATCTTGAGCTCCAGGTGTCCGGACTCCTGTTCCAGGTCTAGGGGTGGGACATAACACACGTGACGGGGTGATGCTGATAACACCAGGGCGTGTGTGCAACAGCAGGGGTGTTGGTGTGCGATAGGGGGTTTGTTTGTGCATGTGCTTTCTACTGGGGGTGGCTTTTTCCTACCCCCTGCATTGCACGTCCTGGTCAACGGACGCTGCCGCAAGGGAGGGGCCGAAAGTGCCGTAGACAGACAGGTGGGAGCCTCCCGCTCTGCAGCAGCCCGGAGGTGGGGTGGGGAGAGAGAGACAGTGCAAGACATGCTAACCCTCGGTTCTCCCCTCTGGGCTCCAGGGGATGAGGCGTGGGCAAGGAGCCGGCCTTCTAGACTGTAAATGTAAAGTGCCTGGCTCAGCATGGCCCTGGAGGAGGCTAAAATAACCCGGGGTTGGTTCTCTCAATGCTGCGCAGAGCGCCCATTCGCTGAGTCCCAGCTCCAGCGTCATAGCCCGGCGCAGCGCAGGGGTGGCCGAAAACTTGCCGTTCAGATGTTGGGTTTTTAAATGAAATTGGCTTTTCGACTAACTGGAGATTTTCATGAAAACTCTCATGGGGAAAAAAATGGGATGTTTGTCAAGAAAGTGAAAAGGCGCTGGGTGGTAGAAACTGAAAACCAACTTTTTGTTTAATTTCAAATTGGGGGGAAAAAAGGGATTTTTGGTTGCGGAGCGCTGGAAAAGGTGCCGTTTTTTCATGAAAACCCACAAAGCTTCTAAAGAAAAAATTAAACAACAAAAACTTGTTGTTTTCTGGCGGCGGGGGCGGGAAATACATTTCCCCAACCAGTTCTGCTCCGGGCGCTTCCGTCTTCACAACATGGACTAGCTCCCCAGGCTGGTGCAGGCGTTTCACCGAGGGGGAGGAGTTCCTAGCACTTATCACCCCAGCAGCAGTTCCCAGGCCTTGGTTGTATCAGCTGTTTGCAGCGCCTGGCCCGGGGTCCTGAGTTACAGGCCTCCTCCCTCCCTTCGGCTCCATCCCTCCATTCAGTGCCTGGCCCGCCCCCACTTCTGACACAGGGCGCTATGGGAGAGGTGCCCCAGAATACCCCAGGGCAGCCACGGTGTGACAGTGGCTCCGTCAGAGACGGGTTTGCCCCGGGGAGAGGTTATCCTGGTGCAAGGACAAATGAGAGAGCTGGTCACTTCCTGCCGCCTGTGTCCCTGCCTAGTGCAGACGCCCAGAGAAATGAGGCAACATGCCCAAGTCCAGCAAATCAGTGGCAGAGCAGGAATTCCTGGTCCCAGCCTTGAGCTTTATCCACTAGGCTGTGCTTCCTTTCATGAGCCAGCCTGAGGCATTGAAAAAGCCCTCCGGGCACGTGAAGACAAGAACAGACTCTAGGCCCGTGTTTCAGTTGCGAACGTGAGAAGAGGGCATTTCCCAGCAGACCTGGGCGTGCCCTGGGGTTGTCAATTCCTGTGGCCTTACGGTGACTCTGAAGATATTTAGTGTGTTTCTTACAGCCTCAGCTGCTGGCGTCTTGCTGTGATGTGAGAACCTCAGTTGTCTTTTCACTTTTCAAAGTGAATTCCTTGCCCTCCTGCTTGCAGAGAAGAGCAGCTTGTAATAAAGAACATTACATGCTCTGAGCCGCAAAGGCAAATAAAAAGACACAAAATGTGTTACTGTTAAAATCACGATTTTTAAGCCAGTCTCATGATTTTTAGCACCTGACTTGATTTTTTTTTTAATGCAGGGGCTGCTGGCTGTGTGTGTTAGGTTTTCCGTAGACAAAGAGCAGCCCAGTGTGAATGACACTTCCATTTAGTTGATGGGAAAGGAAGAAAGAACAAAAGCAAAGTCTCCAGGGGAGAGCACAGTGTGCGCGTCTCCTCTGGATGATACCGCATCTGCTCTGCCTCACAAAATGGCAGCTGCTTTTAGAAGTAGAACATTGCCATGGGCAGCCAAATGTTGGCTGATGTGAAATGGGGTTAGGAAGTGACTGGGGCGGTTCTTTCGGAGACTGCGTTCCCAGTGCTTGCATTTCCGCAGCCCAGCTGCTCCTGCATCTCGTGGTGTGTGGAGGGAGCTGCAGGAACAGGAGAAGGATGGAGAGGAGAAGGGGCCAGCATGAGCCACTCATCTGAGCTCCTGCATCGAGCAGGAAATTCATGTACCTGAGTGGGTCTTCCAGGTACCCAGAGCGATGGGCCCGGCCATCACCCTGCACAAGGGGGGGACCCAAAGCCAGTTCCCAGCTGGTTGCTCTTGCTATAACCAGCTGGCCTGGAGACCCTAGTGCACCTGCAGGAGTCACAGCCCGGGCCCAGCCCTTGTTAAAAATCCATGCCAGCAGCTCAGATTAAAGGGGCTACTCCTCGGGTCAGCCGTGGTATCAGCTCTGCCCTGCAGGCAGCATGGGCCGGGTTGGCAGATAGATTGTCAGTCAGATTGTTGTTTTCTCAGAGCCTTTTCCAGTGGCTCCAGTTCAATTCCCAAACCACCAGCGTCTCAGCCAAGCCTCCGCATGCCCCCCCTGGACTGAGGTGGTGCCGGCGCTGGCGCTGTTTTGTGTTTCGTAAAGCCCCAGCTCCTGGAGGCAGGTGATGCAGGGGAGCGGCGCCGCTTTCCTTTAGCAGGATGCAGGGAAGGTCCCGCTCCTAGCTGCGGACAGAAGCCAGAAAAGGCTGGGCACCGGCACCAGCCGTGGCGTGGTTTTTTAAGCCAAACTTGGGGGGGGGGTCCCCCGACTCCTAATTTTTACCCCCTGGGCTGGGCTGTTCGGGACCCACCAGCTGCCCGGAACGACCCCAGCCCCCCGGTACCGCCCGGCTCGGGGGCAGTTCGGACCCGTGGGGCAGGGAGCTGGTTTTGCAGGGCGGTACCTGCCTCCCCTGTTCCGGGCCGGGCCGGGCCGAGCCGAGGAGCCGCCCCCCACCGTGGCCTGGGGGCTGGCGCTGCCCTTTGTTCGCCGCGCCTCCCTGCAGCCGGCGGAGCAGCCCCGGAGGAGCCGGGGGGGGGGGAGCAGAGGCGGGGCCTCCCTGGGGGGGTGTGTCTGCGTGTGCAAAGCACGGCGGCGCTCCACACACACCCACACCCCCCCCCCGCGGGCCTTGCACTCGCAGGCGAGCCGCGGCAGCCGGCAGCAGCCATTGTTCCGGCCGGGGGAGGCGAACAAAGGAAGCGGCCCGCGGCACGGCCCGGCCCGGCCCGCTCCGCTCCGGCACTTCCCGGCCCGTGGGCGGCGGGGGCGGGCCCGGGGCCGGGCGCCGCTGAGTCCCCCCCGCACCCGCAGCGCCGCGCCCGCTCCCTGCCTGCCCGGCCCGGCCCGACCCGCTCCGCTCCCCGCCCCCGCGGCGCTTCTCCCGGGTAAGTCGGGCCGGGGGTCCACGCGTGACCGGGGTCCACGCGGCGGGGGCCGATCCGGGGGGGGTCCCGATCCCGATCCCGGGGCGCCCCTAGACCCGCGGGGCCGATCCGGCCCACGTGCGCGGCCTCCGGGGCGAGCTTCGGGGCCGCCCCACGGGGCTGGTCGGCTCGGCGCGGCGCGGCTCGGCTCCTCGCTCGGGGGTTTAAAGTCCACGAGACGGACCCCCCCCCCCCGCCGTATTCGTGGGCGCCCGGGACCCTCCCCCGCCGCCCCAGTTCTGCAAAGTTTGGAGGTGGGACAATGGTTTGTTGTCTGGGGTTTCTCTGCCTTGAGGGGGTTCCCCAACTCCCCTTCCCCCCCCCCCGTGTCTGTTTTAAATGTCTGGGGTGAGTTGTGGGGATCCCCACAGAGGCACTGACAGCAGCACCCTGTGGGGACACGGGCAGTGATAGACTCCACCCAGCCCTTCAGTCCCCATCTGCTGTACCCCGTTATCCTGCACCTGGACCCCTGCCTGGGCTCCTCACCCCAACCGTCCCTACTCCACACCCACACCCCTGCCTGGCGTGGGGGGCTGACATCAGTGTTTTCCTGTCGTCCCCCCCGTTGTGCAGCTGGTGTGGCAATATGACCGGCCAGTGTCCCCAGGGACTCGACTGAGAACCCCAAACTCATCCCACTGGTGACTAAGGGGAATAAAAGCTGTAAGGGATGTGAACCCTCTTTGGCTCCAGGATTTATGCCAACATCTGTTTGCCCCGTCATCGTATTCCTGGATCTTCCTCCCGTTTCACACTCCCTGCTGAAACATCAGGTGTTGTCCAGTGTCAGGGACAGGAGCCCGACTAGGTGGCCGTTGCTCGGATCAGACGGGGCAGGAGGCCCAGAGACCACAGTACAAATTTAAGAACATAAGAACGGCCAGACGGGGTCAGACCAGTGGTCTGTCTAGGCCAGGATCCTGTCTTCTGACAGTGCCAAGACCAGGTGTTTCAGAGGGAATGGCCAGAACAGGCAGCCATCGAGTGAGTGATCCATCCCCTGTCGCCCACTCCCAGCTTCTGGCAAACAGGCTAGGGACACCCCGAGCAGGGTTTTGCATCCCTGCCCATTAATAACGCTAAATAATGGTCAATAGATGACGCATTGACCTGATCTGGGACGAGCGTCCCGCTGTTCGTAGGTTTGCGGCTCGGGTGGAAAGGCCACGTGGCAGCCCCCGGCGGTTGGTAATTCGGCTCTCCGTTTGAAGTGGAAGCGCTCTGGGGCAGGGACTGTCTCTTTGTTCTATGGTGGTTCCACACCGAGGGTCGTGGGCCGGGCCGGAGGCGCGTTGGTGCTCCCGCAGTGCAGTGGACAGGTAATAGCCGTGTGTTGGTCGCTCTGAAAGGAACGTGTGTGGGAGTGTGGGGCGGGCGGCGTTCTATCCGCGACAGGCTGCCCAGCCTTGTATGGTGCCGCGCACCCCAGCAGACCCAGGGTGCTTCCTAAAAAGAGTCTTGCTGGTGGCCCCCCTGCCCCCGGAGCAGCTGCCTGTGTGGGGAAGCGGCGCCGGAGCAGGGGTAGTTGGACTGAGGATGCTGAGGGAATCCCACTTCCGTGGGGTGTAAAGGCGAGTTGTTAGTAGGTGTGGGCCGAGCCGTTCCAGCTCGCGTGCAGAGCGTGGTGCGTAGCATCTCACAGGTGCTGAGCAGGCAGGGTTGAATGCGAGCGCCTCGCTAGGCTCCAGCTCGTCGGCTAGCATGTGCCAAAGTGTCCTCGCCAGCGCCTTAGAGCACACGAGCTGACGCCTTCTCATAGCCTGGTGTTTGTGATGATTTGCGTTAGCCGTAGCACCAAGGAGCTGCAGCATTCGGCCAGGACGCCGTCCTGCTCGGAGAGGTACAAACACAGAGCCCAAAGATGGTCCCTGCTCCAAAGAACTCACCGTCTCAGACAAGAGATGCAGACCGACAGGAGCGTGCAAGCAGACAGGATTGGTTGCCAGGCCGAGCGGTGATCTCGGGCGGTGATAGGCTGTTCAGTTGTCTTGTACAGCTTAGATTGTAAAGTCTTTGGGGCAGGGACTGTCTGTTTGCTCTGTGTGTGCAGCGCCTGGCGCACTGAGGTCGTGGTCCGTGGCTGGGCTCCTAGATTGGACTGCCGTGCAGATGGTGATGATAACTGTACCAACCCTTTGGGAAAGCACCCTGTGAGCCAGGCAGAGTGGACAGGGCCGGGGTGGGGTGCAAGAATCCTCTGAAATCAGTCCGGAGCTCAGCTGGCCTGTCGCGAATGGATGGATGTTTGAGATGAACCCCTGGTCCCTGGGATTCACACCTGGGGCTCCCTCTCGCTTCTCACAGTAGCCCAGAGAGGCTCCAGCTGAGCAAGGCTCTGTACCTACACAGAGCGGGGACGTTCACACTGGAGTGTAAGCCCAGGTCAAACTCAGCCTCATGCTTAACCTCCCCTTCCGCCTACATGCCAGTCGTGCTAATCAGGCCTCGGGTCCAGGACCTCACAGGGGTGGAGGGTCCAAGCCTGGGTCAAGCCGGGACCCAGGGTTCAAGCCCTGTTACCTCACAGTGTAGACGCAGCCCCACTGGACTCGTGCTCAGGGAGTCTGCCGAAAGTATCCCACGGGCTGGCTTCCTTTGTCCTCCGGCCAGTCACATTTTCCCACACCGCACCATGCCCCAGGGGCTAGTGTGGCCACATTTGGGAGGGCGCCGGGAAGTCTGGGGTACGGGTGGTTAGACTCGTCCCTGTACAACACCGTGTAGACGCTGGAGCCCCAGGCTGGGACCCAGGGCTCAACAACCCCTAACCCGGGGTTACAAACAAGTGGAGACGCTCAAGCCCTAGGTTGACAAAGCCAGGGTCGGCTACCTCGAGTTCTGCTAAGCCGGGGCTTACAGAGTGGTGTAGACAGACCCAGCAAGAGTGGGTCCCTACCCCGCCGAGCTCCCAGCCTACGCGGACAAAGGGGAGAGTATTGTTCCCGTTTCACAGAAGGGAAACTGAGGCACGGGAGATGATGCGTGCCCAGGGTCTTGCGGTAAGTGAGAGTTGAGTGGGGCTCTGGCTTCCAAACCCAGTCCATGCTGCGTCCCATGTCCAGTTCTTATAACTTGTCTTCTCGCTCCGTCCCGTGGGAGCCGTCCCATGTAATGAGTGCAGTCTCCGATACCCCCTCTCTGCCAGGGGATGTGTCCTGCTCAGGGGCATGGAGCCACTGAGGAACCCATGCCCTGGGCTCTGTGATTAGTTTTCCGATTTCAAGTAGCATAGCTGTTTTGTAATCCGCCCGCTCCCTCCTCCTGTAGAAGGCGGGGCTTTGTCTGTAGCTAGGGTCGCTCCTGAGAAAAATCCGGCCTCCGCGGTGGCAGTCAGACCCTGTGATGTTGCCCTGTGCAGGTGCAGCCTGGGTGTGGTGGCAGGGTTGGGGCCGAAGCTGCTGAGGCCTTGATTTACACACCCGCTTGCACCGGTTTCATGAAAGGTCTGGTGTTAAACTGGCTCTGTGTGTAGACCAGGACTTGGTCTAAATCTCGGCTAATAACACAGCCAGCACCCAGAGGGTGTGTTGGGGGTGGGAAGAAATGCAGTGTGGGTCCAGAGCTTGTGAATGCCGGAGCAAGCTGGGGTACAGGTTCTGTCGTCTTCCCTTTGGAGTCAGTGGGGTGGGAGGGAGGCAGGCTGGTGGGTCAGGCCCTGGACTGGGGGATCTGGGTTCAATCCCTGGCTCTTGTGTCTGGCACAGACACCCTTGGTGCGTGTCCTTGGGGGAATTGCCGAGCCTCTGTGAGATGGGGATAACGCTGTAATGAGCTGGCGAGGGTGCCTGAGTCACCGCCGCACTCTGCTTCACAGAGAGACGCCCGCTTCGCTGTGTGTCACGGGCCCAGTGCTGTAGGTGGCTGAAGGGGAGTCTCTCGTCCCTTTGGAGCAGGAAGTCCCGAGTTCTATTCCCGCTGTGGCGGGGAAATGCCGAATCTCTGCTGTGTGCAGCAGTGAAGTGAGAGGTGCCTACAGATCAGGGGAGATACTTAACTCCCTCGCAGGGCGTTGTGTGGGTTAAATAATAGACCAACTGCTGCCCTGTACCTTGTACTGCTGGGTTCATATAGTCATGCTGTCCCTGCTCTGCCGTGTGAGCCATCAGCATCTGGGGCCCAGGTGGGAAATTTGTAAATCTTCCATTTGCTCCTCGTTCTCCTCCATTGTCCTTCCCGGAGACATTTCATCTCAGAATCAAAGCCCTGCGCAAACCGCGGGTCACCTCAGCGTGCCTGCTCTGCTCAGAGAGGAGCACATGATCAGCGGCTGGTTTGCTTCCTGCTCCTCCCTTTCAAAGCGGTCAGTTTGCCGCTGTCGTTAGCTCTTCTTCTTTGACCAGAAGTTTGGCACTTCTGGTGTTTCTCTCAGTCCCAGCTCTTGGAGTCAGGAGATTCTGGGCAAATCTTGGGCTTTCATTAAAGTACATTTCTAGGCCTTGTGGGGACGGAGGAAATCCGGACGCTGTAACCCGGTTGTGACCTTAAAGGTGCAGAAACTAGAAAGCAAATAAAATAATGACTTTGGGGCTCTTTTTTAAAAAGAAATCTCATGATTTCGGGTGGCCTGACTCTCCGGTTTGAAGGCCGGGGCTGGCGGGGCAGGCTTCCCTTGTTGCCGTAAAGTAGGTGGGTATCCGCCACGTGGTACAGCAGGGGAAAGCGGCACACAGAGGTGAAGTGTGACTTGCTCACGGCCACATGCTGAATGCCTGGCAGTGACAGGCACTGAACTCGAGTCCTTGGGCTCAGTCTTACGTGCTGCGTGCCCGTGTCTCTCTCTCTGTCTCTCACATGGCTTGTCCTTCGGTGTCACAGGCGCGGTGAGCGTGTTCGGTTGTCGGAGGAGCGGAGCGTTCAGAACAGATTGTGTGTCTCCTCGCCCGCCGGATTCTCTCCTTTATCCCTGGTAATCCTGCTTCTTGCAGCTTCCCAGTCCCAGCCAGCTCCCTTCTCACAGGCGGTTCCTGCCCCCCGCCTGGAGCACTGACTCATGGCTGCTTCCCACGCACCAGGCTCCTCGTTCCGGGGACCCACCCCTGGCGTTAGCACCGCAGCTCTGTGCATCCTCTTCCCGGGTGCAGCCTGCCCCCTAAGAGGCCGTTACAGCCCCAGGTGTGGCCCTGCCGCCTTTAATTGGCGGAGTTGGGCCCCGTGCTCTGACCTGGAGCTGGGCCCGGTCTCCTCACAGAAAGCGACCCTTTTGCTTGCAGTCCATCCTTACGCCCATCGGAGGAAGTTGCAGGAGACTGTAAATTATTCTGGGCAGGGACCACGTCGTCTTCCGTGTGCACGCAGCGCCGAGCACCCTGTATTACAGCAACACTGCAAACTGAAGCAGTGCCTCGGGCTCCAGTCCTGGCCGGCCCACGGGGAGCTCGGAAGGGTGTGGTGAGCAGGATGGTGTGAGGCGCACCGAATGGTTTCTCTGTATCCGACCGGCCCTTGTATCCTGTGGTAGCTTGGTAGCTTCTCGAGCATCCCGTAAGTTTTGTGCAGAGCTAAAGCACCTTCTGCGACGGTGTGCAGCTCGGGTGTGCACACCGGGTGGAAGCAGGCTCCTGGGTGCTCCCGTAACACGAATAATTAATAGTAACAGTACCGTGTTGCTGATGAAATGACACTGTCCGAGCAGCAGCATCCGAAGGCCTTAGCTCAGTGAAGAAACCCACCAGGCCAGCGTTATTCACGGGGCCTTTCCAGGACGGGAGAAGGCTGTTCAGGTGTTGTCCCGGCAGACGTCGTAGCTTTGAGCGAATGCCCATGGCTGAGTAATATGTGGGGTTTACACATTGTCCCTTAGCCGCCGTCGCAGCCCCCAGAGCATCCTGTGTGTGGGAGCGACACCCCAGGTCTTTGAAGGTGGCTGCCCCCCGTTCTGTCGAAAGCACAATCTCGAAAGCTGTTGTTTGTGTCAGATTAGCCCCCAGAGGCGCCAGTCAAGACCAGGGCCCCATTATGCCAGGTGCTGTACAGATGCAGTGCCTGCCCCGAAGAGTTCACCATCCAGTGCAAGGGCTTGTCTGCACAGTGAGCTGCCACGATTTAAGGCCAGGTCTGACTTGAAACCAGCTGAGTGAACCTGGTGCACGGCCCTGTGTGCACACTCTGATTTCTCTTCCTGAGCGGCTGATTTCAGTTTAGCTTACGCTGATTCCTAATGGTCCAAAGCTAACCTGAAATAAACCAGAGTGGGTCAGGAGCAAGTGACGTTAAACTGCCACCACGTCTCCATGTCGGTGGGACAGGAAGAAGTGTGACGGACTAGTGGAGAGCACGCACCAGCCCTGTCATTTTTGTCACCCCCGCCTCCCACTTTCGAAGCATTGCTCCTGGCGCGTCTCACCTGGAAGTGGGACGTGAACTGGGCGTCCCTGATTCCGCTTGGTGTTGCTGTGCCCGGGCTGGGGCTCCCCGAGCGAACATCGCTGCTGGAAACGAAAGGGTCCCCCCGCATTCTGCACCGGCTCTGTCCAAGCGTTCGGAGTGATCCCGTGCTGTCCCGTCACCACGCGCTGGGGGAGCGCCGGAATGCCGGCCACTGGGAGTTTGCAGCGAGGGGTTGAGGCGTCACCCCGATGAAGGCGGTGCTGATGGCCTCGTCCCTAACGCTGGAGATGTGGCCCCTGGAGACGACGTGTCCCAGCGTGCAGCCCTCAATCCTGGTGCAAGTGAAAACGGCTCGGCTCATGCTGGGATTTGTGGCGTTTCCAGCCTCAGCAGGGGAAGCTGGGCCCATCGCTCTGCCTTTCCAGCCGGTCCGCACCGGTGCAATCCACTGACGCTCCTGGCTGCTGGAATGGGGGGTGCAGTCGCACCCCTGGGATTGAAGTGGTTTCCAGCATCTGCAGGGTGTGCAGTTTGGTTAGTAGTTCGCAGCACCCCCACTCCACGAATCGTTCCAGCCCCCCAGCCGGCGCACACAGCCGGGCCTGATGCCGGCTAGCCAGAGACCAGCACAGAGGTGAGTGAGCCCCCAGGGCGATGTCCTGGTGTGTGGGCCCAGGCCCCCCAGCTGCCCAGGAAGGGGAACGTGCTGGGCTTGCTACCAACGGGTGCTGTCCTCGTACCCTGTCTGGGGGCTTCCGTATCAGCCTTCCGGCTGGTGGGTGCCCGCTCGAATCCATGAGCTCCCCAAACCAGCCTCCTGACGGGGGAGAAGAGGTCTTCCTCGCTCCAGCCTTGGTGGCATGGGTCCTGCTCCCCGGAGAGCAGCTCCAGCTACTGCTCAGCATTTCCCAGCAGCAGCAGCAGCCATGGTGCAATTCTTCACAGCTTCCCTATTGCAAGAGGCACGTTGCACGTTCCCCAAGAAGGTTTTCTTACTGGCGAGAGGATCCCTCAAGTGCGTAGCTCTGTGGTTCCCACATCCCAGCATCATTATTTTTTCAGCTCCATAGCTGTGCATGGCGCTAAACGGACAGAGAGATTCCTGCCCCAAGCGTCCTTGTTCGGAGCGCGCTCGGCGAGGCCCGGGACGGAGCAGGATGTGCATGAGAGACGGAGCACGGTGAAGGGCTGTGTGTCTACAAGGGGGTTCTTGTGGCTAGCGCTGGCCATGGATCTTGTTAAAGAGATGAAAAGTGTAAAGGAATAAATAGGGGCCATGTGGATATTTATTGGAATCACAGGAAATTACTGAGGCCGTGTCGTCTCTACAGAAGAATTCTTCCATCGACCAAGCCGTGTACGCACCAGGGGTTGGATCAATTTAACTCTGGCATTTGGGGTGTGAATTTTTCACACATGCGCCCCCCCCCAACCAAGTGCTGTAGCTGCATTGACCTAATTTTTAAATGTTAGACCAGGCCTGACTGACATTACATCGATAGAAGTGACGTTCAAATGGGTTTAAAAGGCAGGGTTTCCTTAGGGGTTTGCGCTGGTGGAACTCCTTCAATTTTATGTCACTTTGTTATCCCACTGCAAATTCTTCCATGTAGTCCAGCCTGGAGGGAGCTCCCTGTCCATGGGTCTGAGTGAGCTGTAGATATAAACAGAGAAGTGGGGACCTGACATTCCCGGTATTTCTAAGGTGGAAAACCCCGCAGCTTTCAGGTCTTGCTTATAGAGGATAAAGAAGCAAAATATTGCTGCAAACCCAACCATATGTTTAACTCGACTACTGCACAGCTAAGCTCTTCAGAGTCAGGGAAAGCAAGAGTTAAAGTTGCAAATATACCCTTAACTCTGCCCCGTGGTACTCAGGCATTACGGTGCAGTCTCCAATTACATGCTGTTTCTCCAAGAATACCATCTCTGGTACGTTGTCTTCTGCAACTTCAGATGCACAAGTCAGGGGTAATCATTGACTTCATGGATTTTGGATTAGGTCCTGTGTGCCCAGTACAGTTCTAATTGAAAAGAGGACGTATGTTCCACAGATGGTGACAATGATTAAAATAAGTGCCTGGGACTTTGTCAGGGTGAAAAGTCTGAACACTGGTCCGTGATGAGAGCAGAAATCATGACAAACCATGAGAAGATACCCCACATCTGTAGGGCTCAGAAAGGGTGTGTTGTGTTGTCTGAGAAACAACAGATGGAGCAGAGTTAGGGTTGGACATACCAGGTTTCCTCTCTTGTGAACCCTAACCAGGACAACTCCAGCATTCTCAAGGGTTTGGATGGACTTTGTATATTTAGCTCTCATAAAACTTTCTTGTGTGCCATGGAAAAAAATTGCCACTCGATTCCTCCCTTGCTGTGGAGCCAGGCTCCAGGATCTCAGCTTTGGGTTATGTGGGGTTGGGTTTGGGGTTTGGGGGTCTTCTGGAGGTTTTTTTTTTCACCTCTAGCCCACATGGTTGTGGGAAAAAACCTTCAAAATATGACCTGAGTGTAACCAGTGCAGACGTCTGCCTGAGTCTGCTAGCAGCCTGAAACGACACTTATGAGAGAGGGAACTGTCCCATTAATATCAATGTGGTTAACACTGAAACCTAATGATGATATTTTACATAGCAACAGTATTAACTCCTTCACTGCTGATCATTTTAATGGGCACTCCCAACTGATGATCTTATCCCACGATCCTAACCTGCCCCCTGGAACCAGGAGCCCCACGAGCTCCCCACTTCGGATGTCAAAGGCCTCCATCTGTCCCCTTCCCCTAATGACATCTGTGATGCTGTTTTGCATTTTCAATTGGGGAAAAAAAAATTCCGTCACACGATGAAAGTTAGAAATGGCGGGGCTGCTTAGAATGCATTCTCCAGGGCCTGCGGGGCTCCTGGGTTTGAGGCATTTCTTCTCGTTCATATGCAAGTCCAGGAAGACAGCAGGGTTTGTAACTGATGTGAAGCTGCTGCAGAATGCAGAGAGCTGCCTGGGCAGATACTGGTGCTTGCCCACATGTTGGTGCCTTTCGCTGAATGGCTGGAGATGCTTCCTTCTGCTTCCGTTCCAGCCCTGCCGGATCTCCTGGTGCTGAGAGCCCACCGCCGAGCGGCGCTGAGCTGCTCGCTTTGTCTGGAAGAGGAGCTTTGCCCTCTCTGACCCGTTGCTGCGCTCCTGCGTCTCCCTTCGCTCTGGGTCCCGTGGTGGGAGGTGCGTTCCCTCCTCGCCGGCGGCTCTGCACCCAGCGGAAACGGCTTTGTTAAAACACGAACAGCGTTCCCACGTCCAACCTCGCCGTGCTGCTGGGGAGCTGGCAGGACTTGCTGCCAGGAGCAGTCCATCCTGTTTGCATCCTGGGTGCGGTGGGAGGAAGAAACCCCGCCGAGGCAAGCCGGAGCGGTGCCCCCCCCCGCCAGTCCTGTCCCTTCTCTTCCCCTTCCTTCTTCTCTCGGCGGCCGGGCAGGCAGGGACTTCGCTCCCCGGCTACGAAGCTGCATTGCCCCCGGTTAAAAAGTTCCTGTCCTGTATTTAGATGCTGTTTCCAGCCATTGGCTGCCAGAAGGCGAGGGTGATCTTGGTACCGGTTACAGCCTCTGGGCAGTGCGTAGCAGCGCGGGGTGCGTGCGTGTGTGTGTGTGTGACGGGTGCCATCGGACGCGTCACCGCCCCTCCCCGTTGGCACGTTCACGCCGCAGCTTGTTTCCCCGTGTTCCCCTCTGCCTCTTCATGCCCCTCCCTTGTACATCACGTCGCCTTCAGACTGCGTGCTCCCCAGGGCAGCGGCCCCGGCTCTGCTGGCTCTCCGAGCTGCCCAGTGTGCTTGTGGGCTCCTGAGCGGGCCCTACCCAGGGCGGCTCCTCTCCGAGCGGTGTCCGGCTGGGCTGTGTGTGAGCCCCTGGGTCCCGGCCACGGTGCTTGCGAGGGCAGAGATGGGGCCGTGAGATCCATCCCCCCCCCAGCGCTCCCAGCATCTGCCACCCCCCCCCCCCCCCCCCCCCCCGCGCCCCTCGCCTGCAGGGCCGGTCAGCACCTGCGCTATCGCTCGGACGCCAGCCTGGCCAGCCCGGGCCGAGCCCTCCCCAGCCATAGTCCTGAGACAGGCTGGCCTGGCTGAGCACCCAGCCAGGCTGGTTGGCCAGCGGAACTGGTGTGTGGGGTTGCCGGCCCGGCCGGGTGCTAAGCGGTGCCTGTCTCAGGACTGTGGCTGGGGAGGGTTGTCCCGGGGTTGTTGGCCTGTCGCCATGGCCGTGGGAAGGTCGCCGAACGGGTCTCGCAATCCCCCAGCGGGTTCTGGCTGCGTTTGCGGCACTGGTCTCAGCGTGGGAACGGCCCAGGGGCACGGCCCAGCACACCATGACTGGAGGGGGCAGAGATCTATGCACACGGGAGCCTGGGGGGTGGGAATCGGGCCCCAAGAGCTCTCTGGGTGTTGGCTGGGCCGGTCCATGTGGGCAGAGCTCTGGCCACCCCTCCGCCGGGGATCTGGGCACCAAGAAAAGCCAAGCACAGGTTAAGGAGCAGGATTTGAATCAGTCGGGGGGGAGGGGCCCACAGACCCGGCGCAGACCCCTCCAGCCCCCCTGTCCACGCCGGAACCGCCAGGACCCCGCGTGTCTGAGGGCGAGGCCTGGCTCCCCCGTGCGCGGGTGCAAAGACCCTGGGACAGAGCCACGCCCCACTGCCTGTGCCCGGCCCGTGTTTGTAATGGAGCTGGGGGCTGGTGTCCCAGGGCCTGCGGTGAGGCAGGGCAGGCCCCAGACATGCTGGCTCCGTCCCCCCCCCCCCCCCCCTGGTCTGTCCCACCCGGCCGCCAGACTGGGCTCGGGCGGGGCCGGCGTGGCCGCCCTGCCCCACCTCGCTGACATTCCTGGGGGAGCGCAGGGTGGGATCCTGGCCCATGTGCCTCCCTAGCCCCTGCCTGTCAGCACCCAATGGGGGGGTGGGGGAAGAGGCCTGCCTGCCCCCTCTGTGGTTGCTGTGACACGGCCCTTGGGGGGACTGGAAGGGAACTAAAATCCCACAGCCCCTGCTCTCCCTTCCCCCCAGCTCTGCCGGTGCCACTCAGTTGTCTCCCTCCCCCCCCCCCTCCCCCCCCGCAGACCCTCTGTCCCAGCCCTGGGATCCCCCCCTGCTGGGCTGCAGCCCCTGGGAACAGCTGGGCGAGAGCCAGGAAAGGGTCCCGCAGAACCAGCTGAGGTTCAAATCCCTTCGTGGGGAGAGGCCGAGCCAGCCCGGGGCTGCAGGCGGGGCTGGTGGGACTGGCCGAGGCCCCATCTTCCCTGGGCGGCTGGGGTGGGTGCAGTGGGAAGGCAGCCCACAGCTCTGAGCCCTGCGGGGGGAACGAAGCTGCTTTCCCAGGGCGGTGTCAGATCAACCCCGTTCTCCTGCCCCTGCTCCCCGGGGGGTGGGCTGCCCCCTTTGCTCAGCCGCATGCGCCCAGGGGTCTTGTAGGGCCGGCAGCAGCGGGGAGGGGGCTGGGACGTTCTCGGGGTTGGTGGGCTGGGACGTTCTCGGGGTGACGGAGGCTGCGTGTCACCTGGGGGCGAGCTGAGCCCGTCGGTGCTGGGCGGGGCCAGGATCCCTGCCAGGCCGCTGGATGAACACCCCCCCCCCCCCACACACACACACACACACACACACACTGTGGCTAAAGCAGCTTTCCTATGGGGCGCTCGCGTCGCTGGGCCCTGCCGTCTCAGCTGGGCCGGTGCATGGGGCAGGACCGCCCGGGTCCTCTCCCCAGGGCCCCGTGTGACTCGCTGTCTGACCTGGTGGGGTCTTGACACCCCTTCTCCTCCACCTGCCCCCAGCCAGCAGTCTGGGCTGGTCCGTGCTGGCAGCTTGGAGACCCGCCGGGGAAATGCGGGTGGGAATCAGATCTCGGCTCGGGGGCCGGGCTGCTCGAGAGTCTGTCCCGAGGACGTCGGAGCCAGGCAGCCCCACAAGTGAACTGCCCCCTCTGGAGCCCTGCATGGGGCTGAACACAGCCCCGGCCTCGGAAATCCAGATCCCAACCACACCGGAGCCTGGCGCCATGTGGGGCACTGGGGGCGGGGCCCAGCTGGTCTAGGGTTGAGCTTGGGGCGGGCGGGGGGGTGGACCCGTGGGAGGGGGGAGGCGGGGGTGTGAAGGGGTGAATTGTGGCTGGGGAGTCTTTGTCGGTTGCTGGGTTGCTTTTAAATCTCGCTGGTCGGGCCGGGGGGGGCCTTCGTTTTGTCCTGAAATAATAAATTGCTGCATCAGAAAAATGTCGGGGGGAGCAGTGTCCGGGGGGGGGGCTGCAGCCCCACGTGTTGTCCCCAAGGGCGGTGAATTGGAAGGCCCGGCTGCCTCAGTCTCCCAGCTATGGAGCTGTTGGGGGGGACTCCTCACTCTGTGGGGTGCAGGGGGCCAGCGGCGCGGTGCCCTGCGTCCCGCCCTGAGGAGCTGGGGGCAGTGGGTCCGGGCGGGGTTGGGAGGAAGGGGGCAGCCGGGGCCTGTGGCTGGGACGCACCCACCGTGGGGCAGGGGCCCGTGGCCGCAGTGCAGAGGCAGCGGGTCATTGCCCGGAGCCCAGGACAAAGCACCAGCCAGTGGGCAGGGCCTGGATTATTGCGGGGACGTTTGGCCGGGAGCGTGTCCAGGGGAAACCCTCGCGTTTATGGACGTGATGGGACAGGAGCCTGTCCCTAGACCTGCCGGTGCCCCTCAGCCCCCACCCGCAGCCCTCTGCCTGCCCCGCCCTGGGCCCCTCCCCGCTCGCTGTGCCCCCCATTATACCCCGGTGCTGGAGAACCTGTCCCATGGGCCCGTCCCGGCCCCACCGCCTGCCGGGATCCGCCCGCTGGCACCGGCGCATGGGGAGGGCGCACTCGGATGGGCCTGATCCTGCCTGGGCCCTGCTGTGACACATGAGGGCTGGGGGGCTGCGGATCCCACTGACCTACCCCCCTTTCTCTCTCCCTCCAGGCTGTTCCTCTAAGTCATTCAAGCTGTACTCGCCAAAGGAGCCCCCCAACGGCAACGCCTTCCCCCCTTTCCACCCGGGCACCATGCTGGATCGAGATGTGGGGTGAGCGGGGGCTGCGGGGGGCAGGGAGCGGGTGGGCGGCGGTTCCCTGCCGGGTTCGGGGTCTTCCCAGGCCAGGCTGCGGCCTCCCCCCTCCCGTCACGCCCTCCCTGAGCCGAAGCAGCGGGGCGGCCGTGGCGCGGGCCGGGTCAGGAAAGGTTAGATACCCGCTGGCTGGGGTGTGGGGGTGCGGGAGGGGAGCTGGCCCCCAGAGAGGTGGGAGAATGGCCCCAAAGACAGGCTGACCCTTAGGGCGTTCCTGACTCCCCTGGGCCCTACGGATGGAGCCCAGCCCCTGGCCGGGCCCTACGGACGGAGCCGGGGTGGGTTATTCTCCACGGTGCACGATGTTCCTGCTGTGCACCGGGCACCTCCCCCAGGTGTGAAGGAACAGGCGTTACGGCCCGGCGTGAAGGAACAGCGCCCGTGTCCTCGGAGGGGCTGGGCGCCCGGCACGTGAGGCCCGGCTCGGCTGACGGGTGTGCTGGCTGTTTACCGCGTGCCGAGGCCGTCACGCAGCTCGGTGAGACTCTGGGAACGATGCCACGACTCCCTGGTGTGGGTCAGGGCAGGTCCGAGCCCCCGCTGTCCCCGGACGGGGGTCACACTGCATTTGGGGTTCATCTTCATGGGCCGGAGGCTCCGCCAAGGACCTGCTCTAACGCCCCGTCGGCTCCTTTCTCCGCAGACCTACTCCCATGTACCCGCCAACGTACCTGGAGCCCGGGATAGGGTAAGAGCTCGCGCTGGTGGGGGGGCAGGGGCGCTGCAGGCAGCAGGAGTCCTGGCGGAGCAGAGGGGGCTGTGGAGCCCTGGGCCGCCCCTGACAGCTCAGTCTGGGCCGGATGCTGACCCCCCATTGCGGGGCCGGCATTAGAACTTGGGGCTCCCGCCTCCCAGCCCTATGTTCAGGCCGTCAGGCCAGGCTGCCCGAGGGCCGCCGGAGCAGTGGGTGGGGACGCTGGGGCAGAGGACTGGGGCAGTGGGTGGCGGGGGGGGGCCCGGCTGGGGCAGTGGGCGGGGGGGGGGGGGGGGGGCAGGGACACAGGGTTGCTGGGGCTGGGAGAGGGCAGGGGGCTGGGACGGGGGGCAGGGGGCTGGCTGGGGCAGGCCGGGCTGGGCAGGGACACAGGGATGCTGGGGCTGGGAGGGGGGGGGGGGGACTGGCTGGGGCGGGCCGGGCTGGCCGGTCCCAGCCCCGCTGAGTGGCCGCGCTTGCTTGGCAGGAGGCATACGCCGTACGGGAACCAGACGGACTACCGGCTGTTCGAGCTCAACAAGCGCTTGCAGAACTGGACCGAGGTGTGGGGGCGGGGCTGGGGGGCAGGGCGGGACCCAACGGCTGGGAGTGGGGGGAGGGGGAGGGGACCCTGGGTGCCAAGCCAGGCCAGGGTGCTCGTGGGTCTCACCGGGCCCTCTCCTGGCCCCTGTGCCGTGGGGCTGGCTCAGGGTGGGGCCTTGCCAGCCTGTATCTGCCCTGGCACAGCCCCTGCCAGCACCTGTGCGGGCCCCGTGGGCGTCGCCGGGGCCAGGCCGTGGGGTGCGGGTCCCTCGCTGCTCCCCCGGGGGCTGGAGGGCGTTATAGCTCCGTCTCAGCCCGCCCCGGGGTCACACATCCCGGAGACCCGGGTCCCGCCGTCGCTGGCAGCAGCTCGGTGGGCAATGGCTCTGTCAGAGTCTTGGCACCGGCTGCCCTCCCCCCCCACTCCCCCTAGCTGGGCTCTAGGTCCCGGACCCCCAGGCAGGGCTGCTGCCCTCTGTGCAGGGCGGGTTCTCACCCCCTTGCCCGTGACGCTGCGCCCGGCTCCCGCCCCCAGGAATGTGACAATCTCTGGTGGGACGCCTTCACCACCGAGTTCTTCGAGGACGACGCCATGTTGACCATCACCTTCTGCCTGGAGGATGGACCAAAGAGATACAGTGAGTGCCCTGCGCTCCCGCCCCACGGCGGCCCTAGGCCCCGCTGGTGCCCCGTGCAGAGGGGGCTGGCGCCGGGCTCAGTGGGTCTCTGCCGGTGCCCCGTCCCACGGAGAAGGGTGATGCTGGCAAGGGCTTCGAACCCATCTGTCCGGGCCGGGTGTCCCCAGCTCCGTGCGCCCATGGGGCTGGTTCTGGTCTGGGCTTGGCTCCACAGTGACTCTGGGGCAGAACTGAGCTCTGAGAACCGATACCGCGGTGACGGGCACCGTTGCAGTCCCGCAGACGGGGGGCGAGGGCCAGGCCTGGTTGGGCTCAGGAACAGGGGAACCAAGGCAAAGCAGAGCCCGCAGCGCCCAGCCTCGCGCCCCCGACCCAGGGCCATCTCAACCCCCGCAGGGCAGCTCCCTCCGCCCCCGGGACTGACACTGCAAACGCCCGGGAGCTGCCTGGCCCGAACCCCAGCCCTGCAGAGCTCCAGGGAAGCCGGGCACTGACTCTCCTCCCCCTCTCCTCTCCCCGCTGCAGCCATCGGCCGGACCCTGATTCCCCGGTACTTCCGCAGCATCTTTGAGGGGGGGGCCACGGAGCTGTACTACATCCTCAAGCATCCCAAGGAGTCCTTCCACAACAACTTCGTCTCGCTGGACTGCGATCAGTGCACCATGGTGACCCAGCATGGCAAGCCCATGTTCACGCAGGTAGGGGCCGGGGCCGGGCCTCCGGGGCTCTGCGGGGCCGGGCGTCAGGAGCCCGTCCCAGGGACCGGGCCTGCCTCCGGTGAGCACGGCGTTTCTGCCCCATGGAAGAGACTTTGCCGCCGAGCACGTCCGTGGGAGAGGGTCCCTGGGAGCTGCTGTTCAACGCCGCGGTTCCCAGCAGAGCCAGTGTACCGGCCAGCGCGGTGGGGCCAGCCTGGGCGCCCCCGTGTAGCTGTCCCCGTCCCAGCCTGCCCTGCAGCCTGAGTGCAAGGGGACCAGTCACACGGCCCCGTGGCCACCCGCTTCGACTCAGGGCACCAGACGCTGCCGTGGGGCTGTGCGGCAGGGCGGGAAGCCGTTCCCCTGGCGTGGCGGGTGGGGCCGGAGGGGCCGTGCATCGCACCTTGGGTCTGTCCCGTGGGAAGGGGAGCAGCAGGTCGGCGCTGGGTGAGCTGGGAGGGGCAGGGGAACTGGGCTGGGCTGGGGCCTTTGGCTTGACACAGCCGCGTCCCCGTGCCCAGGTGTGCGTGGAGGGGCGGCTCTACCTGGAGTTCATGTTCGACGACATGATGAGGATAAAGACGTGGCACTTCAGCATCCGGCAGCACCGAGAGCTCATCCCCCGCAGCATCCTGGCCATGCACGTGAGTCGCCCGGGGGCCGGGTGCGACGTGGCCCCGCGTGCCTGGGTCCTGAATCCCTGGGGCCTGGGTGTGCACACGTGGGCTGTGCTGCTCGCTCCCTGTGGTGCAAACCCCCCCGCGGCCGCGCGTGCCGGGGCGCTGCCTGCGCAGCTCTCTCTTGGCCGGGGTGGGGGCGCTGTCGCTGTCTCGGGTGCCGGCCCCGCCCGCCCACGGCTGACGTGTCCCTGTCCCCTGCACTTCTAGGCGCAGGACCCCCAGATGCTGGACCAGTTATCCAAGAACATCACGCGCTGTGGGCTCTCCAACTCCACCCTCAACTACCTCCGGGTACGTGTGAGGGGCAGGGGCGGGCGGGCGGGCGGGGCCGTAGGTCAGGTCTCCACGCTGCCAGGCCCCTCTGCAGCCTTTGGTCCGGCGGGCCCCGCGGTGCCGCTAACTCCCCTGCGTGACACGGCGGGCGAGGGTGGCTCAGCCCCACAGCGGCGCCAGCGGCTCCCCTCCAGCAGGGCTGCGAGCGGTGCTGGGCCGGCTGTGGGGCCTGTGTCCCCCCACGTCTGGGCGGCGTTGGCACGGGACCTTGGGGAGAGCCGGGGAGACGCTCTGGGCTCAGCTGTGGGTCTCGTGCGTGGCCTGGCCATGGCTGACGTGGCAGAAATCAGCTCCTGGGTGCCGAGCCGCGCACGGCGAGAGCGCGGCCACGCTGGTGGCTGGGGTGCTGCGAAGGACTGGCCGGGGCGTCGCCTCTTCCCTCCTCTCAGCTGGGCCAAGCCTCGGGGCCCCATTTGACTGAGTCGGGCTGATCAGCCATGGCCACAGATGCCTCCTCACCTTCCCCCGGGCAAGCCCTGGCCCACAGTGACCCGTGGATTCACCACCTCCAGGCTGGGTCACTGGAACCCGCGGCTGCCAGTCCATGGGCTTGGTGCTACACCCCAGCTTTGGAACCGTCTCTAGGAGGAGCCCCTTAAATATGCCAGACCCCCCCCAGCTCTCCTTCCTCTGTCCGGGCTTCCCCCCGCGAGCTGCCCCGTGCAGCCGGCTGAGGCGGACGCCGGGAGAGGCGCGACCGCTCTGCAGGGCCCGATGCACCAGCCGGGGTGTGGGGTGACGCCTGGCAGAGCAGGCTTTGCTGGGCTCCCGGACACAGCTTCGGGGCGTCCATAGCTTAGCCCAGAGATGCAGCCCGTCCTGGCCAGTCCAGCGCCCCACCCCCGGCCACGCCGCCGGGGATCCATTCCTGGGGGGCCCCCCCCCGGCTCTCCGCCAATCCCAGCTGGGTGAGAGCTCCCAGGTGTCTCCAAAACCCAGCTCCCGTCCCAGCCCTTTCGCTCGGGCCGTTGTCCTGCAGAGCCGGGCTGAGTCGGTGGCTCCGTGGCTGGGTGTTAATTGCTCAGTCCTGCGGCCTCCCATTGTCTTCCCGGACCCTGGGTGGGTTGCTGTGGGTCGGTTGCAGCCTGTCTTTACTGACCCATCTCTGGCAGTGACCGGGCGGCTCTGCCCCTGCCGATTTAACCCTTCGGCACCCGCTGGGCAGCACTTCCTTGCCGTGCCTTTCACCTCCCAAAACACTGCCAGCAATTCCCGCTCGAAGCGTGGGGCAGCCCCGGGAGGCTCTGGCGAGGGGCAGCGGGACAGGCTGGGCCGGGGTGGGGCAGGGCCGGCGGGGGGGGGGGGGGGGCTGGAGGGCTCTGCTCTCCCCGGCGCAGCGCACGCTGACTCCCCCCCCCCCCGGCTCCCCGCAGCTCTGCGTCATCCTGGAGCCGATGCAGGAGCTGATGTCCCGGCACAAGACGTACAGCCTCAGCCCCCGCGACTGCCTCAAGACCTGCCTCTTCCAGAAGTGGCAGCGGATGGTGGCGCCGCCGGGTGAGCCGCAGCGGGCGGGAGGGGAGGGGAGGGGAGGGTCCTGGTGCCCCCCGGCTGCGTGTGCGTGCTCGGATCTCGCCCGCAGTGAGGCAGCGGGGACGGGCATCGGGCTCCTGGGTCCCCTTCCCAGCATGGGGCAGAGGTGGGGGCGGGGGCACCATGGGCCCGTCCCTCCCCCTCCCCACCCGGGCAGCGGGGCCAGGTGCGCAGAACGGGATTGTGGGAGCAGGACGGGGCCTGGCCAGGTGCCAGCAGGTGCGGGAGGGAGGGGGGCCCCCAGCCCGGCTAACAGCCCTTCCCCCCCCTCCTCCCCCAGCCGAGCCGGCGCGGCAGCAGCCCAGCAAGCGCCGGAAAAGGAAGATGTCCGGGGGCAGCACCATGAGCTCGGGCGGCGGGAACGCCAACAACAGCAACAGCAAGAAGAAGAGCCCGGCCAGCACCTTCGCCCTGTCCAGTCAGGTACCTGTAAGCATCCCGTTTGCATTCCTCTTCCTCCCGGGCGGGCCGCCCCCCCTCCCCCCCCCCAGCTGCCGGTGCGCGGGTCGGGTGCCCCCGGGGTGCCAGGGCCTGGCCCGTAGGGAGCTGGGTGTGCGGTGGGGGGAGCAGGTCACAGGCCGGGCCCCCGCTGGGCGGTGCAGCTCTGGGAGAGGGGCTGGGGGACTGGGGGGTCACTGGGAAGGAGGGGGCGCTGTGGGGCGGGCGGGGGGGGGCCCCTGGCCAGGGCTGCCTCCGCCCCGATTATGTTGCGGGACCGTCTCCCCTTTCAGGATGTGATGGTGGTGGGCGAGCCCACGCTGATGGGGGGCGAGTTCGGGGACGAGGACGAGCGGCTCATCACCCGGCTGGAGAACACGCAGTTCGACGCCGCCAACGGGATCGATGACGAAGACAGCTTCAACAACTCGCCCGCGCTGGGCGCCAACAGCCCCTGGAACAACAAGCCGCCCTCCAGCCAGGAGAGCAAGTCGGAGAACCCCACCTCGCAGGCCTCGCAGTAGCGGGGCGCCCGGCGGGCTGAGTCCTGGACATGGCGAGGGAACGGGACTGGGCAGGGGCGGCGCCGCCTCCTGCCGGGCCGCAGAGCCGGCGCTTGGCGCTCCCGGCGTCCCCAGCCCTGCCAGCTGCCCTGCCCCCGTATCGGCCCTGCTCTCCGCACTCCTGCCTTCCCCCGGACCCCCTTCTCCCCGGCGCAAGGCTGGGGGTCCAGGAGGGCTGGTGGCATTTTCCCCACCGCCCGGGAGAGTGTTGTTCCCGGGCCTGCCCCCTGGAAATAGGGGAGCCCGGCTCCTGGGGGCGGGGGGGTTCTGCTTCCGACTCTCACGCCCGCCAGCACCCGACACCCTCCTTCGATTGGAAAACCAGCAGCCGGCAAGTGGCCGAGGACCACGCGTTGGGGCTCCCCAGGCGTCCCCCAGCTGCGGTACCCGGGGGCAGGACGCCTCCAGAGCCCTGCAACGAGGGGCGCAGGGTGCGTGCCTCCAGCCCCATAACCCACGAAGCGGCCGCTTCTCCCCTCCCGCCCTGGGCTGGTTCGTTGCCGCCGGGTGATCGCCGGCGCCCCGCACGTGGGGCATGTTGCCGCGGCTTGGTGCGGGTGGCCACCCGCGAGGCGCGTCCCTGTAGCTCCCCCCCTTCCGGGGGCTCGGGGAGCAGCAGCCGGGGAGATCCGTGCTCGCCGGGCCGAGTGAGAGCGCGGTGGGCCCAGCTGGAGCGCTGTGTATATAGAAACCCGGGGGGCAGACGGGCGCCCCGCTGTGTAGTTGGGGGCGAATCCCCCCCCTCGCTGGGGCTGGGATGTGGGGAGAGGCCGGCTGCAAACGGGAAGCTCCCCAGCGCCATGCCTGGATTCCTGGCTGTTCTCGCCGTGCGCGTCGGCCTGGGCCCGTGACGGCCCCGGGCTCCTGGCGCCTCCTACTTTGTTTTTTTAAAAAAAATAATATTATTAAAATTGTAAGTTTAAAAAAATGGAACACCCCCCCCCCCCCCCCCGCCTTCACCCTGCCCCCTCCCCACAAACCCTGCCCCGATTTTTGTACAGGCTTCTAGGTCCCGCGGGAGTCATGTTTTATACACAGTTCAGAGAGCTTCAGACCAAGGAGAGACTTTGCAGACTTCCTTTCTACCCCTCCAGGGGCGCGGGGCAGCCCCCCCGCCCCTCCCTCAATGTAAATCTTGTGTGCGGTCGTCCCTGCTCCCCCCCTCGGGTTTGTGTACCTCGTGCGTGTACATTTCAGCGCTGTAGCCTGTGTGTGATCCCGTTCTTCCCATGTGTTCTCACTAGAGCAGCTGCCTCCCTTGATGTTAGGGAAAACAATAATAATAACCATGATTTTTAAAAGGAAAACGCTCCCAAGGCTTCTTCCACGCAGGAGCCGGCTGGCGGGCGGCTGGGGGAGCCGTCACCAGTTCACGCGGCGGGCGGCAGGGCCGGGGAGCTGCGTGGCGGGCCCGGGTTGCCGTCGAGTGCTCTGCGGATGGGGGTGATCGCCTCCCGCGGCCGGGCAGCTCTCAGTGGGGCCGGGATGGATTCAGCGTGTTTTGGCTGCAGCCGGGCAGATGGACCCCGCTGGGCAGCGAGGGGGTGGGCGAGAGGAAATGGGCAGGACGCGCAGGGAGGGTTCTCCGCTCCGCCCCTGTCCGCAGAGCGTGGCTGGATCTCCTGCTGTGTGCGTCTGGGGGGCCGAGCTGGGGAGCACGGCGGCAGGTCTGTAACAGCCTATGGGGCCCCCCACCCCCCCGTGTCGGCTGCCGGCTCGTTTTGGGCCCAGCTCCGTGCCGGGAGATGGCGAATGTCCCAGCCCAGCCTAGGGTGTTTGGTTCCCAAGGGGCACCCCTGCCCCACGCCAGGGGGCATTGCCCCTCCAGTCCCCATTCTCGGGTCCCCCAGGCGGGTGCAGACCAGGGGTCAGGTCCCTGTGGATCATTCGGGGCTGCCCCTCGGGGTGGGGGCTGTCTCCTGCCCCCCAGGGGTGTACTCTTGTGTCACACGTACACGACTGGCCGAGACTACATGGGCCAGCCACCGGCTAGCAGGGCCTTGGCTTCCCACCGAGCCGTGGCCCCCCCGGGCTCTGGCTCCTGGGGCCACAGAACTGGCGGCTCAGGACAAGGGCCCCAGCGCCCAGGGCAGGCTGGCTTCCCAGTCCCACTCCTTCACTGTCCGTGGGGCAGAACCAGGCCAGTTCTGGGCCCAGTGGGGCACCCCCTCAGTGGCGGGCTGTGGGGGGCTCTGCTCCGACGGTGGGGCAGAGAGGAAAGCGTCGCACTGTGAGGGGCAGGGCTGTCCCTGCTGCGTCCCTCGGCGATCCTGGGCCCCGTGTCCACCCCCGTCCGATGGCCTGGACTTGTGCTGTCGGGGGGGGGGGGTCATTGGAAAGCCGGACCCCCCTGCAGTG
Organism: Emydura macquarii macquarii; assembly: GCF_026122565.2. Classification (NCBI taxonomy): domain Eukaryota; kingdom Metazoa; phylum Chordata; order Testudines; family Chelidae; genus Emydura; species Emydura macquarii. The sequence goes on along the minus strand of NW_027133829.1, from coordinate 11,249,736 downwards.
GCTCAGACCCCAGGTGGCCTGGGCCACTTTCCAACGCGTTTCCCAGCCCGGCCCCGCTAGCGCCTCCGCCTGGCCGGGGGGCGGCTGCGGAAAGGGGTGGTTTGGGGGGAGCCGGGAGGGGGGGTCTGTGTCTCGTGTGACGGCAGGTACGAGTGTCACCACCCCGTCACTGGCGTGGCATGAAATGGTGACGTGGGCCCCCCCGGCGCCCCCCCCGGGCGCTGTACCGTGCCCCCCGCCCAGCCCCGCCTCTCCCCCCGGGCGCTGCCGTTCTTTCTTTTGCCTCGTTTGTGCCATTCCTGGGTCATGTACGGTACCAATAAAAACGACTTTTTGGTTTGACGCTGTCCTGGGCTGTTCTTTCCCCAAGATGCTCCCGCCGGGGGCCGACGTCCCCTGCACCCCCTGTTCCGCAGCCGGGGCCTCTTGCTGACCCACAGCCAGGCTCCCGGGGGGTGGGCACATCCACCCCAGCGGGGTTAGCCCGGAGCCGCCCCCCCCGCCTCCTCCCGCCAGCCTCGGCTGGTGCAGAGCCTGAGTGGGGAAATATCGGATGGCGTTTGCCATGACTGAGCCGCTCCGGCCCCTGCGGCTGCAGAACACGGAGGGGGTGGCTAGCGGCCCCCCCTCGGCGCTGCAGTCCCCTAGCCAGCCCACAGGGGGCGCCCATGGCGGCACGTGCCGGTGGCTACCTCGCCGGCCTTTCGGTGCCGGCTTTCGGGCCGCAGCGTTTTCGGGTTGGTCTCTGTGTAACGCCAGCGAGAGCAGATGCTCCTGGCGCGCCCAGGCCCTGCCCTGGAGCTGAGGGGGGGGGGACGCTTGCTGCCCTCCACCCTCTAGGGGGGCCCTGGGCCGGGAGGGCGCCCCATTTCCCGCAGAGGGGGCGGATAGCTAGCCGAGCCGGCTCGTGGAGCACGGCCCGTCTCAGCCAGGCGCCAGGACGCGCAGGGCCAGACCACGGCGCGACGGCGTGACCCTCTGCCCCAGCTCAGGCCTGGCACCCACCACGGCCCGGCCGGCAGCCCACAGGTGACTGCGGGAGGCCCGGCTTCACGTCCGGCCGCGGGAAACTGGCAAGAGAGCCCTATGCCCGCAGCCGAGCGCACGCCAGTGACGGCCGAGCGACATTGCCGGGTAAGGGCTGCCCGGGCAGGGCGCGGGGGCCAACGGGCAGGCCGGGTCCTGGGGGGTTTGCACAAGCACAAAGCTGCTGCAAACCGGGGCTGGCGTCCAGGCGGGCACGCACCCCCAGCCTGGCTTGGCGAAGGGGCCCCACCAGCCCCCACCGTGCCAAGAGAGGCTCCGTGCCCTTCCTGGGACAGGGCGGGGCTGTGCCCCCAGGCCCAGGAGTGGCAGCGGCTGGTGTCTCCCTGAGCTGAGGGAGCCGCCGGCCCTGCCCCCAGCACTGGCCGTGGCGTCTGGGGGTCCGTCTCGGGGAGGTGTGACTGGGGCAGGCCTAGAGCGAGGGGGGTGGGCTGGGAGCTGGCACAGACCCTCCCGCAGCCCGGCTCCGTGGGCCTCAGCGCTGGGGGGTCAGACTGAGGCTCTGCAATGCACAAAGTTCCGGGCGAGGCCGAGCAGCCGGGTGCCGCGTGGCTGCCCGAGGGCGGGGACGGAGACCACATGCAGCCCAGGCCTTGCGGTGGGGTCGGAGCCGCTGAGCAGGTGGGGGCTGCAACCTGCGCCCCACCCCAGGGTCCTACCCGCTGCCCTGTTCGCTGCCCTTTGCCATGCCAGCACGTGGGGCGTTCATCTCCCTGTGTCGTCATCCTGCCCATGGCTAAGCCAGGCCTCGTGCTGAACCGTGCGCCCCGCTGCGGTCCTGCGTGGCCGGGATTAGCCGAATGGCAGGAGAGGGGGGCGCGACCTGGAGCCCAGCCAGCGCCACCCGTGCTGCGCTGTGAGTGAGCCGGCCGGGACCGCCGGGGGCACACGGGTGTCTGCAGGGACTGGGTGTTCGCTAGCGAGGACGCCACTATCAGTGCCCTAATTGCTCCTGAGATCCAACCGGGCCAACTCAGCGACATCCCCTGGGCCCGGCTCCCGTGCCTGGCCCAGCGTGGTGCTTCGGGAGCGCAGCACGCACCTGCCCCGCCACGCCCTGAGCGGCCCATCTACCACCACAGGCTGGTCAGCCGCCAGCCAGCTGCGAGCCGGGGTGACGAGCTGCCCGATGGCGACGGCCGCGCGGCGATGAAGCGAAAGGGCCCGGGACCCGGGATGCAGCTGCAGCCTGGATGTGCCGTTCGCATGGCCGTCCTCACAGCTCCCTGGACGTGGGTGCGCAAAATCCACCCCAAGCTTCAAGCGCAGGCCAGCCCCGTCTCCTGTGACCTGGGACGTGTGGGTGCCCCTGTCCCTTTGCCCAGGGAACCAGCAATGGAAGGACACCAGACAAAAGGGGCCACCTGGACTCTGCTAGATCCAAACCCCCTGGAGCACCAGGAGGCTGGGATGGCCCATTGCCTTTCTCCTGCCTCCAGCTGCTAATGGCTGCATGGGCATCTCCCCGCCACACCCGCTGCTCAGCAGGGAAAGCAAGCCAGGCAATAGCCATTTCCCAGGCACAAACAGCCCATTTGAGCTCCTCCCACGCCCACCTGGGGAGCCGCTCTCTGGTTCCTGGTGTTAGCAGCAGATTGGAAGCTCTTCAGCTGATGGACCTTATCCTGCCACACCCCTCACCTGATCCGCACGGGAATCCACTGGGCCTCTCGCCCTGTGTGTTGGAAACATCAGCTGCAAAGAGACAACCCTGGGTGAGGCCTCGGCTGCGGTTTTCCAAAGGTTACAGCAGAACCGGAAAAGGTTCAGGGACGGGTAACAGCGATGAGCCAGGCTTCCATGCGAGGTGAGACGACCAAGAGTGGGACTATCCATTTTAGAAAAGAGACGCCAAAGGGGGGATATGATAGAGGTCTATAAGATCATGACGGGGGTGGAAAACGCCGACAGGGAAGGGTTATTTGCCCCTTCCCACAATACCAAAACTAGGGGCCGCCTGATGAAATTAACAGGTGGCAGATTTAATACAGACACGAGGAAGTACTTTTTTGCACAACGCACAATTAACCTGTGGAACTCATTGCCGTGGGATGTTGTGAAGGCCGAAAATATCACTGGGTTTAAAGAAGAATTAAGTCACTTCCTGGATGCTAGGTCCAGCAATGGCTGTTGGCCAAGATGGTCTGTGATGCAGCCCCATGGTCTGGGTGTCCCTAAACCTCTAATTGCCAGAGGCCGGGCAGGGAAGAGAGGGTGGATGGCTCCATAATAGCCCTGTTCTGTTCACCCCCCGCCACAGCTCTGGCCCTGGCCACTGTCAGAGGGCGGCTCCTGGCTAGATGGACCCTTGGGCTGGCCCAGTCTGGCAGCTCTTGTGGTCTTACAGGGGGTGTGGGTGTTCGACGTCCAGGTCTCGGGTCCCTGGGTTCCCGGGCGGCTCTGGAGAGCTGGGAGGTTTGACCGGTGCACAGCCTCCCGGCTCAATGCCCACATGCCAAGGGGGCTAGTTAGGGGGTTGAACACACAGTTTGTTTCTCATTCGCAATGATCCAGCTCAGGCACCAGAGCCAACAGGGGGGAGAAGATCTCTGCTGTTGGCGAGTTGAACACCCTGACCTCTTCAGTGCAGAGCTGAGGTCCCCCGGGGAGTCGCGGGGACCTCCAAGGGAGACCTCTGGCAAACGGGGAGCACCAGGCCTCAACAGCCCCATCTTGCTCAGAGACAGAATAAGCCAGCAGGAAGCACAGCGCAAGACCCCCCTTCTTCGAGCGCTTGCCCACGTCTCCTCCAAACAGGGGTGCGTGCGCCTTGTGCAGGGCGGTCGGAAGCTTCCCCCGTGGTACCCGGTGGGTCGGCGCCGGAGCCCCCTGCAGTCGTGCCGCCGTGGCGTCCGGTATAGGGCCCTGCCGAGCCTCTGCCTGCTCAGTTCCCTCGCGCCAGCTGTGACGGTGGCTGGATCCAGCCGCTCTTGCTCCGCAAGGGTCCTTTCTCCCCGTGTGTCCGTTCCCTTTTACCTGTCGATAGCGGTACCAGGTAAGTGCTTAGCTGGGAGAGTTCAGGCAGATCCCCTTAAGGGATTGGTCTTTGCTCTCCAGGGGGCCTCGGTCCCCTGGACTCCGTGCGAGGAGTATAAGAAGCCCATGCCAAGGGGCGACCCACGCGCCACGTGCCTTAAGTGTCTCGGGGAGGCGCACCAGAGGGGCTGCGGCAAAATCTGCAGAGGGGTCTGTCCCCGGACTCCGGACACAAGTCAGAGGTTGCAGTTCCTCCTCTTCGCCCGTCTCCGAGCCAGCGCCCGGCGCGTCAGCATCCCGTCGAAGCGCTCCAGCCTCCGTTCGGGACCCGGTGCTGGGGAAGGATGCACAAGGAAGTGGACAGGGGTCGCTTGCCCCCGCCGAAGCCATTGGTGCATGAGAGCAACGGTGCGGTGCGCCCCTCGGGCGCTGCTCCCAGGACCGCGGCGCCATCGGCTCCGGCCCCGGAGAGGGACACGTTGAGTCCGGCGCCGACGAGCCTTTCCCAGGGAGCTGGTGGGGACGAGGACCTACCGCTATCGCTGCCCTCCACCCGGGAAACCTTTGAAGCCGCCAGGGAGCTCCTTGAGAGCCTGGTGCCACGGCTGCTGCGGTCCCGGGGAAGGCGACCAGAGGCAGCGCCGCGGTGCAAGGCGGGTCGGTGCCATCCAAAGGGAAGCCGCCGATGATGTCCCAGCAGCCATCGCCCCGGCACCGAGGGGCACTGCGCCGCCCTGGTCTCCCAGAAGCACATCAGGATCCAATTCCGAGGCAGAGTCCAACACCTCGCAGACAGGACAGGGGACGGTACCGGAGCCAGGAGCCTTCTGGACCCCATGGGCCTTCCATCAAGCCCAAGGGCCCCAATCCGGACGGTGCCTGTCCTTGGCATCGGAGGCAGGTTTCACCAGGCCAGGTCAGAGACTCTCTCCTGACAACGGCACCGAGCAGGACCCCGAGCCCGGGCACCTGTGGCACCTACATCGGTACCGAGTCCAACACGGCCGGCACCGGCACGGAAACAAATCACCCAGCACCGCGCAATCCCCCGGGCGCTGAGGGGCAGGAAACCATCCCTTTACGGGAGTCGTCGTCCTCATCCCCGGACACGGCCCTTGCGGGCGTCTCTCCAGCACCGGCAGCGGAGGAGAGCAGGGCGCAGCGGGACCTCCTCTGCCACGTTGCCCAAAACGTCTCTGAGGGAGGAGAGGACCCCACGTCTGATCTCTTGTCCCCATCGGGCCCAGCTAGGGTGACCCGGCCCCTCCCAACGCCGATTGTTCAGACTCTGAAGGCAGCGTGGCAAACCCCTGCTTCGACTCCCCTGCCTGCAAAGAAAGTTAGCGCGAGACCTTTGTTCCCTCGAAGGGCTGTGAGCATCTCTATGTTCATCCCCCGCCGCCCGGCTCCCCGGCTGTCGCGGCTGCGGGTGAAAGGGAGAGGCAGAGGAGCCTGGCCCTACCCCCCAAAGCCAAGGGAACGGAGCTCTTTGGCAGGACGGTGTATTCCACCGGTGGCCTGCAACTCCCGGCCGTGCTAAGCAGGTATTCCTATACCACCGGGGCCGGCTCTAAAATGTGCGGCGTCCGTTGCAGCTGACTCCGAGAAAGAGCGTGCAGCCCCTGTGGAAGAGGGCAAGGCGGCAGCAAAAGCCGCATTACGGGGGGCTGGAGACGCAGCCGACACAGCCGCCCGCGCTGGGGCCTTGGGAGCAACACTGCGCCGCAGCTCGTGGCTACAAGCATCGGGCCGCTCCCGTGAGGCCCAGCAGACCGGGCAGGGCCTCCCTTGCGAGGGCCAGTCGCTGTTCTGGGACCAGACCGATGCAAAACTGCACAGTTTAAAGGACTCCGGGGCCACCCTCAAGTCCCTGGGCCTACCCACACCGGCGCCGCAGAGGAGGCATTTTAGACCTCAACCGTTCCCTCATTTTTACCACTCCACCAAAGGCAGGATTTTAATCACCGAAACAACAGAAACAACAAGAGGAAACCTTATCAATCCTCAGCTGGCCACAGGGAGGGCCCCACAAAACAACCTCCCGGACAGAATCCAGCTTCCGGGTGCGCCCGAGGGTGGAGAACCAGTACAGAGCCTGTCTCTGCCACCCGTTCATTGCAAACCGCTCAGCCCACTTCTACCACGCGTGGGCCCAGATTACGTCAGACAGGTGGGCACTGCGCCCGGTGGAACTGGGCTACTCCAGTTCAACTCCCTCCCGCCCCGTCCCTCCTCAGGGACCCCTCTCACAAGCAACTTCTGATTCAAGAAGCGCAGCAGCCCCCACGGTGGGCGCAGGGGAAGAGGTTTTTATTCTTGGTATTTCCTAATTCCGAGAGCCAAGGGTGGCCTCAGAGCGATCCTAGACCTAAGAAACCTCAGCAGATGCCCAGAGACGCTGCGGTTCAGACGGGCGCCCTGGCGTCAGTCAGCGAGTCTGGATTTGGGACCGTTCTCTCCATCACAGAGGAATGGAGTCGTCACCCTGTGGTCACAGTCAGAAACTGCTGGAGGCTGTTGGGCCAGTTGGCCGCCTGCGCTCAGGTGGGTCAGGACGCCAGGCTGCACCTCAGCCCCTCACAGGCATGGCTGGCACCGTTTACCACCCCTCGGGATGGTATAGACACGGTAGAGTCAGTCCCGGCACCGGCATCGGTCTCACTCTGGTGGTGGCTAGACCAGGGCGTGCTCTGGGCAGGCGTCTCCCAGCCTGACCCTGTAACCCATGCCTTGGTCTCGGGTTGGGGGGCCCATCCGGGCCAGCGGAGAACGCCAGGGCAGTGGTCACAGGGGAACCTCTCCGCTCACGTCACCGGGAGAGAGTTGAGAGCGGCACGGCTCGCGGGTCGAGCCTTCCGGGGACATCTGGAGGGCAAGTGCGTCGCAGTACGAACAGAGAACACGACAGCGATGTTCTGCATGAACAGATGGGAGTGCTCGCTGCTCCCCCCTGGCAGAAAGCCCTCGACCTCTGGCCCTTTCGGGTCGCTCTCACAATCCACATAGAAGCCTCGTACCTGCTGGGGTCCCAGAACATCCCTCTCAGCTCGATATCTACCCATGAACGGTCTCTCCCGCTCAGAGGTGGGGAACGGTATCTTCCAATGGCGGGGAGTTCCCCAGGTAGACCCGTGTGCAAGGAAGTCCAACAGCAAATGCCCGCGGTGCTGCTCTTCCCAGAACCACAGTCAGGGCTTGACCGCAGACGCTTTCCTCATTCCCTGGTCGGGCCCTCTGCTCTACGCCGTGCTCCCGACGACCCCGCTACACAAGCTACTTCTGAAGGTCCGGAGGGACAAGTCGGTGATGATCATTAGTGGCCCCGTCATGGCCGCGCCAGCATGAGTTCACCACACTGCTACACCCCAGACAGGATGGCTGCAGCACTAGCCTGCTCAATGGCCCATTAAGAAATTTACAGGTACAATGGGCCTAGAGGGAGAAGCCAGGAATATACCTGATGAGTCACCAGGACTTGCTCATGTGACTCTGGACTCCATCTTATTCCTGTAAATTTCCACAAGCAGCATGGCCTAGGTCAAAGGATATAAAAGGCAGCTGCACCACATCCGTTTTGTCTTCAGTCTCCAGCCTACCTCTGAATCAACTCATCTACAACTGAACTGAAGCTGTGAAACAAAGGACTGAGACCCAGCCAGGTACTGGCTGTGCACCAGAGGGACGATACAAGCCTGCAAACGCCACAATTCTATTAAAAACCTAATATATCTGGACTTTCAAATCAATTGTGTGTGTCTGATTGCTTTAATCCTTTAACATTTCTCTTACAGTTTGGTTCTGTCTTGTTATAATAAACCGTTAGTGTTAGTTACTGAAGGACTGGCTGGCAGCGTGGGATTTTGGGTAAGATCCAAACTGACATTGATCTGGTGCTGTGGCTGACCCCTTGGGGATCAGGAGAAACCTTTTTAATACAGAGCAGAGAGTTTAAACAACTGGTCTCTTTACTGGACCTAGTGGCCGATTGGGAGCCTGAGACTGGAATGCAGTGAAGGGGGCTGTGTGTATTTGTGGACTGGCTTCTTGACAACCAGTGTGGGGAATCATAAGCACTGTTTGTGGCTGGTTGGGAAGCCTGACTTCAGTGTCACACACCAGTGCTGGGAGAATCTGCTCTTCTTTTACAGCCTGTCCTGACCTGGGCATTTTCAGGTGGCTGCCCTAGGCACGGACGGGTCATAACAGGTGCCATTGGGGGACAAGCTCCTGGCGACCAGGTACGAGGCGTGCGCACCTACTTGGAATGGAGAGCAGCAGCCCACCTCGCAGAACAGCAGCTGCGGAAGGTCAGTGACCGTCTTTTTTCACGTTGCCTCTTTAAATCCCCACTACCTCCCGCCGGCGCCCGGGCTTTGGTCTAGCCTTTCGCTGGGACTGGCCTTCGTGGAGTAGGACTGTGCCTACGGGCCCCAGCTGAGAGCCGGGCCCCCATCAGATGGGCACTGCAGTGACCCTGACGGAGATCCAGACCCCTGGTCAGAGCCAGTCCCTGCCCCAGAGAGCAAAATTTGTCTGCATGCCCCTTTTCCCTGAGCCGTTAGCTCTTCAGACAAGGCCCCGGCCGGCCGTTCTGTAGGATTGTGCCCCTCTGTTGAAGGGTGGGGAAGATCCAGCTGGAGTCCAGACCCCGTCTTCCCCCTGCTCTGCCCCCCTCAGGCAGGCCGGGCAGGTTAAACCGGGAAGTTCCCTTGCAAATTTCACAGGCTCCAGGGTCCTGCTGAGTGAAGGGCTGGCTTGGCTGGGCTTGTTCGCTGCAGGATCCGTCCCGCCTCCTTCAGGAAACGGGGCAGGAAACTGGCCCAGTGCAGAGAGACGCAGTCACAGCCTGCACCCCCCCCCCCACCCCCCCCCCAGCTCAAACTCTCGCAAGGAGCAGCAGCAAGCTGTGTGCAGGCAGCTGGGGAGGAGCAGTGCACCGACGTAAATCAGGAGTCGTTAGGTTCACACCAGGGTCCAAGCAGGATCCAGCCCGCTGTATTTATTGGGGTTGGCTCTGATCCAGCTGCCTCAGGGTCATCCACAGCTCCTTGGGCTGTGCCCATCCCGTGGGACCCGGCGGGCGGGTGCTGTCATGTGCCGTGGCTGGAGGAGCCTGCGGCTGAGTCCGCCGTAGCGGCGCTCAGGATCGCTGAGCCGAGCGTGTTCGAGTGAAGGGCGTGGCATGGAAACCTGCCGGGCTGTTAAAGCTGACCGGTTCCCTGAGCCGTAGCAGCTCCGCTGGCGGTTTTGGCAGGAGGGGCTGTTTGGCCCAGGGCTCTGGGGTCACAGCTGGGGCAGGCGAGTGAGGAATCGTAGCGAGGGCGCCGGTGGAAAGCTCAGGGTCTCGCGTGGGAAATGGACGTTTTGATGCCATTCCGGGCCGTGAGGACGTCCGCCAGCCAGGCTGGTTCCGTTCCCGCCGAACGAAAACAAACGTTGAAACCCCGAAAGCTGCCACGGGAGGGTGTCGTGGCCGTCCAGCCCCTGTAACTCTCAGCTTGGGCCCATCAGCTCTCAGGCTTCAAGGCTTGATGGGTTGCTCCAGAGGTCAGGAAGGCCCCCTCGCTGTGGGGGCTTTTCAGCTCCTGCTGCCTGGGGGCAGGAGCTCAGACTTCACGGTATGATGCTGCAGGGTGGGAGCACGGACGGGGGCTGGCAGGGGGCATTGGTTGCAGTCTGCGGCCTGCTTCCCTTTCCCGCCAGCACTATGACAAGGCCAGGGCACAGATAGAAGAGGGTGAGCATGAGACCAGGGCAGTACGCAGAGGAGGGAGCCCATCCCCTTGGCATGCAGCCTTCAGCCCCGTACCCAGGTCAGAGCTGCCTCTCTGCTATCACTGCCCTAGCTGGGAGAGCGGGTGCTAACGCGTCCCCTCGTCATCAGGGCATGCGGGTGATGAGGCTCTGACGTTTGCAAAGCACTTTAAGCTCCGCCCTGTGGCGGGCGCTAGCGACGGGGGAGGGTCGTTCTTGACCAGCGCTAATGAGTGACGCCCCCGCAGTGGGTGCATATTTGTAGCCCCAGGTCGTGGGGAGGAAGTTGAGGCGCAGAGCAGGGTCGGCTGGACTATGGAGCCCACACACCTCGCTGTGGGTGTGACTGGACCGGCACGGTCGCTGGCTCCAGGGAGCCGCCTGAGTGCAGGATCCTCGCAGCAGGGGGGCGGTGATGCTTCGGGGGGTGCTGCCCAGCCCCCTCCCCCTCCGCCCCCCGCACTTGTTCATCCGGCTCACGTGACATTGGTTCCCTGCCCCGATCGGCTGGCCGTCGCTTTGCAAGCGACACTGGCTTCCGTCCAAAGCCCATTTCCGGGGTGCTGGGGCGAGGGGACCTCAGCTGTGCGCTGGTGCATCCTGAGCAGCGTGGCTGGGCCAAGGATTCGTGGCTTCCGGGGCCCGACAGGAACGCGGCATCTGGTGCGAGCCTCGGACAGCGCAGGGGGGGAGAGCGTCCCTGAATGACCCCTAGCGCAGAGCAGATAAAGCGTACGCCTTATCGCCATTAAACCACCCCGCCCACGCTCACGCGGAGCCGCGAACAACGCAGCCCAGCCAGCGACCGCAGCCGGAACCCGGGCTCCAGCACAACACACCTGGCAGCTTCCCCCCCACCCCCGCCCCGTTTGCACAGCAGCAGCTCTGCTCAAGGTCACCCGGCGAGTCAGGCACAGAGCCAGCCCGAGGGCCCAGGGACACAGGCGTTGGCTGGCTCGCAGAGGGGAGAAGTTAAACAATAACTTGGGGGCTGGCTGCCAGGAGAGCGCCGCAGCTGCCCAGACGGAGAGTAGGTGTGGGGCGGGGGCAGTGAAGTTGGGTCCATGAGCCACGTCCTCATTCGGGGCAGCGGCTCCTTAATCGTGGTTCCCATCCTCGTTCAAAGACCGAAATCACTTGTAAACTATCCCACCTCGGCGTCAAGGGTTAGAGACGGCGTCAGAGGCCTGCGCTGGGACGGGATACCCATGGCAATGGCTGGTTACTTCATTAGTCGTGAATTAAATGAGCAGATAAAGAACTGGGCTTTGGCGGGCTGTGGGCACCCCAAGGGACACGTCCCCCACCCCTTCCACCGTTCCGCCTTGGAATGCCTGCCGTGACTTCTGTTCAGGCGTGGCCCATGTCACCAGCCCTTTGCTCCTACCCCCCCCCTGTCCCCCCCCAGCACACGGACACCCCTTGGCAGGGCAGACGTTGCGGCAAACCGGAGGGGGAAGCTGCGGATCCCGTGTCTGCAGGCAGAGAGCTGGTGAGTGTTGTGTGTGTGTGTTCTCTGGCAGGGTTGTGTGACGGGGCTGTGGGCCCCTGAACCGGCCAGGCAATTCAGGTCTGTGTGTCTCAGAGAGGGCGTTGGTGCCGGGCCCCTTGGGGCGTTAAACCGAACCAGTGTTTGAAGTCTCGGCGTGACGGTTCCCTCCTGTTCGGGAGGCCGGGAGGCTCAGGCATGGTCCACACTATGAACTGAGACCGACGGAAGCTGCCGTGCCTTACGTCAGCCTAATAATGTCTGCGTCTGTGCTCCCAGGTCCCTTCCACCCACCTACTCACCTGCAATGTCGACTTAATGACTCCGCCACCGTGAGAGGTGAGCGCTTAAATCGACGTGGGTGAGTTGACGGAAAGGCAGTGTAGACGCAGCGTTGTGTAAGTCGACTGAATCGGCCTCCAGGAGGTGTCAGAGAATCATAGAAGATGAGGGTTGGCAGGGACCCCAGGAGGTGTCTAGTCCAACCCCTGCCCAGAGCAGGACCAACCTCAGCTAAACCAGCCCAGCCAGGGCTTTGTCAGGCCGGGCCTTCAAAACTTCTAAGGATGGAGGTTCCCCCACCTCCCTAGGTAACCCATTCCAGTGCTTCACCACCCGCCTAGTGACAAACTTTCTCCTAATATTCAACCTAGACCTCCCGCCCTGCAACTTGAGACCATTGCTCCTTGTTCTGTCACCTGCCACCATTGAGAACAGCCTAGCTCCATCCTCCCTGGAACCCCCTTTCAGGTAGTTAAAGGCTGCTATCAAATCCCCCCTCACTCTTCTCTTCTGCAGACTAAACAAGCCCAGTTCCCTCAGCCTCTCTTCATAAGTCTTGTGCTGCAGCCCCCTCATCATTTTTGTTGCCCTCCGCTGGACTTTCTCCAACTTGTCCACATCCTTCCTGTAGTGGGGGGCCCAAAACTGGACACAATACTCCAAATGTGGCCTCACCAATGCCGAATAGAGGGGAATAATCACTTCCCTCGATCTGCTGGCAATGCTCCTACTAATGCAGCCCAATCTGCTATTAGCCTTCTTGGCAACCAGGGCACACTGCTGACTCATATCCAGCTTCTTGTCCACTGTAACCCCCAGGTCCTTTTCTGCAGAGCTGCTGCCTAGCTCGTCAGTCCCCAGTCTATAGCTGTGCATGGGATTTTTCTGTCCTAAGTGCAGGACTCTACACTTGTCCTTGTTGAACCTCATCAGATTTCTTTTGGCCCAATCCTCCAATTTGTCTAGGTCCTTCTGTCTCCTATCCCTGCCCTCCAGGGTATCTACCACTCCCCCCAGCTTAGTGTCATCTGCAAACTTGCTGAGGGTGCAATCTACCCCATCCTCCAGATCATTAACGAAGATGTTGAACAAAACCAGCCCCAGCACCGACCCCTGGGGCACTCCGCTTGTTGCCAGCTAGACATGGAGCCATTGATCACTGCCCATTGAGCCCGATGATCTAGCCAGTTCTTTATCCATTGTATAGTCCATTCATCCAACCCATACTACTTTAACTTGCTGATAAGAATACTGCGGGCTACAGTGTGACCCGTCCATGCCTAGGGCAGCCACCTGAAAATGCCAAGGTCCGGGCAGGCTGCAAAAGGAGAGCAGATTCTCCCTGCACTGGCGGCTAACGCTGCAGTAAATTCCCCGACCAGTCACAAACAGGGCTTCTGAGCCCCCACACTGGTTATCAAGAAGCTAAAAACAAGACGCTACACAGCTCCCTTTACTGCATTTCAGGCTCCCAATCAGCCACTAGGTCCAGTAAAGAGAGAAGTTATTAAAACGCTATTCCCTTTATCAAAAAGTTCTCCTGACCCCAAGGGGTCAGTCACAGCACCAGATCAATATGAGTTTGGATCTTACCCAAAATCCCACGCTGCCAGCCAATCCTTTAGTGACTAAAACTAAAGGTTTATTGTAAAAGGAAAGAAAGAAAGAAGGTGAGAGGTGTTATCCGATGAAAGCAATCAGATACATACAGATGATTTGAAAGTCCATCTATAACAGTTCTTCAGTAGAATTGTGGAGTTTGCAGGTTACTTTGTATAGTCCCACTGGTGTATGTCCAGTATGTGGAATTGGATGGTCTCAGTCCTTTGTTTCACAGCTCCAGTTGCAGATAAGTTGGTCCGGTAGAAAGCAGGAATGAAGACAACATGGGAGCAGCTGCCTTTTATGTCCCTTTGCCATGCTGCTTGTGGAAATTCCCAGACATAGACACAGACACGACAGAGTCCAGGGTCACCTGGGCAAGTCCTCGTGACTCACAAGGTGTAGCCCCTGAGCTCATTGTACCTTTGAGTTCCCTTAATGGGCCATTATGCTGGTTTATTTGCTGCTGCCGCCTGTCTGGGATTTTGCCCAGAAACACAGCACAAATTGAGAAACAGAGATCTCAAACACAGCCATCACTTCCAATACAAATATGACACATACACCTAAACAATGTCATCATACTTAGCAAATTGTAACCCCTCTAATGGTACCTAATATGGCCTATCTTGTATGAGGTGTTGTAATTTTGCAATATTGATATTAAATCATATTCTGAAAGGTCCCCTAATCCAGACAGTGCCGCAGACCGTATCAACAGCTTTGCTAAAGTCAAGGTATATCATGTCCACCGCGCTCCCCACATCCACAGAAAGCAATCAGGTTGGTCAGGCATGACTTGCCCTTGGTGAATCCATGCTGCGCGTTCCTGATCAGCTTCCTCTTTTCCAAGTGCTTCAAAATGGATTCCTTGAGGACCTGCTCCATGATTTTTCCGGGGACTGAGGTGAGGCTGACCGGTCTGTAGTTCCCCGGATCCTCCTTGTTCCCTTTTTTGAAGATGGGCGCTAGATTTGCCTTTTCCCAATCATCCGGGACCTCCCCCAATGGCCATGAGTTTTCAAAGATAATGGCCAATGGCTCTGCAATCCCATCAGCCAACGCCCTCAGCACCCTCAGCTGCATTGCATCCTGTGATGTTCACAACAAGAGTGCGCAGCTGAGCAGGGTCCATGCTGCTTGGACAATTGCGTACCCGCGGCTAAGCCAGCCTTTCGAAAACAGGCGTGGAAAAGCATGGGTTGTTTGCCGTTGATATCAGGGTAGGGAGGGAGGAAACTGCATCATGGGAGGCTGAAGCCATGTTTTCATTCTCCCTTGCAACAATGTTTTGGTCCCATGAGGCGTTGCAAGCCTGTCCCCAAACTCCCTGCGGCTAGCTGCACTGTGGGGTAGCTGCCCACGGTGCACGGCTGTGTGCATCAATGCAAGCGCTGTTATTGAGATGCCCTCCACCGACACACTGAGCATGGTGTGGACACGCCCAACTGCCTTCATTACTGTGGCTGCTGGATGTCGACTTAAATTAAGTCGATTAAAATTTGTAGTGTAGACCTGCCCCTAGTTGATTGCCAGGCGAAGCGGAGTGGCAAATGGGGTGAGTTTCAGTGGGAGCATAGAGAGAGAGAGTCTGGGTCCTGTTCTAGATACGGCTCTGCCCCAGGTAACAGATGAGCAGGGTGAAGAAACAATTTCTCGATGTGCCTGGGATGTGCTAGGTTTTCCTTTTTGCTGGAAGCCAGACTAGCTTTCCAGGCTCTGAAATGCAAGCCGGTGGCCAGACTGCAGGAGAGAAAATACATCGTCTGGAAGCGGCATTGTGAAACGTCTGAGAAAATGAAGACTTCTTGGCCACGCAGATTTGGAATTCAGTGTCATGGAGACCACAGGGGGGAAGGATCGTCAGTAATGGAATGGGAGAGAATAAAAACCAAGGAAGCCAATACACGAGTTGTGACCAAGAGGGGACAGAGGGCCTGGAGGAATTCAGCCTGGGCTAGTAGCAGCAAAACAATGTCAGATACCCGGCTAGGCAACTAGAGAAGAACCTGTCTCCGGCGGAAGGGAAAAGAAAGTTACAGGGTATGTACGTGATGGGAGTCCTTGCCATGTGAAATAGACAGCACTCAAGAAAGGTTCTTCAACCATCCTAAGAACGCAAAAACTCATCATTGGCAACACCATATTAAGATGAGGGGACAGAGAACTCAGCTAGGGACACAAGGACCATAGGACGGTGCGCTGTCTCCTTGGAGTGAGTATCTGAGACATAACCGCAAGATTAGACAGGATGATGAAGTTGACTGATGAGTCTCGACCGATGATGATACTCATTGGAACCCAGGGCACAGAATCGCCGGGAGCCACCCAGGTTGTAGAAGACCTTGGGCACCTTGGAAGGAAGAGGAAGAAAAGGAAAGTCCAGGGGATCTTCTCAGAGATTCTACAGTGAGTGAGTGAGAGAAGGGAGAAAATACCGGAGATAAACTGTTGGCTGCGTGACTGGTGTGAGGCTGAAAGTGCTGGTTTTGTGGAACATTACTCCACGTGCCCGTAGGAGAAGGAGCTAGCTGCACAAAGGGGGTGGCCCGTACCTCCCAGTTAGAGGGGCTAACCTTCTTGGCTGGAGACCATCTGGAGCTGCTAGGAGGGCATTAAACTACCAACGTAAGGGGAGGGTGCTAAGGAGGGAAATGCGGCATAAAACTCAAACCCCAGGTGCCCTCAACACATCGAATTGCTGCAGCAAAGAGCGTGAAGAGAAGACGTTTTTCAGATGCTTCTCTACAATGCTAGGAGTCTGGATAACCAGTAAGAGGAACCAGAAATTCTCACTGAGGAGAAAAAAAGTAATTTAACTAGCATTACGGAAACCTGGTGGGACCATTCTCTTGACTGGTTAGAACCTGTTTAGGAGGAATCTAGTGGGTAAAAAGTGTGTGTATGTCTACATTAAAGACACCGGAGAAATCCTTTCAGCTGCCTCTCTCTAGCTCTTTTCCGAAAGGGCCGGCAACCGAAGGAATGGAACTCCATTCTCCAGTGGACGTTCGGAATTAAAGAGGAAAGGAAGTGGAGAGATTCTAGCCACAGCTCGAGTTCTCCAAGTTCCATTCGAGCCATATTGTCTCGCAGTCACAGCAGCACTAAAGACGCCGGTTGGTGGAAGTAACTGTAGTGTATAGAAATAGGACAGCATTTCTTTACGCAGTTTGCGGGTGCTCTAGGGGTTCTCTCTGGTTTAGAAGCCATCAGAAGAGTAGCTGTGTGCATTAAACTCGGCCTTGTGTTTGCACGGAGTTAACAAACACGTGGGAGCCAACTGTGCAAGGAGCAAAGACCCAACACAACTCATAACCACGGTTGTTTGGTAGACGCTGTAGCACACACGTTTGGATAACCTGAGCCATTTTTCCTATTCTTGTTTGATCGAACACCAAACCGAAGCGCCTGTAAACCTCTTCATTTGTAACCAACTTATAACTTCCGGCAAACCATGGCAGCTGGATTTACAACAGACTGGCCAGCTGTCCATGCCCAATTGTAGGTTTACTACAAAAGAAAACACACACAAAAATCTGACAGCAAATGTCAGAGCAGAAATCAAGGTTCCTGTCCTCAGCTCTTCATAACAAAATAGCGGTTGCAGGGACGTGTGGCCCCAGGCGTATTTGCCACGCGCAGTCAGTCAGCCCCCCAGCTCCTTATGCGAGCCCCACGGACAATGTGGAAGTGGGCGGGGGGTCTGATATGGGGCCGCGTGTTGTACAGAACAAAGATGTGGCTCATTCCAGCTCCTTCAGACCAGGCTATTGGCCACGGGACACGTCAGCGGGGGTGACCCAACACTTACTTTGGCACGTATGGCCCGTCTAAATCCAGCTCCGTGCTGGAGTCTTTCATTAATGAATAAAGAGCCATTTAAATGCTCATCACAGTCCAGCGCCCGTTTGGTGCACGTCCCAGCGAAGCACTGCTCTGTTACCGTATGGTACAGCAGTATTGGCCTTCGGCTGAGCAGCTGGGAATAAAGAGCCGACTTCAGCCTGATAAGCAGAGGGGGGTGGGAAGCAGCAGCAGCCCCCCCTCCCCCCGCTCTGCCCCCACTTGCTGGGCCCTTTGGATGCAGGATGCAGCCAGGGCAGACACACTCCCCCCCGCCCTGTTACAAAGGTTGGCTTTGCCCATGCGTGTGCCTGGCATCCTGCACGGGGAACATAGCTCACGCATGTCGGTGCCGTGTGTGTCATGAGATCCTGCCGTGCTGGAGCTCCCGGGCTCCCTAGTGCTATGTGTGAGAGGCAGGAGCTGGGTGGGGCAGCTTGGCTATGGGGCGCAGGAGGGTCAGGAGGCAGCGGGTGGGAGGATGGGGGCAGAGGCTGCATGGGGAAAGAAGGTGAGGTCTGGGGGGCAGGGCTTCTGTGTGGGGAAAGGGGCAGGGCGTGGGGGGCAGGGCAGGTATCTGTGGGGGGGCGGGGTGCATGTGTAGGGCAGGATGCGTGGTGGAGGGGCAGGTCTGGAGAGGCCAGGGTCTTTGTGGGGGGATATGTGTGTGGGCAGGTCTTGGGGAGGGGAGAGGGTAGGGAGGAGCAGGGGCAGGGTCTTGGGGGCAGGGTATCTGGGGGAGCAGGTCTCGGGGGGCAGGATGTGTGTTTGGGGTGAGCAGAATGTGTGGGGGGCAGGGCAGGGTGTGTGTGGTGAGCAGGGTGTGTGTGTGGGGTGAGCAGGGTGTGTGTGTGGGGCGGGGCAGGGTGTGGGGAGTAGGGGATGTGGGGGGGCTGGGGGCGTGAGGGGGTGAGCAGGGTGCGTAGGAGGCGGGGGGGGGCAGGGCAGGGTGTGGGAGGGGCAGGGTGTGTGGGGGGGCGGGGAGGGGAGGGGAGGAGAGGGCAGGGCAGGGTGTGGGGGGGCGTGGGGGGGCAGGGTGTGGGGGGCGGGAGGGGTGGGCAGGACAGGGCAGGGTGGGGGGGGGGGGCGGTGCCGGTCTCCCTGCCCGCCCCCAGGCGGTGCGAGCTCGCCGGGCGGAGCGGAGCGGAGCGGACCGGGGGGAGCCGAACTTTGCGCTGCGGGCGGGCGGGGGCTGCGCTAAGCCCGGCCCCCGGGCGAGCCGAGCCGAGCCGAGCCGAGCCAGCGGCGCTCTCCTGCCTCGCCCAGCGCCAGCGCGGCCGGACAGCGGGCGGCGGTAAGGAGAGCCTGCCCCACGCCTGCCCCACGGGGCCACCCTGGCACCCCCCGGGTCCCGCTGCGGGGTCTGTCCGGGGCTGCCCAATGAACGGGGAGCGGGGAAACTGAGGCACAGAGAGGGCACGGGACCTGCTTCCCCTCCAACCCTTGGAGACCCCTTCCATCGCAGAGCAGGGCACAGAACCCAGGCATCCTGGCTCCCAGCCCCCCCCTGCTGTAACCACTAGACCCCCCCTCCTTCCCAGAGCTGGGCACAGAACCCAGGTGTCCTGGCTCCCAGTCCTGATGTCACCCCCCAGCAGGCGTTCCCAGCAGGATGGAGGTGGGGGCTGGGGGGGCTGCCCCGCCTGCAGACCTGCCCTCTGATGCAGCAGTGGGGGCTGTGTATGCAGCTGGGAAATGGGGCTGGCTTCCCGGCTCGCCCCCCCAAGTGCTGTGACCCTCGGCTGCCTGCAGGGGCTGTGGGGGTGCAGCTACCAGGCAGGGGGATTCCCAGGGATCGACCCCTGGGTGCTGGCGCAGCCCTTCGGAGCAGGGCCCTTGCTCCTTCCTGTTGGGAACGGCACCTCTTGGGGTGCCCACCCCAGTGCTTTCAGTGGCAGGGCCTGGAGGAAATTCTGGCAGCTCGGGTCAGGTTTTCAGAGCGGAGCAGCTGCTGGGGAGATTCCCAGGGGCAAATCCTCAGCCTGGTGCCCAGCAGGCTGGCTCCTGCCCTCAGTGGCTAAGGGGGGCAGGCAGTGTGTACCTGGGGGCTCATCTTAGTCCCTTAGGGATCCCCTGTTATTTGTGGGGTCTGTCTCTAGCCGACAGGGAGGGGGGCAGGGAGAGGGCGCTGGCCCTGCCACTCAAGCGCACACCTCGCACATCCTTTGATCCCTGACCCACAGGGCTGCCCCAGCCATCTGCCCCTGGGAGGAGCTAATGCCCCACATGTAGGGCAACTGCCCTGAAGGGGTTAATTGGGCCCAGCCTGGAACCAGGGTGTTTCCAGATAAAGCGTGTGACTGCTCTGCTGGATTCCCCCATGAGCAAGGGAGGGCTGCGGGGATTGGCCGGGGTAGCTGGGGCCATCTTCTAGCCGGGAGAGGGCATCTCTGGAGCCCGTGGGTTGCCAACCGGCCGTAAATTGACGGACAGTCAGTACAAGAATGTACAATTTGAACACTCCCCGTAAACCCGCAAATAACTGCCAATGTCCGTGCCACTGGGCAGCGCTAAACCCGAGTGTATGGTGACATGGGTTGTTGCCGTTCAGAATCAGGGCTGGTATCGTGAAATGACACTGACCAGGACTTTCTCCGTTTCCTGTGTTTTCCTATTGCACACGCCCAAAGAACCCGCTTGATCAATTAACTGCAGCTCCAAGAAGTGCGCCATTCCGAAGCCCTGGGTGCAGCACAGTGCACGTGAGTACACACGGCGGTGACAGTGGTGTGTTGTTTGCGGGGTGTGTAGTGATGGCAGGGAAAGTTACCGGGTCAGTACAAAAAAATCAACGGCAGATCGTCATGTCAGTCAGAATTAAAATGCAAGGTTGGCAGCCAGCAAGGGAGCATGACACTCAGGGCAAGAACCTTGGCGGGGGGCCCTGGAGGGGAAATGGGAACCAGGCCCCCCAGCAACCTGTTAATGGGGTGCCAGGGGAATCACATACCCCAGCACCGGTGTTGCTTTGGTGGGTTATGGGGACCAGAATCAACCGAACCCTCTACCTGGGGATCTTCCGCTTCAGAAGCCGCTCAAAGGTCATGGGCGAGGCAGGTTTGGGCGCGGCTGCCCCTGGGGTGGTGGTGGGGGGGGGGGGCGGCAAACTCAGCCCTTCCTTTGCATTTCGTGGTTTTGTTTTGTGCAAACCACCAATGCACAGGAGCAGCCCGCAAACCCGGCAAGCTGGTGTGGGGCCCGCAGGCTCGTCCACCCCGCGCGGGCGGCCCCTGGGAACGGGAGGCTGCTGGGAAAGAGGGTGATGGCCGCTGCCCCTGCTCTGTAGTGTTAGTGTGACGGGCTGCCCCACGCCTGGCCTGCCCCTGCCCTGCAGCCTGTACCCCGTGGCCCCACTCCTCTTTGTTCTCCCCCACCAGGAAGCAGCAGGTATTTAAATTTCTCCCCTGCGTTTCCTGCTGGCTCCGTGCCCTGCTGGCTCCGTGGCCCTCTCACACCGCTTCTCTGTTCCGGGAGCCTGGCCCTGCCGGCCGTGCCTGAGCCCTGCTGAGGAGCCCCATTGCCAGACCCTCACGCCCCGACGCCGAGGAAGGCCAGGAGCTGACTGCGCCCCCAGAGCCGCGTGTTCCCCTCCCACCCCTGACGGCCCGTGGAGCTGCCCCAGCGTCCGGCCCAAGCCCCGGCTGAGGATCTGCTCCCAGGATGGACCTGAAGAACCTCTCGCAGCCGGAGTACCAGCCGGAGCCAGTGCCCCCCGAGGGCAGCTTGCCCGGCCTGTCTGCCATGGTGCACTCCTTCCTGGGGCTGGTGCAGCCCAACGCCTTCCCAGCCGGTAAGAGCATGGGATCCCCCCCCGCCTCCCTCTCACTCTGGGTTTCTTTTCCTGCTTCCCGGCATGGGGCGGGGCAGGACAGGTGGTTTCAGCCCCCAGGCATTGAAGCGTGGAGCAGGGAAGGGTCAGACCCGGGTTACTTGGGTCCCTGCAGAATCCAGTTTGAAGAGCTGCTTTCAGCGCCATCCGCACGCGTTGTCCCTCTGCTCCCGGCCCCGTGTGTCCCCACGGCCCCCAGCGCTGCGTTCGCCAGAGCCGTGCCTGCCACCCTGGCGTTCTCTGCTCAGCAGCTCGGCAGCCCTTTAGCTGAACGTGTTCTCACGGGAGGCAGCGTGGGGCTCCGGGCTGGCGGGAGGATTCCTGGGTTCTACGTCTGGCTCTGCCGCTCGCTTGCTGGCTGAGCGTGGGCCGGTCACTCCGCTGCCCCGTGCCTCAGTTTCCCCACGTGTGCAAAGCGCTCTGAGATCTATGGAGCGCATTGAGCCCGAAGGCAGCACGCACCAGCAGCTCTGCATGCAAGGTGGTGCAATGCGGAGGGCAGCTAACAGACGGAAGGGCTGTGGTGTGGATTACAGCATCCGGGGGAGGCGATGCAACCTGGTGGGTCCCACGACAGTGAACGGTTTATTTCTGATTGGGCAATCCGCTGCCTCTTGGAGGGGACATGGCGGGGGGGCTGGGAGGAGGCCATGACAGGGGCCAGTGGGGAAAAGTTTGGGGTAGCGGATGAAGGAGGCAATGTTGGGGTCATTGATGGGAGATGGGGCAGAGACCCAGCTGGGGTGGAGGATGCGCCTCAGCCAGACTCTCTCTGCCCCACCCAACGCGCCTCAGGCCTCTGCGCTCAGCCCCAATCCCCTCGTTCTCCGTGGGCTGTGGAGGAAGTCCTGAACGCCTGCTCACCGCTAGCGACCACGTCTGCCGCGGGACTGGTGCACAGAGTGTTAACAAATAAGTTGCGTGACACATGTACCCAGACTCCGCGTCACCCATTTCACCGGCAGGGCCTCGAGATCCACTCCCACTTGGCGGGGGGCTCGGTAAAGCCCTCGGGGACCCAGTCTAGATGACAGGCTGGCCCCGCAGCCCTTCTGCTTTGACTGGGGCCTGCGGGCTGGGGCCCGACAGCCGTGTCAGGCGGACGGTGGTGCTGGCGTCTGGCCCTGAGGGGTGAACTCCGTTGTGCTCTGAGACTGAGCCGTGTGTGTGTGCGGGGCAGCGATCGGGGCCTTCCTGATTATTGCGTGTGGCAGCGCATTGTTTAACTGTGTCAATTCAAAGAAAGAGGGAAACAGGGAGGAGGCAAAATCTGCAGGCGACACAAAACTACTCAAGATAATTAAGTCCAAAGCAGACTGCGAGAATTACAAAAGGATCTGACAAACCCCGGTGCCTGGGCGACACAGCGCGTGCAGCGGTGCTGTAGCCAGGTGGGTCGCAGGGTATCAGAGAGACGAGGTCAGTGAGGCAACAGCTTTTATTGGACCCACTTCTGTGGTGTCCTGCCACACGAAGGGGCAGTAAAAGATGTTACCTCACCCACCGTGTCTCTGGGCGACAGACTGGCCGATGAGAGTCACTGTTGGTAAGTGCCAAGTTATGCATCTCGGCAACCACAATCCCAACGTACATCGAAAACGATGCGACCTAAATACGCTCAGTAAAGAGACCGTGGAGTCATGGGGGGAAGTTCTCTGCAAACATCCACTCAATGCGCAGCAGCGGCCGGCGGAGATAATAGCACGTTAGGAGCCACGAGGAAAGGGGCAGGTAATACGACAGAAACGATCACAAAAGCGCTATGGCAAACGCCTGGTCCGTGCACACCGTGAGTAGTGCATGCAGCTCTGGGCACCCCAGCTCAAACGAGCTCAGTTAGAAGAGGGAGAAGTACAGAGGAGGGCAACAGAAATGCCTGGGCGTGGAACAGCTTCCAGCTGAGCAGAGATGAATAAGAGCGGGGCTGGTCGGTGTAGAAAGGAGACGACTAGGGGGGATAGGGGAGAGGGCTATAACGTCATGCCTGGGGTCTGCAGAGTGAATAAGGAAGCGTTATTTAGCCCTTCCCATAGTGCAAGAAGCAGGGTTTCACCTGACAGAGTGACTAGGCAGCAGGTTTAAAAGGACCAGCAGGCAGGGCTTCTTCAGACAGCGCACAGTCACCCTGCGGGACTCGTTGCCAGGGGATGCTGTGAAGGCCAAAAGCATAAGTGGGTTCAGAAGAGAATTAGCTGAGTTCTTGGAGGCTAGGGCCAGCAATGGCTATTAGCCGGGATGGGCAGGGTGCAAAACCCTGCTCGGAAGTGTCCCTAGCCTGCGTTTGCCAGAGGCTGGGAGTGGGCGACGGGCTGGCTCACTCGATGATTGCCCTGTTCTGTTCATTCCCTCTGACACACCTGGCACTGGCCACTGGCGGCAGACAGGATCCTGGGCTAAATGGACCCTTGGTCTGACCCCGTCTGGCCCTTCTGCCAGGACCGGGCTCCTCTCTGCAGAGCCTGAGCTGAGTTTGGGTCGGTAGGTCCTGAGGGGAGCAGCCAGAGTGGCACTTTCCGCCAGGAACAGAGCAGTTGGTTGCGGGCTTTGCAAGCCATGCTGGAAGCAGCCGGGAATCTTTCGTCTCTGGGTGTGGGACTCTCCTGCCTGCCCCGAACCGTGCAGGAAGCGCAGCGTGGTGACAGACGACCAGCCCCTGTCAAAGCACAGAACTGGGAGCCAGGACTCCTGGGTCCCATTCCACACCCACTGCGTGACCCGGGCTGAGTCGCATGCGGCCGATTTTTCCAAAGCGTCCACTGAATCGGGGCGCCTGGGGCCTGATCTCCAGAGGTCCGAGCACCCGCCGGTCCTGCTGGACAGAGATGGGCTTGTGGGGGCCCAGCCCCTCTGAGACTCAGGCCCCTTTGAGGGGTCTCAGGTTGGGCACCCGAGGTCCGTGGCCGTTTGTGAAAATGTTGGCCTTGGACTCTCTGTGCCTCGGTTGCTCTGCTCTGTAAAATGGGGATAATGCCCCTTCCCCGTTCGCAATGTTTGTTGTGCGCCCGGGTGTCAGCCGGTGCTGGAGAGAGGGATCTGCTCTTGTGGTGTGCCAAACCGGGCTGAGGCTAGTGGGTGCTTGGTTGGCGGACGGTGCAGGAAAACCTGCTGGGGGCCGGCAGGCACTGGGGTTGCTGATTTTTTCCTGTGAGCCAGTGCCCCGGAGGGACCGTCTCTCAAAGGAGATGTAGCACCATGGTCCTGGCTGCCTGTGGTCAGCGGAGAGCCCAAGGCGGGTAGCCCTGGTGTCTGCCCCGACTGGTTCGTGCAATTATGGTCCCCCTGCAGCACCCACTGCAGACTGGTTTCCCTTTCGCTTCCGGCTGCTGGCTGCTGTTAAACAGCTGCCGTGTCCCACCCCCGAGGTGGCTGCACTTCAGTGCCAGGTGGAGTGATGGATGCACTTCCTTTGTAAAGCACTCTGGTTCCCATACATCGCACAACCACCTCCCCGTCCGGGCCGGCCCCCTGCTCTGTGGAGCGCCTGAGGTGCTTTTGTGCACTCCCTTTGCCTCCCCTGGGTTTGTGTTTCCTTGTCACCCCCCTTTAAGCTTCTGTTTGTTTGGGAGTGTGCAAACAAGCCGCCTGATTCTCGGCAAGGGCCACCTGACTTGTTTGATTTCATGGTTTGTTTCCTGCTGCCACCCAAGTGAGCCGATGCCGGGTTCGGCCCTGGGGAGGTTGCAGAATGCAGGGGCGGGTGCTCGGGGGCGTGTGCAGGAAGCAACTAAAGCGGAGGGATAAGTGGGACTCGGGGGTGAATTTGAGAATGGGCGTCGCTATGGGGCTGGGGTGAGGCGAGGGGAAAGCGGGGCCATGGGAAGGAAAACAGCGGGACAGGGAGGCGTGTGGGCGGGCATGCGTTCCTGCAGATAGGAACTAGAGCTGGGGATGGGCCGGAGCCCCACAAACGCCCAGCGGTGCCTGGATCTCTGGAAATGCCTCACTGGAGAACGTCCTGTCCCCCCAGCTGTGCCCCGGCAGGGTGGAGTCCCTGGCACCCACGCCCGGCCCGGGTCTGCGCACCAGCCTCTGGGGGGCAGGCTGTGCCAGCGGGGGCAATCGCCGCCCAGCGTGGCCGGGGGGGCACGATTCCCGCTGCCGACCTCAGCTTTCTGTGTAGGGGCAGATGGCGCCTCCCAGTCCCTGCCGCACTGTAATGCCCGGGCAGCGCCAGGTCAGCACTGACGGCCAGGGGAGAGCGTCCCCGCTGGACCCCGCCCCTGCCCTGCAGCCTGGCGCCCCTGCTGGGCCCTGCCCCCCACTGAGTCCCACCCCCGCTCCCAGAAGCGCCTGCCTCTTTCTCAGGGTGCCCCTTCCAGACAGACCCTGCCCCTGAGCTCCTGGTGGTGGTGGTGGTGGGGTGCGACCAGGACCAGCTGGAGAAGTGGGCGTGGCCGGGTGTGGGGGGCCCTGCTGTCAGGGGAGGGACCTGGGGGGCAGTGCTGGCTCGTGGTGACAGGGCTGGCTCAGACTCGCCTGGGCCAGGCCAGAGACGCTGCAACCAGGGCCTGAACCCTGGACCCAAGAGCAGTTGAGAGCCAGGGGCTGTTTTGTCAGGACCCCGGGAAATTGGGGGCTGGGAGCCGGCTCTGGCTGAAGCCCAGCCCATGCCCAGGGTGCCCGGCTCCCACCGATGGGCTGTCAGAGCTGGGCTCCCGGCCAGGCTGGAACTCCCGGGCACCTTGGCGGGGTAGGGGAGGCCGGGCTCTTCCCGCGGTTGCCGCCTCCCTCTCTGGCTGGCTGGTGCACTCCCAGGGTCCGCGGGCTGGGCTGCCCCTGTTCTGCCCAGGGCTATGGGGCAGGCGCCCGGCGGCTCTGTGCATGCTGCAGCTCGCTGGTGCCGAGGTCATGCCAGGGCCGCACCAGCCGAGGGAGGGACTGTGCCGTGGTTCCCGGGTTCATCCCAGCTCCTGCCAAAAGGGAGATCAGTGGGTGTGGGGGGAGGTCGCTGGGGTCACCCCCTCAGCAGGGTCCCAGGCGTCCCAGCCCGGACATCGACCCTGCAGTTTCACAGCCCCGAGGCAGCTGAGCCGGGCCAGCCGTGAGTGTTTCAGTGCGTGGTAGACGTAGCTGGAGAGGCATCTCTTCCTGCAGACCCTGCCCCAGCGCAGCTACGAGTTCCTGGGCTCGAGGCGGGGGTCGCTGGCTGAATTCTTGGGCCTGGTTGAGGCGGGGGGGGGGGGGGGAAAGGGAGGGGCTCAGCAGGGTCCCTTTGGGCCAGGGCGTTTCGGGGGCTGCCAACTCCCCTCTCTGCTCCTGTTTCCCCAGAACTCCTCACGAACTTGATCCAGCGGAAAGTTGAGATTACAGAGCCCGTCGTGTACAAGGAGGTAGGGCCCGAGCGGGGTCACGGGGCAGGGCCCCCATAGGCACAGAGGGGTAAGGTCGCTGCCAGGGCCCAGTGGGGTCTCTGCGGTCAGCCCGGCCCCAGCTGATGCCCCTGCTCCCCCTCCCGTGATGCCATCCATGCTACATCCTCAGACAAAGGGGCAGCGGGGCTGGGGTGCTTTGTAAGAGTGCGGGCGGAAAGCCCAGCAGTGGCGGGGACTCCTTTCTGCCCCCCCAAATCCTCCCTCCTTCCCTTCCTGTCCTGTCCTGCCGCGCAGTGTTAAGCGCTGACGTGTTCCGCCCCAGAGGTGGCTGCATTTCAGGGGCGGGTAGGGGGGCTGTGAGGGATGCCAAGGGCCGTGGGTGCTGCTGGGATGGAAGTTGCTAGTGCTCGCTCTCTCGCCCTAGGTGCTGCTTTATGAAGTGGGTTTCCTGGTCTGCACGGCCATCGGGGTCCTCTTCATCATCCTCGTGCCCCTGGTCGGCTTCTGCTTCTGCTGCTGCCGCTGCTGCGGGAACTGCGGGGGGAAGATGTACCAGAAGCAGGGCAAGCACACCAGCTGCCGGCGCCGGGCGCTCTTCGTCTCGGTGCTGCTGGTCACCGTCCTCGTACTGTGAGTGCCGCGCCCCGGGCCCCTCCAGACGCTCCCCCACCGGGCCCCCAGCAGGGCGGGGGCTGCCCCCAGCGAGCACCTCCGCGGGGCCTTATTTCAATGGGCAGCCCGAACCACGCGGGCTTTGGCCGTGCTGCCCGGCCGTGTGTCGCTGGCCCCTGTAGGGGTGCAGTTACCCCTGTATATTGGGGGGCAGGTTGGCAGGGGCCCAGGATGACCCTGCATTGCACCCCTTCTCCCACCCGAGCTAGGCAGATCCCTGGGTCGGCCCCGTCCACGGGCCAGCCTGGCCGGTCATCTCTTCTCAGATGGCAGGGTGGCCTGGGCCGGCGGCTCGAAACCCCCCTAGGTCACCCGACTGCGATATTGTTGTTTTCCTGCCACGCAGCGGGTGCCCCGGAGCCTGCGGGCAGGGGAGCCCTGGCGGGTTTCTCTGTGCGCCGAGGCCGGGGATCCCAGCCAGGGGATGTTCTCCTAGCGCCAGCCGCCCGTTGCAGGGGGTCCTGCTCCCCCGGGGGCTGAGGTTCTGTCTGCAGAGCAGCTGGGACAGGAGACCCAGCTCCCTGGAGCCAGGAGACGCCTTTGGGTGGGGAGTGGCTGGGCGCAGTCACCCCGGGAGCCCAGATGCAACGGGGAGGGGCAGATGCCTCCGCCTGCGGGGAGGGAGAGCTGCTGGGAAAGCAGGCAGGCCAGGCAGCCAGGAGGGCCCTGCCAGGAAGCCCCCATTGTTCGCAGGAGCAGATTCCTGCCGCGGGACAAAAGGCCGGAAGTCACTGGGAGTTGCCCGTCACCGGGTGAGTTCAAGCCGTGGTCAGAGTGTTCCAGGCCACGGTGGAGCCAGCGCCTCAGAATCAGCTAGTAGCCAGGAATGGGGGGACAGCCCCCCGCTCTCCCAGTGAGCGTGAGCAGCAAGGCGAGGCTGGAGCAATGGCCCGGGAGCTGGGGGGATCTGGCGCTTGTAGCTGGGGCCCGGCCAGACTTGCTGGGGCAGGTCGCTCCCTTGTGCCTCAGTTTCTCCATCTCGGTGTCAGGGAGGGGCCGAGGAGGAGTTGCAAAGGGGCCATGGGGGGGCCAGGTTGGGGGCCTAGCTCCACTTTGGGGGAATCCCAGCAAGAGCCCCTTGGAAGGGGGAAAGGTTCTAGAAGTGCTGCCGTGGAGTGGCTAGCCGTGCTGCCCCCTGCTGGGCAGGATCAGAGCTGCTAATCTGTGTGTCATAGGCTCCGTACGCTGTGGCGATTCTCCATGAGCTCAGCTGAGTGGGGATGCTCTGTTAGCCCCGCCGGGGCGGTGAGTTCGCCGGCTCAGTGTGTGCAGCTCGGTGACCCCCCAGGTGTGTGACGGTGCCGGTTCTAACCTCCCTCAGACGCTGGGTGCAGACCCTCAGCGAAGGGGGGGTCGGATCCGAAGGAAGCTGCAGGGCTGGTGTGTTCGTTGCGAGCCCTGCTTTATGCTGTCTCGTTGGCTATGCTCCCTCACTCCCAAGCCAAGGGTGGACCTCGCCAGGGGGGAAACCGAGGCACAGTGAGGGGGCACAGCGAGGCCGGGGAACGGAACCCAGGAGTCCTGATCTCGGAGCGCTGGACCGCATGGCCGTGAGCAGGCCCCGCTGTGCGTGGACTGTCTGGGGGCCCAGCACGCGCAGCTCAGGTCCACCCCAGGTCTCCAGGGGCTGATGCTGCCCCCACTCCCTTTAAACCTTGTCCCAGGGCCGGGAACGTCTGCGCTTTCATCAGCAACAACCGCGTCTCCCGCGCCGTGAACAGCAGCTTCGGGACCATCAACGCCACGCTGGACAACCTGCGCACCTTCGTCGGCGCCATCCCCCAGGTACGCCCGGCGCTGCCCCCTGGCCAGCCTGGGGGGGGTGCCCAGCCGGGAGCCCCCCAGCCCTGCCAGGGGCCCGCGTTTGCCCTTTGCTGCTGTGGCTGGCCCGTGTTCACCCCCTTCTCCTGGTCCCCGCAGCAGGTAGACGTCATCATTGCTACCAGCGACGTGCCGGTCGGCCGGGTCAACAGTAGCCTGCAGAGTGAGTCTGTGCGCGGGGGGTTGGGGGGGCTGGAGGAGGCCGAGGCCCTGGGGACCCGGCTCCGAGAAGGAATGGGGGACGCGTGGTCCGATCGGCCTAGCAGGATCCTGACTGGCCACCTGGGCTAGCCCTGCCCCAGTGCTCAGAGCCCCACGGAGCAATGGGGGGGGGGGGCGGTTGGCCTGCCCAGGGCTCTGTTCCCTGCCTGTCTGGCCCTATCACAGAGCCCGGCATCTATGGGCCCTATAAGCCTCTTCCTCCCTGCTGCTGGGGGCGCTGGCTGGGCACCAGCCCCGTCCCGGGGCAGCCCAACTACCCCGCCAGGCTCTCACCCGCCTGCCCCTCCCCTCCCTCCTGGCTCCTCCAACCCCCCCCCCCGCCCGCCCCAAAGCCCTTCCACCGGGGCACGGCCCCCTCCAGCCCAGCCAGGGTCATTCTCCCCGTCAGGGAGCCAGCAGGGCAGTGCGGAGGAGGAAGGAACCCAGGAGTCCTGGCTCCCAGCCCGTCCTCTCCCAGGACTGTGGCGTGAGCTCCAAGGACTGTTCTGCCCCCCTGTCCATCCTGTGCATGCCCACGCTGCGGGCGGCTGCCAAGGGGCAGGGGCTTAGCTCTCCGGGCTGGAGGGGGGCTCGGGACCGGCTGGGCCTGAGCTGACCACGCTGCCCCCTTCTCCGCAGACATCGGCCCCATCCTGGGGGGCAGGATCGTCTCTGAGCTGGGAGACGAGGCCTACGGGGCGCTGGGCTCCGCCACGCGCCTGCTGGAAGGTACCGGCCCGGGGCTGCGGGGTGGGAGATGGGGAGCCCCCATGCACGGCCCCTTTGCCCCCCCATTAGAGCTGCCCCCCCAGCATCCGCTGAGAAGGGACGAGCCCCAGGGCAGCTCAGGGAGAGGCGGTGAGGGGGGAGGCCTGGGGGTGTTTGGTGGGAAAGCGCTGGCTTGGGGGGGCATGGGGCAGCGCCAGGGGGACACTCGGCAGCGTAGACCCTGCCCCCACAGCTGAGGGGCCTGGGGAATCCCTGGAGCCCAGGGACCCTCTGCCCTGGGCATTGAGGGGCTGGCCGGGCAGCAGCGTGGACTGGAGAAGCAGCGTCCTGCCCCGTTAACCATCCCCTGGGATCCCCCCGATTCACCGTCGCCCCAAGGGCCTGGGCAGTGCCCGCACCCCGCACCTGGCCTGCCCTGGGGCACAGGGAGCCCTGTCCGGCCCCACGCCTGCAGCGTGAGCAGGGTGGGCGTGACCAGGCTGGCAGCCCTGGGACCCTGGTCCTGCTAGCCCCATCCTCGGCCCAGGCCCTCCTGGGGGGGCCAGCTCAGCCTCACCAGCCCCTTGTCTCACCTCATCCAACCCCACAAGTCCGTGAGGTGCCAGGGGGCAGCACCCCGGGATCCCCGGGGCTGGGGCAGGGTGCAGACGGGACGAGGACTGAGTCCCTCGCTCTGCCCCCTCCGCCCGCCCCAGTGACAGACCTGGTGCAGAGCCAGCTGCACGCCGTGAACGATTCGGGCCAGCGCCTGCAGCAGCTGCAGGGGACGCTCAGCCAGAACCTCAGCCGCCTGCAGGTGCAGATCAACCGGACCCTGCAGGCCTGCGGCGCTCCCTGCTCCCAGGTGTCCGTCAGCGGCCTGGCCTTCGCCGCTGACTTCGGCACGGTGAGGCCAGCACGTGGGGGGCTGGGCGGCGTGTGGGGCTTGGGGGGCGTAGGGGGTGCAGGGTGGCGTGGGGGCTGAGGGGCATGGGGGGCTGGATGGGTGCAGGGATGCAGAGCGGTGTGGGGATGAGTGGGGGTGCACGGGGGGCTGGATGGAAGGCAGGATGGTTTGGGGGCATAGCGGGTGCAGGGTGATGTGGGGGCTGGGTGGGTTCACGGGGACGGGGGGCTGGAGGGACAGTAATCTCCCCCAGGTGGAAGTACCCCCCCCCCCAAACACCCCCTGACCTGCCCGCGTGCGCAGACATGGGCCCACGTGTGCCCCGCACGCACCGTCCCGCCCCTGTGCTGGTGCGTCCACAGCGAGGCCCACGGCGCTGCCTCGCCCCCCCGCGCCAGCCCTGCCCTGTGACCCCCACGCTCCTTTTCTCCCAGGTCCCGGACGTCAGCAGCCAACTGGAGCTTCTGGGTAACCTGTCCAGCGCCAACCTCAGCGCCACCCTCCAGCAGGTACGGCGGGGACTGTCGGGGGCCCGTCCCTCCCCGG
The DNA here is from genome assembly GCF_026122565.2 of Emydura macquarii macquarii. Lineage (NCBI taxonomy): Eukaryota > Metazoa > Chordata > Testudines > Chelidae > Emydura > Emydura macquarii. The sequence continues at coordinate 11,218,747 of NW_027133829.1, read as the reverse complement.
CGCGTGGGGCTGGTCTGCAGGGGCATGGCAGGCTCTCCCCGACCCCAGGGTGTGGCATGGCCGAGGGGAGGGACCCAGCCCCTGGCACAGCCTGGGTCCCCGCGCCGGGGCAGTCGGGCGCGCTCGGACGGGGGCACGGGGACCCAAACCGCTGACGCTGCGTGGGAGATGCCTAATGGGCTGGCCGGGCGTCCGCTCCCACCTGAGCTGGAACAGGGCAGCGGGCGTCTGGCCAGGGCCCGGTGCCGCCTCCACCCTGGCTCCTGCCTGCCTGCGCACAGAGAGGCCAGAGGCCCGGGACTGGCCGGTGCTGGGCATTTCTGACAGTCCCGTGGCAGGGCCGGGGGCGCGGGGCTGGAACAGGGCTGAGGGTGCGTTTGCCCTCGCCCCGGGCTGTGCACTGGGATCTGAGCCTGTCTGTCCGTCTGTCTCTCTCTCCCCGGCCGTCTGGGGCTGCAGGCCAACGAGACGCTGAACGACACGCCCCGGCGGGTGGAGGAGCAAGCGCAGCCGGTGGTGTCAGGTGAGCCGGTAATGCGGGGGGTGCCCGCCAGGGACGATGCAGGGTCAGCTGGGGCGTCTCTTCCCCCTCCCGCCAGGGCCCCCTGCTCCGGACCGGGCGCTGTCTCGGCTCACAACGCCCGGGGCCCTGGCTGTCCCGCAGGCTCAGCCCGTCCCAGCCCGGAGCCGGGGGTCCAGGCTCCACATTGACCTAGGAAGCGAGTCCGTTCTCCTGGCTCTCAGACCCTCTCCTGCCCCCCGGGGCTCCCCGGCTGCCCCCTCAGTTCTGCCCGCTGCGGACTGCGTCTGCCCCACGCGTGGCTCAGGGGGGAGATGGGGCGCTGGGGGGCTAAAGGAGCAGCCAGCAGGCCTGGGTGTCCCTGACGTGGCCGGGGCCCGTCCCGTGCAGATGCGCGGACGCAGCTGGGCAAGGTGCGGCAGGAGATCGGCGCCGTGCGGAGCAAGATCACGGCGCTGGACGCGCTGGGGAACGTCACCACCACGCTGGACAGCCTGGGCGGGCAGGCCGGCCGCTACGAGCCGGAGGTCGCCACCTACGACGGCTACAGGTAGGGGGTGGGCCGCTGCCCCACCGCTTGGGGAGGGCTGAGCCAGCGTGACACAGCGGAGCCCCCCGGGGGCCCGCCAATCTGGGGCGGGGGGGCTCGGAGCAGGGGGCGCAGGGGCTGGTGACCGACGGCACGGTGGGGAGCCCCGAGTCGGAGCCTCCTTCCCAGCGGCGGGCTGGGGGGCGGGTGTTGGAGGGTGCCAGGGGAGAGTGGCCGAGGCCAGGCAGCACAAGGGGGGAGCAGCCGTCCCTAGCATGGGGCAGCCCCACTGTGCCCCACGGCACCGAGAGGCTGGGGTGCTCTGGGGAAGGGGGGGCTCGGTTCTAAGGAGAGGAGAGACCCCCCCCTTTAATCTGGCTGCCCCCGCTGCAGGGGGTGTCCCCCGGCTAGCCCCCAGACGCCTCCTGCCCCACCAGGTCCTGGGTCTCTCCCGCAGGTGGATCGTGGGCATCTGTCTCTGCTGCCTGGTGCTGCTGGTCGTCCTCTGCAACCTGCTGGGCCTGCTGCTGGGGGCCGTGGGGCTGCGGCCGTCGGCGCTGCCCGTCGAGCGCGGCTGCCTCTCCAACTCCGGCGGAGACTTCTTCATGGCGTAAGAGCCCCCGCGGCCCTGAGCCGTGACTGGGGCCCCCTGCGCTGCCCGGGAGCGCCCCGGGCAGAGCGAGCGGGGCCGGGCATGTCGAAGGGTGGCCGGGAGGGGGCGGTGCCCCGTGCCCGGCGCTGGGGAGACCCTCGTGGGAACCCGGGGCCCCAGGGGTGGCTCGGAGGTGACTCGACCCCAGGGGGAGAGGGTCTAGCAGGCCAAGGCAGGGTGAGATCTGGGGTGGTCAGCGAGATCTGCGACCAGGTTTCCCCGTGTCGTGCTGCGCCCTGCCCTGCCCTGGGGGGAACGGGGCTGTGGCCGGGGGGGCGTCCCTGCCCGCAGGTGCTGGGGCCCGGCTGGTGGCTGACGGTTCCTTCCTCGCAGGGGCGTTGGCTTCAGCTTCCTCTTCTCCTGGCTGCTGATGCTGCTGGTGCTGGTGACCTTCCTGCTGGGCGGCAACACCCAGACGCTCGTCTGCCAGCCCTGGCACAGCCAGCAGCTGCTGCGGGTGAGGCCCCGGCCCGGCCGGGCGTGTCGGTGCCAGCGGCTGACTCTGTCTTGCCCGGGGGGGTGGAAAGGCGCGAAGGGAAATGGGAAGCTCTGTTCCCAGCCCCAGGGGCCTGGCGGGAGAAGGGGGCCAAGAGAAAAAGCCCCTGTTCAGCTCTGGGCCGACGGTCAGCGTTTGTGAGGATGGGGACCGAGATGCCGGGCTGGGGACAGAAACACGGCCGTGTGGGACCCTCAGCCCCCCCGCCAGCCCAGCCCTGGCCCCCCCAGCTCTGCCAGTGCCCCTCAATCCCGACCCACAGCCCCCTGCCAGCCCAGCCCTGGCCCCCCAGCTCTGCCAGTGCCCCTCAACCCCGACCCACAGCCCCCGCCAGCCCAGCCCTGCCCCCCAGCTCTGCCAGTGCCCCTCAACCCCGACCCACAGCCCCCCGCCAGCCCAGCCCTGGCCCCCCAGCTCTGCCAGTGCCCCTCAATCCTGACCCACAGCCCCCTGCCAGCCCAGCCCTGAGCGCCCTTCCTGGGCATGGCTGCAGTGGTGGGTCGGGTTTGCCGTGTATCCTCCGGAGAGGAGCACAGCTCCAGCAAACCCTTTCCACGGGGGAGCTGAGCCGGCGGCCGGGGGGGGGGCGGGCGGGGGCCTGGCGCTGCGCAGCTTGGCTGGGGAGGGTCTCAGCCGTTCTCCTGCTTCCTTTGCTCCTAGTTCCTGGACACCCCGGGCCTGATCGCGAACTTCAATCTGTCGGAGATGCTGGGGCTGCAGGGCGGGACGGTGACCCTCTCCGGAGTGTACAAGTCAGTGCCGTGGGCCCTCCCGGCTCCCCCTTCCTGCGGGGCCTGGGGCCGGTCCCCTCCCTGTGCCTCAGTTTCCCTCTCTGCACACGGGGTTGGGGGGGACAGTTCTGATCTCTTGGGGGCCGAGGAAGGACGCCCGGCTCTGTGGCGGAGGCCTGTAAAACGCCGAGGGGGGTCACACCGTGTCTATGGGGCAGGGGCGGCTCTCTGGCCCCAGACACCCGCTGGGCGCACGGTCCCGGGGCCCCCATGATGGAGAAGGTCCCGCCGGCTGCACGGCCAGCGCCCCTGTCCCCAGCCTTCGGGAGCCGAGGGGCCCCGGCTCGAGCCCAGGCTGTGGGCCGGACTCAGTGCCTGCGTCTGTTTCTGGGGGGTGCCTGCCAGCACCCCTTGGCCGCCTGCCCGGTCCTCAGCTCTGCCCTCTGCCCCGCAGCGACTGCCAGCACAACGCGCCCTTGTGGAGCACCCTGCAGCTGGGCAAGGCCGTCTCCTTGGACGAGATCTTGAACATCAGCCAGGTTAGTGCGGGGAGCAGGGCCCGGCTGGGTGGGGGTCCTGAGCTGCCCGGCGGGGGGCGCTGGCCTGGGTCCCGCGGGACAGGGGGTTCAGAGTAGGTCGGGGTGCAGCTGGGCAAGCCGGGGGGGCATCCTCCCCACACGGGGTCCCTTGATTTCATTGCACCAGTGCCTGGCCTGGGGTTCCTCTGGGATTCCCAGCCAGCATCCCGGCCCCCCCGCCTGGCCCCCCAGCCCTGACCCGGCCAGCAGCGCAGCAGGCGGGATCGGGGGCCAGGGCCTGGCTGGGAGGTTTAGCGCCGGCCGCCTGCGCTCTCCGTGCCTGGGCCAGTTGCCGGCCCCCGGGGTCTGTGACGGGAGCCAGGGCCAGCCCGCTGCCGGGGAGATGGTCACGTGCTGAGCCGTGGGGGGCGCGGAGCCTGGCACGTCGGGGCAGTAACTCACCTGCGTGTGCCAGCCAGGCTGTGCCCGGGCCCCAGGCCCACCGGGAACCCGGGCGCGTGTGTGAGCTCCCCGCCCCCCCCAGCTCCTTTCGGGGGCCCTGCAGGAGGCAGGAGCGAGCTGTGCTGGGACTCAGCCCTGACGTCATCTCCTTCCCTAACCGAACCCAGCTGCTGCCGTGGGTCCGGCCCCAGGCGCTGGGTCTCCACAGCGACAGGCGGGATCGGAAAACGTCCCAGCCCTGTGCCGGGGGGGGGGCCCATGTTGGGCACAAGAGACTGGGCTCGGGGAGCCGGGGGGGGGCCAGAATCCCGCTGGGAGTCGTTCTGGATGCTGTGGCAGCGGCTAAGCTGGGGTCCCTGCCGGGGGGGGGCTCCGGGTTCCTGGGAGCCCCCTAATCTCTCATGGTGTTACTCCTCTGCAGTATACCAGCGAAATCACCACGGCCTTCGAGCAGCTGAACGTCAGCCTGGCCCCGGTCACCTTCCTCAGCCAGAGCCAGAAGCAGCTGCTCCGGGACGTGGGCGCCTCCGGCCTGCAGCCCAACCTCACGGGCGCCCTGCAGCAGGTGGGCCGGGGGCGGGGGGACCGGCATGGGGCAGGGCCCATCTCAGACTGGGGGGGGGGGGGGGGGTGATCTCGGGGCCTGGACATCGGGGAGGGGGGAGGTTTCCGCCAGGCCTTGTCCCATGCCATGTTCCTAGGGCAGCCCCCTGGACGGGGCCCGGCAACCAGTGGGGGCTGCTCCTTCCTCCCCCCGGGTGTTCCTACCCCTCCCGTGTGGGGCAGGGTGATGGCGGCAGGGGCGGGGGATGGGGCAGGAGCCGGGGGGCGGGGGCTGGGCTCTGCGGGTCCTCCCAGGTCCCCGGGGCCGTCACCCACTGCTTCCCCCACACTGACCGTGGGGCCCTTTGCCCCCCACCCCCTAGAGCAGACTGGGTCCGTGTCCCTCCCTCCCAGAGCCCTCCCGGGTGGCACCAGGAGACGTGCCCGCGTGACGGGTCTGTCCCTGCCCCCCCCCCCGAGCCCCCCCCACCTCTGGCTGAGCCCCCCCCACGCTCTCTCGTCTCTTCCAGCTGGAGAGGAACGTGACGCACCAAGACCTGACAGCGCTGGTGGCCCAGCTGGAGACTGTGGCCAACGCGACCGTGAGTGACGCCGGGACCCCTGCGCCGCGGCCCCATGGGGCGAGCACCAGCCCCGGCGTGGGCTCCCCAGGGTCACTGGGGCCCTGACCCGCCCCCCACCCTCTTTGCATTGCCTGCTGCCCCCCAGGGGGGTTCCCGGGAGATGGGCGGGGTGGGGAGTGTGGGCCGGGGAGCCAGGCCCCAGGGGCTCAGCTGCTCCCTCCATGGCCGGCCCGGCCCCCAGGCCCTGACCCGTCTCCCCCTCGGCTCAGGACGACGCGAGCAGGAAGCAGGAGCTGCGGGACGAGGCCGCGGAGCTGAGACAGATCAATGGGGAGATAGAGTCCAGCTTCCGCCCAGAGATGGTGAGCGACCCCCATGGGCCCCGGCCGCTCGCGCTGTGCCCCCAGCTGGGGAGCAGGGAGTGGGGCAGGGTCTGGGACACGCAATCCCCGTCCCCCAGCCCCCGGCTGAGCTGCTGGGCGTCCCCTGCCCCGTCTAACCCTCCTGCCTCTGTCCCCAGCAAACTCTGAACCGCAGCATCCGCGCCCTGCAGGCCACGACCCCCCAGGTCCCGGTAAGCAGCGTGGGCAGCGGGAGGTGCCGGGTGCTGCGCTGGGGGGAGGGACAAGGGGGCCCCCCTCTTGGAACCAGGCCCCGGCCCCGGCACACGGCCCGTGAGGGGCAGCCCGGCGGCTCCTGTCCCCAGCCGCAGGCAGCGTGGCCGGGTGCAGGCGTCCGCCCCTGCGCAGCCTGCCTGCAGTTCTGCTGGCTGCCAGCAGGCGGAATAACACCCCCAAAGAAACCCGACCAGGGGGCAGCCAACAACCCGCCGGGGCTGTGGGTCTAGGAGCCTGGCCCCGCAGGGACGCCCGCGTCACCCCGGCCCAGCTGGGGAGGGACTCGGGGAGGGGCTCGAGCTGGGGGGGGGGATCCAGGGGGAGGCTAGCGGGGGGCTGCAGGTCGGGAGTGAGGGGCACCGGCCCAGCTGGGGGGAAAGGGCTCTGAGCGCCAGGTGTCCTGATCTGATAATCGGACCGGCCCAGCCCTGCTGAGAAGCTGCCCCCGTGTGGCCGTGGGGGGCCGGGGCGCTCGGGCGCTGCCTTCCCACCGGGACTGGGTTTGCGGAGCCGCTGCAGCCCGCGGGAGCTGCTCCCAGCCCGGGCCCCGGTCCCACCGGCTCCTCTCGCCCCAGGCGCGGGTCAATGACACGCTGCAGCGAATCGAGGCCGCTCAGACCCTCCTAGACACCAGGGCTGCGGGGATCATCCGGAACGTGAGTCCCGCCCTGCCCCCTTCCAGCCATGGGCCCCGCGGTGGGGGGGGGCCCAGACGAACACCCCACGGCTCCAGGGACCCTCGCCTCTCCCAGGGCGTGAGGAGGAAATGCCCTGCCCTGGGCACCCTGATAGTCTCCGCCATGGGGCTCCCTGCACTCACACCCCAAGCCTTCCATGCACCCCCAGTTCCAGGAGAAGCCGGGGGGCAGGGCATCGGGAGGGCTTCTGACCGCCTGAGGGCGGGGGGGGCGGGGGTGGTGGGGATGTGTGGGGTCACGGCACGGAGCTGTCCCCTGTCCCGGCTGGACCTGAGCCCACCGGGGGTCCTGCCCCCCAGCCACTGGGGCACGAGCTGCTCTGAGCTTTACAAACGCTGACTCCCTGCGGCGGGGGCCCCGAGCCAGGCTCCGTGCCACTGGCCCTGGGCGCGGCGTCTCACCCCTCTGTCCGCCCCACAGGAGAGCCGGGCCTTTCTGCACAGGTTGCTGAACGTCTTTGAGACCTACGTGGCCTGGGCGAAGAGCACCGTGAGTGATGCCCCACAGGGACTGCCCTGCTCCTGTGGCAAGGGGGATGGCAGCGAGGGGTGGCCCAGGAGAGCCGGGCAAAGCCAGGCCCCTGCCCTGCCTCGCTGTCTGGGTCCCCGTGCACCCCCGCACTGCCCCCCGGCCAGCCCCGACACCGCAGCACCGCCGGCGTCTCTCGTGAAGCATTTCATGGACACTAACGAGCTGAGCCCCCCGGGGCCCTCGGGGAGGGCAGGCTGCGATTGTCCCTGTTTGGGAAACTGAGGCACAGAGCGAGGCAGGGCCTTGTGGGCACGCAGCGAGTTGGGCACAGCCGGGGTTAACCCCGGCTGCTGGCGCGCGCCTTATCCGGCTCCAAGCTGCTCCCCTGATGCCTGGGGTAGGTGCCGGGGAGGGATGCGGGGCAGGGGAGGCGGCGGGCGCTGACGGGCCGCGTCCCTGTCTCTGGTTCTGTCCCCAGCTGACGGAAGAGGTGGGGCGCTGCGGGCCCGCGGCCAAGAGCCTGAACGTGGCTGCCACCGTCGTCTGCAGCTACGTGGTGGACTCGCTGGTGAGGGCGTGCGGGGGCCGTGCTGAGGGGCCGGGCAGGGGGCGCCGGGTGGGCAGTTCTCGGGAGCACCGGGCGGGCCGTGTCCCCGGAGGCCTTGGTGTGCCTGACTGCCCCTGGGCGAAGCTCCCAGCTTGGGGCTGGCTGGCGGGCCGGGATGCAGACTCAGCCGCCACGGTTGGGCTCCCCTGGCTGCTGACTTGGGATGGCTACGGCCCGGGCTGGCCCCGCTGCCCCTTCCCTCTGCCCAGCCCTGGGGGCGAGGGCAGCCGCGCTGGGCACGGCCGGGGCCAGGCTCCCGGGCTCCGCGTGGGGGCCCTGCAGAGCTGTCGGCTGACTCACCCGCTGGCCGGAAGGGGTGGGTCCCATCCTCTGCCCACCCGCGGTGCGTGGGAGCCCGCCTGGCCCCGCGGCCTGGGCCCCGCGCTGCAGAGGGGAGACGGGGCCCCGGAGGGGGCAGCCGGGCGGGCGCTGACGTCCCCGGGCCTCTCTCCCCTGCCCAGAACGGCTTCTGGTTCAGCCTGGGCTGGTGCACCATCTTCCTGCTGCCCAGCATCATCCTGGCCGTGCGACTCGCCAAGTTCTACCGGCGCATGAAGATCGACGACGTCTACGAGTAAGGAGCCACCCGCCCCCACGGGGGCACGCGGAGCCCTCGCCCCGGCCCCCTTCTGAGACCTGCCCCGCGCCCGGCCCCACGCTGCCTTGGAGCAGGCTGTGAATTCACCCGAGCCCCCCGGGCCATGCTCTGGTCCCCTTCCACGCGCTCCCCGGCGGCACCGGCTTCGTGGCTCCCCTGCCCCCAGCTGTGAAAGGGGTGAGGGAGGAAACGTGAAGGTGGCAGAGGCACGGGCCTCCCGCCACGCGGCAATGCCCCTGAACCAGCCCTTCCTCCCCTGGGGTCGGTGCTGGGCCGCTCGGCTCTCCCCACGGCCGCTCGGAACGCCCCGGCCGGCCCTGCCCCACTGTCTCGCTGGCATCCCACCCCTTCGCCCAGAACCCAGCTGCAATCGGCCCTCTCCAGCCCTCGCTGTCCCAGGGGGCCCCACAGGTGCTGGTTCCAGCTTCTCTGTGGGGCCGGGAATTTGCCCGTGGGTGCGTGGGGGTCTGTGCAGCTGGCTCCTGGTGCAGGGGGCGGGTCCCGTCTCATCCCGGCCCAGAGCAGCGAGATGCTTCCGGACCGGTCCCTCTGCCGTGCGAGAGTGGCTGGGCCCAGCCAGGTCCCTCCAGCCTGGCTCCCCCCCCACGGAGGGGCAGGGGTCCCTGCCCCCCAGCCCCGGAGCACAGGCCCGGTTGGAGGGCACTGACAGATGCTGCCAGGTGCCCCTGGCAGGGCAGGCGTGGGAGGGGGCCCTGCCCGGCCCAGACCAGCTGCCAGCGCGGCGGCAGTGTGTCCGTCCCCTCTGACAGCCTCCCTCTGTCCCCCCAGGAACGACGAGGAAGCCATGGAGATGTAAGTACCTGCGCTGCCAAACTCCGGGGTGTGGGCACAGCGGGGAGGGTTGGGGGGGCATGAGGGGCCAGCGACCATCCCAGAGGGGCACCCCAGGCTGGGGGTGGAGGGACCGAGCGGCAGGGGTGAGGGCCACGTCTGCACCGGGGAGCCGTGGGCGTGGTGGGGGTGCTGGGCTGGTCCCCGGTAATGTATACCTTCCCCCCCCATGTGGGGGCCCTGCACGTCCCCCACGGTGCCTCCTACCCGGGCCCTGCCCCTTCCCTGGCCATGTCTGCCCCACACGGGCAATGGCCCAGCCCCAGAGCGCCAGGGGCCGCCAGAGGGGCCACGCTCGGCTGGGCCCCGGGGAGGAATCTGGGGCGCCGTTGCAGGATCTGGCAGCCCATGGTGCCTGTCTCAGCCTGCGCCTCCCCCCGCGCTGCTGGGCGACCCCTGGGTGCTGGTAACCTCCCCCCCCTTGCTTTTGCAGGTCTTCGACTACGACGCTGTTTAAAATCCCCCGCGTGGGGACAAGGAATTAGGGGGTGTTCCCCCCCCCCCCCCACCCGGAACCCGCCTCGAGCCCCACGTGTGGCTGGGGGGGGAACAGAAGGGACCGTGGGTGGCCGCTCGCTGATCAGGCGGGACACCCAGACTCCTCCACCTCGGCCCGGCTGTGGGCCAAACCAGCCAATCTGCTGTGCCGGCTCCACCAAGCCCCGCCTCCAGGAATTTGCTCAGCCAATCACCAGACTTCCCTGGGTGGAGCCATCCCCGCTATATCGTGTTTCATAGACCCTGCACTGCACCACCAACCCCGGGCCCATTGGCCAGGAGAGACTGGGGCAGGGGGAACCCAGCAGTCCCCCCTCTGCCATCGCTGTGGGGGGTCGCTGGGGGTGTAAACCGATGTTTAGCACAAAGTCGGGGAATCCAGCTCTGGGGGGCAGGACCCACAGCGGTTTGCTGCCCCTCCCCCCCCAGCTCAGCCTCCCTCCCTGGGGGCTCAGTTGCAGTGTTTGCCCACATGGCTCCGGCCGCAGGAACGGTCCCGGGGCTGCTGCTGCGGGGTGGGGTGAAGGGGGCCCCGATTTCCCACCCTGCCCTACTCAGTGCGGTGGGTGAGCAGAGCTCGCCGAGGGCCCCTGGCCCCTCCTGCTGGGGGACGAACCCGCCTGCCTGGCCCTGGCCCTGCCCTGCCCCTGGCGCAATGCCGATGATTATTTATTTTTGCGCACGGAGCTGCTCGCGGCTCTGCCTGGGGTTGTGACGTGGCAGTGACCCAATAAAGTGTGTGCAGCAAAGGGACGCCTCACGCCAGCTGCTTTCGGGGGGGGTCGTGCCAAAGGGCGAGCTTCGCCCAGGGGGTACCTGGAGCGGAGGGGGCTCCAGGGCTGGCCTGGGCACGTGTGGGGAAGCAGAGATGGGGGCCGGTGCGAGGGAAACCCTTGAGCTTCCCCCTTGCATGCCAGGAGACATCCCAGCTCGTGCTTCTGTGCCCCTCCAGGCTGGCCACCCTCTGCAGGGCCGTGCCCCCGGTTGGGGGGCTTGGGAGGGGGCTGCGAAGGGGTGGTGCAGAATGACGGCGCACCAAGGCCGTGCCCCACCCTGGAGCGCAGCGTCCGACCCCCGGCTGCGCTCAGCGTCTTGGCTGGCCGGCTCGGGGAGCAGACCGGGACAGCTTGCCTGGGCGTGGGAACCCAGCCAGATCGGGGGCTGAGCCCTTCCTCCCCATGCCCGAGTTCTGCCCCCAGGGCCGGCTCCCGCCTGCGCCGCGGGGGTGTAGCAGCACAAATGGGTAGGACGTGGGCCCAGCTGAGAGGCAGGAGGGGAGGGATGGGCCAAGGGTGGCCCTGAGCGGGATCTGGGCAGCTCGGTCGACAACTGCGCCAGGTGCCTGGGACCGAACTGGCGGGTGATGAGCCCCAGATGCACACCCCCGCCCCTGCCGCCAGGGCTCACAGCCGGCTGCCACGACGCAGCCCTGGCGCCCCACAGCCAGGCATGCATCAGGGCTGGCCCCGCAGCTGGTTCTGCTTTGTAACAGCCAGCCTGGCTTGAAGGGCTCCCGTCACAGCCGGGTTTGCAGCCTGGCTCTGGCGAAGGGGAGATCGCCAGCTCCTTCCTGCACCCAGCCTCTCTGGGTAAGGTGCCGTGGGGGGGGGGGGCCCAGGCTTCATCACAGCGGCTCTGTGCTGTGACCCCCCCTGCAGTGGGTCACGCTGGCCGCCGGATGCCCCTCCCTCCCCGCTGCAAGTGCTCGCCCACGCAAGCTTGAGCAGGGGAATTCCACAGGCCCAGCTGGCTCGGGGCCGGGTGCCAGGCCCTGCCCACCTGGCTGCCTTCCCTTCCTTTGAACTTCCTCAGCAAACCCCAGCTACCCCTGGGCAGCTTTGTCAGGCCCTTCTCGATTGCCTCCTGCTCTCTGCTCTAGGCTTGCCTCATCCACCTGGAGCCCCCGCCTCCTCCCCACCCCCAGCCATTTCAGCTGGCTTCAGTATTCTTCACTTCCAGTCCTCCACCATTAATCAGCTGCCATGCGCCATTTCAGAGGGGGCTGCATTGCAGCAGTGGGCCAAGCAAGGGGGCAGCGTGAGAAATGCTAGAAAGACCAGCTGCAGCGGGCACTAGATGCCGGCTCAGGGCGAGCCAGGATCCTTTGAGGCACCCCCTCAGCCTCACTGCGGACATCCTTAAAAGTCTCCAACGCATCCTGGGCTCAGGACCAGCTGGCGGCACAGGCCCTGTGGGAAGGAAGGCGGCTACCAGCCCACACGCAGCTTAAATCACTGCTTTACCAGCGGCCTTGAGACCAGCTCAGCACTAACCGAAGCCGGGCCCGTGTGGGCCGCCTGCCTCCCTTTACCCGCAGGCCCGGCCCTGGGAGGCCCTTCAGCAAATCCTCTTTCTAGCGGCCCGGCTGGCACGTCTTGCTCACACGCTCAGGGTCATATTGAGGGCCAGACGTGGGGGGGGGAACAATTCCCCCCCCAGCTCAGATTGGCAGGGACCTCGGGACAGGGGGTTACGGCCCCGTAGGAGCAGCGCTCAGGGGCTAGGATCCTGGAGGCCTCTCCTCGACTCAACGCCCTGCAATCTCTGCCGCTGACTCAGCGCAGGGGCCGGGGTCCTGAAATGCTTTCGTCTGACTGAAGTCCCTGGCTGAGTCCAGGGGCAGCCGGCTGGAACGCAGCAGCCCCTGCGAGCTGGGGCTGGGAGCAGCTGACCGGACGGGCCCTGTGCTCCGCGGCCAGGGCCAGGTCCTGCCTGGCTGTTAAATCTCCCGCCCCTGCCGTACCCAGAAAAGCAGGCGCCCGCCCGGCCTGCCCCTGCCTTTCAATTTTGTTCACTTAAAATTCTCTCAGCCGTTTCGGCTGCAGCCCGGCGTAGTTCAGCCTCCGCGGCCCAGCCTCGCGCCTGGTGCCCAGGGTGCAGGCAGGTGTGTGCTGGGGGCACCCCCCCTCGCTGGGTAGAGCTCCAACAACCTTCGCTTGTCATTTCTCTTGCTGGACACGCAGCCTCCTGCTGGCCTGTGACCGGGCCCGCCCGGCCCCCTCTCCACCGCATGGGGGGGCCCTGCCTGTGAGCCTGCGCCAGGCTGGACTCCAGGCCCCCCTTCCCCAGCTGGCAGGCAGCTGCAGGGCTCAGGGGGGCACGCAGGAGCCTCTGCAGCTGATCCGCCCCCCGGCGGTGGCAGCTGTGCTGAGGAAGAAGCTATTTCTAGGGGCTCGCTCGAGCTGGAGCGCTCTGTGGCTCCCACGTCCATCCTCCTACCCCCTGCACGGCCCCCCCTTCCGTCCCCCAAAGCCCCGGGCCATGCGGGGGGCAGGGCTGGGCTCACGGTGGGAGGGACCGAGGCAGGTCCACCTGCCCCAGCCTCGCATGGGCGAGCGTGGCAGGCTCCCCCTCCCTGCTCGCTGCTGCACAGGCCTGAGGTGCAGCAAGGGGGAGCCCCGTGCGCCCCCCTGCCCACCACCCTCACGCCACTGCTTGGGGGACGCCGGTGCCCAGCCCTTTTGGTCTCTGTGTCAGTGGTTCCCAGGAACAGAGAGGCCCAGGGGGAGAAAGCGACCCACTTCCCCTCTGGGCCACGCAGACAGGCAGCTCCCGGGCTGCCGCAGGCACAAAGCTGCATTGATAACGAGCCAAGCGGCTCCTGAACGGCCTCGGCAGTTCCTCTTCCAGCACGGAGCTGGGTCTGGCCCCGCCGCACGTCCCGCTGCAGGGACTTTCCACAGCTGCCCAGGACTCTCTCCCCGGCGGGGGAAGGAGAGTGAGGACATCAACGGCTTTCACCGCCACCCATGCCCCCAGCCGTCCCCTCGAGCGCCGGCCAGCCCTGGGCGCCCCTCGCCCCCGGGCCCTGCAGCCAGGGTGAGACAGCAGCGGGACTGCAGATGGTTCAACACCTTTAATAGTGCATGCAGCACAACAGCGGCGGGACAAGGGCCGGTGAAGCCAGCGACTGCCTCGAGACACAGCCTGAACCAGCCTCGCCCGCTTGTCTCGGGCCAGCGCGAGAGGTTTAATGAGGGGCAGGCGGGCACAGGGCCTGCGGGTCACCACGGCAGCCAGCGGCAGCTGGCCAGGCCCAGCAGCCTCACGGGCAGGGATCTGAGCTGCTGCCAGGAGCAGCCCCTTCCCCCCCCCCGTTAAAACAGCAGCTTCCCTCATGCAATGAGAGCTGCATCCCCAGGCCCTGCAGCTGCCCCAGGGAGCAGAGCCCCTTTGTGCCCCAGAGGGACTGGGGGGTGAAGCACAGTAATGGGGGCAAAGCAGCTACAGCTCAACGCCGCTGCCAGAGCCTGCGCCCTCTCCTCACCCCCAGAGAGTTGTCTACACTAAGGCTGTTGTCCTGGCGCTAACCTGGCACCAGGCTGACCAGGGTAGCCCACCCACGTGAACCGGTAAGTCAAGGTGAAAGGCTCTGGGATAGACAGTCCCCAAAGCAATCACCTCCCCTCCCTGCTCCTGAACCCAGAGGAACAGGGATGGGCAAGCAGCTGTGCAGCCTACCAGCTGGAGCGCCCCACGCCATGTGGGGCTGGCCTGGTTGCACCGTGCCCTCAGCCCCCCCGAGAGAAGGGAGAGGGGGCTCAGAGCCTTTGATTGATTAATTTCTGGCGGTCTAGTGGCAGGGAGCCCGGGGCTCCTCCAGCAGCCAGTCAGCTCCGAGCGCCAGCCAGCTGGCAGTCCCCCCAGCGTCCCCTGGGCTACGAGCCCGCGTAACTGCCTCCCTGTGGACGGGCAGCAGGGGCCAAGCGTGGCCGACCCCAGCTAGAGCTCGGAGGGGCACCGGGCGCTGAGCACCCCTCCAGCTGGACCCCCCCCCACCATTTAACAAGACCCAGGGCCGCAACAGGACCCTCCATTTCTAAAACCACCACGTGGGGAGGTGCGGGTTCTTTAAAACGTTCCCCCCCGCGCGCACACACACATTTAAAACAATGAAACCACCTCGGGAGGATCAAACCAGATGAGCTTCCCCACCCCTCATCCTCAAACCGGGGCTGTGTGCACAGGAGACGGGGGTGAGCTGGGACCGGGCCGGAACCCGCTCCCTGCCCCAGCCGGCCTGTACGGGCCAGACACCCTGCCCCAGGCAGAGATAAGGGTAGGGCCGAGGGCAAAGGTTGTGACCAGAAAAGGACAGGCCAGGCCAGGCCAGGCCTCACTCTGCCTCCTGCACTGCAGACATGGCAGGCCGGGGAAAGCAGCCGGCCCCAGGCACGGCCCACCCAGGGCAGCTAGCGGGGGCGTTCTCAGGACACGCTGGGACGCAGACAGAGCTGGTTCGCTCGCTCTCCTTGGCTGTGCAGGCTGAGGTGCCAGTGCCCGGACAGCCAGGAGATTAGGAGCAGAACACAGCCCCGGCGGGGACTTCGCTCAGCCACGACCCCGAACCATGAAGGTGTTAAACCCCAGGCCGTGGGCAGGTTAACGGCAGTGACTCAAAACCAAATGAAGTGAAACGGGAACTGTGGTGCAGACCCTGCCCTTTATCCCCTGCCCAGCCCCCCTTGCTGGGGGGCAGGAAGCCAGAGCTGGAATAAAAGGGGCACTGGAGGTCGGGGGGGGGGGTCTCTCACACATGCTCCTTCATTGGGGAAACAGCCTCAGTTTTTAAAAAAACCCAGACACCCCGGTGATCCTTCCCCAGGCATCACCTGGGCCCGGCCTCCCCCTGCCCCACTGACTCAGGAACGGTGCAAAATCTCTGGCATTTGTTTTAAGCAGGGAGGTTTAACAAGAGCTGGTCTCCACCTCTGCAAATGGGAGAGGCTGGCGTTTGCTCCCCGCCCCCCCCGGGCCAGGCTTCTAGGTTTGTCACTCCTGCTCCATGCACCAGCTTTTTCATACAGCATCGCCGGGGTCGCACCCTGGGAAAGGAGTCCTGTGCGCGCCCGCCTGCTGTGCCGTTTCCGGGGCTGCCTTCGGGACAGCCCTGGGCTCTCTTGGCGGGGCGGGCGGCGGGAACGTGGGGCCCTGCAAGAGGTCGGCGTAGAGCTCGTCCCGGCTGCACGGATGCTGCGCCACCCTGCGCAACAGCGGCTTCAGCAGACCCAGCGTCAGCGGGGCCCCCCCGTCAGAGAAGGGGGCCGGGTCTCCCTGGGCGCTAGGGAGGTGCTGCAGGACGATGCTGAGAATGTCCGAGACGGTCAGGTCTGCCGGGCACAGCTCCCACAGGGTGTCCAGGTACGGGTCCAGCTCCCTGTGCTGGGCGAACTCCACCAGGAGGGTGGTGAAGATCTCCTTGTTGAGCAGCGGGCTGAGGCTGGAAAACTTCTCAGCGGCCTCCACCACCCGCTGCCACCTGCGGAGGCGGACGAGGAGCTGCACGGCCTGCAGGATGGCTTTGGGCCGCCCACTGCACAGCAGCAGCTCCATCTCCAGCTCGCCGGCGGGGGCCGCGCAGGCGCTCTTGCTGGCGAGGACGGCCAGCGCCCTCTTGTAGAGGGGCACCCCGCCCTCGGGCCCTTCTTTGGCGCCGTAGGGCCAGGGCGCCCCCACGTACTGCTGGGTCAGCTCCACGAAGCGGGGCAGCCACTGGGGTTTGAACCTGTGCAGGGACCCGCAGACGAGCTCGAAGAGCGGCACCACCCCGTTGGGGCCCATCTCCGCCTGCTGGGGAGAGGGAAGGACGGGCCCCCCCAGCACCTTCTTCCATATGTCCGGGGTGGCCCTGGCCACCAAGAGGCCGTCTCCATTCTGCTGCAGCTGCAGCTGGCCCCTGATGGCTTTCCAGGCCGCCCTGGGGAAGGACCGGAAGAGAGCGTTCAGATAGGCCAGGTTCTCCCTGTCCAAGTCCAAGTGCAGGAGGCGGCTGAGCTCCTGCCCCACCAGCTCCTCGCAGCACCTGTCGACATCGCCGTCCGAGGCGCTCACCACGCAGGATTTGAGCAGCTCCAGGCTGAGGTAGCTCTGGAGATCCAGGCTCATGGTGCTCTGCAGTTTGGCATAGGTCCCCTGCAGGCCTCCAGCTGCCTTCTCCTGCCCACGGAGGCTATGCTGCAGGATGGCCGAGAGGGCGATGGGGGCCTGGAACATGCCCCCTTGCTTCAGCTTCTCCACCGTCAGCCGGGAGCTGCTGAGGCTCCTTCTTTGGTAGTACTTGCAGGCCTCCTCAAAGACCATCTCCACCAGGGGGGGCTCAGGCCTGCTGCCCTCCTCCCGGCTGGAGGAGCTGACGCGATAGATGCCCGTCGGTGTGAGGAGCTGGACCTCCTCCTCCTCCCCCCCGCCCGGGGACTCCAGGAAATGCACCTCCTTGGTGCTCAGGATTTTTTTCTCCATCAGCCTCCCACTGGTCAAGTCAATGAGATACAAGACTCCGGCCAGCACACAGGCCAGGGTGCTGCCACAGGCCTTCAGCTGCACGGGGTCTCCTTGGGCCAGGGGGATGCCCCCCAGGTCCCAAATGTGTCTCCATGTCCCGTCTGGCTGCACCAGCCGCACCGTGCCTTGGGTGCTGAGCAGCAGGAGCCCCCCGCAGCTGGAGAGGGCGCAGGTGTGAACGTCCAGCGGGCCGGTGGACAGGAGGAGACCCACGGACCCAGACACGAGCTTCCTGAAGTCGCTGGAGTGCAGGGCTTCGCTGTGGACGAACCCCAGGGACAGGGCCACCAGGGTGACTTTGGCCTCCCGGGGGCACCAGATGAGCAGGAAGGTGGCGACGCTGGGGCAGGTGGCGCAGGTGGGCACCAGGAAGACGTGCTGGGGTGAGGCCAGGACTCGGTACTGCGGGCTGTTGTGCAGGGCTATCCGCCTGGCACCCAGCTGCAGCCCCTGCTCGCCCGGCTCCAGGGCCCGGGTGCAGATGCAGTACTGGAAGGCGCTCCTGCCCGGGGCCAGCTGAGCGTCCGCGGGGGGCCTCTCCTCACACCACACCAGGCTGCCGCCCTGGCTGCAGATGGACACGATCCGGGCCCGGGCCCCGTGGCACAGCTCCAGGGTCTGCTGCAGCTGCCAGCCCCCCGCCGGCCCGAAGCGCCACACCTCGCTCCGGCCCTGCTCCCAGACCAGGGCCAGCACCCAGGAGCCGGGCGCCGCCGCGGGGCTCCGCAGGAAGAGCACCCCCACGAGGGGGGGCTGGGGCGGCTGCCAGCTCCTCTCCAGGCCCCCCCCGCCGGCGCCCAGGCGCTGGAAGGCGAGCAGCTGCGGCTGGGGGGGCGGCCGGAGCAGCAGCAGGTGGTGTCCGTCCGGGCTGGCGTGGGGGCGGCTGGGCGCCTCGCCGGGCCCCCGCTGGCTCAGCAGCTCCCGCAGGCGGCGGCCCTCGGCGAAGTCGCTGAAGTCCGAGACCTGCTGCAGCGCCCCGGCTCGCTTCATCGCGGGGCGCCCGGCCCGGCCCCCGCGGGCATGGGGCGGAGAGGGGCGGAGCGGACTGCCCGGCGGTCAGCGCTGCCGGAGGAGCCTTGGACTCCGCGCGCCCTGGTTCCTCCTGGGGCTCCCCAAACCCCCCCGTGCGCCCTGGCTCCCCCCGGGGGCTTATACTGGCACTAGCGCCCCCTCCCCCGGGGCTCCCCCGCGCCTAGGGGCTCCCCCACCTCCCCGCGCGCCCTGGCTCCCCCCGGGGCTCCCCAAACCCCCCCGTGCGCCCTGGCTCCTACTGGCACTAGCACTAGCGCCCCCTTCCCCAGGCTCCCCCGCACCTAGGGGCTCCCCCCGGGGCTCCCCACGCGCTCTGGCTCCCCCCGGGGCTCCCCAAACCCCGCCGCGCGCCCTGGCTCCCCCCGGGGGCTCCTACTGGCACTAGCGCCCCCTCTCCCGGGGCTCCCCGGCGCCTAGGGGCTCCCCTACCCCCCCGCGCGCCCTGCTATCCGGGGCGCCCGCTACGTGCTGGGCCGGGGCTCGGGGATCTCACGCCGCCCCCTGTCCGGACCGGGCTCAGCTGCGCTCCGCGCTGCACAATCACGAGGCCTTTTAGCGGCCGGGCGGAGCCGCGCTGCTCGCTCCCCGCGCCGGGCCCAGCCTCCCTCTGCCTCCGGCCCTTGTACTTCCGTCTCTGCACGATGAGGTTGGAGCCAGACCCTGGCTGAGCTGAGCTGAGCCGGGTCCGGGCCGCCCCCTGGAGCTGTAGCCGCTGCTGCTAGGCGGGGCGTGGGGAGAAGGGGGGGCCTGGCCCGCCGCCCCGCCCTGAATTAAAGGGCTGCAGCTGCGGGGGGGGGGCACTGTGGCAGCTTGCCGGGGTGGGGGGGCTGCTCCCTGCTCCAGCAAGCCCATTGCACTCAGCTGCCTCGTTCAGCCCCAAGTGGATCCGTGCCACTTGTGTCACGAATTTGGCCCGAGCTCAGTCAAGGGGGTGCCAGACGGGCAGCTTGCCAGGATCCTGAGGGTTGCACCCCATTTGTAGAGGAGGGAGCAGATTTCTGCCACTGCCCTAATCTGGAAAAGAGAGGGTCAGCTAGGGAGGTGGACTATCCCTGCCTGGAACAGCACCTCCCCTGTAACCCTGAACTGGGGGCGGGGGGATGAGACTGGTGGAAGGCACGAAAAAACTCTCCCACGAAGAGAGATGGAAAGGCTGGGGATCCTTTCCCGTAGAGAGGAGGTGATCAAACAGGGACACGATACAAGTGTATAAAATAACCTCTGGCCTAGAGAAGAGGAATTGGGAGCGTCTCTTCTCCCTGTCTCTGGACAGAAGGACAAGGAGGTTCGCTTATGTCGAAAGGTGGCAAATTCAAACTGATGAAAGGAAATACTTCTTGGCACAAAGCGTAATTAGACTGTGGAACTCACCGCCACAGTATGTCTCTGGGGTCAAGGATTTACTAAAATTCAAAGGGGGGTTGACCCTTGATATGGACATGGCCAGAGTTGTGATAGTTGATGCTATGACAGATTTAGAAGAGATGTGCATCAGGATTTAAACCCATCTCTAATGATGAGAGTTAGGATGAGACTTTCATAGGCTGCAGATTATTCCCCCTCCTGCCTGTTATGGGGTTCCTGCACCATCCTTTAAGCATCTGGTGCTGGTCACCCTTCCCAGAATCAGGATAAATCATGGGTCTGATCCAATCCAGCAATTCCTAAATTTGGATCAAGAAGGGGCATACGCCGGGACGTGCACACGTCTCTGAAGGGGGTACTTTTGTTTTAAAGAGGAAGATGTTGTAGAACTTCTTGAGACACTCTTCTGCCACCCCTGGCTTGCAAAACTTGGGATGGTCGAGAAACGGCTGGTTGCTCTGGCATACTCCCCTGCCCCCAGCACTTCTCAAGGAAGGAGAGGGGCCTGGTATTTCAACACAAGCCATCCTGTGTGATTCCTGTCATGAATCAGCTGTGATCTCAGAGGGAGGGAAGGTTCTGGCTGGCCGCCAGTCTGCTGGAAGGGAGGGGACGTTACTGTGAACCTGCTATTGAAGGAGAAGAAGGAATTCTGGACTCTCATGCCCTGAGCAACCAGACCTTACATTCTGACCTTAGCTGGGCCACAAAGACCCGTTTCTTTTCTTCATTGGCTTGAGATGTCTACCTCCGGCTGCTGATCTCTTTTTAAAATTATTGCTTGGTGGCAGGTATTTCGGGGGAGGGCGTGGGAGGGAACGCTGATTACTGCAACAGGAGCTCGTGTTCACTGCGTGGCTGGCTGCTTCCCATGGTAGTCTGGCTGTCGGGTGGGCAGGGCTGCCTGCACGGCCGTGTTTGGATGCCACGCTGAGCCTTGCACCCTGTGGCCGTCGATGGGCTGCAAGGCTGAGCGTGGGAGATGACAGACATTGTGACCCTGCGCCTGTGCCTGCTGCTGGGTCCGCACTGAGTCAGGACTCCTGGGTTCTGTCTCTGGGAGGCGAGTGGGTCAGAGGAGGGAGGGCCGGGGGGCCAGGACTCCTGGGTTCTAGCCCCAGCTCTGGGAGGGGAGTGGGGTCTAGTGGTTGGAGCTGTGGTTGTGGTGGGGTGGGGGGGGGTAGGCTGGAAGCCAGGACTCCTGGGTTCCATTCCTGGCTCGCCACTAACCAGCTCAGTGCCTGTCTGGCCTTACAGCATGAGGGGCTGCCCCCGGTCCTGTTGCAATGGTCTGGTCTGGTCTAGGCTAGGCCCCCCCTGCCCCGAATAGAACCAGCGCTAGGACCCGGCAGGACGCTGGGGGCGGCGGCACTGACGGGCTCCCGCAGAGCGCACGCGCAGTGGGGCGGAGCGAGGCCGTTGGCGCCTGCGCGTGGCGGGCTGGGAGGGAGGCGCTCGCTCACCCGAAGGTAGGTGCCGGGGGGGGGCCTGGCGTCTCCTCGGCCACGCGGCCCCGCCCCCGCCCGCCGGGCCCCCGTCGCCATGGTGCCGAGGGGGCCCCGCCCCCCCAGGTGGCGCCCGAGTCGGCTGGGGGGCCTCGCAGATCCGGGAGGGGGGGGCGGCGTCAGCTTCTGTAAGGCTGGGGCGGCCCTGCCCCGGGGGGGGGACAGAGGGGGCTGGGAGCCCTGCACGGCGGGGGCCTGCCCGGTGGGGGGCCCTGCCCGGGGGTCCTGCGGGGGGGCTGGGACCCCTGCTCTGGAGGGGGGCCCAAGAGGGTTGTGAAGGGTCGGGGGGCCCTACCCTGGAAGGGGCTGGGGGCCCTGTTCTGGGGGGGGGCAGAGGGGTCTGTGAAGGGGGGAGGCCCTCTGGGAGTGAAGGGGGCTGGGAAGGGTCGGGGGCCCTGCCCCATGGGAGTGGGGGGGGGGGGCAAGAGGGGGGGGCCCTGCCCCATGGGAGTGGGGGGGGCAGAGGGGGCTGGGAAGGGTCGGGGGGCCCTGCCCCATGTGGCGGGGGGGCAGAGGGGGCTGGGAAGGGTCGGGGGGCCCTGCCTCATGGGAGTGGGGGGGGACAGAGGGGGCTGGGAAGGGGCTGGGGGCCCTGTTCTGGACAGGGCAGAGGGGGCTGGGAAGGGTCGGGGGGCCCTGCCCCATGGGGCGGGGGGCTCATGGGTCCAGCTGTCATCCCTTTGGGTCCGTGCCCCTCACTGTCTGCGGTTGCCCAGCGCGGCCTGAGCCGGAGCGACCCACCCTTACGGCTGCTGTTAGCCCGTGGCACCGGCCACGCAAGGATGCCCAGCTCCGTTCCCGAGAGCGTCATCACAGCCCCAGCCCCCAGTCGGGTCCCTGTGGGTTTACTCCCCTGTTGGGACTGCATGAGCGCCAGGGTCCGCCCCAGTCGGGTCCCCGTGGGTGGCTGCGGGAGGGCAGCGTTCACCCCGGCTGGATTCCTGTGGGCGCACCGCTGCCATTGGGAGACGTTATCTGGGAACACGTTAAAGATACGTGTCATTCTCCTGAGGTGTGTGGACAGAAAACGTATCACTTAACGTACGATGTCGAGAGAGACTCCCCGGCCCAAGTTACACGGAGCTTGTAAAACAAATGATTTTTGCTGTGAAGTGTTGTCTAGGAACTGTTACACGGACAGAAACGTTTTTAATATGAACCCTATGGTTCATGAGTATTTCTAGGACTGATTTGCCAAAAAATGAACCGTCACAGACCTGGTTCTGGTATTGCTAGCGAAGGGAGTTGTGAGAAATAATAGGCTGGGTTGGGCTAGCCTGCGCCGGGTCTGTAAAGTAAAGATCAGTTCTTTGTGCGCAATGCACTGGGGAAGGGGAAGCCAGTGAAGGGATGCAAAGAGAAGGATGTTGTGTGGAGCTAGGAAAATGATGGTTGCAGCATTTTGAATGCATATAGGTGGGCCCATCAAGTCCAGAGAGGAGGAGGTGGCTGCAATTGTATAATGAGGACCTGGGTGAGCATTTTATCAGCTCGAACACAGAGGAAAAGCTGGATCTTAGCGATGTTGTGCTGGAAGAAATGGCTTGAATTTGTGGGTCTGGTATGAATATTTTTCTTTATATCTGTGCTCCCTGTAGTGGGGGGTGATGGGAGGAAGTATAGCTGTGTCTACACTAGCTCATTATTTTTCTGGTTTTCAGCAACAGTATAAACTCCAGGTTAGTCCAGGCAGAGGCATTTTACCCCAGCTTTGGGCCTGGTTAGATGATATACTGGTAAAAATGCATGCATCCAGTCTACGCTAGAGCTTATGCTGCTGCTGGCACTGCTGTGGCTACACTGCTGATGAAAAATGGATAGGAAATTTTCGAGTGTAGACAAGGGCTATAGGTGAGACACCAGTTCATATGTTTTGTTAATGATGAGTCAAACTATGAAAGCGATTGCTTTTTTTTTGTTGTAGAATATGGGATGGGAACATTTCCAGCTCCTGCTGGAAGTACAGCCTTAGCTATCATATAGGTCTAGTCTTTGAGGGGGCCCTCTTTTTATTTTGGTTGTTGGTATTGCACTGTTGGTATAATGGGCATTTTACAGGTGTGTAAGAAGACAAGATCCTCTTCTGAGCAGTTTTCATTCTAATAGACAATGTACAAACAAAGTTGTAAGGAGAATTGGCCAAAACGCAGGATTTCCAGTTTGCAGGAAAGGTGGCGTTTTCAGAATTTGGTTTTGTTGTGAATGAAAGTGAATCCAAACTTTACTGAAATTTCCCATGAACTGGAAATCCAGCCAAAATTCATTTCAGAAACACTCAGGTGTTCATGAAAGGAAATCTCTCCTGGCTGGAGAGCTCCTGAATGAAACTGATGTTCTTGTCAGTTTAATAGGTGCTAAGAGCAGACATGAAGCTGACAAAAGTGTCAATTTCACATAGCAATTGCTGGGAGCTCCCAAGGCCTGTAGCCTCAGGGCAGTCCACATGATGGGGCTGCTCCGGAGCTGCAGATCTGGAGGCTTGTCCTAGGCTCTCAGCTTAGCAGCAGGGAGCCTGGATGTCCTGGAGTGGTGAGTCCTGTCTCTCTCCAGCTCCCTGTGGTGGCAGGGGGAGGCAGAGCACTGGGGCTGTCCAGCTCCTGGTGTTGGTTGGGAGGCTGAACAGCAAGACATTGAGCATTGGCAGCTCTTTGGAACAACTTTTGTCATTTTCACTAGCAAAAAGTGAAGCTGACGAGCCTGCCAGGTGGGCAGCCAGGGAGATATCGTTTGGATTTTCTTGATGGAAAATCAATGTTTTTTGACAAAATTGAAATTTCCTTGTGGAACATTTTAGTTTTGCAAAAAGGGCATTTTTCAATCAGCTCTAGTTATAAGGAATGGATGTAATCTATAGGGAATGTGAGCTGGGTTGTTTTGTTTCAATAAGGTAGGTGACTGCTTAGTTCCAGGTTTATTTTATTTTGAACAGCTATAATTCTGATGTCGTGCGAGTGAGGCGAGATGGTTGAAGTGAGGCAGGAGAGCAACAGAGATGGGCTAGTGGTGGAAGGTGCCTGGAGAACTGACTCTTTAGGAGTGACCTGTTGGAGGAGAGCCCTGTGATTGACTGGCTGTTCCAAGCAGAGGAAGCAGTCTTTAAAAAGTTGCAGAGCTGTGAGCAGGAGGAGATGGAAGGGTTCAGGGAGGTTGGAGTTCGCAGAGCATATAGCACAAAAGGGCTTGTGGAGGGAAACCAGGGCAGAGAGGAAGGTGGCCATGGCATGGCAATGTATGAAGCCTTGGGTGTGAGGCACAGATTTTGAACTGGATGTGGAAGAAGACCAGGCTCTCTCCCCTGGCGCCAGGTATGAGGCGATGTGATTGGAGTGTGGTGAGTGTGGGAGAGGATTTTAGCTGCAGCAGCCCGAATGGGTTATTGAGAGGCAAGGTGACAGACGAGGAAGGAAGGGGCATGGAAAAGGTTACAGTAATTAAGGTGAGCTAAGACAAGCTCATGGACAAGAGTTATGCTTCCGGGGTTAGAAAGGAAGTGGCACATACTGGAGATGCTATTATAGAGGTAGAAGTGTCAGGATTTGACAAGAACTTGGATGCCAGCAAGGAAGGTTAAAGAGGCGTCAAAGATGACCTCAAGGTTGCAGGCCTGAGAGTGATCTGAGATCACTGTCGACAGGGATGGAAAAAGGGTGGTGAAGGTAGGAAGCCACGGGGAGCTGAGCTTGATGGGAGTCTTGAAAGGAGACGTCAGAGCGACAGGTGGTGCAGCAAAGGAGAGGTGGGTTTGGCTTACTGTCATCAGGTGGAATCTGAAGTCATGAGAATAGTGAGCTCACCTGAGGATGGGGCATAGAGGGAGAGCACAGGGGCTGAGGACAGGCCCTCTTGAGAATACTTCTGGGAAGGAAGAGGGGCAAAGAGGCTCCGCTGAGATCAATCCAAAAGGAGAGGTCAGCAAAACTTGCCATCTTCTGTGACCCAGCCACCGAGTGTGATCATTCTCGGGGTACCCAGGACTGTCAGTCACCTGATTACCCTCTGCCTCCAGCGCGAGGGAGGCTTTCTTGGGCTTAACTGGGTGACAGCTCCCTGTCAGTCCCCCAGATAATTTTCTCTGGGCTAGGCCAGCCTGCCCTTTGCTTTGTAGGTTAACAGAAGTTGCATCCCAGTCCCAGATGCCCTTTGAAGCATTCCTTTCTGATATCCAGCCCATGACCCTGGCTACACACACGATCACCAAGTCTGCTGCTCCCAAAGGAACAGCACACACCAGCTTGTCTGGTTCCACTCAGGATCAGCACTTAGCTTAACACCACAGCACTGAGATAAACTTACTCTTGTTTCACTATAAATTTATCATTCAAGATTCGAGTGATGGTGCATAAGAATATTGGAATCAAATGGTTACATATAAAACAAAATCATAACATGCTTTCTAGAGACTAACTCAAGAGGTTAACCTCCCATCTAAAGAAGTTTTATCTCACCCAGTGTCTTCTGCAGCTTTTCATCCAAGGTTGGCTGAGATCCTGTTTTCATGAGTGTAAATGCACTGCCCGTTTACTTTCTAGGTGCAGGCTGATGAGGTGTTGTCTTTGCCTCATAGATATACCCCCCAAAGCCTATTGTCTTTACACACAGCCAGCATAATCAGCTGTGGTTTGTTTTTCCTGTGTGCTCCTTCCCTGTTGATTTCACATCTTTCTGCTAACTTCTGACTTCCTATGTAAATGGGCATTCATAGTGTTAGCTTACAGTGCTTGATTTACATTCTGACTGAGAGATATATATCTGACCTCCTGTTTGGAGGAAATTGTGTTTTTCACCCCTGCCTTGATATAGACTTAAAACCATAATTTCAGTTTTTAAACATAACACTTTACATAGTAGCTGTATATACATTTCACAAAGCTATTAATGAGTGGTGTGACCCCAACTTCCATTTAAGACCTCACATGACATTCTTAGGTGAATGGGAATGTACAAACCAGAATCAAGATATTCCTGTAACCCCCTTGCCAGGGGACATTAAGGGTTTCTGGGTCACAGTCAGCCTGGTTTAGTCTCCCTCCATTAATCGCAGGTCCAGTTTCCCAATGGCATCTCTAGTGACCCAAGTTACTTCAGTCTTAGTCATGTTCATTTCCATCCCAGGCTGGTTATTATTCTGCATTATTATTGATGTTTCTACCATTTCCATCTAGTAATGGACCAGTATCATTATCAGGATTCTTTTCACTCCTAATATATTTTAAAAACTCCTTATTGTCCTTAATTCTGCTGGCCATTGATTTCTTCTTGTGTTCCTTGGCTTCTTTTATCAATTTTCTACAATTCCTAACTTCTGTTTTATATTCATTTCTATCAACTTCTGCTTTCTTCCATTTGTTACATATTATTTTTCAATTTTTTTTATAGTTGCCTTCACTTTCCCGCTAACCTAGGTTGGTTTTTTAACCAGCACAGTCTTCTTCCTCAATTATGGGATACTGGCTTTTTGGTCATCTAGTAAAGTATTCTTAAATGATTCCCAGTTATTCACATTTTTCTGATTCAATTCTTCCTCCCAGCTGATTTGGCTCATAATTGTTTTCAGCTTTGTGAAATTGACCCTATTAAAGAACAGAGTATAAATATATATGACTTGTCTGGACTTTATTCTTCTTGTACGTTATAAGTGTGATTAAATCATGATCATTTGTATCTAAGCTCCCATTAATTTTCAGTTCTGTGATCAGTTCTGGTATCATACAGGGCTTCGTTTAAAGACAATGGGAGGGTCATGATGGCATCACAGAGGGCTTAATTTGTAGATCGTGGGGTTGCATAGGCTTAATTTGGCCTGCAGAATCTGTATTAGAGCACATGATGTGCGCAGCGAAAAGAATCCAGCCTGACAGGCTGGGAGAGGAGTGTGAAGGCTTGTGGGTTAGGAAACGCATCATTTTACTTGCAAACTAGGCATATTGGCAATGGAATCACTG
This sequence comes from Emydura macquarii macquarii, assembly GCF_026122565.2. NCBI lineage: Eukaryota > Metazoa > Chordata > Testudines > Chelidae > Emydura > Emydura macquarii. Next base: position 11,192,246 of record NW_027133829.1, on the reverse strand, counting down.
AGAGATGACAGATGTGGAGCCTCACAGCGGGACCTTGACACAGTCACCTTCCGTGAATGCTCTGTGCTTCATAGCACAGGTGCTAGTTTTGTATTTGGACAACTGCAGAATAAGTTCAGAAACAAACCATGTTTGGTACAGACCTGGCAGTCAGTACTTGGTGCTAGGAAGCATTCACTATTCTTGAAATCATTTGTATGGGTGAGCCCAGCCTTTCTAGCCATGATAAATTGAGAGAAATTGGACTTTAAAGCAAGTGTATACTAAGTCAGTCCACGTTTTTCAGAGTATTTGTTGCTGTTGAATATTAGCTCCATAAAAAAAGGCCTGGATTTCAGACTAAAGTAGATTTCATACCCTGCAGTGCCCTTCCCAGCTCTGAAAAAATGTAGTTTATAAATAAGATAAATATTTGAAAATACCATGTAGCACATATAGACAACACAGTATTATCTTCCAGTTTTTTTTAACAGTGGGATGCTGCAGTGGTGAACAGGAGCGTGGTTATTAAGCACTGCATGCTGAAAAAAGTGCAACGGTTGCACTGGGGTGCATGTGCAAAATTGCTTACAAACACAAGAATGTGCAGGTGGGTTAGCCTAGGAAACCAATGCAAAAGCAATGCTAATCAAACATTTACGCTGAGATGTTAAATACAAAAGTCCAGAAATTCAAAGCTGCGGATCATCTAGTAGACCACAGGTTGGATACATGTAGTTTAGAGTTGTTACAAGCATATACAGTAATATTATTTTTTGCCATTACAAGAGACACATGCAGTAAAACAAAATAGGTCTTTGTCAGGGGGCTGAATTACTGCTTTTGTGGAAACCGTAGTTTTGGCTGTCCCAGTTTGTGTGATTAAAGCTGCAGCCTTAGCATTACGTTAAGGTTTTTGCTTGCAATTTCTGTGGGTATTTTAATTGCAGTTAATGGCAATGTGTTCCTTGGAACATCGCCTGGTTGGTGTGTAAGAGCTCTGCTGTGGATTCTAAAATGAAATTGACGGCAGATGTGCCAAGTATGCGCTGTGCCTGGCTATGCCTTCAGCACAACCCAGTAGTGGCGATGGGTGAGCTTTGTAGTACAGGCAAGGCTTTTAGGCACCAGCACTTAACTGCCATGGCTTTTACGTCTTCACCTTCATGGTGCCATGTCTCGCTTCTTTAGTCCCAGCTGAAGTGTCCTGAATCTTCTGCTGTGCAGTGAGGAGCTTGGTGTACTAAAGGTTCCCAGGCAGCTCTCCTGAGCAGTCAGCTGCTACAGCAGGATTCATTTGAGTGCCAGGCGTCAATGGACTAGACCTATGACCAGAATAAATTATCCCTGTATACCTAGGAATCTGAAAACCTGTTGATGCCTTTACATCAGTAACTTGTTTAAAAGAACAGCTTTGTTAACGACAGCCAGCTAGTCCCATAGATTGGTTTATAAAGTCCCATAGAGTTCTGCTAATTCAACGTCTTTCTATCGTGCATAAAAGTTTTCAATGACACGATTGGGTGAATGATCAATATGTCCTGCAGCTGCGTAGAAAGCCCCCGGTAGCTAAGTGCAGCTATTAATATCGCCAATATCTAGTTCACTGTGGCAGCTGGATGCACCTTAGAATTGCCTAAAATGAAACCAAAGCACCATTAGCACTGGCTTGATCGTCCTAGGTCATGAGAGCACCAGCCCTATGGTTCTTTGGAATGAAAGGAGACTTGAGCTTTTCTCCTCTTGTTCCCCCACATGCTCATTTGTAGGAATTTGTAACCATTTGTAAACAAAGGTGTTCTTTAGTTGTAGCTCTAGCAAGCTTCTTTCTGTGCTTTCCCTGTAATTCAGGTTGAGAGATGCCAAATCCCAATTCTCATCTGCTCAGCTGAAGCTAGCCTAGCAGCAAGCATTTGTTTCACAAAGGATTTAGACTCTCCTGTCTTTCTAGACATGCGAGAAAAGTGCTAAAACGCATTGCAACCTCCCAGAGCTCTTTCGGTTTGCAGGGTGTATATTGAGTGTATTGATTTTTTTCCCTTAATTTGATGCAAGAGTACAGACCTAGAAGTATTGCAAGTTAGTTTATTAGCTTTGACATTGAGATTCATTAGCTGTAATCCAATTAGAAGCACACTGACAGATGTGTTCCTGTACTGGGCCTGTGTGCTGTTTCAGATTTAGAAACTTGTGATTCCAATTGGAGAGTTTGATTTGGGTAATCTCATGCAAAATCTGTATCTCCAGGCGAGGAGTGGCAATGCTTTTGATTTGCTTTCTAATAGAAACCTTTCTGTTTCCAATTTTCTTTTCCTGATCAGGGAGACATCTTATTTCCCATGACACAGATAAAAAGAAATGGAGAGTCCTTGAGGAGGGAAGCCATCAAGATGATTTAGCTGTTTTCTTTTTAGTTTGTTTGACTTAAACTTTCTTCAGCTCTTAATTGGATTTAAGGTCCTGCTAGGCTATAGAAGTGCTGGTCTAATATACAGAGGATGTGGTCCAGTAATTATCCTGATTCGTAGTATTGTGAGGCACTCCCAACCCGGTTTCTGGAGCAAATGAAATCCAAATCTCTGATCTGAAATGGACATCCACTAGTCACTGAAATTTGCTCTTTGAGGGAAAGCTTGTTCTGGCAGTAGCTGTCCTTTTGAACACACTGCTCCTGTGGAAGGAGTGCAGGCGTTCTGCTTTGGAAGCTGGATTCCAGAGCTGTCTCCATGACTGCAGAATTGTGAAGCTCCAGGGGCACGGGAGGCATGTTGGGATGCACTTACCTCTGTGTGCATAATTTATTGTTGCTGAGTTAGCGGTTGCATGTGCTTGTCCTTCTTTTTCTGGAGTCTGCTTCATTTCTAAGCTGTGCCGTCAGGTGCGTTGGCTGTTTCCCAGTGATTATGCAATCAGTAGGCTATTGGCTCTTTGTAGAGACCTCACATGCCACCCTTTGATAAACTTATATGCATACATCTGACCCCGGGGATCCCTGTCAGACTCTATGCACCCCCTGTTCCCTCTGCCAGTTGGCACCAAGCGGCTCCTGGGTCACAGAACCCTGTTTATATTTTTGGAAAACAAATTCCTTTTTCCTTGTGAAAGGGTCCTCTCTAATGCTTGCTTTTGCTAGGTATTTGTGACAGTCCATTGTCAGGCAGCTTGCAACCTCCCCAGCTTCTGGAGACGCGGAGAGAGTTTCCGTTCATGGCATTTTCTAATGAGCTGTTAGGAAAGAGACACGTAGGTCCTGATGCTGCAGTTGGGCCTCTAGGGGCAGAACCGTGTGCTTCTGTGAAGCCCCAGTGATCTAGGGAGAAACCATAACTGCATTAGCATTTGTTACAGGGAGGCAAATCCTTGCAGCTATTGCACAAGTGGGTGAGCATTTTACATAAGAACATAAAAAACGGCCCCACTGGGTCAGACCAATGGTCCATCTAGCCCATAATCCTGTCTTCCAACAGTGGCCAATGCCAGGTGCTTCAGAGGGAATGAATAGAACAGGCAATCATCAAGTGATCCGTCCCATCGCCCATTCCCAGCCTCTGGCAAACAGCAATTCCTGCCTGTCCTGGCTAATAGCCATCGATGGACCTAATCTCCATGAATTTATCTAATTCTTTTTTCAACTCTGTTATAGTCTTGGCCTTCACAACGTCCCCTGCCAAGGAGTTTCACAGGCAGTTGTGTGAAGAAACACTGCCTTTTGTTTGTTTTAAACCTGCTGCCTGTTAATTTCATTTTGTGACCTCTAGTTTGTGTGTTCTGAGAAGGAGTAAATAACACTTCCGTCTTTACTTTCTCCACACCCGTCATGATTTTATAGACCTCTATCATATTCCCCCTTAGGCGTCTCTTTTCCAAGCTGCAAAGTCCTAGTTTTATTAATCTCTTCTGGTATGGAAACTTTTCCATACCGCTAATCATTTTAGTTTCCCTTTTCTGTACCTTTTCCAATTGCAATATTACATTGGACTTTGGTCAGGATTTCAGTAGAGTAATGCACTGTAGCGTTTGCCACTCTTCTAGGAAAGAAATACAAAATAATACATGCCATAGCACAGGTTGAGCAGGCACTTCTTTACTCTCTTTCTCCAAATAGCAGAACAAGAACCAGATTGGTGGGCAGCAGATTTAAATCCCATAAAAGGAATGACTTTTTCAGAATGCCTGTGGAACTGATTGCCACAAGATGTCATTGAGACCAAGATTCCAAAAAGGACTGGACATTTATATGGATAGCAAGACCATCTGGAGTTAAAGCAGTAAGGACTTTAAAAAAAAATTGGAAGGAACATAAACCCTCCTGCTCCAGGCCACAAGCCAATCACTGACTGACGGGTTAGGAAGAAACTTTCCCTAGAAGCAGGTTATTCAATATCTGTGCTGCAGGGTTTGTTGCACCTTCCTCTGAAGCAATCTGGTGCTGGACACTGAAGTAGGATCTGACTAGCTGGACCTTTTGGTCTGATTCAGGTCTGGTGTGGCAGTTACTTCCTGCATGCTAGTGGCTGTTAATATCTTCGTGTAGCATGCAGAGATATCAGGGCTATGGCAGACAGAACACCTTGGGGAAAAAACATCCATGCATGGGCCATCTCTTTGTTCTGTGTTTGCACAGTGCCTAGCACAGCGGGGTCCTGGCTGGGACTACAGCTCCTACCACAATACTTCTCCTCCTACTTTCTCAGGAGTTTGGCTTTTGTTCTTACACCTAGGCTGTACACCATGGCCCAAGCTGAGAAGAAAGGCGGACTGCTCCGGAAATCTTCAGCCTCAAAGAAATCATTGAAAGAGAAAGTAGTGCTAATGTACGACGAGATCTTCATGGTAAGGATTTGGCCCCTTTTCCTTTTGTAGTGGCTCTCTGCAATCTTGTCCCTTTGGTGACTCCTTCTCCTGGAGATGGGGATCCTGCAGGGCAGCAGCAGCACTTCTGCCAGAGCCAGGCTGTCTCGTGACTGTCCCAAACTACATACCTTCCTCTGCCGCCTCCTGCAGCGATGCTCAGTGAGGGTCTCGGTGGATGCCACTTGTGGTGATGTGGCAAGCGGTGGCCATGAAACTAGGCCAGAGAACAGGAGGCCAGGGGAGCCTGTGCAGTAGGAGGAAGAGAGAGGAGCTGTGAGGAATCCTCTCCTCCTCAGTCTGCAGGAGAGAATATTTCTGGGAGAACAACCCCAAGAATGAAAGCTTCTCAGGCAAGACTTGCTTTTGCAAGTCCCGCTTTTGGGGCTTGGCGCAGGCAATATATTGTGTTCGGAGACCTCCAGGAACAGGTGAGTAACCGTCTCTTCCTGACTCTGATTGACACTGATGTTCTGCAGGTGTGCTTAGCCTGTCTTCTAGCTGTACTGTCTGGTCTCAGGAGTCTGCTTTCTCTTTCAGACAGAGGACCCCAGTAAATGCAGCCCTCGGTTCTGGGAGGAGCTTTTCCTCATGAAGGTACCATAAGAGTTGAAAACCATCCTCTTATCCTTTGATTTGCCTTTGCTTGTTTGCCCTGTGCTGTGGCAGATTCTCAGTACAGGGCCTTGCCCATCTGTGTGTCTCCACTTCCTTTCGAAGCCCTCAGCAGCAGGATGAAATGTATTAATGGGCTTTTCCTTCATTCCTTGACCTGACAGGTGAACCTGGAGTATCTAGAAAGCAAGCTGGAGTCTCTGGATGGAGAAGAGTTAGTGAAGATAAAAGATAACATTAACTGTTTGTTCCAACACTGCATCCAGGCCTTGGGGGAAGAGCACCCAATCCGAGTGGTCAATGCGTTACAGGTACCGTAGCTGATGGCTAGTGAGGTCACGGGAATGGGGCAGTTTTCCACTCCTGATGGAATAAGCTTGTTGATATCGTCAAGCCCCTTGTGCTGGTTTCTTTAGTGTGGCTGAGAGGCAGTGGCCGCTCACTGGTTGCTGCTATTATTTATTCTGTTCTGATGTTTCAGGTATTCACAATCCTGTCTACCTTTGGAAATGTAAATTGGTCTTAAAATTCAAATAGTGAGTTTCTGGAATTGTGAGGAGGACCACATGCAGCGGGATGGGGGGGAAGGGAGGAAGGAGAGGGACTCTTAAGTGTAACAGGTAACCAGGCTGGGAGTGTAGTCCAAGAGAAGGTTGATCTCTCTTCACCCCATCCATTCCTTGCGCCTTTGCTGAGTTTCCTGACAGAGGAAATGAAAGAGAGCTCTGGAAAAGACGGAGTGAAATCTGTACAAGAGACCACCCTTCTTAGATGACTTCTTGTCTGATGAGACTGCCCCACATGTCTCTAAGTGGATGGAATACAAGTTTGCTCTAGGCTTTGGAAATGGTGTGTTGTTGTTTTTTTTTAAAGGGACACTGTCAATTGCTAAACATAGCATCAAGTGCCACCCCTGCCTCAGCATCCCTGTCTGGGGCTTGGCAGTCACACGTGTCTATTTCGGAAATGTTTCTCTCCCCTTGTTCTGTGCGGGGCACCCGTGCAAGCAGGGGAAGCTGTCTGACTGCACGGGAGAAGCAGTGAGAATGGCTGGCTGCACAGTGCCGTCAAAGGCACACAGTGAACGAGCTGGGGAACGTTCTATTTTCTTTAACCTCAGCGTTTTCAGAAATGGAGGTGCTGTGTCGCACAGCAGGAAGGGACGAGCTCAGCCAGGAGTGTGACCTGAGCAGATGGTGGCCCTCAAAGCACCTCTTCTATGTCATTCCCGTGAAAGGGGCTTAACTTGGGGTTTGCTGTGGGTGTCGTAGGTGTGGCCTGATGTCCTATGCTCAGCTGCTTCCTTCCCTCTTCCCTCCCCAGACGCTATGCGCACTGATTCGTGGCGTCCATCAGAAGAACAAATCCACCTCTGGGTTCGACATCATCAACATGCTCATGGGCTTTGACAAGGCAGAGCTGTGCATGAAGGTAGGGGCTTTGGCACGCGGAAGAGCACGCCAGCCCTGTCATGTGGGGAAGGCCTTTGGAGACAGTTGCCGTTACAAAGAAGAGCACACATGTGAACGCTCCAACAAAGTATTACATGTAGCTGTCTGGTGTGCTCTGCCTGCCAAAGGCTGGCCCAGCCCAAGGGCACTTGGAATTCATTACAAATCTAACGTATCGATGGAGGGAGTTGGTTCCTTTCCTTTCACTCCATGATGTTGATTCATAGATTGTCATTAATAGATTTTAAGGTCAGATGGGACCTTATATTATCTAGACTGACCTCCTGTATAACACAGGCCGGAAAATTCCACCCAGCTACCCCAGTATTGAGTCCAGTCACTTGTGTTTAATGTTTATGTGGGTAGCCGCCTTCTTGGTGTTCCGATTTCCCTCAGTACAGATGGGTGGTTGGGAACTTATACACTGTAATCTCAGCCAGAGTCTGACCTTTGAATCTTTTACCAATGAGTGTTCAACTGTCCACAGGCAAATGCTTACTGCTGCTAGACAACTAATATACACATGTCCTGTTTATAGCAGTCAGAGGTCAGAATGCCTCTGTCCGAACTGGCATCTGATCTGTAAATCAGTTCCAATGTGGGAAGGCCCTACAGGGGATGCTCTGCTTTTGAATGTCCCCTCCTGCCATGGCTGTGATGGAAGGTTACAGTTTAATAAGGCTTTTTGTGTCACAGTTATGGAGTAATCCTATTAATGAACTTAGATGGTTATCTGTGGTGGTGGGGTAACTGGGCAAATGTGCTGTAAGGACTAACATGACCCAGCAAGCTAACTTCACATGTGTCCTAGGTTTTGGCTGGGATCAATCCCTCCCTGACGGGCTTTGTTCAGTGTTTGGTAGCCAGATGGGAGTGCTGTATGTAACTTGAAGGATTCAGATAGTGAAGTCTTATTGTCGCTGTGTCCTTCCTCAGAATCTGATGGAGAGTTTGGACTCGCTGCTTTGTGCAGAAGGCTCTGAAAGCCTGAAGAGTTTGTGTCTGAAACTGCTTCTCTGCTTGGTAACGGTAAATAACACAAAACCGATGTTGAACAGCGCGAATAATCCAAACCTGGAGGGCAGAGGTGCCTGAAAACTGACCAGAGAGCTCCTGAGTCAGGAGGAAGGGGGAATATTAGTGAGTGCATGGGACAGTGGTTCTCAATCAGCGCGCAGCTATGGCCCATGTGACATGCTGAGGGCCATACAGGTAGTATTGGACGCGGCCCGCAATGGTAAATAGGTTGAGAACACTGGCGCAGGACAAAGTGTGCTGTGGGGTGTCGTGGCTTGAAGTACTGCTTCCAGAACGGTCCGACACTGCAGTGTCAATTGATCAGTCTCTCTAATGGCCATTTGTCATTTCCACCGAGCACTTACTGAAGAGAATCTCATTAAAAAGCCCGGGTGGCACCCGCTGGGGTGTGGAAGGGCTGCTGGCTAGAAGGGCCGGCCTTTGCTGAGGCAGAGACGTGCTGCTCTTCGGGTGGTATTCGGGGCCTGCGCAGCCTTCGCTGCCCTTAGCAGGGGAAGAGGCGTGAGGCTGGGACCTGACTCTTTCTGCTGTGGTGTGACGAGTATATAAGTACATTAATCTCTCCCTGGGACTGGGATTTGCACACAGGAGCATAGAAGTTTTCTGTGCTGCACAGACTATGAGAAACTGGCAGATGCTGTAACTGGGGTGCACACAGGAGTCAAGGAGCTGGGTAGGAAGAGGAGCCTGCATGGCTATTTCCACTTTGCCCAGCTCTTCCAGTCCTACCCAGACTTTTGCCTTGCTGAATAAACAGGAGATTAGCATGTCTGTTCAGTAGGGTAACGCGGCTGTTTCCCAGGAACACCAGAGGCAGTTACAGTATGTTAAAGATTATGGAGCTTCAGTCAGGGCTTTAAAAAGCTTTTGATTTCTTTCAGGTGACAGATAACATCAGCCAGAATACAATCCTGGAATATGTGATGATTAACAGCATATTTGAAGCTATTTTACAGGTAAGTGTTTCTCATCTCTGGTAGGCTAGGGTTTCTCCCATAGTGCCAGACTTTCATTATACATTTACCTTTCAATGCTTTCAAAACAACAAAGGCTTACTGGTGTTGTGTGTCAACCTCTTATTCATAGTTGGGTGGTAGATTTTTCTAATGCTGCTTCCTTCTTACTCCAGTCTGTTGATGTCAGTCACTGTTGGGCTTTTAAGATTATTACACTTCTATCTTTTATGCTCAGAAAGCAGCTGAATAGCTCTGTGGGTCTAATTTCATGGAGGATTTCTAAACCAGAGGAACTTATTATGACAGTCAGACTGGGTATATCCAGCAATTTTCTCTCCTTTGATATGTTATGCTTTTTAGCCAAAGAACTTGGCTTGGGAAACCCACAGACCACATGCAGTATATATTGGCAATACATTGAGATACTGTCACGTCCAATGCTGGATGAGGCTCTGGGTGGGAAATTTTGCTGTCTGTAAGCTTATGACTCATAACTGGCTCTCTTTGGTTTCTTGTAAGCATTACAATTCACTGTTTTAAATCTCATCCATTAATTAGCACATAATATGCTGATATGTTCATGAAAGTCTTGTACACATTGGTCTGCTTGGCCTTGCTTCTTCAGGCAACTGGCTGCATTTCTTAGCCAACTACTGGGCAACATGATTCATTCTTGCTTCTTGTTTCAGATTCTGTCCAACCCACCTAGTCGCAGGGAGCATGGTTATGATGCTGTTGTCCTTCTTGCTTTGCTAGTAAACTACAGAAAGTATGAGGTAGGTGTTGAGGGTGGTTACACTGATGTCTTCACTCAATTTGTTCTTGGCACGTGAGTCTTTGGTGAGAGCTAAAATACATTTTAAAGGCCAACCACTGCTCAGGCAGCTTGATACTTCGAGTCCTCCTTTTATTCACTGTTTAGAGAACAACTCCTGGTGCTATGAAGCTAAAATCTGTTTCCTTATGAGAAAGTGACTTCTCTGTTGTGAGAGTCCACACTGGCTGGCTGTTGTGAGGTTGTGCACAAGAGCTGCGGTGCTGCCATCGATGCAACTTTTAGAAATAGGCATCATTCAGCAGAGTAAAAACATACAGTTACAGGAACTGCGCACAACCTCTGCATGCACATTGGCAGAGAACGTCAGCAATTTTCCTATCCAATTTTGTCAGCATCCGTTTGTGTTTCTTTTACACGTACATGTATATAGAAATGTGCATGCGTTCGTACAGTTATTTATATACAAGTACAAAGGAAAGCTGTTTAGGCGATTTGCCTGTGGAAATACTTTGGTTTGCAGGAAGCCCTCTTGAAAGAATGGCTGGGGTGTGTGTGTGAAATATATTTTCTCTGAAGAGAAGCAAGCTGTTACAGAGTTGCCTTGGGTTTCAGGCCTCAGACATGTGATTTGGAAGCTGACTATCAGGTCAAAAGAATTTAGATGTCTTGGGAGAGATGCCAGTCATGTGACCCGGGGATGAGCTGAAATGTCACAGCCTGCAACTCCTTAGGAGAGTGAGAAATGTGACTCTGCATCTCTCCAGTTGTCTGCTCTGCAAGAAACACAACTCTCTTTTCCTTTTCCAAGCGGGGCTGCTGCGTTTAGTAATCTGCTTGTGCTTCTGCAAAGTCTTTTCCTGTTGATCTTATTCTTGAGAGAGAAAGCAAAAGAAAGGTTAAAATACAGGTGAAGGCAATGTGATATTTTAAATGTATGTCATACAGTTTTTCCTCGGTGTTGGGATTTTGAATGTAATTGTCTGGAGACATGAATTCTGGGCTGTTAAGTTTTATGCTAAGCATGAAATACAGACGTGTTTCTCTCTGACCTCATTCCTCACTGAGGAAGAGAGGGCTTATATTAAGGTCGCCTTGTGTTGGCAGTGTGTGTTGTTCATATTGCTGAAGGGTTCACACTATGCTACACTATACTTCCTGAGTCTGGCCACTCCTCCGCTGTCTAGCAAGGGGCTAGGAATCCCACTGGCCAAATGTGTCACTCCCTCTCTACCTGGAGGATAACTGCCTACTTCTGCTACCAGTTATTCATTGAGCTCTCGGGGTGGACGCCTGTGCTGTCAGCCCGCAAGCTGCAACTCTGCATTCTATGTAGACCCCTGTATGCCCAGGAGCTGCAGCGCATCTCCATGCAACGTGGGCTGTTGTGAACACCTCAGACTTGTCCTCTGCTCTCCACATTGGCTTCGCCTGGAATAGAAAGTCAAGCCTGAGGGCTTATCCTTGTCTCGAGGTGCCCAGGTCTAGCATGTCTCAAAGAGCCCAGTGCTCCCATTGCAGGCTGTAGTTGACAGCCCTATGCCTCAGGCAGGATGGAGCCTTTTACCATAAGGGTAAAGCTGGTCTGTGCAAGAGACGCCACTTTCTTGGGCATCAGCCCATGATGTGGAATGAACCCCAGGAGCCAAGGACCAGCTAGCCCCGTCCCCCACACTTGCACTCCAAGTGCACAGAGCACATCTTCAGTTTGCCTCTCTACATAAACACGGATGAGCATGGACATTAACGGCCCATCTACTGAAACAAAACACTCCACAGCACAGGCAGTTCTTTCCCCTGCCAGAGAATGAGAGAGAACAATCCAGAGGTGACAGCTGTTAGCCACATCACTTGATGTGCAGCTGGCAGGTGGCCCGGTACTGCAGAGATTAGCGTGAGCTAAGAACCTGTATAGAATAGGATAGCGGTCCTGCTTATGACCCGTGTGGGCTTCAGTTTGTTTCCACTTTATGGAGCTTGTTTTTTCAATTAGCTGTTCGAGAAACGTAGGAAGTTACACACAAAACCCAACACGAAAGGAACACAAAGCTTGCAAAGCACTCAGAAGCTAGGAGATGACAGAGTGTAGTTTGCTTGTGCAGTCTGAATTCGGCCCCCTTGTGTGTACGTGTTGTCGTACAGTCTTTCATTACGTGATGGCATACTACTTCTTCCACAGGACCCCTGCCTCATTCCGTGCACAGGATGGACCTGTTCTGGGGATGAATCAGGGTTGTGTTTGTCTGTAGGATCTCTGCCTCATTCGTTGGAGAAACCGGAAGGTGTGTAGTGAATGAGGCAGAGTATTGCAGAACAAGAAAAGATGGGCTCATGGTTAAGGCAGTTGAAGTCTGCCCTGGAGAACTGGAGTCTATCCCTGCCACTGAGTTCATCCGTGATGCTGGGCAAGCACTTAAACCAGACTTTTCACCGGCGGTCACAAACTGTGTGTTCCTCATTTTCTGGGTTCCTGACTTAGACCCTGATTTGCAGAAGTGCTGAGCGCTCACAGCTGAAGTCAGCAGGGGCTATGAACATATAAAGTGCTATATCATGCTAAGTACTCTGAAATATCAGGTCCTAGGCATCTCAGATTGCACCCAACATTAATGTATTGCTGACATTATTATCTTTTTTTTAAAATCAGCCTGAGGCAGACATCCGGCATGGAAAACTTCAGCCCAAACAGTTAGAATTTGACAAAGTTAAAAGCAACTGAAAAACAGGATCTTAGAATGAGTAGTGTCAGACAGCCTTATCTATTACCAGCTCTGCCTGTAACAATGCGTTAGTTATTGTGGTCCTGAGGGAGAGGAGCCATCTTTCCCTTGCCTTACTCGGGCGTTTTTAGAGTTTGAATTGTTCATTGCTCGGCTGTCAGCATGTTAAATTGTTTCATGGCTCGGTTTCCTTTGGATTCCTGTCTTTCTTTTCACTTGGGCTGCATTACTGTTTATCAGTTCCCTTTCAGTTTGTGTCTCGTGGGTTGCTAAATTGTTGTTCCAGTTGCTTAAGGAAATCCAATTGGGCTGAAAATTGATTAATTGCCTGTGATTTGGTGTGTGTCTCTAAAGAAAGCACCAGTGTGTTTGTATGAACATGTTCTTTCAGATTTTTGGGACTTGTGTTTTCTAGTGTCCTTTACACCTCCATGTGGAATGTCTGTCCAAGATTTCATTACCAAGGCAGCTGCACTATATATCTCAGTATTCTTATTAACTTCTGTTATAGGAACTGAAGAGATGTGTCTGTTCTTTACACACAGCTTTAAAGGGACAACATCAACCTGAAATGTAGTCAATTTCAGAAGTAGTTTCAAAATAGTTTCAAGTCTGATACCTGCCCAAGTCCCTCTGTCACTCTTGGTAATTTTATGATCATATTTTTTTATTTTGTAGAAAATGTTTCCCTCTCCCTTGTTGCTTCGTGAAAGACACACATGAACAGGGGAAATTAAATAATTGACTGCACAGGGGATGTAGTGAAACTAATTGTACTCTGGCCTGTCAAACGTAGAAAATACACTTGGTCGCGGAGGGAGAATGATGTTTTTTCTCTAACCTGAACTATTTCTAGTCATCTGAAGTGTTGCTTGTGAGATTGGGAGATGAAAAAACGAAATTCAGACAGAACAGTGACTGAAGTTGATACATCCCTTTAAAAAAATCACATTAACTAGAAAAATTACATTTCTGCCTGGAAATGATTTACGTGCTAGAGTTATAAACATCGGCTAAGATGAGGGGAACTGAAAGATGCTAGCAAAAAATATTTTTCTCTTTTGCTTTGTTTCCTGTTTGCAGGGCAGCACTTCCCTGTGTCTGGTCAGGTTCACTGTTTCCAACCAGTCAATCTCTCTTTGAAAAGACCCTTTTTCAAGGAGGGATCAGAAAAACTTGTATAACATCTCTGTCAAGGGAATTTTGAAAGCGATATTGGAGGACATGCTCTGTAAAAGGAGCTCGATCAGAAACTTGAATTATTTTAAATTAATCTGTTTAGAAAAAATGAGTTACCCTTCACCTTTTCTTATGAGAGAGGGGATTCAATGTTTCTTGAGGGACTCAAACCTTCTAAGGAGGTTTATTTCTCAGTTGTTTATTTCAGCTCCTCTGTCTTTCTAATTAACTGGGAAAGTTCCTTGGGTTGTTAGCTGCAAAACCCGTGCACAGCCCCCAGCCTAAAAGAAGTCAGTTGGTTCTGTTTTTTCCTCCTTTTTTTGTTTCTCTCTCCCCACACTCCCCTGGGATATTTTGGTCTCCCTCTGGGCCTTGTATAATCAGCTGAGCTTTCACAGTGGTTGAGGAGTTGGGCTGTCAAGCTGTTCCCTGCCCGAGGCCCCAGTTGTTGGTCTAACTGACTGAAGAGTGGCATGGGGGATGCCAAGGTTCCATTTAAACAGGTCGCACACTTCTCCTTTAGTCCCCTGCTTGCACTGATGAGCTTGGAGACCCCACTTAGCAGGCTGGGTGACTCCTTTCCAAGATTTCTCCTTTCCCTGTCCTCCTGTGGAAGCAACTGCTTAGTGGCTGCATCAGCAGTGAGGGAGCTCGGGTCTAAAACTGTGCACATAGCACCATTAGGCAGATGACTGGTTCTGCTCCCACTTATCACTCGTGCCAAAGTTTCCCTGCTTAGAAGGCTGGCTGCAGAGTGAGACCCTCTGGCCAGGAAGAGGGTGGAATTGCAAGTCTGGCTGTACAGTTGTATGAGTCCGCGACTCTGCAGCGAACGCATACATTAATGGACTCTGGATTGCATTTGCATGACTAACTTGAATATCACTGAAGTATCCTAATTAGGGATTTGATATCTATTTAGTCTGTATTTCTCCTTAGTTTTCTTAGTGAAGAATTTCTGATTTCTGTTAATGTCTGCGGTGGCGTGGTGGCTGGTGCGTGAGTCACTTTCTTTTTGTTGCATTTGTGGAGAAATTCAGAAAGCTTTTGGTCACTTCAGTGCGTGGCGTTGTTCACACTGGGGGTTCTGCTCAGCTGATGTTGTAGCCAGGTTGTCCTTGTGTGGTTCCCTGACTCTGTTTATTTCTGCTTCTCTATGATTTATCAGTAGTTAATTTTTGGTGGCTTATAAGAGATATCCCTTGAGAGTTTATCATCTCCAGGCATGTGGCTCTGTAACTCCTGTCTGGTGAGCAGAGTGAGTGCTGGGATGCTTGTTCCGGGAAGGTCGGGGTTAGAAAAGATGGGCTTCCTCTGGATTGCTCTGTCCCAGGTGATCACCTCACCCTGTTAAAGGCATTCCAGTAATAGGAGAAGCTCAGAGAAGGGCAGTGAAAATAATTAGACACACGAGAGGGGGCTTCCTCTTGGGGAGAAGTTACAATGATTTGGTCGCTATAGTTTGGAAACGTGTGAATAAGGAGAGAGGTGACAGAGGTCTAGAAAATGATACTTGGTGCGGAGGAGACTGTGCTCCTTGTTTCCCATCCCTCTAATAGTAGTAGAAGAGCAAGAGAACACTTGAACTTAGCAAATTTTAAGAAAGGTGAAAGGAAATGGTTGTAAGTTGCATATAATTAGCAACTGGTAGAACTCACTGCTGCAGGATATTACTGAAGCAAAGACTATTTAGTTTTTGAAGAGTATATTTATATAAAGAATGGCACCTGCAGTTATTCAAAGGACTCTTTCTTCCAGCCTCGAGGCATAAGCTGGGGTCAGGAAATTTCCCCATTCTCTTTGCATGAGGTAGTGTTGCTCAGTGAGGTGGATTGTGGGGGGTTTCTGCCATTGTCTCAAACATATAGTACTGGCCGCTATTGGAGACCGTGTACCAGGTTAGCTGGACCATTGGTCTGTCCTGATACACCATCTCCTCTGGGTTTAAACTCCTAAATGTAACTGAAGAGGAAATGTAATTCTCTCAAAGCACTGAAAGCGTGGGAGGGGGCTGGGCTCTTAGCCTGTTCCTGACTCACTGTGTGACCTTGAGCAAGGCACTGCAGACAGTTGTAAAGTTGGGTAACTCGGTGATAAATTGCTTGATAAATTGAGGCTGCATCTGAAGGAACTTTGCTGGATGTTTATAACCGTCCCCTGCCCCTTTTCCTTTTGTTCCAGCCAGTCCCAAATGGCCTTTGCTAGTGTCTGCATTGACACGGGTAAACAACTTGGAATAAAGAGACATACTTTACTGATGAAAAATGCTATTTAGAATAGTAGCGGCTTCTCTACAGGAGTTTAGTTTGGACATTTCCTTCAACTGGGAGTTCCCATGAACATGAGAACGGCCGCACTGGGCCAGGC
This sequence comes from Emydura macquarii macquarii, assembly GCF_026122565.2. NCBI lineage: Eukaryota > Metazoa > Chordata > Testudines > Chelidae > Emydura > Emydura macquarii. The sequence goes on along the minus strand of NW_027133829.1, from coordinate 11,176,315 downwards.
CAGTGGTCCATCTAGCCCAGGATCCTGTCTGCTAACCCTGGCCGGTGCTAGATGGTGCAGAGGGAATGAACAGAAAAGGACAATTTCAAGTGAGCCAGCCTTGCTGTCCAGTCCCAGCTTCTGGCAGTTAGAGGCTAGGGACACCCAGGGCACGGGGTTGCGTCCCTGCCCATCTTGGCTAATAGTCATTGACGGACCTAGCCTCCAGGAACTGATCTAATTCTTTTCTGAATTTTGGTCTTCAAAACATCCCCTGGCAACGAGTCTCACAGGTTGACTGTATGTTGTGTGAAGAAATGTTTGTTTTAAACCTGCTACCTATTAATTGCATTGGGTGACCCCTGCTTCTTGTGTTATGTGAAGCAGTAAATAACACTTCCCTAGTCACTTTCTACACACCAGTCATGATTTTGTAGACCTCTGCTATATCCGCCCTCCGTCATCTCTTCTCTTCTCTGAACTGTCCCAGTCTTTTTAATCTTTCCTCATATGGAAGCTGTTCCATACCCCTAATGATTTTGTTACTCTTCTTTGTACCTTTTCTGAGATGGGACGACCAGGACTGCACCCAGTATTCATGGTGTGGGCATACCATGGATTTATATAGTGGTGTTATGATATGTTCTGTTTTATGATCTTTCCCTTTCCTAGTGATTCCTACCATTCGGTTTGCTTTTTTTGACTGCTGCTGCACATTGAGCAGATGTTTTCAGAGAACTATCCACAATGACTCCAAGATCTCTCTCTTAAGTGGTAACAGCTAATTTACACCCCAGCATTTTGTATGTATCGTTGGGATTATGTTTTCCAATGTGCATTATTTTGCATTTATCAACATTGAATTTTACCTGCCATTTTGTTGCCTAGTCACCCAGTTTTGTGAGATTCCTTTTTAACTCTTTGCAGTCAGATTTGGATTTAATTGTCTTGAGTGATTTTGTATCATTTGCAAATTTTGCCACCTAACTGTTTTTTCCAGATCATTTATAAATATGTTGAACAGCGCTGATCCCAGTAAAGAACTTTGGGGGAAACCACTACTTACCTCTTTTCACTGTGAAAACTGACCATTTATTCCTATCCTTTATTTCCCTATCTTTTAACCAGTTACTGATCCAGGAGAGGACCTTCCCTCTTATCCCATGACTCTTTACTTTGCTTAAGAGCCTTTGCTGAGGCACCTTGTCCAAGGCTTTCTGAAAGCAAAGTGTGATATATCCCCTGGATCACCCTTGTCCACATATTTGTTAACCCCTCAAAGAATTCTAATAGATTGGTGAGGCATGATTTCACTTTGCAACAACCGTGTTGGCTCTTCCTCAACATTCTGTGTCTCATAATTCTGTTCTTTACTATAGTTTCATCCAGTTTGCCTGGTATGGAATTTAGGCTTACCGGCCTGTAATTGCCAGGATCGCCTCTAGAGCCTTCTTAAAAAATTGGCGTTCCGCTAGCTATCTTTCAGTATTCTGGTACAGACAATTGGTATGCTCCTTGGATTCCGAACTTTCAGTGGTCTGAACTAGGAAGGATTGAGTCCTAGCCCTGGCAGTTTGTGATAGATGGGTCCTTAACACTATCAGGCCTTCACCGGTCCTTCACTCAAACAGTTATTGACAGTAGTCACAGAATATAACTCGTCTCAGACCATGGTAACGTTCAGCTCCTGCATCGCTGCTTGGGCCTGCTGCATCATGGCATGTGTCAAAAAGGGTTGTGAGAATTTACCAGGCTATTGGGATTGGTCATAAAAGATAATACTGAATGCGTAGCTGAGACAGCAGGGAGCTTGTCTCACCGAGGGCAAAGCCAGACAGACCATCAGTTCCATGGGAGACTGGAGTTGAGTGGGCAGAGTGGAGCCAGAGCCATGGTATAAATGGAGTGAATGGCTGCTGTTGGATTGTGTGTGGGGGCAGCAGGAAGAAACCTCCATGGGAAGCTGTGGAAACTTTGCTGAATAGCTAATAGGCTTTTTTTAAAGCAGGAGGCCAAACTAAAGCTGTTTCCTTTCTTCTCTTGTGTCACAGTCGGTGAATCCCTACATTGTGAAACTCTCCATTGTAGACGACGAGGCCACGCTCAACGTGAGTATCCAGCTTGTTGGGACCCTCTCCTGTGCTCTGTGTGCTTTTAGGTCTTGCCCTCCTGGCCAGGAGGGGATTGTGCTACCCCAGAGGGCATCAGCATGACTGGCCTTCCTGTTAGCTGCACCTCTGAGACTTCTAGGAGTGGAGGGGAGAGACTGATTCCCGAGCAAATAACCGTGACCAAGTGGGGATGTTTTGTCTGAATGCTCTGTGTGTGCCTCAGTTTCCCCTATGTGTCACTCAAAGATCTAGGTGATGGGACAAGGGTGTGTGATCATTGCAGGGACTCCTAGAGGGCAGGTGTGACTATCGTCTGGCTGCCTGGGCACAGACAAAGGCTGGCACTTTGTATCCTGGCAGCTGATGGCTGGGGCCCATCCTCTGCAAGGACCCAGCCAGAGGTGTTGGAGAACAAAGCAAGAGGGGGAGGCCAGGTGACCTGTTTCCCCGGGAAAGAAACAAAGGATGGAGTAGGGCAACAGGGTGTGACTGAGGCTGGGCGACTGGAAGCTGGTTGGGTCTCAAGGGGAGTGAGCCCAGGATCCTTCCCTCCCCACGCCCCAAGATGGACTTTGCTGTAACTTCCTACCTTCTGTGCTAACAAGATCTGTTCTACGCTGTGTTCCCGATGATTAATAAACCCTTGTTTTATCTCGCTGGCCGAGAGTCACTTCTGACTATGGAAGTGGGGTGCATGGCCCTTTGGGGGACATGTCAGGCTTCCTCCGGTGTCTCCTTCAGGGGGACTCCTTGCGGGGAGCTCCCGGTGTGAACAGGGGTGGTGAACGCTCCGAGGTCAGTCTCAGGAGGTGCTGTAGTCAAGGACTCTTGCCCTGGTGAGAGTGTGCCGTGTGGGGAGAGAGACTGCACTAGAGCCCTGCGCGACAGTAACAATGAAATATCTAGTTGGAATGGGGACCTGGACGGGGAGAGAGGGACATGCTAAAATCAGGCAGCTCTGCTTCCTGGGGATTTGCCGTCGAAAGGGGCCCTGGCAGTTACGGATGCTTTCTCTCTGCAGTAGAATCAGCTGTGGAACATCGGTTTAACTTTCCCAGCCGTGGTTAGTGTTAATCCATGCTTGGGCCCTGACTTTTTAAATTGTGCCATGCTCTTTCACTCCGTATTTATCAATTATAACACACTGAATTGTGTGTAGCACCCAGGATGTTGGTGGGGGAGGAGCTTCATACATTCAATATTATTTGATTTCCTCTGGCATGGCATGGCATTGCAATGTAAACTGTCTTATATTCTTGCAGGGAATGGGACTTGTAATTGCCCAGGCGTTATCGGAGTACAACAGGTAAATCCGCCTTCTAAATACCTTAGTGGTTTTTGACAGAATGGGTAGTTGCTATCCCCTTCCACATGTGTTTTCTGGTACAGCAATCACTCATTGCTCAGCGCTTCTGGTGCAGGTGGCGATACTGGAACTGCCTTGCGCTTTGAGGTCCTTAACCCTCTGAGGCTGTTGTTGGTATCATTGCCAGCATGAATCTGCACCAGGCCTGGCAGATGAGTTTCAAGAGATGTCTTGCTTTAGGGAAAACCAGACAGATCTTCATTGTATGTTTTTTACCACCATTGACTGCACCTTTGTGAATCGTCTGTAGAATCTCAACTTGTGATGCGAAAATGAGTAAGAACATAACATAAGAACGGCCATACTTGATCAGAGCAATGGTCCATCTAGCCCAGTGTCCTGTCTTCTGACAGTGGCCAATGCCAGGTGCTTCAGAGGGAACGAACAGAACAGGCAATCATCAAATGATCATAGAGTCATAGCAGATTAGGGTTGGAAGGGACCTCAGGAGGTGTCTAGTCCAACCTCCTGCTCAAAACAGGATCAAACCTAATTAAACCATCCCAGCCAGGGCTTTGTCAAGCTGCACCTTAAAAACCTCTAAGGATGGAGATTCCCCCACCTCCCTAGGTAACCCATTCCAATGCTTCACCACCCTACCAGTGCAAAAATTTTTCCTAATACCCAACCTAGACCTCCCCCCCTGCAACTTGAGACCATCACTCCTTGTTCTGTCATCTGCCACCACTGAGAACAGCCTAGCTCCATCCTCCCTGGACCCCCCTTTCAGGTAGTTGAAGGCTGCTATCAAATCCCCCCTCATTCCTCTCTTCTGCAGACTAAACAAGCCCAGTTTCCTCAGCCTCTCCTCATACGTCTTATGCTCCAGCCCCCTAATCATATTTGTTGCCCTCCGCTGGACTCTTTCCAATTTGTCCACGTCCTTTCTGTAGTGGGAAGCCCAAAACTGGACACAATACTCCAAATGCGGCCTCACCAATGCTGAATAGAGGGAATAATCACTTCCCTCGATCTGCTGGCAGTGCTCCTACTAATGCAGCCCAATATGCTGTTAGCCTTCTTGGCAACCAGGGCACACTGCTGACTCAGATCCAGCTTCTTATCCACTGTTACCCCCAGGTCCTTCTCTGCAGAACTGCTGCCTAGCCAGTTGGTCCCCAGTCTGTAGCTGTTTATGGGACTCTGGACTTGTCCTTGTTGAACCTCATTAGATTTCTTTTCGCCCAATCCTCCAATTTGTTTGTCACTCTGTATCCTATCCCTGCCCTCCAGAGTATCTACCACTCCCCCAGCTTAGTGTCATCTGCAGACTTGCTGAGGGTGCATCCACCCCATCCTCCAGATCATTAACGAAGATGCTGAACAAAACATCAACATGAAGATGTTGATTCTTCCCATGTTGCTTCTGGCAATGATTCACTGAGTCCTGCTCTGCCAGAAGAATCACTGAAAGCCAATCTGAAACAAACACGAATAGCTGGGAGTGCAGGAATTGCCAGACTGTATCAGACCAGAGTCCATCTAGACAAGTAGGCTGTCTCAGACTGGGGCTGAGAAGGAGGAGAGGAGAAGCTGCCAGAAATACAGCAGCAGGAAGCTACAGGATAATCTGCCCCTGAGGAAGTGTTCCTCTTAACTCCCCTTACACAGCTTCTTCTAGCTTGCTGTGCTGAAGCACTGGTTGTCTGCTCCGTTACTCTCCTGCCTGCCCCATAGCAGTTACCCTTGGTGTAGATGAGAGGGGGCCCCGTTGCTCTTGTCTCTTTAGCAGACTGAAGCTGGGCCCAATTGAAGTAGAGTTAAGTGGACGGTGTCAGAATCGGGCCCCTTAAAGTTGGGCACCTCTGTCAAAGTGACCTGACTTTCAGACATGCTGAGCGCTTGCAGCTCACGTTGGCCTCCGAAGCGGAGTGTTTTGAAAGTTGGACATTTAGGTGAAATGCTTCTCTATGAGCCCCAGGGTTGGAAAACGTCAGCCCAGGTCATTCAAACAGATTCCCAAAAGAGGGAAACATTAATTTTCTAGCCCTCGTGGTTGTGGAGAAAACTGGAAACGGTGAAGCACGTGCAGCCTGAAGGCCAAGAGAAGAGCCCCAAGTGCTGGTTTGTAAAATCTCTCGTGACTTTTGAACACTGGGGTTAGTGATTCTGGACCTAGCGTAAGGAACACTGTCAGTCTGAATAATCGACTTCGCTTCTCACCATAGTGGCAGTTTACTTGTGGCGTTTCATTCATCTTGACAAGTGAAGTGTGTGGGTGGGTCACTTTTGTGTGCATTTATTAGACAGTTTTGCTTTCTGGTTCTCCCGCAGCAGCTCAGCGCTTTGCTTTTTGGATGGCAAATGCTGCTGAAAACCTCACTAGAAACGAGCCAGCAGATCTCTTCATATGATGATTCGGTTTATATTTATCTACACTGAAGCAAAAAATAAAAACCATCCCTCCGCTATCATGCCCCCACGCCTCCCCGAGAAGCTGCGCAATCTCTATTCTATGTAGCCTGCTTTTCCTCCCCCAAAACTGTTGGTTTGTTACCTTCACTTGTTGCATTGTAAGTAATTGTGAGCTCCCCTGGGGGAAGACCTTGTTTCAGATGTTCTCATACACCGGCTGAAAACCTTTTTCTTTTACGAGTTCGGGTTTGTAAAAAGCTTATTTCCCTGCAGTTCCGTGGCTGAGCTATTTGGTAGCATGTGTTTCAGATTCCCCTGGTTCGTCTCCTCCTCTCAGCCCAAATTGGGTGGGTCTCGTACGAGTAGCAGTGTGACCTCGGCCTCAGATAACACAGTGCTCACCTCTCCTTTCAGCCCCCAGACTGTGCCTTAGTACAGAAGACGGGCAAGGTGGGGGGGCAATATCTTTTATTGGACCAGCTTCTGGTGCTGAGAGAGACCAGCTTTTGAGCTTACACTGAGCTTCTTCCTCACTCCCCTTGTGTCTCTAATATCCTGGGACCAACACAGCTACAAGACCACTGCACACCTTAATACATAAGCTATACGTAACAGAGATTTTAACTCCCTCTGCATCTCTTCACAAGCTTCTTGAAAAGCAAGCGTGAACGTCGGTGCTCTCATCCTGGCCAGCTGTGTCTGTTGCATAGAGATTTGGATAAAATAATCCTGTTTCCATGCATAACACCCCGCTTTCTCTTGCCCCTTTTGTTCAGGCAGTACAAAGATAAGGAAGAGGAGCACCAGAGTGGCTTTTTCTCAGCCTTAACCAATATGGTAAGTGAGCAAAGCATTTTTTTCCCTACTTAAAAAGATAAATAAAGTATATGGGACTATGCGAGGCCTTGATCCAAAATCCACTGACTTCGGTGAGCTTTGGCTCCGGCTCTGAAGAGCGGGTGGTACAGGGTCTGAATGACACCACAGATCACATTGCTGTGCTGTGCAAGGAGCCCGTTACAGCTGCCTAGGGGAGCCCTTTTTAAGGCTGCGATCTCAGTATTCTTTGGTTGAGAATCAGAACTGTTTTTTCCTCCATCTTCATTTTTAAAAGCTGCACACGGCTTGTTTTAAAAACAGCTTTTGTCATAAAAGAGATCGTTGTTCTTCTGCAGACGCTGCCTGACACAAAGCCGCATTGCTGGCCCAAAGTAACGGCAAATGCATTGCCATAAACACCCAGTGTTTTGCCTGGGCTGTATTGGGAGCCCATTGAGAGATCCGGCACTGGAATCCCGTGGTCCTGGGATTAGCTGTAGCTGGGAGATGTACCTCAGTTCTGGGGTGCTTTTTCCAGGGGCAGCTCATGGCAGCCTGAAGAAGGAAGCTGTGGGATTTTTCCTTGTCCTTCCCCTCGTCTGCAAGCCAGCCAGGGTCTTTCAGCCTTCAATTCTGCCCATGCCTGCTCTTGCTAGCTATATGCAACGGCAACAGCTTTTCCTAATGTCCTTCATAGAGCTGTGCAATACTGTGTCCTTCCACAGGTGGGCAGCATGTTCATAGCCGATGCTGATGAGAAAATCTCCGTCCAGTAAGTACTCAGACGTTCTCTGCACAGTGAGCGGCAGCTTCCCACGCTGGTTCTGAACTGTGAAATGTCACCTACTGCTGTTCCAGCAAGGGGTCGGTTTAATGTAGAAAACCAAGCGGAAGCAAAGTCAGCTCTGGCCTGACAGCCAGAATTGTACCCTGTGAATGGTGGGCGAGGCTGGTACTCAAATGAAGTGGCTGGCAGTGCAGGAGCCCTGGGCTGGCTTTCTCCGTGTAGCATTTTGCAACGCTGTGCGCAAACCGAATAGTGTGTTGGATGCAAAGTCTCTGCTGTGGGCTAAAGGAGCGGGTGGGGAATTACTGTTTGTGGAGCCCCACTGTTGTGTTTGGTGTTGGCAGTGGGAGACAGGGCCTCCTGCCCGAAGGAGTGCTTACCTTTCAATCTCCTCCGTCCCCAACCCAACAGCAAGGGGATGGTGGAGGCGGCAGGCTGCTCCGTGCTCTCAGAAGCAAGGACTTTAAGGAGGAAGCAAAGCGTGAGACCAAGGAACAAAGGCGAGCGCTTCAGTGGGGGTGGGGCTACAAGATCTTCAGAAGTGACTAGTGATTTGGGGTGCCCAACTCAGTGCACCTTAACTGGAAGGGGCCTGGCTCTCAGAGGGAGGGTGCGCACTACTTCTGAAAATCAGGCCCCTTTCCTGTGTTTCAGGCTGGGCTCTGCGAATCGTTCGTCACCCCCGAAAATCCTTTGCTCTGGTGTCTGTCCCCTGAGGGCAGCCCTTCACGTAACTGTGCTTCTCTGCTGCTCTTGTAGAACGAACGAGGCGATTCTTCTGGCCCTCTACGAAGCCGTTCATCTAAACCGGAACTTCATCACAGTGCTGGCACAGGTGGGCTCAGTTGTGTGTGTTCCTGTCCATTCCTTTGAGTGGGGGGGGCCTGAACACTTAACCACAAAAGCACTTCAGCAGCAGGTCCAAGGCAGAGCTGGAGAAGACCTGTTAGCTCAGTCAGTCCATCTTTTCTTTCCCTGGGTTCTTCGGTATTTTGTTATAGTTCCTAGCCAGGTAGGGCCTAAAGCAGGCCAGGGCCCGGATTCAGGCTGACTTAGGAAATACAGCGCCCCTTATCTCTCACCCTGCCACAGAAAAGAATTCAGAAGTTTGTTGGGAGAAGTTTTCTGGGAGATGCCTTGTGGCAGACTGCTGCGTTTTTGTGTCTGGGGAGGGCTGGATGTGATTCCCTCTAAAGTCTCTTCATGCTGCCTGGAGGCTGGCTGAAGGGTCTAATCAGAAAGCGCCATGGAGGGTGGTCTGTTCCCTGCTAGCCTGAAGCGAAGAAGCTAATCTCTGCTCCCCTGTGTAGCACCACAGGTTAGTAAATCATGGCAGTTTGTTTTAGAGAGTAAACTACTGCCGGAAGAGTTTGGTTTCAAACACTCGTTTCTATACAAAGTTGCGTGGAAAAGGTGATGAAGTTAACCTTCTTTGTAGGTAAATTGTTCTGTCTTGAGAACCAACCACTCCTGCTGCAGTATCAGTGTGTGCGGAGGGAGCAGTAAAACCGTGTTTGTGTCTGAAGAGCAGTGGATCTATCCATAGATTTGATCAGGAAGCTTAGGCTGGTTCTCTGAATGCCATGTGGGTTTGCACACATACAAGCATGCTGAGAGGCAGACAGTAATGAGTCTGGTCATGCTACTAACCTGGGCTAGAGGCAGCCCTAGATACACCTGGGCACACAGTGGGATGTACCAGACCTGAAGAAACCATCGGGTGGGCTATCAATAACCCATGCCTGAAGCAGGGCATGTCATGTCTTAAAGCTCCACGAAAACAAAGGAAAAAACATAGGGCAAAAACTGCATTCTCTGCCTGCCCCGGTACTGCAGGAATTTCCCACCACTAATACCTGGGCGTGGAGTGGAGAGTTGCAGACGTGTGAATGAGGCTAAACTTCGATCTACAGTGTTATTACATCATGGTCTTTGGAGCTGCTAGTAACCTGCTCATACTGAACTCTTGCTGCTAGGTGGTGCTATTCTCCCCTGGCTGACTGCTGCATTTATTTTATTTTTTTTCGAGGGTGGGGGGAGAGAGCAGCTCAGTGAACCCTGGATGGTTTTATTACGTGACAGAAAACATCTTTTCAATGGAAAATGTATTTTAAAGCTATATTTCATATATTGGCTTTCGAATAATAGCAAGTGCCCATGGTTCCCCTAAACTGTGTGGATTTACATCCCACTCATAGTTCTACAACACTTCCCCTCATTTTCAAGCCCTTAGTATGCCACACATTGTATTAAGCATTTTGAGATGCATCTATATGCAAGACACTGTATGAAACAGTCTTGGTTACGTTCCAGTCGGACTTAAAATAGAATAGGGTGCTCATCTAGGATGGCACCAGTTCTAGCAGATGACTGAAATAAATAGAAGCCTATAGAGAATAAGGTTAAAGAAGTAATTAGGCATGGAGCAGTTAGTAACAACGAGCTGGGGAGAAAAGCCAATTGGAGAGAGCAGAACAGATCGATGATGATGATGTTTCTGGAGCACTGCCTTCGCTTGAAGCCCTCAAGCTTTTCATCAGGGCAGGAGTGTAGTAAATTGCTGTTGTCTTAAAAGGTGAACACATGAAAATCCCATTTTAAAAAGGGGAAGGAAGGATTGGAAGGGAGAGTATTAAATATTCCAGGGTCCCTCTACAAACACCGCTGGGGGAACCAAAAGCTTTAAAGGGGATGGATTGGTGTGTTTTTCCCATCCCCACAGTACCTGGGTGCCTTACAGTCTAATGTATTATCCTCACACGCCCTGTGCTGCTATCCCCATTGCACACATAGTCAGAGGGTTTAAGACCAATGGGGACCGCAGATCATCTGGTCTGACCGCCCGTGTGTTGCGGCTTTGTGAACTGAGGCACAGGGAGGCGAAGTGACTTGCCAATGGTCACACAGGGAGGTTGTGGTGGAGAAGAGACTTGAATTCAGGTCTCCCAACTCCAAGGCCAGTGCCCAGACCACTGGCCATCTACCCCCCGTGCTGCTCAGCATGGTGATTGAAAGCCCTCTGACTTGAGATCCGGTGTGTGACAGCACATCAGCAGCCTGTGCTCCCCTGGGGTAATCTGCCTTGTGCTGCTGATCCATATAACTAATGTGTGTCTTTGGGATCACGTGTTTCTGCTTCAGAGCCATCCGGAAATGGGGTTGGTGCCGGTGCCGATAAGCCCAATTCCAACAACGCCAGTCACTCCGCTCGGGACCACTCCACCTTCTTCAGATGGTGAGCCATGTAATCCTTTTTTGGGTGTAAGCATTTCAAATGAACCATAAAATAAATGGCAAAGCAGTTTTTCAAGGTGGCAGCTAACCCGTTCCAGCTGGAGCAGAGATATCCTGTTGTCTTCCTGGGAGACCTGGTTTGTTAAACAGAACCAGATGACACTTTAGATGGCTTTTTATTTCTACTGCGCATAGACTCTCTGCTCGTGGGTATACTGCCAAGAGGAGCCGTGCTGGCATCTTTCCCAAAACCATAGCCAAACCCCATCTTGCTAGAAAAGTAGGAACACAGCCCGCCTGTCCCAGTGCGTCTCCACACAGACGCACCCATCCAAGTCAGGGTTTTTTTTAAGGGCTTTGTTTATGGATGTGTCTAATGTTTCAGGGGTTTCTGTGGCTCTGATCTCCCAGGCAGTTAGTCACAGTGGGCTCCTACTTGTCACTAAGGCACTTGTTTACAGCTTGAAATGAACCAGGATTTGAATCCACGCTATTTGGGATGCAGGAGCTATTTCTCTATTTCCTCTGCCCGTTCTTCAGACAGGCCTTTGAAATGCAGCTTAAACTGAGATCTGGGAGCCTTGTTATTCTACACAAGATACCTTAATGTCTGCAGTAATGCACACTAGATCTGTATAGACTTGCTCTTTGTTTGAGATCGTGGTGACTTAACTCACTCTGAGAAATGTAGCAGCATTTGTCAATAATGTCACTTACACCATCAGTGTCTGAAGAAAGCGTTTAGCAGAAGAATGGAGTCTGTTTGAGTCGAGCACAATTTGGCAATATCTTCCAGCGAGAGCAGCATGGTCACCCTCTCATATCTGCTATTCAGGTCATTTGATATCCTGGTCCTAGACTGTTCTTCTCTAGGAGGATGAATTCTGCCTGGTTACCATGGATATCAAAAGCTTCAGTTAAAAAATGATGTCTTGAGCTGCTCTGTGTGTTTGTTCTCTGTGATGCAGCGGGCCGGGCGCTCCGTATGCTTCCTTTCATTGCTAATGTACCCGCCCACATGCTTTATGAGACGACTGACAGGATTGTGCTTACCTGCAACTATCTCCCTCCTTCCCCCATTTACCGAAAAAAGTCATTCCACGTCAAACAGACACAGCGAGTTCAGCCTTCCCTGGCGGCTCCCCACCGCTCGGAGGGCTCTTAAGCTTATGAAAAGGGAGTTGATTTGAACCTGCAGGGATCATGTTGGGAGGCATTTTTCATTGAAATTCCCTGTCGCCTTATCCCTGATCCGTCCTCTCTGTGATGCTGAGCACGGGAGCCTAGCTTTGGTTTAATTACAGTGCTGCTCCCCGGCAGTGCTCTTATTTTCAAGCCCTGTCAGAATTCCTCTCATTTTGCAGGGTTTTGCAATTCAGCTGTAAAATTGACTCTCGGCTCTGAGTTAGCACAAGATAGCTCAGCTTTCCAATGAAAGGCTTTTTAAAAAATGTCCTTTCTGGTGCATTAAAAGAAAAGCCAACCTATTTGCAAGATACAGAACATGCAAAAATCCATGTGTGGGTTCCAGCCACTCTTCTGTGCTCCTTGGGTTCGAAAACAGGCTCGTGTTTGGAATTGAAATTCCTCAGGCTGTTAGCCTGTGACATGAATTTAAGCCCTTTTAAAGTGTCAAAATAAAGCCTGCAGGGTTAGCTGGCTTCAGCAGTGACGCGTTCTGCAGAGCGATTCTTTTTTTAAGTAAGACTTTCTCAATTTGCTGTGAACTGTGCATCTGTAATATGCAAATATAAGGTGCCTGTCACCATGGGATCTAAAGGCTGATTTGCTTACTGTTGTTTAATATTCATCAATTGCATACATCATAGCAGCTCCGGAAGGACCCATTATGGATGTGAATACATATTGCTGACCTCAGCTGAATCTTCATGAGCAATTCATGGGGGTTGGGTAAGAGAGCGTCCGATCCCATTGCACAGGGGTGCACAGACTTTTGCTGTTTGAAGGTCATATTAGCAGCCTGTCGGCAGCCTCTGTGTTAAATGCAGCACATAGCAGACCTGGAGAAGTGCAGCCCCCACGCACTGAAGGTCCCATCTTGCACTACTCCAGTTTGATTCAAATTGCCGGGCCCCACTGGCTGTTTGGACCCATCGTCTCTGTGGACTGCAACTTTGTGTTAGAGATGAGCCTGTAAACCTTCATCAGCTGCGTGTAACCCTCCTCCCCACTCCCTTTTGGGCCTCTCTGTCTGTCAGGCCCATTTTTGATCCCCTTATTTCCTGCCTTACACATTGATGTAGACCAGAAAATTAGATGGCTAAATGCTGTTCTTTAACAAACACATCTGAAGGCGTCTGCCTTAGAACCGCAGGAAGCCGGACGTCTGAACGGGGGCTAGAACTTTTGCATCAATTCAATCTCAGGTTGCTGGATGTTGAACTCCGATCTCCTAAAGAACGTGCGCCTCAGAGCTCCCGTGCAATCGTTACAGAAGCCTGTTGTTCAGTGGCTAGAGCTGGGACCTGGGACTCAGGGCAGCTGGGTTCTATTTCTGGATAAGTCCCTGTGTTGCTTTGCTCCTCTGAGTTGTCACCCTTCCGTACCGCTCTGCGAGGTGGCGGGGTTGAGCCGACAGTTTGAACCGGGGGAGAGGCGGTCTGTGTATTTATTGAGATCTATTGTTGTAAAGGCTTCTGTCCCAGCCCCCCAGTGCATCGTACATACATTAAAAACACAGTCACATCAAGGGTCAAAGCAGCAGCCTCTTCTCAGCCCAAATCCTCTTGCAAGCCCCAGCGCTCTGAGCTACTCTGCTCTGCTCTGCTCTCTATGGCCAGGCCAATAGATCGGCTTTGTGCTTGCTGTGAAGGCAGGTGGAAAAGAGGGAGTGGATTTCAGAGAGGAGCGCCCCTTGGAGCTGCTGGCAGTGCCTTCTGTCCAAAAGAGGGTCCTGCTCACCCCTCTGATGAGACCAGGTCTGTGGCAGTGTGGCCTGGAAAGAGGGGCCCCTCAGATAAGCAGGTCTCAAGCCGCTTAGGACTTTCATTGGTCTAAACCAGCACCGCGAAGTCCACCTGGAAGTTCCCGGCAGCCAGTGCAGATCACAGAGCAGTCATGTCATGCTCCTGATGACCGGAGGTTGCTGCTCAGCAAACAGGCTGCCAGGCCCTGGCCCAGCTTTTGGTTCCCCGTAGCCGCTGTTACGGACCTAGAGCTGCGGAGCAGACCCGCCCCCATGATTGTTGAAGGAGGCTGGGTGATGTGTGTGAGGGAAGTGGGATGTTTGCTGTGCACGCGCCGTGCTTTAATTCTGGGGCAGCTGCTGGAAGAGCGAGCAGGAAAGCACAAAAGAGGGTCTAGATAAGCAGCCTCCCAGCAAACACTGGGGGCAATTGCGGGGCAATGGCTCCAGCCCGAAATCAGGCAGCTGCCTGGCCAGGCAAGAGCTAACAGATAAAGGGTTGCAAACAATTAAAAACTCTTTTCAGGAGGGAAAAGGGCAGGGGTCTTGGATGGGCTCGTGCTCGGTGGCTATAGTGTGGTGGCTCAATCCCAGCTAGTGTCTTTGTGAGCAAGGAATCGCACTCCCACTGCGGGGTAGAGGTGCCCACAGTCAGACTTGCTGTGAGTGAGCATGGCACTGCCGCTCAGGGCACTGCCGCTCAGGGCCCGGGCTGAGTCCAGCCCAAGGTAGAGGTGATGGCTTGGGGAGTGCACTCAGAGACCGGGAGCGGTCAGAGGTGCAGTTAGCCCGGCAGCTGTGACAGCCTCCCGCAGAACGCGTTGCAGAAGTGTCTCTGTGAGGTGGCAGAGGCACGGAGGACAGTCGCAAGGTCTGTATCCCAAATTCTCACCTCCTCCCGGCAGATGGGGGTAAATGTCTCCCCGTGGCTGTGTGATCACAGCAGAAACTGATCGCCTTGGATTGTGTCTGTTGTAAATCTGTAGAATTGCTGCCTTTAAATCTTTATTGTGGGAAACGTTGGTGGGCATCTAAAAAAATCTGTAAGTTGACCTACCGCGAACCTCCTTGGTCACACAGCAGTCATGACTCTCCTCCCTCTGTGCTGCGGCTCTTCTGCTCGGTGCTGTTCCCTCACGAGAAACGGGCAGTTTTTGATGCCCCAGAGAGAAAAGGAGGGAGGCTGGCATGCAACTGGCACTTATCTCTTCATGGTTGTGTCTTAAGGGCTCAAATTCCATTATTTAAACTCAGCAGGGCCTTTACCAGGCATGTTCCTTTCCAAGTGAAACTGGTGTAAGCCTCATCTGCACTGCCTGCTAGCGTTAGTCACGTGGGTTGGTAGGCGCAGAAGGCCACGGAATCTGTGTGCATAGGGTCAGGAGGAGAAGAGAGCTGGGACCCCTAGCCGCAGCTTGGGGCAGGAGAGGTGGACTCTGGAAGGAGTCGTGCCCCACCCACTGTTCATTACACCCCCAGACCCTGAGGTTCCTTGAGCGTCTTACCCTCGATTTTACTGCATGTGAGATGCAGAGGGTAAATGCGTTTCTTCTGCTTTGTTTCAGTTATAAGCTCAGCAGAGCTGCCTTTGGATGCCGATGTGCAGACCAGCAACCTGCTGATAACCTTCTTAAAGTACAGCTCGATTGTCATGCAGGACACAAAAGGTACGTAGAACCTGTTAGGGAGGAAGCCCGGGTATAAGGTGCTTCCTCGACTCAGTGGCGTGGTGCTAATGTAACTCCGCATGCACAACTTACCTGGGCTCCTGTGGAGGCTGAAAGTTCTGTACCTCGAGAGAATGAACTGACTTCTCACTGCCAGAGGGTCTCAGCATGGCCCTTTCCAGGAGGCATGAGCGGATCCAGTCCAAGCTGTATGGGAGGGGAGAGGAATTCGTACACTGTAGAGCCGGATTTCTAGGAACGTTACGGGACCGACACAGGAGTCAGAACTTGGCTCCAGGAGTGAAATGTTCCGCATTCCCCTCAGCACCTAGGGCTGATACGAGGGGCACTGGACTGAGTACAGGGGGCTTCCACGATTCCCTGTTGTAGTAAGACTTAGATGCTGCTGGCCCATGTGCTTTGCTTTGTGTTTCCTGGCGTTTGGCATTGGAACCGTGGTCCCATGCCACCAACACAGCGCTGGCTAGGTGTGCACAAGACGACTCCATTTGTGTACCTGATCACTAGTGCGAGCAATTACTTCACATGGGTGAACAATTTTTTTGTGCCAAATTGCAGCCGATGGCAAGCACACTATTATATGACCGGTTGTAGACTGAATGACAATAAGTCGATCCCACAAATGATATTGCTGTTGTGTTCATTTGAGCACTGACAAAGTACCTGTACAACACACACAGCCCTGTACTACACACAGAGCTTCCCTGCTGTGAAGAGCTTGTAGTCCAACGTACAGACAGTAAATGAGACCATTTGCAAGAGATGCAATATGCCAGGTGGCTAGTAGAGGGGAAAATCTCTGACAGGACAGATATTGCTCTTAATTTTTTTAAAATATAGCTTGATGTGCTTATTTCTTACACATCAGAGTATGGGAAATGTGCACAGGGACAAGGAATTCGATCTGATGCTCTTGTCTTTTCAGCATGGAAAAGTGATGCCGAAGGGGGGATATGACAGGTCTGTAAATCATGACTGGTGTGGAGATAGTGAATCAGGAAGTGATATTAACTCCTTCACATAACACAAAACAAGAAGCGGGGTCACCCACTGCAATTACACAGCAGGTGTAAAACACACAAAAGGGAGTACTGCTCCACACAATGCCCAGTCAGCCTGTGGAACTTGCCGCCAGGGGATGTTATGAAGGCCAACACTATAAGTGGGTTAAAAGAAGCACTGATAAATTCAGGGGGGGAGAGCTCCATCAGTGGCTGTTAGCCAGGATAGGCAGGGATGCAGCTCTGTGCTCTGACTGTCCCTGCCGCTGACTGTCAGATACTGGGAGTGGGCAACGGGATGGATCACTCGATGGTTGCCTGGTCATTCCCTGTGAAGCGCTTGGCACTGGCTACTGTCAGAGACGGCACTGAGCTAACTGGACCTTTGCTCTGACCCAGTCGGGCCATTCTAATGTTCTTGTGTCCAGCTTCCTGCTTCGGCCAGTCACTACAAATGGTCCAAATGGAAGTGTAAACCCCCCATAACAGACAACTGTGATGACATGCCTGTGGAGGGGATTTCTTCCTAAATCTAGGTGGCACATGGCTGGTTTGCTCTGATGCATGGAGGCTGGTGTCCCTTTGTTTCCCCCAGCTGGGTAACCGTGTTTGAGGTTTGCGGAAGGATGTCTGCGCAACCCATGGCAGCGAGCCTCCTGTCCTTGCTCGACGGGTTCGGGCCCACGCTCCAAATAGCTGCGTAGGCATTGGGGCTGGAGCTCAGGCTTGGAGAGCCTGAGCCACAGGTGACTAGCGCTGGCTACACAGCTAGTTTTAACTGCTAGCGTGAGCTGGAGTCTCCGCCAGGCTGGACGGCTCGCTGCTGCAGGCTGCCCCTAAATGGCTAACCCTGCTAAACTGTTTGCCGGGAGCGTACCCCGTGACAGTGAGCTCCACTGGGTTATTAGTAGCTTTACGCACCATGATAATTTAAAAACGTGCTGCCTTTTAATTTCTTCGGGTGTATCGCTTTCTTCTCTTTTCATGAGTGGGTACGTGGGGGCTCCCACCAACCATTCATTTTACCATACGAGAAAGCATTTAACATGAACATCCCAAGGAGGGATGGCAAAGCAGAGAGAACCAGTAATGCTGCTGGATCACTTCTACCTCAGGGTGGGTACGTGCATGGTGATGTCAATTTGCTCTGTCTTCAGACCTGCATAGTTGTTCTAACCCTGCCCTGCAAGGCATAATTTAAACCCCATCCATTCTGTCAGAATCCCGTCTAATTTAGCCCTCTCTGCCAGCCCCCAGTCAGGGGAGCCGTGAGAGGGACCTCTGTCTCGTTTTCCCCATCTGTAAGCCTGGGCTAAGATTTACATACATCCCATGGGAGCTGTGTTGTTTCCGTACCGTCATGCGTGTTTGTAAAGAGCTTTAAGATCCCCGATGGAAGAGGCAAAGTATTGCTGTGAATAACAGCCCCCGTTGCCCATCACTGGAGTGTCACTCACAATACGAGCAGGCTAACGCATGAGTACTGAGTGTGGAGCAGTAGCACAGCCGGATCCCAGAGCAGAGAAGTGGAAGCAGCCCCTAGAAATAAGCCGTGAGCTCTTGCAGTAGGAAGATAACAAGGCTCCAGTGTATTGGAGCTCTCGAAGGCCATTGCTCCTGCCCTCCTGAAGTGGCAAATCTTTCCTTTCTTTTTGAAAATGGCCTGCCTACGGTAGGGAAATACACAGGTGTAGCACTCAACCCGCTGCACCCCAAATGTGCCCGCAGGTTTACTCAACACAACGGCTTAAAATCCCATCCTCGGGGGCTCATTTTTCCTTTAATAATCCTACGTCCCAGCCCCAGCACTGGTATAGAGCAGAGCCAGCAGCCCGAAGCCAGATCTGCCTGCGAGCTCAGTGCGGTCTGTGGGTATGTGCAGTATTGCCGAGGCTTTGGGAGCGGGGCTGGGGAATGCCCTTTGCTGCTGGATGAAGAAGGCTGGTATTTTAAAACTTTCTTCTTGTGTTTTACTTTAGAACCACCCAGAATGTCAGGTCTAGGTCTGGTCTTCCTTGGTTTTCAGGAGGATTTGTTGGAGGTCTCAGAAATGTGGATTGGGGGCTTCCTCAGACCTTACTTGCAGGGCCGGGGTGCAGACTGCAAACTGGGATTCCTTTCTCCCCCGGGGTTCTCAGTTATTCCATCGGCGACGATAAAACAGAATAAAGGCAGCATTTTAAACAGTCTGAGGAAAGGTTGCTTCCCCACTCAATCATTTCCTTCATATTTCTGAACTGATAACTGCCAGCTTCTAGCGTCTGGAGTGTCTACCAGAGCAGACAAGCCTGAATTCCTAAGGTGGAAACAAGTGGTAGGTGTGGGGGAACCCTTACCTTTAAAAATAAGCCCTGGCAGGCTCTCTCTGTCCATCATTTTGCACCTGGGGCAAGTCTCTCAGCACTCTTGGATCTAGATGAATGCTGGGAGTAGAGCTCTGCTCTTTGACTGCCAGCACTGTGCTCGATGCACTAGACTGCACTGCCTGTCTGCCACAGCTCTTCTGCATGCTGTACTGGCTGGCGTCAGTTTTGTCCTCGGAGATACGATGGAAGGGCAGTCATGGTGGAAGAAGGGCTTTCCACCGGGAGTGTCGGCCAAGGGCTAAGCTCTTTGTGCAGAACATTTGGGAAAGGCAAATGCGTGAGCCAGAGAGAGTGACCCCTCTGTGATGTACCAGGGTATAATCTAGGCCAAAAGAACAGCTCTGTCACCCCTGTCCTGCAACCTCGGGTGCCTTCCAGTGCCTCGCTCCCCTCTGGGCTGCTCACAAATAGCCACACAGCATGCAAACCATACCCCGCGTGTCTCTAACTGCAGCCTGCCAGCCACCGCCTGGCTCTCCCCAGCCTGGGTTAGACTGCAGGGTGACCACAACATACCCCCACTCCCAGAAATGTGTCCCCCGTACTGCCCAGCCCTCTCCTGGACAGTCCCAATATTTTCAGTCTGTTTTTCCTTCCAGGGAATAAATATGCCAGTTTATTATCTCACGTGGTTATTCAGACCCTTCCATGTTAGATAAACCGGTCAAACGTGTTTATTAACGACAAAGAGGTTGTCAGTGAGTACAAGTAAACGAGGCAGAAAGTCAGCAGTGGCTACAAGGAAAATAAAGAGAAGCTGCTTAGCAGCACCTAACTGAAACGAGAGTCAAGCCAGGTTTCTCACCACATCCTTTCAGCAGTCTTACTCCCCAAAGCCTGTAGGTCAGCACCCTCCCCCGGAGTCCAGCAGTCCTTCCTTTGTTGCTTCAAGTGCATGAATGCGATGGGCAGGGGGAAAAGAGGGACACATGGGGGGGAGGGGTTGTCCCTTCTTGTTGTTGTTGCAGTCCCCCTCTTGAAAACCATTCCCAGCTGGGCACTAGGGGACAGAGTCTATGTGGAAGGATGTTCCCTGCTGTTTTTTTCCTCACCTGGTTGAGCTTTCTTTGTTTCCCTCCTGCTAGCTGACTGTTTACTGCTTAGCACACATTCCTTTGTCTAGGACAAACCCGTTTGCTGGCTGCTGGCTGGGCAGGGCTGTGGTTTGGAACATATGTTGTTAACACCATACGGGGAGCTCTTATAACTTCACAATGTCGCCACGTACATTTTCTCAGGACAATACTGACCAGCAAACTGAGTTTTCAAATACCTTACAAGGCATACCGTGTACAGAGATCATTACACTGGCATGCAGGGTGTGAATACAGGGGTGTGTCCTGTGGGACTCCCCAGAGCACCTGTGTGAGGGAGAGAATCAAATCTGATGTTCCCTCGTTGGCAGAGACTCCCGGCAGCTCAGAGGGGCGTCGTGGTCCGGCTGCTGGGATGCTGCTTTAGGGCCACGGTTAGACTTTTCGCTCTCGGAGGTGTTTGAAGAGTTTCTGATACTCGGCCTCACGTCTCGTTTCCACGAGGGAGGGTCTTTATGCTCCAATTCCGTGGGCTGACCCTTTGGTGTGGCAAGGCCTGGTGGCTTACGTGAGCTTGTTTCTGTTCCTTTGCAGACGAACACCGGCTCCACAGTGGCAAGCTCTGTCTGATTATCCTGACTTGCATAGCAGAGGTAGGTCCTGTGCGTGTCCCCCTCTCGTCAGCACACGGCAGTCTGTCTCACGCGGCGCCCGGCACCATGTGTGTGCCCTTCCCCTGCTCTCTGTCTCTTGGGAACTGGAGTGGGCTGGGGGAGGGTTACCCTGCCAGAGAGAGTTTAATCCTTGACTGGGAAGTCCAGTGCTGGTGCTGTTAGCACTAAACTAGCAGAGCGATGCATCAACTCAGGGCATGTCTTCAGCATCTCGTGTCAAATGTGGGGAGCCCAGTGCACGCCAGCCTGTTTCCTCTCATTCAGCATATGTGTGAGATCACTAGGGGACACCTGGAGATGTTACAAGCTTCCATGCAGACAAGACTCGGATGACACCTGTTAGAAATAACCAGACAGGTTGTCCCGGGGGTGGATTGGGGAGACAGAGCCCTTTATTGCCTGCTCGTTCCACCTCGATGCTGCGAGTGAGCAAGGAGGGGGTTTCTTTACAATCCTTGTATCCATCACAGTATGTAACTACCCATTTCCAGCAACTCCCCATAGACCCTGATTTGGTTACATTGACCCCTATAAAATGAATGTTAATAACTACATAATGAATACAATTATACCCGCCCCCGTTTGTTGTTTACAGGGTTATTGCACAGGGCGCAGGCACATCACCTTGAAACTCACTAACGTTCTTTAAAATATACTGTATGCAAGGGAGGGAAAAAAGATAATGCTGTATTCCCACCAAAGACCTTGAACGGAAGGGAGAACAGTTATTTGTTAGTCTCATTCCTTGAGCAAATGGCTAGGAAGGGAGGGAAAGAAGAGAGAGAACAGACTCTTAACTAAAATTCACACCAATTAACAGAAACAAGGTTTGCCCTTGCCTTGACCCTGTTCCCTGTAATTTAGGCCTGACCACTTGTCTAGCTTTTAACTCTCTACTCTCCTACAACACCGTTGTTCATGCCAAACAGACAGCGCCGCTTTTCAGCTGGCCCAGCTCCAGAGAGCGATCCGGGGCTGGTTGAAAAGCAGTAGGCTGGAGCTCAGCTCAAGCAAGGCAGAAGCAAATGCTGCTGGAGCCAGGAAGGGGCCATGGCCTCTGCAGACACCGACCACTTTGTCCCTCTCCTACCTTGAGGGAATTGGAAGCTGTCAGCATGATGGGCAGACTGCTCAGTTGGGGAGTCAGAGTGTCAAGTCCTGCCTGGAAAAGGGTTTAATGATTTTTTGGTTGCACGAGGAGTGAGACTTAGACAGAGGGTCGTGAGCCACAAGTGGCTCTTCCATGTGTCTCCTGCGGCTCTCTGCAGCACGTGATATTAAAACACTGGCTGCTGTCATTATAAACCAATCGGCTTTTGCTGTGTTAGTAACCAGTTGTAGTTGATGATGATGATTGTATATAAATGAAATATTTCCCCCGTCACACTGTTTAAATATGAACATGCAGCACTATAGGAAATGAAACAATGATTCACGCCACTGTGGCTCTTCTGGGTGATATTGATCACTAATTTGGCTCCTGAGGTCAGAGGGTCACTGATTTAGGGCGACAAAGTCACCGTTGTTGCTCGGCTTTTGCAGCATTGCCCTTCCACTTCCCGGAACACAGATAGGCCCACTCTCTGGCTGCCCTCTGACCGTGATGTATCACAAGAGTAATGTTTCAGAACGTATTTTTTCCAGGTGCTGCATCAGAGCTCGGTAACTCTTTTTTAATTTCATTACAATGTTAGTAATGAGCTATTCTTAGCACCGGAGCTCAGCAGAGGGGCAGGTAGACAAAGGGAGAAAAGAAATAACTGTGTCTAGCAAAGGCGTCTTTGGCCCAGGCATTAAATGGAGAAGATATTTATTCCCACACTCGGCTGTGTATTGCACCAAACTCAGTTTGATTTAGTGTTGATGATGGAATGAGATTTGCCTGAGGATGGGGGCTGATGAGCCACCTACTGCTGTAATAACTTCTGCCGTGATGGGGCCATCAAAATGCCACCATAAACCTCCCCCTTTGCTCTGTCACGGGGATGAGGCAAGAGAGGCAGGCATGAGAACCTCCTCGTGCATTTTACAGCCCACATTAAAATGTTCTTGGCGTTGTCGCACATGGAGTCTGCGACTTGGGTAAGCGAAGAAAGAAATGGGAAATAAATTACTGACCAAACACGCTGTGGTGCAGGTGGAGACAATTGGGTTGTAGGACTAGAGGCACAAATGGGGAACAGGAAAGAGAAAACTCAAACAAGCACCTCTTTCAGTCGACAGGCAGCTTTTTAACCTTTTAGTTGCTTACAGCTGCAAGCTTTGCCCTGGCACCCCTGGGGTTGCTTGAGCAGGGGGGTTGTTGCTGGGTAGTTTAGACGTGTTGCAGCTCACACCGTGCTCTCTCCCATAGGATCAGTACGCTAATGCCTTTTTGCATGATGACAACGTGAACTTTCGAGTAAACCTGCACAGAATGGTGAGTCTTCCCCAGCAGGTTCCTTCCTTTCTCTGTGGGGCAGAGGAAACGGAGGTTTTGGGTCCTCAGCTGGTCGTGTATTGTTGGGATCACCCAGCCAGTGCACGTGAGAAGCCAGCAAGCTCTCCTGGCTGAGGAAATGTCGTTGTGGAGTGACTGGTTGGGCTGGGGGGCCTGGCTCATGCGCTGTCTCCTTGCAGGCTAGCTCGAGGAGCTGGGTGAGGGCTGACTTGGAGACGCGTCTGGCCAGTGTAGCTAGGGAGAGGACGTGTAATGTGAGGTCCTTGGGAAATGGAGCAGTTAGTGCATTCTGCCTCAAGCCTCAGCAAACGTGAGGCCCAGGTGATACATTAATATGCAGGTCCAGGGGACTCTAAACCCTTTGAGCTCAGTTCACCCCCTGTTTTAAATGGGTGGTTCGCCCTCATGCAGGGGACGTGGTGTTTTCACTGCTGCCTTGCCCCAGGGGTCTGGCTGCAGGAAGGCAGCTTTCATTTGCATCCAGGGGGTCACGCGAGCCCAGCCTGTAGAGGCAGCCCAGAGGATGTTGTGAATTGGTTTATGCTTCCTCAGTGGGACTGGCTGCAAGCACCACCCCTCCGACCTGCAAGGTGGTCATTCCACTGTTGCAGTCTCCCTCCGAGGGAATTTTTCCCCATTGGCAGCTGGTGGCCTTGGGAGATGCTGGTGCCCACTTCAGGGCAGAATCAAGCCCATTATTTTTAAAGCAAGTATAGTCTGAAGGCATTAATCCTTCCTTCTCTGCAACAAGCATTGAACTGGAAATCATCTTTCCAAGCTGCTACAGTTGATGGAGGAGACTTGTCACGCTCCACTCACAGAGTGAAAAACAAGTTTCTGGCTCCGGGAAACCGCTCTCCCTGGTGCAACAGCGTCTCCACTTACACAGCTCAGAATCCAAGTCCCTAGACTCACAGCTGCTGTCTCCCCGGGGAGCAGGGACCCTCTCTGCCCTGGGCCGCAGCAGCTGTAAAGCTGAGGTGGCAATAAAGAAATGGAGAAGCCCAAAACTACAGGAAAGCCTGTGGCAGTGGTTTGATTTGTGTGGAAAGCAGGCGATAATGTGCTGGCTGCCGTGCCAGGCATTTGCTGACTTCCTTTCTTCTTTGTGTGTTTGAAGCCAATGAGACACAGGAAGAAAGCTGCAGACAAGAACCTGCCTTGCCGCCCCCTGGTGTGTGCAGTACTAGGTGAGTATTGCTGGGGTTGGGATCTTCCAGAATCGACCCGTGTCCTGTGATGAAGAGAAAATCAGCTCAGGCTGGGGGACTTTACTGGCTGTCTATTATCTGTGGAAGGAATTTGATTTCTCAGCAGGGTGCATTGCATCCTATCCCCTCATCTTCTTCTAGTGGAAATAGATAGTCAGATTGCTGCCATGTAATATGCTGCATGTTGTAGATCTGTGGAAAGCCACATTTCCTCTAAGGTTTTTCAAAAGGCATTGACCCCCTCACTTCCCTTCCTTGAAGGAATGTCAGTGATGGACCGTTAGTTGGTTAATGCATCAACACTCTTAGGTGGGTAAGGAGATGATTGGGCATGCAGAGTCTTTGGGTGACACAGCTGAGAACGAGCTGATGGCAAAGACGGATATTTGGGGATGGAAGTGACTTTTGGGCACCTTGCCTGCCTGGAACAGACAAACAGGGCTGAATGTCACTAGCTGGAGTGTTGTTTTGCCCCTCCCTCTTGCTGTTCTAGCACTGAAGCCACCTAAATGTGCCCCTTGTGAAATTGACCAAGATTAAAACAGAGTAATATGTAGAAGACTTCAGTCCTTTTTGAAGCAAGACTGGATTTATTTTGCTTCAGAGCCAAATCTGTAGATATATGGATGTCCTCTACGTTATCGTCTCAGAAAACGAAGCTGTAAAACATATCTGGTCTCTGGTGACAACCATGTTCTAACTTCCATTGGTGCCAAGGGTTGAAATATGAGTGCAATTCTATGCATCAAAATTAACGATGTGTGTTTTTTATCTGAACAACAGTGGGGGGAAAAGTGTGTGGAGGAAGCGTGTCTCGGCGAGAATAGCATTAAAATGCCAGGCAGCTCTCAGTAGCTTCTTCCTGGGCTTTCAGAAGAGATGTGTAATTCAAACTCAGCTATTACTAAATTCTCTCTCTTGCTTCTAATCAGGATTGTTGTCTGGTGACATGGGTGTGTGGGTAGTTTGATGTGCTTGTTGTTGTCTGCCAGGCGATACTGCATCTAGTTTTACATTTACTTGGTCATTTTTCTCCCTGCTCTCCTAGATCTGATGGTGGAGTTCATCGTAACACATATGATGAAAGAGTTTCCTATGGATCTATATGTGTAAGTGACTGAGGCCTGGTTGGCTGTGAATTCATAAGAACATAAGAATGGCCAGACTGGGTCAGACCAATGGGCCATCTAGCCCAGTATCCTGTCTTCTGATAGCAGCCAATGCCAGGTGCTTTAGAGGGAATGAATAGGACAGGTAATCAAGTGATCCGTCCTGTCAGCCCATTCCCAGCCTCTGGCAAACAGCAATTCCTGCCTATCCTGGCTAACAGCCACTGATGGCCCTGTCCTCCATGAATTTATCCAGTTCTTTTTTGAACCCTGTTATAGTCTCGGCCTTCACAGCATCCTCTGGCAAGCTGTTCCGCAGGTTGACTGTGCGTTGTGTGAAGAAATACTGCCTTTTGTTCGTTTTAAACCTGCTGCCTGTTAACTTCATTTGGTGACCTCTAGTTTGTGTGTTATGAGGAGTAAATAACACTTCCTTATTTACTTTCTCCACACAGTCATGGTTTTTTAGACCTCTGTCATATCTCCCCTTAGTCATCTCTTTTCCCAGCTGAAAAGTCCCAGTCTTATTAATCTCTCCTCATGTGGAAGCTGTTCCATCCCCCTAATCATTTTAGATGCCCTTTTCTGTACTTTTTCCAATTCCCATATATATCTTGAGATGGAGCAACCAGATCTGCACACAATATTCAAGATGTGGGCGTACCAGTGATTTATAAAGAGGCAATACGATATTTTCATTCTCTGGAGCCTAGAGACGGGGGAATTCTAGTCAAATAATGCACTTCAGACTGAAATAACATTTTTGTAGGCAGGTGGGGCTTTCCAGAAGCTCCTAGGTCTGAGTCTATATTTTTGAGACATCCAGTATGCCAAGAAATTGAGAAAGAAATGAGTTTTCCCCCACCAGACAGATTTCCTAATCTGCCTGACCAAATACTAAGAGCTACATAGTGAGGAGAATTGTTACAATACATTGCGCCAACTCTGGGTTGGAGCCAAAAAGCCAGTGTTGAAACACCAAGGATGGATAAAACAGGGAGTAGGAGCCATTCTGGAGATTGGCCCCAAGCAGTTCCACCACGACAGAAAGCAACCAGCTCCTTGAGAAGGTTGTTTGCTCGAGTTCAGTGCGTTTCAGAAATCATGCGGATCACAGTTACAGAATTGGTTGGAGAGATGCAGGGGAGGCTCGAATCCAGGTAAAAGTGCTTCTTAAAAAGACAAGAATAAAGATCAGCAGCAGCACCACCAGTGGACAGCTGAATCCCTCAGTTCCCACGTGTGTACACAGTCCCCTCATTAAATTCCTGTCTGAGACGATCCTGCAGCAGACAGAATGATTGCAGGCGAGAAGAATGCTATGAATGCACAAATAGTGTTGCATCAGCCGGTGAGTACGTTTAGAAGGTGACAGTGTGGGGCTGTTACGGGGAAGGTACATTAACATTCATCAGAATAATTCTGATTGCTTTGACCTAGGGGGTGCCCGTGAGTCCATACTCGGGGCTGTGTGTTCTAAATCTGCAGCACTTTCCCTGCCAGCCTCCAGAAAAGGAGGCCAAAAATGCAGCTAACGCAGGTCACGATCCCTAATGCAGTGCCCTCTGGGAATAGGTAGGCTGACTGCAGGGCATGGCTTGCCTGGACAGGGACAGGATTAGGCACCGTTATCCACCCTCCCTGTGCGCCCTGCCTCTTGGTTCTGCTATTGATGGGCCTCGCTGTTTGTAGCCCGTCGTTTTCAGTCCCAAGCTGTGCCCCAGAACACTGACCACCAGCGGCTCTTGATTTCACAGGGGTAAGAAATGGTTTGGCTTTTATCAGGCTCCCACGGGGCATTGCCTGTGGAGCTGTACCACAAGAGCGAGCCTGGCCCAGCACGCAGGCTTTGGTGGAACGGCACTGTGCAGAGATCTTGTACATGGTCCGGTGCCGCTAGCGTTGGTGCTAGCAACACTGCCGCAGAAGACACGCAGAGCCTGGCTCGCTACTTCAGTTTGCTTCCATTTCCCTTTGTGAACTGAACCCCACGTTAAGTACGTACCAAACGCCATGTTCAGCCAATGGTTAGGGTTTAATCTAATCACACACTAACTAGGAATTTCAGCCCTTCTTACCATCTCTTGGTACGGCAGGGGGTCATCTAACAGTGGCTGATGAAATGTGTCATAGTCTGATACTTGTAAGCCAGGCTTTATTTTAAGCCCAATTTTGAACAGCCTTCCTCTCTACTTCCAAAACTTTTCCAGAAAGAGCTCCTTTCTGCTTCATTTGTGTGTATTTCTGCCTGGTGAGGGTGTGTGTGTGTGGGTGGGTGGGGTTAGACCTTTGAACAAAGATATTTTTCCTCATTGAAGTTTTTTGGAAGGTTAATAGCTAAAATCAACCTGGTCTAGCAAGTTCAAATTTGTATTTTTTAAATTTTGTTCTTAATGAGATCTGGTGCCAGGGACAATTATCTAGATGGCTAGGTCATTAATTTTGGAGTTCGTCGCTGTGAATATTTGAACTTCTGGGAGCTCTGCAAAGTCTCTGTGGCATTTATAAAGCCTGCAAGGTTTGGAAATTGTTCGAACGAAATAGCTGTGGTTTTAGGAGATTGCAGAGTCTGCAGCATAGCTGCCAGCCCATGATATGAAGGGGCAGAGCTTCCCCGACCCCCCTCAGTTCCTTCTCACCGCCTGTGGTCCGTAGTCGAAGAATATGTGAGCGTCTCACACTCTTTTCCATTGTCCCTTTAGAAAACTGTCAGAGATCTTTTATTGTAAATGGGTAGTGTAGTGGTGGTGGTGTTGTAGTTTAGTTTAGTCATTTCCAAAAAATTCTCTGTGTCTTTCTCTTCTTCGAGCTTTTGGCTCTGTACTGGGGCATGCCTGTGTCTTGTGGATTTCAGCGCTGTTCGGGCTCTAACAAATCTACGCCAGTCTGCAAGCCTCACACCAACTATTGAAAATGTTGAGGGAAGGACACGGGAGGCATAAGTGTCCTATCTCTTGGGGGCTAAGACCAGGGCTAAGAAGTTGAGGAAGCTGGACATTGAGACACCCTGGTGGAAGCAGCTTTTCACCCCCATTGGGAGCCTCACTGCTTGGTGTGTAGGAATTTGGACTTGATTCGGTCTGAGTGCACCACCAGACTTGGGGTCATCCTTGCATCGAAAGGAGCCAGAGGGAAGACACCATTCTCCATCTCCAGCATAAAAAGCAGAAGAAGTCCAGCACTTTTGGCCTTGTCTGGCCCGAAGAAGCCCTCCTTTTTGAGGACTAGGCCCCCTACCCCTACTAACTTTCACAAGAAGAGTGAAATCAGCTGCTGCTAAGGTGTTCCCTGGAACCACATTCGAGCAATATAGAGTCGTTAATTCTGGCACCTTCCACCAACTCCATTGCTGGGACCTTCAGTGGCATCAGCTTCCCCTGTGATGGACCCTGGTATCGGTGCTGGCCATCCTGAGGTGCATGCAGCGGCCACGGGTCTTTTATGTCTGGCAATGCCGGATTCTCCGCTGTTGCAAAGTCCGTTCCAAAGTCCAAGGGAGGCCTCAGACTTGGCTTAGAGCGGCGGAGCCTCAACCGATGCTTGAAAAAGACAGTTTTTGTATGGTTACCCTGGCCTCCATTTCCCCGTCCCTAGACCCCAACCACTGTTTCGCTCTCCTTGTCTCAAAGGCCACCTACGTCTATATGGCCTTTCACCAGAGACGCAGGAGGTTCATGAAACTTGTCGCAGATGTTCATTATCGGTTTATGGTCCTGCCCCCTTTGACTTGGCATCAGCCCTCGAGTCTTCATGAAGTGCGTGACAGTGGTGGCACGCATCTCTGGATGACTGGCTGATCTGAGGTCAGTCCAGACACCACGTACTAGTGGACAGCGAGAAGATCCAGTCGCTCTTTTGGTCATTGGGCCTGTTACTCAACAAAGACAAATCCATCTTTTTCCCTGTACAGGGAATCGGATTCATAGGAGCAGGTCTTGCTCGACCTCAGCCAAAGTGGGTCTACTTCAGGCCAGGTTTCAGGCAATGCTGGGCCTATGCACGAATTTCAAGGCACATCCTTGTACAACAGTCTCCAGTGCTGACGGGATGACAGGACAATCTGTCACTTTGCAGAGTGTCTTCCTGGGTCTCCTCTTGCATTCATCTGTGCTACGATATTGCTAACGTTCCTCTACCTCAGTGAGTTTTAGCACGCTCCACAGGAGTGCAGCATCAGATGTTTTCTTGAGTCATGAGCCCATCAATGACGTTTACAGGGCTGCAACTTGGTCATCTGTTCATACATCCACTCTCATTATGCTCTCTGCTAGGAGAGTGGTGTTGGAATCCTTGTTTAGGTGGACTCTGGTACCTTCCTCCATCTGGAATTGCTTATGACATGTGCAGACGTTCAGAGATAGTTACATGCCTGTTTGGTAACTTTGTTCTTAGTCGTATTGCACATGGATTGTCTTGCACAAATCCTGCCTCTTGGCAGGGGGTTAGACTAGATGACACTCGCGGTCCCTTCTAACCCTATAGTTCTATGATTCTGTCCACTCCACAACCTACCTCCTTCCACCCTACATCAGAGTGGCAGCAAACTCTGCCTTCCAGTGTGAAGAAACTGAGTGGGGCGGGGGCGGTTCCGCCCCTTTACGCCCTTGACTAGCAGCACGAGCGTGTGGAGGTGCATGTGCCACTGTGGGAAAAAGTTCTCTGGCTTTGGTGCACTTGTGCACACACACCTAAAGTGGAATGGACGTGCAACGCATCTTGAAGAACAACAGCCACCAAACAGGTATTCTGCAGACTTTGCCCAGGAAACTTGCAAGCTCCACAGATGCGACTCGTTCCCAGGAAGGTCTGGAGGTGCTGGGGGCTTTGGTCACGCGCTCAGTAGGCAGACTTTGATACGCGGTATATCTGCTGAGTGCAACACCTATTGCTTTGGAGCTTGCAGCGTCTGCAGGCATTGCCTCTGCAGCTTAGTCAGCAAGGGCTGTAAACTCAGTGCTGTCTCCTGGGTTCCCCGTGAGTCGTGCCTGTGGGCCTTGCAAGGACTTGTGTGTGCTTGTGATGCTGTTGTGCGTGTGGCGCTGATAAGGTTTGTTGCACCTGTCACTGGTTCCAGTGCAAGGAACTTGCAGGCTCACTGAACTCAGCAGGCAAAGCACGGCAGTTCTGCGAGCCACGTAGCTCCTTTCCGTGGGCCCTGCAGGCTCCTCCGGCCCGGACAGTGAATCTCCTACACTCCCCATGAAGACACTGGCCAAATGTGAGAAACCAGCAACCCAAAAGAATCCAGGGTATTGTTCTGTAAATGTTTCCATAGCTCATTCAGTCCCTGGGAGCTTAAACGCTGCCATGCGAGACGCTTTCTCTTGTCCTGTCCTAGTGGCACTGCTGCCCTCCGGGCAGCAGACCTGGGATAGTGTGTCAAGCCCTCCGAGTTGGGGACTGTTTCTCCCCCAAGAGAGACATCCTGCCGCCTGCTGTCCTTTCCCTTCTAGCGGTCTGCAGGCCTGCTGCGCAGGGGTGTAAAATGGCTGCTGCAGTGTCTCGGGGCGAGTGGTAATCCTGCTCTCCTCTCTCTCTCTCTCCTAGGCGGTGCATTCAGATCGTGCACAAGCTGCTGTGCTACCAGAAGAAATGCAGAGTGCGGCTCCATTACACCTGGCGGGAGCTCTGGTCAGGTATCGTAAACCCTTCGCGTTCTCTGTTCTTGTGCACGTTCAAGGACCTGCTGTTCCCTTGCTAAGAGCACTAACTCCTTCCTTCCTGAACTTTCTGAACCACAGCTACAGCTGTCGCCAAAACGACTTGATTTTCTGTGAAAAATTGCTGCATGTAAATGAGAGTAAAAAATCCACCTCCTCTTCGCCTGCTCTGTATCTGTCTCTGGTATTTCTTGGGGTCTTACCATAGTAGCTAATCTGCCTTCTTCTGTGGCCCTGCTCACCATGGCATCCAAGTGCCTCGTGTTGTGTATATTTCATAGCTGTCTGCAGAGCCCTGACTGGAGCAGGCTCTCTGTCCTGCAGACAGCGGAGGAGGGAGGGTGGCTGCGGTGCTGGAGGAGCTGGACCCTTCCTTTCCCGCTTCGTGGCAGTAGGTGGTCGAGAGGCTTGGTGAGGAGATGAGCGATCGCTTGCCCAGAAATCTGAATGGGCAGGAGGAGATGGCTTTTAAACTCTGCCCCCTGTAGTGTTTGCTGAGGGTGCACTTTGTTCCACTCCCCCACCGAGCGAGAAAAGGCCTTTTTCTGGCTTTACTTTTGTTTTCCATGAAACGGAGTCATTTAACATTAACGTGGACACAGCGCTGTATGGTTTTAGCGGCCGGCGTGATCTTTGTATTCGCCCAGGGGATGGACCCAGGTGACCTAACAGGCTTTTTCCATTGCTAATTTCCAAGCTTCTGTTCCAGCTGAACTGTGAGGGTACAATCACGCCCTTAGTCTTTGTGGGTTCAAAGGGAGGTTTATGCAAATTGAAGGGGACCTTGTCCCCTGTGTCCTGCTCTGGGAGTTGGGGTTCAGATCTACAAGTGATGACTTGGCTGGATTCGTGCAGCTCTCGCCAGGAACTTGGCTAGAGGATGGCTGTTGAAAAGGCGTGCTGAGTGGTTTCAGAAGCTGTTCTCAATTCACAGTTGAGCACTTTCCTTCCTTCGGTGGCTGTGCAGAGTTGAGTGCAGGTACATGGGAATGCATCAACAATCTGACTCCATCTCCGTTATTTAATTTTGCCTTTGGTGACATGTGACCCATCCTGCCTTTCTCCGTTATTCCTGCAGGAGCTGAAGTGGGGGCCCTTAATTAATTAGTGAGTTCTTTCCCATTGCTTTCTTCAGAACGGAGCCCGCAGCGGACTGGTGGGGTGGCGCTGAGATCCAGTGCCAGTAGGAACGGTATCAGGCAGGGAGTGAGCTGTAGTTGCAGGCTGGAAATCAGAGCAGTCCCAAGAGATAGCATTTTCCCCACATCCATTAGGAGACTAGTCCAGAGTTTAATGCTCTCACTATTAGGGATCATTATAAACCTAAACTTTCCTTTTTAAAAACGTCACCCCCTGCACTCTGAGACTCAGGGCATGTCTGCACGACAGAGTCAGTCTCATTAAGTGACACGACATGCAGCTACCGCAGTACTTCAGTCGGATTTGTCTGCCCACACTAGTGTCTTCTCTTGGTGGGATGCGTCCCCAGGAGGAGTGCTTGAGCCAGCTGTCCGTGTGGGGCATTGTGGGGCAATGATGGGTGGAGCCCTGCCGGGCGGGGCTGACAGCTGGAACAGTCAACGCAGTGTTTACAGACGCTGCGTTGACCTGAGTACACTGACCGAAGCGCTGTGCCTGTCACCGCGGCGGAGTTAAGTCGGTGAGTGGGCGGCTTACGTCGGTGGGGGCAGCACAGACACTTATCGAGTTCGGTTGACATAAGCTGCGTAGTAGAGACCAGGCCTCAGTATCCAGAGGCAGTTTTGCTAGCTCTCGTTAATTAGCTACTGTTTGTACAGTGCTTAAAACACGTAAAGTGCCTTAGAAATGTGAAGTGCTGCTTGTGCTCTGAAAGGAACCAGGGAAGAGCAAAGCACTCAGGATTGGGTGAGTGTGGGTGGGCTGACGCACCCTGCACGCTTCAGGAGCTCGGTGTTTTCTGTGAGATTCTGCATGATCAGGGAGATCCTCTCAGGAAGAAATCTCTCGCACTGAGGATTGTTCTGTGGTTTTTCCTGTAGGATCTTTGAGGTTTAGCAGGAAATGACGCTTTTCAGCAGGTGCTTCGCTGATTCACGCAGGCCTGGGTAGACCTGGGATTAAAAGACACGTGCACCTGTGCCAGGCGTCCTGCTTAGCCCAGGCGTGAATTTCCTGGATGGTGTCTTTGGCAGGTTGATTCCCGAGAGGCTGGTTCTACCTGTGGATGCATTGGGTTGTTCAAATGATATCCCTTGACGAGGGAGCTGGTTGATTTCCATGGTGCTAACTGCCACTGGCACGAGTGAATGGGGTGTTCTGTCCTCGCTCTGTCGGCTACCTGATGCCATGTCAGGACACAGAAATCTCTGTACCCAGCTCTGCCCGTTCCGAGCCCACGGCTGGCAAACTGCCATCTGCTTCCTGCGCCAGGCCACCGAAACGTTTGGTGCCTCTGGCTGAAGTGCAGCAGGGAGCTCCAAGTCTGCAAGCCTGCAGAGCTGCGGAGCGCCAAAGCTGTGTCACCCTGAAGCTCCAGCGACACCTTGCAGAGGGTCCTACCAGCCTGCCTCAGTGCCTTCCGAATGCAGGAGCTGCACAGACTGAGGCAAGGGCTCTGCTGTGCGCCCATGGAGCGGCGGAAGAGAGCACCCCGGCGAAGATGGGGGTGGCAAACCAATGGGGGAAGGCTTGTAAGGCGTGATTGACAGGCGGGAGGGAGTTGTGCATGGCACATTGGAGGAGGAAGGCTGTTCCAGGCACAGAACGGCGTGGGGGAAGCAGACAAAGGCAGTGCTGTGCAGAGAGGAGGCAGCAGCGTGTAGGGCGGAGCGGAATTGAGATGAGAATTGTAGGCGGTGACGGCAGAGTTGTGCAGAGCCGCCTCTTCCCTTCCTGCATCCAGTGTTGGTTGGTCTCTGGACATGTCCTCGAATGGATAGACGCGCTTCCTCGGTGTTCTTTGTCCAGGGGTTGAGAGGCCAAAGCTTCTGCAGTCTCCTGCTGGGACTTGAGCTACAGGGAGATCTTGCAGTGAGTGCAGAGGAGCTGGGCGCCCGGGAACGCTACGGAAGCGCAAACAGCCACGAATACAGACGGAGCCTGTTGTGTGTGATGCTGCTGTCAATCGATGTGTGCAGCCCCTCTTGGACACTTTGCTCTTGGGCATGTATTTTTGCTGAAATGCCATCACATTGGTGGCTTTCCCTTTTCATGGTCATGTGAGTTTGCGGGAGAATGGTCCCTGGTCCAGCCCTTAGATGCCTATCAGATTTCTGCTTTACCCTCGCCAGTTGTATTTCTAAATACGTTTATAGTACGAGGTGTGCCAAGTAGGTATTAAGACACGAAGGCCAGGAGCTTGGTATCAGTTCCCAGCTAGGCGGGCTCAGATGCCCACAGAGATTGGCTGGTTTGTGAAGAATGAGGGGAGAATCCAAGTGCCTTGCCCTGAGCAGCGGGTGGCAATCTGACGTAGCTGAGCGCCTGGAAGTTTTGTTGTTTTAAAATATTTCTGCTTGCAATTTGTAACTATCAGCCAAGTCCTGAGCTGAGTGGCTCCTCCAGACTCCCACCGCAAGAATCCTTCTGTGTCCACCAGAATCCTCCGCTCAGAGTATCCAGCTTATATCCAAAACTTTGAACAAAAGAAACTGGAGAGCATAGGTGTCACGGTCACAGGGGAGCTGCGCTTTAGACCCCGTTAGTCCGTCGGGAGTGCTCCCCTCTGCTGACAGATTTTGCCACCTTCACCCTCCTCCGGGTGGAACCATGTGGTCCCACCGCTCCTCAACTGGATCTCCGGGCTGAACCCGTTTTACCAGCTGTGATAACACGACGAGCCCAGCTGTGCGTGGCGGCTGTTTGCCCTTCGTTTCTGGTAGCCTGTGGCCAGCCGCTGATTACGAAGTATTTATTGACCCAAAGGCCCACAGCCGGCAGGGCGAAGGGATACAACAATAGAAGGCCTGTACGCCTGGGTCCTACCAAAACGTTATCCTTTCCCTGCAAGTTCCACTCCGCCCAGACCGCTGCTCCTGGCCGGAGAGAGACAGCCAGCCCCCTCGCGTTCTCCAGCGACTCTGGGAGACTCCTCTCCAGCCCCTGCTGCCCCCTCACTCCCCTTCCTCGCTAGGCTGGGGCTGTTAGAGGTTTGGTGCCCCTTTGACCCTAGGCTTAGGCCTTGGAAACATGAACCTGCTGGCTTGGTTGGGCCAGGCAGGTGGGCATTTCAGCCCCCCCCCTTGTTCCCATAGGACCCTGGGTATTCCCTCTGGAGGCACCTTGTCTCTGTTGTGTTTCCTTTCCTGTTTTCTCCCCAGCAGCCTCCTCTGATTTAGCTCCAGGCAGTCAGGCAGGATAATCTCAAAGTAGGGATGTGAGGTCAGGTGATATTCATACAAAATAAACAAATATCTCCCTTGTTCTCCACAACAGGGTTTGAATTCTGCTTTCTAGTTTGAAGCCTTATGCCTCCTTCTGATTTCTGTCCTCCCCGCGGCTGGCGGGGTGCACAATGATCTGTGTGAATACAGAATGACCACCTAGTCTGGCGGGCGTAAGCCGTGGAGCTGGGCATTGCTGTGACAAGTAAAGTTGCGCAGCAGATTCCACAGTTTGTGTTGCTTTGTCAGGAATTTAAGTAAAACAAATGGTGTGGAGCTTCTCTGTTGCCACAGCCAATTAATCATTGACTTTGCCAGAAGAAGAAAAGGCCAGGCCCTGAGAGGTGGTAATCACCTCCTTCCTGTGTTTGCTGTTCTAGCCTCTGCTGCTACCCGGAAGAACAGATGTCCCCTCCTGATCCCATAGACACTGCCCCCTTGGGTGTACCATTCCAATGCAATCTTTACTTACAATTTTCCTGCATACAATATGCAGCGTGTTTTGCAACTGTCTGTTACTGCCTCTCTTTGGAGTACACAGTAGCTGAGGGTGCTACATATGTGTGCTTACGGTTCTAGAAAAAATTCACACAGTTGCTTAAACCTACTGTTAAAACTAAAATGTTTGAAATGCACAGCACCTTCTACAATGCTGGAACTCTGTGTTTTAGGATTTTTATACTAATAGCAAAGCAGATTCTTTCTATGCTACTAAGTAGACCTTGTTTCTATTCCTTGTGTTGACTCACTCTGTGACCTTGGGCACGTCACTTAATCTTTCTTGTCCTCAGTTTTGCTATCTGTAAAATGGGGATGGTTCCTGCTTTTGGCAAAGGCTCTGGGTTCCCTGGCTGAGTGCTATAGAAGTGCAAAATTTGCTGTGGAAAGCATTAAAAAGGCAGCCCTATTAACTGAGCAGAGACAAGGAGACAGTGATAGGTATTTAAAATGGCTTTCAGTATATGTAATACATAGTCTCTTAATCAGTACATATTTAGGGTTGTATCATTAATCACTGGCGTTTTGCTTTGGTAACTGGGGGCTCAGGTATTGACCACCGATAGCATTTGTTACTGATAACACTTCCTGTACTCCAGTAATTGTTCGAGACTTGATTCAGTTTATCGATTCGTGTTGCTGGGCAGTTTTTTGAACCAGTTCTTTCCAGACACCTCTCCACTCCTGATCCCACTGTCAGGGGCTGCAGCAGCGATCTAGCTGGGGAAACTCGCCTTCTGCAAAACCAGGGCAGACTGGCGTCATGTGACTGTCTCAGTGAACCAGCTGGGCTAG
The DNA here is from genome assembly GCF_026122565.2 of Emydura macquarii macquarii. NCBI lineage: Eukaryota > Metazoa > Chordata > Testudines > Chelidae > Emydura > Emydura macquarii. The sequence goes on along the minus strand of NW_027133829.1, from coordinate 11,139,898 downwards.
GCAGGAGATACAGTGGCAATCGGGAGTGCGTAGGAATAAAAATTTGACGGCTTTTGGAGGGTAATGTCCTGTTCCCCCGCCACAACCCTGGGGCTGGAGGAGTTCTGTGTCCTTGCCAATTACTGGGGGGGCCCCGTGCCCCTGCTTTCCCCCCCTTGAGCATGCCCCTGATGGCAATGCATGCAGCTGCCAGCAGAAGCGTGACTGAAGAGTTGATTGGTCAAATGGGAAATGGCTTGGAAAGAGGTTGTAGTAAAAGGAAGAAAAGGCCTAAACTGTGACGTCCCTTCAAGCTGATACAACATCATTGTGACAAATGTTCTCTGGATTTTGCGTGCCCACTTTCTCATTCCGAAACACAGGGCTGGACGCCCAGCAGAACCAGTGCTGCGCTTGCTGCCGCCATAGGGGCAGTGTTACTTAGCAAGCATGACTCTGCAGAGCTGTCCCATGCCAGCTGGCCAGGTAGCTGACGGTGGCTGCACTGGTTTTTGTGCTAGCGGAGATCCAGGATACGGAGGCAGGGACAGAAATGCTTCCAAGCTTGAGAAGTTGTTGCAAGCAGGGGAGGAGGAGGAGGGCTCCTGGAACGTAGCCTTCAAGTGGCAATAGTGAATGATTTCTTGTTCAGCCCGGCTTTTTCTGCTGCAGCTACGGATGGGCATGAGGAAGGAGAGCTAGTGCATTTGAATGACATTAAAGCCATGACTGATGTAGAGGGAAAAGTCTGTTCGGCTCCATTGTGCTAAGTAGTGATACTCAAAGTGCATCATTTTGAAAGAAAAATAAATTACACAAGACTTGACCTTTCAAATAGCTGGCAGTAAAAATGGAAAAACACTTCTCTGTTGCTTTCTAAATCCACTCAGCTTCTTGTAGACTTCAGAAGCCTGGAGAGCCGGGGCTGGAATCTAGCAGCCTCGTAGAGTATGCTCTTCCCTTAGTCTGTTCTAACTAGGTTCTTACAGTGCACTCATTACCCTAGCATCTGAGTGCCTTTCAGAAGTGCAGCCATTCACGTGGCTACACATCTGGTGTTTGTTCTCTCATCCTCCCAGGGGGAGAATGTGCGGTGGAGTGGCTTGTTTTGGTAGGTGATTTTTTTAATATGCATGTTGCTTTATGTTTATGTCAAAGAAGGCAGGTCAAATAAACATGGACCTAGATGCAGAAGATGGTGACGTTTGTGATAACCCTTTGTTCCTGAGGGAGTTCGTTTCACAGGCTTGGACTGGCCCCTGAGAAAGGTTCTGTTGTCTTCCCAGATGAATTTCACCCTTATTGTAGAGAGTTGCATTGTGCCAGCAGAGCATAGTTCTTGGCCAGGGTCTCTATCCTGGAGCGCTAGGCTCTTTTAGATACCCTGGGCCCAGGCCATGGAGCAGCCTGAAGATAGGGACTGAGACCTTGAACTTGAACCAGGTTCTCTAGGAAGCCAGGGTAGCGAGTCGAGGTCAGGTCTGAGGTGCTCCCGGCAGCCTGTGTTGCTGAGGAGACACCTTGCAGCGTTCTGGACCAGCCAGGATTTCCTACGCGCTGAAGGCTTCACGCCCAGGTAGATGGCACTGCTGTAGTTCAGCCGAGCGGTGATGAAGCCGTGAATAACTAAGGCCAGGTCTTTGTCCACCTGGTTGGGACGGCGTTTTCTAGCTAACCAGAGCTGGTAGGAAGCATCACTCGGTGGGTGCTGCTATGGGAGAGCTCAGGTGGTGAGGACTAGACGATGGAGTGAACAGACCAATCGTGCCTGTGTTCCTGGAACCAAAGGAGACTGCCCTGTGGCTGAAGACTCTTCGGGAAGCTTTCCTTGCCCACCAGCAGCACCTCCCTTTGCTCAGGCTCAGCTTCCACCGGCTGTTCTTCTTCTCTGAGCTGGTCCTGGTGGTGGTAAGGATAGGTAGAGCTTTGTGTCAAGTGCCTGTGGCTGGTTCCCGAGTGCGCGTGGCCTGACTAGTTCCTCTCGGGTGGAGGTTCCCAGACGTTTTGCTGGCATGACCCCATTTTAATGAAGTCTTTCCTTCGGGGACCCCCGGCAGCATGGAGGGTGCCCTGCTGAAGAGCAAAATGGTGTCCTCTGCCCAGCAGTGATTGCCCCGACCCCAGCCCCCAGCCCGGAAGCCGTCAGTCTAGAGGCTGCACGTCCCGCTATCTCAGCGCCTGCCCTCGCTACGGCCTCGTTCTTTCGGCATCCGCTGCCACGCTGCTGCTCTGGCTTCTACTTCCTGGCCAGGGCTTTGCCCCAGGACCGCACAGAAGCTGTTGCAGCCGTCACTTCCAGGCCTCCTCTTCAGCTCAGCAACTGAGTCTGCGCTGGCTCCTTTAAAGCTTCCCCTGCTCTGGCAGGTTGGCCCGAGGCGACGCAGCTTGGCACCGCCCTGTCGAGTGCCCGCACCTGTTACGGGGAGAGCAGTTTTACTGACCTACAGAAAGTTTTGATTCACCTGCCCTTGGACCACAGTTAGCAAATGCGATGTGTGGCCGACCCTTCGCTGCCATGACAGCAAAGAGCAGCTACAACAAGCCCCAGTCCACTGCTTTGGCATCCGTGCCCGCTGGTGACGTTTCCATTAGTCCCACCGCTTTCACACGGGTGGCTGGGACCTGGGGGGCAGAAATGAGTGGGGCAGGTTTACATCAGGCTGACTGGTTCTTGGAGCCAGTAGCTGCTGCTCTCTCCTCCCCACCAGCCCACTGCTGGCTCTGGCAAGCTGCTGCCATTGTTTCTCAGCTCGGTGACTCTCTGGGTGCAAACTTCTCGTAGCCCTGTATCCTAGGAGTCCCGCAGCGCTGGGGGCAACTGGAGCAGCTTGCCAATGGCCTAGTGATGGGGAACCTGCCAACAGCAGACTGTACCGCTGAGAGAGGCACCAGCTGAGCTGTGCGACCTGAGCGGAGCTGTGGAATAGCACTGTCTGAAGTCAGCCGTATAAAATGGAGTCAGCAGCTTGGAGCTGTTAGAGGAGCAACACTCAGGCTTCTTTCTGTAGCTGTGAAACCGCAGTGGCAGCCATTAGGAAGAGCAGAGGACAGGAGAGCAGGAGATCAGTCCCCGTCCTGTCAGTGCGGGGAAAGGGCCGGGAGCTATCTTAAGCACTTGGTCTGGGCTGCCCTCTTGTCAGGTCAGTGAAAGGTGCCCTCTCCCTGCACACTGGGTATTCAGAGCCAGGGACGAGCCAGCTTTTGTTCTGAGGGACCGCTAACGCTTTAAAGGTATCCCTCTGCCGTTCGTGGGCTCACCAGCGCCCCCTGCCCCCAGGGTCCCAGCTGATTGGCTGTAGGTGGGCCACACCAGTGCCACCCTGGGTAACTGGTTACCTTGTCCATGGACGCTGGGGTAGACTGCCTTGGGCGGTGCTGGTGCATGTGTTTGTAACAACGCTGCAGCTATTTCTAGGACATGCTCTCTCTCGAGAATGCCGCTGGCAGTTCTCGCCTGTCAGAGCCTATTGTCAATATTCGTCTCCTGCGGAGTGGTTTGATCGCTGTTCTGCAAAGCTTCTGTGCGCACTTAGCATGGCCACTTCCTTCAGCCTCGGTACAAACTCGGGTTCTCTCAGCAGACAATTGTCTGCTTCCCTGCCTTCAAGCCTTTATTCAGGCATCACAATTACAGCTCTTGTGGATTTGTGGTGTTTTGGGGTCTCCCTTCTTCCCCCAGTTTAGAGAGAGCTTTAATGCAGCGATCCTCACAGCACTGCTGTCAGGTTGGGAGGGAGGTGCGGGGCTAGGAGACAGGACTAGCTGGCTCCCTGGCTCTGTCCTGGCTGTGACACCTTGACCAAGTCACGTCCCTCTTCTGTACCACGTTTCAGCCCCAGTGGAACAGCGCTGGTAATACTTCCCTGCTCACGGGGGTGGTGATGCTGAATTCGTCATTGTGAGGTCCTCCGATGGACGACGCCAGGGAAAGAGAATTTAATTAGTGGGTAATTAATCTTTCTCTCGTTCTCAGCTACACGAGCCTGGGCCATTGCTCATCACTTCATTCCTGACCTGCTTTACTGGATGCCCGCGTGGGGAGAGGAGGGGTTCCCATGTTACCTTCCCTTCGGCTAGATGGCAGCCTAGTTGTTCCACCCCCGGTGGAATTGCCTTCCACTGATTTCTCAAGCTACCTACTGCCTCCAGCTAAATACGACTGGCCTGGCCATCAGGCTGGGAGCTAGGAACTGTCATCCCAGTGCCGAGAGGTTCCCAGCCTCCAGTGGTGACCTGACCTAGCTGCCTCGGAGAAGGGTGATCACCCCCCTCGCCATCTGCCATACTAGCTATATTACAACCTGCACGCACATCTTGAACCGTCTCACCTTTCACCTCCCCGCCCTCTGCTGCTCTACTAGGCAGCCAGCTGCCCTGTTCCCATGAGCACCTTCCCAGTCCAAGTGCTTTTAGGCCCTCTTCCACTCCTCATTCCGATCCTCCAAAAATCTGCTGCCTCCACAATGGCTACAAAAAGTCGGTTATTGATGAGTGAATACCCTCCTCTGGGCTGCACAGTGTCCTGCCGTCTGTGTGTGTTTTCGACTGTAGCTGTCGGGACGTTGACTGTTTGTGTGTATTGTACCACACCAAGATCAGCTGCCTGTGATCACAAGGGTTGATTCCCTGACGTCAGTCTGAATCACTCAGTGCAGCTGTTTGTTCTAGCCTGCCTGTGTACGTGTCCCATCCCTTCGTAAATCCCGCTGGGCTCCATGGTTTGAGCAGCTGCTGTTCCGACTTCCACCCGACAGAAGCCCACATTCGAATATCCTGGGATTAAAAGAAGGATGTATTTCAGGCCTGGGCGTGTGATTCACACCTGGTGAAATGGGGAACCTGGAGCGAAGCCTGCCCAGGTTTACTGGTCTGCTGCAGCTGGATGCCGGAAGTGTGTTCTCTCTCTCTCTGTCCAGGGTGGAGGTTACAACTTTCTACTTGCGCGCGTTGCTCCTTCACGTCCATCCGTGCCCCCGTTACTGTAATAGGTCGGCACCTCATGGTCTGCAATGTTTTAATCCTTACCACACTGCTGTGAAGTGGGCAGGGCCGTGCTGCTACCCCATGTTACAAACCAGGCACAGGGAAACCGGGACTTGCCCCTGGTCGCACAGGAGTCTGTGGCAGACAAGGGAATTGAAACCAGTGTATTGCGCTAACCACTGGACCATCTGTTTTCTTCCTTGCTGTCTGTCTCAGGCGCTCTGTGCAGCTGCTGGTGCTATTGACACCAGGATGTTTTTCCTCCTAGGAGGGAGCAAGGTGGCTGCTGCGAGATCAGGTGCACTGTGCTGCTTCGCCAAAGAGAGGGCAGAGGAATCCCCAGGGGTGTCTCTGCCTACAGCAAGCGAGCACCCCGAGGAGCTGCCTTGCCAGCTGTCCTGTAGGGCCGAAGTGGGAGGAGAACACCCGGTGGGGGTGAGCTGGAAGCAGTGCTGCATCCTGCTTTTCTGGCTCTAAAAGCGGGTGGCCTGCGGGGGTGAGAGGGAGACTGGGGAATAGAGCTGCCTTGCTGGGAGTTCAGGGGACCCAGCTGGAAGGTTTGAAGGGGTCAGGAGCTCTAAATGCATGCTGCTGATTTTCTGAGTTGGAGTTACACAGCAAGTTAAGGGCAGCCCCATGGCTTCCTGCCCCTTCCCCTCTTTAGTGACCCTGCATGCAGCATTCAGAAGACTAGATTTCTGAACAGGGAACCTTGCAGGGCTGGAAAGCAATGCCACAGCCCCTTCCCACTCCGCCAGTCTATTTCCCGGCATTCGACAGCAGTGTCTCTTTTGGGACCAGTCGTTTTCTTGCTCAGCTGTGCAATAGCCTGCTGGAGCCCGTAATGTCCTTGGCAGAGTTTGCGCTACCATTGCAACTGGCTGAAGGGCTCTGCCGCCTCCCCCTTCTGTGGGAGCAAAGCCCCTCCGCACATCCGTACAGCATCCAAACCAGGAACGGGGAGGCAGCCACTAGACCGGGAACCTCTTACCGATGCCAGATGCTCTTGGGCTGAGTTCACTTCAGTTCAGTTCAAATGAGGCTCGCAGAGAAAAAAGGTCCATTTTATGCAGCGAAGGGAAGCAAAATCTGTTGGGGATGGGGGACTGTCAGGCAGGAGGGATCCTGCCCGCTCCAGCGGCTGGAGGGAGAGGAGCTGGCCCCCAAGAACCCATCCCTGGGGAGCGCTGTGGCGAGCAAGCGTGCTCTCCTGTGGCCGTGTGTCTGCGAGGTAGTGGAAGGGCCTGTCTGCTCAGATAGCTCCCTGCTTAGGAGCTAAAAGCTCCGCCAATGGGCAGTAATTTCGGTTTAAGGAATGGGGAGGGCATCTTAAAAGCCAGTGGGCCTCTCTTCCATCCATGGGCTATCATGGTCCCCGGGAGGGTGAACGGACTGAGAGCTGAGGCCTGGACACTGATGCCAGTCACAGTGACACCTGCACAGCCAGTCACGTGCCTCCTCGTAATGCCCGTTTGGGAAGGCTCTGCTCCCCTCTCGTGGGAGTTCAGGCTCTTCCTTCCTGCGGCGTGTTTGGGAAGCGCTGACAGCGTGCTCAGCTCTGTACAAAACAAATCCCGAGTCAAAGGTTTACTCCGATTCGGTAGGTTAAGGCTACCCCGCTTTTGTTGCTAGAGCAGGAGTGGCAGCCTCTCTGCTGGGCCTGGGAGCCAGACCGGCTCTGTGGCACGGCTGGTGAGCCGGGGAAGATGGGCCTGCTGTGTGAGGGGGTGAAAGGATCACCGGGAGGCAGGGGAAGCTGGATGTCTCCTTGGAGGGGAGAAGCTAGGAGGTTTGGTTTAAAAACATCCACATTTTCCAGTCTGTGTGTGAAACAAACCTCAGACTCCTTAGCAGGTTTCCCGTAGCTGTTTAATACTGGAGAACAAGTTTCGGGTGATGGGACCAAGCACAACCAGGATGCTCGGAGCATCCATGACTGAGGAACTGACCTGCTGCCCTGCAAGGGGACAAACATGCATAATTTATTGGCACGGTTCTGGGCTGAGGGCAAGCTGCTCACGTGGTGTGTGTAGAGAGCAATTGCCTCTCCTGAAGAAGAGGTGACGCACTTAGTCTGGCAGCAGGCTGCTCAGAGTTATTCAGAAAGTGCCTGTCAGAACTTGGGGCTCAACCAGTCGTAGCTTCTGCTCTGTGAAGAGTCCTCGGGGTTATTCTAATGGCACAGTCAGCATTGAAGGGCCGTGGATGGCAGAAGCTGGATTTGTAACTTTCGTTTGCCCTCGAAACGTCATGAAATGTATCAGCAGGTCCTGCCTTGTAAACACACTGCTGGGACGTCTGTGCGTCTAGGTTTAGGACTCTGTCTTTCCTGTTCCCAATCCTTTGCTCAAGACACATGTCCAAAGAGTCTGCTGTATAATCTGCTTGGATGAAAGAAGGTTAACAGTGCTGGCTGCGACGTTGCAGTGTACCTGCTAACTGGGGGCTTCAGAACCTTCCTCTGCACATGGGATTCCCGAAGAGCCAGACTAATTTGTCAGCAAAGTATATTCAGCGACTATAAACCTGGCGGGTCTTTAGTCCCTGAGCTGTGGTTGCTGTGAGTTTCTGTTCTCCTACCCAGCGTGCTAGAACGACGTTCTGAGTGGGCAGTGATTTGGTGCAGTTCAGATACCCAGAGTGATTTGAAGCTGCAGTAGGATCTTGTCTCTTTCTGATAGAGAAACTGGAAATTAAGCATGCGGACACATTTGTTACAGTGAGTGAAGCGGATGTGCAGAGCATGGGAATTGTCAGACTAGATCAGAGCAGCGGCCCGTCTAGTCCCATATTCTCTCTCCAACCCAACGAGTCACCAGATGCTTCAGAGGAAGAGTCAGGAAACCTCCTTGTGAACAATTGCAAAATAATCTCCCCAGAGGAAAAGGTTTTTTTCCCAGCCCCTACTCAGTTAATTGGCTTAAGCCCTGAAAAATGAGGTCTGCTCTCCTTTTTGAAACAAAGCATTCTCTAATCACAGACAGTATTTATGCTCACTATGTCTGCATGTTTCATGTAGCTCTTAGTGGATTGTCCGTGCACTGTACGTCCATCCTTTGCTGACTTTCTTTGAGCAAGGTTGTGTTAGGAAAGTGAGTTGATGGTGGGGGATTTCTCCTGGGCTAGGGAAGGGGTTGTTCAAGATCCATCTGTTGGCCACTTGTTACGGACAATCCGGAGCGCCTTGCTAATCCATTTCCAGAAATCCCAGCTCCCAGGAGTTCAACAGCCGCACTTGGGCCAGAGGCTCGGCGATGTGAACGTCTGTGGGCCAGGCTGGAAATCACGTCTATTTATAGCTCCTCAGCTCAGAAAAGCTGCAGTGACAGTGATGCAGGACAGCTGTCTTCAGTCCAAAGCACTGCAGTGTTCTTCATGAGGCTGAGTTACCTTGGAAACCTGTTTTAACTGGATCTCAGCTCCCGTGAAGAGCCCATCTGTACCTGCTCTTTCTTTGTGCTGAAGGCAGCTGTCTCAGAGAGAAATCCGGGCCTGAAGTTGGTCCAGATCTCAATGACTAAGGGCTTAAGGCCCTGACCACAGCTGGATTCAGAGCATGAGCTGTTGCGGGGTGGAGCTTTGGGGCTGAATTTAAAGCACATGAATGCCCCTGCTTCCTGAAATGGGCTCTGGAAGGCTGAGGTCGCAGATCAGCTCGGGAATGTCTCTGGACGAGAAATGGTTCGCGTGGCCGGGGAGTTGCACCTCAGCGGCACAGCTGCGCCCAGCTCACCAGAACTGAAGTAGCCTGGCATTCTGGGTTGCTTAAATGTTGTCACAGGGTCCGAAGGCAGGTTACCACCAGGACTGTCTCCCCTCCCTCTGGGCTGGTGTAGGCGCTCTGCTGATACTGGGGAACTTCTGGCATTGGGAGTGGACGCTTCGCAGGGCTTTGTTCAGGCTCTCTGATAGACCATTCTGTTCAGACCGCTGCTCTGTCTCCATGTCCATCGTCACTCCTGTTTCTGGCATGCTTTCTTTCTGCATGTTTGAGACTCTGGAAACCCAAAGAAATCTACAATTTCCCCCTTTATCTTGTTGCTTCCCCATCCACATTTCCTGTCCCAGAGCCATGTCACTGCCGAGCAGGTCGTTCTGAACAGCGGTTGTCTGCCTCATCTGAAAGCTGCTTTTCCTCTTCTACCCAGCGCCCTCCCAGAGTAGGGCTGGTTTGCTCCCAGGTCATTGAGACGTGACTTTAAAATAGATGTGTGTACCTAGGCTTCAGAGCTGTAGTGATGAAATATCGTCCCAGGGTTAATTGGTCCCTGTGTGCTATATTGCCCAAAGGCTGAGACCAATATTGAACACTCAAAGGAACTATTCCCTCCCCCTTCCCCCCCGCTCTTGCCTTCCAAGTGTGCAGCGTTCGCTTCTTGAATCTGTTACACGAGGGGGTGATGGCTCTGGGCAAGTCTTCGTGCAGCCGGCCATCTCCTTCAGGCCTTGCTGGAGCTTGCAGAGCAGGTTTTCCACCAGCCATCTCTTTCTCTAGCACCCCACAATCCAGAGTGAGTTCTAGGACCTCTGGGTCTTCTGCCAGTTCGGCTGGAACATTTTTGCTGGGCCACTGCCATTTCTGTTCCTGCCAGCCTGCCTCTGGTACCCTGCCTCATCTGTCATCCCCCGGCGGCTGCTGTTGCCTGGCTGTGTCAGGTCCTGGGCAGCAGGGTGTATGGGACGGCAGCATTGCCGCGAGCTGGAACGCTGGTTTTTCAGAAGATTAATACAATCTGAGCTGTACCTGTTAAACTAAGGGCACATTATGCTCTTGGCTCCAGTTACTAATTAGTAAGTAATAAACAGCTTTTTAAAATCTGCCTTTAAAGCTTCCTAACCTGCATGTCTTGTCTGCCTAATTTGGCTGTCTTAAAGTCCCAGAACCCCATTCTTAGCGGCTGACTTCAGAGCAGAGAACGTGTATAGAATCTCTTCTAGGCAGAATTATGGGGGGAGGGAGGGAAATCTTTGAAAACTGCTAATAATCAATGATACTACTGAGTCTATTTCAGTTTTTGCAAATGTTCAGAATACGTTGATGCTTTGTAAATTGGACATGCTTAAAGCCCTTTAATTAGCTAACCCTTTCATTTAAACTCAGCTAATCTAGCTTTCACTAGTGTTGGATGGATACAGGAGCCTTTATTGATTTATTTGTCTTCAGGAAACAAATCTGAGCTGGGTTTGTCGTCTTCCCTGTGCAGCCCTAGATAATTGACACAATAAAGTACCGTGTCCTTACTGGTGCCATCACTGAGGCAGCAACGCTGCAGAAGAACCGTGCTGTCTGTTGTTCTGCCTCATGTGTCATCAACACAAGTGACAGCAGAGTTTTGGTTTCACAACCTTATGTTGATGGTGTATGAAGCAGAAGGGCCTCCAGGTTCCAGGCACAGCTTGAGATGTTGGCAGGTAGAAAAACTTCATTGTCAACAGACTTGATTGACAAGTGACTCCACTTGAAACTGAGCAGATTTGATCTGGAAGTTGGTGAAGGAGAAAAAAACCTGGGACAATCCACAGTCAATGAGCAGACCAGAATAGCATTTTAACTAATAAAGCCATAAGTAAATTTGAATACTTCCAGAAAGACCAGTGGACTGGTGGTTAGGGGTGGTTAAAGGCACTAGCACTTAAATGGCTTGTTGAAAAAAGCTTTGATTACTTTTATTCTTTCCCTTAGCTCTGATCAACTTGTTGAAGTTCCTCATGTCCAATGAGACTGTTTTATTGGCAAAACACAACATCTTCACCTTGGCTCTCATGGTGAGTACAGAGAAAGCAGGTTTGTGATGAATGACCAAGAGGAAGCGGTTCGGTGGGGGGGACAAGGCTTGCCTGTTATGCAGATCGCAAAGGGCAGATCTCCAGCTTGGAGCCTCTCTGTGCTAAGAAAGCACAGGAGTACCACAGAGACAGCGCTTGTTGGGATGAGGGGTATGGGCAGAAAGATGCCTGGGACGCCTCACAGGGCCCTCCTATCGGGTGTCAGGGCAGTGGCTTGCCAGACAGCTGTGCTTCATTGGGACGGAACAGGGATATTAGTTTTTCATATACAGACAGGATAGAAGTCCAGTGGTGCAGTCCCAAGACTGAGTTCTCTCCCAGTCTTTGCCAGCCTGGATGAAGTATCTTTTGTGGGAGAGATCAGGAAAAGCCAGTTTGGGATAGGAGACCCTGAAACTGGAAGGAGAAGGCGAACCAGATGAAGGGGGCGGGGGAAGTGGTCTTAGTTCCCTATAGAAAATGACTGGCCTCGCTAGCATGCAGTCCTGTATCTGACAGCAGCCAACAGCAGGTGCTTCCGAGGGAGGTCCAAGAACCCTACAGTGGGTGATCAGGCATGTCAGAACTTTGCTCTTAAAGGACGTTTCTTTCCACTCCAGGGTAGTTAGTGGCTGGTTCGTAGCTAACTGGACTATACAAGCTCATGCCCAGAATCGGTTAGTTCAGTTTTCTGAGTCAAGGCAACTGTGTACACACTGTAGCCTCCCCACTCCGCAAAGCATCAGAAATCTGTCAGTCCTACGGTTTTATCTGGCTACTCAGCACCTTCGTGTCTGAGCACATTCCACGTCAAGACACGACCGTGCAAGAAGGTAGTATATGGACCACTCTTTGATGGGGTAAAAGAATATTGTCCAGTGTACTAAGTGCTTATTGCTCTGAAGGTTTTAAACATCATTTGTGTCTGACTGGCATCTGTTGTAAATTAGATTTTGTGTAACGATCCCCCATTGTCATTTTAATTTTTTGTAGGTCGTGAACTTGTTCAATATGTTCATCACATATGGAGACACCTTCCTCCCAACTCCCAGCAGCTACGATGAGCTGTACTACGAGATCATCCGTATGCACCAGAATTTCGATAATCTCTACTCCATGGGTGAGTTTTGTGGGCTATTTGGGTTACTCTTGATAAAACAAGCGGGAAGTAAGCCGTGTCCCCTCTGTGTGATATTCGTGTCTATGCATCTGTTTGGGGTGTGTGAATATACACATCTGTGTATTTACATACATACCCAGTAAATTAAGACTGGACAAAGGGATACATCGGGGAAAAGAATAAACTTTTCCTGTTCCAAAAGAATACAGTAAATGGAATTGGCTCTTCGGCAAAGACACGGCCTGTGAAAGTAATCCAGTTGTGTGTACCAAAGGTTACCAATGTCGTAAGCGTATGGTGTTAATACAAATATGTATTTGCCAATGTGACTAAATCTGTGATATTTAAATGACAGCGAGAACCCCCCTGAATCCTCGTGTAGAGTTAACCAGTCTATAGTTTGCCTCTGCCAAGCAGTGTTGAGCTCCCAGCTGGGAAACGTGCTTTAATCTCAGGTCGCAGAGCAAGTGCAAGCTGCAGAACCAATCAGCCGAGGGAAACGGGCATTGTAAACAAAAGGTATAAAAAGCATTTGAGAAATGCATGACAAGAAGCCTGCCGTCCTGGACAAATCGTACACTGCGCTCTCGCAGGGCCAGAACAAAGCCGGAGAGTGGCCCCCGCAAACCCATTTGCAGGGAGGAGGAAATCACAGTGCAGAAGAATGTGCACGCTGGCAAAGTAAGAAGCTTTCCTTCAAAGAGAGACGAGTGTGTTGGAATGCCACCAAGTGAAACCCAGCAGGGAGACGAGGAACAAAGGAGAGAAGCGAAAAACACGTGGAGGCATAATCAAGCAGTCTACAAATGAGCCTGCCTTCGAGAACATCTGCCCCAGGTTTGGTTTAGTTCCTGCATGGTGGACGCTGCAGATAAATGGATGTCTGTGCGCTCTTTGTCTGCCTCTCCCCGAGGGCATGTCTCCCCTGTCCCTCCCTCTCCCGGTGTGAGCGTGTAACTGCCATTGTAAGTAATGGGAGTAACACAAGCACATAACAGGAGTTAAAAGGCCTGAGAGAGAGAGCCAGCCAGGGACAGTGCACTACAGACTAGATGCAGAGAAGCATCCCCGTTAAAATAAAGGTCACTAGCTGTTCCTTGCAACTGCAACTGAATTGAATCTCTGCAGAATAAACCACAGTTCATCTCAGAAGGAATGTGTTCGAATTGGAAAAGGCCTGGAGAAGGGCACCGACTAATGAAAGGTGTGGAACAGCTTCCATAGGAGAGAATGAAAAGACTGGCATTGTGCAGCTTAGAAAAGAGACAACTAAGGGGGAGATGATGGAGGTCTGTAAAATCATGACTGGTGTGGAGAAAGTGACTGGCGAAGTGTTATTTACCCCTTCACAGAACAGGTGAACCAGGGGTCTCCCAATGTGTTTAGTAGGCAGCTGGTTTAAAACAAACACAAAGAAATACTTCACACAACGCACAGTCAGCCTGTGGAACTACTTGCCAGGGGAGGTTGTGAAGCCCAAAACTATAACTGGGTTCAAAAAAAAAATTAGATCAGTTCCTGAAGGAGAGGTCCATCAATGGCTACTAGCCAAGATGGTCAGGGACACCACCCCATGCTCTGGGTGTCCCTAAACCATGGACTGCCAGACACTAGGACTGGATGGCGGGATGGATCGCTCGATAAATTGCCCTGTTCTGTTCTTTCCCTCTGAAGCACCTGGCACCAGCTGCTGTCAGAGACAGGATCCCGGGCTAAATGGACCATTGGTCTGACCCAGTCTGGCTGTTCTTATCTTCTTTTGTTCTGATCCCTCTGTTGTAAATTACCTATATTTTTTGTCATCTGTGCAAAGTACCAACCAGTCAGTCATGCTCACAAAACAATGCAACAGCCATTCCCTTTGGAGCCAAAAACTGCCCAAGCAGCTAAGCTGGTAAAAAGACATGTCTGCACTAGGCGGTGACGTCTCGCACTCCTCTGGGTGAAGCCGGAGAAAAGTGGAACGAAGGAATAACACACTCGGATACTCTCTCAATTGGGCTGCAGTATGGATGTCGGACTGCTGAAACAATTCATTTATCACATGAATACATTTTCCGTTCCGCTAAGTGATGTGAAACCCTTTGAATTAACACCGCAAACGCCTGAATGGGAACACGCTCTGAATTCATCGCAGCCGATGATATACATGAGATACCTGCTCTCTGACAAAACAGTGTTACTCTCAGAGCTGGCCCCTTCTTTTCTTCTAGAGAAATGCAGACTCTTGGAGCTCCTGAAAGAGAGGTGCTAGTGCTGTGTCTGGCTAGAGCCAGGTCTAGTGTAGGTAGCTGTCCAAGGAGCTTTTCCCGGGCTTTGCCAGCGTACTCACTTTGCAGTTACCCTTCCTTCCGAGTCCTGACCAGATGTAGTTAGAGACTAATAACAGATCCAAAGGAGAGGGTGGATTGTAAAGTGGCTCAAATTGCCAGGTTAATCTAAAGTGTGTGTTTATGCCCTGAATCTTCCTTTACCCAGGTCTGCAGAGGTGATGGGCACTGTACATTAACCCACCCTGCTTGTGGAGTTGTGTGCTCTGTTGAAGTAGTTTTGATGTTTATAGATGGTCCTAATGAGGGTGCTGTACTCCTTGGCGTGAGAAACTGTGTTCATATACAAGTATCAGGTTCCCCTTTTCAGCAGTTCCTAACTCCAGGAATGGCATCATAAATAAATGAATCAATCCTTGAACATACAAATTCACCCACAGTTCCAGCAGAGCACAAGCTTAAAGAAAATGTCTTTTATTCTGGATTTCTTGCTGCATAATTGTGTTTGAGGCATAGGTGCCAAGCTGATTGGTCCCCTGGAAACACTGTAGATTGGGACCTGAATAAATATCTTGGACGGTCTCTCAGCGGTACAGTGGGCTTCCATAGAAGTTCTTCCTGATTCATAGTGTTTTCAGATCTGCTCCCCAGTTTGTCAGAGTTCGTCTGCAAGGCAGAAGTGGCATGCTGGTCTCTTTCGGGAGCAGGCTTCTCCCCAGGCTTGTGTATGACCCTGCTCTGTGAGGCTGATTATCAGAGCCAAAGAAACTTTCTGCATTGAGAGAGCCTTAAATTACAGGGCATGGTCCAAAACCGATGGAACCCTGAATAAACAGGGACCGGAACAGAAGGGAACGAATGTTGAGTAAGGTACCAAAGATGGTGGCATAAGCAAAGAGCAACTGCTACAGACTGGGGACCGACGGGCTAGGCAGCAGTTCTGCAGAAAAGGACCTGGGGGTTACTGTGGACAAGAGGCTGGATATGAGTCAGCAGTGTGCCCTGGTTGCCAAGAAGGCTAATAGCATATAGGGCTGCATTAGTTGGAGCATTGCCAGCAGATCGAGGGAAGTGATTATTCCCCTCTATTCGATATTAGTGAGGCTACATTTGGAGTATTGTGTCCAGTTTTGGGCCCCCCACTACAGAAAGGATGTGGACAAATTGGAGAGAGTCCAGCGGAGGGCAACAAAAATGATGAGGGGGCTGGAGCACAAGACTTATGAAGAGAGGCTGAGGGAACTGGGCTTGTTTAGTCTGCAGAAGAGAAGAATGAGGGGGGATTTGATAGCAGCCTTCAACTACCTGAAAGGGGGTTCCAGGGAGGATGGAGCTAGGCTGTTCTCAATGGTGGCAGGTGGCAGGTGTTCTCAATGGTGGCTGTTCTCAATGGTGGCAGGTTCTCAATGGTGGCAGGAGGATGGAGCTAGGCTGTTCTCAATGGTGGCAGGCTGTTCTCAATGGTGGCAGGTTCTCAATGGTGGCTGTTCTCAATGGTGGCAGGTTCTCAATGGTGGCAGGAGCAATGGTCTCAAGTTGCAGGGGAGTTGTTCTAGGTTGGATATTAGGAAAACTTTTTCCCTAGGAGGGTGGTGAAGCACTGGAATGGGTTACCTAGGGAGGTGGTGGAATTTCCATCTTTAGAGGTTTTTTAAGCTGCGGCTTGACAAAATCCTGGCTGGAGAAAGGGAATTTGGAGACATGATGATGAAATCAAGTCGAAGAGATTAGCTCACCGCAGGAAGGAGGCCTGCACTTTGGCCTGGTAGTCCTAAAATCTCGGAAGTGGCCTCAGAAGTGGCTGCCCATTATGGCCCAAGAGTGAGACCTTCCCCCCCTGTGGTGATAACCAGAAGGAGGCTGTGGGTCCCTTTGGCCAAACTAAACGAGATACTTCCTCTCAAAGGCTGTTCTCTCTTTGACTGGGGTTTCCAGTGGTTCTTTCATTACACTCGTGATTGGACATTCCAGATCAGAAAGTCTCGCACTGTCGTCGGATCAGGGCCAGCAGACTCGACTTAACGTCTTTCTCCTTTTCTTTCAGTTCTAAGGCTTTCGACCAACGCCGGCCAGTGGAAGGAGCCCGCTAGCAAGGTGACCCATGCCTTGGTCAACATTCGGTAAGGAGTGGCACTGAATAGCAGCGTCGGCGCTCTTGGGCTGCGTTCTGTGTGGTGGGCCTGTCTCGACACGTCCAGATTTGTTGCACAGAGCTTGATTTAGAATTTCAAAGCACTATTAAAGCTTAAGCAAAGGCGGGTGGGGGGAGCCTCATGGAAGGTTGAATGTACTTTCTGTAATAATAATGCTGAGCTCTTCCAGGCGGCTCTGGACTTTCAAAGCACTGCACAAGCATCAGAGTTGATCCTTCTAGCGCCCCTGGTATTTGGGCAGGGCCATTGTGGGGCAAATGGGCTTCGCTGTTGCTCGATCCCATTGCATTCTCTGAGACGACAATCAATGCTTCTGAGTCATCTGCGTGCGGTGTCGGTCATGTCAGCAGAGAAGATCTTTGTAGAGCCCATCCCAGAGGCGTTGAGCTTGTTTCTTTAAAAGGGGCTTGGAAAAAAAATGTGAAAATGGTTATTTTCGAGGTGATTTCTGTAGGACCCATTGAACTCTCCTGCCCCAGGGCCATGAGTCAGTTGCTAGTTGATGTGGCTCTGGAGTAACATTCCCCTTTGCGAGGTTCTTCCACAGCTTCTCTTATAGCTTCTGGGTTTCTCACTCTGAAATCGGTAGTCCCTGGCCATTCCTGAAGACAGGGCGCCGGGCTGGATGGCCCATGGGTCTGACCCGGTCTGCTTGGAAGGGAATTTAGGGTTGGACTTAAAATAAAGCACCACCATAAAACACCCACAGCCATTTACAAGGCGTGTGCCCATCAGCACCCCAGTCGCTCCGTGGGTGTGAGCCCGCTTCTCTCGCCTTTCGGTCTGTTTTCCTCATTGCCAACGATGTGCTCTGTGGGGCAGGCACTGTGCCATCCTCTGTGCTTAGCAGGCGCCAAGCACCATGTGGGCACCACCATGTAAATAAGCAGTAGCATTGACCATATTTTACAGAAAGGGAAACTGAGGTCCAAGTCCACACTAAAGGCAGGAGCAGAGTCAGAATTGGAACTGCCCTGCGGCATACTGCCTTCCTGGGAAGCAGACTGTAGCTCGGTGGTGCTATCTCAGTTTTTTGCAATTCCCTCACAACAGGAGACAGCGTATACAAGGCAAACGCTCTCTCAGGGCACATTTCAAGGAAATGTGTCCATAAACCACCTTTAAAGGTTTCCTCTGTACCTTTCATGTCCTCACGTGTGCATTGCAGAAGACTTACTTTGTTCCCATCTTTATTTTTCATAAACAGATCTAAATGAAACCTCTGTGGGCAGATAACACTCCCTAAACGAAGCCGCAGAGCAGATAGCATTTAAAGTGTCACAAGTGTCTGCCCTGGGAGTTCTCTGGAAATCCTGGGGCACCTACGTGCAGACAGGTCTCTAAACCGCGAGTAGAGAATTCACAGACGTTAAGGATGTGCCTGCCAGGTTTTTAGGCTCACCGTTTACCTTGTAGAAGAGTGGGCTCATTTCCCCTGACGGGTGCCCCCTTTCCCTGAAACGTATTCATTAAAATTGATCTTCTCAAGCAGCTGAAAAGATACAAGCAAACAATGGCAGCACGCTTTCCTTCCCACTGCAGCCCTCGCCAGGGGCATCCTGCAGCAGGCAGTGCGGGTGGATGGGGAAACTGGCCCCATGGGTTCCATTTTAGCCTCTGGTTAGATTTTGTTGTTGTTGTTGTGTACGTGCTGTTCTTCCATCCTCCTTTTCAGTTCAGATCCCTTCATGAATTGTCACGAATTGTTGCTTCCATCTGGGAGGGTGTCAGGGTGCCAGCTTCTCTCACATGGGCCTGAGGAGCCACGAATTGGTGGGCATGGTTATTGAGTAGTTCCTGGGAAGGCGACTCCGGATGGTATCATGCAGAACCCTGGGATTTCTTTACTCGGTATGAACCTGGTGGGTGGCCTGGGACTGCGCTTGGGAGAGCTGATCTTCGAGCGATCGGCAGAAGTTGTGTCCATGCTGGTTCAGCTTGACCAGAGCGCACATTGCTGTGCCTGCAGACCCCGGCTGGGGTGGAGTGGTGGCTTACGCTGGGAAGCTGTGTTATTTCGGCTCTGAGGCTGGTGCTGGACAGACTGAACTTCAAGAGATGCTTTCATTTCAGTGGGCTGGGGAGAGCTGGGGGGACTTTCAAGACTCTTGCACTTAAACCATCAACCTGTTTCCCTCTGTCCTTTTGTAATTTCCCCTCGCTGCTCTGTGCTGTCTGCTGGGGCCTGCGGTGTCTGCTGGTCACACACACTGCGTGAAAGGCGAAAGGGGCTGCATTTATCCAAGGAAGACGAGGCTTTCAGATTGAGGCAGGTGGTTTCTGCAGGTCTCAGCTGGGCAAAATGTGAGCACTCCTGCTTCTTCAGCTGGCATATCAGGGACGCTCTTGAAAGTGGCTTCTACCCTTAATCCCAACCAGTCCCGTGGTGCCAATGGGCCATCGTGAATGATTGGCATGTCTCGTTCAAAGACACTCTGCTCCCACCAGCAAGGACACCTCCCGAGAGGTTCGGGTTGTTCTCTGCATACAAGCAAAGCTACGTTTTGGACCTCATTATGTCGGCTAAACTTAAATTACCCACAGGATTGGAAGTTGGTGGCTGCCTATGGGTCAATGCTCATAATCTGACTGCTTTCAATAAAGGCAAACACAGGACAGTCCCAGCCAGCAATGTACGTACTTGGTGCTTCAGAAGGGCTCATTTTCCAGAGCTAAAGAAAATTGAGTGAAATTGATTGGGAGGAGAAATTTAGACAGAAAAATATGAATGAAAATTGGGCGTTCTTCAAGAAGAATTGATTAGATGGCACAATTCCACAGTCAAGAAAGAGGACAGCTTTGGCTAAAAGACTGTCCTCATTCATTTGGGGAAGTGAAAGCAGCAATTGAAAATTAAAAAGTAATGTATAACATGGGGGAAAAGGGAACTAGATAGCAGTTGAGAACTGAGAGTCATGAAGCTTAGAAAATTGATAACAGACGCTAAAGATGGGAAAATCTGTGGCTGGCAGAGCCAAAGAAAATAAGAAGAGGAGTTTAAGTATATTTGGAACAAAAGAAATTCAAGTGATGGTATAGGCAGATGGAGCTGGTAAAATTGTTAATATTGATGGAGAAATGGCAGAAATATTCAAGATATTTCTGTTCTGCCTTTTGAAATCTGCAGGCTCACCTAACTTGTACCCAAGAGTCCTAAAAGAGTTGGCTGAAGTGATAGATAGCTTGCTGCTGTTAATTTTTAATAAGTCTTGGCGTACAGGGGAAATTCCAGAAGACTGGAAGAGTGCTAATATTATGCCAATATTCATAAAGGGCAAGTGGGATCACTTGGGTAACTATAGGCAGGTTAGCCTGACATCAATCTTGGGCAAAGGAATAGAAAAGCTGATACAGGATCAATCGAAAAAGAGCAAAGGTTAGGAATATAATTATTGCCAAACAATGTGGTATTTTGGAAAATAGTTCTCCCTGTTTTCAGTCTCTGAGATCAGTCTGGTTGGTAAAGGTAACTGTGCAGATGTAGTAGTGCTATGCAATGTCAAGGAAACATACATCACATGGATTAAGAACTAGCCAAGTGCCAGAACTCAACAAGGAGTTGTGAATGGGAGAGTTTCTAGCGGGGTCTCGGGGATCAGAGCTAGGCCCAATACGATTCAACATTCTCATCAAAGATCCGGAAGCAAACATAAAATCATGGCTGGAGGCGCCAGACACGGTGAGAGCTAATTCCCAGCTCCTCGCACAAGGTAAGTGGAATCCCTTTACACCGCCCTGTCCTCGTCACCATTTACATTCTGCCAATGCTTGTGTCAGCTGCCGATTTTATCAGCCATGATTTTGTTTATTTCCAGATCATGGACGAGAATGTTTAATCGAATTGGGCCTAGTTCCAGTCCCTGAGAGACCCCACTAGAGACTCCCCCGTTCATTGATGGTTCCCCACTGACAGCCACTGGTTGAGTTCCGTTGCTTAGCCAGTTCTTAATCCGTGTTAGGTATGTTTAATTGAGGTTGCACAGTGCTAATTTTTTAACCAGAACCAGCTCCGCAGCCTCTTCCTGGCTTGTAATCCTCCCCCAGCTGGGCTTCACCTGCCATTTATCAAGCTCGGGTCCCCTCCAGGTGCAGTTTATAAAATTAATTGGCTCCTTCTGCCCACGTTAACCTCTCAGCGCTCGTGGGGTGGACACCCCATCACTCACAGTCATCCAGAGCCATCTGGGTCACTTGCTAAGCTGGGCCCATTCAAACCAACTGCTTTTAAATACAGCCAGATGCGAAGTTATACATTAGAAAGAAGGACTGAAGGCCAGACCCACAGCATGGGGGGCAGGGCCCTGGGAAGCTGTTCCTCTGAAAAGGATCTAGGGTCCTAGCAGACAAGCAGCTCAGCATGAGCTCCCAGTGCGGTGCTGTGGGGAAAAGGGCCAGCATGATCCTGCAAGCATGAACTAGGAGTAGTGAGAAGGGATAGGGAAGTGCTTTTACCTTTGTATGCAGCGTTGATGAAGCCGGTAGTGGAATATTGCGTCCAGTTCTGGTGTCCACATTTTAAGAAGCACATTGGAAAAATTGGAAACGGGGCAGCCGGAGAAAATGCCCGAGAGTGAGAGACGTAAGCAGATCGGTCTGTTTAATATATCAGAAAGAAGAGTGAGAGGTGACTTGATCACAGTGAATTATGGGGAGAAAATACTGGTAGTAAAGGGCTCTTCAGTCTCTCAAGAAAGGCAGAACTAGAACCAATGGCTGGAAGATGAAGCCAGACAAATTCAAATTAGAAATTGGGTGCATATTTTTAGGCGTGAGGGTCATTAACTTTTGGAACAGGCAGTGGTGATTCTCTGTCTTGATGTCTTTAAATCATGGCTTGCCATTATTCACAAAGATGCTTTAGCCAAACTCAAGTTATTAGTCTCAGTACAGGGGTAACTGGGTGAAATGTAACGGCCTTTAATATACAGGAGGGCTTTAATATACTTGATAATCTAATGGTCCATTCTTCCCTTAAAGTCTATGACTCTGCAGATGTGGAGGCAGCAGGTCAGGAGGAGCTAACAGAGGAAGAGAGAATCCCTCCAACTTCCAAACTCTCCAGAGCCTGACGTCTGTCTGATCTCTGCAGGCTGCTGGAAGAGCCTCTTTGAGTTGGCCTGTCATCCATCCCAGACCTTGTGCTGTGACTCAGGAAGATGCAAGGCTAAGGCCCAGTAGAGCTGGAGTGGGGCTTTGGGTGCACAGTGGAATCTCACCCACATTCTCTGCTCTCCCCTGTGCCACATAGTTTCTTACCAACTGACAGAAAATCAACATTTGCAAAAGGCAGCATCTTGGCAGAGTCTGCAGACCCGGACCCTTCTTCTGTCTTCCTGAGTGGAATACGTGCTCCATCAGTGGTGAATTACAGCCCTCTACAAGGGATCGTTTGAATGTCGTGCACAAGTAGTTGAGTTGGGTTGGTTTTCCAGTATGTTGCTGCTGCACTCATTGGCTGAAATAAGCAAACTCAGCAGTTAGTGGATGGAAAACTGACCTCCTTTGAGTGCTTGCTCATGTCCCTTCCATGGTAGGTGTGTATGCGCCTCCGTGCATGGTTCCCGGAACTTTCTTCCCTTTAGCAGTACCCATAGGGCCGGCTCTGGCGCCCCCGGGAGCTCCATGCACATGCCGTGGTATATGAGGCGCTGCCGGCCCTAGGCCCCCTCAGTTCCTTCTTGCCGCCTGTGACGGTTGCTGGAAGTGTTACGACTTGCATCTCTCGTGTTCTCAATCCCTTTTGTTTTCCTTAGTCGTTTGTTGTTTGTCTTAGTTAGGTAGATTAGCCCTTAAGTGCTGTTCATAGTGGTAGTCAGTCACTTAGGATAGTCCCGGCTGGCGCTGTGCTGGGAGCAGGGCATGCCCCGGTCACTGGGCTTCAAACCGGTCACCTCCTGTGGGAAGGCCTTTCTGCTGAGCCACCCCCATGAGAGGTGCCTGGGGGAAGCTCATCGTAAGGACAATGCAAGATCTGTCAGGCTTTCACACCTCGGACCCAGAAAGACAGAGAGATCCGCTTGAAAGCCTTACTGATGGGGGCAGCCCTCAGACCGGCCTCCAAACCGACCCATTCCACCTCAGTACCGAGCGTGGCATCGGTGCAGAGCGCGCCGTCAGCACCGGCCCCGCCTTGGCACCGGACTTCTTCCGCTCTGTCAAGGAAAAGCAGCAAAAGCAGCATGCAGAGCGGGGACGCTCCCCTGCACCGTCCAAGAAAGCAGGGTCAAGCCCAGGGCCACACAGAGATCAGACAGTGGAGACTTGCTTGACACTGCCAGAGCCTGTCTCCAACCAGAGAGCCACCCCGACTCCTGGGAGTGGAGGACGTCTCTGCACCTGCCGGTGCCGTCGACACCAGAGGCATTTCATGTGGCACGGACCTTACTGGCCTTCACCACGCTGCCCCCGCCCTGACCTCCGCCCAGAGAGAAGGGGCCAGTGTTGCAGGGGAAGCCTGCGTTGGGACCCCCTGGTTGGCTCAGGGGATCCCTGGAGCCTG
The DNA here is from genome assembly GCF_026122565.2 of Emydura macquarii macquarii. Taxonomy (NCBI): domain Eukaryota; kingdom Metazoa; phylum Chordata; order Testudines; family Chelidae; genus Emydura; species Emydura macquarii. Next base: position 11,117,128 of record NW_027133829.1, on the reverse strand, counting down.
ATCTCCAACAGCCCGGTTGCCCTGAGTGGAAGGGTCGCTCCAGGTCACGGTTGCCGGAGCACCCCACATCAGCAGGGCATGGAGTGATGTCACCCTCTCAGCACCAGTCGCAGTCCTTGGCACCGGGCGAAACTCGTTCCAGGAGGCGGCGCCTGTCTGGGTCACCTGCAGAAGGAAGTCGGCACCGCTCCCGCTCCCCGGCACCGAGGAGTTCGCCTGCACTGGTGTGGCGCAGAATCCAGTCACCGGTGGCAGACCTGACACTGAGAGGGAAGCAGCGCCATAAGTCATCGGTGCCCAGGCGCCGCTCTGGGTGTTCCAGTTCGTGGTTGGAGCATGGTTCCCCATGTCGGCACCGGTTGCGGGCCTGGCACTGCGGCTCATCGTCATCACGATTGACGCCGCTGAGAGGCCGTTCTCCAGAGCGCCAAAGCACCCACAGATCGGGTCATCGCTCCACCACCACTCGGCACCGTACAGCGGAAGCCTCTAATGCAGCCCCACCATGGTCATCCGACAGTGAATCGGTGTCCTCTTGAGAGGACGGCCACCGGGAAAGTTGTCGCCACCAGCAAAAGATGCTGGAGCACCTCTCTGCCCAGACAGCCCCAGGATGGCCTCAGGGGCAGTGGACACCCCAATGGCCATATTGGGGACCCTGGGGGTTTCTGGTGGGGCCAGGTCTGCAGTCACTCAGGTTGTCTGGGGTACAGTCTGCACCACCGGCGCTGGAGAAAGCACAATTTTCACATAATAGCCTCTCACCTCCCTGGAGCGAGGAACAATGAAGTGGGGACCACCTCAGCAGGACATTCTTACCCCGCCACGATTGGTTGCTTCACCCAGATGTAATCTCCATGATTTTCCAACGGTGGGGCTCTCCCCAGGTGGATCTATTTGCATCAGCATGGAACAGGAAATGCCCGCAGTTCTGCTTCCTCCGTGGTCTGGAGGCTGGGTCGCTCTCCGATGCCTTCCTGCTGCAGTGGTTGGGGAGTTTCATGTACGCGTTTCCGCCCATTCCTCCTCTTCACAAAGTCCTGCTGAACATCAAGAAGGACAAGGCGGGCGTTACCTTCATTGCAATGGCCTGGCCTCGCCAGCACTGGTTCAGCTGCTGGACCTATCGATCGCCCCCCTGCTGGAGCTCCCGAGACGTCACGATCTCCTGTCCGAGGACCACGGTTGTTTGGTACACCCGGACCTGGACTCCCTGCACCTCACGGCGTGGAGGCTCAATGGCTGAGTGCAGACAAGCAAGCTTGTTCGGTACAAGTCCAGCAAATCCTGCTGGGTAGCAGGAAACCTTCCACCCAGGTCGTGTATTGAGCAAAATGGAAGCGATTTACCTGTTGGGCAGAGTCCCAGGGAATTTTGCCTGGGTTGTCGCTGATACAGGCGATCCTGGAGTACTTGTTGCAATTAAAACTCCAGGGACTAGCCGTAGCCTCCCTGAAGGTTCAACTAGCGGTTATATCGGTGTTCCACCAGCCTTTGGAGGGGAGGTCAGTTTTCTCCCACCCTATGACAGTCAGGTTCCTGAAGGGGCTGGAGAGGCTTTATCCGCAGGTCTGTGACCCGGTGCCTTCCTGGGATCTCAACCTGGTCCTCTCACAGCTCACGAGGCCCCCCTTCGAGCCCATGGCTACATGCCCCTTATTGCTGCTGTCATGGGAGGTGGCCTTCCTGGTGGCCCTTACCTCGGCAAGGAGGGTCTCTGAGTTTAGGGCACTGACCTCAGACCCCCTTATACTGTGTTCTATAAAGACAAAGTTCAGTTGCAGCCACACCCGCCCTTCCTGCCCACGGTGGTTTCCCAATTTCATTGTAACCAAGTTATTTTTCTCCCCATGTTTTTTCCCAAACCGCACGGTTCGGAGGAGGTGCGGAGGCGGCACACGCTAGATGTCAGACGGGCGTTAGCATTCTACATCGAGCGCACGAGGCCGTTCTGGAGATCTACACAACTCTTCGTTGCGGTGTCTGATCGGATGAAAGGCTTCCCTGTCTCCACCCAGCGCATCTTGTCGTGGATAACTTCCTGCATCAAGCTCTGCTATGAGCAGGTGAAGGTGCCGCTTCCGGGGATAATTACAGCCCACTCAACCAGAGCTCAAGCTTCGTCCACAGCCTTCCTAGCGAGAGTGCCTGTGCAGGACACCTGGTCATCTGTGCGCACGTTCACGTCCCACTGCACCATCGTCCAGCAGGGCTTCGGCAGATGACGTGGGCTTCGGCAGAGCGGTGCTGCAGGCAGCTCATCCATAACTCCGGCCCGTCTCCAAGGTACTGCTTGAGAGTCACCGACAGTGGAATGGACGTGAGCAAGCACTGGAAGAAGAAAAGACGGTTACTCACCTTGTAACTGCTGTTCTTCGAGATGTGTTGCTCATGCCCATTCCAGACCTGCCCCCCGTCCCTGCTGCCGGAGTTGGTGCAAGAAGGAACCGAGGGGGCGTAGGGCCAGCAGTGCCTCATATATCATGGCATGTGTGCGGGGCTCCATGGGGTGCCGGAGCCGGCCCTATGGGATCTGCTAAAGGGAAAAATTTCTGGTAACGGAGCATGGAGGCGGGCACGCACCTACCATGGAATGGACACAAGCGACACATCTCGAAGAACAGCAGCTACAAGGCAAGTAACTGTCTGTTCACACCTGGGAGGAAATAAGCAACTTTCGAGGCAAGTGATTTTTTGAGGCTAATGAGCTCCTTTAAGTTAACATCTTGCAGGTTTTCATTTAATGAGAATTTTATTAATGCCAAGTTCAAAGGGATGTCCTCAGACTGCTCACTAAGTGAGGGGAGGTGGTGGCTGAATCAGTGTACTCTTCTAATAGACTTTCTCCTGCTCAGTGATTTTCTCAAGGTGAATAAACAGATGAACCCAGTGATTAATAGATTGAACTCCCCCTTTCTCTGGAATGCAGTCACATCAGCATCGTTTGTAAAGTCATTTTATTTTTCACTGAAACCTTTTTAAAATGGGGAATACGTCTGTAGTGCAGTGATACTCAGACCTCCGTGGTTCAGGAGCCAAATTAGGGATCATCATTACCCAAAAGAGCCACGGGAGTGTGAATTCATTTTCGTTTACTGGTTTTATGTCTGTTTTATTCTCACAGCAAAGTGACTGACCAGGTATTATTATTTTACCAACTTACGGTTGGTTAATAACAGTCAGAGCACCCTGATCTGGTTGTTAACTCAGCCTGGTGAATAACTCAATCACCCAGTGTGCTGGTATGTGCTGCAAAGAGCTGCAGGAGACTCGTGAAGCTGCTTGTGGCTCGCAAGCTCAGTCTGGGTATCGCTGCTGTGGCATGTAGCTGATCCTGTCATTCATGTCTTAAGTGACTGTGTGTGCGCTGGTGGAACCCGTCTCCGCTTGGGCGTTCCGACTCCGTAGCCAGTCGCGTTCCGTGTCAGCGGCCATCGGCGGCACTTTTCCTTTGTGCGGAAGGCGCCGCTGCTTCTGTGGCTGCCGTCTATGCCCTGGCGGTGATCTTTGTGGGGGGGCGGAGCATGGAGAGTGTCACTTGTGGGTTTATAACGGATGTGGTGGCTGTTAGTCTGTGTGGGCAGTGAGACTGTGTGTGAATGGCTGAGATGTAAATGGGAGGCTGTGCTGCTGTTTGCGTTAGGATAGCCCTGTCTCAGCTCTCAAGATATAGCCCAGCGTGGTCTTTCTGGTGTTCCCCAGTATGAACCATTTGAGAGCCCGGACTGGAGGGCTGGGAGAGGAAGCGGGCAGCAGAACAGTCGAGGGTAATCAGAGTTCTCGTCTCTCCAGGGGAACATGGAGTTTACTCACTTGGTTTAGTTACAAAACTATTAAAATAACGAAACGACCACCCTGGCTTTGAATTGTTACTTGGTATGTGAGTGTGTGTGTGCGTGTGTGTGCGCGCCAAAACCACAGTGTAACGGCACTTGTGGGGTTTGCCCCCAGTGTCAGCCTAGCCCAAACCCAGTTCAGAATTCTATGATTCTATGTCTGCTCACCCGTACACCTTCCATACACCCAGCAGCCAGTTCACACACTTCTTTTTTTCACCACTCCACCACCAGAGGTGGGTCCGTACAGGGATTTTTTAGAAAGCGGTGAAACCTTTGCAGCCTGTCTGGCACGCAACCGCTGAATGTAGCGTCCAGCATCTCACAGTGGGGATAGACACTCGTGGACTAAAATGCTGCTGGCCTGGGAGGACTGTAATGAATTGCTGGAGGATTTACCCAGGTGCCCGGAGAGACATTGCGATTCCATGTGGAGTGGACGTCAGGGCGCTTCACTCAGCCCGAGAGTGCTACGAGGGGACCCGGGAGACCAGCAGATGAGTAAAAAGGGAGGCCGTGCTTTGGACTGATTTGATGTGAGCTTAAGTGGCCTGGGGAAGGTGTCAGGCAGATCGCAATTGACCCCAGTGCTGCCCTCCAGTTGTGACTGACAAGTTGAATAGGCAGAGGGAGCGTGGCTGAAACTGCTTGGAATGAAGTGACCAAGGAAGCTGGCTGCACACATCGTGGGGCCGGCTCGTGCCTCGCAAATCCTCTTTCCTTCTATTGCGGTTGGCAGTGGCCCCACGGTGATGGGCGAGCGCAGACAAGCCTAGGTGGATGGGCAGTTTGATGTTGTTTACCCACACGCTGCCCAGCCAGGCCTCTTTGGCTGGCAGTGGGGGAGCTGTGTGGGCTCCCACATTCAGGTGTGCTTGGTTTGCTCTCTCGTTCTGCTGTTATTGATTGGCATGCCCGGCTGGTGACAGAATAATGACTCAATTAAATTGCTCACTGAGGTATGTTTAATAGTAATGACCTTTGGCAGGCTGCCGCTGCTAATCAAACCTGGCTGATGTTGTGTTACAAGATAGCAAAAGGCCATTAACTAAGTAATAAAATGAATCCTGGATGCCGCCGGTAGTTTGCTTTAAAGCCCTCGCCCGGTTATTGCCAAGGTTACAGCGGGAATAGTTACTAAAATGCAGTCTGGTAAGAGCACTCCCAGCAATGAACTAGCAAATGTCTTTTCTCCAATAGACGCTGCCCCACCTCACGCAGGCTCCTGCTAGCGAGGCGCCAGGCTGGAGGAAAGGAGAGGACTCTCCAAGCTGCTCTTACGAGGGTTTTGTAGTTTGTTGTTTTAAAATCCCTTTGTACCTGCTTTAATGAAGCTCTGTGACTCCCGCGGGAGGTAGCTCTGTGTAATTACCCTTCTTTTACCAGTCGGTAACGGGAGGGGCAGAGATTGTGACTCGCCCAAGTGAGGGCTGATTCTAGGAGTACAGCCCAGAATCCTGCACACTTGGCCACTCTGAGCATTAGCCGCTGTTGGAGGGGGCGGTTTGGAAGATCTCGTCTTGTATCAGATCGTCTGCCTTTTGCTGCCCCAGGGTCTTTGGCCTGGAAAAGCGGAGCTTACATGCTGTGATGATTATGGCAAGAGAGGATCTTGGTTGCTCCGAGAATCACAGTCTACACGTGGGCTCTTCCAGTTTTCCATGGAGTCACCACTTGTTCTTTCAACTCTTTTTTCACTAGTTTCTTCTTCTTTGTCCTTTCTCCTTGCGTCTAACTCTCCAACAGAGGGAGGCAGCTGACAAGCCCATCTTTTCGGAACGCTTGTGTTGGTTTCCATGTGTTGCTCTCTAATTAGTTGACTCACTTGGATTCGTTTCTCTTCTGGGGCATGAGCCAGTGTCATTCTGCCTTGATTCTCCTTGGTCCTTCCTCATTCATGCAGCAGCTTAATTCAAGCGCTGTCGCTAACAGCACTGGGCTGGTTCCTGGAACAGGGTTTGTTAGCTGAGTGGCATTATGCGGTCCGGTTCCACCCAGACAGACAGGTAGGAAGCCACCCAATCCCATCCAGGGACACTTGCCGCCTTTCAGCCACGTAGGCTTGGTCTGCGTTTGAGGTGCTGGCACAGCTGTTGGTGGGGGCGGGGACACTTTGTGACGATGCAGGTATGCCAGCAGAAGCCTATTGTCAATGCAGTTACATTGGCAAATAGTCCTTTTGAGCCATAGCTCTCTTGGCTTGCGGACTGGTGTATAAGTTATGCTGGCAATAGGACTCTTGCTGGTGTACCCTGCGTCCACACCAGGAGGGCCCAGTGCGGCAGCTGTCCCAGTGGGTCTTTGAACTGTCGACCAGGCCTAACTCCTTCCTCCCTGGTGCTGTCCTCGTTTGCCTGGCTACGTCAGAGCTCTTCTGTGAGTGCGTCAGGCCCGTTGGCTCTGCTGTTCTGGCAGCCCAATGCACCTCCCGCCCCCAAGCTTCTGTTCTGCTTTAATGGCTTCATTGGTCTTTTGGGTTCATTCTTGCTGGGGTTTTGCAATTGGGCAAAGAAAGGCCAAGGTTTGTGGATCTGGCCGAGGTACTGACTGGGCTAGCTCGTGCTCCAGGAAACCCGGCGATGTGGCGGTGACTCCCCCTGGAGAGAGCAGCCTGCAGGGTCCAAACACCCGTTGGCTCAACTAGCAATCCTGCTGCCACGGTTACCCTCCCTCTCGTCTTCCTGCCGCTGCAGTAAGCTGAGTCCCAGCCATGTAGGCAAACTCACAGGTGGGGAAGAACCATTTGCTCCCAGGCCAGAGCTTGCTTCAGCTAGGCTTTCTTGGCTTCTCCTCACTGCCTGTAGTTGGAGGAGCCGCCTTCCCTTCTCCCCACACCTCAGAAAGGCAACGAGGCAGGACCGGGGGCAGGTGGTTTTCCAGCAGACCCATGCCTGGGCTCAGGAAGCCAGCTGCTCTGCACAGGTGTCCTGCCCTGTTGTGGTGAGGGCCTGTTCTGCTCCGGCGAAGGCAGCATCCTGGGAGAGAAGGGCCCCTCCTCTGCTGCCCCAGTCCGCTGCTTGCAGATCTCTGCCTATGTTCAGCGAACATCCCAGCCTGGCTGTGTGGTCCTCAGCAGACAAGCATTCACCTGCAGAGCTGTTTGCCCTCTGGAGAACATTTCGCTCCTCCTGGCCCCGCTGCCTGATCCTCTTCCTCCTTCAGGTGGTAACAGTTTGGGATCTTTGGGTTGAATCCGCTTCACTACTTGTTTACCTCCCTGCCCTGTTACCTGAGGCCCTGCCGCACAGACCACATCTGCTGTGCACCGTGGGCAGCAGGCCGGGAAAGGGGAATCCTCACGGGCCATTCCTTACTGCGACCCAGCTCCAGCGGTGCAGATGCCTGCCCTGCAGCTGCGTTGGTTAAGCTGCTAGCTCTGTTAGCGTCTCTGGTTACCTGCGTGTTCAGACTGGAAAGTGAACGCGTGGCACGAAGCTTCAGCAGCTTCTGTGGGGAGAGGACGGAGTCAATGGCTGAAGGAGGGGAAAGCATTTCTCAGTGTGGTTGGGGTGACCACCCCTGATTGCACGCGACCCAACTGGCCTGCAGAAATGCATGAGTGGGGGAGAGCTCCGTCCCTCGCTTTGCTGGCTCAATACTGCCTCTGTCCAGAAACACACAACTTGCACCTTAGCGGTGGCTGGGTTTTTGGTGGTGGTGAATATTTACCAACCACTGGACACGTCCCTTCTAGCTTCAGACGGGTTTGCAGAAAATCACCTTTTGGACCGAAACGACTTGACTAGGCTGCATTCCCACTGTGCGTCAATAACGGGCGTTGTGTCTGTGACAGCGTTCCATCCGTTTGTCTCTCTGATTCATGTTCCCCTTCTTGGAACGGGAACGCACAATGGCCTCTTTGGTGTACGTTTGCTGCGAATGGCCCAATAATCTCCCAGCAGGGGATACCTTAATGGGCACACCGATGGCTTCTTTAAAGCTGCTTCATCTGCCCAGTTTTAGGTGACTTCTGGATCTTGCCTGACTGCTGCTGTTAGTTATGTGTGAAGGTAAGCGAGTCCGAGGGACGTTTGATACATAACCAGTAATAAGAGGTTGAAACAACGAGAGTTCTGTAGCACTTTAAAGACTAACACATTTAATTTCAGCAAGCATAAGCTTTCGTGGGCTTCAGCTCACTTCCTCAGATGCAGTTGGCTGAAGCCCACGAAAGCTTATGCCTGCTGAAATTAAATGTGTTAGTCTTTAAAGTGCTACAGAACTCTCGTTGTTTTTGCTGTATACAGACTAACACGGCTACCCCTCTGGAATAAGAGGTTGGACTCTTCCAGAGGTAGGATGTGTTTTCACCAACAAGTTGCCCACATCTTAAGTTTTTTGTTCAATGTCCGAGACCCGAAAACACAAGACTTCGGTTTTCTTTTTTAGAGGCTGTCCTGTTTTTACCAGCAGGGTCCTAGTAACGAGCTCTGTGGTGTCGTGGGTGGCTCAGTCCAGTTCCTAGTTGACAAGTGTCACCCTTGTTGTCGACTCCTTTGTTGGTAGCCCAGCCCAGCAGAGAAGCCAAGGACGGAATGGATCCTCATGACCATCCTCCTTGGCCCCTAGTGTTGGGTCTACCGGGTCAGGGTCGAAGCACAGTCTGAAGGAGCTGTTTGGAAGCTTGTACAGGTTCTGCCCGTGCCATGCCTTTTCTGAGAATAGATACAGGGCTCATGTCTCCACTGCTACCAATCTAGCCATAAAAATTCACTTAAAGGAAGGAAAACCATTGAGCTGCTTGCTTCATAACCCAGAGAACATAAATATAGTTGTGAGCCTGTGGTGTCTTAAAGAACCCCTTCTTGACCTGGAAAACGGAGCAGAATGAGGCTATTGCTCCGACTCCTGCTTAGGGGAAATCTCCTGCTCTCAGAAGAATCGCAGGAACCAGCATTATTCTGATGTTTGATTTTGCACTAGAAATGCAAATGTTCTATTCCCTTAATTTTTCCTTTAGGACTAAATTGACAAAGCACCACCTCATTAAGTACATCTGCTCATTAAGATAATGAAGTGCCTACCTTAGTCATGTACTGAAAGCAACGATAATGGGTCATTAGCGTGACTCCAAAAGCTGCGATCAATTCAAGGATTACACCAGAAATCTGGGGAGCAATCCCCAGGAGGGCACCCAAAGCTAAAATCAGACTGTTTTATTAAAAGACAGCAGCACGGGTTGTGGCGATGCCTCCTAGCTTTCGAGGTTGAAATGGTTTGTTTTCAGGAGCGTTCTCTGCTGTGCGCAGAGCTCGTTGCGTCACACACGTAGACTTGGTGGATGGGTAGGAACCAGAACACTTGCTCCTGGAAAAAGGGGCACCCCAACGACTCGTGTTTGCTTTCCACATTTAAAACTGTCTCTTGGGTGTGGACATCTTTGCAGCTGTAATTTAGACACCACCGGGATTGAATTAGGCTCAATTAGAGCGGCTCAGTGGGCCGATGCTCGTTTTTGGGAGGCTGCCATCTGGTGCTCCAGCGTGTCGGAGAGTGATTTAAAATATTGCTTTTGCCCTTGTAGCTGGGAGCCAATCGCCCGGCTGTGAATGGGGGGAAACTGCTGCAGTGCTGTCTGCATGCGTCTGCACCTTCCGAAGCAGGAGCACCGAGGTCCAGCTTCCTCCATCATCTCAATGGAGGGCTAGTGCTGAGCTGGGATGTTTTCAGTCTCAGTATTCTTACCTGTTTCATTGCTGAGACGGAAGCACACCAGAAAGGAGGAGGAGGATGGCATTACAAAGAACTGCACAATCCATTGTGTGTGGCATCTCACGCGGGTGTCAAGGGGGTGGGGCATGGTTTTGGGCGGAGCTCGAGAATTCCATGGACCCCCGGATGGTACGGTCCTTTTCACCAGGGTGTCCCGAGACATCTAAGGGCGACTTCCTTATGGTGGCTGGTGTTGGGGAGGGGATTGCTGCCGCAAACTAAAAACATTCTCACCAATGTATTTTTTCAGGGGGTGGGCTGGGAGGAGGGATCTGCAGAGCACCAGACCTTGCTGGCAGACCTGAAAGCCCCAAAGTTGTGTCTTGTTACATTAGTGATTAATTAGGCATCACAGTGTGTGTTAATTACAGTGACATTTTTCTCTTCCGTAGCTGGATTTTGGAGAGGTTTGGGGGCTGTTTGGAAGGTGTGGGGTGCTGTGCAGACTTTGCGGCCAAGGAAGGCATGAGTTCAGCTCTCGGGATCATTGAATTTCAGCGATGGTTTTGGTCACAGTAACAAGAACTGCTGCTCCTCGGTGCAGGAAACATAGCTGTTAGTGTGTGCTGTGAGGGGTGCTGAAAGCCTTTATTCCAAACAGACAAGTACAAATGATGGTGCCCAGACATCGGGAGAGAACCCTTCAATTGGATCTTTCTTCCTGAAGGCTGTGTGTTGTACAAGCTGATGTAAAACTTTCTCTGCTGACGGGAGGGTGTGGCTATGATACATTTTGTTTTCATGTACCATCCTTCATGCAGTGTCTCGAAAAGCTTAACAACAAGCTTATCAAACAGGAGCATGCGTGTGTTCAAAAGACCCATCACTTTTATTTAGACTTTTTCCTCTGGTGAATTATTTAATATCCTGCGTATGATTTTGTGGCATAATTGATTTGCTTTGGATTTTGAACTCTGCATTAACTTTTTATGGACATTTGAGATAAGCCCGTCTGAGGCAGATGCTCCCTTCTAGTTTCCAGAAGCCAATGGTCTGCCGTGTGTTGTTCCCAGTTTCTTCAGTTACTAGCTTTTGAAAGCCCTTGCTGCTCTGAGGTCAGCCTGTGTGTGACATCTAGAGTCTTGGTGCTCGAGCAGAGGCAGGCTCTGGAGTTCACAGTGGCTAATACCTGTTCTTCCATGTCCGGTGGCTTCTGCACCTCATACATACATTTTCTCAAGTGTGGGGGGCAGGCAGAGGGAGCCCTCCATCCCGGGTCTGCTTCAGGGGCTTGTCATTAGGCCATGAACAGGATAGCTTGTATCACTTGAACTCTGCACTCAGTGGGTGGAGGTTTCGATGGACTCACTGAACAGAGACGAGAGAGAAGCAATAGCCCCTTTTTGTTTAAGGATGCCTTGTGCTACATGCTAGCTGTGGGGCTGCCTTCCAGAGGTCCTGCTCACATCACTGGGGCTGTGGGTTCAGAACAGCTCTGAAGACCAGGCTTGAAAATGAAAGATAAATCTGAGCTAAAAGGGAGAACGCTGAGAATTTAGTTTTGCACTCCCCTGATCTGAACTCGTCAGGAAGTTGTGTCCTGTGCTGAGACCCATCTTTGTAGTTCAGTCGTTTGAGAGAGGCCCAGGCTGATGATGGGGACAGGAAGCTTCCTATCGAATGACGCCTATAATGTTATAGTCCCCTGCGTGAATGTGCAAAGGAAAAGTCTTGACTCTGTGAAACTGAGGACATTTCAGAAAGGCGGTTAATGATCTGTGAGAACAAACAGCCAGGGTAGATGGATTGTTAAATGAATTGTGCCCACATTCGCTGTCGTTTTAATGGGCTATCAGCCAAATTCTAAGTACAGTGCAGTATAGTAGAAAAGAAACAGCATTATGCACATCAGATGGTCCCTGAGCGATCGAGAAGTTTAGCCAGCGGGAGGGTTTTCTCTTTGTGATGCTTCCTGGGGGCACCCAGGCTTGTGTGGCACCTTGCTACCACCTGCCCTTCACGAGAGAAGGCTTGTCTGTGACTGCCGGATGTCAGCGCCCATCCCACTCCCTATGGGCAGCGCAAGCCAGGCCCTCCTCACTCTCTGCATGTTAGTGGTAGACACGCTTCAGCCCCTGCGTCCTCCCAGCTTCCCCCTGGAGAGAGCAGTCCCTGGTCCACTGGACACTCACAGAATTCACAGATCCAGTCCCCTCCGCTTACCAGTTACACCTTAGCTCACAGCTCCGCTTAACGCACAGCACTGATGCTGGTTTTTATTCTAAACCTGTCCGTGCTTATTTAACAGAGAGAGTTAAATGACCGCAAGGAGAAATATTGGAAAGAAAAGGCTCCCTGGAAAATGAAATCAGAGCGCGCATTCTAGAACCTGGACTTGTTGAGCTAGGGACCGGCGTGTCACCAGAACGTTTGCCATTCCTTCTGCATCAAACAAGTCCCGCTCTCACCTTGTTTCCTCAGCGACAGACGCTGGCTGTACCTCTACCCCTCCCTCTGTTCCAGCAGTCCAGTCTCTCTGCTTGTGAAGAGCATATCCCCCTCCTTCCCTCCCTTCTAGCTGGTTTTTTGCTGTAGGCGTCTTTCTTGAAGGTTTTGCAAACGTTGGTGAGGGTCTGGCTCAGTGATAGGCATCCTTAGTGATGCATACAATGCTCAGCACACACTTGACCTGACAGAGAGCTAAGTGTGTGTACCCCCGGCCTGAACAGAACCTGGTTACCATCTTCTGATGACCTGTCTCAACACATGTCCCTGAAGAACATAGTTTTCGGGAGACTTACACAAGTCCTTCAGTGTTATCTGTACATCCGTTTGGCAGTAATTATGACGACCAGTAAGCTACTGGCTTTTATGCCACTGTTTGGAGAATTGTTGTGCATATACCTGCCTCGGGGGATCCATGTAACCACTGTGCGTGCTCCCTGCCAGTTGGCGCTAAGGGCGTCCCTTGGTCACACTCTTCTACAGCTGTCCCTTGCTGTGGGTGGTTTAGTGCAGGTTTTGCTTAGTTTTGCTTTTATAAATTCTCTCCTGAGCCTTCCTATTTTTGACATTGTAGCAAAGTGGGATTTTGTTGCAGCTGGTTTCGTGTAAGTCTTGTTCTAACTGGTGTCTGTATAGAGCAGTACTAGATGAACTTGGTTTGGAACATGGCCTGTGGTTTTTTTCACCCCACTATACACCAACAAATATTTTTTTAGCTTTGTTTGGCAAGAGGCTACTTGAAATTTGTGTCTTTGCTCTAGGTTAACCATAGCAGAAATTGTAGGTGTGGAAGAAGACCAGAGCAGCCAGGCCTGGGGCTCATCCCCGCACCCTTCTGTTGTCAGCAGCCCAGCTCTGCACCTAGCGGAAATCTGCCATGTGAATCGATTCTGAGCAAGCGTGGAGCAGGGAGGGGTTGATGGGAGCTGTATGCGTCTAGCAATCTTGTCTCAAATCAAGCGCACGGTCCCTGATGAATTTAGTGAACTTTGCTCAGTTTCACCCGGATAAAGCAAAATGTCACCACATGTTGTTTGACGAAGTTTAGTGGTCCCTGCTCAGACTGTGTTTGCATAGCAATTGACTTGGTCTCCCAGCCCTTTTTGCGTCTGATTGGATTGTTAATGTGGTTGGCAGGGATGCCAGGGGAAGCAGTCTGGGCCCAAGGACAGCTGGAGGACTTGAGCTTTCAGTGCTTCCAATCAGTTAATCTTCATGAGCCAAATTGTTCACTCAAGGAGAACAAAAATGCATCCTCACAGTGAGGACAGAGAAACAGCCAATTACCAGCAAATCTTCCCCTCTGGGGAAGGGGAGTCTAAGGTGCAAGTTGAACTGATCTGAGACAGGAGTATTGAGAGAGCCCGCAAGCCACTGGCTAGAGTCTGTGTCAGGGCACGTGTAAGGGAGGCTGGGAGAACCACCTCTCCTGAAGGACTTGGCAAGACACAGCGGGGTTTCCCAAGTAGCTCAGCCATCCCATCAGAAGGCTCGGTGGTGGCCCCTCCCAAAAAGCTGCTCACGCTCATTAGAAAATGATACCAGTAGGCTGCCACACACGGAGGTGAGGGTTTCTGAAGCATGAGGCTTGTGACTGCATCTCATTTGTGTCTGTGTCTGGGTGATGTGCTTCCTGTGTTGTAATGAGGTGACTCTGGTGTTCATTGGGGCGCTGGCGTTCCTGTTCTGATGAGTTTAGCTTGCCAGGCCAAAATCACTTTCCGGCTCAGACGGGGCAATAAACGTCCTGTACAATTCAGAGGTTAGCTAACAAATTGCAGTTTGGAATTTGTTTCAGGTGATACTTAACTGGAAATCTATTCATTCGACTTAGTGTTTCCATGATTCAGTGCTTGCCAGATTAAATTGCTCCACAGAAGTGCACACTCCTCTATTTGATCGCTTCCTGGTGTGACTAGCTAACCCAGGCCATTTCCTTGGATGTTAATTACTTTGACATTTTTCTCTTCTGTGGTTTAATTATTTTATAAATTTTTAGCCCAGCATGCTTCCTCTTAGCCAGGCTAAAAGCTATGATGTTTTGCTTTTTTTAGCCACTGCCTTCTGCTCCAGAAAGATCCTGGAGTGCTTTACGAAGGTAGCAAACTGCTGCAGAGAACACACACAGGGACCTCTCCTGCCACCGAGACACAGCAGCTGTATTCAGCGCACAGCTGCACTACACCACTGGTTCCCAGCCTTTTTGGCTCGAGGGCCACAAATATAATCTTTAGAAGCCTGAAGGGCCACCAGTCTCCACCAGCAGCCCCCTGCCCCTCCCACTGCAGCAGAGGGAAAGAGTTCAGCGAGGAGGATCTCCCATCCCATCCCCCTGGGAGCAGCAGGGACGCCATGCGCTCCATCTGGGTCCCCAGGCAGCGGCTCCCTTCTGCAGCCAGGGGGACGGGAGATCTGTGCTCCCTTCCCTCTGGCTCTAGCAGGGACCCCAGCACCTAGGGACCCGTGTGGAGCGCTTTGCCCTGCTCCCTGCTACAGCTGGGGAAGGGGAGTGCTGATCTCCCGTCCCCTTCGCTGCAGCAAGGAGCCTGCCCCAGCAACGCACTCTGCCTAGGTGCTGAGGCAGCGGCTCCCTTCCGCAGCCAGTGGGAGGGGAGCCGCGGGCCGCTCTGAAAGACCCCAAGGGGTGGGAACCATTGCACTGCACTGCAGCTTAGGGCAGGAAATGACCAGCACTTGTTACCAGCTGAAGCTACGGGTGTCCATGTGGGAGTAAATGCCCAGCCGGAGTGTGTCCAGGATGCGGAGGGCAGCCCACCTCCTTGTGCAGAAGGTGCCATGGAATCTTTACTGACCACACAAGGTCAGGACCTGTCTTTTGTGTCTGTACCTGAAAAACCGCAGCTGAGCCTTCCCAGCCAGACTGGAGTGTTGGTGCAGGGCTGATGTAGGCCTTGGAGACTCCATATTCAAATACCGACCTGGTTCAAGCCTGCTGGATGGCAAGGCCGGGTGGAGAATGGCAGCGAGCATGCTGCAGCCTAGGAGATAAAGAGAACAGAACTCGAGTCAGTTTGATGCGGGTTCCGGGTACAGCTATTTGTAGATTGCACGCGTGCACACGCGCACACAATTGCCTCAGACTCCTGAAGTACCAGTCCATTCCCTTTCCCTTGGAAAGAGATCATCACAGTGTTACCGGACAGTGCAAACCTGATTACTTGCAAAAAAAAAAAAAAGTAGGTTGAGCCAATATTAAGCTTGGGAATTTCTGTGCTCACAAGTTAATGTTCCCATAGCAACATTAATATGACCTCATTTCACTGCATTTGTTGTTACTGTTTAGCTGTTACATCTGACTAGATAGAGTATTTACAGTGTGGCCAAGTTAATATTGGAATCTGTGTTTGAATTCCTGACGTCTCTTGATCGACAGCTGAGTTCTCTTGTTATCTGTCTGCCCTCTATCTAGTTTTTTCCCAGGTGTTGTCTTCCCCTGGAATTTATCTCCGAAGGTTGACACAGGCTTTCATGTTAATGAACCCATTGTTTTACTGACCAGTGTCCAAAGCCCAGGACCTTACATGAGTGCTTACGTTGTACCTCTGTTCATAACTTTTCAGGAAATCTAAGCAGCTGTTTGCTTCAAAGGCTGTAACAAGGACAAGATGCATTCAAGACCTCCATTGCCCACTGGATAAAGGATTTTATCCTGTCAGTTTGCAATCACAGCCATAGTTCTCATCTGAAGTTTGTCAAAGATATCACTCCTGTTCCAATATATAAACAGATGGAAGGAGGGGGAAATCAATAGCAATAAATAGAAATCAGAAGCTAGGAATTGCTGAAAATTTACAAGGGAAACAAAAGGACATAGAGACATCTCTGGCCAGCAGAGCTAAGGACAATACGGAGGAGTTTTTAAAGTATATTAGGAACAAAAGAATCCTAAGAATGGTATTGGTCCGTTACTAGATGGAAATTATAACAATAATAATGCAGAAAAGGCAGAAATTTTCCATAAATATTTCTGTTCTGTATTTGAGAAAAAGCCTGTGATGATAATGTGACTTGTCCGTGCCTAGGGCAGCCACCTGAAAATGCAAGATCAGGGCAGGCTGATAAAGGAGAGCAGATTCTCCTAGCACTGGTGGGTGACACTGAAGTTAGGCTTCCCAACCAGCCACAAACAGTGCTTCTGATTCCCAACACTGGTTGTCAAGAAGCCAGTACACAAATACACACAGCCCCCTTCACTGCATTCCAGTCTCAAGCTCCCAATCAGCCACGAGGTCCAGTAAAGAGACCAGTTATTTAAACTCTCTGCTCTGTACCAAAAAGGTTTCTCCTGACCCCAAAGGGTCAGCCACAGCACCAGATCAATGTCAGTTTGGATCTTACCCAAATCCCACGCTGCCAGCCAATCCTTCAGTAACTAACACTAACGGTTTATTATAACAAGAAAGAAACAAACTGTAAGAGAAATGTTAAAGGATTAAAGCAATCAGATACATACAATTGATTTGAAAGTCCATATATATTAGGTTTTTAATAGAATTGTGGCGTTTGCAAGCTTGTATCGTCCCTCTGGTATACACCCAGTACCTGGATGGGTCTCAGTCCTTTGTTTCACAGCTTCAGTTCAGTTGTAGATGAGTTGATTCAGAGGTAGGCTGGAGACTGAAGACAAAGTGGATGTGGTGCAGCTGCCTTTTATGTTCTTTGGGCTTTGCCATGCTGCTTGTGGAAATTTACAGGGATAAGATGGAGTCCAGAGTTACATGAGCAAGTCCTGGTGACTCATCAGGTATATTCCTGGCTTCTCCCCTTGGGCCCATTGTACCTGTGAATTTTTTTAATGGGCCATTAAGCAGGCTAGTGCTGCAGCCATCCTGTCTGGGGTGTCGCCCAGACACAGCCCAATTTGAAATACAGATACAGCAACCATAGCCATAACTTCCATTACACATATTACACATGAACATAAACATTATTAGCTTACTTAGCACATTATAGTCTTTTTAACAGTGCCTGATATGGCATATCTTACATGAATTATTATGGTTTTGACATACTGATGTTAAATAATATAATAAATGCCCCCGCCCCCCAATCCAGCCAGCGTGACAGTTGTCATGTCATATATGAAGATGATGATTTTGCTTTCCAGTAGTAACTCAGGAGAATGTTAAACAGCAGCTACTAAAGATAGGCATTTTAAAATCAGCAGGTCTGTATAACCTTCATTCAAGAGTCTTAAAAGAGCTGGCCTCGGAGCTCTGTGGACTGTTAATGCTGATTTTCAATAGGTCTTGGAACACTGAGGAAGTTCTAGAAGGCTGGAAGAAAGCTAATGTTCTGCCAATATTTTATAAAGGGTAAACGGACTGACCCGGGTAATTATAACTCTGTCAGTCTGACATGCATCCTGAGCAAGATAATGGAGTGGGTGACATGGGACTTGATTTATAAAGATTTAAAGGAGGGTAATGTAATTAATGCAAATCTGTGTGGGTTTATGGAAAATGGATCCTGTCAGACTAACTTGATCTTTTTTTTTGGTAAGATTACAAGATTGGTTGATAAAGAAAATAATGTTGATGTAAGTGATTTAGACTTCTGTAAGGTGTTTGACTTGATACCACATGACATTTTGATTAAAAAACTAGAGTGATATAAATAGCATGCTCACATTAAATGGATTAAAAACTGGCTGACTTGAAAGCCTTCAAAATGTAATTATAAATCGGGCATCTCATCAAATGGGTGTGTTTCTAGTGGGGTCCCGCAGGGATCGGTTCTTGGCCCTCCGCTATTTAACGTTTTTAATCAGTGATCTGGAAGAAAACATGAAATCATCACAGGTTAAATGATGTCAAGTAAAAGGAATACAATTAGAAAGGGTTACAAGCAAATAAAAGTGAAAACATGCATCTGAAAGTCTAAACTTCAATCTCGTAAGATAAAGGCTTTGTTTAAGCTGGTTTTTTGCTTATAGTCAGCTTCCAGAAACATCTGCCTTTTTGCACTGTGTAAAAGATAAACAAAAGAAATAGCATTTTTCAATTCACCTCATCCAAGTCCTGTCGTGTAATTTCTTTATCGTGAAAATTAGAGCCTGCAAGTCCACTCAGTCCTATTTTTTGTTCAGCCAGTCACTAAGACCAACAAGTTTGTTTACATTTACAGGAGATAATGCTGCCTGCTGCTTCTTTACAATGTCACCTGAAAGTGAGAACAGGTGTTTACATGGCACTATGGTAGCCAGAGTTGCAACATATTTACCTGCCAGATACGCCAAACGTTCATATGCCCTTCATGCTTTTTACAGTGCAAATATTGGTAATAAAAAGAATAGAACGTGTGCACTTTGTGCACTTTGTATTCTGTGTTAATTGAAAGCTATACATTTGAAAATTTAGGAAAATACCCAAACATCTGTTTAATACATTTAGATGGATATTGTACTATTGTTAAACTGCAATTAATCAGGAGTGTATTTTTAATCTCACAATTAATTGTGATTATTTTTTTTAATCATTTGACTGCCCTAAATAAAAAGGCAGCAAGCAGAACTTTTGTTTTGATGGGACCAATCCTTTCGGGCAGCCTTTACATGGGCCTTGCTTGCTTCTTTGCACAGTCCAGTTGTTTGTTGCACAGCACCATTATGAGGGTGGGTCATTTTTCACTCTAATTTACTATTCCCTTCTCACACTGTAGGTCGTCCACTGCCAGGCTATAAATATCCCTGCAAAAGGCAGTTTTGCCCAGTTCTGTGCAGGCAAACCTTAATTTCACTAACTCTGAAATAAACTGTCATCAGTTTTGACCCAGGGTGCCCAGCAGACAGGCTAGAAAAACAAATGGATCCGGGTCAGAGACCCCAGCCATAACTCTGCCTCAAATGATCACTGATTCTTAGCCGTACCTCCTTATCTGTGGAGACCAGGCGAGGTGTAGCTAGAGACAGGCTGATCTGAAGGGTTTTTCTATGGAGCTAGTAATGTATCCTGCTGGCACCTGTCATCTAAATCTATCCAGCTGTGTGGGCTTGGATGTTTCTGGAGGGGGGCAGAGGAAGGCACTCATCTGCTGCTAAACTGCCGCTTAACGGCTCCAGCACACATTTCTGTCCACACCAAAGCTAGCCTGACCCCTCCATCTGTGCTGCTCCTAAGCAAACGCCAACACAGCCGAGATCTGGCACCGTCTCCCTCAACCCAATCATGAGTGCCAAAAATGAATTCAACTCCCATCCAGCTCTCCTCCAACCCAAAATGCCTCTGCTGGGCAAAGCCACCTGTGTGGCAACCTTGGTGCCTTAGCTCAGTGAGGGAGATGGACTTGTCTCCCCATTGCGTTAAATCATCCTGGCTGGGCTGGTTTAGCTGAGGTTGGTCCTGCTCTGAGCAGGGGGTTGGACTTAGACACCTCTTGAGCTCCCTGCCAACCCTCATCTTCTGTGATTAGTTATACTCCAGCTGTGTGAAATGTGCTCAGAGCCCATTGCTGGCTACCACAGACAGATGTGACCTGAAGTGGTAGGCAGCAGTCAGTGAAATGCTGGGTATTTGGAAACCTCTCACGCTGAGCAGACCTCTCTGCTCTCTCAGTGTTTCGGTGGAAAGTCTCTGCTCAGCATTGAATGCTGCTGCTGGGGAGCCCTAGGAAGGCCCCGGTAAGGGCGCATGTTGGTTTGTGTCTCCCTTTACGAAAGGCCTTGTGTAAGAGCCATAACTAATGCAGAGGTACTAGATCCAGTGCTTAGCAATTGTTTTGTTCTGGGTTACGTTACGATTACCTGATCAAGGTTCGGACTCTCTCCAATAACCATAGCGTAAGAAGTACACTGTTTGCGTATCCTGCCTTCATACGTTAGTCACCACTCAGGGACGGGCAGGCTATCCCTCAGAGCAGTGATCAGCCATCCAGAACCAACAGCTTGTAACATGGAAATACTGCAAGACTTCATTTAAAGCTAGCCATACATCAGATCTGTGCGGTGGAAGCACAGCAAGCTCCTGCATTCTAGCTGCACAGTCCTCACGTTTGTACGTCCCTTTTACCCCGAAGATCACAAGTGCTTTGTAGGCTGTGTGCACATGTGGAAAATAAATCGTTTCACCCACTCGTGGCAAACAGCCGACTTGCACTAGCAGCACTGCAAAGCACGTTTCACGAGGGGACCAAAAGAACTGAGCCATTTGACATGTTGCAGGGCTTTAGGTAGCCAAAATGTCATCATTCGAACTGGAGCGTGTCCAGCGCTCCTCCCTAATCGCTTGCAAATGGTGCTGGGGATCTTTCAAGGTGACGTGTGGATGGAACAGAATTGGCTCTCTGCCCTGCGTGGTGGCTTTGTGATATATAAAGATAAATGGGTGCATGTTTGGGTTCTTTACAAGATTTGCCCCTGTTTGCTTGTTAGGTTAAAACCAGGCGGTTTGAATCTTTAGCAAAGGTTTCTTCTCACAGCTGTTTGGTAAACATTTGAGCTCGAGGCCTTGTCATCATTAGCGAGGTCAGCCAGCGGGTGGTTCCGTCAGTTGGGAGGAAATAAACTCCCGTATATGCACCATTTGCTCCAGTCAGTGTGTCTCTGGCTCTGTTACAGGTTACCCGGTTCCGACTGGGGGGGGGTTGGTTTAATTGGTATTGGCGCAAAGTGTGGCCATATCCCCCTTCCAGTGCAAATAGTCCTCCTCCTGCTGCACCCAATCACTCCAGAAGTGGCCTGTCTGGTAACTTAGCTGTGACGTGCCCAGTACCTTCCCCAGACCCGCAGAAGAGCTGTGTGTAGCTCGAAGGCTGGTCTCTTTCTCCAGCCAAAGTTGGTCCAATAGCAGCTATTCCCGTCACCCACCTTTTCTCTCCAGAGGTCTCCCTTGACATTTAAATCTAAAGAGGAACATCCCAGTTCTGGCCTTGTATTTCCCAGTTGTGAAAGTTCTCCTCTCCTTGCCAGGCAGCGTCTGACAACTATCAAAATCCGTCAGCACAGCAATTAAACTGAAAGCCTGTGCTGGAAGCAGGTTTGGAAGAGCTGTCACATAAAAGGCGCAGGGAGACATCTGTGGGCTGAAAACCTCGGATTTTTCCCCACAAGTGGTTTTTGCCTCAGTTGACAGTCCCAGTGCTGCGAGGAGGTGGGCTACAGAGGAAAAGGTGTGCAGGGCCAGGTGGTGTAGATCGGAGAAGATGGACTGGGAGCTCTGCTGTCTGCAGTCACTAGCCTGGCCTCCTGGCCAAAACGTCACGTTTGACCTTATTTACGTGTTCAGCCGCACGCGAGTCACACCGTTTCCAGGGGAGATGGGGACTTCGCACAAAGTGGCGGATCTAGAATTAGTGCATTGCCAGTGTGCAGCAGCGTTACAATAAGTCTTTGGTTTGGTTTTAAAAAAGAAAGTTTATCCAAAATGAGGTACTCACATAATCTTTTAAGGACAGGCGGGAGCTGTCAGAGCTGAGCAGTCCCAGTGGGGTGAGAGGAACAAGCTTTCCTCGCGCTGAGACGCCTCATATCTTCTTGGAAAGGGCTGACGTGGGGCCACGTGCTGTTTGTTTCAGCAGAGTCTCTGTCTTCGTCCTGAGGACTTCTGGAAAAGGCCAGAGAAACAGCGTCACATTGTAGCTGTTTGTAAGCGTTGTGCACTTCTTGGTGCCCTCAGCCTGGGTGTCCCTCCGAATGGGATGTCAGGATGTTCCCTTTGTTAGTGACATTTAAAATCCTACTTGTCAGCTTGAAGGACTTGTGTTACGAAGCACTCCGCTGTCGGCGCTGCCTGCCCAGCGCAGCGGGAAGTCTGTACCGTTGAGAGAGAGTCCCATTTGGAAATGAGTTCTGGGGCAAAGTCTCCGACGGCTCATTTGGTGGCATGGAAGGAAACCAGAGTTGATGTGTGACGAGCAGGAGAGTTTAGAGTGCCATTATGGGCTAGCGGCAACACCTTTCACCTCTGGAGAGCTGGGTTCAGATGCTGACACATGCCGTGTGCGGAATGATTTCGTCTCGTCTCTGTGCACCGCATCTTGTGCTAATCTGCATTGCCTGGCGTGCTGTGCTCCACGGCCGGGCTTGGGAGCCGCGTGGCTCAGAACCACAATGCGTTTGGAAGAGTGCTCCTAGCTCTGCCCCCGGCGCGCCTGGCCCTTGCAGGAGGCAGCCCTCCCTGTTCTTCCCAGAGCTCTGAAATCTGCGGCTGAGGAGCAGTTACTCTCTCAGAAGCACCTTGTGAGCCGCGGGAAGCCCACAGGAGCTGAATCTTGACTGATGCCACAAACAAAAAAGTAAACCAAGGCTTGTTGGTTGCTGCGTGAAGCCTGTCCTGCCCTTGGTTTACTGGTTCATGAACAAAAGTGCGGCAGCAAAAGGGCTCCCTGTGTTTATTTCGTGACCTTTTGGTGCCAGGTGATCAAACTAAGCAAGACTCTGCCCCCACAGAGTCAGCTTTGCTGAATCGTCGTTCCCTCCAGAGTAACAAGAGAAATGTTTAATTCTCTGAACTGGCTCTTTATGGGGGCAACTAAAGCCACTTGCAAGTGAATTATTGATAGTGTGTTAAAGGGTTTTTCTTTAAACGGAGACAAGGAATGCAGTTAGTGCTTCAGCACGGCAGCTATTCCCGCGTCTTCAGTGCTTAAGGCGTTGTTTGAGGGCGAGTTTCAACAAAAACCTCATCTGGATCTCTTATTTTAGTTGTTCGTTACTTCATAACCCTGAGGGTGGGTGTGTGTGTGTGGGAAGTACGTGCATCTTCATTCTTCTTCCTGCTGCCCTTCAATCCTTTGTGTGTGTTAAATAACATAGGAGGTGTTTTACCTCAGTAAGTTGTTGAGGGTTGTTGAGGTCGGGTTTGCCGTTGCTGTGCGTGCGGTTACCTGCTCTCTGTTCACCGAGCGCTCTGCTGTGTTGCTGGGGATGGGAAGGCACATGCGCCTTCTTGTTCCTCTGTTGGCTTTCCCTGTTGCTCATTATGCAGGAATAAGTCTTGGAAGCTGGGTGAATATTAATTTTTCAGGCTCTTTGAAGAGAGTTCTGGACAGCGAAGGTCAGTTGCGATGCGGTTGGCTCTCTGTAGCAGCTCTGCGAGTATTCTGAGCCGTGTGCGTGACAACCTAGCACAACTCTGCCCAACTGTGGAGAGCTCTGGTAACTTGGCAGGAGCCCGCGGCCCCACTTAACTTTCAGCAACTCGTTAAATAGAGGAACGGTCAGACACCCTCACTTTCTAACGCATAGAGGCTGCCTGTGAGGAGGCACTTTGATCTGAGCATCCCGCCACTTGGTTCAGTTGGGCAGCACTAGTGGTGCTAAGGAGGGAGATGAGGGCTTCTCTTTGGACCATCCCTGAAGTAGGAGACTTGAACTGAATTGATTGACGAAGGGGGTGGTATGGCCAGCTTTGTTGTGTGCAGCTGGGCCCTGTGATGCCAAACCTTGTCTAATAGCAAGTGAATTTATTATTATAAATAGAGCTGGTCAGAAAACCTTTGACAACCATCGTCTGTTGGCAAATGCAGTTCTGTTAACGTTGGCACACTTAGCAAAATCCTGCCCATTTTGCTGAAATTTTGTTTTGGAGAAAAAACCGGGGGCGAAAGTTTGGACATACCCCGTTTGGACACACTCCGAACAAAACGCTTTGCTTTTGTTGTTCTGCAATCACTTATTTTTAAAGAAATGTTGGTTTCATTTTTATAACACAATACAAATATTTCAGTCTTGTCAGCACAGAATGTCTGAAAGGAAAACCTTTTCAGAACTTTCCTCTGTGGAGAATTTTAAAACTAGGGGGTTTCGATAACAGACAAACCTAGATTTGAAATCTCAAAATCCTTTGCAAAATGGAATTTCTGTCCTCTCCCAATTCTAATTCTAAATCCTGACCCCGGAGAATATCCCTAGCGTGGGGATGAGCCAAATTTAGGCCTGCCCTTCAGGAAGTGTTTGATTCATTTTTTTTCAAGAGGTTTACGTAATTTTCCTTTTTCAGTATCGTAGTGTTGTTGCCCAGCCGTGGCTTGCTCGAACTGATCAGTGTCATGGGTCGTTAGCATCAAATACCCCAGCCCATGTCACTTATAATGTGCTATTCAGCTAGCATTGGCCACTAAAGACAGCGCTTACTTCCCGTGATATTGAGGGGTCTTGGAAAATCTGATCTGGTATTTAGAATACTAATAATCATTTCTCTCATGACTCAGACAGGTTTCATTGCTTTGGGGCAGCCACTGTTCGGGAGGTCACGGTGTTGCCATTCCAAATGATAGTGACCTGTTCGTCCATGCCAAAGCAGCTGGAGAGAAGTTTTTGAGAGTATGTGGAAAAGTTTGGCATCAGAAAATGAAGCCCATACTGCATTGACAGCATTCCCACCGCAACTTTGATTAGCATTTTCAGAGCAAGATCTTTGTAGTGCTTTATTACCGAATGTTAAAAGAACACCATCAAGTAGTTCAAAGCCAGTTTTAAATGAACTAGGAAAGGGTGTAGCTATCCATATTGTCTAATATCTTGCACACATGCACCCTTAAGTAATGTAAGTGTGTGTATGCAGAATGATTGCCAACAGAGGATTGGAAATCCCACAGTTTTTATTTTCCAAGTGTAGGGGGAATTACAGCATGGCCACCCATAGCATTGGGTAGCAACTACTGGCAATTTCTGGCTTTTTAATAGAGACCTGAGTATGCAAAGACATTTTTGTACCATCCCTATTTCATTCCACTCACCCCACAAACCTTCCTGTCTCATAGTGAGCAGTTCCCCCAGCTGGGTGTGCAATAAGATTGTTGTTTAAAACATTTTCCAGTGCTGGGCAGACACCTGTGATGCTGGTTTCACAAACAGGAAAATAAGCAAAGTGCCGTATTAATTGCAGCTCCCTCAGAAACTTGGGGGGTAATCAATGTACAAGGCCAAATGAAAGGCCAAAAATGGGTCGGAAAGGAGCATTAACGTCAGGGTTCTAGAGGGGTGCTCGAGGGGATAGAGAAGAACAACCATCTTAAAACAAGCTGGTGTTGTGGTTTGTTAATACAAGTATAATATTTAAATGACAGTTCATTTTGGATTTCAGCCGAGTGTTTAATGCTTCTCTGAAGGGATTCTGGGCCAAATCCCAGAATTTTCATCATCTGAAGATCTGGCCTCTCTCTCCAGCATTTGTTAATTATCAAACCTGGAGGAAACACTTTGCCTGGGCTTTTTTTCATCGATTTTGTTTGTGCTTTTCCTGAATGTTCATTTTATCGATTAACGCTAAAATGTTCAAAGGTGGCCTCGGTTTTTGGATGTCCAGCTTCAAATGCTTTGGGCCTTTGTTTCAGGGTGCTGAGCACCTAGGAGTCAGATGGAAGTATGGGTGTTCAACCTTCCCAGAAATCAGGCCAAACTGTTTCCATTGGGTACCCAAAAATTGGACCCACGACACCAGAGGCTTCCTTTGAAAATTCAGGCTTGTGTGTGTAGCAGTATGTAGCAGCTTGGAGCTTTCCAGAGTTGTATAACGGCAACTTGCTGTCCATTTCATGGTCTTGGCCCTGAAGATCTGATGTTCCTCTCTGGAAGTCGTGAGCAGCTCCACAGTAATTGCGGTTGCATACGTAGCCTGGATGCGTTTTGTGTCAGGGAAATTTACTGTTGCGAGAGGTCAAAAGCAAACCTGCCGTTCTGAATTCATACTGAAAAGTCTGGGCTTGTTGTTGTGTGCCAGTCTTCACTGCCACTTGCTTTTTGTTGTGTGTAATGATGCCTGGGAACCATCTGCAGTGTTTGCTTTAGTTTGCTACATTTTTATGGACACCTAGTTATTTTAAAACAAACAGGCCAGGAAAATAAGGTCATAGAGGGCACTTTGATGCTGCATGTCATTATCATAAGCATTTTATCACAGGGCACTTTCTCCAGCAACTTGCATGACAGAAAAAAGGTCAGCAAATAACTTTGAATATCTTTAAAAATGTTCAGTGCTGCATTGTTTCTCAGATCTAAGAACCACTTCAAACCTCGCCACTTTCCATTTCAAGGGGAAGATGTGCTTCTTTAACCTTGCTTTCAATAACAACTACACACAGGGCAGCTAACGTAAATACAGATAATATGAAAACAAAGCAATGCTAAACGTCATATCATTTCCTCCTTGGATAGAAAGCGCACCCCACATGAGCCATGCTAGGCATATTGCTTAATGCACTCCTGGAAGGTGCTCTAATACCATGGGGATGAGGGCAGAGTGAGAATCTAAAGAGACGTCCATTATGCAGCACGTAAAAGTCTCTTCCCAACGTGTGTCAGCTTTGTCTCTGTCTTGCCCAGTCCAGCTGAATATTTTAGTCAATGTCTGGTAGAAATTGGAGCAGAGAGAAGGCTGGGCAAGGTGCCCAAAGATCATTCAGACAATGCTATGGTGCTGACTGCCCTAGAAAAACCCCGAGCAGATAAGAGAGATGTGGGCGAGGAGCATAGATGGCATCTTTCAGGGAAGTGCGTTTGGCAAAGGGGTGTAAACAGTGGAATGGAGGGGCCAGGGAATGCCCATGCAGCGAGCTGGAGTAAATCCTTCCGAGCCCGGCACCCCTCACCCGACGGAGACGTGTGTTTGTGGTGAGATGGAGAATGGAACACTTGCTAATCCCAGCCTTTCAGACTTGATGTAGCTGCTCAGAAAGAGATGGTAAAGCTCTTTGTAAGGCCCGGGTAATTGTAGTGATGGTTGGCTCTGTGACTTTCCCTGAGACAGCATCTTCGTTGCAGGCCCCCTCCCCCCTTCTTTCTCCCCCGGCCTTAGAAATGATGTGCAAGTTTGCGTTGATTGGTGACACTGTGTTTGCGCCATAGATTCGGCACTTGATCCCACATCCTCCTCCCCCGGTCCTGGCCTTTGAGCAGCAGAGGCACTGCCCAGATGGGTTCCATCAAGCATTCCTGGCAGCCTCTGAACATTGGCAGGTGAATTTCCATTTCTGCTTGTCTGATGGGAAAACAATGCCAGCCTTGCATCATCTTGTCTCTTCAGAGAACTGTGCGGTAAATAACAGGTTTCAGTCCTGTCTGGGCGGTTAAGATGAGTGTTAGATTTACACGGCTGTGCTGACACAGCCGTAACTGACACCACGGGTGTAATTATTCACCTGGTTAAATATCATAGCAGGGCTACGTTTCTCTTCCCTCGGAAGGCAGGTTTGACTATGGCTGATTATCGAGCCTACCCTCTCCTACAAGAATCCTTCGATGATTTAGCCATTTATGGCTCGGTCACGTTGTTCAAACCATTCATCCATCCAGTCCTGAAAAGGACCACGGCTTCTCAGTGCCATCTCCTGGAACCTGTCATGGGGGCAGTTTTGGGTGGCGGAGAGGGGCTGGCGCTCCACGGCAGCAAGCCTGATGCTGGAGGGGATGGAAGAAATCTCCTTTCTATGACCTAAAGAGATGGGCTTTTTTCTCACTGTCACCATCTGAAAGGAGGCAGTTCAGGACCGCACACAACAACTGCAGGCTGACCCCCTAGCAGAACAACACAGTAAGATTCATCTACATTCACTTTAAATGAGATGGGGTTTATGGTAAATGTTCGGTTGCTTAATTAGCCCGACAGCCTCTTTAATTGCCTCTCCCAGGGAGCTTTACACGGTCCCGGTAGGATGGAGAATAAACTTCTGAAATTCCACTCCTTGCTTGGTGTGTTTGGAAGCCGCTGTGTGCGAGCCATCTGGCATTCCGCAGTAAAAGAAGCGTCCAACGAGCTAGGCACTCTGGTTTTGTTAAAGGTAAATGCCCTGCACTAAAATGACTAATTAGGCTACTAATGGGCATAACGAGTAATTAAAATGTTTCAGCTTTCAGAGGCATGCCAGTGTTGTGCAGTGTGTTGAGTCGGAGAGTTGGAATCGAAAGCTGCAATGTGAATTGTGAAGCAGCTGGTGGATGATCATCCATTTTCAGTGGTCGCTATGAATAAATCAATATTTGTCATCAGTTATTAACTGTTGTCAGCAGAGGGGGAGATGGTGGCATCCACGACCTCTGTATGGTCTCTGTTGGCAAATATTGACTTCCTGCAAGCAGCTGGTGGACATCGCTGGACTAGTGGAATATCCCTCCCCAGTCATTTGCTCCTTGTCTATCGGGTGCCTCAGGAACTGGAGGGTTAAGAAAATAGCCTTTGCCAAAAAATGATGTTCAGTGATTTCACTCAATGTTTTGACACATGTCACTGTTTTAAAATACATGGCTGCTGATGCTGGGAGGATCCTGCTGTTTGCACCACGGGGTACAAAATTGGCTGGGTGCTGGGTGTTTTAGATGCTGAAAGAATCCTGGCTTGTCTGATGAATAGCCTTGATTTTTGCCTGCTGGCACATTTTAAAAAAATGTGTCCATCCAGGTGAAAATACCAGCCAGTGACTGGCCAGGCTGAGAGGCCAGTGTGGGAACGACCCCGTGCAGGGGATAGCTGGGGTCTGGGGTCAGGGGCTAATTGGGATCTGGAAGGGGTACTTGGTTGGTTGGTATTACAGTTGCGGCCTCGGTCAGGGTCAGGTTCCTTTTGTGCTCGGTGCTTTGAAAGCACATGGTGAGAGAGTCCCTGTCCCAAGGAACTTGCCCCTTGCATGTCGAGAGGCTGCTGGTTGGTGTTGAGAGGAGGAAGAGAGGACCTCAGGCGTGTCCGCTGTGAGCTGTGCTTGTATTAAAGCCTCCTGCACGCTAAGCCTCGTAGCGCCCCCCACCCCGCCCACATACACAAGAGTATGGTCATTCAACGGTTTATGCAGGCCGGCTGCACCCGCTGAACTTTGTGCTTCGCTGTCCAACAGCCAGGAAGCAGACGACAAGCTTTAGACTGTGAGAACGGCGCTGGTCAGGCAGCACCCGCTGAAGGAGCTTTTACCATCCCAGTGTGTAATTGCTGCTCTTTGGAAGCAAGGTGTGGCGGGAGCGTTGTGTTTCCTTTTGAAAAAAAGGCTTTTCATTTGATGATCCGCTTTGTGATACACCACTGAGGCAACAGATTCATTCGGGATCTAGGCAGAGCCATGCATCTCTTGAACGAACATAAAGTTAATGAGCAGCGTGTGGCCAGGAGCGAGGGCACGTTAGCCGGATGCATCTTGCATGCTAGGTTTGAAACTTGTTCCAATGCATTCATCCTATCGGTGAGAACATGGTGGGTTTAAGAAGCCTCTGACAATCGTTTGATCATTCGTGTTGCTTAAGTTAGTAAAGCCGTTAGCTAAGCCTAATGAATAATTCTAACACCCCAACTGGAAACTCACTGTGCAGAGAAGCAGAATCTGTGATTCCTGGGCCATGGCAGGAATGGCATTTGGCAAGGGCTTTCTGAAAGGCTTCTAGCAGCGGACTGGCAGTTTGGAAATCCAGCTGTGGGTAGAATCCCGCCCAGCTGCCATGCGCTCTCCTGACTAACTGCTGGGACTCTGCTGGACTAGTTCAGCTTCTCACCTCTGAGACCTGCCTCAGACAAGCCAAAAGGAAGTGATTTGAGTGGGACTTTGGCATCTCACTTGGCTTAAACGTATGGCAATGAGCTGAACTGAAGAAAATTAGCTCATCCTTCAAACAAGGACGATGTAACCAATTGTTTCGTATCCAGCAAGTGCTGAGGTGGAAATGCGCATTGGAGAGAGCCATGCGTCAGGAGAATCACGCCCTCTCTGCGTGCTCCATCTCAGGAAAGAAGCTGCATCTAATGAGGAAAGCTGGAAACCTGCCAAAAGCTCAACCCCTGCACACACGCTTCTGTCCCCTTCTCATAAAATAAGTAGGGCATATGTCTCCACCGCACACAGTCTGTCTTCACAATCAATACGTTTCAATGTGATCGACCTGAACAGGTGTAACCGGCTTATTTCTGTTACGAAATGACAACAATGGTGAGTCAGACGTTTCCGGTGAGCTGAAATGTGAGCTCTCTCTTGATTAAACTATCCCTGTGTCTTGGCTTCTTGCCTGCTGTTTATTTTTGTGGCTAGGAGATGCTCTCTCTTGAGATGTGGACTCGCTGGTTAATTGTGGCGCTCATTAAAGTGAAGGAGCTGAAGAAATCCTACGTCCTGCTCAAAAGTAGCAGCCGGTGATGAATCCAGAATAGGGAGGAGAATTTAGTCTCCCATTCCAGATGGTCTGCTTGGGTTTAATCTGTGTGCTCTTTAGAAACGCCTTATAGATGTTTGTTTAAAAAATGAAACCTTCCTGCCAGGTCTGCTGTACCTGCCGAATAACCCAGACAGTTGCTGTCTTGGTATGTGAACGCTGGGCGTGTGTAGAAACAGGTCCTTGCCCCCCGGGAGCAGATTACAATCTAGCTGAGACATGGTTGGGAGAAGTTGCAGGTGCAAAAGTATTTCTGGGTCGTCATTAAGAAAACTGGAAAAGTATGCGCTAAGCAGGAACTTGACGGAGAAGAGGAGGATGGTTTGATACAGGAGAATAGTTGGCCATCGTTCCTTCTCTACATGTTGTTCACTCTTCACAGTGCTGTCTGCAGCCTCGCACGTAGCAGATGATACTTGTGAAAAGCTGCTCATCCATAAATCTAAAAGACACTTGACCAAGGTAATGACCCTTGTCCCCGTTGTACAGGTGGAGAAACTGAGGCATGAGGCTGGAGTGACATGTGAGTGAATCAGTAGCAGAGCTGGGTACAGAATCCAGGTTTCCTGACTCCTGGTTCTGAGCCCTAACCACTGGACCTCACAGCCTCCCTTTATATACAAAAGCCAACTTTATAAAATCCATTATTATAAAACAAAACTGACTGTCTCGCGGTCCCCATGCACTCCCCGCTCCTGCTCTGATCAGATGCTTCTGGTGTCACCGGTCAGTGCACGCTGCCATGTTTGATCACCACCGAGATTGTCAGGAATTGACAAATGGGCTGTCAGAAGCAAGACTGGCCTGTGACTCTGATTA
Organism: Emydura macquarii macquarii; assembly: GCF_026122565.2. Taxonomy (NCBI): domain Eukaryota; kingdom Metazoa; phylum Chordata; order Testudines; family Chelidae; genus Emydura; species Emydura macquarii. Next base: position 11,086,237 of record NW_027133829.1, on the reverse strand, counting down.
TTACACAGGTGACAGAGAAATGAGGATGGAGCTGAGCTACTTACACTGGGAGCATGAGCCATCTTTTTGCTCTGTGTTTGTACCACACCTAATGCAGTGACGTCCTGGTCCACGACTGGGGCTCCTGGGCGCTACGACTATACAAATAATAAATAACACTTGGAACCATGTTCTGGTTTTGATGCAAAGTGCCATGTTGTGCACAAACAAGTTTGCAGATGACACTAAGTTGAGGGGAATAGTAGATACCCTGGAAGGCAGGGATAGGATACAGAGGGACCTAGACAAACTGGAGGATTGGGCCAAAAGAAATCTGATGAGGTTCAACAAGGACAAGTGCAGAGTCCTGCACTTAGGACGGAAGAATCCCATGCACAGCTACAGACTGGGGACCGACTGGCTAAGCAGCTGTTCTGCAGAAAAGGACCTGGGGGTTGCAGTGGACAAGAAGCTGGATAGGAGTCAGCAGTGTGCCCTGGTTGCCAAGAAGGCTAACAGCATATTGGGCTGCATTAGTAGGAGCATTGCCAGCAGATCGCGGGAAGTGATTATTCCCCTCTATTTGGCATTGGTGAGGCCGCATTTGGAGTATTGTGTCCAGTTTTGGGCCCCCCACTACAAAAAGGATGTGGACAAGTTGGAGAGAGTCCAGCGGAGGGCAACAAAAATGATGAGGGGGCTGGAGCACATGACTTATGAGGAGAGGCTGAGGGAACTGGGCTTGTTTAGTCTGCAGAAGAGAAGAATGAGGGGGGATTTGATAGCAGCCTTTAACTACCTGAAAGGGGGTTCCAGGGAGGATGGAGCTAGGCTGTTCTCAATGGTGGCATGTGACAGAACAAGGATTAACGGTCTCAAGTTGCAGTTGGGGAGGTCGAGGTTGGATATTAGAAAAAACGTTTTTCCCTAGGCGGGTGGTGAAACACTGGAATGGGTTACCTAGGGAGGTGGGGGAATCTCCATCCTTAGAGGTTTTGAAGGTGTGGCTTGACAAAGCCCTGGCTGGGATGGTTTGGTTGGCGTTGGACTAGGTCAGGGGTGTCAGACTCATTTGCTGTGGCGGGCCAGATTTGAATGAAATGTACTTCAAGTGGGCCATACATAGCATCAGTGGAAATGCTGGGCACGTTTGGAGCGCTGTCTCGTGCACACACTGCTCCACGCGCTGCCGCTAGAGCACACAGATCTTGTGGCAGCGCCGCCGCCAGAGAGCACAATGCTGTGAGACGTTGCGGCAGCACGTGCTGCCGCCAGGGGCCAGACCAAAAAGGTTGGCGGGCCGTGTCTGGCCTGCAGGCCGGATGTTTGCCATCCCTGGACTAGATCCCTCCTGGGGTCCCTTCCAACCTTCATCTTCTGTGATCCTATGGACAGAGGCACCTCCCGGGCTGCCCGATGCAGGAGACTCACGGGAGCATTCAGCTGAGATGCCGGAGAACTGTTGTGGGCACAGAGTCGCACTTGAGCAGCTGGGCAGGGGCTGTTGCCTGCCTGCTGGGGGATGCTGGGAGTATTTCGTACGGTCTCTGGATGCTGAGCAGATGGGAACCTGTCTCCAAGCCGCAATGGGATGAGAGGGAAAGATGAGCCGATGCTGGTGCTTTAGTGCGTGAAGCGGCTCTGGCTGCAGATCACCACGCTGTGTGCCCTGCCTTGGAACGGGCGCAACAAGAGCTTGAGAAAGGGACGGGACAGAGGCCAGTATTGCTGACGTCCTAACAGGCTCAACAACCTTCCTGCTCCTTCCCGAAGCCCCTGCCAGCCCCTCGGAAACACTTGGTTTCTCAGCGAAGGCCAAGAGGCCGCAGCTGGCTTGGAGGTCGGGGGAACTGTTGCTGCCCAGTGAGACAGCAGAGGTGTCAGAGGTTCAGTCTCCGCTGACCTGCCCAGAGGGGTTGGGGAGGGCTGAGTGAACAGCTGCTGACAGCACTGAGCTGCCTGAGCCTGTTGCCTTTGCTTTGTCTTTACCTGGGATCCACGTCAGCCTTGATCACAAAGTGGGTAGGCGTGAACCGTGCTCCAGCCCTCCTGGGTAAGAGAGGGCGGCGAGAGCCCCTTGGCCCACGGAGTTGGGTGCCATGGTCTCTGGGGAATGGCAACCCCAGGTTGCTCTGTAGCCTGCCTGATAAATAGCAGCAAACCCCACCAAGGGTCTGTGCAGCGTGGAAATAGGTTTAAGCATGCACAGTATCGAAGGCTGGACTGGCGAGTGAAACGGTCTCCCTTGCAGTCAAAGCTGTGTGGTTTACTCACTGTTCAGATGTGCCGAAGAGCTCGCCAGCTCCTCATGAATGCCGAGCACAGCTTTCCCGCTCTCCTGCATGGTCCAGATACAGTTCCAGAGGGGGAGCCGGGTTAGTCTGTACACAGCAAAAACAACGAGAGTCCTGGAGCACCTTGCAGACCAACACAGTTCTGCAGGCATAAGCTTTCATGGGCTGCAACCCACTTCGTCAGACGCATGAAACAGAAATCAGATAGGGGGTGTATATATACAGCCAAGGGTAAGGAACAACTATGGGGAGGGCAGGTGTTAGCAAAGTCCGTTCAGTTAGAGTAGATGAGGCCTATTCACAGCTATTGATTAGGAGGTGAGAATGTGTGAACAGTGACAATTACTTCTTGTAATGAGAAAACCATCCCAAGTCCCTGTTCAGACCCAGTCTGATTGTGTCAGGTTTGCAGATCAGTTCCAGCTCTGCAGTTTCTCGCTGAAGTCTGTTTTTGAAGTTTGTTGTAGAAGTATGGCAACTTTCAAGTCAGCTACAGAGTGTCCTGGGAGATTGAAGTGCTCTCCCACTGGTTTATGGATGTTACCATTTTTTGTGTCTGATTTGTGTCCATTTATTCTTTTGCGCAGTGACAGTCTGGTTTGGCCAATGTACATGGCAGAGGGGCATTGCTGGCACGTCATGGCATATGTTACATTAGTAGATGTGCAGGTGAATGAGCTCCTGGTGGTGTGGCTGATGTGGTTAGGACCTGTGATGGTGTCACTAGAGTGGATGTGCGGGCAGAGCTGGCACCGGGGTTTGTTGCAGGGATAGGTTCCTGGGTTAGTGTTCTTCTTGTATGGTGTACGGCTGCTGGTGAGTATTTGCTTCAGGTTGGGGGCTGTCTGTAAGCAAGGACAGGCCTGCCTCCCACGGCTTGAGCGAGTGAGGATAGGTTGTAGATCCTTCATGATGTGTTGGAGAGATTTTAGCTGGGGGCTGTAGGCGATGGCCAGTGGTGTTCTGTTGTTCTCTTTGTTGGGTCTGTCCTGTGGTAGGTGACTTCTGGGTACCCGTCTGGCTCTGTCAATTTGTTTCTTCACCTCTCCAGGTGGGTATTGTAGTTTTAAGAATGTTTTATGGAGATCCTGTAGGTGTTTGTCTCTGTCTGAGGGATCAGAGCAAATCCGGTTGTATCTTAGGGCTTGGCTGTAGATAATGGATCGTGTAATGTGTCCCGGGTGGAAGCTGGAGGCATGAAGATATGTATTGCGGTCAGTTCGTTTTCGGTATAGGGTGGCATTAATGTGACCATCCCTTATTTGTATTGTAGTGTCCAGGAAGTGGATTTCTTGTGTGGACTGGTCCAGGCTGAGGTTGATGGTGGGGTGGAAATTATTGAAATCCCAGTGGAATTCTTCGAGGGACTCTTTCCCGTGGGTCCAGATGATGAAAATGTCATCAATGTAGCGTAGATAAAGGAGAGGTGCTTGGGGACGAGTTTCGAGGAAGCGATGTTCTAGGTCAGCCATAAAAATGTTGGCATGCTGTGGGGCCATGCGGGTGTCCATAGCTGTGCCACTGACTTGAAGGTATAGATTGCCTCCAAATCTGAGGTAGTTGTGGGTCAGGACAAAGTCACAAAGTTCAGCTACCAGGTGTGCCGTATCATCATCAGGGGAAATGTTCCTGATGGCTTGTAGTCCAGCTTTGTGTGGACTGTTGGTGTAGAGCTTCTACATCCACAGTGGCTAGGATGGTGTTTTCGGGGAGATCACCGATGGATTGTAGTTCTCAGGAAGTCAGTGGTATCACGAAGATAGCTAGGAGTGCTGGTGGCATAGGGCCTGAGGAGAGAGTTCACGTAGCCTGATAATCCTGCTGTGAGAATGCCAATGCCTGAGATGATGGGTCGTCCAGGATCCCCGGATTTGTGGATCTTGGGTAGCAGATAGAATAACCCTGGTCGGGGCTCAGGGGGTGTGTCTGTGTAGATTTGTTCCAGTGTTTCTTTAGGGAGTTTCTGAAGTAGATGTTAAGTAGATGTTGTAGTTTCTTTTGGTATTCCTCAGTGGGATCAGATGATAATGGCTTGTTGAATGTGGTGTTGGAGAGTTGTCTGGCAGCCTCCTGTTCATAATCCGACCTATGCATGAAGACTATGGCACCTGTTTACACCTACCCTCCCCATTGTTGTTTCTTACCCTTGGCTGTATATACATACCTCCTGTCTGGTTTCCATTTCACGCACCTGACAAAGTGGGTTGCAGCCCACGAAAGCTTATGCCTGCAGAAATTTGTTAGTCTTTAAAGTGCTACAGGACTCCCGTTGTTTTTGTCCATATAAAGGTCTCTGTAGATGTCGCGCACAGCAGCTCTGCCCACCCCGAAGAACCATGTGCTGACCGATACTCCTGTAATTGGCGCTACCACGGTAAAATTATCCCAGCCCCCAAAAGCAGGGAGCTGTGCGGAGGCGATTCACAGGAAGACAGTGGAGTTGCTGCCTCGTTGCCCGTAAGGGGAGCTTGTGCAAACAGTTGCTCTTTTCCCTGTGGTGCTTGGCTGCAAGAGTTGAGGGAATAGCTGCTGTGCCAAGTGAAATTCCACCTGGTAACGAATCATCCGGCGGGTTAGCAGCTCTGAGGTGCATCCCCGTGGGGGGAAAGGGGGGCGGCTGACACCCCCTCGTTCCGCGGATCTGCAGCAGCAGTTCTGGGGTTAAAGTGCAGGGTGGTTTCCGAGTTGCCTCCCTTTGGAATGACAGCGGCTCTTTTCTTCTGACGGAGGAAGGAGTTACGTGCAGCAGGGCTTTCGGGGGGGTTTGCGGTGGCACTAGCATTGCTCTGCTGTGAGGGTGAGGGGCGCGCAGGGGCATGTGCAACGCAGAGCAGCAACTGCAGAGCGGGTCCGTTCCCGTGGAGCTGCGCCGGGCTCCCTTCTCTCAGTGCCAAGGAGGAGCCGTGCTGTGTCCCCGGGTGTCCTGGTGCTGGGGTCCTGGAGAAGAACCTGGCGAGGCAGGGCCAGGAGTTTAGCCTGGCTGCTCACACTTCTCTGCCCTGGGCTGCCTGCAGACTGAGGGGGGCAGCGCCGCCGCAGGCCACGCTGGGAACGGGTTCGTCACGGAAGTGGGACAGCGCTAGGAGAAACGAAGCTGCTGAGCCGCCTCTTCCCCGTCCTCTGACCCTTGGGGAGTGTGCGCGTTATTGAAAGGCTTTTAAAACGGAAGCCAGTTGCTGCTTTGCATCCCCAGGGTGAATCGCGGCTGTGATTGCAGGTATCGCTCTGTTAGCTTGCAGCTGAGAAGGGACCGTGCAGGCGGCCCATTGCGAAGTGCTTCACAGCAGTGGAAGGAAACGAATGCTAAATCTGTTCCTTAATAAATGCTGGAGCCATGTGCCTGCACTGCACCCAGCTGAGCTGCCAGCCCTGCTGTGCGCTGCTGTGCGTACGCATTCTCTCTTCTTCTGTTGCTTGCCGTGTGTCCATTAGCGTGTAAATATTACTCCAGCCAGGCATGAAACATGCAGCTTGAAAGCCCCAGCTGGCAGGAGGCCTGGGTCCTGGAGAGCGCGATTCTGTCTCTCTCAACGGGAGATGCTTCTGTCCTGGAGGTGAAATGGGAAAAGATAGGGCACTTCCCACCAGCCTCCGTACTCCCTCCCTCCAGGGGCGACCAGCTGCCTGGCAGGAGACCTCCAGCACTTGCATTATTGGCGGCAGCTGTCAGAGTAGCTGAACCCATAATTGTGGTGGGCGGGGGCTCTGCATGTCTGAGCTGTGGGATCGGTCGTCTGAGTGATTGCCTCCTGCCTGGGGACTGGGGAGCTCTCACCGTTTAGCTGACGTAGGGTCACTGGGAATGTTGCAGGCATGAGATGATTGCAGATTCAGCCCAGCTTCCCAGGTTTCCCAGCCGCCATTATTTATTTGTCTGAGCATTTAAGCAATTAAAGATGCTCCCAGGCAGCCTTTCTTCCCACTGCCTCTGATTGGCACTTTTGAATCTCATCAGTTCCTGACACTCAGTTGCCACTTAATAGCAGGATGAGGTCTTGAGCAAGTAGCTGACAGCCCTTGTGGATGCTGGGGAGGAGGAGCACTCATTAGAAGATGTGGGTAGGAGACTGAGTGGATTTTCACGCTGATGAATGTGAGACGGAAAGCCCTGACGACTGTCACAACATAACGTGGCTGGGCCAGCTTCCTCCAGGCCTCTATCAGAGCGGGTCTCAGTTCTGAGCCACGGCGCAGGCTGTTGTGTTCCCAAGCGCCACCCCGGCACAGAGCGTTGTCCAAGTGCCAGTTGCCACCAGTGCCGTCCCTGCTGCCGCGCTCGAGAGACTCAGTTGGTTCAGCGTTTGTCTCACCATTTGTCCTCCCAGCTGCACATCAGAGAGCCAGATGGGAGCTCAGGAGGAAATCTCCAGCTGTGGTGTTTTTTGCTTAAGTTTAGGTTGCAGTTAGGATTCCCCAGCCCCTGTCCCTGCTGCCTGCTTGGAGCCTAGGGTTGGGACCTTCTGCTGCTGAAGTGAATGAGACGAGAGAGACCTGCTCTGCGGGGGCTCTGACCTGGGTTACTGTCATTGCCTCTGAGGACTCAGATTGTGGGGAGGGCCCAGTCAGACCTGGGGGTGTGGAGGGAGTTCAGGGGTGGGGATGAGAAGCGTGCGGAGGTAAGGGAGATCCTTGCAAACAAGCAGGCAGCATCAGTGCAGATAACGGAGTCACTCCGGACACGATGTCATGCGACGCCCGTCTCAGAAAGAGCCTTGTTGGCCTGGGGGAGGGAGGAATCCCTCTAAGCAGGGGAGGGCTGTGTGCAGTGGGGGTTCCCTCCCCAAGAAGCTGTGAGCTCAACCCCATGTGCTCAGTGCAAAACCTCCCCACCCTCCCGTGACCGCCACTCAGGGCAGGCTCCGTTTACAGTTTCCCAGCGAGTGTTTGACAGTCACCGTGGGCCCTGCAGCCCCTCCCGGGTCATCTATTCCTAACCGCTTGGTAAAAATGCCCCCTTCTCTTTCAGAGCCATCATCAACCATTTCAGCCCGAAGATCGAGTCTTACGCTGCAGTGAATCACATATCCCAGCTCTCGGAGGAGCAGGTAATCTGCGCGTGTGACGGCCCTGTTCACTTCCTGCCAAGTGTGGCATTCAGCTGGTTCTGCCAAACGTGCTGCCCTGCGCTGGGGCAGCTGGAGCGTTAGTTTCCCAGTTTCTCCTGTCTGCTCCTGGCACTCGCGGGCTGGCAACCCAGCACGGCTGTGGTGATGGCGGCGGGACTTCCGCTCTTCTATCCGGTGGCAGCCCCGGAAAGCTCTGTAAGTGGGGAAGGGACCAGGCTGGCCTTCCCAGTACTGCCTGCAGGCAGACGCAGCCTGGTCCAGCATGTGCAGGTTGGGGTCGCGTTTGCACGGGCGCTGCGTGGCTATTCGGAAATATGCAGTGGGATCTTGGCAATGGATCTACCTGCCAGTTAGAGGAACGCCGACTGCAGCTTCGTTTGAGCCACGGTTGGGCTCATTAGAACATATGCAGCAGCTGGGAGAGAGATTCTCCGGGATAATTGAATTCACAATGCCCTGCTCAGCTGTTCTGCACTGGATGTTTAAATAGGAAGGTTTTCATAGGGAGGGCTGATTGTTAGGGTTTTGCCCCCCTTAATTTAGCCTGATTTCTCCTTTTCCTGTCCACCCTGAGTTATGTAAGTGTGCAAATGGGGCCTCCCGAGGGCGGGGTGACGCTCCCGGCCTCAGGAAGGAAGAGATGGCCTATTTTCTGGGATAAAATATTCCGCCTCTTTTGACACGCTCTGCGAGTGCTGTGAGGGATGAGGGGGGCAGTGGCAGTATCCTGAGCTGGGCCTGTCCGAGCAGAGCCCTGGCTCCTGCTGCACTGGAATGGGACCTACTGAAGCTCTTTACTTGTGACTCACTCAGGATGTGAACCCACGTCTCCGTCTGTGAACGCCCTGACTGCTAGCCCTGTTCTGCCTCCCTCTCCTTCTGGGGCACTTTGTCCTGCACCTGACGCTCACCCCCTTGCCTGTCCTTTGGTGCAAATCATGGTAATGGCTGCACCCAAAGGCCCAGCTGGATGTTTGTACAATGCATGGGAAGAGCGGCCCAACCGCCTTTCACTCTCCTCTGACTCGCACTAATGGACAGGAGCACGCCTGCCGCGCCTGGTCTGCTCCGCTCGATTTCCACGCGTTGCTCCGCCTCTGGAAGTCTCGTGCTCAGTGGCACGTTCTGGAATGTTTCGTGCTCATTACTAACTGTACATCATCGTATGCCAAAAAAAAAGTGTTGGGGGGGGGGGGGCCTTGGATGGGGGAGCTTCTGTGCCAGGCTTGGGGTTCGTCTGGTAGTTTAAAACCAGAAAGGAGCTTTTCACAAACATCAGCGCAGCACGGCATAGCATTCATCCCCCAGCAGTTCAGGGAGGTCGCGCTGAATTTTCCTCTTCGTACGCTGTGCTTTAAATAAAATCTCTAGCAGCAGTCAGCGAATGAAAGCAGCTCTGACGCGTGGAGCAGTTGGAGGGAGATGATTAGGAAGCAGAAAGATGGCGTGATTTCTTTTTGTCACAGTTTAGCTTTTCCCTGAAGTGTAGTGTAAGCATCAAGGGAAAGCAAAACAATTCCAAGCCCTGTGAACCGCAGACAGGAGATGGAAACATCACCTCGGTGAGAGGCCATGAACGAAGGAGTGCAGGTGCGTGGCCCCTGCTGTGTGATTTACTGCACCAGAGAGTTGTGTAAAAGCAAGAATTTCAAACTCATTTGTTGGAGAGGGGCAAATTCCACCCTTAATTGGAGTCCATGCGCTGGGGCACGTATCTAGGACTACACACTCCCTTCAGTCTGCAGCCATCTCCCACGGATGGCACGGCAGGGGGGATTGCACAGACATCAAAGGTAGAATCTGACTTTCATGTAGTAACTGAGTTCCTAGTTATCATGGGGTATTTGTTCAATTCTTTGGTGTACTCAGCATCATTCTACTCAACATCGTTCAGCAGGAAGTCGACTCAGGTTAAGGCTGTTGCAATTTCTGCCTTTAGTTTCTCTTCTTTCTCTATCCTCCATCCTTTATTTCCTGCAGCAACTCCAAATTCCCACCCCCTTCTGCATCCAGTCTGCTCAGACAATCAGCTCTGGAAGTGTAATGCTGATATTTAAAGCACAGTCATTCAAACTGGGAGTCAACACACACAGGTTAATTTGGGGGCTGGGTTGTTCCAGCCCTGGGCTCGTGTTTCAGGCTGTGTCTTGTAGGACAGCCTGCAAAGGTGTGGCTCAGTTCACACTTGGAAGTTGGTTTTTCCACAGCCAGGAGGGCTCGACACACCTTTTGAAAGGAAAGCTTGGCTTCCGCAGAACGTGACTGTCCGTCTTGGCTCCCACGTGGGTGCCCGTTGCCATGGCATCTGTGCTCCTCCCACAGGTCAAGTGTGAGTGTGACCCGACTGTCTTACATTTCAGCTCTGATCCCGCTGCGGTGGTGTTTCCGTCCAGTTCTTTTGACTCCCCAGCTTGGGGGCTCCTCCTGAGGCCTGAGCGAGTGTCGCTCTCCTGGCCTCCCCAGCCTTTCACGTGTACCAGAGGAGTTTTCTTTTTTTATATTTGCTTCGTTAACGTCCTTAAAAGCATCTAAGCGCTTGGCTGAAATAGGTTTTGCTGTGTCTTCCTCTTTCCATCAGCCCATCGAAGGCTTTATTAGCGTGTGAATCACTGATGTCCATTTATTACCGTTCACAGTTACGTGCTCTGTCTCCTTCTACTGATCATCATTGTATGCTAAGGAGACCCCCAGGCCTAGGACGATGGTGTATATAGGGCTGTCTTAGGTACAGACAAGTCGTTGATGAGCTGCTTGGATTGTAAAAAGCTCCCGGCCTGGCATTCTCAGTCACAAGGCATGCTGGTGCTGCTCTGGTGCTAAGTCGGTGTGATCCTGCTCGTCCCATGTTTGTGTCTAAAGACGCTGGGGGACTTTCCTTTCCCTTTTGCTTCCCAGACTGGGGCAGGCAGTTGAAACTCCAGCCACCCCACCCCCAGCCAGCATGGCCCTGTCCATTGCTCTGCGCTCCAGCAGAAACTCAGACAGGCGTAGCTTTTAAACTGCAGCGCAGCAGCCGAGTAAGAGGTCACCTGCTAGCCCTGCTTGCCTTTCGTGCTGTGGCCCCTTCTCCTACTTGATCACGGCATAGGGGTCAGGGAATGCAGGTTCGAAGTACAAGGCCTGTTATGTGATTGCCATGTTCAGCAGGGCAGACTTCTGAGAACACCTGTGCTGTGTGCCTTCGCCTGCTAATTGCAGGGGAAGAGGCCTGGCGACCAGAACACATCGCCACTGAAGAGCAAAACCACTGCATCAGTTTTGAAAGTACAGCAAATGAGGGCACCGGTTGCCGTGTTCTGCAGTATAACAAGCTTATAATTCAGCGAGCTGCAATCCAGCTTCCATTCGGATAATCTCAGAAGGCCATTTTTACTCTGGCTGAAATCATCCGCCAGCTGTTCCCCTCTCCCCCCCGTTCATGTAATTGGCCCTCTGTTAGCAGGCAGAGCTTTGCGGGACTTACCACCCCTGATTTAGACAGAAAGCCACAAGACCACCTAAGCTGTTTTGGATGCCGGGAGCTGTGCTAACTGTGGGAGCCCCAGTTGCTATGGTTTATTCCATTTACTTTGCTTCCCACACTAGGGAAAAAATCCCAAGCAGCTACAGTGTGCTTTGTCCCATCATAGCAACCCCTTGCAGCAGCAGTAGAGTGAAGGGTCTGTTGGCGTGTGTGTGTGTGTGTTTGATTGGCTGATGGTTTTAAAATACCATGAGGAGGAAACATGTTTGATCAGTGCTGAGAATTCATCAGAATCGCATCATAACGTCCCACGTTAACATAGCAGGTTGGGAAAGCTCCAGAAATTCTCTTTAAACGTGGTGTGTGCAAGAGCCACAACGCTCCGGAAATGCAGCCACCTCTGGGGCGGAAGGCAGCAGTCTGGGGGCATGCAATGCAGTGCACAACAGTATGGGTCTGTGAAACTTCAGCTAAGGACACAGGGGCAAAACCCAGATCTTAGCTCTTTGTCATCCATGCAGGAAAGGCAGGACTGTTGGATTTTATGGTGTCATCGTGAACATCCACACGTGGATTGCTTGAAATGTGATTGATCAGTTAAGAATGAAGGGCCGAGCCATCCTAGCTGGGATTTGAACCCAGGATTCTAGGGAGTCGGTGTAGTTCAGCGGCTCCCCGTTGGTGATTGGCCTGGCTGATAAAGTAGCTTTGCTGTTCGTTAAATAACCTTGCCCCCCCCACTATTTTAACTCCCAGTAGGAATAGCCCGGTTGCGTGATGTCACTGGACAGCTTGAAGGCGGGTGATTGTATCTGGGGCGAGTTCAGGCCTTGGCTGGCTGGGCTGCAAGCTGAGTGCAGAGCGGAGTTCAGCGTCAGTGCAATTACTTACTGCTGTGCAGCGCCTTTCGTTAGTCTAACGAATCAGATGCAACCAAACCCGTGTCCCTGGAGCAGAGCGGAGGGAGTAGGTGAGCCATGCTGCAAGGACGGGCGAAGGGCTCCGGTCTCAGGAGCTTCCATTGGCGGATGGGGAGATCTGACCCACCCCCTCCCAGCAGTCTCAACAAAAAATGGAAGAGAGCACCCCCAAGTCCCCCTCCTGGGAGCTCCACGCAACCAGTCTGCCCGGCGGCCCCCACTCCTGCACTAAGGCAGCATGTGACAGTGGCTTTTCAGTGCGTCAGCTTGATGGGTGGCAGAAGGGTGCACCCCACTCCCAGTGCCTGAGCATCTGTGAGCGCTACTCCCGGCAGCGTCCCCCCCTGCGCCACCCTAGCCCAGTGCCCCCTAGCACAGGCTGGGGGGAGAAGCTTTGCGGTGTGTCCTGAGGGTCCTGGAATCTCTCCTGGCAGCCTGCGGAGGAAGGTGGCGAGCTAAGGGGCCCGTGCTAAGAATGCCTTGCCTCCAGCCCTTCTCCGTGCGTAGGTGACGGCTGGTGACTGGAGCCCTGCCGAGGAGCATGTCGCAGATAACCAGGACCCAAACTCTTCAGGGTTTTATCGTCAGCAGCATGGCCGTGCGCTTCGCTCAGACGCCAGCAGGCAACGGGTGCCGGTCTCGGAGCTCTGTTCCTCACCCACAGTGAGCAGCCTACCTCAGCGGGCGCCAGCCGCAGTTTGCCAGGGCTTTGAAGGCATGGCTCCACGCAAAATGTATGGCACCAGGCTCCCTCCAGGTGGGGAAAGCCTAGTAACCGTAGCAACGTTCACATCCACAAAGGAAGGCTGCGACCGTCCTGCCACGTGCAAGGGTTAGGAAGCACAGGCGCCTGCTGCGGGCGGAGGGCCCAGAATCCACCAGGACACCCAGGGTGCAAAGCTTGGAAACAGGCAGGCCCCATCAATGCAACCTCCGCTGCTCCTTCCATTGGCTCTCCACAGCCTCCGGCGTGCCTCCGTCTCCACTGAGCGCTGGGCACATCGTTCCACGACGCCTGGAGGGCCGGAAGCAATGAGGATGTAAACGGGGGTTCATCGGCCCATGGAAGGCACTGCAGCCCGCACCTCCTCGCCGACTCCTTCCCCCTCATACCCCACGGCCTTGGAGCTAGGGTGACCAGATGGCCCGATTTTATAGGGACGATCCCGATACTCAGGGCTTTGTCTTATATAGGCGCCTATTACCCCCCCCTCCCAATTTTTCACACCTGCTCTCTGGTCACCCTCCTTGGATCACACCTCGAACCAGAGGGCTGATGAGACAGAACCCCGCAGAAACCCACCTGAGCACGCTCTGAGCAATTGGCCCGGCCTCAAGAAGCTTTGTGATGTTAGTGCCCAGTCCGTGTGTGTGGTAGGGACCGACAGAGGTCCAGTATTGCACTCCCAACGAGCTCGGTTCAGAAAATTGAAGAGCAGCAGTTCCCGGGTCTCTGGTATATTATTAAAACCTTGCTTTTCTATTTCAGACCCAGCCAGGAGTGGGAAGGGGTGTGGTTGGGCGTCAGTGTTCCCGAATTCTGTTTCCAGCAGTTACCGAATCGCTGTGTGATCTTGAACGGACCTCTAGGGCTCTTTGTGTTCCCCCATCTATAAAATGGGGTGCTGGTGTCTGTGAAGCGCTTTGCAGCCGTTGGCTGAAGGGTGTGGGGTAAGCACACAGCAGCAATTGCCATTAACCATCTGTGTAGGCCAGAGAGCCCCGCCGAGGGTCGCTACAGAATGATCTGAACAGCCTGTGCTTGTAACGGTGAAATTACAACTTCCCACCATGGAGATTACGGGAGAAGCTGTCAGGGATTTGTGAGAGCACTGGGTTCAGTTCGCATTTTGTAAAACCTGCGGTTTGCTTTTTGAAGAAATTCCTCATGAAACTGAGGGAAGGAGAGACAAGTGGCTGTTGCCAGGCAAGTAATGCATGCAGGCATTGCGCAGACGTCCCCCGCATGGCTCTGTGTCAGTCTGAGCCTGTCCCACAGCTCCCTCTATCACTCCAGACCAGATCAGCTCCCCCCTGCCTGCCTGGGAATCTGATCGGAGGTGGGGTGTGGGTGGTGACAAGGCTGACCATGCCCTTCTGTGCACTTATCCCTTCAGGTTGGAGCCGGATGCAGCTCTCCAGGTGTGGGCCAGGATTGCTGGAACCCGCGGCACCGCTGAGATTTGGGTTTTTCCGTTGCTCTGAAGTGCTTGTTTTTGCAGCAGGCTGCAGGACACCGGCTTAGCTCAGCCCGCTGGGCCCGAGACTGATTTATTTAAAGAAAACGGAGCCCAACCGCACTGCATCACTGCAGTAGTGTTCCCTGTGTCCATCCATGCTGTCCTCCTGTCCGGCTCCGTTTGCACCTTTGGTTCTTCCCCAGCGCTGGACTGGCAACGCCCGTCCTTTAAAGCAGCACTTCTCACCTTTCCAAGCCAGAGCTGGCCTCTTGGTCCCCTCTCCCCAGCCGCCATGGACCGTCTCTGCTCCCTGGACTTGATTAATGGACTCTGGCCTGATCCCTGTGAGCAGATGGTGTGCTGCAGCTGGCCACCTTTCACCACCAGCTCTTGGGCTGCAGGCCGTGGGAGGCTGGGCTCGGAGCAAGCCCAGCTGTGCTGTGAATTTGAGCGCGCACAGCTGACGGGGCAGCAGTCTCACCCCAGGTCCAGTCCACAGGCTGGGCCCGAAGTTTATCACTGATGTAGGATGGGGTATGCGGTGAGGTAGGCTAGCGGACGGATATCCGTTCTGGCGGGTCTCAGGAGGTCAGGAACCACCAATTCACAAACAACGGCGCCTTTCTAGCTGATTCACGCTTAGCAAAGCTGCTCACCCGAAGGCTCTGGAATTTGGAGGCTCCTGATTCTTGGCATTTAAAGCCGTCTAGAAAGTCAGGGGGGAGAAGTTTGGCACATCCCTTTCCAGACGTTCCCTGTGCAGGTGGCAGGTTTTTGCCTTGGGTGTCCCAGCCGTGCTCCCCAGAGGGGAGGAGAGTAGGAGAACTGAGGGGCAGGGCTGTGACACACACTTTAGAGGTTTTCAGCTTCAACAATAATATCCCTTGGCGCATTCTGAGCTGAATTCCAGCTTTCTATCAACAGCTCCGCCTGACTGCTAGCAATGCGGTGACGGCAGCCTGCAGGGCATAACGCTTCTTGGGGGAAGCCCGCTTGCCTTTTGAGGGCTCTTGTCTCTGACCACCTCTGGTGCCAGTGTGCCATAAAGCCACTGCGTTTCTCTGCCTTCCTCCAGTGATATTTCTTCCTCGCCCTTTTGTGCCTCTTGGCGGATCTTCTGCTCACAGCTGCAGCCAGTTTCCAAAGGGATGCATTAGCTCGTTGCTCTGATTTCCGAGGGAACCAACTGGAGTTTTGCAGGCACCATGCAAAGCGAGCGCATGCTACCAAAGCAGAAGGGTGCCGTGTCTCTGCGAGGGAAGCACATGAAAGTCCCACGCGGCGGGAGCTCTGCTCAGTCAGAGGATTTGCTTTTGACTCTCAAGCGCTTGGCATTTGCGTGTTGAGCAATTAAGTTCAGATGCAGCCAGCAAAGACTGTTAGCATCAGGGAGCTGAAAGGGAAACCTTGGAGGGAATGTAGCCTTCCCGCCTTCTGCACGGAGCTGTCACCACCCCTGTCTTCGCAGGAGATCTGGGGCAAGCGGCAGGACTGCTGAGTGACCTCAGACCGGGCGTTCAGCCAGCAATCCGGAGAAGCAGGCTGCAGCCACCAAACGCCAGGGTCTACAAATCAACCCCGGTACTTTAGGCAGGGCGAGCTCTGGAGACGCTTGGGATCCCCATTGGCTCGGTGAAGCTTCTAGAGAGCAAAGCATTGCCAGCAGCATATGTCGCCTCCCCAGCCTCGTCTGTCTTGTGGCTGGTGCCAGCGCAGCCCTGCGGGAGGAACGTGAATTCTGAACAAGGTGTTTGTGTTTACCTGGCTGCTTGTTTTTAGAAACTCCCCTTTATTTTTACATAAACGGCTGACTTTGATTCAATACGAGTCGCTGTAGGAGAGGGGACCTGCTGACGGGGAAATCCACATTTCAGGCCTTCAGTAAAGCTGCTGATGGCACCAGCGGATCATTTCACAGCGCTTCTGGGGACTTAGTTAGGAACCTCTGCATCTGAATCTTATTAAATGCAACCCCAAACAGTTAAACATTCTGGATGAAAATTCTCCTTGCGCAAGCCCCAGGACATTCCCACATAAATCCCACTGTAATTCAGTCCCTTGTGCGTGCGCAGTAGTTTTAGAACGTCTGTTTTGGGGTGTTTTGTTGGTTTTTTTAACAATTTTGAGGTTTTATGTGGATGTCCAAAAATTGGATTGTGGGTGGGGTGGAGGGTTTCTCTCTATGTATTGTAACGAGCAGTCTCTTTGTAATGTTCCCCGGGTGCTTTAATGTAGTAGTGCATCAGACAGCGCTATGTCAGGGTGCTCTAGGGAACCTTTAGTGCACGCCAGCAGGGGCTGCGTGGAACGATGAATACCCAGCGCGTTAGCGCTCTTGAGAAGTCGCACCCTGTAGTCCAGCTCACTCTATGCAGACAAGCCCTCAGATACAAGCAAATGTTTCCAGGGTTTTCCAGTGTTTATCGGACAAACAGCAATTCAGTTTCTATATCAGAGGTTTTCTTGGTAAAAACCGAAAATCAGAAGCTCGAAGTCTTTGATGTTGTTTGTGGTGTTGACGTAGGGTGAACACCCGCTGCAGGCCCGGGCCAGCTGACTCGGGCAAAGGGGCTGTTTAACTGCGGTGTCGATGTTTGGGCTCCCATCCCACAGGGTCTAGAGCGTCTGCACCACAGTTAAACAGCCCCTTAGCCCAAGCCCCCGAGCCTGAGTGGGTTGGCATGGGCCAGCGGCGGGTGTCTAACTGCAGTGTACACAGACTCTCAGCAGACGAGCCGGGTGGCAAAGTTAAATGCTAGTGAAGTCGTGACTTTTGAGTCTTCTGACCCGAGTGTGTTCATGCAGAATTTATCATTGCGATGTCACAGGTGTTTTGCATTTCATTTCCCTTGGGTGGGGTGGGGTGGGGGAGGAGAGGGCAGTGAGGGCCCAGTCGAATGTGCGTGTGAGAGCCAGAGTGTTCTCGCTGCACCTCATTCAGCTTGCCCCATTGCAGCGTGAAGCCCTAGGATCAGACTGGCAGCCTGCGGAGAGGATACCGGCCAGGCCCTTGGCTGCCCGCTCCAAGGAAGGAAGGGAGATTTGGAGTGATCTGCAGGAGATTGTGTGCAGATACGTGTCTGTCTGGACATCGTTGCCTACTTACACTGGGGAGACCAATGCACAGCCCCTATTCATATAAATCCTCTGCATGCTCCAGATGCTTGTGCAGCTCCACATGCCGGGCTTCTCCCACTCTGAGTTAGAAACATAGAATCAGAGAAGATGAGGAGGGTTGGAAGGTAGTTCAGGAGGTATCTAGTCCAACCCCCTGCTCAGAGCAGGACAAACCCCAACTAAACCATCCCAGCCAGGGCTTTGTCAAGCTGGGCCTTAAAAACCTCCAAGGATGGAGAATCCCCCACCTCCCTAGGTAACCCATTCCAGTGCTTCACCACCCTCCTAGGGAAAAACGTTTTCCTAATATCCAACCTAGACCAACCCCACTGCAACTTGAGACCGTTGCTCCTAGTTCTGTCACCTGCCACCACCGAGAACAGCCTAGCTCCATCCTCCCTGGAACCCCCTTTCAGGTAGTTGAAGGCTGCTATCAAATCCCCCCTCATTCTCTTCTGCAGACTAAATAAGCCCAGTTCCCTCAGCCTCTCCTCATAAGTCATGTGCCTCGAGCCCCCGAATCATTTTTATTGCCCTCCACTGGACTCTCTCCAATTTGTCCACATCCTTTTCATAGTGGGGGGCCCAAAACTGGACACAGTACTCCAAATGTGGCCTCACCAGTGCCGAATAGAGGGGAACAATCACTTCCCGCGATCTGCTGGCAGTGCTCCTACTAATGCAGCCCAATATGCCGTTAGCCTTCTTGGCAACAAGGTCTCACTATTGACTCACATCTAGCTTCTCGTCCACTGTAACCCCCAGCTCCTTTTCCCCAGTTCTCTACTACCTGTCAGACTAAAGCATGCTGTAATAGACAGAGCAAGCCAAGGAGAATCAGGGAATAGCCCAGTGTGTCAGCCGTCCGTGTGCCAGCCCCTGATTTCACATCTATTTTTGATTGCATCCTTTTTTCACAAGTGCAATCACGTTTGTGCATGCCAATCAGTCCGTTGGCTGTCCACTCGGGCAGTTGCATATGGAAAACCAGGCTGGGGATGAGGACATGGTTCCTAGGACTGTGCTGAAGCTGCAGTGACATTGGGCTGGGATGAGGGAGTTAGGAGGCCGACAGCTGATTCAATCCAACAAAGGGAGCCGGGAGAAGGTGCCGAAGAGGCTGAAAGGCTGGGCAGGAGCTACTGGCCACCTGTGTCCCACACCACTTTTCACAATCCTGCAGATCAGAGTCTCACAGACACCTGACCTCGCACTGATCCCTGTGGCAATTACCACACCTGCTCACCTGGCCAAGTGACGACATAACAGAATGTAATATGTCCTTAGCTTCTTGGCATGAAACTTGGCATCTGGAAGCAACCACCAGTGGGGCAGAGTCCATAGTCTGGGAACCACAGAACATGGGAACTTGGCCACGCATTGGTGAGAGTTGCACCATTGCTAGCACGCCAGTCTTTTTCCAGTCACATCTGTGAGGGAGACGCCCAGCCACAGTAAACCACGGCTCTTGCTACTGGAGAAGGGCTAATGTTAGTCGTCATTCAGAAGCTGGGTTGCCCTTCTTTTACCTCACTCAGAATCAGCGTTCCAAACCGTGGACAGAGCCGTTGCTGCGTGAATGCAGAGGTCGAGCTCAAACAGCGTTTGGCATGTTCTTGCCGCTGATCCTCTGGGCTGCATGCCAGCAGCAGCCTTCCTCTGTAGCGCTCGCCGGAAAGCCATGCCCTGTCAGAGGTGGTGGACGTGTCTTGTCTTCCACTTCTCTTGTGCGCCAAAAGGCGTGTACAACCCTTCCGAAGCCAGGGCGCCTCAGACTTCGCCCAGCAGAGGTCATTGGAATTTGTAGCCAGCTGCCGTCACCCTCCACTTGAATACAGAGGTGGAGATTTCAGGTGCCGGTATAGAGCCCAGCCAGAGCGCTCTGGGGGAGCTGGAGCATTGCATGCTGGGACCTTTACTCTTTGTCCATCGCATCGCACACCACACAATCCAATGGCTGGAACTGAAGCTAGACACATTCAGACAGGAAATAAGGCGTTCATGTTCAACGGTGAGAGCCACTAACCACGGGAACGAATCACCAAAGGTCAAGCGTCTCCATCCCTGACCAGTTTTAAATCCAGGTTGGCTGTTCTTCTAAAAGCTCTGCTCTAGAAATTACTTTGGGGCAGTCCCATGGCCTATGTTATACAGGAGGTCAGAATAGATGACCATGGTGGTCCCTTCTGGCCTTGAAATCTGTGAATCTCTATTGAAAATGAAGGCAGGCACAGGTTGCATGGTAGAACTCCTCAGGCCACGTCTCATTTGGCCTCCCCTATTCTATAATTAGTTCCTTCTTTCATTTGCAACACATGGAACCAGGGGGCCGAGTGATCCGGAACCAGCTGGAGGAAGCAGGGATATGGTTTGTATGCCAGTTCAGGGTAGCCAGGTTGGAGCTTCGATCTAGCCACATGACCCCCCTGGCATTCCCAGCCTGCCTTCAGCTCCTGGAGCACCTCTCTGGAAGACGCACAGCGCCACCTCCCAAGTGCCATTGGGCATGTGGGAAAGTGGGCACAGCTGTTGCAGAACTAAACGCTTTCATGGGGGGGAAAAGAGAGAGCCACCTTAATTCCTCACTCTCCGCCTTCTCCTCCAAGACACACACGTGTGACACACTCCAGCAATGCTGCAGGGGAGGACGTTGACATGATGTGGGCATCATGATTTCAGCTTTCAGAAACTTTCCCACAGCCTCCGTTTCATGGCTCAGCCATTGTGCTCCAGGGCTGTTTGGGGGAAGGATCGGACCGCGAGGCCTCTCCGAATCCGGAGTAGTTCAGAGTTTGAAGCCAGGGCTCCATGTAGATGGTCTAA
Source organism: Emydura macquarii macquarii (assembly GCF_026122565.2). Lineage (NCBI taxonomy): Eukaryota > Metazoa > Chordata > Testudines > Chelidae > Emydura > Emydura macquarii. The sequence goes on along the minus strand of NW_027133829.1, from coordinate 11,066,395 downwards.
ATACAAGTGGGACTGGGGTGGTTGTCATGGGAGGAACCGCTGCCCTAGGACGTTGGTCAGTCACTGCACCTGCTGCTGTGACGGTCTTTTCTCACCAGTCACCTGCCTGGAGGCCCGTTCAGACACACCAGAAGCCTGGAGCTTGTCTGCACTGGAGCGTTAGCTCGAGTTGTAGCTTAGCCCGGCTCCCGTCCACACACGCGTCTCTAGCTCAGGCTAAGTGGGCCTTTAAGCTCAAGCTGACTGGCCCGTCCAGAGGTCTGGGTTGTAGCTGACGCACCAGCTGGTAGCGCAGGGGGGACGCAGCTCATGCCTAGCAGAGGGCGCCGTTTTGTGAAGCGTTTGCATGGCAGCGGGTTAAGGTGATCGGAGATAAATGGCTGATTTCATCTGGTCTTGACATCTGTTTAAAAGCAAACTTCAGGAAGCAAGTCTGACGTGGGGGAGGGGCTGGGCCGTTGGTTTTGTTAAGCAGCCCTGTTCTCTGGTTTTTGGTTTGTTTTGTAGGAGGATCCTGTGTAATTTGTGAGCGTTACAAACCCCTACGCCCTAGGGTAGCTCGGAACCGTGTTCTGTAGACAGTGCTCCGAGCCTTTTGTGTGAAAGCAGGTCCTGGGCCTCTGTGCCAGGGAGCTGCTGCTGCTTGTAGCTCTCAGCACTCTGTCCAGTCCAGGCGCTCACCTGCGCAACCAGACGCCAAGGTTGCCAGCAACAGAATAGGTGCTATGGCGAGGATCCAAGAGAGGTTAAAGAAGTCTCCTAAGGGTGCGTCTACACTTGGTTCAGCAGCGTTTGGTGTACATACCCGTATAGCCACCTGACCACAGGTGTAAGTAGCAGTGTGTGGTGAGGCATGGCTTCGGCAAGTAAAGACATGCCTGAACAGTGTGGGTATGGACCCCAGTACGCAGCCTACACGGCTCTCTGCTCAACCTCCCGGTCCCTGCTGGAGCCCTTTCCTGACGTTGGCAGCGGGGAGAGGCTCTGGCACTTGGGAGGTGGTGAGGAAAGGCTGTGGCTACGCACCGCAGTGTGGAGACGTGCACTTTTCACTGTGACATGTAGCTACACGAATGCTATGTGCCACCACCAGTGGCATGTAACGTAGATGTCCCCTAATTGCCATTTCCCAGGGGCACTGGTGGTCAGAGGTCTCCCAATGCTAAATGCCGGTGGATGGCAAGCAATTTAGATGAGTCTCCTAGATGATTGGCTGGTTGGGACGCGTGAATGCAGACTTCTTCCAGGTACCTGTTTCTGTTCCCTTTCCTCAAGTTCCTGGCTTTGTGGGGGGCAGGTTTTCCCTGTCTTTGTCGCACATCTGGGCCAGACGTCCCGTCAAGCTACCCACAGCACATCCACTGGCCATGTTTCCTTCACTGCAGCCACCTGCCTCCTCTGACATTTTAGAGTCTTCCTTTTCCAGCAGATAAAGGTACACTAGAAAATAGATTTGCATTATCTCCTTTTTACTCCTCTCGCTTCTGCTTCTCATGTGATCTTCAGTTTCTTCCCAAATTTCAGAGCCCGTTTCATGACTGGGGAGCGGGCTTGGTTTAGGAGCTTGATCCGAAGTCTCCCCTGGACATCAGTAGGTTTGGATCAGGCCCTAGGGGAGCAGTCGTCCTTCCTGTGGTTCTGCTTAGCCTCCAAGCCCATTAGCCACCGTGTTAGCCACTGCCTCAGAAATGCCTGAGATAGCTGGCGAGGAAGATGGCCGCCTTCCCAATGCATGGTCTCTCTTGCTGAGTCGATGTATCTGCCAGTCCTGCCCTCTGGGTAACTCTGAGCTGATTCTCGCTGGCAGCTGCCACACACAAGCAGTGAAACAAAGTGAGCAGCTCTGATTATAATGTATAAAAACGCCCCAAACCGAGCCGTGAGGCACAGTCACAATGGAGTCCCTAGAAATACAGATGGAAGGAATTTCCGTGTTTGACCGTAAAGCCCTCCCTGCACATCAACACTGAACACATCTACCTGAACGCAGGCCTGCGCGTTTAAAGCGAGGGGCTTTGTTTACAACGTCCAGGAGGTTCAACACATCTGGGGGAAGTTCTGGCATCCAGGGCTCTGCACTGAAAGCCTCCCACTTCAAACAGCTACTGGACCTGTGAACTCAGACTTCCCAGTTAATCTCGGCTCCTGGGGAAAATCCTCAGGAAACGCCCTGGGGGGATGCATCCCCCATCTGAGAACCGTGGCTCGCCGCTCTCGGAAGCGTGACAGCATCTGTGAAATGTTTTGTTAGTGATCAGTTGTTACACTGCACTGACAGAGCCTCGAGTTGGGACTTGGCATAATACAGTCTGTCCCGTCATCAGCCAGTCGGGTTCCTCCTTTCATAAAGCCTCTGTAGTATATTAGAGGTGGGTGAAAGCGCTGGTTCAAGGCTCCTACTGCCCCTCCTGGTTGGGCTGTGTCTGAGCAGGGCTGCTTTGCGCACACTCGTGATTTGGTCGGAAAAGCTGAGTGGCATTGGGAGAAGTGGCCAACTAGCACAGCGTGCTGTTTGGAAGTGTGTGAAACAAGTTTTGAAGTTCCTCAGTGAGTGCATCTGTAATTCTGCTTATGCTAATTATGCTGAGAGGGAACTGCAGCAGGTCATTGGAAATAAACAGCTTAAGAGTCTATAAAGACAGAAAAGGTGGTGCAAGGAAACCTACCAGAACAAATTAGTGGTTTTAAAATCTGAAAAAAAGCAGCTGAGATATTAATCTCTGAACCGAAACCCTTAGCTCGTTTTAGCAAGTGGCTTCTGCTTGTCATCTAATCCCTATGGAACATGGGAAACACGGACCCAGAGCTGTTCTCTGTGCTTTGTAATAAGAGGAAATTAACCAGAGCAAGTGAATAAAACACATACATAAGGAGCTGTGTATGCACTGTCTCTAATTGCTTTTTTATATTACCTCTTCCTCCAACTTCTGAGAAGAAGCCGGTTTGTTGGCTGCGTATGCAAAGCCACGCTAAAAATACCCCAGCGAGGCTTTGAACCTGCGTGTTCAAAGATCATTGTGCGCATCACCTTCTATTGCTTTGAACAGTTTCTAACGGGGACGCTGCTCCGCCAAGCTGAATTTATGCATTTGGGATTCATGTGAAATTGAACACAGCTCAGAATCACAGAATCTAATTTCCCTGTGTGCGAAGATGTGGGCTGTGTGGGCTTTTTCCCCCCCTTCCCCACTATTCAGCATTTTCAGATTGCACTGTTCTTATACTGCCAGGTCAGAACCACCTTCCTTCCTTCTGAGGCGCTCAGAGTGCCTGGTGCTCTGCTGAGCCTTATTCAAAATCCAATCAGAGAGAGCAGCTTTGCAAACGTTGGATGTCCTGCTGGAGCTCAGGAGCGCTACATCCTCACGGGGATTTTCAGGCTATGGAGCAATGAGACCTTGGAGCTCTGCAGCAAGCACAGTGGAGGCAACATCTACCACATGGGCCCTGCCGATTCCTATCTGGGATCTCAGGGAAAGGGAGATGGGGACGAAAATGGATGCATACTCAGCATCTCCCTGTCCCCGAGAGAGAGAAATCCTCCTATACTGAGTCTCCAAAAGCACTGACTAGAGGTGGCTCGTCCTGCTGGCCAAGGAGGTTTGGAGGTGGATCTGCTTGGAGCCAGTCACCGTAGCATGTAGGGGTTCTGGAGCCTGGGCCCCAACTCTAGATTTCCCCATTTAGCAGCTCCATGCACTGCCACTTGCCCATCTGCAGGGCCCAAGAGAAGGGCACTTTGAATCTGAAGCCCACATTTTTTATTCTCTGCATCCTTTCGGAGGGAATGGATGTAGTGTCAGCAAGGAGTCACCTTTATCGAAATGCCAGGCATGCAGCCAACAGAATAATCTCACTTGGTCCATCAGCAATAAAACGCCTTGGCTCTGTCCTCCCTGTCCATCCAGACTCAGAAGCTGTGCAGTTAGGAGATGCTCATCTCTGACAGCAGGGAGACGCTACCTTGGTCAGCCTGTACAGGTCTATTGGTAGGCGTTTGTTGGGTGCTCATCACTGTATCTGAGGGGAAAGAAGCTGACGGAAGAGCCAGAAATAGAAACTGACTTCCTGATTCCCAGGCCAGTGCCACAACCTCAGGACCAGCCTTCCTCCTTTTTGAAGTGCAAACATCGTAACTGGCCATGGAGAGAATCCTGTGTGCAGCGTCCCTCCTGAAGAAGCATCAGGGCTGAGTCCTCCGAATGGCTGGTAGCTGGAAACCCAAACGGTCAGCTGTTAGCAGCTACTAGAAAATGCCCACGCCCCTGACCACACAGTGCTCTACCGCTGAGCAAACGGGTCCTTCCTGCCTGGCTAGACCCCTGGGTTTGAACACAGCTCTCTCCCTGTGGATTGAGAGGTGCAGCCCCACAGTGCAGCTGAATCTTTTAGCTGGAGCTTTCCTTAGCTTCCTTGAATGTGTGCAGCGAACATGAGGACTCCGTCCGCTTCTCGCGTGGCGGTTGGGTGAGACTGGTGATGTACTGCTGGGTTAGGATGCAGCAGCTGGAGAAAAGCCTCCCCTGGAACAACCCATCACGTTCAGCACTTAGTTTAACTGAAGCACAATGGGGAAATTAAAGGAAAAATAGACCGGTCCAGTCCATAGCTGTCTGCGCTATGTTCTCAAGGCGTGGCAGAATTGCAAATGCTGTCACCCACCTAACACTGAGAAACGGGATCATAAATGGCACCAGCTGGAGACAAGCATTCTCTGCTCCAAAATGTGTAATCCTGAAATAGCAAATCTGAGCGCTTTCCACACCTGCCATCATGGTGGCTTCTGGTAACCTTCCACATAAAATCGATAACAAGAACTAAGTCCCTGGGGGTCTCCATGGGGGTGAGACTCTACTGCTGGGGAAGGCGGGGGTGGAGATTGGCTTTGCATGTGTGAGCTTTTATTAATTTGCTTTTTTTAGGTTGATTTGTTTCAGGGACCTTCGGTGTGTGTGGTTTTGTCTTCTGGGGGGCTGTGTGCACAAACGGGTTGTCTGTTGTGAGTGGGTGGAACTTCATTCTTCCAGGCAAAATATGGACCTATTGCTCTGCCCTTCACTTGAGCCATTTAAATCAAAGCAGTAACATTCGCCTGTGTTTTTATACAGCCCCTTTCATCAAGAAGGAACCCAGAAAGCTTCGTGTGTTGTGTATATAGGAAAATACTACATCTGGAATACTGCATGCAGATCTGGTCTCCCCATCTCCAAAAAGATATATCGGAGTTAGGAAAGTGCAGAAAAGGGCAACAAAAATCATTAGGGGTCTGGAAAAATTTCCACCTGAGGAGAGATTAATAAGACTGGGACTTTTCAGCTTGGAAAAGAGACGACTAGGGGGGATATGATGGAGGTCTGTAAAATCATGACTGGTGTGGAGAAAGCAAATAAGGAAGTGTTGTTTACTCCTTGTCAGAACATAAGAACTAGGGGTCACCAAATGAAATTGGTAGGCAGTAGGTTTACAACGAACAAAAGGAAGTGTTTCTTCACACAACGCACAGTCAACCCGTGGAACTCCTTGCCAGAGGATGTTGTGAAGGCCAAGACTATAATGGGGTTCAAAAAAGAACTAGATACGTTCATGGAAGATAGGTCCATCAATGGCTATTAGCCAGGATTACTGTTTGCCAGAGGCTGGGAATGCGTGACGGATGGATCACTTGATGATTGCCTGTTCTGTTCGTTCCCTCTGAAGCACCTGGCATTGGCCACTGTCGGAAGACAGGATACTGGGCTGAATGGACCATTGATCTGACCCGTATGGCTGTTCTTATGTTATGTTCTTAATCAATCACCTATCACTGAAATGCAGCTGTCTCTGGGGTGGGATTTGACAGGTGTTCCCCAGGCACACTGCATAACCGTTTTTAGATGGTAAAGTAATGAGTAACTGCTCTTACTGAAACTGCAGAGGCACTGGGGAAGTGGGCTGGCGCTACCCACGCTGGGAAATTGTCCAGGAACCAGATGGTCAGACCCTCCGATCAATTCACCTCCCAGCCAAAGCTGATATTCTTCATGTGGAGCTTTAACGGCGTGGGAGCAGTTTGTGCTCCCCTCCATGGTCTCCTGGGAAGGGGTGGGGGTCCCAAGGAATTCAGTGTCTGGAAGTTCCCGTCTTTGATTATTACAGAAATTTGAAAACATTCTAGGTGAATTCAGTGGCTGTGAAAGTGGGGGAGGGGGAGCAGTTTGCTCGCCTACTGTGGGTTTGTGGGATTTTTCCAAAGGTGTAAATATTATGGGATATGGATGGCATTATGGGATGGAGAAAGTTGCATGCTGGGAATTTGAGAGATCCCTGGGCAAATCACTTCTGCCCCCAAAGGCATTGTGCTGGATGGTGACTTGTGGCATGCTGGGATACCTTCCAGTGGTACACCGCGCTTCGCAGCGACACAAGCACTCCAGGGCAGTGCGCACAGCACTGACGCAAACAGTCACGTCTGCACGTGCATGAGTCCTGCGGGCTCCCTGCTTCCGTCAGAGATGGAATAGACCATGAGAGAGATCCAGACTTTGGGGGCCGTACACCGGCGAAACTGGCATTGACCGAAGTTTGCAGTGCAGACATGGCCCCTGCAGAGACGTGCTACTAACTACTCCTGAAGAAAGCCAAGCCTGTGCTCAAGCGTTTGCAGGACCAGGACCCTCCTCTGGGTTTGAACTGCATGGAACGTACTGTAGGCGCCGCTGCACTCCAGTGTGTTCTTCAATGAGCTGATCCAGATTTCAGTCCATGACTCCCGTTGACCTCGCAGCGTGTCCTGCTGCCCCAGTGATGGCTCGGCAGGTGGCCAGCAGGGATTTTGACAGTCCTCATCAATCTCTATTTTTCAAACCAGTTTAAAGGCGCACCTGCGAGTCGTGCACACGGCTTGTCTGTGTAACCAGGTTTCCGGCGCTGTTGCCCTCATCCTCCCCCCTCATCCCCTCTGCTTGTTACAGCCACAGCTGAATCTTGTCTTAGAGAGTAAGTTCTTGGGGCAGGGCCGAAGCTTTTGTACAGCACCCAGCACCACAGGGCCCGGATGTTGGCTGTAGCCTTGGATTGATAGTGCTACAAATAAGCAGTAGTTACACAGGCTGTCTGCTGTCCCTGGCCACTTTTCTAACAGCTGCTGACCAGCTGAACCAAGAGGAATGGGACCTTCCAACCTATCTTCTGACGCAGACCCATACAATTGACCAAGTGTAGCATGGAGTTTTCCCCTTCCTCTTTTGTCAGCCATAGCTGGATTTAAGACATGGAACTAGGTGGACCGTTGGTCCCTTCCCATATGACAAGGTCTGACGTTCACCTGCAAGGGGCAGAGCCACTGAAGAGCTGTGACCTACATCAATGTCTCTAAATGTGGGGCTGGCTCCTGGAAGGCAGCATAGTTCTCACTTGCCCTCTTCATTCTTGGACTAGGGGAAACCATTCACCATCCCTTGCCCTGCTGCCTCCTCTCCCCACCTCTTGTTCCACAGCTGGAATTACATCATTTGTGCTTCAGGGAGACCGTAGCGTAATGGGAACAGCCCTTGCTCCTTTTTCATCCAAGAATGGGAAAAATCCCGGTCATTCCACCTCTAACACCACAGCTCCAACGTCCGTCAGATCGTGCGTCCTCCACCAGCGCAGTGCCCTGGGCGGCCTGTCTTGCCAGACTTGCCCTGATGTCGTCAGGATGCTTCTGAAAGCTGTGACCATCCCAGGTTTGTTTAGTCTTTGGTCACATTAAACTCAGCGTAGCGCACACAGTCAGCATCAATAGATCTCGATTGAACAACATTCCAGCGCAGAGGGTTCCAGACCCGGAATCGGATGCTGTGCTTGCTGGCCACAAGAAATCTTTACAAAGAGCTTGGATTGCAACAGTCACTCTCCGCATGAGATTATCATTTATTCATCCTCTGAGGTGGCACCTTTGAGCAGGGGAGGGAATTTAACCTGTCCCCCCCCCATTCCCTCCTGGTTGTGGCTGGAATCGATCAGCTTTGTAGGGCTTGTTCCTTTTAAAGATGTTGAATAAACACCCAAACTCCTGTAAATCATCTAAGGCCAACAGAGAAGCTCAGCGTGGGGGAGGAAAAGGGTCATGAAATTTCCCTTCTTGATGTTGCTGGTGCCATTCTTTTATCTATCTTCAAAACATTTTGCCTTGTGTGGAGAAGTAGCCAGGCCCAGATTTCAGTGCAGCTCTGCTGTGAGTGTGTAAAATCTGTTCCACGTGAAGGATGAGTATTTGTGGGGACTTGGGCAGGGGTGAATAAAGGTGTGACTGGCCTGGAACATGGGGGGCGTTGTAAAAAAATGCAGTATCTGAAATGGAGCCCCCAGGGTCTGTGTGTGGTAGAAGGCTGGAGCCTCGCCAGATGGGAAAGGACCAAAGCGATGGGGGAAGACATTTAATTCCCAAGCCTGCGAATTACAGCTGGAGAGCTCGGGAAAGCAGCATGTCTTTTTTATTACGGCCTGGGAGGCGGGACTTGGAGAGAATGTGAAGGAATGCAAGCAAAGGGTGTCACCGTTCAGGGCAACTGCACCTGTATTTCCCCACGTGGGCAGCACGCCGCTCCTCCAGGCTCCTGGCACAGCTCCTCAGCCTGTTTAGAGCACCAGGACAAGGGAGCAGGGACATGCGGAGCGAGGGGGGGAGGGACATCAGCAAACTGGCAATGAGTTGCTGGCTTGTTGCCGACGTAGGCAAAAGGCCCATCTGTTGGGCCAGGGATCAGTTCAGATCAAGTCCTGTGCCCACAGCTGGGCACCCGGCAATGGTCCCAGGATTCAATGCAGAGCTATTCATTGAAAAGCAGGGGTCCCAGACAAATAGGAAGGACTATGCAACGCCTCTCCTTAGTTAGCCTCAATTTCCCAGCATAAACCCTCAGTAGCTATGCTGGCCCCACACAGCATCCTGATCGGTAAGCAAAGCAGGACAGCTCCCGCGTCTCGGTGACGACTGTCTCTTCCTTCTTCAGCTTCCCTCAGGTCCTTGGTCTATTTCTGAGTCCCTCGTAGTGGGGTCTTGGCTACCCCGAGGCCCTTTGGTCTCACGTCCCTCTTCTGACCAGCAGTCTCACCGGCCCTCTTGGATATGTGAGATCTAGAGGGAAAGCTAGATCCCATGCGATCGTCCCTGTACTTATAACCTCTTCTCAGAGAAGTCACGTCCTCAGAATGTGCTTTGCCAGCGAATTATCCGACGTCTCCAATTAAGTCATACTTTGGGAAGGGGCTGCAGGGATTGGCTGATCTGCACTTTCCATAAACTACTCCCCTCCAGGAACCTGATGTCAGGTCATTCTGTAGGGTCAATTGAGCCAGGTCAGCTCGCCCCAGCTTCACCAGTGCACGCCTCCACATGTACACGCCAGGCAAACTGGCCATTGGCTGCTGGTGAGAGCAGCACAGCTGCTTGCACAGTGGTGCACAAACATTCGTGACGCACGTTGATGCCAAGTGCAAATTTGGCTGTTCCGGTGATTTTCCACAGTCTAGTGCTACGAATCCTCTAGCACTCAGCTCACCAGACTTGTCTGGTGTGGTTCAGCACCGTCCCAGCACCAGCAGTCCAGCCCTTGCTCCCCACGGATCCCATTTTAAAGGGAGCCCAAGATCAGACGCTTCCTTGACGCAACCGCAGTAAATTGTCCGTGTGGTTCAAGTAGCACCTTCCAGCATCTGTGCGCTCGGCTGACGTTTGGTCATCTTAGCAGAGCTCAACCCAGCCCAGAGAGGGAAGGAGGATGAGCCTTGTGGATCCAGTGAGGTTCAAAGACAGGTCCGGGGGGTGCTGCAGTCACATTTGGACTGGAAACGCGGAAGCTGTTAAATGTGCTGAGCGCGTGTTTGTTTTTATTTAACTTCTAGTTATTTAATTCTGTGCTTTTGTCTCTGGCGCTTCTGGGAATTAACTCCAGTGGCATCTGCAGCCTGCCTCAGCAATTCTGAAGTTGCTGCACAAAGACGCATGCTGTGATTTTGTTAGCTTCTTTTCCATATTAATTAGAACAGGCTCTTGTAAAATTATCTGGTGCTTTATCACGGAGAGGCAGTCTAATCTTCGTTGCTGAAGTGACTGGAGTCTTTTCGTTAGAAAGAGAAATGTCACCAGCCATCTAAATTCCTAGGAAAAGCCCTGTAGGGCTAACTGGTGTGTGAGTTGGTGTGAAAAGGGGATGGTTTGTACCAAATCTGGGCTACATTAGACGAGTCATTGTGGACACAGGAGTGTAAAAAACTCCAACTGCTTTTTGCCAATTGGAAAATCCCTATCTGTATTTTGTCTCTTAGCCGGACATCACGTCAGGTTTGCCTGTTGCATTTTGGTCACTGCCTGGCCGCTTTGGCTGTGTTTTGAAGTTACTTGTTTCCGAAATATGAATGCTGGATTCCCCTCTGTGAGCACCCGCCCGCCTTGTCAGGGGTGCAGAATGCGCTTCTTTCCTGGGGGAGCCTGTCAGGTAGTTAGTGCCTGAGGGGCCCAAGCAGCTCATGCTCTCCCCGATAGGCAGGAGCACAAAGGGACAGAAGGGAATTCCTTGTGCCCCCCGCTTGTGTCCATGGACAGGGCTGGGCACATTCAAGCCTTAATAAAACCCTGGAAACAGCAAAATGGGGGAAAGTAACTGCTCAGGTTCTCCACCCCCGTCCCATGCCATGCGGGTGCAGTCACACCATCGCTAACTCACTCCTCCCGGTCAGTAGGCATGGTGCCCGGTGGTGTGGGCCTAGTGTGCACGATCTAGAGGGCATCCCCATGGCAGTGAAGCTGGGGGTGGGGACCTCTGTATTTCAAACTGGGGAGCTTTTGCTTTGTGCGTGTTGCAGGTTCCCTGTTCAGTGAGTTGTTTTCCAGCTGCCCTGGAGTTTGTGTCTGTTAGGCCTGGCTGGCAGACTCCATTCCTGGTGCTCTGCTGTGCTGATTAGAAAGGCAGCCTTGAAATACCTGCTTTTCCTCCTCTTGCTTCTGTTTGCCAGGCATTCTTCCTTTCCCTCCACACCTGCATGTTTCCTTGCTGTGTGGCCTCATAAATCGTGAAAGCAGCAGCTCTGTGACCTCAGGTCCCAGTGTGGGGAGGACATGGCAGCGCGAGGAAGGAGGGATTATTCCCTGATTTAGTGCTTGGATGGATGTTTGCAAATGGTGAAGGATCCTCTGGGGATGATAGTCACTGCTTAGCAAAACGCTCAGAGTCCACTGGACAGAACTGCCCTGGATTCCTCTGTTACAAGTACGTTTTCAGAGCAGTTCTGCTGGTTTCCCTGTGCGAGGTGAGCACTTTCCCTTGGATAGAGAGCGGAGGGGATGCAAGTGCCTATGGCCCCATTGCATTCCTAGCTCTCGCTACCCTGGTGAGAGGGGGGCAGAGTGGACAGTCAGGGCACGTTGGGAAACTAACATAAGGCAAAATATGGATTGTTCTGTGTGAAGAACAAAACAGTTTCTATAGAAGAAGCCAGTTACTTCCCTCCTTCGAATGGCGTCAGCCTAGATACACCGACTTCAGCCACTTCACCCAGCAGCCGGGCAGCTCACAACGGAGGAGGCAGCTCTCAGCAAAGAGCCGGATGATGAGGAAGCCAACAGGTGTTCAAGATAACCTTGCATCACTGTGCATAGGGGTGGGACATGGGAGGAATTCTAGGGTGAGCCAGTTCCCACCCATGCTCCTAGTTGTGAAATGTGCTCCCCAGCCGTGTTACACAGCTGCTGGTGCCTGTAGCAGTGAGGTCTGTTGGGTACCAGCTGCCTGTGAATCGAGGCGCTAGCAGCTTTCCCCAGCAGGAAAGTTTTTGTTAGCCAGAATCAGGCAGAATTCTGCAGAGAGCAATTGCCATTCAGAGCAGCAGCTGAAGGTTAGAATTTGGGATGCTACCAGCGTAAAGAGAGCCAACCTCTCATTAGCATTGTGTGCGCACCCCGGGGTACACGCCGGGCTGAAATGCCAGTGCTCCCCTGGGATCTTCATAAAGCAGCAGCTGAGAGAGGTAGGCCGAGGGCTGGCTCTGACAGTAAGTTATCCTCTCCATTCCGTTGGCCCAGCTCCAGGGGCCTTGTGCGGGCGTGACCAAGAGGAGAGGGCAGCCCCGAGAGTTAATGAGACTCACAAGTGGGAGGCATTCAGCAGCGATAGTTTTCCTTGTAGAGGACTGCATCTGCATTGCTCCTGCCTCCGGCACACCGAGCCTTTCACCCCTCAGAGGCGAGAGCCTGGATTTGTCCCGTCTTCCTCTGCTTTATCCTGGAGAAAGAGCCAGGAAGGCTAAAAAAGCTGAACGTTCGGTCTGGGTTTTTACCTCGGCAAACTGACCATTATCAAGTCTTGTCTGTTCTGCCCCATGCTGAGGGACTGTCTCCTTTGAGGACCAAAGATCTAGAATGGGACCTTTCTCAGCCCTGACTTGACACTGGAGATGTCTTTATCGACTGTGTAATTCAACAGCTGTTAAACAGAACAAAGTCCCGCTAAAACTTCCTTCCCCTCTCCATTGCTCAGTTTCACTTTCTGGGTGTTTGCAATGGTCTCACCCTACCGCTTCGCCAGCCTTCCAGGAAGACCAGGGCAGACGGCCTAAGTGGCTAATGTACAGAACCAGAGAGAGAGAATGTAAAGAAAAAGAGGCATCGAGACGCTTCCAAGCCTCCCAGAGCCTGCCGAAAGAGGCGGAAAAGGATCCCCCTCGAGTGTTTCCCTTTGGCTGGGCACACTTAAGGTGACGAGGGTGGCTCTGCCGTGCTTTCCTTGAGCACAGTCTGTGCAGACAGGACGCACCAGTGAAGAACATAGGGGCGCAACCTTCTGCTATGCAGGGTGTGACGAACTGGGGCTGTATCTCTACACCCTGCGGATTGCGATGGATCGTGTGAAGTTGTGTTATGCAAATTTGCTGTGTCATGAGAGCCTGTATGTCTGGACCCTCCAGCTGATGAGTCCTGTAGCAGGCATACACCAGAAAGAGAGACCAGAAGGTGCTTGGGACCTAAGGACCCTATTCAGGTGCGAACATCTGGGACCCTCGATGAGCCGCATCCTTAGAAAACCGTTTAGCCGGTTCCTCTGGAGGGTGAGGGACGATAGGAGCAGTGGAGACTTTCCAGGCATAGAACAAAAGCAGCCAAGTGACCAGTGGGATTTAAATAAAGAAACGCAGGAACAGGGGCCAGACAGGAGGGGGGAAGCGTGGGGTAGGAGAGGCTCCAGTAGGGAATGCATACCCTCATGGGGTGGTGGGGTCTGCCCACTTGCTGAGCCCACATGGCTCCAGGGACTCTGGACAACCCAAGGGACTTGGACCCCAGCCCAGAGAACTGCCTGGAATGGTGAAGGAAAGGAGGCAGGGACGTGCGCTGGGTGTTTGTTGTTTTCCGTGATCTGTGCTCTTCTATGCTTTACGCCATGGAGTGTGAAGGAGCAGAAAGGTGTTGGACTGTGCAAAGTGTGCACGGGTTGCCTGCTTCACCGCTCTGCCTGCCCTGAGAGCGCTCTCTGGGGGAGGGCTGTGTTCGAGCAAGTGGGATGTCTCAGGGGTCAGCGCTGGTCCTGGAGGCCTACGGCAGCTGGGCTGAGGGGCCCCACTTCCAAGAAGGGGGAACAGATGGAGAGTCCGTGCCCAGGAAGCTGCTGAGACTCCAGAAGCTGAACATGCCCTTGGGGATCTGGAGCGAAGCGGGTTGGATTCTGCTCTCAGCAGTCCTGACGGGCGCGTGCTAGGATCTGTGACGCAGGGGAGGTGCGTTTTAACGGCACCTAAAGAAGCTGTGTAGAAAGGTTTCCCTCTTGCCTTTCAGATCTTCCTCTTTGATACCTTTAATACCTGTCCTTCCTTTCAACCCTTCCCCGTGCGCTTTCTATCAGCCGCCTCTTAGAGCGGCTGAAAGCAGCTCAGGGCTGGCAAGCAATAATCTTGCTAACAATTCCCTTGCATTGTGAGTTCTGAAGTGAAGCAACCTGTAAATGGGTTTCTCTCTGCGACAGCTCACGGAATGTTTTCTTGCCTCAGCAGCGAGAGAGGGAAATGAGCAGGAGATGGAGAAGTTTATTTTCCATTGTGCCCCTCTTTGGAAGTTTGAGCTGATAATTAAAAGGAGATAGGAGGGGAAAGCCGGAAACCTGACGCTCACTGCAGTGCGACGGTGTGATCATGCCTGGGTCATACAGTAGGGACCATGGGCGTTATCTGCCAGGTCTCAACATCCTTTCCCATGCTCCCATTTGAGCATCAAGCTAAGTCCTTTGCCTGTTTTTCACATGGCATGTAAGAGGATTGCCCGAGTCGTGTCTGGACAGTGCTTATCTGCCCAGCTGCGGAGGCTAGGGTTACTACCTGACTGCTCAAGGAGGCCACTGGGTTGAATGTGATGAAGGGAACTCAGCTCAAAGCTAGCCGGGGAGATGCCTGCTTCCCCATCCATGGGTGTGCAAAATGCATGTGCCTGGCCCCTCTGCGTGTGCACGCACAGGCATGTGCTCACCCCCAGCCGGGACACACAGCAGAATCAAAGAGGAGCTCAGGGAAACTACTTCAAAGACAGAAAGTGGAAAGGCAGCACACGTGTGAAATGCCCAGCCCCTGAGCATGCATCTGCGCTGAGCTGCTCGACTGTCAGATGGAGTTTGTGTCCGTCCGCTATCAGTCTCCAGCGGTTTGAGCTCCTGGGATTGGCCGACGGATGGCTCTCTGCTCCGTGGAAGCTGCTGCAGTACCAGGCTCGTTTACTGCTTGGAGAAAGGTGTGTCATGCGGTTACTTTGCGTCCCCGGGGCCGAGGTGCATCCCAAAGTAAATGATTCTCTTCCTAGGCCTGCTCCGTTCACCGGGGCTCTTGGCTCTGAAATGGCTCCGCACGTGAGCATGAAAGGATCCGGCTGCGTTTGTCGATGGTGCTTGTTACTGGGCGATTCTCGCCCCAGCCAGCAAACCTGATGCCCAGAGGTAGGCGACGAGGCCATTTGAAGTGGGAGCTGCCTGGCCTGGTGGTGGCTGGACGCTGACACACTGTTCTCACGTGACCAACGTTTATCCAGCCCCTTTCCGCCAGGCGGGGGGGGTGATAACGGGTGGTGGGTGCCCTGCATCTGCAAGTCAGTCCGTGGCACCAGGGAGCTGCAGCCTGGCCAGCTTGCCCACAGTCTTCACGCTGGCAGTGCTGTCGCTGAAGGTCTGTGGCTCTTCGAAGGAGCGAGGGTTTTGGTTTGGCCCAATGATGTTAGGCCTCATCTCCCTGGCCACTGGATTTGTAGGTTTGATCCCTTCTCCCAACCTCTCCTGTGTCTTCTCTTGCTAGGCTGGCAGCTCTTTAGGGCAGGATCTCTCTCTACCTGTCTGTCTGCACAGCTCCCAGCAGGTTGTAGCACAAATCGTGTAAATAGCGAAGCTCTGACCCGGCTCTGCAGGGAGATCAGACAAGCAGCAGCCGGCGAAGGGCTCCCCCGTTTCTCAGGGAGAATTGGTTTTGTGCATCCATTTTGCCCAGTAGCACAAAGGCTGCGTCTCCTGCTAGGCGAGCGTCTGTGCAGTGGGAGGATCGCTACTTAACTACCTCACAAGGACTCTGCGGGATCAGTTAATGCCCGTGCAGCCCTTTGCAGAGAGAAAGCACTGGAGAAGTAAGTGGTGGTTTTCCTCGCCTGGACAAATGAATCGTGCAGAAGTCGAGAGGGGGGTGTAATAAGCCTGTGCGAGTTTTACGTTGTGTATCAGGCAGAGAGAAGGGAGAGTTGAAATGTAAACTGGTGTAAGCTTCTTGGGGGTGCAGGTAGCGTCGTCTTGTTCTGTGTTTGTACAGCACCTAGCGCGCTGGGGTCCTGGGGCTCCTAGGTGTTATGGTGATACAAATAGTAACTACTACTAATGGGGTGGCCAAGCGGCAGTAAAGGCGGTGTGATAAAATGTAGCTCTCGCGTGTAAAGGTCAGCATGTTATCCCCCACAACTCCTGTCCCAGCACCACCCGCACAGTGGTCTCGCTCTTATCCAGCGCCTACCAGACGTGTGTCTCCACCACAAGAGAATCACACACCGCGACCTAGCGGAAGCCTGACTAGCAGCACGTGCTGGAGTTGAAGGCAGATTGAGACTGGTGCTGGGAGGGTCCTTGGGACGAGCTGAGAGTCAGGACCGAGGTGCATTGGCAGAGCTGGGTGTGCGGGAGCCTTGAACCGGAATAGCAGGAGCTGGGGGTCAAAGCAGCGAGAGGCAAGTTTGCACAGTGCCTCTAGTTTTGTCTGGTTTATCCAAGGGGACCAGCCCCTGACATTCACGAGCTCGTGGTCATCGTGAGCAGTAGCTCCGACAGCTGGCCTGCCTGCTGCTGCGTGCAGGTTTGTACACTGACCCGCTAAAAGGAATTTCACTGGCTTGTGTTTTTTCCCAAGGGGTGAAATCCCGACTCTTAGGTCTGCTTCTTAACCTTGGGTCAGGCATTTCCGTGTCTGTCCCCTTGCTGTCTGCGCATGTGCTGGTGCTTGGCCATTGACACCGGGAAGTGCGTGTGTTGCTAACGGCACAGCCAGAGCTGCAGTTTTCTGCCAGCCTCTTCCACTCCGGCCTGGCGCCCCGAGCGCTGACCCCTCCTCTGTGTTCTGTTGCCATCTGCAGGTTTTGGAAGTTGTCCGCTCGAACTACGACACGCTGACCCTGAAGCTGCAGGACGGGCTGGACCAGTACGAACGCTACTCGGAGCAGCACAAGGAGGCTGCCTTCTTCAAAGAACTGGTGAGCTGCCTTCATGCTCCAACGGCAGAGTGCGTAGCCGCGTCCAGCGCCCGCTCCCACAGCCTCGTGCCTGGCTCAGCGCACGCCCACAGCGGCGCCAGAGCATTCCTGGTCCCCGGGTGCAGATTGGAGGAGAGTTTGGTTTAGGCCCGTCTTTCCTGGGAGATGGGGCAGCGGTGGGCTATAAACAGAGCGATTGCAGGTCCCCACTGATGCAAAACCCCTTGAACGCCCAGTGCTGCGGATGGTTTGGGCAGAGCCCCTTCCTGCCGCAGGCCAGTCGATCTGTCTCTCGCTCTCACCTCGGAGAGCTAGTGCAGTGTGTAATGGTGAATTTGCACGAAACCCATGGTAGGTTTCCCTGTAGCAGACCAAGCAATTTGTACGTTTCCTGCTGTCATTTTCAGAAGCATGAGAATGAGTGGGATGCACAACCCTGGCCAGACACCTTCGTTTTCATCTGCCCTTCATCCTCCCTTGCAAAGCAGGGACTTAAACCCAAAAGGAAAGGAGAGAAATGGGGGGACATTTACAGTAACAAAAGCAGGACCCAGACAGGATTGGGTTGGTTGGCCAGGGTCGCCGGCCAGCCAGCTATTTGGGCCAGCTCTGCAGTGGCTGGCTCTGTAGTGTTCAACTAACCTAACTGGATCGCCTGTGAGCCTGCCAGTTATCTCCCTGCGCCATGCTGGATTGGGTTGATTATCCCTGGCAGGTGTCTGTTATCCTGTTTGACTCCAGAGATGGGGAGTCCTCAAACTCCCATCGGGAGCTCGCTTCACCGCTGAGCTGGTTGAGAGCTAATTTCTCCTGCTAGTTCTGTCCTTGCTGACTAATGAGAAATGCTTCCTGCCCACTGGCCTGTCTGAACTGAGAACAGCTCTGCCTCTCTCCGTGGATCTCTCTCGCGTCCCTCAGGGACTTGTTTACTAACCTTTTCTCATTTTTGCTGCTCTCCTCTGAACTCCTGCCTCTCCCTGTCTGTGTGATGGATGGCCTAAACTTGAACATAGTGCAAAGAAATCAGTGTAATGGCCTCCTGTGTGATACATGCAGCCCTCATTAGTACAACCAGGTGCTGGGACATCATCACAGTAGCAACTCCTGCTGCTACCGAACGGCTCCTCCCCATTCTCCGCGTTCCTAGGATTGATTACTTCCAGCTTGGACCATTTACACTTGCCCTCATTGAACCTCAGACTGGTTTTGCAATTGGTTAAGATCGTTTTCTCTTCAATAACCTGCCCTCCAAAATATTTGCAGCCCCTCCCAGTTTCATCTCATCTAAGAATCTGATTAGCATACTCCAGTCCCTCCTTCAGCTCCATCATGAAAATTACCAGAGCAGGTACCTATGGGAGTGTCCTTCTGCCAGCCATGAAAGCATTAATCATTCCTGTCTAAATGCAGCGATTTACCCAGTTGTGTATCTGTTTAATCCACATTTCTCTAGTTTCCCTGAGAATATCACGTGGGAAGGACCGTATTAAATGTTCCTGACTTAACTGCTATAGAAAATCTGCTGTATTTCCACTAAGCTTGTTCTCCCAACACAGAAAGAAACCGAGGTGATTAGATATGATTTGTCTTTGACAAACCCACTTAGCCTTCTATTCATCACCACCACATTATTTTTCCTCTCCTACGTAGCAATTGATTGCTTTACTAATTGTTATAACAGTGTACCATGAGCTGAGGTTAAATGAACTCGTTTGCATGGCCCCGGCTCTCCCATCCTCCTTCGTAAAAACAGGTGCTTTGTCTGCTCTTTTCCAAGCCCGGATCTTCACTGGGCCCTTCGCAGCTGCACCTGTGCCGGAAGATGTCTGGCCCGTAACTCCACTGGCGGTGGCAATGGTGGAAGTTGGCAGGATAGCTGAGACTTTGGGGGTTTTACCCCCATGTCAACATGACACAGTGGCAGAAAGAGCCAAGTCCTGCCCATGCTGCAGCCTCCGCCGTTGCTATCTCTGGTGGAGCTGCTCCGCTGGTCCCAGTGGAGACAGCACCATGAACTCCCAGTGTAATTTCAGATGGTTCCCATAGCCGTATGGGCGGTACCAGACCCGCCTGAGCGAAGTCTGTTTGTTCGTGAAGCTAGGGACCTGGCTTTGATCCCAAAGCAACACAGTAGGGGAACAGAGCAACTACTGGTGTCACAGAATGAAAGCAGGGAAGCTGGTGGTGACCTGTCTCTTACCCTGTGCCCCTGCGATAAGCATCCTGCATCAGGAACCTTTTCCAGTGGAGAATGATGGCCAGCAGCCATTTTATTCTTCAGCCTTCTCTTCATCTCTCCTTTGCTCCCTCCCTGGGAAGTGGCGAGCATGTTCTCTTGGCGCCTCTGTGCAGCTTAAAAAGATTTGTTCTTGCTCCTTCCCCGTGCTTGGCTAATGCACAGCCGTGCTTCTCTGCCTTGGCCTCTCCGCTCTCCTCTTTCGTGACTCTCAGGGAAAAGCTCCTGGCTTCTACCACTTCCTCTTCAAAGGAGCCCTCACGGCCCCGCGCCCTGGTTTTGTTTGGGGCCTCAGGGGATGTAGACTGAGCCTCTCGCACCTTAACTGAAGCGGAGGGTGTGTTGAGACTTCAGCAAAAGGTTCCTTTCTCAAAAACCCTAATTAGTTGTCGACTGTTAAATAGCTGTTGACAAAACCCAGTGTTTTAGACAGTCTGTCTCAGGGCTTGTCGCCAGAGGAAAATTGCATGAATAATTAAACCAGTGTAAGCTCCTGCGCGCAAACGCCTATTCTGGGTTAAAAGCTGCATGTTTTGATGTAGCCTGTCGACTGGGGACAGGTTTTAATTTAACCAGAAAAAGCAGCTCTTAACTCGACATAGGAGCGTCCACACGGGGTGGACCCGGTTTTACCGTA
This sequence comes from Emydura macquarii macquarii, assembly GCF_026122565.2. NCBI lineage: Eukaryota > Metazoa > Chordata > Testudines > Chelidae > Emydura > Emydura macquarii. The sequence continues at coordinate 11,046,811 of NW_027133829.1, read as the reverse complement.
TTGGTTTGAAAGCCGATTCAGTGCAACTTTCCCATGCAGATAAGGCCTGAAAACCCCTTCTCCTTGTCCTTGGTGTGCACCCTCGGGGCTCCAAGGTCTGTTTTAAAGGATTTCTTTCCCAGGAAAAGCTCAGGTCCTGTTCAACTGCAGACGCTGCGGGGCCGGGAGAGCTAGTGCAAGGATGTGAGAGCTCGCAGAATTCTGCTGCTGCAGAGGGAATGAGAGACAGGGACGTGCCCCCTCCCACCAGCTGCTGCTAACCCCTGGGCCCCCGCAGGCGTTCCCGAGTGAAGGACTCTGAGTTGGGGTGGCAGATTCAGGCCCACTCTGACGGTGCCATTCACACTCCCCAGGGGAGCTGGCTCCACGTGTTCCTGGCTAGACAAGTGCGCTCCTTGTTCGGGGCCTGATCCTCGAGGGGGCAGCAGGATCGGGCCCTGTGGTTCCAGCTGCTGATCCATCATTCCTGGGTCACTGGATGCAGAGCTAGTGTCACGTCATGGGAAACCCGGTGCCCGTTCTAATCCGTGCTCGGTGGAGCACGCTTTCCCTGCCCACTCCGTGCTGCACAAGTAGAGTGCGTGCTCGACACTTCAGCCACTGGTATTGGCCTTCTTAAAGTCCTCGATCCCAAAGCAGCACAGGTGAATAGAGCAGCTACTGGTGTAGAAGAATCCAAGCAGGGAAACTGGATGGTCAGCGCCCCACGGGGCAGAGTTAGGGGGCCCCAGCTGTGCCCCGTCACTCTCGGGCCGGATTGGGTTTATTGTAAGCACCACCTAAACTCTGAGTTTTCTGGGCTTCTGAAATGTGTCTATTGTTGAACTCGTACGTGTTGGAAAGGAACATACGCTGAGCGCTGGCCTGGGTCTGCACCGGCAGGGGCTGGGTCACTCCTTTCCCAGCCCTTCATGTTGGGTTTGTTTTCCACACTCCCTGAGACGTAGTTTGCCCTTTGGAAGTGTCCAGCTTTCCCGAACTCTTTCCCCTCTTCCATTGGCACTGGCAGACTGGAAGGCACGGCAACGTCAATGCACGTCCCGAATATGCAGCACCTACCTCCTGATTGCATTTTACTCCAGTCCATCCATGCTTTTCATAGCACAAAGTGCTAACCGGCTCAGCGGCAACCTTATTATCCCCAGCCCAGAGCATCTCTGGGAACCATAATCCTGTTGTTTGCAGGAGCTTGCGTCAATGTTGCTTTTGGTCGCCATGATCCATGGTCACTGAGACAGATGTTTGGTTTGCATGGAGTCAGGTACGGCCGAGCCTGGACTCGTTTGGAGGCCCGTGTTTTCAGCGTGTGTGTGGCAGGGGCTGGGTGTGCACGGAGGGGGAAGGGAGATTATTTCCGACAGCAGGAAGATCTGGCTTGTGTTTTCAGACTGCCGATGGCAGGTGTCGTCTGTGTGAGGATGCAGGAAGGAGGTTGTCTGGGGGCTTGTCTACATTTAAAATGCTGCAGCGGTCCTCGGACGTTACTGCGACGGGAGGGTTCTCCCATCACTGTACTAAATCCACCTCCCTGAGCGACGGTAGCTGGCCGGAAGGAATCTTCTGTTGACCTAGCGCCGTCTACACAGGGACCGAGGTCGTTTTAACTGCGCCGCTCAGGGGTGTGGGTTTTTTCATGCCCTGACCAACATAATTAAACCGGCCTAATTGTCTAGTGTAGACCAGGCCTTGACATAGCTGATGGGAGGGAGGGAGGATGCTTCTTCAGCTCTGCCCCAAACCTGAGGCACGCTGTCTCCTGTAATTCTCTCCTCCCCGCTGGGGTCTGACTGCGGACGCTCGCCCTGTTCGTGTGAAGAGCTGATCCGCTTGTGTTCCTTGCTCGGGTCAGTTGTTCCTATCTGTCAGACTCTGCTGCAGCCACTTCCACCGTTTAGCTGTACCTGCTGTGCAAACTGGAGCCCGGGGGGGTGGCAGCAGCTGTCCCGGTCACCGAGAGGCCAGGGGCATTTGGATGAAACGTCCCTTTTCTCTCCGCCAGGTTCGGTCCATCAGCATCAACGTGCGGAGGAACCTCACCTTCAGCACGCTGAGCCAGGAGGTGCTGCTGAAAGAGTTCTCCACCATCTCCTGAGACAGAGCCGCTCGGCTGCTGCGCGGGGCTGCCGGGAGAACGGCCCGGCTTGGTGCAGACGCTGCAGAGCTGTGGCCGACCGCCCCTCAGCCGCGGACTGGACTGGACTGGACTGCGCTGCGCTTCCTGGGGGCACCTTGCTGCTGAGCCTTTGATTCCCAATTGGTGCATTCCTACAGGACTCTGTGATCCAGGAGAGAGACAGACCCCCACACACACGCTCACGGACACGGGGCAGGTTTAACTGACGCAGCATGTTAGCCGTGACACTGATGCACTGGGAGAGCAATAGCATGCTGGTGACAGGGTAGCCGCTGGATGCCGGGGGGGTAGGCAGCTGGTGGGCTGCGGTTCCTGGGAAGGACAGCTGAGAGCGTCCCTCGCTTGGTGCACTAGGGAGGCACGTTAGCAGTGCACAGAACTGAGCTGGGTTTTCTCCCTCCCCTGAGCAGGGGCAGTCCAGAGGTGCCCAGGAGCAGCTGGGGAGAGATCACTCACCTTTCTCCGCAGGGAAAATAGATCCCCCCCCCCCCTTTTTCCCGAGGCTGGCCAAGCCGCCTGCCCAGATCCTCCCACGCTGCAGGGACCGAGCAAGGGAGGCGGCACTGAGCAGCTGTCAGGTGCTGGGAGTTGCTTGGGTGTTTAGGAGGGACCCCCAGGGCCCAGCTCAGAAATGGGGCTCCCTCTCCCAGCTCCCTGCCCAGCTGCCTTTGCTGTTCTGAGGCTTCATCACAGCCAGGCTCTGAAATCAACAGTGCAGGGGGAGGTGTCCCACCAGGGCAGCTCTGGGCTGATCCGCTGCTTCCTCCAGCCTGCCCGTGATGTGAGGCACCAAAGCGGAGCGTCCCACGCCTGCTGCAGGAGGCTGGTCCCGCCATTGCTGACGTCTGCCCCTGCGCTCGGGAATTACACAGCTGGAAAACAGCCCTTGCCTGACACTGCTCCTGCCGCCAGCCCAGGGCGTTAGTTTGTCTGGTCGTTTTCACTCTGCTCTGGTCTCAGCACTGTGCACGGAAAATCAGGAGCTGTTCCCAGGGCTTCTGGGGAGAGGGAAAAGGACCATCTCCCTTTCTCTCCCTCTTCATTGCCCCTCAAAGGCTGGGCGGTGCGACCCCTCCCCGTCCCCAGAGAGCTGCTGAGCCTGCGCTCACATTCGGAGCGGCTCCCCAGTGGCTGTGTGCCGCCCCCCCCCGCCAGCTCTGGAGCTCGGACTCCTACCTGGGTGGCTGTAGCAGCTAGAAGCTCCTGCGGCACCAGGGTAATGCGAAGTGGGAGGGGTTATTTCGTAGGATGGTCTCAGCTCCAGCCTTTGCAAAGCAGTGGCTCTGTCAGCCTGCTGGGAACTGGCTAGAGAGCTCTGCTGGGGGGGTTGGGGCAGCGTTAAATGCAGAGAGCTCTCCTGGGGGGGTTGGGGCAGCGTTAAATGCAGAGCGCTCTCCTGGGGGGGTTGGGGCAGCGTTAAATGCAGAGCGCTCTCCTGGGGGGGTTGGGGCAGCGTTAAATGCAGAGCGCTCTCCTGGGGGGGTTGGGGCAGCGTTAAATGCAGAGCGCTCTCCTGGGGGGGTTGGGGCAGCGTTAAATGCAGAGCGCTCTCCTGGGGGGGTTGGGGCAGCGTTAAATGCAGAGCGCTCTCCTGGGGGGGTTGGGGCAGCGTTAAATGCAGAGCGCTCTCCTGGGGGGTTGGGGCAGCGTTAAATGCAGAGCGCTCTCCTGGGGGGGTTGGGGCAGCGTTAAATGCAGAGCGCTCTCCTGGGGGGGTTGGGGCAGCGTTAAATGCAGAGCGCTCTCCTGGGGGGGTTGGGGCAGCGTTAAATGCAGAGCGCTCTCCTGGGGGGGTTGGGGCAGCGTTAAATGCAGAGCGCTCTCCTGGGGGGGTTGGGGCAGCGTTAAATGCAGGCCGGCTGGTTTAGGGGCTCGAGCACGCAGCCGTTTCCGAACCCGCGGCTGCTCATTAAGGACTGAGCCAGACTGCCCTCAATAAACCGTGCCGTGGGAATGGGCGTCCGTCATGCGTGCGCCATCAGCGTTTCAGGCTCTCTCCGCTCGGCAGGATCTGGGTTTGTGTGCGTGAGAGAAGCCAGCGCCGGCATTTGCAGCCCGAATCGGATAAAAAGCGCCTACCTCGGTGTCTCATGCTAGGTCAGAGGAGTTTGTGTTGAGGCCATGACAGGCCTGTGCTCACACTCAGCCGCTCCTGCAGGGGATTACCACCACACTAGTTAATGAGCCATCTCCACCCCCACGAGCAAGGAAACTGTCACTGCTAAACTGCACCCGTAACCCCTGCCAGGCGCCCAGGGCCTGCACAACACATGGCCGGGGGGATGAGCTGCTGTTGGGCGGCAGAAGACCGTTCGCCTTGACTGAATTCCCTGGCTTTTCTCAGCTGAAGCCAGGCGTTTTGTTTGCGCGTGGCTGAGCGTCCGTGTCCGCGGGCTGGCTGAGTACAGAGCGGCAGCGGGCGAGCAGCGTTCAGGGGAAGCCAGGCTAGCGCGGCGCCATCTGAGTTCTTCAGCAATACATACGCTGAAGGAGCCGGAAGGCAGCAGCAGCAGGCACTGCCCCTGTTCCAAGTGCCGGGAGAACGCTTGCCTGGTCCTGTCCTGTCTTCTCGGGCTGCCGTTTGCTGAAGGCGGCGTGAGCAGCACCCCCCTGCCAGAGGGGGCTGGGTAGGACGGAGGCACTTGGGGCCCCCTGGCTGATTCAGTTCAGCCTGCGCCTAGAAAGGTGGGGGCAGGAGAAGCCAGGCTGCCTCCGCTCCAGAGAGCAAGCAGACTGACCGAGATCCCCTCTCCTGCAGCACCACCTTCCCCGGGCGGCCTGACAGTAGCAGGCCCCATGGGGGAGTCAGGCCCAAGCTCAGCTGCTTCTCTGAGGATGTGCTGAGCGAACCTGGGGGTGGCAAGTGTCGTGTGCAGCGTCGCTGACCCCAGCAGGGGGGGGGGGGTTCTGCGTACTAGAGAGAGCGAAACAAACGGGAGAGTTCGTCTTCGGGGGGCAGGCGTTTGCTTGGGGCTTGCTCGGACGGAGCCCTTGGGGACGCTGGGCAGTCAGTAGTGGGGGTAGAGCGAAGGGGTTTTGCTGGCACATGCAGATCCCCATGTGCGTGTGTACGCGTCTGCGTGCTCTAAGGGGCTTTCCTGTGTGCGCCCTACGCTGCTCTCTGCGTGCACAAGAGACGCTCCGGCCGCCTCACTCACTCTGAGGGCAGGTTTCTCCCTCGCCCGAGGGTCTGTCTGCTCTGCTCTGCAGTGTTAGCTCAGGCTCTTGCTCTGTTATTGCCCCCAATCCGCTCCTGTCCCTCCCCCACACACCCCCCCCCCTCGCCCTCTGCCCCACGTCTGGGGCTTCCACGCAGGCTAGCTGGCCCTGCTGGGGTGGGGTCAGAGCCCAGCTGCTGTATTCCCTGGGGTAACCTGTCCACAGGCTAAACCGCTCACATGCAGCTAGTCCTCCAAGCCTCCCCGCTCTCTCTCCCGCCATACCTGGGACAGACAGGTTCTCCCGCAATTCACTGGGAAAGGCTCATGGAGCCGCTCAGCTCCCTGCAGCACCAGGACCCCTGGGCTGTGCCCCCGGGAGCCCCAGTGACCTGCGTGGGACCGCAGCACCACTGAGGACGCAGGAACTTGGGCAGGGTTGGGCCGTGGGCTAATCCAGGGGCTTAGAGCTGGGTGCAGATCACTGGAGCTAACGCCGCAGTGACCACGTCTTGAGCGAGGTGTCCTGGCGATGGGGGTGCGGTTGCTGCGTATCCCAGCTGTGCCCCCACCCTCGGACCAAAGGAAGGAGCCAAGGGCCGGCTGGATCTGTAAGGCAGCCGTCCATCCACGCTGCTCCGCCGCTGCTATGCTGGATGGAGACTCCAGGCGTTCACAACCGCTGCTCCAGGTCCTGCTGCGTGAGGTGCCCAGTCTGGTGCCCTCCCCTTCAGGTCTGCGTGCAGGAACTTCAGCCGCCCGTGCCCCCGAGCGGCTGCTTTGGAGCATGAACCCAGCTGCACGCCGTGGAGGTTGGTTGGTGCTGCCAAGGTCCTGCCATGGGAGCTGCTGACCAGGTGGGAACTCGCTGCTGTGAACGACTGATGCAGAGAAATCCAGCGTCTATCCATGGTGTAACCCGGTCTGCACTGCTGGGTACAGATGGACGCCAGCTGGAACTGCGCAGACGTTTACCGCTAGTGCTCAGCGTTAAAGCACAACTTTAGGTTCAGGATTTCCACGGGGCTGAGCCAAGTGGTTGAGTGAATTTTGTTCTGGCTTATTTATAACCCTGTCCGTCGTAGTAAGAGCCGTCGCTGAGACTCTGATGCTGTGGGGAGAGATCAGATTGCCGGCGTTTCAACCAGGCCAGCGATGCAGAGAGACAAATATTTTAAAAAATGATGGCCTCTCCTGGCGGAGAAAGATTGCGTTTGCACTAAGATGTGGCTGGGGAGATTAAACATGGATTTTTTAAGCACAACGGGGCTTTTTGCTATCAATTTTCCTTCCCTCGTTCTCACAGGTTCCATTTTTCATGCACAACTGGGAGAGCTTTCACTCCGCGGAAACATGGCAAGTCAGTTTGTCTAGTCCTGGCGTAACCCTCCCCCTCTGGTGCCCCACGTCCCTTCAGGGAAATAAGGCCGGGCGTTAGCAGAGACGAGTTAGTCTGCCTGGCCCCATGGCATTCAGGTAGCACCCCCCATCAAAATGGGGTTCCCCTGGAGGGAGCCCAGGGCTCGGAGTGGCTCTGGGAGGAAAGGCTGGAGGGTGCCCGGAGGTTTTCAGCCTAGCAAAGGCAGCACACTGGCTGGAAGTGGAAGTCAGCAAAGTTCAGACTGTACCAGAGCCGCACAGCCTGCAGTGGTGGTAATTAGCCGGGGGCAGAGCCCCGGGGCTGGGCGGGACTCTCCATCGCAGCTCGGTTCTCTGTCACCTGCTCCAGCTCCCCCCAGCACTGGTCTGGAGGCAGGAATCGATGCGGGGGGGGGGTCCCTGGAGGTCAGCCTGGCTAGTCCCTTGCGGCTTTGTGGTCTAGGAATCTCTGAGCTCTGCTCCGTGGGGCTGCAGCTGGAAGTCCTTTGCCTGCCCCCTTCTTCTGCCTGCCGTAGCCCCCTCCCTCGATGCTCTCAGGCGGTTTCGCCAGCAGCTTTTCCACTGCCCACGGCAGAGTGCAGCTCCCCCAGGGTGCAGAGCTGGACACGGCGCCCCAGCGGGAGACGGGCCGAGAGCCACCGGCGGGTCCCTGTGCAGAGCTCTGCCAGGGGGAGGTGGGGCCAGAATCTACTGAAGCAATGTGTCCGGCTGCCCTGGTCTCTGGCCACGGTCATCTGCAAATGCAGCTGTTGAGCTGGCTGGGCCAGAGAGGGACTGAGCTGACAGCGGGCTGGGCATCCTGTCCCTGGCCGGCTGCTAGGGCGAGATGACTGCGCCTCCCACGCCCGCTACACCTCCGGGCCAGGCTCGCTTCTCTCCCCCGATCTGCGCTCCGGTGAATCGATCAGCTCCCAGACACGGCCCTCTCCTCCTCCGCTTCCCGGATCACCTCCTCCGCCCGCCACGGCTACCGACTGCGCAGTGCTGGGCAAAGCTCTGCTGAGACTGAGTTTGGGCACCAGCTCCCAGCCAACTCACAGGGGGCAACGCAGGGCTGCCTAGTGCATCGTGCCCCCATCCTGCCCCTTGGCCGCGTGGCACAGATCTCTAGGCCTGGCGGCCGCTGCTCGCCACGAAGGGAGGAGAAGGGGTGATCGGAGGGCAGGAGCAAAGGCTGGAGACCTGCAGTAGCTGGCTCTGATTTGGGCCTGGGGAACAATAGTTCCCTCCCTTCCCCGAGGTTTCTCCAGACGGTGAAAGGTCACAAGGATGAGCTGGCCAGCAGCTGTGGTGCTCCAGGTAGCTAAGCGGGTGAGAGGCGCTGGAGACGCACCGGGGGGATCCCGAGACTCCTTTCACTGCCGCTGAGCGGGTAACGTTTCTCTTCCAGCCGTTCAGGGCCCATCAGCTGCACGGCGGCATCACTCAGCAGCCTGCCGCAGGGGGCAGAGGCCAGGTTTCAGTAAAGGCTTGGCGCTGGTTGGCCTGGCTTCGAATTGCAGGCCGGGTAGCCGGGCCCGTCCTGCAGGACGCGGTTTGGTAGAGACATTAAACTGAGCTGCTCTGCCCATTTCTAGCGGGAGTCTGGGGTGATGCCAGGGTCCGACTTGTCCAGCCCTGAATGGGCAGGGGATGGGCGCGCGCCATTGCTTGTCGCAGGAAAGGGGGCGCGTTAGCTATGGCAATGTCCTACCTCCCATCTCTTCTCCCCCTGGCTGGCAGGAGCGTCCCAATGCACCCCGCAGGCTGTGCTTGCCACAGCCTTTCACCGCAGGGAGTTGCTGCCCCCAGCATGGCTGGTGCCTGTGTTAATTACCCCTGCCCCCTCCCCGCTGGGGCATTGCAGGTGTTTGGAAATTGCCCTGAGTTTCCAGGGACAGGCGACCAATGCCCCTACAGCCCCTCCCGGCTGGGCCCTGGCTTGGCAGCGCTCGCCCAGCCAGCTCCCTGTCCGCACGCCCAGACGGCGGCTTGGATCCGCTCCGGCTCCGGCGTGTCTGCAGTGCTGGTGCTGGGCCAAAGAGCCGGGCCGGGCCGTTGGCACCGAAGGCGGATGAATGGAGAATGTGCCCCAGCTTGCCTCCGACTCTCCTGGCCTGCGAGCTGGCCCCCGCAGTCGGCTGGTTGTGGGGGGCCAGGGCCCTTGCGGTGTCAGGGCTGGCAGCTGGGGCGGGGGCCAGACAGAGTGAGATTTCCCGCTTGCACTCGGCACCAGCGATCTGCTGTCCATCTGCGCGCCAGCACGCGTGTGTATCCCAGCTTCCTCTCTGCCGGGCCCTGTTGTCTCTCGGCGCCAGCTTGTGCAGTAACATGGCGCTCTGTTTGCACGGAGCCGGGGGGGCCCAGCGGGCTGGCAGCCCAGGCACGGGGTGCACTGTGTGTGCATGCACGCGTGTCTCAGGCCCAGTCCCCAGGCAGACACACGAGGAGGGGTGCGCTCCGGGGGGCTTGTGCCAACGTGCCGAGGGTGCGTTCTCCCGGCCAGCCGCCCATGGGCACCGTGACCCTGCCCCGCTGGCTGAACACGTTTGACCTGTTGAGTCACTTGCAACAGGCTCAGCTGCTCCGAGCTGAAAAGTCAGGCAGCAAAAACGATCGTCTCACCAGGCGCCATTTCCAGGGCCTTTGACAACCCGCTGGGTGGAGCCAGTCTCTGGTTCCCCTGCAGCCCCTGGGGGGTGCCGGAGCTGGCTGGGGGAGCGGCTCTGTCCCCCCTGCAGAGAGGCACCCCCGTCAGGTTGCACTTTTGGGTCCGTGCTGGGTGCATTTCCGTGCCTGGCTGCGGGACTTGAACCCAGGACTTTCCAGCCCTAGACAAGGGCTGCCCATGGCACGCCGTGCTGTGTGACTGCACTCCCCCCGGCCGGGGGCTTATGTCTGGGTCCCCGGCCAAGTGGCGGGGTGGGGCGGCCCCCCCGATTGCCAAACCCCTGCCCCCTCCGTCTCCTGCCCCCACTCCGCGGCTGCTTGAACGCAGGCCCAGGCGGCTCTCTGACCGTGGCGCGCGGCTCCGGCGCACCGTCCCTCCAGGGCTAATTGAATCAAGTGGCTGGAAATTGAATCCAATTGAATAGATTAAATGAGCCGGGTGCGTCTCTCTGCACAGCTCAGCCGTTTGCGCCGGGAGCCGAGGCGCCTGATGAGCCCTGAGCCGTGCGCAGGCTTCGGTGAGCCGCCGAGGGGCTGGGATTCCCGACGGCCGGGACGCTGAGCAAACAGCGCTGGGCTGGGGGGAGAAGCCAGCGCTTCCCCAAGCCTGGTCTCTGTCAGCCGGGTCCTTTCTCCTGGGCTTGACAGCTGAGCCCCAACGCTCCAGTGCCCCCCACCCCCCCGCTGAGGATGTGAGCGGGGCTGGCTGCACTTAAACCGCGCTCGCGGCCCACCTGAGGCTTCGGTGCGGCCGCTCACCGCCCCTACGGGAGGGGCTGGCCCGTCACTGGAGTTAATCCGCCCCCTGAGAGCCGGCAGCTCGGTGGCGGGAAGAATTCTCCCACTAACCCAGCGCGGTCTGCGCCAGGGGCCGGGGCGGCACAGCTCCCGCGCTGGGGGGTGGCGGGGCGGTTTGTCACACCCTGAGCGATGTCGCTGGGCCCATGTGAGTTCTGGGTCGCCCGGCCCTTAGTCCCTGCCCTAGACACGCCCGGGCCACGCTGCTCCCTGCGCTCCCCTGGCCCTGCCAGGCTGGCGTGCTCTCTGCAGTAATTAGCAGCTAATTAGTGGAGCACTGCTGCCTGCCGGGCCAGGCTGCTCCCCGCTGCTCCGGGCCGTGGCGTCGAGGGTGTGGGGGGGGGCTGCAGGTAATGAGCCGGCCCTGGGCACCTCGCGCTCATTTAACTTCGGCTGCGGCGTTCCCAGACGGCTCCACGTTGGCGCCAGCGCGTTGGCCTCTCCCCGGCTGGTGTGACTCGTCCAGCGCGCCGACGGCCTCAGCGGGGCCGGCTTCCCGGCTGGGCTCCATCAGCGTCGTGTGACTGAAATCTAGGCCAGGCCGCTTTGCCCCCCGCTGAGGATCCGTCCCGCTGCGCGCCCACCTGGCACGATGCCGCCTTCCCCTTCCTGCTCCCGCTGCCTGGGTGCCTCTCGCCCAGTGGTTCCCAGCCTGTGGCCCAGGGGCCAGAAGTGGCCCGCGGGGGCTTTCAAAGTGGCCCACGGCTCCCCCTCCGCCCCCGGCTGCAGAAGGGAGTCGCGGCCGAGTCTGGCTGTAGCGGGCGGAGGCTGCTGGCGTTGGCTGGTGGTAGTAAAAGGTTGGGAACCCGGCTCGAGCCCATTTGCTGTCCTCGCGGGATGCTCCGGCAGGGCACGGTCAGACGTGGGGGGGGGGAGGGAGCGTTGCTTGGGGGGGGCAGTTCCTGCTCTTTTGTTTGTCTGTGGGGCCCACAGACATGGCAGCTGTTTTGTTTGGTGATGGTGGATTGGGCACGCGTCCCTGCAGGCCGCGGGGATCTGGAGAGGCTCCCCCGGGGAGATTAGCCGGCTTCAGGTGCCCAACTCCCAAAGGCTCAGCCCCGCTGGCCGGGGGAAGCCTGAGGTGTGGGTTTCTGGTGCCGTTGGTTGGTGCTGACAGGGCGGGCGGGCTATGCTGGCTCGGGGAGGGGTCCTGGGATCCTCATCAGATGAACAGGGTTTGTATAAGACACTAGGGGTCTGCCCGGAGCCCTGGACGCTTCTGAGTGGTCGCTGTGGTCTGACTGTTACAGGCGTTGGTTTGGGGCCCATCCCCGGGGCATCTGGGCGCCTTCCACAGACGAGCTGCCCCTGCTGCTGCAGATCCAGCCATCACCTCGGCCACCGCGACGGAGGCAGGGGAGGAGGTGGCTGGCCCCGTGGCCTGGCTGCGTTGCCCTGCAGGGTTCTGGTGCGGTTTTGATGGGTGGGGACTGCAGCCACACGCCGGGATCCGGACGCGGGGAGTGCAGTGCAAATAACCTCATCCATCAGCTGTGCGAGCAGCCGGCGCGCTCGGAAACCTGGGCTCCGTGTTCCTGCTTTCCCAGGGCTGGAGAGGCCTGGAGCCACGCGCCGTGTCCATGCAGGAGCCCAAGGCACGGCGCTAGCCTTGGTGGGTGACCCAGCTCACAGGCTGGAGAGACTGCGAGGGGACGAGGGGGCCTGTGTCGCTGCCCCGTGGGGCTGGCAGGGGGCTGGAAACACTCTGGGTTCCATCCCCTGGGCTAAGGGAGGTGAGACGCCCAAAGGGAAAGGGGGCAACCCGCAGACGGCTGCGCGCGCTGCTCTGGGCTCCGGCAGCTCTGTCGGGGACAGGGAGAGACATCCCTGCGATCAATGAGCCATCGATCAGCAGCAGCACGCTCCCTGCCTGCCATGATCACCCCGTTGCGAGTGGAGCTCCGCTGCTGCACCCCTCGACAGCTGCAGATAGCCTGCGTTCCTACAGCGCCTCTCGGGCCAGGCGCACAGCTCTGCTGTGGTGCGGCCACCTCTGGGGTGGAGGGTGACGGCTAACCACAACTGTGACAGGAGAAGACACGTCCCAGGAGGCCAGGCTCTTATGAAGGGTGAGGCCTGGGCTCTGGGCGCCCAGTCAGAGCAAGAGGCGCTTAGGCTGCTCTCAACCTGCCTTCTCACCGCCCCGTAACTTGCCCAGCGCTTGCTGCGTTCACCGGGGCGTGGAAAGAGCCAGGGCTGGGCCAGGCCAGCTGGGATTTGAACCCGTGCTCTGTGTGTCTGCTGGTGTGCTCAGCCTGGCCACGGTGCATAGCCCCCCTCACGCTGGCTGGATTGGGGGGCATTTATCATATTGTTTGACATCGGTATGTCAAAATCATAATAATTCATGTGGGAGATGCCGTGTCAGGTACTGTTAGAAAGGCTGTAATGTGCTCAGTCAGACGAGGATGTTTGTGTTCATGTGTAATGGAAGTTATGGCTATGGTGGCTGTATCTGTATTTCAAATTGGGCTGTGTCTGGGCAACACCCCAGACAGGATGGCTGCAGCACTAGCCTGCTTAATGGCCCATTAAGAAATTGACAGGTACAAGGGGCCCAGGGGGAGAAGCCAGGGATATACCTGATGAGTCACCAGGACTTGCTCATGTAACTCTGGACTCCATTTTATTCCTGTAAATTTCCACAAGCAGCATGGCCTAGGCCAAGGACATAAAAGGCAGCTGTACTACATCCATTTTGTCTTCAGTCTCCAGCCTACCTCTGAATTAACTCATCTACAACTGAACTGAAGCTGTGAAACAAAGGACTGAGACCCAGCCAGGTACTGGCTGTGCACCAGAGGGACGATACAAGTCTGCAAACTCCACAATTCGTCTAGAAACCGGATATATCTGGACTTTCAAATCAATTGTGTGTGTCTGATTGCTTTAATCCTTTAACATTTCTCTTACAGTTTGGTTCTTTCTTGTTATAATAAACCGTTAGTGTTAGTTACTGAAGGATTGGCTGGCAGCGTGGGATTTGGGTAAGATCCAAACTGACATTGCTCTGGTGCTGTGGCTGACCCTTTGGGGATCAGGAGAACCTTTTTAGTACAGAGCAGAGAGTTTAAATAACTGGTCTCTTTACTGGACCTCGTGGCTGATTGGGAGCCAGAGACTGGAATGCAGTGAAGGGGGCTGTGTGTATTTGTGTACTGGCTCCTTGACAACCAGTGTGGGGAATCAGAAGCACTGTTTGTGGCTGGTTGGGAAGCCTGACTTCAGTGTCACCCACCAGTGCTGGGAGAATCTGCTCTCCTTTTACAGCCTGCCCTGATCTTGCATTTTCAGGTGGCTGCCCTGGGCATGGATGGGTCAACCCCCCACCCTCCATCCCCGAGTCTGCCCAGCACCCTCGGTCCGGTTGTGGTGCACGTCCCCCCCCGTGGCTGTGGGCGCACGGAGAGGGAAGGAAGGGGCCTGAGGTCGGAGGAGCCGTGTGTGTGAATCCAGTGGGTCTCAAAGATGGACAGACTTTGGAAGCACCACACGTCACGGTCACCCCCCAGCCTCAGCTTAGGTTGATCGTCCCCCCCCCTGTGGGTTAGCTCTGTGCACAGGGGCGCCCGGCCGCTCCCTGCGTCTTGTCGGGGCGGAGGGGCCTGACGGAGCTTCGTGTGGCTAACAGCTGGTCTGGGGGAGGCTGTCACCAGCACAAGGGGCTCCTTCTCCTAGCGGTGAAATGTTTGAGGGCTGGAGCGTGCGGGGAGCTGGGCTCAGGTACGTGGGTCTCACACTGTGCGTGTGTAAAACGTGTCGATGGCGCTAAGAGGCTGGTCTCAGCTACGACAGGGGCAGTGCAACCCGACTGCCGTTAGCGGAGTGACTCCGGATCTACAGTGGCGTGAATCCGGAGTTCAGCCAGCCCCAGCAAAACTTTCCGGATTGTTTCCATGGGCCCCAGCTTCGCACCCTCCCGGCATCCATAAGCGCATCGTCATGGCGGTGGCTGCTGGAGGAAGGTCAGTGCGATCCTCTGAGGCCCAGAGAAGCTAAGTGATGGCCCCAGGGTCACGGCGGCAGTCTGTGGCTGAGCCGAGAACTGAACCCACGTCTCCAGCGGCCCAGCCCGGGGCCCGCCCTGCAAGCCCAGCTCCCCTCCTCTCCGTTCTGGGGGTGGCGTGAGCCTTGGCCGCGTGTATCTCGGCATAAAGCAGGGCTAGTGGTTGTTCACAGCGCACGGCCTGGGGCTCGCTGGTTTGAAGCACAGCTCCCAGTGGCTGCAGGGCGGGTGATTTAGCGCTCGCTAATCCCGCCGGTTTGAGCCGCTCATTCGCACGTTTCAGCAGCCTGAACCCTGCGCGGTGCTTTTCCAGCCGAGTTATTAACCATGGAGCGATGCAATGAGCCCACGACGGGGCTGGCAGTACAGATCAATGGCTTGCATTTCCCTGACCGAACTCTGACTGGCTCCGTCTCTTCCCCCCGAGACCCACGTTCCCGGAAGGCGACTTTCAAAGGCCAGGAGTTTCTGGCTTCCTTTGCCTGGCCCAGGGCGGTAGACGACTGGGATGGCCGCGTCACTGAATAGCTGTTGCTGTGGCTGCCGCAGAAGGGCGGGGGGGGAGCGTGGGTTTCACACCCGATTGTCTCGTGCTTTTCTTCGAGCCCGGGGTTTTCGGTGTCACGTTGTGAGGCCGGAGGAGCGGCTCCTCGCTTGTGACAGGGCCAGGTCGCACTTGGCCAGGAAGCGTGGCTGGGCGCCGGGATCCCAGGGGGATGGAACTTGACGTCCCCACGCAGGGACCCTCCTGCGAGGCAGAGCCCTGGCCCAAGCGCGCGGGAAATAGATCAAAGGGGAATGAAACTCTGGAGCCGGGGGAGGAGGTTTGGTGTCTGGGAGGCGGGCGTTTGTGTGGGAATCCCAGAACCCTACTGGGAAGTCCCCATTGCTCGGCCCCCCTAGCGCACAGACGCCCAGCAACAGGTGTGGCAGGAGAACCTGGCCAGACTCGAGGCTGGCGCGAGCACGCAGTGGAGCTAGCGCAGGGGGTGCGTCCGTGTGTGGCGGCTGGCAGCGAGCGGGTTACCAGCGAAGCAGCCAGCGAGGCAGGGACCCTGCAGCTCTGCGCTAGCTGGGGCCGTGCGCCCGGTGATGGCGCGTGCGAGCTGGGCGCAGGGGCCGGGATGGGGTTCCACGTGGGTGGCTGGCCTCCTGCGGCAAGCAGCTCCCACCCAGGCATCTGGGTGCCAGCAGCTCCCTCGGCCCAGACCTGCCGCAGCCCCGGCAGAGCAATGTGGTGTGTTGGGGGCGAGAGTGAAATCCCCTGCCTAGAAGGAACTGGATCTTTCTGCTGCTTGGACTCGGGGGGTAAAATGTTCTCGGCATAAGCAAAAGATCCCCAGCCGCTTAGCCTGGGTCAGCCCTAACAGCCAGACAGAGCTCGCTTATCACAGACGTTTCTAGTACTTTGGACACTTAAGACGGGAACTCCCATGTGTAGCTATCTACGTTTACTGCTCCAAGCTTGTGAATCCTGTTCCCGTTACACAGCGTCTTGTAGGAGTGGCGCCACGCACTGGCTTTGATGTGAGATCTCGGGCCCGGTGGGTCGTGCTCCGATGGGGCTGTGGGAAGGCACCCTCCCACCCCGTGCCATGGGGACCGCTCCCCCACGACATGGACCCTGCTTACTAGGCCCCCCCCCCCCCCCCCCCGCCGGGCTGGTCTCCCACTGGCCCGCCCTCTCCCCCAGCAGGACAGGTGGGCGTCTGGCTGTCTCCTCAGTGGCGCCAGGTGTATGGATGCCACGTGGTGTCCCAGGGCGTGCAGCGATTTAACAACAATCCTCGGTCGTGACTTGGCCAGCCCAGCCTCCTGGCAGGCTCCCGAGTGCTCAGCTCCAGTGCAGGGGCCTCGGGGGGGGGCTCCCGCGCCCCTGACCCCTGCCCTCGGGCACGTGGCTGTGGGTGCCAAGAGAGCCGGAGCTGGGAGGGGGGGCAGATCTCGGCTGCTCTGCCTGCGTCAGGAGAGCGAGAGCTGGGGACCTCAGGCGAACGTGGCCACCCAGGCTAGGCCAGCGTGGGCCCCTGGAGCCGGCTTTCCTGGGACAGCAAGTGGGAGCCAGGACACCGGGGTTCCCTGGACAGACCCCCAGGCGTGAGAGCGGAGCAGACGTTGGCTCCGTCTCCCCCCAAGGCTGGTGCCTCCGCCCCAGAGTCAGGAGCTGCAGCGTGTGCGGCTGGTCCCTAATGCTCTGGCCGTGGCTGGCAGCAGCCTGGCTCTGTCTGGGGGGTGCAACTGGGCTCGGTTTGTGACCCACGGCTCGGCCGCGGGCTGGGCGCTTGGCCCAGGAGGCGGCAGGCGCGGCGCCGGTCTGCGTACCGAGTCCGGCTCCCTGGAAGCTGCGGTGCTGGGAGACCTGCCCTGTTCTGATGCCCCCAGCACAGCCCCTTCCGCTCTGCAGCCCGGTGCTCCCAGCCACCCCTCCCCCCCGCCCGGGGACAGGCAGGGGAGGGGGTTCCACTGGCCCCCACACCCCAGCGGCCATAGGACACTGCGCACCCGTCTCCCTCCCCAGCCACGTGTCACAGGGCGCCCGGCCAGGACCATGCTTCTCCCCCCCCCCCCCCCCCCCCCGTGAATACTGATTGCATTTGCCACAGCCCCCCAGGCTTGACCTTAGCTGACCGTGGTGACAGCCCTGGGGTGATTGCTCCAGCCAAGGGCTGGGACCTTAATTCCAGGCCCAGCTGGGACCGGGCGCAGCAAATTGGTTTTCAATCCTTCTCATTTGCCTGCCAGGATGAAATCTTGGCAACGCGCTGCGGCTGAAAGTGAAGCAGGGACCCTGCCTCTCTGAGCACCCCGGCTGCGTCCCCCGTCTCTCCTCCCCCCCCCTGCACGCCCCCCTCTTTCGGCTCAGGCGGGGGGGCTCCTGTGACCTAGCGCTGCTGCAGGGCACCGTGGGTGGCAGAGGCCCCTTCGTTCAGAGAAGCTGCCACCCCGCGATCTTGATTGCCTGGGCTCATTACAGAGGCCGTGGCGGGTTTTATCGCCCTCCATCTGGCTTGTGCGCCTTGCTGTTGTAGCGGAGAGCTAAGGATTGAGGCAGGAGCCCTCGGCAGATTCCCACGCCGCGGCTTACATTTACCGACCCTCCATCCCCGCTACCCCGGCCACGTCAGATGAGCCCGGAGCTTCTGTCGCCTGGCGAAACAACGGAGGGCTTGGCAAAAATGGCCTGACGTGCTTTTAAAAAATGTTTCTGGTTTTCTCTTTAAATTGAAGTTTGAAAACCATCGCCCAGGGCCAGTCGGTTCCTGCGGGGGCTGCTCTGGCCCCCAGCGCCTCCACTATCGCTGCCTGCACTGTGCCGATGGCTGGGACCGAACCCCCCACCCCGGGAATCCGAACTGCTTGGCTGGGACGGGGGACCTGCTGACAGGCGCCTCTGGGTGTGTGGACACGAGGCGTGAGATTCATGCCTCGAGCCCGGCACCAACACCCCTGGCCGTGTGTGTGTGTGTGTGTGTGTGTGCGTGTGTGTGTGTGTGTGTGTGTGTGTGTGTGTGTGTGTGTGTGTGTGTGTGTGTGTGTGTGTGTGTGTGTGTATGTGTGTGTATGTGTGTGTGTGTGTGTGTGTGCGTGTGCAGATGCTGGCAGCCTGGCCAGCACTCGTGCTGTTTGGTGTTTTTCTTAGTCCCAGCTTCTGGAGTCACGTGAACATGCTGGGAAGGCGTTTGTTCCGCAGCAAGCTGGGAACGGCACCTTCGTCCTCTCTCATCCTCACACCTGCCTCTCCCCCTGTCCTGGTGCACAAGTGCCCCCCACCTTCATTCACAGGCAGACTCCGGCTGTGACACCCTCCAGCGAGCACCCAGCACATCCACGCGTGTCCGTGGCACCCGCCGCTCGTCTCCTGCCCTGCTCTGCTAGGGCCCAGCCTGGTCTCGGAGCGAGCTCAGAAGCCCCTCAGGTGGGGCCTGCCCTAGGGTCCGGTATGTAGAGGGCAGAGCAGGTCACCAGGGCGTGGCAAATACTCCTCAGGAACTCAGTCCTTCCCCCCGTTGTGATTTCTTGGGCTCCCCGCCTGGCTGATATACCGCAGGGAGCAGTCGGTGCCGCCCGAGCAGCCGGCATTTGGGTTTGCTGCAGCTCAGCTACAATTCAGCCCGCGGGCACTGAGCCGGCAGCGCCGCGAGCGACGGGGCACGGGGGCTCCCTGCCCACTGGACTAACGTGCTTGGCGGCCGCGTTTCCGCGGCGGGACGCAGTCGGCTCCGGCAGCAGGAGGCTGGGGAACAAGCCCTGACCCCGCTGCCCCGAGCGCCGCGCCGCTCACGTTTAGCCTGCACGTTGGTGTCAGGCGTGGGAGTTGCGCCCGTGGCTCTGGGCTGCAGGGGCCGGGGGTCGGGGCCGGGCTGTGCTGCAGTCTCCCTGCGTGAGTCACTTGGTCTCTCTGGCGTTCATTCCCGCCTGTAACTAGGGACCGTACGAACGGCCAGGCTGGGTCAGCCCAAGGGGCCATAGAATCCCAGCCGGCTAGGACTGAAAGGGACCTCCACGCGTCCAGTGTGTTTCATCCTTTTTGGTGCCAGGGCCCGGCTTGCTGCATGTCCAAGCTGTCTCGGGGAGATCTCCGGGACCGGCGCCGGCCCACGGACCGGGTGTTGAGGAACACTGACCTGGTTCAGTCCCTGCATGCGAGGCAGAACTAAGTAATGCCTAGACCAGGGGCCGGCAGCCTAGGGCCCGCGTGCCCAAGGTGGCAGGCGCTGTGATTTTGGCATCCTGGCCAGGGCGCTGGGCCCACGGCATATGGGAGAGAAGCGGGGACAGAAGGGGGAAGACGTGGCACGCCGCAGCCAGACGTTTGCCGACCCCTGGACGAGATCAGCCCCGACAGGTGTTTACCTGGCCTGCTCCTAAAAATCTCCAGTGGCAGAGATGCTACCAGCTCCCTGGGCCATTTGTCCCAGTGCTGCGTTACTCTGACACGTAGGAAGATTTCCCCAGCCTCTATTGTAAATCTCCCTTGCTGCGATTTAAGCCCAGCACATCTTCTCCTATCCTCAGAGGTTAACGAGAACACCTTTTCACCCTCCTCCCTGTAACAACCTTTTATGTGCTTGGAAACTGCCACGTCCCCTCTCACCTGCTTTTCTCCAAACTAAACAAGCCCCGTTTTGTCAATAGGTCAGGGTGTTCTCCACCTTTCATTGGTTTTGTTGCTCTGCTCTGGACTGTCTCCAGTTTGTCCACCTCTTTCCTGAAATGTGACGCCCAGAACTGGACATGAGACGCCAGCTGAGGCCGTGTCAGCGCGGTGCAGAGTGACGGGATTACTGCTCGTGTCTTGCTTACCACACGTCTGCTGATACAGCCCAGAATGAGGTTGGCTTTTTTTTCAGCATTGTTACACTGTTGACTCATATTTAGCTTGTGATCCACTGTGACCCCCAGATCCCTTTCCGCAGTGCTCCTTCCAAGGCAGCCATTTCCCATTGTACGTGTGCAACTGATTGCTCCTTCCTCAGTGGAGCACTTTGCATTTATCCTGATTGACTTTCATCCTATTTACATCAGACCATTTCTCCAGTTTGTCCAGATCAGGCTGAATTTGAATCCCAAAGAACCTGCGACCCTCCTGGCTTGGTGTCATCCGCAAACTTTCTGTGCATGCTCTGTGCCATTGTCTAAATCACCAATGAAGATATTGAACAGAACCGGACCCAGAACTGATCCCTGCAGGACCCCACTCGATCTGCCCGTCCAGCCTGACTGTGAATCTCTGATAACTACGCTCTGGGAACGGTTTGCCAGCCAGTTTTGCACCCACCTTACAGTAGTGCCCTCCAGGCTATATTTCCCTAGTTTCTATATGAGAGGGCCATGCGAGACAGTATCTAAAGCCTCACTAAAATGAAGATATACCCCATCTACTGCCTCCCCCCATCCACAAGGCTTGTTGCCCTCTGAAAGAAAGCTGTCAGGTTGGTTTGACACGATTTGTTCTTGGCAACTCCGTGCTAACTGATACTTATCACCTTATTAGCTTCTAGGTGTTTGCAAATCAATTGCCTGATTATTTGCTCCGTTATCTTTCTGGGAACTGAAATTAAGCTGCCTGGTCTGTAATTCCTCGGGTTGGGCTGTTTTTCCCCGTTTCATAGGGGCGCTGTATTTGCTCTTTTCCAGTCCTCTGGAATCTCTCCCGTCTTCCAGGACTTTTTGAAGATAATCACAAATGGCTCAGCTATCTCCTCAGTCAGCTCCGTGAGTATTCTAGGATGTATTTCATCAGACCCTCATGATTTGAAGACATCTCACTAAGTCATTTTTAACTTGTTCTTTCTCTGTTTTAGCCCCTGATCCTACCTCATTTCACTGGTGGTCACCAGAGTCGAGGTCTGATCACTACGAACTTTTCTGGTGAAAACTGAAACAAAAAAGGCATGTAGCTCGTCTGCCATTTCCACGTTTTCTGTTATTGTTTTCCCCCTTATTGAGTAGCAGGCCAGCCTGCCCTTGGTCTGCCCTTGGCTTCTAATGTCTTTGTTTTCTTCTTGCCCTGTATATCTCTCGCTAGTTTAATCTCCTTTTGTGCGTTGGCCTTTCTAATTTTGGCCCTACAAAATTGTTGTTTTTTTATATTCATCCTTTGTAGTTTGACCGAGTTTCCACTTCTTGTAGGGCTCTTTTTTGAGTCCCAGATCATTGAAGATCCCCGGTTAAGCCGGGCCGGTCTCTAGCCATACTTCCTGTCTCTCCTACGCAGTGGGGTAGTTTGCTCTTGTGCCCTCATTGATGTCTCTGAAAAACTGCCAGCTCCCTGGAACACGTTTTTTCCTTCAGACTTCCTTCCCTGGGAATCTCACTGACCAACGCTGGGAGTTTGCTGAAGTCGGCCTTCTTGAAATCCATTATCTTTGTTCTGCTGTTTTCCCTCCTACCATTCCTTAGATGCACGAACGCTATCACTGCACGATCACTTTCACCCAACCCACCTTTTAAACACCCACTTTTCAATGCTCAGCCAGTTCTTCTCTACTTGTCCACATCAGAGCTAGCACAGCCTCTCCCAGGCACTTTCCCCATCTTCTAAAACAGGGGCCTCAAACTTTTGACGCTGTGTCCCCCCCTTACCTCTGTCCTTTAGGTGTCTTCGCGCCCCCCTCCTTTGGGCTGAAACCTCAGTGGGCTGGGCACTCTCTCTCTTGCTGCAGTGACGCACGTAATGATACCAGGCAAAGCGAGAGCCGTTCCCCCCGCAGACCTCACCGCTGCAGCGTGGTGGGCGTGTGGCGTGACCTTCCCCTCCCGGCCGGCTGCTGCTCTGTAACCCTGGATTCATCACCGTCCGCTCTGCCTCCTGCGCCATCCACGCCTCCTGGAGAGCGAGAGCTTCAGGGCCTGCGGCTGCTGAGATCAGCAGCTGCTTTGCCATGGACGTCACCAAGAGCTGGACCTGGTCCCTATTGCCGTGTGTGCGTCCGTCTGTCCTGACACGCTCCCCAGAGCTAGCTATTGTACCAGAGCCCCCGGCGGTGGCGATGTCGAGCTATGGGGCTGAAAGGAAGCCGCTGGCCATGCAGCCGTGCCCAGCGCAGAATTGACCCCCCGGGACGGTGAGCTCCTTCCAGGACAGCAGCGGGCAGGAAGACTGGAATGGCCCAGAGGGGAGGGATTTGAAGATGAAGGGACCAGGAGGCTTGCCGAGGCTGTCCCGGAGGGCCGGCACAGCGGGGGAGAAGGCGGGACACAGAGAGACCGAGACGAAGCTGCTGCGAGGCGCAGCGGGCAGAGGAGTAGCAAGAAAAGTCTCCCTTGGTCTGCGTCAGGGCCGTCTCCCGGCTCCATTGTGCCCTGGGCCACCCCCCATCCCAGCGGGTGCCCTGCTCATTGGCCTGCCACGGACAGCAGCTGATACCAGGTGTCAGCCAGGACGCCGCGCCCTGACTGGCTGCCCAGCGCTCAGGCTGCAGGCTGGGGTCGGGATTCCTTCCTGACTCTGGGGCAGATCGGCTCCCGCGCTGGAGCGTGTGGTCTGCGATTGCTGGCGCCATTTACCGGCCCAGCCTAAAGCCAGCGGCGCGGACGGTGTCTCAGCGCCGCTGACCAGTTGCATTTGTCTGCCCGGCAGAGCCCTGACAAAGCTGTGGCTGTAACGGTGGCAGATGGAATAACCCCGCACTGGGGCCTGCAGGGGAATCACCCCCAGGGCTGGTCTCCGCACGGCGTCCGCAGACTGTGCCAGGGTAGCAGAGGGACTGGCTGGCCGAAGGCAGTGGGTCCAGGATCCAGAAGAGCCTACAGTCCCCTCTTCTATTTAGGCTGCGATGCTGCGCCCTGCCCCGGGGATCTGTCCTTCCAGTGCAGCTCCATGTCTCCCCATCCGAGGGCCGATCGAGAGGACCCGCTGGGTCTCAGGCCTATTCCTCGCAGGCGAATGCCAAAGGCTGCTGGCCCTTGGGTCTGGGCACCGGCCCGGCCAGCAGGAGTCCTGGTTCCAAGTCCCTGCTGCTACTTGGCCAGCCAGGAAGCCCATCAACACCAGAGGGACTAGAGTGGCAGGTTAAAGGGAGACAAAGGACTTGGTTGTTTGATCTCCCACCCCTCCCCAAAGATGAGTCGTGCAAGTGGATTCCTCCCCTCCGCTGAGGTTGCAGCTCCAGGCAGAAGGGGGGAAGGGAATAAAACCCCCTAACAAAGAGGACCTGTGTCTCATTGTCGCTTGGACTCTGGGGGGGCCAGGGTTTCCAGGCATAAGCAAGAGATTCACAGATGCTTAGGTTGGGTTAGCGCTAAAGGACATCTAGACCTTGCTTATTATAGATGCTTCTATTAGCTTCTGGAGCTTAAAACGGGAACTCCTGTGTGTGCATGTTCCCTGCTTTAACCTTGCAAATAACGCTTGTTTCCTGTCCCTGTTAATACATCTGTAGACAGTTTATTGTAGAATTCATAGAATCAGAGAAGATGAGGGTTGGCAGGGACCCCAGGAGGTGTCTAGTCCAACCCCCTGCTCACAGCAGGACCAACCCCAACTAAATCATCCCAGCCAGGGCTTTGTCAAGCCAGGCCTTAAATACCTCCAAGGATGGAGATTCCCCCACCTCCCCAGGTAACCCATTCCAGTGCTTCACCACCTGCCTAGGGAAAAAGTTTTCCCTAATATCCAGCCTAGACCTCCCCCACTGCAACTTGCAACTGACCTGGGGTAAGTGACTGGCATTAACCTGAACGTTGCTGTGATCCTGGGTGCAAGGTGCCATCTATCCCGAAGGCAGCTCACCGGGCTGGTGAGACGGGTTGGCGTGCCCGCGGGGACTGGCGGTGACTCCCCGGCCAGGCTGTGCTAGCGCCTGAGGTGTTCACACTTGAGAACTGGTTGGTGAGATCCACGCACAGAGCTCCCAGCCCAGGTGGGGTTTGTGGCTGGTTCCTGCCGGTCGGCCCTGAGGCTGGTCCTAACGCTTGGCCCCTGCAGGACAGCGTGACAGCACTTGTCAGGATCCGATTCTTCGTGCCCTGGTTTGGCACCACTGGCCCAGCCACTTTACCCCAGCCGAGAGCGAAAGAATGGAGCCCGGGAGGTCTCTGTCACTTCTCCCCTTTCCTCGTCAGCTGCTGGTCTGACGGTTCTCAGCACCCCGGCCTGGCCGCTGGCAGGTACCTCTATGCCCTGACGCGGGATCTGTCTCTCGGGATCTGCTCTGGCTTCAGCTGACCTCCCCTCCTCAGCTCTGCCCTGTCTTCCTCCTGGTCCCCGGGCTCCGCTGGCCGTTCTCCTGCCTGCCCCAACATTCCCCCAGGTTCCAGGCACTGCACTGGCTCCTCCAGGAACGGGATCCTGGTTTTCCCAAGGGCCTCTCTCAGCTCTGATGCCGCCGGCCCCGTCTTTGCCGTCACACTGGAAGAGTGATGCTCGCCCCCAGCCCAAAGGACTCAGGGTTCCAGGGTCACATCGGCTCCCCAGTCCCCTCGTTCAGCGCTTCCCATGCGTGGCGTCGCCCTCCCTGAATCCTGCCCTAACCCGAGATCACCGTCTGTCACTCTCCCACGAGCCAGAGCTCTAGTGGGCTGGCCCCAGGAGCCCCTCCTCGTAGGGAGGGATCGCCGGCATGATTCCCCCCTTAGTGTGACTATAAAACCAGGCTCTTCACCTGCTCTGGTTCCTGACGGGGGCTGTTGAACTCAGCACCTTGACTCACTTCATGCAAGGAGCCGGGCGCCCGGCGGGACTCGCTGGAAGCACACGGATGGCGCCAGCTTCTTCGGAAGAGTGAATTCAGCCAGGTCTGCAGCGGTGCCAGAATCCCGATGCTCCTTGCGAATGTCCCCCCCACGTGGTGCGGAAGCCGCTAATTGCAGTATACACCAGCCTGTCGTGCCGGGGGCAATCAGCCCGTCCCCTGTGCAGAGCAGGTCGAGAGTCCTGAGTAAGGCATCTTTGGTGGCCGCTGAAGAAAACGATCTGCGTCAGAGTGGTTCGGGTTTGCACAGCACCCGGGGCCTGGTGCGATGTCAGAGCGGCGCACCTGGCTCCGGACGCTCCCTGGGCATTTACAAATGGACGAGTGACTCATTGCAAGTGACGCTTGCTGCGCATTTAGCCTGCTCTGCTGACCCTGAGAGCAGGACACGGATCTGTCTATTGCTGTCATTGCCATGGGGATATCTGAGCAGAAGCTGTCTGTAGGAGGAACCTAGCTTATCTTGCCAGGACGAGGCAATAAACTGCCTACAGCCCCAGCTCCCGTGTCAGGGGAACAGAGCCCGGGCAAATCTGCAGGTAGGCGCAGCCCATGTCTGCGGCTCGGATGCGGATACAGGTGTTGTGCCCGCCCGGGGCTCTACAGGTCAAGATGTCGGACTCTCGGCTCGCTTTTATGTATTTGTTTTGGAAGGTACGTTGGGGTGTTGGTGGGTGACCGGCTGACGACGAGCTCCCCGTGCAACGCTGCGGCCAGGAGAACTAATACGAATCTGGGATATATAAACGGGGGACTCCCAAGAAGGAGCAGGGAGGTGATTTTACCTTGTAGCTGGCACGGGCGCTGCTGGGATCCTGCGTCCAGTTCTGGTGCCCGCAATTCAAGAAGGGTGTCGATCAATTGGAGAGGGGTCAGAGCAGAGCCGCGGGAACCATCAAAGGATTAGAAAACCGGCCTGGTAGCAACCGACGCAAGGAGCTCCATCTAATTAGCTGAATGAAGGGCAGGTTAAGGGGTGACGATCACAGCCTGTAAGTGCCCACAAGGGACAGATCTTTGGCAGAGGGCTCTTCCGTCCAGCAGACGTGGTCTGACATGATCCAATGGCTGGAGGTTGAAAGGAGATGAATTCAGACTCGAAATAAAGCGCATGTTTAGCCACTGGAGCAGTTTACCAAGGCGTCTCCAGCACTGGCCGGTTTTGAATCAAGATGGGCTGTTTTTCGAAAAGCCGGGCTCTGGTTCAAAGTGGACGGAAGTCAAGGCAGCCCCCGGCCTGCGTTACTGAGGAGTCAGAGCAGACGATCCCAGCAGCCCCTTCTGGCCTCGACGTCTAGGAATCCAACTCTCGCGGTTCCAAAGAAACCCAGCCAAAGGGGAGCCCGGAGCACCAGCCCAGCGGCTGAATCTGCTGCCAGCTTGGAGCTGCCCCAGGAGTCGCAGGGGGGTGTTAATTCGGAGCCTCAGGGCTCCGGGGCAGCCCCCAGCTGACAGCAGCTCTCACACTGACCAAAACATTTCCATGCTGGCCGCATTCGATGGCTTTACCTGCCCTGCATGGACAGTCCTGAATCACAGCCGGAACCGCTGAGCCCAGGCCCCAGCAACGGGCCTGTCTGCCCGAGGAAAGAGAGCTGCCTGGGAGGCAAAAACCGAGCCACCTTTGAGTGAAAACGGCCCAGAGCCAGGCACAGTAAAGTGCACGAAACCTTCCCCACACCGCTCTGCCGGTGCCCCTCAGTCCCCACCCGCAGCCCCTGCTAGCCCAGCCCTGGGTCCCCATCCCGCTCTGCCGGTACATCTCCACTCTGGCCTACTCCCCATTCCCGGCCATCTCCCCTGCCCCCAACCCTGCCAGTGCAAACCCCTCCTGGCCGTTAAACTCCCCCCTGCTACTCCACGCTGACCCGGGCCCCCAGCGGCTCTGCAAATGCACCCGCCTCAGGGCCGCCCGCCCGGCCCCTCGCTCGCCCCCGGCTCTCCCTGCCCCTGCTGTGAGCCGCATTTAGCAAAACTCGAGCTTCCCAGGGAGCGTTCCACCGCGCTCATTTCCATTTCCATCTGTTCACCACCCAGGCGGGCGGGCGGCAACCAGGCAGCGCGGCTCCTCCTTTATTTCCAAGGCAGCTTTGAAGGGGGGGAGGCAGGTAGCTTTGCTGAGCTGGTGTTCCTCGCGCTGAAGGCCAAGCTGTCTGTCTCTCTCTCGCTGCCGGAGACTAGCGTGCCAGAGTCGGTGTTTAGAAAGGAAGGAGAAACCACAAATTAATAACCACCCACTCACCAGCGAGGGGGGAGCGAAGGGGCTGCGTGCGCCGCGGTAGCAGTGACCGGGGCAGAGGAATTCTTTTTAAATGCTTTTCTAGCCAAGGCAGGGACCCGGGCACAGCCGTGCCACCACGAATCCACACGTGTGTGTGTGTGTGTGAGTGTGTGTGTGTGTGTGAGAAGTTGTGTCAGTCACATCAGCTGTGAGGAGCTGCTCCTTGCGGGGGCCTTGGAGCCATACTCCGCAGAGGAACGCGGGCGTGAGAGCTGGGGGGAGGCACTGCGTCTCGTTGTATAACGCTGGGGGAGAAGGGGGAGGGGAAGGCTAGACCGCTGTCACCCACTGAGCTCTACGCGGCCTGGGCTTTGATGCACCCTGCCCCTCAGACGTGTGGCACGGCTCAGAGCCCTGCCCGTGTGGCTTTAACGGAGGGGGCGGGGAGCTCACCGGCGCGCTGTCTACACTAGGGCTCTGGCTGTGGGGGATTCCTCGCGGCCGTTCCCTAGTGGAGATGAGGCCGAAGAGAGGCGTTGAGGCACAGAAGCTGGGTTCTGAAGGGGAGATGGGGGGTGTGGGTGTACCCCTTCAGCCGGACCCCTCACGCCTACCCCGCTCCCGTCCATCAGCCCCGTCAGACTGAATTAAGGACACGTCCCTCCCTCTGGCGTTTCCATGTAAGCTCCCAGGTGAGGCCAGTGCCTACAGCCAGCTGGGGGGGAATGTGTTTTCCAAGCGGTTCTGAAGCATTCCTCTCGTGATTCAGTAAATGGCTCTTATTTTTAGATCCTGTCAGTTGCTAAGCATTTCCCCGAAGCCGGGTTCACTGCTTCGTGAGGGCAGCCCGCCGCAGGCCTGGTTCTTGCCTTGCCAGGGTTTCCCACTTTCCCTTCTGCGCCCGAGCAGGGCTGCGAGGCAGGAGGGACCTGACCTGGCCAAGGTGACTGCCCCACGCCAGTTCTCTCTGCCCAGGCTGTGCAGGCTGCCCCCGGGTTTCTCCCCTCGGCCCAGTGGGCCCTGGGAGTTAGCCGCAGCGTGATGACAGCCATTGCTGAGCGGAGAAGCTCCACCCGTGAGGCTACACGCAGAGCTGTGGTCTGGTCCCCTAATGCACCCTTTAAATCCCAGGGGCGCGGGGCTGCTTCTGAAGTCACGCACCAAAAATAAAGGCAAATGAACCAATGATCTTACTGGGTTTTTAATCCTTCTCAGCTGGAGCCTTCCACGGGGCTTTGCACAATCTATTTTCTGCCACTGAAGATAAGCAAAAGTGCCAAAAAAAGGGACCTATTGATCAGTGCAGCCCCTGTCACCCTGAGCCAGGCGCTGCCAGCACTGAAGGCAGAGACTCTAGTGAAAGAAGTAGCGGGGGGGGGGGGGGGGGGAGAAGGTGGGGAGGGGGAGGCAGCAGCAGCGGCAGTGCCTGAACTGAGCTCTGGCAAACCGCTGCGGTGCTAATAATTCACCTTCCTCTAGCACCTCTGAGGGCCCTTTCATCCCAAAGCGCCTTACAAGTCATGTTCACAGGGATCACTCTACCTGCCCCTGGAATGCGGCCACCTCTGGGGTAGAACACCTCAGCAGTTTAACAATGCACAGCAACATTACAAGCCGGGTTTATGTCTCTTGTAAAAGCTGCTTCCAAGGGAGGAGCTCTCTACTGAGTCACAAACCCCCCTCTCTGCAGCATCCTGGTTTGCTCTGGGCGTCTCCCACCCGGCAGGTTGGCCTAGCCCAACGGTACAGCCGTGAGCAGACACGTGTCAGCCCCCGATGGTGCAGTGGCCCTGTGGGAAGAGTTAGCGAGCGCGCTGGTGCCATTTGACCAGGTCTCTGCCAGGCACCGAGGAACACCCGACGTCCTGCGCCGCTTCCATAAATTCCCAGCACAACTTCTGGGGGGGCTGCACGGCGGGTGGCAGGTTATTCAAGCCGTGCGCCCCCTCTGCACGGGCGCTGTACGGCCCGCCACCTCCGAGGCCCCTGTAACGACCCCTCTCCTCGGGGTGCTTTTCCGCCAGGGTGCAGGGGTCTGCTCTGTCCCTCGCCCCGAGCCCCGCAGCCTCGGGGATCTACCCGCTCTGGGCCCTGGCCTGTCCTCAGATTTGCGTCCCGTGTTCCGCTAGCCCGGAGAGCCGCGTGGCACTGGGGCAATCGGGTGCCAGGCCGGCCCTGAACCCTCGCCACGTTCGTGGCTGCTGGTGCGCCCACCCCGTCGCACCCGGCTCGCCCTCGGGCTGGGGTGAGGCTGACAGCTGGCCCGTTCTCCCTGGGCCTCCGCAGCTGCCCGTGGCCGCTCTGCCTGGGGCTAGTTGCCGGGTGCTCCGGGCCCTTCTCCGGGGCGCTGGGCTGATCTCCCCGCAGCACCCCGCCGGCTGGGGCCAGGAGCTCAGACGGGCTCCCTGCCAGAGCTGCCACCCCAGGGGTCCCAGGTGCCCCCCGCACTTCACCAGTGTTCGGCCTGGGGGGCGGAGGAGGGGGGCCTGACCCCGCGCCCATCACCCTGGCCTCTGAGCCGCTTCCCGTGGGGCCCGGGGCGGTGATGGGCGCCGGGGGACTGAGCTGTGCCAGGCGCGGTGCGTTCTCGCCCTAGCGCCAGGGGTGCGTGCCTCAGTTTCCCCTCTGTGCCGGGCGGGGAGGGGGGGGGGGAGCAGCCCCGGGGCGGGCAGGGCGCAAGGCGCAGGGCGGAGCGGAGCGCGCCGAGGGGGAGGAGAAGCGGCGGCGGCGGCGAGACACGGCTCGGCAGCTGCTGCCTCCCCGCAGCCGGGCTCGGAGCGGCCAGATTCGCCGGCACCCCGCGCCGCCTCCTGCCCCGGCCGGGGGCACCTGGGCTGGGGGCTCGGGGGCAGCCCCTGGACGGGCGGCGGGCAAGTCACCGAGCCCCCCTTGCGCCGTCCCCCCGGGCGTCCGGAGCAGCCCCCTGCCCCCTAGCATCCCTTAGCGCCCCCTTCCAGCCCCCAGCGGTCCCTGCCCCCCATCCCTCCGCCCCCCAACCCCTGCCCTTCCCGTCCCTCCGCCCCCCAACCCCTGCCCGAGCTTCCTTCCATCCCTGAGCCCGGCCAAGCCCTGCCCCCTCCCAGGTGAGCCCCCTTCCAGCCCCAGCCCCCAACCCCTGCCCCCTTCCATCTCAGCCCCCAATCCCTGCCCCCCTTCCCCCCCAGTAGCCCCCCCCCTCAGCTCCCGTCCATCCCTGAGCCCTCCCAGCCGCCTGGCCCAGCGCGGAGACCCGGAGCAGCCCGGCGCAGGGCAGGATGCGGAGCCAGAGCAGGAAGGAGAGTCTGTCCGACTCCAGGGACCTGGACGGCTCCTACGACCAGCTGACGGGTGAGTCCTGCCCGGACCGGGGGAGAGGGGGGGAAGGTGCAGCATCCGCTTAGCAGCAAAATGCAGGGCGCAGCCGGGTCTCCAGCCCCCCCCCCCCCGCTTGTCCTGGGCCAGGGCAGGTGTTTCCCGGCTGCCTCCAGCCACCAGGACAACCCAGGACCCTTCCCCCCTCCCCCACCCCATTGGCTGCCCCCGGTGTCTGCCCCCAGCTGCCCTCCCAGCTCCCGAGCGTTTGCCCTACCAAAAGTTACTCCTGGGCCCCTGCCCCCTGATCCCTCGGCGGTCTGGAGTTGGGGACAGGAGGTTTCTGCTTGCACAAGGGTGTGACTTGAACTCGTAGCCTGGAAAATAGGCTAAGGGTAGCAGGTGTGCTGCCCTGGGAGCCGGAGTGTGTGTGTGTGTGTGTGTGTGTGTGATTCCCCCCAGCTGCGTCTGGGGTCAGTGCGGGGGAGTTGTTTGCAGGCCGGTCCCCGGGGCTGTGGAAGGGCCGCTGGCCGGGTCCTGCCCAGAGACGTTCAGGCTGGTTTGGGGCTTGGCTGCTCCTTGGGTGCCGGCCGGAAGAGTTCTCCCCAAAATCCCTGTGCCGAGGACCCAGGGGCCTGAGCCAGCTGGACCCCCTTTCCACCCAGCGCCGTGGGGCCTGCCCCAGGGAGAGAGGACCCTGTCCTGCTGCTGCCAGGTGTTGCTGTGGCTGTCGGGGAGGGTGGGTGGCTGAGGCGGAGGCACACGGGGCAGAGCTGCCGCTGGCATCTCTCCTCGAGTCACCTTTGATTCCTCCGCACGCCCGCCCTGTGTCTGCAGAGACCCACCGGGGGGTGAAACTGACCCCGGCACGGGCGCCCTGTCCCCAGGGTGCAGGTTCCCCTCCTCTCACAGGAATCTGGCCGTACCCCCTCTGCCGGGTTGTGCAGGCCGTCGGAAGTGCCCGCTGCACCGGCTGCACGGTTTCCCCAAGTAGCTTCTCTCTCCTCCCTCAGCTTCTGTGCCTTCCTCCAGAGACCGGTGTGTTGTCTGCAGGTGCCCGGCAGTGCAGCCCTCCCGGGCCAGGTATCTGCTGCTCTTCAGGATAGGTGCAGGGTGCGGGAGTCAGGCCCCAGGGGCCCGCTGCACTGCAGTTTATACCCTACCTGTGTGGGGTCCCTCTCTGGTCACAGGAGCACAGAGTAGCTCCCGTTCAGATAATGCTGGGGATTTAAACACAGCCCCCACATCTGGAAAGCCCTAGTGTGGCTTGAAGCACCCTGTGTGATTAATTCCATTCCTTAGGAAGCAAAGGGTGGTCCTGTGGTGAAGCTGCTGGACGGGGCTGCAGGAGCTCTGCGTTCAAGGCCTGGCTTTGCCCCGTGCCCCCTGTGCGATGCAGCATTTCTCTGTGCCTTGATTTTCCCCTCTGTGAAATGGGTTTAATGCTCCTGAACAGCTTCCTGGGGATGGCTGTGGAGATGAATCCGTTCATACCAGGGGGCAATGGGATCGTATACACACAGGATCCCCGTTATTCTCCTTTTCTGCCACAGAGTGGGGGTGAATTTCAGGCCTGGATTGTGAGTTTCCAGAGGTCTGTGGGAGATGAGTCAACTCCCCCGGTTTGCTGAGCATGTGGGGAGAGCGACTTTGCCTGCAGAGATGTGCTGAAGGGAAGATATTTCTGAGCTGTGTAGGAACTGGAAACCCCACAACTTTCCATTTCTCTGGGAACTTTACAATGTCTGTATGGATTTAAATCAACCCTCGGTTAAAAATAAACTCGGATCTCTCTGGCTGAGACCTTTCACGCTGGGCCTTGGCTGACAGCGAGTCACCACACCAGAGCCCTGAATGGAAGAATACTCCGCAGTTCAGACAGCATCTTCCAGCCGAGACGTCAGGGTTCCTCAGACATTCAGAAGCCTGCTTGGAAATCGGTCGGTATCGTTATCCCAGGGCTACCAGGGGGAAACTGAGGCATGGAGTGGGGCAGGGACTGATTGTCCCCAGATCTCGTTTCACGGCGGCTAACAAGGATGCAGTTCCAGCTTTAACTTCGCTTGCTGAGCCCCGTGACATGCCTGCGTTTTCCCAGCCAGCTGCCCCTCCGTCAGCCTTTAACACTGGGTAAAATACTGACGCTGCTTTTTAGGGTGAACTTTGCTGCTCAACATGTCAGCAAAGAGAAGCTGCTTTACACCGGGACAGTGTAAATCATACGCAGCAGGCAGGGCCGGCTCAGGCCACCCTTGGCATTATGTTGCTTTGTCCCGCTGTCTTAGCAATGTCCCTTCTTTACAACCCTGCTCACTCAGGCAGTCACCAACCAGCCTCTGGGCTTTTTACTGCTCTAGGCGGCTGGTTAGTTTTGCCCTGTGAAGACAAGTAAAGTCGCCAGGAGAGAGCACGGCGTGCGCGTCTCTGCCGAAACATGCTGCATCCACTCTGCCTCCCTAGCACACGGCTGCCTCTGGGACTCCTGACTCAGCCATGTCTAGCCTGGGCCTTGGAGAAATCCCAGTGGGACGCGGGGCTTGACTTCTCTGCCCTCTTCATGGCTCTTCCATCTGCACCCAGGCCTCGCCCGCTTTGTCCCGCAGCAGCAGGGCAGCCCGGAGGTGGCGAGCAAGGCCCTTTGCGCGGAAAGGCTTCAGAACCTCTTTGCTGCGCCAGCCAGGCTGGCACGTGGCCGGCGCCGGGCTGCCTCCTGAGCTCTAGTTAGCCCATGGCACATAGCACAGGCCTGGCACTCGCAGGGTTAACGAGAGCGCTGGCCACCCGGTGCCTGCCTGCCTGGAGAAGGAGGCTAAACTGCCCCCTTTGAGATTTAGGGGGGAGGTTTTCCCTTCCATCCCGCTCTCTGCTCAGAGCGCGGAGTCTCCTTGTGCCTTGAACATCGGGCCGTTGATTCTGAATTTAAAGAGCTCATGAAAATTGCTGAATATAGACAGCACAGAGCAGCGCGTGCGTGTTCCACCCCCTCCCTCCTTCGCAGGGAGCCTCGGCCAGCCTGAACCCTCTGCACCCCCCGGGGCTGCTGCTCAAACCGGCCTGGGGACCGTGTCTGCAAGCGTGCGTGCCCGTGTGTGTGCGCTGGGGGTGTGAGCACCTGGTGTGTGTGTGGGGGGAGGGGGCGTGGGTGCTGGGGGGTGAATGCGTGTGCTCTGTTTGTTTAAGGGGGGGGAGGGGCGGGGAGCTGTGAGTGTGCACGCGCTTTGTGTGTGTGAGACACATTGAGGCCACCCCCGTGGGAAAGGAAAAGGTAGCTGACGCTAGCAGGGAATAAAAGCCACCCAGAAACGATGTGGTTCCGACAGTCCCACTCGTGACATGAGTGATTGCTCTGCGGGCAGACTGAGCCGGCGTTGACCTCTTCAGACATGGCCCGGGGCTGGGGAGAAATGGCATCTGAGCGCCGGCAGCGCTGCTGGGCCGTGCTGCCCTGGGCCAGGGAAGGCGGGTCGCTCTCCTCACAATTACTCTGATCTCCCCTCCTGGAGGCTACACTTCATGGTGCATCGGCTCCATTTCTAGGCCTAGAGGCCAGAACACCCCAGCACAGCGAGATCGTATAGCTGGGCCGTGTCCCCGTTTCTACAAGCGGCGTATCACACACGGGGGGGCTGTGAACGGACTTTTCCCCTCCAGCGCCACTTGAGATCTGTGCACCGGTTTCTGGTTCTGTGTTCACGCCCTCCCCGCAGACTGTCAGTAGGTTCCCGTCGCTGTTAGTAGGCGACACATGGCGCGCAGCTTTCCTGCAGGCAAAACCAGAATCCCAGTTTTCTGACCACGAGCGGCCAGTCAAATCCCCTTGTTTCCTTTCAGAGGAATCAAGGAATTAGTTGTGTTGGCTTGGGAAATTCCCGCTCTGGTACCTACATTCTACCTCCCGTGAGTTCGGCTGGAGACAATCTCCTCCATCTCCCTTCCTACACGCTGTTGCATGTTGTGTTCCTCCTCAGAGGCAGGCGCATTGGTGTGGCGGATGAGCAAATTGCTAGAGAAACAGCCTGCAGAGTGCTTTGGGATCCTCCTGGTCCGATAGAAACACACGGTTCTTTCCCTCCGTACCAGTGACAGATAAAGAGATTCAGTTAAATCACATCATTTCTGCCCAGCCACGGGTGAGAGTGAGAAGTGTATTTAGTAATGTAGTAACCGTGCAACGTCTGGCCTGGATCTTGGCGCCCGTAGAGGGGTTTTTCAAGAAAAAAATCTCTTCCAGTATGAAACAACTGAAGGATACGGCTCAGCTCACCAACGCCCCCCACCCCGGATATATTTATGAGCAGAGGAGACGGGATAATTGGGTTTGTGCTAGGAATGCTGACCATGCATCTCTCACACATGAGTTATGTTACTCCCTAATATAAGACAAAAACAAATATGCCCCTTTGTCCACTGCAACGTATGTTCTGCAAGCACACACCCGGGTGTGAGGCAGACATAGTCCTAGACCTGACTAATTTGTTCGAGGCTTGCTATCTGGTAGCAACCCTCTGGCTATGCTTGTTGCTGTGGGCCTCATGGTAGCAGAGGTAATGAACTCGGATCTTCCCGTAAAGGAAAATCACCACTAGCTGTTAGCAGTATAGGGCTTATGACACACAGTGGAGTAATTTTGTCCTCTAGAGATTGCTCATGGACAGGGGGGCACGCACACACCAGCCAGTTCCTGATAACTCCACCTCTTCTCTAGCTAGAGGAACCTCATCGGCAGCAATCTTAGGGAATAGCCTCGTGGATATATCACCCCTTTACAGATCCGGTGGTTTGAGCTACAGCTCCCTCCTGTTGAGTGAGGAGAGCTGGGGCCAGGGAGCCAGGAGAGCTGGGTTTTCTTCTGTACTTTGCCACTGATTCGCTGAGTGATGCATCATCTGTCTGTGCCTCAGTTTCCCCGTTGGTAAGCTGGGGGTGCTTTCAGCCAGGGACCCCAAAGGCACCAGCAAAGGAGCAATATGAACGTGGGAGAACAGCAAACAGAGAGGGAGGAGGCCAGCTGTGTGTGTGGGGCAGCGTGCAGGATGTGGTTGTGCGTGGGCCTGGGCGTGTGTGCACAGGAGGGGGTGGGCTGGGTGTGGCAGGAAGTGTGCTGTGGGGTGGTGTGAGTGGACGGCGGATGCTGGGTGCATGGCGGTGTGGGCGGGTGTGGTGGCTCTGCAGAGAGCAGGGGTCTGGGGAGTGGGCAGAGCTGGTCACTCACCCTGCTCCATGTGAGCCCCTTTCCTTCCCTCCCACCCCCCAGCAGCCTGGAGGCTTCCCCCTGCCCACGGGCTGCCCGAGGGGGCAGAACCTGTCCAGGGATCAGGCTGGGCTCAGAGGGGCCCGACCACGTCGCTCAGGGGGGTCCCTTCCCTGCCGCACGCTGGACTCTGCAGCTGAGCCCTTGGAACGACCCCGCTGGGATCATCAGCAGGGCAGGAACCCGGCCGCTTCTCCCCACAGCCCAGGCCTCCGCTGCTGGAGTGAAGGGAGGGACTCCAGTGCGTCTCAGTAGTAGGCTGCTATCTTATAGGGGAGTAGCTGCTGGGAGGGGACGCGACCCACACTGTGAAGCCTGACCACATCCCTCTCCTGAATCAACTCTACCGACTCCCGGCTCGCTCTGGGATCTGGCTTTGCGCTGGGCAGTGTCCTGGCGTCCCAGGGCCGCTTCCTGCTCTCCTCTGGCTCTGATTGAGAACAGAACGTGCCCTCCTGCCTCCATGCCCCCCTCCCTCCTACCCTCCAGCAGGGGTGCAAGAGCCTGCTCCTCTGCATCTGTCTCCTTGAATCCCCTGCCCTGCAGCTGTCCCGTCTCGGTGATTCCCCTCTCGCTGCTGTTCCCGTTCGGGACCCTGCTTGTTAGAGAAAGTTGCACCCGGCCCAGCTGGGCCTGGAGGATAGGGACCGTTCCCAGGGCGGGGGGCGGGGCGTTGAGAGGCAATCCCTGGCTGTGCCATTAGGACAGACCCTGGCGGGTGCTGGGGCTAAGAGGGGAGAGGCCCAGATCTCAAGCCGCGAAACCCCCACACGCATCGCTGTGCCCTAAAGGGATGCTGCATCTTTGCGGGACGGGGGTACCGACGCTGTCCGAATGCCTCCCCACTGCCTACTGCCTGCTGCCCTCCCCTTGCCTTGCCTCCGTCTCTGTAGGTCTGTGGCTATTCCCACTTTGCTGTCCTGGCTTGTCGCACCCACTCGGAGCTAGTCACTCGCGTCCCGCTGGGACACCTGATGGCGATTTTTTACGTGTTTCCTCCTGATGGAGGCCAGGATCTGGCAGGCACCGGAGGTGGAGGCAGCCCCGGGGGCCTGGGATTCTCAGTCCCCCGGCGGCTCTGGAAGTGGGGAGGAGGGCAGCGAGGGCCAAGGGACCGGTTGTGCGTTTTATGTCCAGTCCTGGATTCTGCCTCCGGCCAGGCTCATGCCAGGAAGCAGCGAGTTACGGGCAGCGAGGGGCACGGCCAGCGAGTTCGTTTCTTGCAGTCGGAGCCGGTAGAACGGATGCACTTGGCTTTGTTACTGGGAAGCCGCCTGCGTCGGCAGCTGAGCGGGACGGGGGCCGGGATCCGGGGTCGCTGCCTGCAGTCGGATTTCATTTGGCAGGGTGACGTTTCCCTCCTCCGGAGGGTGAGGCTGGGGGCGAATCTGTCGGCAGAGGCAGGTGGGGAGGCTTGGGGGGCGCAGGCCTGAGTGACGCAAGGCTGGTGTCTTTGGTCACTGCAGCTGAGACGTGATTTTGCAGACACCGCTGCAGAACTCAGGGGCACGGTGGCTTCACGCCAGGTTGGGGGGTCTCGCTGCGCGTGCCCGTGTCAGGGCAGGGAGGGGGTTTGCTGGGCCGCGTCTGGGCCTGGGCGAGGGGCCCTGATCCGCTCTCTCGGCTCGGTCGGCGGCGATCACAGATGGAGGCCTGTGGCTAGCGTGCGGGTGGGCGGCTTCCAGAGACTTGCCCTCGAATCCGGCCAGGCTGCCGATGACCCGGGCAGGCTGGCCTCCGTGGGGTGTACTCTCTGCCCCAGCGACAGGCCGGGGGGGGCTGCGGCTCGGGAGCGAGAGGCGTTGGCAGAGTTGTGTGCATGGGTGGGCCGTACGGGGTGAGAGGGCCCGGCGGAGAGGGCAGGGATTGAGAGGCCAGCGCTGTGCCGTCCCTCGGAGGGGAAAGCAGCCGCGTTCCCTGAATGAGCCCGGAGGATGCTATAACCCCAGGGGTGGGGTGTGTGCGTGACAGGAGAGAGCCTCCCCCCCTCCCCCCCGGCTGGCTCTGCTCGTTAGTGGGACTTTCATTAGGGGAAGTGGTTTGGTTTGGATTAAGCCAAATTGCTATGCTTGGGAGATGAGAAATCCATCTGCCAGCCGGCCACTGGGACAATCCGCCGGGGGCGGTGCGCCAGGCCCTGCGCTTCCATCGCACGGGTCAGCACGGCAGGAGCAGGGTTGTCGTGCTCCGAGCCCCCAGCACGGATCCTGGGCCCCGGGCCAGGGAGTTAGGAAGAAGCTGTACGCTCTGTACGCCCAACGCTCACGAGCTCAACGGGTCATGAGCCTCGGGGGCCTCCCGGGTCTGGTTCCCTCCCTGCTTCCTGGGGCCAGTTGGTGGCTTTTTTCTGAACCCGCCTGCAACCTTCAGTGAATCTTAACTCCTTGCACTGGCTCCGTTGCCTTGGAAGGGGCAGGAGCGTGGATCACAAGACGGAGCCGCGCGAAGCCCTGGGCGTGAGGGGGGGGGATGTAGGGAAGTATCAATCCTGTGCCTCTCCCCATGCTGACCCTGCCGCTGATCCCTGCCATAGAGCGGTCCCGCTGACTCAGGCGTGCGACTGGGCGGAGGGGCCTGGGGGCTGTGACCCTTCCTCTGCCTTCCCACGCAGCAGGGTCAGTCACTGTGACGCATCCCAGTCGAGGTCGCTTTCTTCTAGCACTGGACAAGGAACTCTACCCTGGCAGGCTAAGCAGAGCCACAGCCTCCGTAAAGAGACCGTGGAGCCGTCGCGGAGAGTTCCCTGCAAACATCCACTCAACGCGCAGCAGCAGCCGGCAGAGCTAACAGCACGTTAGGAACCATTAGCAGAGGGACAGATAATAAGACAGAAAATATCATAGTGCCGCCCGCCACAGAAATCCACAGGGCACCCACACCGTGAACACTGCCTGCAGCTCTGGTCACCCCAGCTTATTAAAAAATAAAAAAGAAATGTTTAGATTTTAAAAGGTGCAGAGAAGGGCAACAAAAACGATGAGAGTATGGACCAGCTTCTGTATGCGGAGAGGTTAAAAAGACTGGGATGGTTCAGCTTGTAAAAGAGACGAGTAAGGGGGGATGTGACAGAGATCTCTAAAGTCATGACTGGTGTAGAGAAAGTGACTGGGGCAGTGTTATTTACCCCTTCACGGCACACCAGAACCGGGGGTCACGCAATGAAAGGAATAGGCAGTAGTTTAAAACAAACAAAAGGCAGTGTTTCTTCACACAGCGCACTGTCAACCTGGGGAACTCCTTGCCAGGGGATGTTGTGAAGGCCAAAACTATAACAAGGTTCAGAAAAGAATTAGCTAAGTTCCTGGAGGCTAGGTCCATCAGTGGCTATTAGCCAAGATGGGCAGGGACACAACCCCATGCCCTGGGTGTCCCTAGCCTCTGACTGCCAGAAGCTGGGACTGGAGGGGTCACTCAATAATTGCCCTGTTCTGTTCACTCCCTCTGAAGCACCTGGCCTTGGCCGCTGTCGGCAGACAGGACACTGGGCTGGAAGGACCCTTGGTCTGACCCGGTCTGGCTGTTCTTATAAAGACACTTGGTCTCTCTCTGCTTCCCTGCAGAGCTTCTGCCTCCCTCCGTCCAGCCTGGCTCCCTGCTGCCGGTTTAAAGGCACAGCCTCACACACTAGCTCGCAGCCCTAACGCTGACGGCCTGGCGGACACGGCAGGGTCCGTAGCCGAGGAGTGGGAACAGCGGCGGGGGGACGTGCTCTCAGGGCTGGGGAGTTATCGGTGCTGTGCGTGGTGGGGGCAGGCAGGGTCTGGCTCAATGGGGCACCATTACCAGCATCCTAAAAGCTTCCCGTCTCAAGGACAGGGCGTCGCTGCTTCTTTGGGCTTTTAAGTACATTTGCCCTTTGCTTCAAATGAAATTCCCTCGGCGCAGCCCCTGAGAAATGACGACGAGTTGGCCTTGCGAGCCGGCGCCCTGCGGGAGAAGGCTCCGCGCAGGGAGGGGACGGGGCTGCGCTCCGGGCTACGGCGCTTTGCAAGGTGCCCCGAGAACTGGCGGGAGCCTGGGGTCAGCCTTAGCGGACGCCCCAGCACGTTCTTGGCTGCGCAGATCGTCCGTCCGTCCATCCTGGCACCTCTGCTCTGAGCTGCGGGGGCTGGTTGCGTGTGTGAGTACACACGCCCGTGCACACACACGCTCCCTCGCACCCGTGCAAAGCCCTGTGTGCACACTGCTTTGGGGGCAAGTGGCTTATTCGTCTCCTGATTTCCTTCGGCTAAGACGCCCTAAGCCCTGTTCAAACTGCAGCCTGCGCGTCCGCAGCCGTCTGACGCCGTCTGTTTGAAATCCCGCCGTTAGCTGGATGGGGGCAGCTCCGTGTGTGGACGAGGCCTTGGCCTGGTGCAGCGAAGCCCGTGCCAGGGCGGTGTAACACGAGCGGGACGGGAGATGGTGCGTAGGGGGTGTCGTTGGAGGGGGTGGGGAGCCATTTCTACCCCCTCCCCGCTGGGGGAGCCTTCAGCCGTTAACTGGCTGTAGGGGATATTAAGGCACGTGCTGCAGGCACCTCCGCCCCGAACGTTTCCACTAGATCTGGCGGCGCAGTAACCCTGAGATCTCTGAGCATGAGTCAAGCCGGGAAGCAATCCTCTTAGCCACATGAAAGGTTCGTGGTCTGTGGGGCCCGGGCGTGGAGCCCGGCTCGCCTCTGCAATCCCAGTGGGCTTTGGCGCCATGTGGGCCCGTGCCCGATCTCCCCCCCTGCTCTGAGCGGCCTGGGCCCAGCTCCGAGCAAGGGCGAGCTGTCGGCTCGGGAGCGGAGGACACTCAGGCTTTGGCGGGGAGAGCCCCGGGAGTTTGAGGGGTTTGGCTGGGAGCTGCAGCCACGCTTGGGATTGTTCCCAGCTCAGCGCCACCGAGATGAGCCAGACACTGCGCGTTCACGCTGAGGGGGGGCAGCCCCAGCCCTGCTGGAAGCGTGTCCTTGTGTCTGTCCATCTGTCTGCGCGCCCCGCGGGCCATGTGCAGAGGGTTCTCTCGGCCTCCCAATGTCCCTTGTGGAGCCGCCTGCAGCGGTGGAGCGGGGACAGTCTCCTCCCAGGGATGGATGGGCTTGGCTGCGTGCCCTCGCAGGGAATTGGTCGGGGACCTTGGTGGGCAACCTGTGCCCCCACGGCGGGCGCTGAGGACTTTCTGTGTCCCCTGGCCCCACATTTACAGCTACCTGTGCTCTCACTGGGCCATGCCTCTGCTTAGCACCCTTCTGCCTAGTGGGGGGACAGCTTACCAGTGTGGCAAACGGGGCATCCATCGTCTGGCTTCACCTCGCTTGCCCCACTGTTCCCCCATCCCACTCTCCTCCATGCTCACTGGGATTTGGAATAACGAATGGGGCCTTCTGCTCGCCCCCAGTCATAGTAAAGGACTGTGGGGACATTCAGTCGCCTGGGACCAGGGCCAACGTAAAGGGAACTAAACCCCTTTTCACACAGTTGGCCTGTGGAACTCACCGCCACCAGATGGACGGGAGGCCAAGGGTCTAGCACGACTGAAAAGGGGCTGGACCATTATGGACAGTGAAACCAGCCAAAGCGTTCAAGCAAAGCTGAAGAAAGGCACCCGTTTGGCTGTGACCCCCGTCTGCTAGGGCAGGAATGCCAGTCCCTGACCCCCAGGCGGGGGTCTCACCGCTTCCCCTGCAGCACTTAGGCTGTGGCTGCTGTCAGAGCCGGGCATGCCTGGGTCAGGCCTGGCAATTCCCACATCAGCGACGAGCCAGGGCAGGCGGAGCTGCTCCAGTGCCAGCCTGGAGCTGAGGGAAGTTTATTGGTGACCGGCGGGGGCGGGGAGGGGGGCACAGACAGCCCTGGGGGAT
Organism: Emydura macquarii macquarii; assembly: GCF_026122565.2. Taxonomy (NCBI): domain Eukaryota; kingdom Metazoa; phylum Chordata; order Testudines; family Chelidae; genus Emydura; species Emydura macquarii. The sequence goes on along the minus strand of NW_027133829.1, from coordinate 11,005,900 downwards.
CCGCACGGACCAAGGCCGTGTCGCGTTTTCCTGGGGCATGTCCTCAGCTCCTGGGGGGGAAAGGCCCCTCCTCGGCTCACTCGGCCCCCAACCAGCTTCCCAGGGCCACTGCTGAGAACTCCAGGGCGGCTAGGAGGCGGAGCCTTCCCGCTAGCTCCTCCCCTTTGCCCCAATAACAAGGGGGGCAGGTGGCCCCCCCACCTGAGCTCAGCTCTGGGCCCTGCCTCAGAGGATTGAGCAGGGCTGGATTTGTGCAGGGGGAGGGGGCACACCCAGTTGACCCAGTTGACCCAGCCTGGTGGTCCTGGTGCCTGATCCCTGCGATCCACGAGTGCTGGTGTCTGGGCTTCTTGCACGGGCCAGCGCCTTGGCCCGGCTCTTCTGAGCCCTCTCCCTGACTCAGCTCCGTGGGGGGAGCAGCCGGGCTGCGGGCGTGAATGCGGGAGGGCGGAGGGCGAGTGCTGCGGCCGGTTCTCTGCAGCTCCGGCCCGTTCACAAAGAAATAGCGCCTCCTTTCAGCGGCAGCCGGGCAGCCCTGGGGGCAGGATGGGTCCGTCCACCTGGTTCTTCCAGGCTGTCCATCTGCAGCTAAGTGGAGCAAGAGCCGCGCCTGTTACCTCTCAGCGGAGCGTCGAGGGCCGAGCTGCCCCTCCCGGCCCGTCTGGATAATTGCTTCTCTCTAGATTAAATTGTTCAAACTGGCTTTGCCCGGAGGAAGCTTCTGAACGCGTCTAATCCTGCCGGCCCCTCATCTCACGTGGGCAGCCTCCCCCCACAGCCCCGGCTCGGCCCCGGCTCGGGGAAGCCTCCTGCATGGTCTCTTTCCCAGCACAGCCCCAGAGGCGGCCCTGAGCAGCGCCAGGCCTGCATCCACCTGGCTCGATGGCAGCTCACTTGCTCGCGGGAAAACCGGCAATGAATTTTTAATGGTGCGAGTGAGCGAAGGCTGGTGGTGGCCGAGCGGCGTCCCCGCCGAGGCCTCTGCTCTGGCAAATGTGACAGCAGCAGCAGAGGCGGTAGGATTCCTGCATCAATACAGCAGGCCCCTGCCGCTTGAGAGAGGGAGAGTCCCCGTTAGCCACTTGCCTTATAGAGCCTATGACACGCACAGATGGGCAGCTCTGATCGGATCCAGTCGAGTGACGCTGGCAGAGCAGGCGCCCGCTCAGGCCCAGGTCCCCGTGCCCCAGTTGAACAGGGACGCGTACGTGGCTGGGAGCAGGCTGGGTTCGTGCTGTTGACACAGGTTGTAGGATGATACGACGAATGTGTTCAGTGTTTCGATGTATTGAACGCTCGCCAGCTGCTGCCGGCGTTAATCTCATGTACAACATCTGCATCCCAGCGTGTAAGGCAGGGTCTGAGCCTTCCATTGCAGGCGTCTGTGACTGTGTAAATCACCAGACAGGAGAGAGACATTAACCGGTGTGACATGCTGGTCTCCAGCCGGAAGCGTGACGTCCTGGCCCCCCGCCACCAGCGGGACCAGAGTGGAACGTTACAGGGGCCTAGCTGCTTTGTTGTTTCTTCCCCCTCCCACCGTGAAGATGAGTCTGTGCGTGGATTCCTCCCCTCCGCTGAGGTTGCAGCTCGAGGCAGAAGGGGCAAAGGGAATAAAAACCCCTAAGGAAGAGGAACTGCTCAGACTCTGCGGGGCCAGGCTTACGAGGCATAAGTGAGAGATCCCCAGTGCTCAGCCTGGGTTAGGGCTTGCTTCTCAGAGACGCTTCCAGTACTTTTCGAAACTTCAGACTGGCATTCGTTTGTGCGTCTGGTCACCTGCTTTACCTCTGGAGGTAGCGCTCGATTCCTCAGACTGCAGAGAGATTTATTATCTAGGTCATTATAAGACTGGCTACAACGCGCGTCTCTGGTCTGACCTCTAAGGTGGGGTAAGTGACTGGCCCTTTGGGACGGGCAGTGACCCGAATATCGCTGTGATCCTTGGTGCAGGGGGACATCTGTCCCGGAGGCAGCTCGCCTGGTTGGTGAGACGGGTCGGGGAGAACTGGTTGGCGAAACCGAAGTACAGAGCGCCCAGCCCGGGTGGGGTTTGTGGTTCCTGGTACCCACGCTCCCCAGCCACGGCAGGACAGCGTGACCCTGCCTATTAACCAGTTGAGCCCCACTGGAGTCAGATTCAGTGCAGACTCCCTCCATGCCGCTGCCCTGGAGGGAAGGAGATAGCTACCCAGCCTCCAAGTCCAGCCTCGCTCTCGGCCCTTCTGCCGCCTGGGGGATGGTGGTGGGGGGTGTGGGTGCCAGCTGCACTGTCTGTCTGGTCTCTCTGCACCTCCAACAGCCGTGGGCAGTGACCGTCCCTTGCCCAGGTGATCCTCTTGCTGAGCTCCGGTATAGCGCAGGCCGTGGTCTCCTGTTAATTCATCCAACCTCGCTTTAAAAATTGTCAGTGATGGAAAATCCACCAGGCCCCTGAGTAGTGTGTATGGAACCGCTTCCATGCGAGGAGAGAGTAATGAAACCAGGTCTTTTCAGCGTGGTAAAGAGATGACGAAGGGGAGATAGGCTGGAGGGGTAAATCATGACTGGGGTGGAGAAAGTGACTGGGGCAGTGTTATTTACCCCTTCTCAGGACACAAGAACTAGGGGTCACGCAGTGACATGTATGGGCAGCAGATTTAAAACAACAAAAGGCAGTGTTTCTTCACACAACACACAGTCAACCTGTGGAACTCCTTGCCACAGGATGTTGTGAAGGCCAAGATTAGATATATTCATGGAGAACAAGTCCCTCAATGGCAGGGCAGGGGCTCGTTGGCAGGGGCGAGGTGGTTGGGAATAAAGCGGGCTGGTGGTGGTGGAATTTATTGACAATTACTGCTCTGGCTCCTGCCTGCTCCTTGCCCTCCATCCCCGCCCCTCCCTGGGTGCCAGATGCCGTCCCTAGAAATGAAACCTGGTTCTCTCCTCCCTGCCCACGCCCGGTCCTGCAGGTCTGATCACCAGCTGGTACCCGCGCTGGGCTCCTCGCTACACCTCACAGCACCTTCCCCAGAAGCTCAGTGGCATTAGTCCCCCCTCGCGGCTAGGGGGACACGCACAGAGAGGGGCGTCCCGCTGTCCCAAGTCCCTAACCACTGGTCCATGCTGCCCCTCAACGCTGCCCAGCCAACACCACAGGGCTGCTGTCCCAGGCTCAGCTGAGGGAACTCAGGCCCACGGCTCCTGGATCCCCTGGGTCTGACCGCTGCGTTGGGACGCGTCCCCTTGGCACCCTGCCATGTGCTGGGAGCCGCCAGCCCTTCCTTCCCCTGCTGCGGCCCTGGGCCCCAGCGAGGCCCGTGAAGTCCTAGGCGGCCGTGGAATTTGTAGTGTGTCACTGGGGGTTGCGTGTCCTGGGCCGGGCCCGCTCCCTCGGTGGAAGGCGCTACGGCAGCGCAGAGGCTTGCTAGCGTGTGGTCCATGGCGTGGCGGCAGGGTAGAAAGTCTCTCCCTTGGACTCCAGCTGTCACCAAGCCAGCGGCACAGCTGCTGTCGGTGCTGCCTGTCTCCGCTGGGGCGGGAGGTCCCTGGGACGTTACCCCTTGTCCCAGAGCCAAATCAAGGAGCCGCACCCCGGAGCTTGCAATCCCGCAGCTTCCCACCGTGCGGTGAGCTGCCCTGGAGCAGAGGGGAGGGCGGCTGGGTCTGGGGGGGAGCGTCTTTAGTGCATTGCTCTGTGGTAATGGTTCGTTTTGAACCCAGCGATCCCCGGAGCTGGGCTGGGCCGGAGGCCAGGCTAGCTGCTCACCAGCGGAGGGGGAGCCTGCTAACATCATGGGTAAAGCAGCCTCCCCAACTCTGGGCACCGCCCTGTCTCTGTGTGGCGGGGCACCAGGCGGCAGCTCTGCCTCGTGGCTCTCTCCCGGGGAAGATACGTGCCAGGCGGGGGCTCTGCCTCAGGCCTGTCTTGTGGGGCCTTCGGGCTCTCTGGCCTGGGCGGTGCACGGCGGTTGCTCCCAGCAGCCAGAGAACCTGCACTGGAGGGGATATGGGGTCTCTGGCCACACGGGGACCCTCTCGCCCGCTTGCGAGACCTGGGCCTGTCCCGGGGAGAGCAGGGAAAAGTCCTCCTGGACCCGTTACCGGCTCGTTAGTCACTGTTTGTTTTCTCCCCAGCCCGCCATGCATTAATTATATGCTGCCGCCACTATCGGGATAATAAGTCTTTCTTTTTCTCATTGGTTAATTAAATAACTGGGTGGAAGTGAGGGGCCATTAGCACTTCATTAGCTGGAGTTAATCACCCCTAGGAAGTGGGGGCTGGCGGAGGGGTGTCTCCTGGGGGTTTTATGCCGCCGAATGAAAATGCACGGAGGAAAAAACGTCTCTTCAAATTCCCCAGGGGGCTGTGCCAAGGGAATGAGAGCCTGCAGCAGGGGCTGGAGAGAGGGAGCCGTGTGTGCACAAGTGTGTGCGCGTGCACGCGCGTGCATACACTGCGAGGGGGACTTGCTGCGTCGCAAACCCAGCACCTGGCTCGGGACCCTCGGGAGAAGCGGCGTTTCTGAAATCAGAGGAGCAGGCCCCAGGGAAATCAGACGCTCCCGCTGGCTCCGGCTCTCCGGGAAGGCGTCAGCCGCTTGGCCGTACACCCAGCAAGGTGACGTGTGCAATTCACAGCCGCGCAAGGCGCAGGACGCCCCTGGGAGCTGAAGGCGAGGTAATTTTCCTCCCTCTGTGGAAAAGCTCTTGGCCGGGGGGCGCGGGAAGGGGAAGGCGTAACGGGGAGAAACGTCCCCCCCGCCCCATTCCGCCCCCCAACGTTTCTGCATTTCAGCTTTGCAGGTGATACGATGCAGCGACCTGCATCCAGTGCACTCGTCGTCACGGCGGTTCCTGCACGCTGCCTGGACCAGAGGGGAAATCTCTGTCCCCGCCCTGTCCAGCAGCCACCCCTGCCCGCGGCTGCCTGGCCAGAAACGGTGGGGCGTGTTTTCCCAGCTGCGTGCGTGCAGAGCCGTGGGGGGTGGGTGTGACAGAGGGTGGGCTCGCCCCAGCCTCTCGCCGAGCGACGGAGCCGGGTCAGGGAGCAGGGGAGCAGCGGGTGGAGAGGCAGGAGCCGGCTGGGGGGGGGGGGTGCCTTAGCCCAGTGGGCATCTCCCCTGCGCTGTGGGGCCCATGTCGCTCTGGCCAGCTGCCAGCTCCCTCCTAGGCAGCGTGGTGGGCACGTCAGGGGCAAGCGTGGCGGCTCCGACTCCAGCCTGATGGGAGGGGACGTGTGCAGTCCAGCGGGGCATCATTGGGAGTGGAAGGGGGGCTTGTGATGGACTTGGGCGGCCAGTCTTGGCTGGGGGGGTGTAGGGGGGTGATGGCCGTAGCCACGTCTAAGAGGCGCTGCAAGACACTCTGGCATGGGCTCGCCCAGCTCTGGGCAGGCTTGCGGGGCCGATCCTGCCCTGGCTCATGCTGTGTAAATTCACAGCATCTTCAAATGGAGTCACTCTGGATTTACACCACCCTCGTATACACGGGGCGCCCGGCACCTGCCATGGACCCCTGCCCGCAGGTGACTGGGGAGCCTGCCTGCAGCTAACGGAGCGGCCTGGGGCAGGCTGCAGGGGCAGTGGGCCCAGTGCCTGCCCTTTGCCGCTCTGCTTTCTTCCCGTAGCCTGTGCGGAACAAGGTTCCCGCTCCCCGCCGAGCCAGGCGCCGGCTGGAGGGCTGCGCCCAAAGACCACAGCCCGGGTCCCGCTGGACACCCCCTTCTCCCCTCCCGCCCATCCCCCAGAACTCGGGAGGCTGCCGGCTGGGGTGGTTTGGCCGAGGTGAGAAGCATCCGGGTCGTCTGGCTGCTTTGCCAGAGCTCTGGGCGCCTGCCTAGTTTATTGGGATTTATTGTTTGCATCTCAGAGCCCTAGTCGTGGACGGGCACCCTGCCGCGCTAGGCGCTGTGCAAACACAGAGCAAAGAGGCCCCTCCCCCAGGGGCCCGACGGTCTAGACGAGACGAAGCTGGAGACGGACAGACGGGGCCAGGGTGGGGGAGGACAGCCTTCGTCAGCACGCTCAGCGATGGTCCCGGTGAGCTCCCCCGGTGGTTTCGGCCTCTGAGACGGGTGAGCAGATCCCACCTGCGTGTTTGCCTGGGCGCCTGAGCTTCCCGGCCTCTGCTTCGCTTCGCGGAGATAAGTGGTTCTGGGAATGGAGAGGACTCGCACCCGGCCCCGCCTGCACGGGGTCGCTGGAGCCAGGCGAGAGGGGATGTGGAAGCCGATGGGTTGCCTCGGAGGGAGCTCAGCCAAGAACGAGCACGGCTCTGCCTCTCTCCTCCCGCGAGCTGCCGTCCCTGGCGTGGCCAGAGCCCCTGGGCGGGGGGGTCACAGCTGCCCTCTGAGGCTGGGAGTCAGCTCAGTGCCCCCCCAGCATCTCCTAGCCGAGCCCGTCCTGTCTGGTCACAGAAATGTCCAGCTGTCGGGTGGCGCTGGTGGTTCTGGTGGATGAGGCACCGGGCTGGGAGTCAGGGCGCCCGGGCTCGTTCCTGGTTCGTCCCTGACTCACTTGGACAAGTCCCAGCCCCTCTCGGTGCCTCAGTTTCCCTCTCTGAAGTGGGGAGAAGGGTCTTTTACCTCCCGTTGCCCAGTGCTGTGGTGTCTGTGGATGTGGCTGGCCTGGTGCCGCTGCGCTAGCCCCCTCGGCGAGGGGCGAGGTGATGGAGCTGGTCTGAGCGCCCCTGCGCGTGCAGTGGGCGCTGTGAATTATTCATCCCCCGGCCGGCGGGCGGGCGGGCGGGCGGTGCCTGCTTGTGATGCCGATCGGGCCCGACGTGCTGCGGCGCCCGGAGAGCTTTTCCGTGTAAATCCCTGAAATATTTAGCAGAACAGCCTTAAAAATACAGCTGTGCATCAGCTCGTGGCTTTGCATAACCCCACGCGCCTGGGGGAGGCTCAGAGACTGATCGGAGGGGGCGGGGGGCACAGCAACTCCCGCAAGTCAGGCTGGGAGCCCCCGGCACATGCCCTGCGAGGCATGGGGGGTGCATGGCCGGGGTCAGCTCTGCGCCTGCCCCCGGGGCAGCATCCCCGCCGCTCGCCCATGGCGCTCCGCGGGCGCCAGTCGGTCCCGGCTTGGCGTGTCCCATTGCCTGGCTCCCCCTTGGCAAACTCTGCTGGCGCTGGCCCGCCCGGGGCGCGCGCGGCATGAAGCCAAGGTATTTAAACTGGGATGCGTGGGGGGGCCGTGCTCAGGAGGCAGGGGAAGCTGCAGCCGCAGCCTGCGGGACCAGTGCTGCCTCTCCATGGACACCCAGACCAGGCGTGTGGGGTTTAACGGCTCCCCTGGATGTCAGACCTCAGGGTTCCTTGCAGGGATTAGAAGTTGGGCTGCGAATCCCAGGCACACCCCAACCCTGCTGGCTGCACTCTGCCCCCCAACCGCCTGCAGGTTTCCCTTGATTTCACTTCCTGTCCTAAACTGCTGCCAGGCGTGTGGCTGGGAGCTGGGAGATGCTGCCACTGGGCTCCACCTTGCTCCCTGCTCGGCCTGGCTGGCAGCTGATATCCGAGGCTGAGCCGGGACCAGGCCGGTTCGCTCCACATGCCTTTCTCAACGAGACCCATTGGCTGGGGATGAGCCGAGCTGTCGGAGCAGGCCTGTGCTCGGCACCGGACACGTCCTGGCAGGCTGCGGGTGGGGTGCAGGGAGGAAAAGTGCCAGGCTGCCTGGGAAGGGGGGTCTGTGGAGCAGACGGTGCCCTGGGCCCCCTGTCCCGAGAGGGGCCTTTTGGGGCAGGCAGGGGGCTCCTCCTGCATCCCCCCCTCAGATCACAGCTCCCTGAACTTCCACGGCTCGACGGCTCCCCAGGACATGCTGCTCCCTTTTCCCTGAGCTTTTTGGGGACCTCTGCCCCCTGGCTCTCACGGCTTAGAGCTGTGCGCCAGGCTCCTGGCCGCAGCGCCTGGCATCTCGGGGCATGAGAGCGCCGCAGGTGATGTTGGTCCAGGCTGGAGTGGAAGCGCTGGAGCCGGGATCCCGGTGGGGTTCACGAAAACGCCTCAGGGAGGTTGGAATTGTCATGGAGACGTCGCTGCAATTCACGTGCCTGACTGACGTCCTGAGGGAGCCCCGTGCGCTGGCGCTCTTCGCAGCCGTGGGAACGTAGCGCTTCCCCCGCCCAGGCGTGCCCGGGAGAGACGAGGAGGAAGACAAGTAGCCTGAGAGTCCCAGGCCCGCGCTGACGATCTGCAGCTTGCAGGGCTCAGGCTTTGCCCCGGTAATAGATCTTAGGGCAGGAGACAAAGAGGGCAAAATTCTGGGTGGACAGAACCGTTTCTGGGTCTCGTGGCTGAGGTCGAGGTCGGCCGTCGTGGGGCCTGTGACGTCGGGGAGACCGTAACGAGCGCGGGGGGTGCCATTAACACGCGACGCCCCACAGAGCGGGGAGATGCACGGAAGCCTTGGTGCTTTGCTCGGGTAATGGCTCGGCTGCTGTCTCGACTCACCCGCCCAGCTGAGCTTTGGGCTGCATCAGGACGGCTCCTGAGGTTTCCGGCGGTTGTTACTGACTGGGTCCGGTTTACCCAAGATTCGCTCGGCCATCCTGGCAGGATTGAGGCAGCCCAACCCCAGCGGGAACCCAGCAGAGCAGGGAATCGGCATCCGAAGAGCAGGCCCAGAAGGTTTGTGTCCTGCTACGATCATGGGCGAAGGACTAGGCTGGATCCTCCCAGCCTGGGCAGTCAGGGGCATCTGCAGTCCCAGGTGTACGGAGCAGAGGCAGGCCCATCTGGCATCTCCTGGTCATGTCACCGTGACCCCACAAGCCCTTGCTGGAATCCCCGCCCTGGCTTCCGTGCCTGCTGAATCCCATTGCAATGTCTGGATGTCACTGCGTGGCGGGTGTGTGTGGCTCCAGCCTATGGTGCCTGGTGGGCGGCAGTGTTATCTAGTGGGTAGAGCACAGCGGGGGATCAGGACTCCTGGGTTCTCGCCTCGACACTGCAGCTGACTTACCTCCCTTGTCTGTGCCTCAGTTTCCCCATCTGTTGAGCAGCACTTCCCGGCCTTCTAGTGTGTGTAGAGGGGGCGGGGGGTGAGCCCCTTGTGGTCCAGCTCCCCATCTGATCCTGACTAGTTCCCCAACCCACAGGCCGGGGCTTTGGAGCTGACGTGACGCCAGCCCGTCCCGTGTCGGTGATTGCAAACCTTGGCCGCTAACAGCGACGCTAATTAGCTCATTATCGGCCTTATCTATTTCCCCCCGTGTCACATTTTGCACATTTCAATGAGTCCATTGGGGTGTGGCTCGGAGGGACGGGGGGTGGGATCGCCCACACCCACCCCGCGAAGGGACACGGGGGCGGCTGCAGTGTCGCTCCAGTTTCTGTGGAACTGTCCTGTCTTTGATGGGTCCATCCTGAAACATGCCGAGTCCGCTCTGGCTGGAATGCAGCCCTGGGTCCCCGCAGCCCACTCTGACTCTCACGCCCAGGGCAGTCCGGTCACGGCGAGACCCCGAAACCGATTAGAAACCGACGTGACACGGACGGGCTCCCCTCTGGCTGCAGCACGAAACACCCCCCTTCTGGGGGGACCGGCAGTAAGTGGAAGGGGGGGGTTACATCAGTTGTCACAGTCTCGGTGTGGCGCTGGGACCGAGTGGGGATTTTGCAGACTATTTTGTTGAATGTTACGCGTGCCTCAGTTTCCCCAGTGTCGTGCACGAGTTAAGTAAATGGTGGATCTCTGTCGCTGTCTGGGCCCGGCAATTTGATACCTAGCAGCTAAGACCCATGGTTGCCCAGCCTCTGCAGGAAGCCAGCCGGCTGGAGAACAAAAGGCTGAGGGGCCTGGGCAGGGGAGCGCGTTTGCCCAGGAACAAGAAGGAAGGTCGGAGGAGGGGCACTTGGGGGTTGTTACTGGAAGCCAGACTCACTTTTCTGGCCTGGGACAAAAAGAGGGGTCGGGGGGTTGGAGGTAGGGGGAACGGGACAGGACTCTGGACTCAGGACTAACCCATGCTGGAGCTCTCCGTGTTAGCTAAGGACTTGCTCGGCTGTGTTCGACGGCTAGTAAACCCTTCTGGTTTTACAGCGCTGGCCGAGAGCCAGCTGGGGGTGCTTTGCTCTCCTTGTTTGGGCAAATTTTCCTCAGGTGGCCTCGCCGGGGGGCGCTCGCGGCGTGAGGCAGGGGTGCTGAAGGCTCAGAGGTCCGGCCCCAGCAGGCGGGGAAGCCCAGGGGCTGACCCCAGCGAGGGAGTGTGATCCTCAGGGGGGTTGGCCCGCTAAAGGGGTCCTCCCAGGGGCTCTTCCAGAGCGGTGTGAGAGCGCCAGCCCTGGGGATCCATGCCAGTCGCGCCGGTGGGGCGCCCCTTGAACTGGGTGGGGAGATACATGTGGGCAGGGAGGGGGCGTTACATAGGGAACGGGACCGATTGTATTTTTGATGATGCTTTGCAAAATGTTGGCCACCGATCCTGCCATTGCCTCCCTACAGGCTGCACCTGGGCTTAGGGGCCTGATGCCAGGATTGGGGCCTGGCTGCAAAGATCTCGATCCAGCGGGTCCCTCGGCGCACTCGGGCGTGTTGCTGGCTCTGTATAGCTAGCGTCTGTCCCTCTTGTTCTCTTTCCTTTTGTTTAGCCCCTTCTTTTAATTATTTTTCTCCTCTGAGCGGCTGAGATCATGAATATTTCATGGCCAGGAAGCAGCCTGAATCTCCCAGCCTGACCCCCCTGTTCTGGGCCCTCTTGCGTCAGGGACCAGCCCAGATGTTGGTGGATTAGGGAGACGTGTCTCTGCCAAGATACCATCCCAGGGGGAGGTGGAGCCTGGGCATTGGCTTGGCAGGGAATCCTTTGAGGTCCCTCGTGTGGGGAGACCAGAGGTTTGCCCTGTTTTGCCTTTTGTCGCGTCAAACTGCGGTCAGAGTCTCCATCGGTGTGACGAGTTTGTCGTTCTTGGCTGCACAGGAGGCCACATGTCATGGCGCAGGAATAGCTGCCAGGGCGTTGTTCACTGTGCAATGCATCGTCCCAGTGGCGACGCTCCCCGAGGGTGAGGTGACACACGTGCACATCTGCGTCTGTGCGCGCGGGGTGTGTAGCCGGGCCAGCGCGGCGTCCGGGCGAACCCGTGTCCCTAGCTCCCCTCGGCTCTCCGGAGCAGCGGCTGGGCCCGCTCTGCCGGGTTGCGCCCCGTGGTGGCAGGGCAGGCACGAGTTACGTATGGGTGCCAGCACCTGTCTCCACCGACCGCGTGCGCCAGGCTGGTCGGAGCCAGCCCAGCAGAAGGGCAGGAGCTCCCGCTGCCCGGCCCCGGTGCCCCCTGCGCTCTGAGCGGGGCAGAGCTGTGCGCCCAGAGGGATCCCTGCTGTCTCTGGAGGGCCCAGCCGCCGTCGGACCCTAGGACTCTCTGTCCAAGTGAACACAGGGGCCGGCTGCCCCACGGCAGGGGACTCGGGTCCCCGGGTCTCATGGTCTCAGATTTTGCCCAGCGGTCGCTGTGGGTCCATCCTGCCCATCCTCCCGTGCAGTGAGACCCGCTTCTCCCCCAGCACCAGGGGCCAGTTCAGGAAGGCTGCAAGACAGCCGGCTCCTACCTAAAGGAGCCCCCTCCTCTGCCCCATGCATCCCCCCCCGCCCGGGGACCGGGCTCTGCCAGCAGGTCTGCAGCGCCACCCAGTGGCAGCCTGCGGTGCTCTCTGTGTCCCCCGGCCATCCCAGCCAGTGTGTGACCCGCCCGCCGGCTGGAGGGAACCTGCCCCGGGTTCCAAGTCTCCCCCCTACAGCGCAGAGCACGGCGCAGCCACCAGGCCCTTGGCAAACCCTGGCCAGTCCCCACCAGGCCGGGCTAAGCCATCCCCAGGCGGGCCCCTGCCTTCTCCTGGATGCCGGCAGCCGGCCGGGCCATGCCGTCCACAGGCTGGGCCCCAGGCTCCCCCCACAGAGTGGGCCTGGAGCACGTGCCTACGCATTGACCCAGCCCTGAGCCCCACAGCCCCCCAAGGCAGATAGGGAAAGGTGCTGGCACCGCCCCTACACTGGGGTGACCTGCCATGGGGCTGGCCCGGCTCGCTCACCACCTGGAGCAGCACCAGGGCCCTGCGCTGGGCAGCTCGTTAGCTGCAGTGGGATGTAAGGGGGGGGTGGCCCCCCATCGGGGGAGCCGTGGTCTGGAGGGCCTGCAAGGAACGCCAAGGGCCCGCCAGGCCTTGGAGAAAGTGCAGGCTGAGGGGTGCAATGTAGGGAGGGCGGGGCTGGCACCTGCCCCCCCAAGTTCCGTACTGGCTGGAAGCCACCCCCCCCCATCACATGATCCTCTCCTCCTCCCACTGGGAGTTGCCCCCCCGTCTGGCGGGTGTCCTTCCAATGGCCATGAGCGTTTGTGCAGCTGGAAGGGGCTCTGCCCGGTGCTGTTAGGGGAACCCGGCTCAGGAGAGTCGGACAGCCTGTCACAAGACACACGTGGACAAAATCTCCGGACCCAGGCTCACGTACTTTCTTAGGCCCGGTGCATCCTTCCGCTACCTATGACTGCCCCGGCTCCGGCTCCGGCTCCGGCTCCGGCTCCGGCCCCGGCCCCGGCCCTGGCCCCGGCCCCACAAGCATTCGGTTTCTGCGCCGACTCCTGTTTGCGTCAGCGCTTTAGTCTCATTTAACCCTGTCCAAGGTCTAAATGGTTCTTTACCGGATCCCCCGAGCTGCGTTCACGGGTCAAAGGTCGGCAGGCCAAAGCCGAGGGGAGTGGGAGGAGGTCTCGGCGCTGACCCGGATGTGTAGTGATGGCTGAAGCGGCTTGTGGTCTGATTAACACCCACACACACACGTTCCCCCTTCCGTGATATTTGTAACCCTGCTAGTTCTCCCGGCGGGCCAGCACCTGAATTTCTTCTGTAAAAGACAAGTGGAAAAACCTGACTCCCCGCCTCTGCAAAGCACTTTGTTTTTCCTTTGACAGAGGGGAAACTGAGGCAATGTCCTATCTCAGCGGCAGGGGTTGGGTTTCAGAGCCGGGAGTGGAACGCCTGACTCCCTGCCCTGTTCTCAGGCCAGTACCCGGAGACGGGCTGCACCAGACACGCTGAGCTCCGCTCCCCTCTCCATCAGCACACCTTGTGCAAAGCAAAGCTGGGGGCGCACGTCCTATCCCTGAAGTGGTATTCCTGAACTGACCGGTCTCCCCACAGCCCCAGGGTGAGGGACACTATGTGTGGGGGGGGGGGGCCAGACAAGCCGGCACTGTGCACCCCGACTGTCAGCAGGCAGGGGGAAGGTGGGGTGGGTGCTGCGGGCAGGGAAGGCTGGAAATAGCCACTCTGGAGTTTGCTCAAAGTTAAAAGCTGGGAACCAAACAGCTACGAATGGGGAATTCAAAAGGTGTGCAGGGCCCTTTAAGATGGGTCTACAGTTTGGCATGGCCCTGGTCAAACCGCTAGGCATTGTGGGGGTTGTAGTCCCCAGGGGTAGTCTGGGAATTAGAGGCTAGAGCAAGGAATGCTGGGGAAGTGGGCAGGGCTATAAATACACCCCCTGTGGCACAAGGCTAGAGCAGCTCCAGTAAGAGGAGGTGGAGGTTGGCTGAAGAAATGCCCTGGGGAGGGGAGTTTGAGCAGAGGCTGCTTTGTTTTCTGGAGTCCTCGGACAGGAGCTTATGACAGGGAGAGGATGTGGCTTCCCATGGCTCAGAGGCACCCCCAGTGCTTCCATCAATTACACCCTTCCATCAATGGGGTGCTGCCTTGTAGCAGAGGGTTTTGCTAACCCTGTGGAGACAGCTGAGGCAAAAGACTCTGGATCGTCCTTTGGACTTTTGCTTCCCTGGGCTGAGGCAAACTGGTTTAAGCAGCGGGTCCAGCTCCCTGCCTGAGAGAGGGGGAAACTGAGGCAGCTGTGCCTGATGACGGAAAGGTAAGTCACTGCTTGGCTCACCCCGATGAGCCCCGCCCAGCAGGAGTTGGGTCCGGTGGCTGCCCGACTGGCTTGGGCTAGCGTCTGCGGGTCTCGCTGCAGCGTGTGGGGCAGGTGACGCTATGTGGAGTGTAGGCTGGAGCCTGGACAATGCTTTCCCTCACTGCCGTGGTTTGCGTGGGGCCCAGCTCCCTGTTAGCAGTTCAAATCCCCAGCATGGCAGGGCCTGATCCCTTCCCCCAGAGCTGCTGGCTAAGCGGGGCCACGTGTGGAGTTTGTCTCCTTAAACAACCTCCCCGAGGGAAGCGGTGGCAGCAAGAGCGTCTAACCGGATCCTTGTTTCTGGGCGTGACCCGATTCTGGTTCTGCAGCCGTCTCCCTTCCTCGCCAGGGTTCGGGGGAGCGTTGGCCTCGGCTATTTCTATTGCACCGGAGACCGTGGCTGGCTCGGGTCGCCAGACACTGCACAAACCTGCTGGAAATCACAGGCGCTGTCCCAGCGTCTGCAATCTGGCAGATGCGACGGAGCCGTGGGGGAGCCAGACACACATGGCTGGGCAGGGGAACCTGTCGCGAGGGACTGGTGTGGCACGGCCTAGCCATGGGCCTGGCCGTTCACCTTCGGGGGTGTGTGATGGAGCTGCCCCGCGCAGGCGTGAGGTGGGGCTGTTTGCAAAGGGTTCCCTTCAGCTGTGTGCAAGTCAGGCACAGTCACAGGGTATCACTGAGCTCTCTGGCGGGCTGGCTGGGCGAGTAACCAGCGATGACCTTTCTAGGGTGCGTGCAATTACTGTCACTTCTTGTTTCTGTGGCAGGGGTGCTCGGGGGCCCCTTGGGTGCTAGGGTTTTGCTCCAAGCACAGAACAAAGCTGCTCTGTTTTGTCTCATGCTCCTGGGTGTATAGAATTCACTGGAATATCTGGGCGCCTGGCCGTCGGTCAAGTATTTATCCTCACAGTGCCCCAGTGTGGCGGGCCGGGCTGTCACCCCACTGTACAGATGGGGAAACTGAGGCACAGAGAAGCTGAGTAACTTGGCCAAAGTCACAGAAGGAATCTGTGGTGGATCAGGGACTTAAACCCAACGCTCATCAGTCCTCGGCCAGGGCCCTACCTACTGGCCCGGCCCGCCTCCATCCTCCCTTGGCGTTCAAACCAATGATAGCCCTGCGATTGGCACGTCCGTTTCCTCTGTGCATGTGCCCTACCCCTGCCGCTGTCCAAACGACGAGGGATCTGGCTGACCCCCTCCCCCCGGTGGGAAAACAGCCGTTGACCAAGCCTCTGTTGGCAAAACTAGTGGCGGATCGGAGGGGTGAGTTTTGTGTTGACCGACTCCCCTTGGGAAGCGGGCGGTTACGTTTAAAACGGATCTGGCCTGGGCGTGTAACCCTACGAACAGAAAGCTAGCCAGAGGATGGGGACGTGGGGGTTAGTCTAAAGAAATATCTGTGGGTTGTTCTTAAATATCCTGGCTCTCTGTCCTGCCATGCAGGAGAAACTTGGAACCCCCAGGCCTCCATGCGGGTTCCCCGGTGTGTCGTACATTGCAGGAACAGGACCCTAGAATAAAATCACTCCATTCACCATCCCCACTGCATCCTGCAGCCTCCGTCTCTGTGGTTCTGGTGCCCTCATGTGGCCATTCTACATCCCCTTGGCCGCTGGCTTTCATTCCTTCCTTTCTCTAGTTGTGTGTGTCCTGAATTCGGCACCGAAAAACCAGATCAGATGCTTCAAAATGACTTGCCCAGATGATGCCGCGTTGCTGAGGGTTTTACTTCTGAAAATAAATTGGAGGGCGTTTGCTATTTTCAAGGGACACGGTGATCTTACTTTGAGTTTTGTTTCTTCAAATGCGTGATTTTAAAGATCTCCCTTGATGTGCTGGGAATCTACTCCCATGGATGCAGGGAGGCTGTACAGCACATAAGGTGGTCCTAGATAAATGTCTGACTCCCCTACCCCACCCTGAACCTGGCGCGGGGGGATTACAATAATATCCTGCTGAAAGATGCTAATGGCTGTGCCTGGTGAGAGTGTCTGCCGGAGAGGAAACTGACCGCAATAGATAATATTTCAGAATAAACGGGGCGTTGCTGTGGAAGAATTGCTCGGCTGGGGACGTGCACTAAGTATTTTGGAATAAAAATGACTTTTTAAAATTCCCGACTCGAATGTCCGGGCGGGGAGAGATTCTGCGGTCGCTGGTCTGCCGGAGACCAGCCCTAGTTGTGTGGGCTGTGCCGGCAGAGAGTGGGGCAGCGTGTTAGCTGGGCCAAGCCCCATCGGTCTGCAGCCAGCTCCTCTGTAGTGAGGTGGGGTAAAGCGTGCGTCTCTGCCTGCTTTTGTCTCTCTGTTCTCGGCCTCTCGTGTGTCGTTCTGAGAGCTAAGAACAAAGTCGCGTTAGACCATCCAGCTGGGGCACTTCTCTGTATCAAACCCTCCCTGCAGAGACGTTGCTGGTAGAACTAGACTGGCAAAGCTCCTGTGGTTGCTGGTATAAGCTGTGTCCACACATGGGGAGGGATGTACTGATAGAGGTGCGCGTGCGCGTGTGTTTCCCTCACTCCTTGTCAACAGCGCCCTGCTGACCAGCCGTGGCAGTGTAAACCTGGCTCGGCAAAGCATGACCAGCTGCGCCAGCGTAAAGCGCCTTATCCCAGTATAACTACGTCTACACCAGGGCTTGTGTGGGCGTAGCTGTGTCAGTAAAACAATCCAACCCATCCCGGACGTAGCTGCTGGCGGAATGGCCCGGTGTAGACCTGGCCAATGGAAGGGGGCCGGGCGCTCTTCAGACTCCTTCGAAGTCGCCGTTGAGCCGTTTTATGTGGTGGAGGCAGCTCTGAACGATGGAGGGCCCCCCAGACATGTGGGCTAAGCCCTGTGGGCGAGGGGTGTCCCTGGCTGGGAACATGGGGGCTAGGAGATGGGTTGGAGGCTGGGGCTGTGTGCGCGTGCGGGCGGGCAGCCGGGAGAGGAAGCAGAGAGACAGGGCTTCTTGGGCACAGAGTTAGCTGGGGAAGCAGGTGTGGGGGTTTTTGAGCAAGGCCGTGGCCTGCTGCTGGCTGTCTCTGCTGCCTTCGAGGAACCAGGCCTGGGCACGCGTCCCTTGGAAATGAGCACGATTACACCAAGAATGGAGCTGTCTGGCTGTGACAGCCAGAGCTCTGCAGAGCTGGGTGGCCAGAGAGCAGCAGAAGCTGCTGGCCGGGTGCTCTGAAGGCAGCGCCGCTCCCGGCAGCAATGCAGACGTAAGGGTGGCATGGGGGGCAGGGGAGGGTGGCATGTCATGGGAGGGGTCGTCACTTTTGGGGGGGTTGTCACAGCCTGAAGTATTTTCAAAGGGGGTCCCAGGAAAAAAGTTTGAGACCCCCCGATCCAGAAGGTTAAAGCAGGTAAACGGAAACACAAAGGAGTTCCCTTTTAAAATCAAAGATCTTGTCTGCACTCCAGATTACTTGGGTTTAACTTGCATCACTCAGGGATGTAAATAATCCACACCCCTGAGCAACAGGAGTTCTGTTGTACCCACCTAAGCACCGGCGTAGACAGGGCTGTGTCAGCGGGAGAGCGGCTCCTCTCTCAGAGACGGGCGTTTTTAAGCCGATGGGGGAGCTCTCTTGTTGGCTTAAAGCATCTTCTCCAGAAGCACTGCTGGGGTGCAGCTGCAAGTGCTCCAGTGTAGACGTACCTTAAGACTGTAACAGAGGCTTCTATAATAAGCAAGCTTTATCTGTCCTTTAGGGCCGTCCCATGCTAACCAGCTGGGCTCTCTTACTTACGCTTAGACGTCTTTGCCCCTAGAGTTCAAGCACCCTAGAAAGCCAGTTTCTTCCTGTCAGGGATTTTTACCTGCATGTCTCCTCTTCCTAGGTGGGGGGGAGAGCCACCAACAAAGTCTCCTGTCCTCTGACCTTCCACAATGGCCCGTTTTGGTATCACTGGGCCTGCTTGTGAGCAGGACTCAGAACCTTCCGTGGTAAATTGGCGTGTCAGACTTGGTAACACTTCTCTCCTGAGCGGGGCGGTGACTGTCTCAGAGCAAACCCGTTCACAGGCCCAGAGCAGACGCTTAAACGTCCCCTTATAACATGGGACACAGATGCAACAAGCGAGATTACTGCAGGTAGCAACTTACCAGCCTTTCCTCAGGTCTAGAAACGCAACACACTTGTATACATCGAATGCCTGTTTTTGCAAACATTGACACGCAGGTGAGCCAGACTGGGCTCCAATTAACACTGACACATGCACCAGGGAGGCTAGGGGCCATGGCACGGCTGGCACCTGATTTGCCAGCCTCACACCCACTATTAAATATTTGTTCCCCAAGCAGGTCCTTAGAGACTGTAATCAAGTGACCTTTTAACGTTCTCTTTGCTATGCTAAATAGATGGAGCTCCATCATTATCAGGCAGGTTTTCCTAATCCTTTAATCGTTCTTCCGGCTCTGCTCTGACCCCTCTCCAATTAATCTGCATCCTTCTTGAATTGTGGGCACCAGAACTGGACAATGGGATTCCAGCGGCGGTCGCACCCGTGCCAAATGCAGGGGTAAAATCACCTCTCTGCTCCTACACGAGACTCCCCCGTTTCTGCATCCCAGGGTCACATCAGCTCTTTTGGCTGCAGTGCGGCAATGGGAGCCCGTGTTCAGCTGATTATCTACCGTGTCCCCCCCAATCTTTCTCCGAGTCCCTCTTTCTCAGGCTAGACTCCCCCGTCCACTGAATGTGGCCCCCGTTCTTTGTTCGTACATGGGTACGTTGACATTTAGCCATATTAAAATGCATATTGTTTGCTTGCCCCCGGCTGACCACACAATGCAGATCACTCTTTATCAGTAACCTGTCCTCTGTTATTTACACCCTCCCCCCCCAGTTTGTGTGTCATTGTGATGAAGTGGAGATATTCTTGGGGTTTTCTCCGAGTGCTGTGTGCACGCCTAAGTTTCCCCTATGGTTACGCGTGTATTTTGGTGACAGGACCAGGGTGTGTGATCATTGCAGAGACCGCTAGGGGGCGGACGGGCCTTCCTCCATCCACAGGTACACAGACAATAGCCAGGAGCCCTTTGTCATGGGTCAACCAGGTGTGACAGGTTGTGGCAGGCGGAAACAAGGATGGTTGGCCACCCTGCCCAGGAAAGAGACTGAGGAGGGGCAGTCCCCTGGGGGATCGCACGGAGCAGGGCCTGAGAATGTGGGCTCTGGTGCTCCCCAGTCGGTCGCTCCTGTAACTTTTGGTTCATCTGGTAACACAGCCTTTCTGCGCTGTGACCCTGAGAGCTCATAAACCCTTCTGGCTCCCGCGCTGGCTGGGAATCGCGTCTGGCTGCGAGGTGGGTGCATGGCTCCTTTAGGGGTGTGGAAGAGCTCCCCACGGTCCCGGAGGGAGTGCAGGCGGAGCAGGGGTGCTGAACGCTCCGAGGCAGCTACACGGGTGTGAGGGGACCTGAGGGTAGATCCTGTCCACTAGGGTCCTGACTGGCTTCACCCCGAGTGGTTCCAGACGCTGTCCCTGTGGGACTCCCTCACAGTCAGCTGCAAACTTTATCAGCGATTTTGTTTTTCTTCCAGGTCACTGATAAAAATATTGAATATTCACAGGGCCGAGAACTGATTCCTGCCGGCTGAAAACATACCGGCTCAATGACCGTTCCCTGTTTAGATACGTTTTGAGCCCTAACCGCTAGCCAATTTTTAATCCACTTCATGTGTGCCAGGTTAACTTTATATCCTTCTAATCTTTCAGCCAAAGTGCTGCGTGCTGCCGAGTCAAATGCCTTACAGAAATTTCTTACCTCAGCACCGTTGCCTTGATCAATCAAACTTGTAATCTCATCAAAACAGCTATCCAGTTAGTTTGGTAGGACCTAGTTTCCATAGACCCATGGTGAGCTGCATTGATTACATTACCGTCCGTCCATTCTGTATAAACCGTGGCCTGTTTCAGCCGCTCCATTATCTTGCCCGGCATCTATGTCAGGCTAACAGGCCTGTACCTATCCAGGTTAACTCACTGATCCTTTTTAAAAATGGACACGACCCTGGCTTTGTTCAGTCTTCCAGAACTCTCCCTGTGCCTCCAGGCTTATTGAAAATCAATATGAATGGTCCAGTGACCTCCTTAACTTTCAGCCAAGAGTTTTAAGAGAGCTGGCCGTCTGGATCTGATGATTTGAAAATGTCTCACTTTAGTAGCTTCTCTTGAACGTTCTCCAGAGAGATTAGCGGCATGGAGAGAGTGTTAGTCTCATCACAGGGTGATGCTATCTCATCTGTGTTCAGTGTTTTCCCCCAACGCAGAACAGAAATCTCCACTGAACACTTCTGTGTTTTCTGCATCATTCAGCGAGTCCCCCTGAGACAGACCCTGGTGGAGACTTGCCCACTCTCCCTGGGGATTAACGCACTTCACGCGGCATTTTCAGTGACTCTCACCCCATGGTGTTAGAACAGTCGGGTTTATTCGTTAACTGGACCCGGCCTAGGAAGCCCTTAGGGCCGCACAGAGACATGAAGGCTAAAGCATAGTCCAGTCTGGTGAGCCCAGCCCAGTCCAGATGTAGTGAACCCCCTGGTTTGAGCTCTGATTTGTCTCTCTCCATCTAATCTCCTCCATCAGCCACCAGCTGAGAGCTGCCAGCAGCCAACCCCTATCCACCCACCTCACTCTCCAGTCACTTGTTCCTGAGCTGGGGAGATGCTGCTCAGCCTCCCTGCGGACAGGCGGGGAAGTCCGTGTCTCTCTGAGTCGTTGGTTGCTAGATTTCAATGTCCTGGCAATTGGATTTGCCACTGTCTTTTCAGAGACTCCATTGATATGGGGACCAGGACCCAGACAGCTTGATGTCCTCCCCATCTGTCTCTTCACCTGCCCTGAGAACAGGCAGCCCTTTGCCACCTCCTAGGTAGCAATGCAGCCCACGGGGGAAACTGAGGCGCGCACACAGGCTTCACAAAAATATTACAAAAAAATTCCCGCGTTGTCACATCTCTTCCACCTTCAAGACCAAACTGAGCAGGGTCGCAGTAATCAGTGACCTGGGGAGTTTCGAACCCACAAACGTTATCCATAGATGCCACAGCATCTGACCCATCCCCTTGGTAGCTGGCCTCCCAGGCACTTTCAAGTTCCTCATAGCTCAGTTGCCATTTGCGACGTTCCCCTAGTGCAATCTGGACTGGTGAGTCGCTACGTCACCCCGGTCCCCCTCTCCTGGAGCCCGTCTTACTCTGCTTTGCTGTGTGAACTCCCACTCCTGGGTGTCCACGCACAGCCTCCAGCAGGTAAGTTGCCCCCAGCTGAGTGAGTGAGAGCTTCTAGCCAGCCACTCTTGGGTTTTGTAACAGAATGACCCAAGCTCTATCCCCCAGTCCCAGATGCAATCCTAGGAACTGCCATCTTACAATGTTACATCTTACACCGCAAACTCATGTTCTTCAGTTTATCAAAGACATTGATCTGCACCAGCCTTGTCACTTCAGACCAAATGCACTGCTTTAGGTAAAACAAACAAATGTATTCAACTACAGCAGGGGTTTAAGTGACAGAGGAAAGCACGTCAGGCTTATTCAAAATGCACAAAAGCCAAACTCGTTCTAAACTAAGCTTAACACTTTTTCAGCATGTTTACGAACTCAGATGATTCTCACTACGGGCTGGCTGGATTCCTTTCCTCCCTGGGTCAGCACTGCTGTTGCTTGGTGGTAGATGGAGGTGGGGGGGAGAGAGAGCGCCGCAAAATGTCACTCCTTTTTAAAATGTTCCTTCTCCCCTCTGGGCTCTGCACCCCTCCTGCACCCCTTCAGGGTCAGGTGACCAACAGAGTCCATGTATGGTTCCCTCCATGCCTTGAGTCACTGAGTCCTGTGTGGATTTGTTTGACATCTAGGCCAGTCCTTTGTTCCTGGGATGCTGAGCTGGGTTTGTTCTATGCCAGCCTTAAGGAGGTGCAAACTGCCCCTCTGCTTAGACAGTCCTGCTTGGATAGGCTGTAAGCCCTGAGACAGATCTCTGGGCGTATGACAGAGCAAAGCCCTGTAACAACACACGCGACATTGCAACAAACACAATACTATAACAACAATGTTCAGTACGTCATGTGCATTCCAGAAGCATCTTGCATGAAATACTTGGCATTTAAGCAACACACAGTTACACTATAAGGGCGATCGTGGGGGTGCGGTGTGTCACACCATTCAGTCAAACCGTGCACAGTGCTGAGCAGTTGTACGCCCTCCCTTAGGGCTGGTCTGTCCGATGACAGTAGCAGGGAGTGCTGGGGCAGTTTCTCCCCTTGCCCTTTGGCCACCCCAAGACCTTTTGGGTTTGAAACTGGGATGGGGTCTTGCCACTACCTCCTCCCCCCTCATCTGCCAGGGTATGAGGGGGGCAGTGACCCCACATTCCTCCATGTGTCAGCCGTTGTGGCTGCACCCTGGGGTGTCCTGATGCCTAGGTGGAGGTAGGAAGTGACCCTGCAACATTTGAGGGAGTGGTGTAGGGTTGTTCCCTTGCTAAGTTGGTCTTAACCCAGCCGTATCTCTGGAGCTATGGCGTCCCAGGGCCTGGTGAGGCTGGGGTGCAGGGGGTTTCCGCACAGGGCAGGCCCCCTCTGGAGCTGTGTCTCAACCCCAGGACTGTGGATATGCAGGGAACCCATTTCCCCTTTGGGGTTCACCTGTTCCCTCACCCCCAGCACCAAGCCCTCTCTTGGGGAGTGGGGGGACTCATGGGCAGTGATTTGGACTCTCTCTTGGTTAAGAGAACCTGCCATGGCCCGGGCCACCCTCTGACCAGGCATTTGTTACTAGCAGCGGCCTCCCAGCTGCTTCTCCCCCTGTCCGGTCGTCGTCGCCCTAGCCTGTGTCTGCCCACGCTCAGCCGTGATCTCAGCTACCACAGGGCCCAGCTCTGCCTCGCCTTCTCCCGGGAGGGACGACCAGGACCTGGCTCCCTCGGTCACAGCATCAGGCTTCAGGGAACTTGCAGCTGATCTGGAGTGACTCGCAGCTCAGGTGGGGAGATGGGGGCGGGGGGCCTTCTTCTGTCCCACTCAGACAGAGGGGTCTTACAGACGGGAATTTGTCCTGGATTTCTTCTGTGTTACAGGCCAGAGGGAAAATCCCTCCTACTCCCTGCCAGCCAGACTATTTGCATCTTTCACTCCCACCTCCATTCTGAGCCTCCTGGTTTGCGTGGCTCAAATCTTTGGCTGGTATGGAAAGAGGGACTGAATTCTGCCTGAGAGTGACACAGGCATTCCCCAAAGGACGGCAGAGCTGATAGCCTGGAGAACCCCAATTACCAGCCCCCCGCATCCTGCCCGTGTCTGCCCAGGGCTCTGAGCGAAGGGCAGGGCGAATGGCTCCACGTTCGGGACCTTCGCCCCAGTCGCACAGCCCTTCAGTATCAGGCGGGGTTGCCTCACAGGGGGCTTGACAAGGGGTTTCTGTCCCAGAATCTCTCCACCCCATGAAAGTCTTCCCAGTAACCACCACCTTCCACTCCCACTGGGGACCAGCTGAGTCCGAGCCCAGCAGAGTAGCGGGAGCCCATCTGTCACCGCCCCCAGGCGCTGGCGGGGTGAGTGCTTCCCGCGGAAAGGTCTGTCCCGTCATTTGCTCTGGGCACCTTGGATGGACAGTGGGACACGGCCTCTGTCCCGGGCACACCTCATTTCGGCCAGCGTTGGGCGTTCTGCCCACGTAGGCCCTGTTTTCCTACGGGAGTTACATCTCAGGTCTCTGAGATCCTTGGCGGTCTGCCCCCCATCACCCGCTCCCCCACTTCAGGCTTACCTGAGTCCTACTTCTGGGGTGCCTCCAGAGCTTCCTCATCCCAGGACACACGCTTAGGCCAGTCCCCTCCGGGTCTCTCTTCGCACCCGGACCGACTCTCTGCAAACTCATCCGCTAACTGGCCTGCGCTAGGCAGATCCTTCAGCTTCCTCTCCACGAGCCACGTTTGAAACTCGTGGGGACAGATCTGAGCTGTTCCAACCCACCCAGGTTATACCAAGTCTCCAGTGTAGTGACCTCTGCACCCCTACTCCATTTAGGGAGATATTCTTCCATAAGGGTCGTGGCTTCCGTGTAGGTCACGGCCGGGGCCTTTTGCACACCCTGAAACCTTTTTCCTATAAGCCTCAGGGGTCAATTCAAACACAACAGGCTCCACTGCTTTTTTAAACTGCTCAGTCTCCACTCTGTCCGGCCGGCTGGGCGCCTCTGGAGCGTCGGGCCCGAGTCAGGGGGTGGGAGTGGAGCCAGTTCTCAGGGTCAACCTGGTTCAAACCGCAAACCTTCTCCGAGGCAGGGAGATGGGCGTCAGTATCCTCTGCCCCCCTCCTTAAACCGGGGCAACAAGGGGGGATCTAGAGTCCCTGCAGAACTGGCATCCCAGGGCCTTTCCCCTCGTACGCCTCTGTGCATCCTCTCGGCCTTCTGCGTCTCCATGTCCGGTTCATGCTTTCGCTGCCTCGCACGCTCCGCTCCTTCCCGCTCACGCTCCGCCAGCTCCTGTGCGCTCTGCTCCAGCCCCCGCCGCTTCCAGTCTAGCGATGGGGAGCCAGGGCGGATGCCCCCCACTGGCTGGAAACTGGGTCGGGAGGACACCCTGCGGCCGCCTCGGCTGCTGCCTCCATCGCTCTGGAGCCCCGCTTGGGTCTGGAACCTGCTTCTTTCTCCAGACACAAGCGGCTGTGACTGCCTAGCCCTCTCTCCCCACACAGGTTTGCAACGTCCTTCTGAGGGAGTTGGCATATGCCCTTTTCTAGCCATTTCCGTTAACTACCCTTGGGTGCCGTCCCAGGTACAATCCAGACTAAGGAGCAGCTGTCGCCCCTGCCCTGCAACCTGGGCTTCCGCCAGCCACTCATGGGCCCCTCGGCTGGCTGGCACGGTAGAGTGGCTCCCGGATGATCTGGAATGTCCCTTATGCCAGGGGGTGTCCAAGCCCTGCCTCCTGCCCCGTCTGAGGGCGCGGGCTCATTACCGGAGGGGCGCTGGAGGATCAGGCTCCGAGCACACTGCTGTGTTGTCGTAGGGCTGCACTGGTTCCTCTGCCGCTCTCCAGTACGGCTCTTGTAGCTGGGCAGTGCCTCCAAAGACAGCCCCACTGCCTGCACCTCCGCCCCTCCTGCACCTGCTTCCCGTCTGCACGGGATCCACCCCCCGCCCCAGCACTGACACGCTTTGCTGTCCCCCTCCACCTGCTCCGTGACCTCTCTCGCCCTCTGCCTCCCCCCTGCTTCCTGCACAAGCGCCCCAGCGAGCGCCCCGTCTCCCCTGCGCCTGGGACCCAGGGCACGTGCGCCTGGTGTTCCTCTCCTCTAGCTCCGTCCGGATCTCTGCCAGCCTGGCCTCTGCACCTCTTCCAGGCCAAACCTCTGGGCCTTCGCTCCGGCCGTGCGCACCTGCCTCCGCTGCTCATCCTCCCTGGGCTTCTGTGACACGGCTCCCCCGTCCCGCTGGCTGGGTCCTGTCCCCCGGGGCCGTGTCCTTGGACCTCTCCTCCTCCCCTCACCGTGCTGCCTTTCTGCGGGCGATCACCTCTGCTCACGTGGCTCCAGCTCCAGTCCCAGTCTCCCCAGCCCCTGCCCTCAGCCTATCTCGGGCAGCCCCGCCCGGGCGTCTTGCCTCTGCTGGATCTCAACGGGGCCACACCCGAGCTCCTGACCTCTCCCCTCTGCCTCCAACGGGGCCGCCCCCGCCTCACATGGACAGGCTGTGTCTAAAACTTGCCATCTCCTTCCCCTCCCACAGCTTGAATTGCTGAACCTAGCTCTGCCCCGGCGTATTGTGATGCATTGCCCTTCACCGTCCCTAGCACCCACGTCGCCCCAGCTTCCCCCGTTCCCCATCTGCCCTTGCTCGGACCATGTCACCCCTGTTCTGAATCCAGCCGCTGTATCGAGGCCAAGCAGCGTATCTAGCCCTAGTCCTTGCCCAGGTAATAAATTCCAGGGCCAGCAAGGAGCACTGTGCTCTTCTAATCTGGCCTTCCGTATTCCTAGGGCTGCTCTCTGGCTTAAGGCAATGTACCATCTGAAGCAGGGACTGTGCCTTCTCTTGTAAGTGGGCACTACCGGAAACACACCCCAGTAACGACTGAAATAGTTGAGTTCACTTTTAGGGTGTTGTCATTAGGTTTCAGAGTCAACACCCCACCAAGGTGAACAGGAAGAGCTCATGCCTCTTTTAGAACTGGCCCATCTCTTCTGTGGTTTTTAATGGGCCCATCGCTGCCGTGTCTGGGCACCCAGGGTCACAGCCCCCATTGCTTCCTTGTGCTGATTCAGGGTAACGGTCTGAGAGTTTTCTGGGCGCGTAGGAGGGTTCTGTTGCTAAATGAAAACTGAAATGCTGCTGGAGATGTAGCCGAGTGAGCTGCTGGCAGAGCCCTGCGGGTGCTGCGCTTGTGGCTTTGTTACGGCAGAGTGGCTCCGGAGCCGTGTTATCGTAGGGTTGCTCATGTTATAGGTTATAACAGCTTGTAGGGGAGACGGGGCTGGGGGAGGGGGTGCAGCCTGCCCCAGCTGGGGAAGATGAGCCAGGCCCCAGCTCCGGCGTGGCAGGGAGAGGCTCTGGGGGTGGCGATGGAGGGTGGACCGGTGGCGTTGGATGGGCGTTGCTGGGCGAGAGGCTCTGCTGGGCGTGAAGGGGATTCTCTTTTGCGTCTCGGCTGCCTACGTACCCCACCCCTCACGGAGCCGCCTCAGCCGTGCACCAGCACCCACTGAAGCGTCTCTTTTCCCCCGTGCACCGTTTCTCACACACCCACCGCACGCCTGCTAGAAAAGGCCGAGGAAAAGCTGATCCCCGGGGGCAGGCGGGATGGGTACAAGCTGCCCACACTGGGGGCTGCCTGGGCACTGGAGGCTGGTCCCGTGCTGCCTCCCTCTGCAACCCCAGTTAGCAGGAGCAGCAGGGCAAGGGCTGCTGCCCTGGGGTAGGGGGATGGGTGTGTCTTGCCCCGCTCTACCCCCCAGCTGGTGCCTGGGGTGGGGGTGCCATGCTCTGCCCATGCCCCCGGCTGGTGCCCAGGGTGGGATGGGGGGGGCGTGGCCTGCCCCGCTGTGCCCTCCCCCGCCCTGCGGAAGGAGCATCCTTCCCAGCGCTGGGAGGCAGCCCGGGGAGGCGGCGGCGGCGCCCCATTGGTCAGCGGGACCTGTGGAGTCTGGCCGTTGCCATGCCGACCGCAGCATCCTGCGCTTCCCCCGCAGCCGGGGCGCGCACGCGGGGCGGAGGGGGCCGGGCTGGGCCGCCCCATCGCAGCTGGGCAGAGCCCTGGGCACCGGCTGCGGGGACGGACCAGCCGGGACCTCCTGGCTCCATGCTGGGGCAGGGACTCCTGCGTCCCCCTTCCCGGCTTAGCTGCTGCTCCTGGGAGTTTGGCTGCAGGGGAGCCAGCCCCCGGGGGGGAGCTTCTCTTGCAGCCGCCCCCCCCACCCCCAGCTGCCTGCTGGCACGGCTGCTGCCCTCCTGGGAGGATCGTCTGGGCACAAACTTCCTGGCTGGCCCCGGCTCCTGTCCCTGGCTCGCCGGCTGCCGGGATCGGGGCTCTGGGGCTGGCTTGCCCGCTGCCGAGCGTGCCCTGTCTGCCCTGGACCCGTCGCTGATGCCCGGGGAGCCTTGGTCCCGGGGAAGGAAGAGCCTGTGTTGCCCCTGCAGGGAAAGGGTGTGGCCGGGTCCTGCCCCAGCGCTGCCCCCGGGCGCCATGAATCGCTGCCAGCGGCGGTGCAAGAGACAGCTGGGCAAGGTGGTTCGCTTCTTTTACCAGTTTGTCACCGGGACCCTCTCGCAAGGTAGGCGGCCCCGTCTGCGTGCGGCAGGGCTCTCGTGACGGGGGGGTCTGTGTTAGCATCCTGGAGACGGGGCACGGGCGGCAGAGCCCGGGGTGGGGCTGGGGTGCTGTTACGGGGCTTGTCTGTAAAGAGCTGAGTCTCGGCAGTGGGGAAGGTGGGGGGTCAGAGCCCTGACCCCATCTCGGGGTGGGGGGGTCCAGAACTGTTTGGGGGGGATGGGGCTGGGTGCATGGGTGATGGGCAGCGTTACCACTTAGCAACAGTCCTGGACCACAGGGGCCACCCCAGGACTCCCGCTGCCCCACGGTGAAGAGGGGTGAGGACCTTGGCCCCCATGCCCCTCCCTGGACAGGGATTTCCATCCCCTGCACCCCTTCCCTGCCTGCAAAGCCAGCACCCCTTTGCCGTGCACTGGATTGATCTGGAGGTTTCTGTTGTGGGGGGAGGTGGCAGCCGTACCGTACCCTGAAACGGAGCCACCCCCCCCGCATGCACAGCTGGCAGCGCTGCAGCCCCCACCCAGGGTGTGTCTGCATCGCTTTAGAGCCACCGGAGCCAGCTAGCCCCCGACCTGCCCCACAGCCAGAACCAGCCCTAAGCCCCCAATCTCCTTGCGTGTGGGGCAGGCTGGACCCTGCCCGGTCCTGGGCTGCCCTGCCCTTCTGGATCCCACGCGGCCAGAGGCGCTGTGCGGGTGTCAGCCCCGCCGGGCTCAGCTGGCAGGTCCTGATCTGCACCTCGGCTTGTTCTCCAGCTAAACATCCCGAGTGCGGTTCTGAGGCTGGGGGACGCACGGCTCCGGCCACGTCCCCTTCCCCGGGAGATCCCTGACGGGCAAGCCTTGCTTTCTCCTCCCTGCACTGGGGTGAGACGCTGCTCCTGCCACCTGGGCGCCCTGCGTTCAATTCCCGGCTCCGGTGTCTCCCTCCCTGGGGCGGAAGGGGGGCGGGGTGGGTGCCGCGAAGGCAGGAGTGTTTGCGGGCGACGAATGGGCAGGGGAGGCGGATCACTGGCGGGCAAACCCCCGGGGCTTGTCTCGCAGCGTCGGGGCTGGGTGAGGGTGGTAGACGTGCAGCGTGCCCCGGCCCGGCCCGCTCTCCGGCTTCATCGCGTGGGGTCAGGCTGGCGCGCCGCAGGGCTGGCCGTGGCAGAGGTGACCAGGCCAAACCACGCCGTGGGTGCGGTGCTGGGCGCTGGGCTGGCAGGCTCTGATTTCAGTCAGCAACCGTCCTGCCTGGGGCGGGGAGCCTGGCCCAGGGCGCGAGCGAGCGCCTAGCGTGCAGCAGGGGATGGGCTTGGTGACTGCGGGGCGATGGGGGGGGGCAGGTCCAGTGCGGTGCTGGGGGGTGCTGCTGGGAACAGTGGGCGGGGGGGCTCATTAAGGGGTGTTCTCCTCTCAGAGCTGGTCCTGACCCCAACACGGCGCTGGGGGTCAGGCGAGAGCATGCCAGGATGTCCGCAGGGGGGTGAATTACAGCAAACCACTGCCCCCTGGAAGTGGCACAGCGCTGGGCCCGGCTGGCCCTGGCGCCCTTCCCCTGGGCTTTGGACCAGGGCCAGTGGGTCTGTGCCCCGGGAGTGAGAACAGACGGGGGTGGAGGGGAGGCCAAAGGAGTCCCTGAGCCCGTGGCTCTCCTCCTACGCTCATCGCTGGCCTGCTGTCGGGGCGTGGCTGGTGCAGCGAGGGTCCCTCCCCCTCCCCGGGCAGGCCTTTCAGAAAAACCTGCCCTGGTCCGTGCGCTGCCCCTCTTTGGCCGGGGCAGGAGGTCACGGAGCCGCACGCTCCACCGCCCTGGGCCCAGCTCCCGCGGCGCTCAGCGCCCCGGAGTGCGGCACTCTCAGGCTCCTAGGCCGCCGGCCGATTGCTCCCCGGTCCCTCCCCCAGCGCCGGCAGTGCAAACCGCGGTGCGTGAACGTGGCTGAAGAAGCCGGCGCGTGCAATCCCCCCGAGCCGAGGGAAGTGCAGCCATTTGGAGCCCGGCCCGCTTTGCAACAGGCAATTACAGCCCCATCAACTCGTTATGGAGAGAGGCAAATACCTTCCCGGCCCCACCCCAGCGCGTCCCCACGGGCTGGCCGGGCCCACGCCTCCGCGAGGGGGCCTGAAGAACGGCAGCATGGCCGGGGCGCCTGGTTCCCTGCCGCGTGCAGCGACTGGCTCTGAATTACACACTCGCTCCCCCTTTCACGGGGTGTCTGTGTGTACACCCCGATGCAACCAGCCATGCAGCCGGGGGCTGGAAGGGGGCGCAGAAGGAGGGGTAAGATGTACTGGGGGGCGGCTGGGCGTGTTCTAGTCTGGTCAGGACAAGTCTCGGGCGTGAGCTTCCCGTGGCATGTGTCCCGGGGAGTTACAGACGTTACACTGGCCTGCAATCGTGTGTGAAGAGCCTGGCAGACGCAGAGTCCCGTCCCCCCACACGTGGGGTGGGTGGCAGTGTTTTGGGAGCAGAGGAGCAGAGAGGAGGAGATGGTTCGTCTGCCGCTCTGCAGAGCGGGGGGAGGTGGGGAGAAGGGGGCGTAAGAAGCCAAGGCAGCCTGCTGGCCCTGCCGGCTTTGGGCCGAGCGTGGCTGCCGGCCTGCAGAGGCTGGCTTGCCTGACGTGGGACTTTCCCCCTCTCCTTGCAAGAGGCTGGTGCAGGGCTGCGCCCCGCTGCATGCTGGCTCCAGCCTAGCGCATGTCCCGGGGAGGTGACCCCTGCGACACCCCCCCCACCCCCCATCTGAGCTCGCGCAGGCCCCAGAGCAGCTCTCGGTTGCTTCCAGCAAAGGCTGGCCTGGACCCCGTGAGCTAGAAGTGAACGGCCGAGCCCCCTGGGTCCAACCCTGCCTCCCAACAGCCGGGGAGACGGTGACCCCAGGGACAGAGCCGTGAACCTCAGCGAGGCTGCAGAAGACATGAGTGAGGGCTCTCCCGGCGTCCCCACGCCCCCCCGCGCAGCACGGGCGCTCCTCAGAGTGGCCCCGGAACAAGAGCTGGCCCCAGCGAGGGGGGAGATGAGCCGGGTCGCCTTCAAACAGCCGCCCTGCCCTGCCCCGCCCCGCCCCGCAGGGAATGGGGAGAGGGAGAGAAAGGGGTCACTGAAAATCCAGGAGCAGAGACATCTCCCTTCTCCCACTTCCCAGCTGTCCTCTGCGATGCTGCCCTTCCCCGGGACCGGGCTGCCTTCCTGAAGACCGAGGGGGTGAAGGCCTGACGGCCAGAGTCTGAGCAGGGCCGGGCACTTCACCGCGGCCAGGAGGGCGAAAGGGAAGGGGAGATTCTCCTGCGGCGACTTGGGCGCGGGTACCAACCACAGGCCTGACTGGCAGGAGCCGGGCGCAGACGACCCCCCCCCCCGCCCATGGCTGGGAGGCCTGTGTGACAGACAGTGCCCCACGTTCCGGTTACTCCCAGCCCCAAAGACCCCGTCGCTTCCCCTGGGTCCGGTGCAGCTAAGATCTGCGCCAGAGCCGGCGCTGGCAGCCCCTCCTCGCGTGAGCTGCCTAATCAACCCGCCTCCAGGGTGCGGAGACCAGGGCGTTATTCACGCAGAGCTGGGCTTTAAGGAAGGCGCCGGACGTTGCTAGACTCCTGATCTCGGGCCGGCAGGCGGCTGTGTCGCTGGGGGTGTTTGCAGAAGGCCATGGCCGGGGGGGGGCGGGCGGCAAGGCTTTGTCCGCAGATCTAATTTCCCAGGCGTGTCAGTGCGACCCCCCCCCCCCCCCCCCCCCCCCGGCCGGGCTGTTCAGCTCTACATCCCTCTCCCGTGGGTTTGGAGGCAGCTCTCGCGGGCTGGGAGTGAATTCTGTTCCCGTGCCCGCCTCCCGTGCCCTAGACAGAGGGGTTGTGGCTAGGTCATGAACCCAGCTCTGCGGAGGGGGGTGGCGGAGACCCAGCTCAGCAGCTTCCCCCAGCGCCAGCCTGTTCTCCCAGCTCCCTTGACTTGGGGGGGGGAGGCATCCCTCCCCCGCTGCCACCTTTGCCCAGTGTCTGAGCTCAGCCTTTGCAAACACTCCTGGGCACCTACCGGCGGGGGGAGCCGTCACCGTCACCCGGCCCAGGGAACCCAGCCTCTCGGCTGTCCGGCGGCCGGGATCGCTCCGGATTGGATGGGCCCCTGATCTCTGCCCGGGGGGGAGGAGGCGGGATGCCAGGCGAGATGGGCCCATGGTGTTGCTGCTGCTCCTGGCGTCTGCTCCTGGCGCCTTAGGCCGCTCTGCAAAGCCCTGGTGGGGGCAGCGGAAGCCCAGACCATGCAAGCAGGAGATCACCATGTGCCCCACAGCCCCCGGCCAGCCTGCTCCCTCTCGTTCCGCAGTCCCTGTCTCTCAACCACCCTCGCCCACTCTGCTGCTCCAGCCCCCCACGTGGAGCTCGTGGCTTGGCTGTTTGCCAGACCCCCAGTGGCTCGTGGGCATTGTCACCCCCTCCCCGTGTGCCGTTCCTTTCCCCCCTTGTGGGACTGCCAGGACCATGAGCAGCTCGGCCATGTCTTGGGGCGGGATTTGTCCCAACTTCGTCCCCGGGGGAGGCCAACCTCCGCAGCGAAGCCCGGCAAAGCTGCAGCCTGCACCGGTGCCATCCACGCCTGCGCGAATCCACGGTCGGTGTGCGAGGGGATCGTGCTGTGGCTGGCGTGGGGCGAATTGCCCACCTGCCCGGGGGGGCCCCGCAAGAGCCAGCGTCGTCCGGGCCAAGCGGCGGGGGAGCGGGCCCAGGACGGGGCGAGAGAAACGACTCCATCAATTTGCCGGGTTAAAACTGTGACTTCAGCTCCTGAAAATAGCCGGCCGGCGCTGATATTTCCATGCGCCGATTAATAATGTGCCCCAGCTCTGATTAGCAGCTGGGTAATAAGGGTTCAGCTGTGACCTAAATTTAACTCTCCTAATGGATGTTGGCCCGAGAACCGAAAAAAAAAAAAAAAATCTATCCTTCAGCTCATCCCCGCCTGCAGGGCCCAGGTCCTGCCCCATGCTGGGGCCTCCCCCCCCAGGGAGCAAAGCGCCCCGGGGGGCATCTCCAGAGCTAACCCGGGGCTAGCAGCGGCTGCTGAATTAATAGGCTGCGCCATGCCACGGCTGGTGGCCCCAGCTCCGAGAGGGGGAGATGGCTCCGGCGTCTGTCTGGGCGAGGGGCCCGGCTCGCGGGCCCGGCTATTTATACCCCGTGCGCGGCAGTGGGCTGGCGAGGTGGTTAATTTTAGCTCGGTGGCAGCGTGCTGCTTTGGCGGTAGCTCCGGCGGCAGGGAGGGGGCGTTCACAGGCTTATTTTAAAAAGCGAGTGAGAAAATGGGACAGCGGCGTCTGCCACTCAGCTCTGGCTGGGTCTGAACACAGGCCGGGGGCTGCGGGGAGGGGGGAGTTGGTGAGGCAGGCCTGGGCACTTGTCCGTATGCAGGGTGCGATCTTGCAGCGATACCTGTCCCCCAGCCTTCACCCCCAGGCCTGGGTCTGCCCCCAGGTGCCACTGGTACATGCTGGCAGCATGGGGAACCAGGTCGGCATTCCTGATGGCGGGCTCATCTTCTTCCTGCACCCGCGGTTGGTCTCTAGAGGCTGGCTTTTCGGGGGCACAGTCCTGTCTTCACTAGCGCCTGGCCTCGGGAGAACTGACTCCAGTTATGAATGCAGCTGGTTTTCCCCATGAAGACAAGGCCGCCGCGGGTCGGTCTGCTCTGCGTTGCAAGCCCCGGGTTAGCAGAACTCGAGGAAGCAGACCCTAACCTCGGGCTTGAGCGTCTCCTCTTGTTTGTAACCCCAGATTAGGAATTGTTGAGCCCTGCGTCCCAGCCTGGGGCTCCAGCATCTACACGGCGTTGTGCAGGAACGAGTCTAACCACCCGTACCCCAGACTTCCCGGCGCCCTCCCAAAACGTGGCCGCTCTAACCCCCTGTGCGTGGGAAAACTTGACTGTCCACCAGCTTGGCTGACCAGAGGACAAAGGAAGCTGGCCTGTGGGATTGTGGGATGCTTTCAACAGACTCCCGGAGCAGGAGTCCCATGGGGCTGCGTCTACACTGCTGGTAATAGGGCTTGAACCCTGGGTCCTGGCTCAATTCAGGCTCCGCCCCTCTGCCCCCGTGGGGTCCTGGGACCCAGGGTCCGAGGCCTGGGTTAGCATCACCAGCGTGTAGGCGGAAGGGGGAGCCTGGGTTAAAACCCCGGGTTTGCACTGCAGTGTGGACATCTCCTGGGAAACTCAGCTCGCGGGGGCTGGGAGGCGACCAGCCCGAGGGTGGGGAAGCGGAGGCAAGGTGCCCGGGGCACAGAGGTCTCGGGGATGGATGATAGGGCAGAGAGGCCCCGTGGTTGGGGGAGCTTAGAGGACCCCTGTCCATGGCCTTGGGCTGTGGGGTGGGGGCGCAGGTCTCCCTGGCAAAGGGCTCAAGGCCTGACATTGCGCCCATTTAACAGGAGGCAGAGGTGAGGCCGGGGAAGGGCTGGGCCGCCCCCCTTCTGGCTGTGCCACTCTCCCTGCTGGGCTCTCCTGGGCCGGGCAGTTATTTTTAGCCAGGAGCCGTGTGTTAGATGAGCGCAATTAAGGTAATTGGTTTGGGAGCTCGGCTATCGTGTGTCGCTCCCGAGCCCTTTGCCGGGAGGCGGCGAGTCCCAGCCCAAGGCCGGCGCTGGCAGGGGGGGGTGGGACGCGGGCGCCGGGGGCAGCGGAGGGCAGGCGCCTGGGATGGAGCCATGGAGAGGGCAATCCCTGCACAGCGACAGCCTGCTCTACGCCTCGCTGATCGTCATCCTGCTCCTCGTCTCCTACTGGTTCACCACCAAGTGCTTCAAGATCATCAGCGGCATCGAAGGTAGCGGGGAGGGAGGGCTGGGGGGGTGGCAGGGCAGGGCTGGGTCTGCGCCGGGTTGGGGAGACCCAAATCCGAGCTATGGGGCAAAAGTTTGTCCAGGTCCGTGGCATGTAGAGGTTGGGGTGTGTGTGTGTGGGGGTGTTGGAGCAGGGCGGGGTGGGAAAGACAGAAGCGTCCCGTGACCCCCCTCCCCCCGCATTTTCCCTTTACGTTCTCCCTCTCCCAGCTGCCAGCAGCTTCCTCGTCCGCTGTCTCGTTTGTCTGGATGGCGGGTGATTCCCTGGCCCGTCTCCGCCCCGGGGGGTACCAGCGTTTCTTCCATGCTCCAGTGACCCGTGGCCCTGCCCCAGGCTGGCGGAGGGAGCTGGCCGTGGTCGGACCTACATCTGCGTCGTTTTCATTAGCCAGGAAGTGGGTGTTTGGGAGAGGTTGGGGGTGCTTACCCTGCCCCCCCCCCCCCAGATTTCCCGCCCCCCTCCTCAGCCTGAGCCGGCACCAGTGGAGGCTGGTGATCACAGATATTCGTAGCCTTACGTCGTTCCCATGAATAATCTCACGCCGTTCCCTTTACGAGTGGCTCTGATGTGGGGGTTGGGACTGTGCAGGGCCCGTCGTTTCGAGGGGGGCGCTCCGTGTCCGTCTATCAGGCTCTGATTTTATCCCCGCCCCTGCAATGTTCAGCCCAGTTGCTGCTGTCCCAACGGCCATCAGTGTGATGGGAGTTGCTCGTTCTCAGCCTGGCTCCCAATAGGTCAGCACTGACCGGCCCCCTTCCTGGCAGCCTCACCAGAAGGGAAGGCAACCCCCAGCTGGCACAGAGCCACGCTTCCTTCGACGTTGTTACGTCCTGGGAACACGCAGGGTTCTGGGAGCAGCTGAATCCCAGCTGCAGGCCGGCCAGCCGCCTGTCTGTCTGCCGGGCATCCAGAGAAGGCCCGACTCAGGAGGCTGCGCGGGCTCCCAACCTGGTTCGTTAGCAGGGTTTGCTGCCAGTCCCCACAACCCGCCTTCCTCCCACACAGCTTCCCGCTGGGCTGGTTCCAGCACCGAGCCCTGGGGCTGGTTGCACCAGAGACCGGCCGTTGAGCCCTGCGAATTTTTTCAGGGCAACCTCCTGAATGAATGAATCGGTTAGGGCACTTTAACGAGGACAGGGCAGCGTGCCAGGACCTCGCCAGCGAGCGTGTGCGACGGTAGCCAGCTGCTCGCTTTGCAAAGCGCGATGATCATCTACCCCGCCTTGAGCTCTCCCGTGCAGCGAGCGTGAGCGGGCTCAGCCGTTTGGGGGGGCGCCCACTTGCACCACAGCGTGAATCAAGACCCCAGGTACTCTGCCGAAGCAGCATCGCCTTCCTGAGGCAAAGGACGGGTCTTCTGTCCCTCAGCTGAGGAGACACCCCACCAGCAGCAGCTTTGCTGAAATTAACCAACGGAGGTTTTTAAGGAGTTAAACGTGGAAATGAATCATTCAATCAGCACAGCAGCTGCCGTCTGATTTATCTGGTTTTTAAATCTTCTGCTGGGGAGGCAGGTTGTGGTTGTGTGATGAGCATGGCAGCTGGGATTCGGTTAAACCCATGCAGCTAGGTGTTGATATTAACCGTGGCCATTGTTAGGTTTCAGGGTGAACGCCCTGTTGAGGTGCATGGGGCGGTTTCGTGCCTCTTGGAGCTGTGGCATCTGGCTGGGTCTTTTTGATTGTGTTCATGTAGAAGGAAGGTGGTGGTAACGTAACCCGGTTACTGGCCAGCATCGAGCTGTTTCAGACAGGGCTGGGGTTTGGTACCCAGAGACCCCAGCCTACTTAGCACCATGGCAAACTCGCCCGTCAGCAGCCTTTTAACCTTCCCGTGAAGTCACAGAAAAGAAGGAAAACCAGTTAAAGCTTTGAAATGTAGAGCGTTGAGTCAGGCTTTCGTTTTAACAGCAGTCTTCCTCCCTTGTAGCGGGAGAGAGGTTTTTAAAGGGAACCCCCCCTTGTTTGACAGGCTCTTTGATGAGATCAAAGATGGCAATGGAAAGAGAGAGAGGAGAAGTGCGCTGAGCTGGGCTGAGCTGCTGCCGCTGTTTAAAGTCCCATCCTGTTTCCTAGAAGGCAAAGAAAGGCAAGCAGCTTCCGTTCCTGGTGTCCGGAGAAACACGGGCCCAGCCCACGGTCGGAGCGGCCACTCCGAGGCCTGGCAAACTCGTATGGGCGTCGGGCTGGTCACAGCATTGCAGTTAGGCGCCTCATTTTGGTCACAGGTTCACAGCAGTGTTGCAAAATACCCAGGCTTGGCCGGCTAAGCCAGATGGATGCTGATTAGACAGCAGGAAAAAGGAGAGGGGGAGGGAAAGACACAAATGGGGGCCACAGAGCGTTGCAGGGGCAGCCTGCTCCCCTGCCTGGCGACGTGGGGCAGCGCAGCTTGTTCCCATCGGGTGGGACTCGGACCGGTTTTGTTCCCATCGCTGTGGGTCATCGTTGCGGTTCGGCTGTAATTCCGGCCAGGTTGGCCGTCTCTGGCGCTAGCCGCCGTGAGAGGGTGGCACGAAGTCCCAACCTTCCTGCCTGGAGGGGAGATGCTCGGGCAGCCCTGGGACATGTGGTCCAACTGTGCTGAGCCGAGTCCCCTAAGTCTCCCAGGCTGGTCTGGACCGACCGAGCCGCGAACCCGTGCTGCCATGTGTAGCTGTGTCAGCGATAACACCCTCCTCTGGAG
Organism: Emydura macquarii macquarii; assembly: GCF_026122565.2. Lineage (NCBI taxonomy): Eukaryota > Metazoa > Chordata > Testudines > Chelidae > Emydura > Emydura macquarii. Next base: position 10,968,740 of record NW_027133829.1, on the reverse strand, counting down.
CCCCTGGCGAGCAGACCGCGCGGTCCGGGTGCTATTTCGTCACCAGTCAGCGTGCTGGGTGCCAGTGCATCTCGCCGGCGAGCCGGGGTCCGCCGATGAGGTCTCCCCCCGGGTTAAACCTGTGCCAGCCAGGGGCCGAGGGCCACTGGGAGTCTCTCGTAGTTCTCCGGCATCCTGCTGCGTGGGGTCCCCGATCGCCCGCTTGGATACCTTCTCTTTAGCGGCACCACTCCTGCCCGGCCCGGATCGGGTGCCCAGGCTGTTCTCTGCAATTGGCGGTGCCCAGGTTACGCTTTGCATTTCTGCCCTCGTGCTGTGGTGACGTGGCCTCCTTTGCCGGGAATCCCATCGTGCCAGTGATTGCGGTTTCCTTCGGACACCGCGTCATGAGGCTGTGACCCACAGCAGGGCGGGGGAGGGAGCGGAACTGAATTCCCAGGCCCCAGTTACAGGCCAGGGGCAAGTGCCAGATGCTTCTACCCCCGTCCCAGGGCAGTTGTTGCTGCTGCCTGTGGTGGCTTGTCTAGCCCAGCTGTCTGCCTAGATTATCCGGCTGTGGAAGAGGGGAGAAATTCTGGAAGCAGAGGCTTCTTCACTTTGCATGAGTCAGGACATTCCCCTGCCAGCCAAATCGGTGTCTATTTAAATGGATGCAACACAAGCAGCCTGCGAACAGGCTCCCAAGGGAGCAGCCTGGCGTGTGCAGCTCACACAGCATCTTTCCCAGCCAAGGGAATGAGGCAGAGGCCTGCCTGGGGACACCTGTGCCACTCCACTGGCTATGTCCCCGTGTGATGGAGGGAGGGAGCCTTGCCCGGAGCATGGACTGAATAGAGGGGAATAATCACTTCCCTTGATCTCATGTAGTGCTGGTTGGCCCTGCTTTGAGCAGGGGTTGGACTAGATACCTCCTGAGGTCCCTTCCTCCCCTAATCTTTTGTGAGTCTAAGAAGGCCATACTGGTTAAAGGGGACTTGGTTTAGAGGGGAAGTGAAGGAAGCTATAAATCTAAATATATAAATATATAGAGAGATGTATAACAAATGGAAGAAAGAGGAAATTGATAGTAATGCATATAAATCAGAAGCTAGTTAATGTAGAAAATTGATAAGGGAAGCAAAGGGACATAAGGAGAAATCTACGGCCAGCAGAGTTAAAGACAACAAGGAGGAGTTTTTAAAGTATATTAGGAACAAACAGAATCCTGACTGGAACTGATCCATTACTAAATGGGAATGATAGAATTATCAGTAATAATGCAGAAAAGGCAGAAGTGGATTCTCTGTACCTTTAAAGTCTTTAAACCATGATTTGAGGACTTCAATAACTCAGTCTTAGGTCAGGGTCTATTACAGGAGGGGGTGGGTGAGGTTCTGTGGTCTGCGTTGTGCAGGAGGTCAGACTAGATGATCTGGTTTTCCCAAATACAGAACAGAAATATTTAGATTCCTAGACTCTAAGGTCAGAAGGGACCAATATGATCATGTAATCACAGGATAACACTCCTTCCACCCCACTGGTCTGGCAGGAGGATGTTAAACAGAAGCTACTAAAGTTGGATGTTTTTAAATCAGCAGGTCGGAGTTTTAGAAGAGCCACCACAAGATTTTGGGGAGCTCTCTGGACTGTTAATGGGGATACGTCTTGGATCACTGCGGAAGTTCCAGACGACTAGTGGAAAGCTAATATTTAAAAAGGGTAAATGGGTTGACCCATGTAATTATAGGCCTGTCAGTCTGACACTGCTCCCTGGTAAGATAATGGAGTGGCTGATACGGGATTTGATGAATAAAGAACTAAGGAAGGGTCATATAATTAATGCTAATCAACAAGGGTATATGGAAAATAGGTTCCGTCAAAGTCACTTGATACCTTCTTTTGATGAGATTACAAGTGTGCTTGACAAAGGAAATCGTGGTGTCGTAACAGACTCCTGCATGGCATTTGACTCGCTACTGCATGATGTTTTGGTGGGGAAAAAAAACTAGCCCGATCTAAAATGAGCATGGCCCACATTAAGAGCTGGCTAACGGAGAGGCCTCAAGCTGTCGCTGTGAATGGGGACTCCTCGCTGGAGGGGGGTGTTTTTAACGGGGTCCCCCTGGCAGTGACAGATTCGTGGGGCTGGGCTAGTTAACACTTTGTAATGACCGATCTGTGCAGAGTTGTTGCAGTCATGTTGCTCCCAGGATATTCGAGACCAGGTGGGTGAGGGCATGGCTTGTACTGGACCAGCTTCTGTTGGCGAGGGAGAGAGAGAAGCTTTTGTGTTATGCTGAGCTAGCTCCCCGGCTGGGCTGGGGAATGTAGCCAGCCAAGTATGAATCTGAGCTTCCAGGCTGGCGTGTGGAAGGTGTTGGGCAGGTTTTCTTTGCGGGTGCGGACTGAGAGGTCCCATTGTATGAAAAGCGTTCACCCCCAGGGGACAGGGCGGTTTTGCCTGCTATAGTTCTCTTGTGGGAGTTCGCTGGAGGGTGTAGAGATTGTCTGCTTTCACCCCCATAGCTGCTATTGGGGCATTTAGTGCAGGGGAGGAGGGGCACCATGTGTGATAAGCAGGTGTAGAACCCGTGGGTCTGGAACGGTGTGTGCTGGGGGTGTTGCTTGTTGTAGCAGTGCAGTGACGGCTGCAGGTTTTGCATGTGTTGTTCTGGCAGGGTTGAGATGGAGTGTCCTGGTCTGCGGGGAGCTTGCTTCGATGCTGAGCTGGGAGAGGTTGGGGGGCGGTTTGAAGGCCAGAAAAGGGGGTTCAGGAAAGATTTCTTACAGGATGGGGTCCCCATTGAGCATAGGTTATAGCTGTTTGATGATACCCGTACGGGCTGCAGTGTGGGGTGGTATGTGACAACAAGGGGGTGTGGTCGGAGGGGGTTTTATTCCCGTGTGGAAGCAGGTTCTCTCGGGTATTTGGGTGACCCATTCCAGGACACGATCCGCTGGAGGGCCCTTGTCTGGAGAGAGTGCTTCTAGGTGTGTGTTCCGGACTTTCCCCTGGCAGCGTGGTCTGTGGTGCCTGGCTGTAGATAACGGACGTCTGGGTGTGTTCAGGGCGGTTGCGGGATCTGTGATGGGGTGGGTGTGGGTGGGTGGGTGTGTGGGTGGCTGATCCTTGGGTTGTCCGTAGGCTTCCATTGTTGAAGCAGAGCGTGGTGTCCGGGAAGTTGATGCTGGTGCGGGCGCGTCCGAGAGAGAATTCGCTGGGTGGGCAATGGCGGTGATTGATGGGCGGGCGTCCCGGGGATGAAAGCATCATCGCTGTATCTCCGGCGTCTCCTTGGGTTCGTGGTGCATTTGTTCAGAAGCTCCTCCGGCAGGTGGCCCAGGAGGAGGCGAGCATGCTGGGGAGCCATGCTAGCACCCCCGGCGGTTCCCAGCTGTGGCCGGGTCGGGGCAGGTGGCCCCCAGCCCCGCCGTGGCCGCTGTCTCCACATTCCCCAGCAGGACGAGTTTCTGGCAGCGCTTCCCTGGGGGAAGGAGGGGCTGGAGATTAGGGACCGTTCAGCTAAGAGAAGAATCAGCCTGAATGTTCACCCCACACTAGCCCCGACCTGCTGCAGCCTCACTCCCCCCGCCCAGCCCAGCCCCACTGCTCCCCTGAGTCTTCCAGCCCAGGTTGCAGCTGACCCTCTGCCACCCGGGGGGAGGGTGACCCTGTGCCGAACGCCAGCCTGGGTTCCCTGCCTAGCTCAGCCACTGACTCACGGGGTGATTCTGGCCCTGGCATCGCATCCCCGCTCTGTGCCTCGCTTTCCCCAGCAGGGAAATGGGGGTAGTGACCCCCGGGTGCCCGAGGCTGGCTCTGTGCCCGCTCTGCAATGCCTCGAGCGCCGCGACTGGCGGCGGGCGTGGAAGTGCCCAACGTTGCTATCACCGCGCCCACCCGGCGCTGGCCCTCGCTCCCCGAATCCCAGGGCAGGGTCCGTCCCTTGCCAGAGGCTGGACCCGGCGGGTCAGTGTCCAGGGCCAGCAGAGCGGGGCAGGGCTATGGGCTGTGGGCTGGGCTGGGGAGGTGCAAGATGCTGGTTGGGGATTGCCTGAGGATCCAGCCAGGATGGGGCAGGCGCCTGAGCAGGACCCACCAGGTTCGGGGAGCTGGAGCCTTTGCGTTGGTGCTGGCCGGGAGCCCCGGGCGAGTTCGGGTGACCCGCGGGGCAGGACAGGGCAGGGCAGGGCAGGCTCTTTGTTTTTCTTTGCGTGCAGCCCTACTGAACTTGGGACGTCTGGCTCCCCGGGCCTGTCTGACACACACAAACTGGGGGGGGGGGGGCAGATTCCCCCCAAACTGTCCCTGTGCTCCCTGCACGCAGGCTGGCCTGGTCCTGGCCCCCCAGTCTAGACAGCACCCTCTGCCGTGGGGTACGTTGCTCTCCTTCTCGTGCGGTGCCAGGCGCGCCGAGGGGGGTGGGGGACGCCTGGCCTGGGGCCCTCACCCCGATGGCTGGCTGGGGCCAGGGCGCCGGGGTGGGGGACGGGGGGCAGAGGGGATGTATCGGAGCCGTTCCTCCCTCTGGATGTTTCACCCAGCGTCCCCGGAGGGGCGGGGAGATGCTCTTAATATCTGTGGCCCGTTTGCTTAGCAACCGCATTAAGCAAATCGATGGAGGTGGTGTCATTGGAATGGGAGGGCAAGGCTGCCCCCCCCCCCCCACCCCCCCCCCCCCCGCACTCCTCCCGCGGCGATGCCTCGCTCCCTCTCTGCTCTCACACGTCCTCCAGCCCTGCTCCTGCAAGCTGGACGGATGCTTTGGGCTGCCTAGGACCGGCCCAGTCTCTATCCGGCTCCCCCAGCGCCCCCCTGCCCGGCTCCGTGGGGTGGCCCCGCCGTGGGGGCCTGGAGGGCCGGGGCCGCGCTGGTTCTGGCGCCGGATGGCGCGGCCCCCCCAGGAGGAGGGGTGAAGGCTGATGCCCCCTGGGCGGCGCCGGCGGCTCCGGGGCGATGCGTGTCCCGGTGGCTGTGGCGTCTGGCTGATCCGGGCGCTGGGAGATCGAGCCAGGCGGAGGCGGGGGTGGGGGGCCCTGCCATGAGCTCCCCCCACCATGAACCTGGAAGGGCTGGAGGTGATCGCCGTGCTGGTGGTGCTGGTTCTCTTCGTCAAGGTGCTGGAGCAGTTCGGCCTCTTCGAACCCGTCTCCTTGGAAGGTAACGCGTGTCGCTGCCGCCCGGGCCTGCCTGGGCTAGTCGCTGGACAGCTGTGGCTAGCAACACCCGCCAGCCGCTCTGGGCCTCCCGGGAGAGGCAGGCTGGGGTGAGCGGAGGACACCCTGAACAGCCAGGGCGCTGTCGATGTCCCAGCCCTGCAGATCAGGCTCCGGCAGTGCCCAGCGCTTGGGGGCAGTTTGCGAGTGCCCCGGGGCACGACATTGTGGGGCTGGGAGTTGGCTTGAGCCCCCCTCTCCCCTGGGGAAGGCAGGGGGCTCTCTGCTCCCTGGGAACACTGCCCTGCCCCGGGCAGGACGGGCGAGGTGGGGCCTGGCTGTCTAGCTGCTCAGCTTTCTTCAAGGGCAGAGGGGCCGGGGGCAGCTGGGCTCGCTGGAGCGGCCAGTGAGTTTGGGGTGACTCCCCTGACCTCCCCGGGGTGGATTCGGAACTGCTCTGCTGTGTGTCCTAGCCCCTGCCTGCAGGTGGGGATCCTCCCGTAGGCGGGTAGCAAGGGCCCAATACAACCTCCTCACCCCCTGCATAGATCCTGGCAGCCAGTCCCCAGCCTCGGGGGCAGGAAGGGTGGGAGCTGCCTGGGCCCAGACTGCCGGGCAGGTCCTGCCTGTGACAGGGAAAACACCCTCGCCGTTCCCCCTGCTGCCCCACGGGGTGAGAAGCAAGGGCTGATGGGATGAAACGAAGGGCCGGGTGCTCTGCGAGTGAGGGCAGAGGGTCCTGCCCCGGACCAGGCGCCCGCCCTCATGCAGGCGCTCGCCCCAGCTGTCCGTGCCCACGGGATCGAGGCCCCTGACGAGCTCCGTGCGCACCCACAGGGGCGAGCGACGGACGCGCGTCCTCAGCTGACACAGCACCAGATCTGCGGAACTCCCCGCCGCAGGTGTGTCGCTGCAGCGAGCCCTGCAGCTGGGGCTTGCCGGGCTTAGGGGAAGTGGGCAACTGGGCCCTGCTGGAGACGGGACGCCAGACTAGAAGGGCCTTTGGGCCTGACCCAGTCCAGCTGCCCTGCCTTGGCGGGGCAGGCGGTGGGGGACCAGGTGGGGCTAATGGCCTGGTTGGGGGGCAGGCAGCGGGGGCCAGGCTGGCTGGTCTATTGGTTCCATAGCTGCTCAGCGTTTTTCGTAGCCTGGGCTACTTCACGAGCCCTCGCTCAGCTGCCTGCGGCTGTACCAGGCCGGGGCCATTTCCGAGACCTCCCTCCCTGTTCAGCCGCCCCGTGGGCTCCGGCTGGAGACGTGCCCCGTCCTGTCTCATGGGCACGTGCGCCTGTCTCGCGCCAGCCTGGGGCTGGGAATCCACTGCACCTGCCTTCCCGGGTGCTTTCCGTGCCGGTGCTGCTGGGGTGAGGGGCTGAGCACAGCTGCTGTCTGCAGGGTGAGAAGCCATCCAGCATTTGCCGTTAACCTGCTCCGTCCTCCCGCACGGCCCCACGCCACGCTTCCAGCCACTGCCCCGCTGGGCACAGAGGGGGGAAGCAGCCGGCCCCCGGTCACGCAGCGAGTCAGGCGGAGCTGGGGCGAGAACCCAGGAGTCCTGATTCCCATGAGCGATAAGCCCAGGTCTCTCCCGGTGCTGTCGGAGCAGGGGGGCTCCCTCCTGCCCCCCACGTGCTGGCTGGCTTCGTTATCGTGGCAGAGCAACCACAGGGGGCTCCGAGCGGGACAGGGCACAGGGGGACTGGCTGGAGGGATGTGCACGGGGCCAAGGGAATCCTGGAAAGCTGTTATGGGGAATGCTGCCCCCCAGATGCATTGTGGGGGGTCTATAATTTTAAGGGATGCAGCAAACCCTTCCCCTCCTTTGCCCCCCTCGCTCTGGGCCGTGTCCTCACCCGGACGCCCAAACCCTGGAGTTTTGCCACCAAAGTCCCGGCATCGATTGCTGGCCGCTCTGCACTGCGATAGCCCGCGGCTGGAACCAAGGCTGTGGGGCACGGGGGCGGGGGGCAGCTTCTCTCGTGTTCCCTGTGTCGTCGTCGTCCCTCCCCCCCAGGAACCCAGCAGCTCGCCATGGAGTGGGGGTTGCCCTAAGGGGCGTCAGCCCCCTGCCTGCGCCTCTGGCTCTGCTCCCGGCATCTGGTCTTATCAAGGGGGCCCTGCCCCTAGGCAGAGCCTCTTCCTGTCCCCATGGCGCTAGGAGGGGGGTACCCACCAGCCCTGGGGCAGTAGCTGGGACCTCTGTTGCCCCTGTCGGGCATCAGGCCCCTCCCTCGGCCAGTGGGTTTGCTGACCCAGCCCCCCAGGGCCTGTTCTCCTGCCCCCCTTGCCATGGCTGAAACCTCCCGCCCCCCCTTTCCCGCCGCTGGATGAATTGGCTGCGGCTGGGGATCAGGTCCCCAGAGCTGGTCCCTGGGGGGCAGAGCGTCTGGGCGCAGAGGGGGCGGCGCGGACGTGCCGCTCTTGCTTTCCCTGCCTCGAGGTTGTGAGTTTAGCCTCCCCAAAGCCAGCGGGTGCCCCCAGCCCGGTCCCGCTGGCACAGGCGTGTTTGCTACAGGCCCCCCCCCCGCCCCATTCCCTACTCGCCCCGGGGGGAGGGAAGGAATCTGCAGCTGGAGGCCTGGCTCCGGGGCCTCATTTGAGCCCCCAGCCCCTTTCATGACAGATGAAGCCCTGCCTGGTTCGCCTGGACCCGCCATCCTAGCTGTGGGTTGTACGGGGATGTGGGGCACTCGGGGCTGAGAGGGCAGAGGTCCAGGCAAGGGGTGGCACTGGGGGGGCAGAGCTGTGCAAGAGGTATGGGGGGGACATGCGGGGGGCAGGGCTGGGCGGGGCAGGGGCTCCTAGCCCAGGGAGGGTGGTGCTGTCCGTACTGTCGCCCCCGCCGTCTGAGGATCTCAAAGGACTTTGCAAACACTCGCCCCCACCTGTGAGCTCCAGGCCGTGACGCTCCCTGTCCCCGACCCGCCGCTGGGGAGACGGAGGCCTGACAGATGGGCAGCGTGGTCCAGTGGGTAGGGAGGCTTGGGAGGCTTGTTCCCCTCGCTGCCACTGCTTGGCTGTGTGACCTTGGGCAAATCACTCCCCACCACCCCCCAAATCCCTCCTGGCATCTCCGTGCCTCAGTTTCCCCAGCAGTTCAACGTGTGCTGAGACCCATGGTTTTATTTACGGGTGGAGTAAATCATTAATTAATCCATGCCCGGGGGGCGCCCCACAGCCCGATGCACCTAGGCGAGCCCGGGGCCCGTTGAGCGCCTCCTGCGGTTTGCTCCTTCCCCTCCCGTCTCTGCACCAGCTCCGAGCTCCCCCCGCCTCCCTCCCCCATGCGTGCCAGCAAGTGCCAGTAACCGGCAGGCCCACGGCCACTTATGGCTCTCCCCAGGGATGAATTTCCATGTGTCTCCGCGAGCAAATCTTCCTGTCCCCGGCACTACCCCCCCCCCCCCCGGCCGCCTCCCCCCGTGCGTTATTTACGAGCCCTGCCAGGGCCGCGCTGTGACCACAGAGAGGCCGGCTGCATTGCGCTGGCGGGTGAAATCAGACACCTAATGACTTCGGGCTGCTAATGGAGCTCCAGGGCCGTGCCATCCCCCCTGCGCCAGTCGATGCAGCCTGCCCTTCTCCTTCCCCTCCCACGCAGGCATGCTGAGGTGGGGGGAGGGCTGGTGTCCCATGCTGAGTTAGGACATCGGGGCTCGGAGCTGGGACCCCGTTCTGCTCCCCTCTGCCCCAGTCCCCCGGCAGAGCGCAATCTATTCGTGCGGCTGGACTACGGGACCTGACCTTGTGGGGGCAGGGCATTCTAATGGAGCTCTTAATCAGCTGCCACCTTCCAGCTCAGAGGTGGCTGCCTATTAGTGGTGGGCATCGTATGGACAGAGCTAAGGAGATGGAAGCAGGCGCTGCCCTGGCACCGTGTCTGCTCCCGGGCTCAGTGTATGAGGTGTGTGTATGAGGACAGGCTGCGCTGGAGTTCTGAGTCCAGCACTGCGGGGCCTTGTCCGTGCCACGCTGTCAGAGCTGCGGTACTGCCAGTGCCTGAGGACGGCCTATGCCGGATGCTTCTGGGAGAGGCAGCAGCTGCCCGGCTGAACTAAAAACTCCCCCGGGGGGGGGCTGTTTCTTCCTGTCCCCCGCGCTGGTGCGCAGCTCATGTCCTGGAGCCCGGCGTGCCCGGGTAATCTCATGCCAGCGTGGCTGCTGTGGAGATCCCGGCCCCAGCCCTTTCGTTTGGGGAGCCTGCTCAGCTCTCGGCCCCTGGCAGTCTCCTGTTTAAATAACCCCAACGATCTCGCCAGTCGTTCCTGCCCACGGGCTGCCTGGCAGGCAGAGTCCAGCATGCCCGGGCGGGTCTAATAGGTGGGCCCGTCTCCGCTGGGGCGCGCTGTCTCACCAGAGGTCGGCTAGGGTGAGAGCTAATGGCGCTGGCAAGCAGAGCTGGAGGAGCGCAGAGATCCATGAATCGTTTAAAGGGCCGACATTACCACGTAGCTGTGCCCCCCACCCCAGCCCCCGGCGCGCCCGCGGCAGATCTGCAAACCTGCGGCTGCCCCGGGGCGCCCCCAGAGGGGGGTTAGCTGTGCCGCCTCGCCCCGCCTGCTCCCCGCGCTCCCCTGAGAGGCAGCGGGGCCGGGCGCGCGACGTGCCGGGGCAAGAAGCCAGCGCGCTGGATGACGGCTGCCGAAGTGCGGCGTCAATAATGCAGCCAGGAGCAACGGGCCCGGCTGGGAGGAAGCGGGGCCGGGGAGGGGCCGGCAGGCGGATCAAAGGCGTCACTGAGCCTGGGATGAAATGTTAGGTGAGGCTGTTAGACTGCGATGGACAGGGTGGTTAACGGCGGCTCCCTCCACACATGCAGGAAAGGCCTGGCCGGCTTGGGCTACAGCGGCTCCCAGCCAAGGGCTGCTGACGCGCCGCCCGCGTGACTCAGGGTGGGCGCTGGGGCTGGCAACGTGCCCGGATCCTGCCCGGAACAGCTGAGACCCAACCCTGGCCTCCACTGCGCGGGGGCCAGGCAGGGCGTGGCTGGCTCCGTCGTCCCACGGCGGCTGCTGGGCGCTGGGGTGGAAGATGCGGGGCGTGCAATCCGAGCACGGCGCTTTGTTCGTTGGAGGGGCTGTGTGCTGGCTTGTTGTTGTAGGGTCTCTTCGGCGGGGCGGGCGCTGGTCCTGCTCTCAGCACGCTGGCTTGCTGTTTTAGGGTTGGCCTGGGCCTCTGGTTTGTTTACGTAGGGTCGCTCTGGAGGGCTGAGCTCCTCGAGACAAGCCGGCTCCTCGCAGGCACGTGGCCCGGTGCTGAGCGGCTGCCGTGCCCGTCGGCGTGGGCGAGAGCGTGCAGGGACTCATGGGCAGCTCATGTCATCCCCCCGCCCGGAGCGGTCTGTGATTTACCCAGTGGCTTGGCAGGCCGGGGGTATTTGGTTATGTGTGGAGGGGCTGATCCCGGGGTGCAGGGCCCTGGCGGGGGATCACACCCCACCGGCGGGATCCCGGCCAGGCTGATGAGCAGAGCCGGTTCCTGGACTGGGCTCCTGCTGACCGGGCTGTGCCCCGGCAAACGGTTCCTGCTCAAAGCCTGCTCTGGGAATCCGGCCCGGGTCACAGACTGGCTCAGCTCCCCACAGCCGCTTCCTGGCTGCTGGGGCCGGAGAGCTGCTTGTTAGGGACCCGCCGTGGCCGCCGGAAGAGATCACGCCGTCATCGGCCGTCTGTTTTGCCTGAGAGGGAGGGATCAGTAGCTGGCTCCAGCGGCAAAGCGCTCACCAGATCCAGCCGCCCACGGACTCCGGTCCTTGAGCGCCCTGTGTGGGAGCGGGGTCCCCGGGACCCCGGCAGGCGCTGGGTCACTTTTCCGATCCAGGAGGCAGCAATCTGCGACAGATTCCTTCCTTCCTTCGGGGCTGGTTATTTGCTTGGTTTAACGGCTCGTGGCGAGGGGGCAAGGAGGGTGCGTGCGCGGGTGTGACGTTCGCTTAGTGAAAGAGCAGCCTGATTAGCCAGGGGACTGGTGGTAGGCGGAGGGGGGGGATCCATTTGAATAGTTGGGGACCCCCCCCCCAGGGCTTCCTGCCGTCTGCTGCAGGAACTAACAGAGCTGCAGCGTATTGTGTAGCTGGGCTTCAGATGTTTGTGTGTAGTTAACACACACGGATTTCCTCGGGGTCTCAATGTTGTGTAGAGAAAAAAGACACAAGACACTCCACTGACCTTTCCAGACCAAGCGTCCCACAGAGACTGGACAGAGCAAAAGCCAGGACAGCAAAAAACCAACCACCCCACAACCCCCACCCACCCCGAACAGCCGCCCCCCCCCCCCTGTTGTTAAACTGCATGTGCTGAAATTAGCCGCCTCCCACCCCACTTCCTTGCAGCCCCCTGGAATTTGCCCCTGGTTGGTTTCCATCCTTAAGAAAATGTTCGTGTGTTTTGTTTCTTCTTTATTTTTACAAACTAAAGTGTAACTTGCACCCGACTTGACCTGCTGCACGTGCATTTACCTGCTGCCTTTGTGAGTTTCCACCGGAGTTTCTTCTCTGTTGCATCTTTCTCTCCGTGTGATGCTTCCTCTGTCTCTTCCGCCCACCCCCTGCCCTTCCTTCCTGGATTGCCTCTCCCCATGGTGTGGTTCTGCGGTGCATTGCGTGGGTGGGCTGTTCTCCCTTGGCCAAATCCCCACGGCTCTGCTCAAGAGCTGGTGAGACCAGAGCACAGGTTGTTTTGTGTTTAGGATAGGTGACTTTGTGAATAATACGAAGCTTTCACACACAACGTCTGTGAAACGTCCCCTTTTCTCCCTAAATGGAAAGCAACAAAAATTCTTTTAGGATCAGAATAAACTTCAGGGTGTTTTCCAGAGCCCCAGAGGGACACTGCACCCATCGGCTTCAGTCCCACCCCCCCCAGCCGTTCTCCTTCTTCGCGGCGGCTCTGGCCCCCCTCGTCCGTGTCATCCAGGGAGGCTGCTGCGCTCTGCCTGCCGGTCTGAGACAGCCCAGAGGGGCCCCGCCCCGGGACAGGGAGGGCGCAGGTGGGCAGGCCTGGGTGTGCCAGCCGGAGGGCGAGGACCCAGGCTAGGTGGCTGAGGAGTTAATTCGGGGCAGGGGGACTGACGGAAGCCCAGGCCTCAGTGCAAGCGGCTGGAGAGCAGACGGGGTCGGGCCGCCCCAGGGACCTGGCAAACCCCCCCAGCTGAGCTGCAGGGGCCGGGGAGACCTGCTGTCTCCCCTTTCCCGCCCTGTCAGCGCTAAGCAGAGGAAGAAGTTCGTGGGATGGTGTCTGGAGCCCGTGAGTGGCAGCGGCAGGGCTGGGTCAGAGCAGGCCTGGGAGTTGGAGCAGCATCGCTGCAGGGCGAGGACGCTGGCCCAGGGCTGGGCTAGCGGGGGGCTGCGGGTCAGGACTGAGGGGCACCGGCAGAGCTGGGCTTGATGCTGTGTCTCCTTTGCTCACGTAAATCCTGGGCTCTCCGTCCCAGCTCAGAGTCCCCAGGGGGTGGGAGGGAATGAGTCATTTCTGGCCCAGCTCGGTCCCGGGGGCAGAGGCAGCTTCTACCCCGAAGCCCTGCAGCTCTCGGGGGGGTGCTAGAAGGGCGGCTGTCGCGGTCCCTTGCCAAGGCCCCACGGAGCGGTGACGGCCTCATGCCCGGCTCCTTCTGGCTGTCTCAAACCAGGGCCGCGTGAGTCTGATCCCCCCTGCCTGCCCCCCTCCTCTGCCTGCCCCCCCACCTGCCGGCCCATCCGCCTTTCCGCGCCGGCTGCATGTTGCAGTTTAATTTGTGCGGCTCCGTTTTGTGTTTTGGGGAGCGGGGAAAGGAACAAACCCGGCCCCGCTCACCGCAGCTTCCCCCTCCCTGGCCCTGCCCTGGCCCATCAGCGGCTGCCAGTCTGAACGTCACAGACTCCTGCCTTGCGCGTGGCTAGTTGCTCAGTGCCCCGATCCCCGGGGAGCTCATCCAGCGCCCGCCAGCCCCCCGACCCCTGCGCCTCCCTGGGGACCTGCTCCGGGTGTGGGCCCCTCCTGAGCCCCCCGCTGGCGATCACTTGTGACCCATTACCCCTGATTCCCACCCTGGGGCCGAGCTGCCGTCGGGGGGTGAAATCCTGACCCCCGTGTCCTTGATGGCCGTTGATTTCAGTGGGGCCAGGGCCCCCGTTTGGGGGCAGACGCCCCGTCCTGCTTTCCCCCCCGGCTCTCATGCCAGTGGCTGGGAGTGGTTGGTTGAGACGGGCGGTTGTGCGATGCTCTCCCGTGTTTGTTACCCACCGAGTGTTGTGGGTGTGTCACCAGCCTGGCCTCCCCTAGAATTCACCTGTGGGGAGCGGGGCATGGCACTGGCTGGCGGGGGGAGCCCCCAGCTACCCCAGACCCTACACCCACCGCCGCGTCCAGCCCTCTGCCCCAGCGCGGGAACCGCCTCTCCGCCCCTTCTCGCCCGCACAGCCAGGGCCCCTCCTTCCGGCAACAGGAGAGGGGGAGATCTCCCTGGGGGCACCCCACAATCCCTCAGGCCCTGCAGCCTGACGGCCACCCAGCTGGGTCCCCACCCTCCGAGAGAGAGGCAGCCCGGCTGGGCAGGGGCAGGGCTGCAGGCTGGCAAAGGGTTTGTTCCTCTTCCTGCAGGGCTGGGGCGGGGGGAAGGCAGGGGGCAGCGCCGGGCCCGGCTGCCCCATGGCTGCGCACGGCTCTCCCTGCCCACAGTGCCCGTGTCCGGCATGGCTGCGTCTTCCCTTGGGTTCATCCCAGGGGCTGGCGGGGCGGAGGCGGAGGGTGTGGGGGGGGGGGCTGCTGCGTTGTTAACCCTTCTGCTTGGTGACTGTTGTGTTTTCCAGGCAACCCGGCCGGCCAAACCAAAAAAGCCCTGAAGCAGCGACTCCTCAAACTGCTGCCCTGCTGCCGGCCCCAATCCACCCCCTCAGTCAGCGAAAGCAAGTGCCGCTTCTTCCCTTCGTGTGTGTGTGTGTGGCCCGGGCAGGACCTCGGCTCCCTTCTGGCCGGGGAACCCCCTCCCCAACCCGCCCCCTCGCGCAGGGTGATCCTGCCCCTCCCAGGGCTCTCCGTCTCCTCGCGTGAGGAGACGCTGTCGGGTGGCCGCGTTTTGCGGGCGGCAGGCACCGGTGCAAACCTGTCGGGCCGCCAGCCGGATCGGCCAAAGCCCCGGTAAACGTGCAGCCGCCCCAGGGAGCCGAACCGGGTGGGGGAAGCGCAGGTCTCGCCTCCTCAACCCGGCTGATCTCGCGCCGCCCGGCTGAGCGAAGCCGCTCCTGAGTCACACCCGCTGGGGCCGGCCTTTCGCTGGCCTGGCGGCTCCTTCCCGTCCCGGGCTGCTTGCCCAGGACGGAGGGACAAAGGGCCAGGATGCGGCGGCCTGCCCAGAGCTCCAGGTGGCTGCCGGAACTGCTGGTCCTTCGTGGGGGTGAGAGCGGCCAGGCACCAGCGCTTCGAGCACCGGGGCGGGGGGGCCGGTGCCAGTCACGGAGGGGCTCCCCCTCGGTGCCAGTCAAACCGGGCGCGGATACTCAATTCTGCAATCGACCCTGCAGTGAAAGGGTCGGGCGGAGCCAGCCAGGAGCCTCACGCCTGCCGGGGAGCACTCGACTGGTGCCCATTGGGCATGCTGGGGCGCCCGTCCGTCAGCACCTGCCGTCCACGGGACCCCAGGCTCCTTGCTCCTCGGGACGATAGGTGTCTCCCCCTCTCCCTCTGCAGAGGGGGAGCACGTGGCACAGAGGGGGAGCCACTCTCTCGGTGGGATGGAGCAGAGCGTCAGGCCGGGACCCCGTCTCCGGAGTCCCAGGCACCAGCTCCAAATACTCCCTCATCCCCGGGCATCTCATTTCACCTCCCGGCCAGCTGGTCCCGCCGACGGCGCAAACGGATCTGGCCCATCACTGACGTTCAGTGATCTGCACCAGCCCTAGGGGAAAGCGGGGCGCGTGGGGGGCCGGCTCCTGTCGCGGGGGCTGGCCAATTACCGACCTGCATGGCGATGAGCGGCGCGGGCAGGCGACGGGTGGATGGCCCACGACATCCAGCCCGGTCTCGCTGATCTGTAACCAGCCGGGCACGTAGGCGGGGTCAACGCCCGGCCTGCCAGTCTGGGCCCAGGCAGGTCGCCCCACGCTGGGCGGCGGAGGGATGGGGGAGAGCAGCGGGGAGGCTGGATGCCAGGGAGGCGGGGCGTCTCCGTTGCACGCTGGGGCAGAGGGACACACGGGGGGGGACAGAGAGACCCGGCGATGGGCAAGTCGGGTGGCAGAGCGGCTCCCGCAGCCCTGGGCTGGGGGGCAGGGGGTGAATGCGAGGTTCCTGGAGGCACTGGTTGGTGGGGGGGGGGGCGGGCGCTGGGCTGGCTGATGCGTTTGGGGAACCAGATTCCCGTGGAAATACAGGGCTGGGCGGTGTGTGTCGGGGCAGGGGCGGGATGAGGGGAGGGTTGTGGGGGTGGGGGCCCTTCAACAGCTTCCGTCCCGTCGCTCATCCCGGGCCCTTCTCTCCGTGGTCCAGCGCCTCGGCCCGGCCATGCCCCGTGTGGGGCTGGGCACAGACTGGAGATGCGGGGCCGGGGGGAGGGGGGGGGGGATGTGTGTGGCTGAGGCAGCTGCCCCTTGGGATGGGCTCTGGTGCCTCCCACCCTGCCCACAACTGCCTCTCGGCAGAGGGTTGCAGCCCAGGGGGCACGGAGCCCCCCCGCGTCGCCTCGTCCAGCCTGGCCCCACATCGCCAAGGCCCGAGGGCTGTAGGGACCCACAGGCCGGCGGTGCCGGTGTGAGGCGGCTCCCCGCTCCTCCAGGCGTGTCTCCCCGTGGGGCCGTGGGGCGGGGGGACGACAACGCTGCCGCGTCTGGGGGTAGCCAGTGGCAGGGGGCAGCCGGCGGCGGGGGTCTGAGCCGCTCTCCCCCTTGCAGACAGCGTGGAGGACGAGTTCGAGCTGTCCACGGTCTGCCATCGCCCCGAGGGGCTGGAGCTGCTGCAGGAACAGACCAAGTTCAGCCGCAAGGAGCTGCAGGTCCTGTACCGGGGCTTCAAGAACGTGAGTCGCCCCTCCTCGTCCCGCCTCTGCCCCCCAGCGTCCCCTCTCCTACTGCTGGTGCCCGCAGGAACCTGCCCAGGAGGGGCGGGTGCCAGAGCAGGGGGCTACTGAACTTCCTGAGACGTCCTGGCAGCCCGGGGCCAAACCCTGGTGGGAGAAGCCGGCCCGTCATCCTGCGGGGTGGCTGGCTGCGCTCCAGACCCTTTGCTCACAGGCCGGAGGAGGGGAGGGGGCACGTTTAGGCCCCGAGGCGCTGTCTGTTCGGCACAGACACGACAGATCCCAGGGCTCCACTGGCATTTGCCGAACCCCCTCCCGCCCCCCAACACACACACACTCCAAGGCTGCGGGCTGGTGCTTTGCCATGTTCCACCCCAGGAGTGGCTGCATTCCCGTGGGGATGCGTGTCGAGAGTTTGCCGAGCGCTCGGGGATGCTAGGGGGTGCAGGGGCTGCGCGGCGTTGGTGCGCTCTTAGCCAGTCGCCGCCTTCCAGCCCAGAGGTGGCCGCATTCCAGCGGTGGGGGAAGCAGTTCCTAGATGGACCAAGCTTTGCAGGGCGGGGGCTGGAGTTAGGCTGGGGGCCCTTTGGGACAGGGGCTGTGACTTCTGCTGTGTCCGTATGCCGCACGGGGGGGCCCCGAGCCCCAGGGGGCCTGCCCCCCCACAGAGACATGCTGTCATGAGCACAGCCAGAGGGGGAAGGCAGGAGTCTGTGCCCTACAAGGGCCGGGCTGCTGGAGTCTCCTGTCCCCAAGGGGCCTGCCGTTCTGATCGTACCTACAGGAGTTGCTTCCCCGGCCACTGCAATGCAGACGCCTCTGGGGCCCCGGGAGCAAACCCTTGTCCCGTTCCTCTGGTGTAGCTGGAAGACGGTCCCCGGAAAGCGGGTCCCCCGGAGGACACCTGGCCGGGGAGCCGCTTTCGAGCTTGCGTTCCAGCTGCTCTCTGCTGGCCCTGGTTTGGAAGCAAACCCCGGGAGCGGACGATTCCGCTGCCCCAGCGGGAGTCAGAATGAGCCGTGGCACCGAATGCAGCCCCGGGCCTCTTCATCTTCAAAGCCCTTCACAACCGTTCACTCGCCTTCCCCGCGGGGTAGACCCGGATCCTGGTCTCTGTGTCACAAGTGGGGAAACTGAGGCCCAGAGAGGTGACGTGACTGGCCCCAGGTCCCAGGGGGTAGATTCCCGAGGAGAGCCTGGCCCCCTGTCCTGTGCTCAGACCAGTCCAGCCCTGGCGGTTTGGAGGGGTGTGATCTTGTCTGTGATTTTCCCTCTGGCAGGAGTGCCCGAGTGGCCTCGTTAACGAAGAGAACTTCAAACAGATCTACTCCCAGTTCTTCCCGCAGGGAGGTGAGCTCTCCCCTCAACTCGGCTCCTGCAGGGAGGCAAAGGGGGGCTGAGGGCAGGACAGTGCCCATGGGAGGGGGGCTGCCACCCCACAGGGGGCTGCCACACAGCCACCCTCGGGGCCAGAGGGCCGGACATGTCAGGCTGCGTTTGTGTAAGCACAGTGCCATGTCTGGCTTGTGTGTGTGCAATTGCCGTGATTGTCTGTGCAAATCGGGCACCTGCCCGTGCAAATGGCCAAGTCAGGCGTGGTCGCGCCTCCATTCGCTGGGGCTCCTGCCCCACCTTCTCAAAGAGGAGCTCTGGTCTCGGGGGGCATAGGGAGTCAGCGCTGAGGTGGGCAGGGGCCTGGCTCACAAAGAGCTGCTGGGTCTCGGGGGTCAGAGCGTGTTAGAGCAGCTCGGGCATGGGCTCTCCAGCCTCCCTGGAGCCAACTTCTGCGGTTTCACCCCACCTGCCCCCGCCCTGTGCCCCTGGCAGGCTCTCAAAGTGAATGTGATAGTGGCACACGCTCAGGCCCTGGGTCTCCCTGGGCTGCTGCCGTGTCCCTCTCTAGCCCCTGCCTGAAGCTTCAGAGGAGGGTGAAAAGAAAGCCAGCACGTTGTTCTGTGCTGGGAGTCCTTCCTGACCCTGCTGCCATCCACTGATGCCCTGGAGCATGAGAGTGGATCACCCTTAATGTAGTTTGGAATGACTAGGACCAAATTAGCCAGGTGCAGTGCTGAAGCTGTCTGTCTTCCTGTGGCAGTGAGTTCCCCAGGTTGGCATCTAAAAGCTGGCTCCATCCCCTGCTTTATGACAAGTCATTTGTACCCAGGCTCTGTCAGTAAGTCCCTGTTTGACTCTCTCCATTTGGCTGTTCCCGCAGACTCCGGCACCTATGCCACTTTCCTATTCAACGCGTTTGACACCGACCACGATGGCTCTATCAGCTTCGAGGTGAGCCTCCGCACCTACCTGCCTGGGACAGGACCTGGGGGCTGGGGCAAGAGCCTTTGAGTCCAATGCTGTCGAGGTGGGACTTGGGTGGAACGAGCGTCGTCAGCTCTCGCCACTGATTGCGAGTCTGGCACTGTTTGGAGTTAAAGCCCCAGATCCTGGAGTCAGGTGATGATGTGAGACTCTCAGCATCTGCCTTTCGGTCCATCAATGTGCAGCGGCAGTGAAAAAAGCTAACAGAGTGTTGGGAATCATTGGGAAATGTTAGGAAAGGGACAGAGTGTCAGACAGAAAATGTCACATTGCCTCTTTATAAATCTGAACACTGCGGGCAGAGCTGGTTGCCCCATCTCAGAAAAGATGTATTGGAATTGGAAAAGGTACAGAGATGGGCAACTAAAATGAGTAGGGGTTTGGAAAAGCTTCCATATGAGGCGAGATTAATAAGACTGGGACTTTTCAGCTTAGAAAAAGGACAACTTAGGGGGGATAGAATCATAGAATCCTAGAAGATGAGGGTTGGAAGGGACCTCAGGAGGTATCTAGTCCAACCCCCTGCCCAAAGCAGAACCAGCCCCAACTAAATCATCCCAGCCAGGGCTTTGTCAAGCCTCAGCTTAAAAACCTCTAAGGATGGAGATTGCCCCACCTCCCTAGGTAACCCATTCCAGTGCTTCACCACTCTCCTAGGGAAAAACTTTCTCCTAATGTTCAACCTAGACCTCCCCCACTGCAACGTGAGACCGTTGCTCATAGTTCTGTCATCTGCCACCACCGAGAACAGCCTAGCTCCATCCTCCCTGGAACCCCCCTTCAGGTAGTTAAAGGCTGCTATGAAACAGAGGTCTGATATGACAGAGGTCTGTAAAATCATGACCGGTGTGGAGAAAGTAAATGAGGAAGTGTTATTTACTGCTTCTCATAACACACAAACTAGGAGATCACCCAATGAAATGAATAGGCAGTAGTTTAAAACAGACAAAAGGCAGTGTTTCTTCACACAACGCACAGTCAACCTGTGGAACTCCTTGCCAGAGGATGTTGTGAAGGCCAAGACCACAACAGGCTTCAGAAAAGCACTAGATAAGTTCCTGGAGGCTAGATAGTCAGTCAATGGCTATTAGCCAGGCTAGGCCGGGATTGCTGTTTGCCAGAGGCTGGGAATGGGCTGACAGGACGGATCACTTGATGGCCTGTCCTGTTCATTCCCTCTGAAGCCCCTGGCATTGGCCACTGTCGGCAGACAGGATACTGGCCTAGGCGGACCATTGGTTTGACCCAGTCTGGCCGTTCTTATGTAAAAACAGCAAGTTTCTCGCCCTCCCGGCTGGGGAGAAAAGCCTGGACCTGTCACCCTGCAAGGCTCCGACGGCAGAAGGCAAAGAACCGGAACCCCAGGTTTTTAAACTGGTCTCATCACTTCTTCCCACCTGACTCCTGATTTCTGACGGCTTGGCGGTGGCAGTGCTGGATGATGCAGCTCTGTTGAGGGGGCCGCACGGGTCACCTAGTCTAACCCCCTGCACGATGCAGGGTATTGAGGCTGCCTGGCTCTGGGGAGCTCCTGGCCCCTCTATTGACTGGCTCAGCCGGAGTGTTACGGTCAAGCACCAGGTAATCTTGTCCCTGAGTTACCCAGGTGACAGCCCGGCTCAGGCCGGGCGATGATTAATAAAGCCGAGCCGTGCTGGATGCTCAGGGTTGGGGTTTGTCCATCAGAGGCCCCCCAGGGTGATTAATCACAAGCCGGGTTTTCCACAAGCACGAGGATCAGCGTGTCAGGCGGTGAGATCCCACAAGCTGGGTCTGAGTTCCGGCCGGAGGCTGTGAGCCGGGCCCTCTGGTCTCACTCTGGGACTGCCCCAGCGCACAGAGGGTCTGAGCAAGATGGAAGTGGTCCCTAGACCTTGGCCTGACCCTCTCTTGGGGGGGAATTGGCCCCCTGTAGAAACGAGGGGCGTGCTCTGCTGGGAGGTGCAATCTCTGTTAGCAGCCACGAGGGAGACGCAAGCGAAGAGCTGTGCCTGGAGTCCCGCGGTTTCGCTGCCGGCGTGTGGTGATGTAAAGAACTGGACGTAAGAAGGGCTGTGCTGGCTCAGACCAAGGGTCCATCCAGCCCAGGATCCTGTCTGCCCCCAGGGGCCAGTGCCAGGGGCTTCAGAGGGAATGGACAGAACAGGGCAGTTATTGAGTGATCCGTCCTTTGTCATGCACTCCCAGCTGCTGGCTGTCAGAGGCTAGGGACATTCGGAGCATGGGTTACGTCCCTGAGCGTCTTGGCTAATAGCCAGTGATGGCCCTGCCCTCCAGGAACTTAGCTGGTTCTCTTTTGAACCCTGTTGTACCTCACAACATCCCCGGGCAAGGAGTCCCCCGGGCTGGCTGTGCGCTGGGTGAAGAAACGCTGCCTTATGTTTGTTTTAAACCGGCTGCCTCTTAATGTCAGCGGGTGACCCCGGGTCTTGTGTTGTGTGAAGGGGTAAAGAACACGTCCCTAGTCACTTTCTCCAACCAGTCATCATTGTATGACCTTGTGACGTCCCCACACCCCCCGCAATCCAGTCTGGTGTGTCGCTGTGTCACCCCAATTCCTCACTCCTGGGCCCCGACTTACCCCGCTTTGCTGTGTGAACAACCCACTCCTGGGTTGGCCCACACCCAGCCTCCTGTGAGTACTCGGTCGCTGGCCCAGTGAAGAAGCGCTTCTGGCCAGCCACTCATCGGATACACCCCCAGCCACCACCCCCAGTCCCAGACGTGACCCCGAGAACTGCCGTCTGACAGGGTTCAGTGCTGCACCCAGCCAGCTCCTGTACACTTGTCTGTCAGTTTATCACAGACATTGCTAGGCACCAGCTCTGTCCCTGAGTGAGGTCTCTGCGCACACTCAACCCACACGCCCTGCGTTAGATAAAACAAACATAAGTTTATTGACGACAGCAAGATTTGAAGTGGTTCCAAGTCAGTGATATAAACTAAAAGATGAATAAATGAGTCCAGGAGTTAATCACCATTCACGAGACGATAACTCGTATTCTAAACTCAGAGTCATGCTCCCGTCTCTTTCAATCCATGCCGTTAGCGTCTATGATGTCAGCTGACCACAAGGGCTGGTTGCGATCTATCTTGCAGCCAGGCTCCCCCTCCCTGGGGGTAGGTGCCAGCCCTTGGTGTCACTTGGGAGAAAGATTCCAGCGGAGAGCCTGAAACAAAGACACCCCAGCTTAGAACAAGGTCCCCAGCACCCCCTGGGTCAGGTGATCGGCCCTGTCTGGCCATGGGCGGGATTTTTTCCACTTCAGCCAAAGTGCTCACAGGTGCTCAGGCCAGTTCGTTGTCCCTGTGTGCAGGGCTCTGCGGGGCTGGAAACCCAGCTGTGTGTCTGTCTGCAGCTAGTCCAGCCCTGTGGACACACGTGGGGGCTATGACACAGCGGTTTCACATCTGTACGTGTGTGACACTGCAGGAAACACGCTACCACAACAGTAACGTGCAGTGTGCGGTGAGATTCCAGAAACGCCTCACCTGGCCTGCGTTGCATCGGACAACACCCAGCTGCACTGTCAGGGTGAACACAAGTGATACACAAATCACACCGTGCGGGTGTGCGTGGGGCACAGCGTGTCACAGACTCTATCATATCCCCCCTTCGTTGTCTCTTTTCTGAGATGAGAGGTCCCAGTTTTATTAACCTCTCCTCAGCTGGAAGCTGTTCCGTCCCCCTCATGGTTTTCGTTGCTCTTCTCTGCAGCTTTCCCGGTTTGAATGTAGCTGTGTGGACATGGGCTGGCCAGGCTGCAGGCACTGTTCAGAGTGTGGGCGCAGCGTGGGTTTCTGCAGCGGCACTGTGATATTTCCTGTCTGATCATCTAACCCTTTGCTAATGGTTCCCAACGTGCTGTTCGCTTTGTTTGACTGGCCCTGCACGCTGAGCAGCTGTTTTCAGAGAGCTCTGCACCGTTACGCCACGCTCTCTTTCCTGAGTGGGAACAGCTCATTCAGACCCCAGCATTTGTGTGTATCGCTGGGGTGATTTTTCCCATGTGCGTGACTTTGCATTTCATCGTCATTTTGTTGCCCAGCCACCCAGTTTAGTGAGATCAAAGGGTAGGAATAAATGGTCAGGTTTCAGAATGGAGAGAGGTCACTAGCAGGTCCCCCAGGGGTCTGCACTGGGACCAGCGCTGTGCAACATGTTTATAAATGAGCTGGGAAACGGGTGAACAGTGAGGTGGAAAACAGGGCCGTCTCTAGGGGGGTGCGGGGCCTGGGGCAAACCACAATCTGTGGGCCCCCTCCCGGCTCCCGTGGCGTACCCTGGGTCTCCAGCGCCTGGAGGCCAAGCCTACATTTGGGCCCCCTCTGGGCTCACACGACCCCGCCTCCCCCTGTGCAGGGCAGGAGGGGTCCCCGGCTCCCACAAGATGGTGCTGCCCCCAGCTGTCCCGGGGAGAGGGGGGTCTGTACTTGCAGGGGGGAACATGCTGCTTACCTCCTTCTGCATGGGGCTCTGCCACCCCCCCCGCACTTACCCGCTGCGCAGCGCCTGGCTCTCCTGCTCCAGCCCGGCACCAGCTCAGACGGGGCGGCCTCACCCCCCAGTCTGCTGAGGGAGGGGGGCTGAGCCGGCCCTTCACGACGCGCAGCGGGGACGGGGGGTGCAGGAGGCTCTGAGGGGCAGCTGTCTGCGCCCCCTGCGGCACAGCGTGAAGGGCCAGCCTGGCACCCCCACTCGGTACATGACTGCCCGGCTCCCTCCCGCTGGAGCAGGGCCCCCCAAAGCCCAGGGCCCGGGGCAGTCGCCCCCATCCGCCCGCCCCTAGGGACAGACCATGCAAAATTCCTCCAGGGGGTTAAGTCCAAAGCAGACTGCGAAGCGTTACCCAGGGAGCGCAGAACAGCTGGAGACCGGGCGACAAAGGGGCAGTGAAACGCCGCGTGGAGCCGTGCGAGGTAAAGCGTGCGACTGGAAAACAGGATCCCGCAGGCGTGTCTGAGGCGCTGTGGGAAGATGCGTTTCGAGGACCTGTTTGCAGCACGTTTCTGTACAGCCCCTGTGGGTCCTGGCACGCACATGGTGCGAGAACGGTTACGCTCAGAGCTGTTGGTTTGACGGTGCTGTGACCTGCCGCCGCTGGGGTACGCATCACGCCAGCAGCGGGCCAGCTAGCGCTGGGGGGGTCTCAAGGTCACCCACGGCTCACTTGAAATCGCCCGGTTCTGTTCACTCCCTCTGAAGCATCCGGCACCGGCCCCAGACGGGGCCCTGGGCTAGCTGGGCCGTTGGGCTGAGCCCGCCCGGCTGTTCTCACGCTGCGTGCCCTGACGGCCCAGGCGCCTGCGAGCGCGGCTGTCCTTGTAACCCCCACCTCCCCTGCAGGACTTCGTGGCCGGTTTGTCGGTGATTCTCCGAGGCACCGTGGACGACCGGCTCAGCTGGGCCTTCAACCTCTACGACCTGAACAAAGACGGCTGCATCACCAAAGAGGTGGGTGCGGGCGGAGCTGGGAGCCAGCGGGCGCCTGGGAAAGGCTGGGGCGGATGACATGCCGCGGGGCCACCTCGTCTCAGGAGATCCAGGGCTGGGAGAGCAGGGGGCTGCGGGTCAGGATTCAGGGGCATCCGCAGAGCTGTGGGGGGGGGGCAATCAGTTTCCAGCCCAGGCCCCCCAGCTCCTCCGTGTCTCCCCCTGGCAGCGGGAGGGGGTCGCCCCCTTCCCACGGCACGTCTCCATCTCCCTTGGCTGGCTACAGAAGCTGCCCAGAGCGTCCCCTGCTGCTGGGAGAAATCAGCGGGTCCCAGGCACCTCCCGCAGTGGGGCATAGAGTGGGGGGGGGGTGTCTCTCTGCAGGGCGGGCGCTGCTAATTGTTCGGTTCCGGGCCCCTCCCTTGCAGGAAATGCTGGACATCATGAAATCCATCTATGACATGATGGGCAAATACACCTACCCGGCCATGCGGGAGGAGGCCCCCCAGGAGCACGTGGAGAACTTTTTCCAGGTGTGACGTGCGGAGCCTCGGCTCTGGGGTCCCTCCGGAGGTGGGGAAAGGGGTCGGTGAGCAGGGGAAGGGCCCAGGGGGCTGGGGCCAGGAGGGAAAGGAGAGATTGCTCCGGGCAGCGTAGAGAGGGGGACCCCCACCCACACCCCCAAAGGAGGAAAGCCCTGAAGGATTTTAGGCTCAGACCCAGGCTCCATCCAGCCCCGTGTCCTGTCTCCAGCATAACCACCCCGCTGCCACTGAGGGAGGTGCAGGGCTCCTCCCCATGGGGTGAACTGCCCCCCCGGCAGGCTCCCACCCCCCCAGCCACCTCCCTGAAGTGGGCGGTTTGAGCTTTCCCCCCACCCTGTGGTTAAACCTGTGTTAACAGCTCTGGGTGCACAAGAGTTTCCAAGCGGTGAGAAAGAGGGAAACCCCGGGAGCAGCTCACCCGTCCTCTGCCCAGGGTGGGGCTTTGGGAGCTGAGCGCGGGGGGCAGCCTGGGCTCTCTCACGCCCATGTAAAGCCCTGTCCTGGGCAGATGCTGTTCCCCCCGCTCCCCCAGGCAGGGATCAGAGTGTGTGTGGGGGGCTATTCTCCCCCCCCCCCCCCCCCCAGGCACATGCAGCCTCTCCCCTGGTCTCCGGACCCGCTGCTGCCCCGGTGACGCTGTGTGTGTTTGCAGAAGATGGACCGGAACAAGGACGGAGTGGTCACAATCGAGGAGTTCATCGAGTCGTGTCAGAAGGTAAAGTCGCGGCGCGGGCCCGGGCTGGGCCCTTCTCCCGCTCTCATGCGTGGCTGCCTCACGCCGGCCATGCCCGGCCCTACCTCGCCCGCTGCCCCTCTGCTCTGCCCGGGGGGGATTAGCGAAGCCAGGCCGGGCAGGAACGGGCTGTAAGTGGGGGCAGGAGCGGGTGCGCTCCCCTGGGTGCCAGGCTGATTCGGTGCTCCAGTGTCGTGCTGCGGGTGCTGTGCCAGACGTCGCCTTTCCGATGAGTCGCACGGCTGAGGGCGCCGTCTCTCCTCAGCCCCCCCAGGACTTTCCCTGCGCCTCTGAGCCTCCGTCCCAGCGTGGCCCTCGGCATTGCTGGAGGGTGCCAGGATACGCTGGTGAGGGGGGACCCTCTGCCGCGGGGGAGCCGGGCCCTAGACTTGGATTTTGCTGTAGGCGTCGAGGCCCCAGCAGAGCGGATCCTCTGAGGGCAGGTTTGAGTTTGGGGCGCAGGGTGCGGGCGGCGGGGACCCCAGCCAGTCACGCGGCTCTGCTGCGCCCTGATGCGTCTTCTCCCCTGCAGGACGAGAACATCATGCGGTCCATGCAGCTCTTCGACAACGTGATCTAGCCCCTGCCGCTCCGGACCCACCACCAGGCCGAGCACCTACTTCTCTCTCGTGTCTTCCCCTGAGACCCTCCCCTCCTGGCTGCACCGCCCCCCGAAAGAGGCTCCATGGTGCCGCGGAGGATTTCAGCTCCAGGGGACACGGTGGCGGCGGGACCTACGGTGGAGGGACGTTCCCTTCTGCGGCTCTGGGGATGTGGCCGTCCTGAGCAGCTGCTCTTGGGGCCTGGAGCGTGGGTGCAGCCTGGCAGAAAGCAAGCACTGTCCTAGGGCGCCTGGGCCCGAGCGGACCTTCCTACACCCATGGCCAGGAAGCGGAGCTGCCCTGGCTCCGGCCAGCACCCGCTGGCGTGTCTCACCCTGTCCTGCTAGGCATCCACGGCGCAGCAAACAGCTCCCGCACCCCGGTTCACCGTGAGCCCCGCTGTTGAGGATTCAGAGCTGGTTGCCTTCCCTCCCGTCCGGCCCCCAGCCCCGACCTGGGGACGCCGTCTAGAAACCAGACTGGGAGATTGCACAGAACGCCCTGCCAGGCCCGGTCTGCCGCAGCGCCCGCCGCTGCCAGCAGGGGGCAGAGTGCATCCTGCACCCACCTGTTCCAAGGGTTTGCATCAACCTGGTGCCAGTCTAGGCCCCGGTGCCTGGGAGATGTGCTCGGTGTCTTTCGCCGTCCCCGAGTCGGGGTGAGCGTAGGGGCAGCACCCGGATCCCCTGGGGGAAACTGCTGGGCTGGGCATGTCCCTGGGCACTCAAGGGGGGGTCACCGTAGGCAGCAGGAGAGCCCAGGGCGCAGAGACAGGAGGCTCGGGCTGGGCTTTGCAAGTGGGGGACGGAGGGGGAACAAGGCGGCCCTTGGAGCCCATGGGTGGAGGGAGGGGCTGGGGTGGTGGGTGGCTGGGGAAGTGGCTGTGAAACCTTTCACCCTGTCTCACCTGGCGCGCTGGGACAGTGCCGGGCGGGGCCGTGCCAGGAGGCAGCGGCATCGCTCCATGTCCCGGCAGCTCGGCAAGCCTGCATCGTGGGGGGGCCCGCAGTGCCCAGCAGAGGGGCTTGGCTGGGAGGGCTGGGGAGCAGGGCAGGCACCAAGCACAGATGGGGCTAGTGGGCGCCGCAGGAGCTTGCCCAGCCTCTCCGGGACTGCGGGGGCATCAGGCGCCAGGAATCCAGCTGGCACTTTGTGTCTGGACAAAACGTTTTCCTGAGGTGCTCACAGGCAGGGGCCCTGGCCCGGGCTGGCCCCAGGGTGTCCCTGGTGGGGCGGGGTGTGCATTGGAGGAGCAGTCCGGTGCGGGGCTGAGGACCGGCCTCGCTGGCTTGCTTCTCAGGTCCTTGCGCCCGTTGCTCCTGTCACCCTGCTGGCCCCAGGGCACAGCCGGCTTCTTTCCCGCCGGGCGCTGCTTCGCTCCAGTCAGTCGCAGCAGGCAGGGGGCTCTACGGATTCCCCCCGCCCAGCCCTGAGCGAAGTGCTGTTAGGTGGAGGAAGGGGCCCGGAGCCTGGAGGAAGCTGTGGGGCCCCGGGGTCGGGACCGATGCGGGTGGGCGATGGGAACCACCCGGCTGCCCCGGGCTGGATGTAGCCACCCACCCCCCCGGGGTATTTTATCACCAGCAGAGGCCAACGAGGAAGATGTGGCCCCACCTCCTGCCTTGGACATGGGGCAGGCTCCTCCAGAGCCCGGCTGCAGATTAGCTCCAGGCCTGGCGCGGAGACTCCGCAGCCCCTGTAATTCTCTGCTGCTGCGGCTCATGGCAGTGCCCGTGTTGGAGCCGTCTCCTGCAGCAGCGAGTTCCACAAGTCAACCCCACACTGCACCACGGTGCTTCCTGGGATCTGACCCCATCCCTGTGGCCGGGGCTACCTCTCTGTTCCTGAGCACTGAGCACCGTTCCAAGGGGCAGAGCTGTTCAGAAGGGCCCAGCGGGGGGGAGGCGCTGTGGGAGGGTTTGTGGGGGCCAGTGCTGATCAGCAAAGGCCCCGACTCTGCACCCCCGAGGAATGATCCCAGCTGGAGCCGCACTTTGCACGGGGCGGGGACGAAGCTGGAGGCTGGCATCAACCCCCACCCTGCCCCAGCTCGCTGTCACTCAGGTCTCCTGGGCTCCACGCTGAGTCCTGCCATCTGGTCTCTTCCCGGGACCGGATCGTCCCCCGCTGTGCGCCCTCCAGGGTGGGGAGCCGGGGCTCCTTCCCCTGCCCCGTGAGTGATTCCCCAGGGGGCTCCGGCTCCCCGATGACGGCGGACAATGCTACCGCCCCACAGATCTTGGTGTTTTTTTAATGCTGCTTCATTCGTTCCATCTCCCGGATCCTTGGTCCTGCCGCGGGGCCCAACTCTCGCCTGCTGCCCCTCACTGGCAGCTCCACCCCAGCCTGGTTCATTCCCCACTGCCTCCCCCTTTAGCCCCAAAGAGGGCCCCTTTGTGGGTGGGGCCAAGCCTCGCTCTCATCCAGGCAGCCCCACCCCCTTCCACCTGGTTGGGCTGGGGTCGCTCTGGGTTGGGGACCAGAGGGGCGTAGTCTTTTTGGCTGCCCTCTTGCCCTGCCCCGGCCGCATGGCGTGTGCCCCTGCCCGGGGCGCTGGGCCCCGCTCGCCGCTTCGCGTTTTCAGCGCTGTATATTTTGTATAATAAAACAAGGATCAGTACAATAAAATCCACCCACAGGCGCTATGCACCCCGTGCTGTGTCGCAGCCTCTGTGGGGCCGGGCCCAGCCCCAGGTCGCTATTTGGGGTGTTTGGGGGGGGGGGGTGGTCCTGAGGTGGGCCTGGCAGGGGAGCTAATTGGGGGGGGCCTGCTCTGGGGGGAGGGGGCTGAGCACACGCCCCATGAGCAGCGCCCCTGCCATCAAAGCCCCCACACACACACCCCCGCATTGCTGGAGGCGTTGGTCTCGCGGGCACGTGCAGGGGTGACGGGGCTGGGGGTGTCGCTGCAGCCCGTGTATCCCGCTGGCTGTGACCGCTGCCCCCCCGAGCCCGTCCCACAGCCGTGGGGCCTCAGTCCATGGCGCTGCAGCACCGGCTCTTGCTTTCCATGGGGCAGGGCCCCACTTCAGGCCCGGGGGTCCCGCCCGCAGCGTGTCTGGGCCCGGCCGGGCCGGGTTACACCCACTCAGAAGCCCGGCGACAGCTGGGCACGCCGCGCGCCAAGGAGGGAGGGGCGGGGCAAAGCCGCTCCGGAAAGTGGGTCAAGCCCCGGCTCCCCCTTTGCACATGCGCATGGAGACAGCCCTCCAGCGGCTGGCCTCTCCGCGAAGCCGCTAGGGGGCGACCCCAGGCGGCAGGCGCGTGCGCATAGCCGGAGTAAACACTGCGCTTGCCGCAAGTGAACGGCGCCTGCGCCCTTCTCCGCTCGACGCGTGCGCGTTAACACCCTGTCGCCTCTCCCCTCCTCCTCCGCCCTACGAGGCATGCGCAGTCGCCCGCTACCGTTTCTCTGCGCACGCGCAGTGAGCCACCACTTCATTTCTCCCTCCCCCTCTGAGCGGCTGGGCATGCGCCGTGCCGCTCCCGCCGGCTTTGCGCATGCGCCCTAGGTGGCTGATCCCGCTGCGCTCCCTGAGGTAACAGCTTCTCCTCAGTCCCTTGTTCCCCAGAAGCTCCGCGGCGGGTTCTGCGGTGCCGGCTCCGGGGCGCCAGGCCGCTGTCGGACCGGACGCGACATCCCCGGGGCGGCGGCGCCTTCTCATCCCGAGCGGGCGAGGCGGCTCCGGGCGGGGCGGGGCGGCGCGGACCGGTTGGGGCCGGTTCCCCGCGCAGGCGCAGGGCTCCATAAACAGGAAGCGGCGGCTGGGGCGCCCGGGGGAGCCGGAGACAAAGGGCTGGGCTAGGCCCGGCACAGGCGGGAGGCCCCTGGAGGCGGCGGCGGGCGGCAGGATGGTGCAGAAGGAGGGGCAGGCGGCGGCGCTGGAGGAGCGGGAGCCCCAGGGCAGCCCCAACCCGGCTGGGGTGCCGGTGGCTCCGTTGGAGGCGGCGGGGGCCTCTGCGGGGCCGGGCACCAGCGGGGAGGAGACGGACACGGAGACCGAGACGGCGGTCGGGGCCCGGCGCTTCCTCTGCGGCGTGGTGGAAGGTAAGGGAGCTGCGCGGGGGTGGGGGGCGGTAACCACGGCAACGGGGGGGGGTCCTCGGCTGGCTCCGCCCCCACCGGGAGCAGCGAAGCCCGGGGAGCAGTCCCCGCCCCCACACGCGGGCGGGGGTCCTTGCGGTGTCCAGCCCCGGGCTGCTCCCCCCGGCCCGGAGCACGGTCCCTGAGTCCGGGCAGAGCTTCCCCACCCTGGGGCGGGGAGTCTCTGCTCTCTAGGCCGGCCGATCAGCGGCCTTGTATTGCGAGCATAGTCTGGCATCCATTCTCCAGTGCGGGTTTAGGGCTAGTTAATAGATGCTCCGGGGGGGGTGGGTGAAGATCCAGCCTCCAGGGCCCTCCTGCAGTGCAGAAACCCGAGCCGTGCGCCCTGCCTACACGCCAGAAGTTCGGACTTCTCCTGTCTAAGGAATAGGGGATTCCCTGGGCGTTTTGGAATGATCGGCTTTTCTCCCTTGGCATATTTGTTGCACGGATATCTTGTTTAAATGTCGTTATTGTGAAAGCTGTAAAATAAAGTAGGTCTTTTCGTTAATTGCTGAAGAACTTGAGGCTTGTTTTTGAGTGAGTGGGGAGGTAGACGCTTGTAATCTGGAAAGATAAAGTGTATTCTGCACATGGCTGGTTTGGAATTGTTTTGCTGTGGCTAGACTGGTAAGTTTTAGATTTGTAGAGAACTTTTTCAGTTGGAGAGCAAAATGACTAGCAGATGCAGTGAGGAGTGAAACAGGCTGTTTATCAAAGTCAGCATTTATATTACTTGCTGAATTGTCTTTTGTTTGTGTCTAAAAGGGGAACACTCTGGTTGCAACAAATATCATTTTAAAAATGTAGTGTGCGTTGGTGGTATTGTCATTGTTAATATCTGTCAGGCTTTTTGGCACTTACTAGCTTACCTGCTAGCCTGGGGATATTTATGTCTACCCAAAAATGTTCATTACTGAAGGAGATATTTACCTTGTAGTGAAAGATGCCAGATTGATAGCACTAGAAATTGAAGCCAGGGAACAGATAAGCACAGATGGCAGCAGGAAAGGCCATTTGTATTACTTCCTGTCAATGTACCATAACTCTGTGGCTACCTTTCTACCAAAACCTGTACTAAGACCAGTGTGTTTCACGTAAGCTACCAAATAGCTGTCAGTAGTAATAAGTCTCTGGTCACTTCTGACTGAGTTGGTTTGAATCTGAGGTCTAGAGGTGAAAGGTTCATCTCCTAGTCTCACCTTCTCCCAAGACTATTTTGTTTGTTTATATAGTGGTAACAACTAGAGTTTCTGGCCTCATTGTGCTAGGTATTGTACAGACATGTAGCAAAAAGGTCTCTGCTCTGAAGAGCTCTCAGTCTAAGTATAGGCAATCTGTGGGAATTAGGGTCTCAGTAGCATATCAGAGATACAGATATGGCAAAGGTAGACAAGGAAAGGCCTTAAAAGTGAAGATGAATAGCTGATGTGATGCAGTGGGTAAAGGGAGCAATGAAAAGTCTCAGAGGGGATGCAACATGATCAAAGGGATGAGCCAGGAAAGCTCCTTGCAGCAGCAAAGTGGGCCAGGATGGCATTGGTCAAGGCTAGAGATGAAGAGCTTGGTACCTTAGAGCAGGGGTGTCAAACTCATTTGGTATGGCGGGCCAGATTTGAATTAAATGTACTTCAAGTGGGCCATACATACCATAAATCGAAATACTTGGCACTTTTGGAGCGCTGTGTCTCGTGCACACAGCACTCCACACGCTACTGCCAAAGTACACAGATCTCGTGGCAGCGCCTACTGCCACGACATCTCGCGGCGTCATACCCTCTGGCGACAGCACACAACGCCGCGACGGCAGTGCATGCTGCCGCCAGGGGCCAAACCAAAAAGGTTGATGGGCCGTATCCGGCCCGCGGGCCAGATGTTTGACACCCCTGCCTTAGAGGGCCTGGACAAAACTTTTAGCTGCAGGTGGGCAGGAAAGACCTGAAGTGGAGATACTGCACATGAAAAAATTATCAGGATCTAGACTTTTCCTGTATCTAACTGTTAAATACAACACTCAGATTACGCCCTTAGTGACAGGATGAGGGTATGTGTGGGAAGATAGGCATTAAAACTCTGTTCTGGCTAGGTTTAATCTCACTGCTGGACGCTCACAGAGAGAGATGGGAAACACAAACCGAGATCTTAGGTTGGACAGAAGGATTGTCCTCAGCTGACATGTCTGAGTACTTTAATTTAAAGGGATACTGTCATTAAAAATAACTTGAAACACTTCTCTCACTTTAGATTAACATGTTTTAATCTAAATGTACCCTTCTTCCTTGTTTATACTTTAATCCTACCTGTTATCTTTTACTGCTTTTTTTAAGTTGAAATCTTGATTTGAGTTCAGGTTACTACATGATTAGTTCTAATGTATGTAGAGCATTCTGAACATATTATAGAAGTGCCACGTATTGACTAGGCACCACGTTAATTAGGTCCCTTTGTGATTAGGCGGGTCTATTTTCCAATTAAGGACCAAATTGCCCCTTCAATGACAGTTCACCTCTATTACATTTCTGTAAATGAGAATTTGTTTGTTCTTTCCACAACACCACTGTTTCTTTTAATTTGCTCTGCTGTTTCACTGTCCTCCATTTGTCACTACACAGTTTCAGCAAGATGGGAGCAGTAATACCCAACTTCACCACTTTGTGGCACCAAGTAACTAAAAATTGCTCCTTTTAAGAAAAAATAACCTTTCAAAGTTTATTTAGAGTTCCTCAAATTTAACATCACAGGGTTTACTTTTAATAGGTACCTGGAGTTAATTTTTTAACATAGGAAAATCTCAAATTGTACCTTGTTTTAAAAAGTCAAACATTAGTCTAATGAACAA
The DNA here is from genome assembly GCF_026122565.2 of Emydura macquarii macquarii. Lineage (NCBI taxonomy): Eukaryota > Metazoa > Chordata > Testudines > Chelidae > Emydura > Emydura macquarii. Next base: position 10,936,062 of record NW_027133829.1, on the reverse strand, counting down.
AGCTTGTCTAGTCTTTCTAGATATTAAAATAAAAGTGCAAGAATAGTGATAGTGGATGATCAGGCCTGGAAATAGGACTGTTTAACTTCAGGCCAGTGGTGTAAGGCCTTGTGACTGTCTTTGCTTTGCCCTGCCAATAGCATCATTCATCATCCAGAGTAGCTGTGCTGGATGAAAATGAAAGCTTACTACATTTCACTGTTGTTTTAGTCTTGGGTCTCTCCCACAGACTGCCAAACTGAGGCTTTCTAATTTGGAGAGTGTCCACTTGTGATTGAAGTGTGGATCTGTTGGTACATAATACTAAATGAAATTGCTTGAATCATGGTAGTCTAGTTAAGATCATTGTTTTCTGATAAAGTCTCATTTATAGAGAGTGGATTTGGAGGAAATGATTAGGCGAAATCTGAGGCAGATCAAACTTCTGGATTTTCATTGAAATACTCTTGGAATATGAACTATCTAAAAATCTTCTGTTTAGGCACTTCTCTGTTTTTCACAAGTTGAAATTCTACATCTTTGGGCAGGGAGTAATAAGATACCAACATTTCCTTGTTAATGCTGGTGCACTCAGAAGCCTCTTAAGATTTGTTCCCTTTTTATTTTATCTATCCAGTTGAGCCTGGCCCTCTATTTGCTCAAAATCCACCTCCCATATATTTTAGCACAATATGTATACATTTAGGTATTAGAACCTGTATTAAGAAACACTTTTGCACTGGTAATTATTTTCAGAACGGTTCAATGTTCCACTATTAAAGTTAAAGCTGTTCATGAGACTTTTAGGATGATGGATGGTGTAATTGCATTATTACTGTTCAGACTACTTCTGTAGTAATAGTGACCTGACTTGTGAAGGACTGAGGACGTCTGCTTGGATTTTGAAAATGATTTGCTTCAGTGGTTAAAATTATCAGCATGGATCATAATAAATTATGTAGGGTGTAATTAAATTGAAAATGTAGATATTTTTAGTGTATGATTTATTTTATGCAATTTTTTTTTCTCTCAGGCTGCTAGAAGGTTTTTAAACTGAATGTAATTTGGGAGAAAAAGAAAAGTGGTTATAGTGTAATAGTTGTTTCATGAAACAGATATAATCTAATGTATAACTAGGATAATTTTAATCTTGTTTCCCACAGGATTTTATGGAAGACCATGGGTTATGGAGCAGAGGAAGGAACTTTTTAGAAGGCAAGTATTGTTTTTCTCTGTGTTCCAGGACAGTAAAACTATCATCTTCCACTTAATATTAAGGCTACTCAGGCCTGAGCTACGGCAACGTTTTACATATTATCTGTATTTTAGGTGGTTACATTTCTCTTCTAATCTTGCCCAGGCTATTCCAGATTTGTCTAATCTGTCAAAGTTTTGCAGTGCTGTAATGAATTAATAGTATAGCCGTGAAAGTTCTCAAAGACAAATGGATAAGTTTGAGACTGAGATCTTGTAAAATGCAGGTTGATTGCACTTGTAGAATACTCTACTAATGGAGGCTTCCTCTTCTCTTTCCCCCCCTCCCTCCCACCTCCCAAATTATAGACTTCAGAAATGGGGACTGAATACCTACTTGTATGCTCCAAAAGATGATTACAAGCACAGGATGTTCTGGCGAGAAATGTACTCTGTGGAAGAAGCTGGTAATTTCCTTTATTTCTCTCTGTATTTTCTATAAGTAGTTGCTGAATGAATCAGTCACTGATACATGTGCTTGCATGTTTAATCACTGTATCCAGTTTTAAAGGTGACTTGCAATGCAGAAAAGCATTGTCAAGATTTATTTGCTGAATGTCCCTTGTAACCTTGTTTGCATCATAAGGTTGGGTTTTCCTTCATTTTAATTTTAGCTTTGCATTGCACCTCTAAAACTTTTTTATTTAAAAAGACTAGCTTTAGTTTTGTTGTGGGATTTACTGCCCTCCAACTTCCCTTCTTCTGGCAGTGAGAGGGGTTCATTTTGAATTTTTTCCTTCTCTAATGGTCATGTGGACCTTATTGTAAGGAAGGGGGGAAGATTTCCTTTTAAAAAGCTATGTTTGAGCAGATCAGCTTGCCCATGTGTCTGATCAATCAAGTGCAGACACTAGTGAGAGAAGTGAGGATTGGAACTTCAGCTTCTGGCTTAATTAGAACTTTAAGGTAAAAACCAGAAGTTTGACAATTAGGATTTATTTAGTAGCTGGTGGCTTTTAGAAGAAGTGGTTGCTCTTCTTTCTCTTCCTTGCTATCCCAGTAGCAGAGGAGAGTCAGCCAGTATAACTACGGTGTTCTTGTTCAAGCCAGTGTTGCCAGCCCTAGTAATCTGAAAGCGAGTAGAATTGTACAGTCTTAGGGCCTGCATCTAGAAATCTTGCCACTGAAGGTATGTGTATACTGCTGGTGGCACTGTCAGCGTTGCGGTATCAATTGAGAGGGCAGTGAAGACCTGCTCAATTAATCCTGGAAGTGGTCTCTGGTCGATGCCATAAATCCATCCCTGCAAAAAGCGTAAGGCTATGTCGACTGGAGGACGTCTCCCGTCGACACAGTGCAGTGGAGACGCCATGGTAAGTCAAAGTTAGTAAGCTACATAGTGTAGCTTGGGTATCTCCCATCAACTGCCGTTGGAAGTGTAGACCAGGCCTTACTATAGTGAGAATAGGAGATAGCCCTTGCTCAGTTTTAAGGTGCCCTTGGCACCAGTGGAAAAGAGCTGTTCTGTCAGAGCACAGAAGCTGGTTGACTAACGGTATTTTTTAGGAGTCTCTTCTTTGGATGCGCGAGAGAGAAGATACCTCATCAGAATTAAATCTTGTAGGGGCTACTTTGAATGGTTTTAGGAATAAAGTTAAAGGGATGTTGGCAGATTACAATTATATTTATACAACAAATTCTCTTACCAATAACACCTTAGGTTATTACAGATTCCAAAATAATGTTCTTGTGACTTCTGTTTCTCTCAGGTTGGAGAATGAAATTTGTCACTTTTTTTACAGTAACTTATAATCAGAGGTTTTAAAAAGCCACCATTGATGCATCCTGTACCTCAGCAATATGCAAATATTGTAGTTTCAAGCATAAAACAGTGTTCAAATGAACAAATCCAGTTTGCAAAACATGGACTACATTGGATCACTTCTCTAATATTTTTGCCCAAAATGGAAATAATGTGTAGCTGTTGGCTTTTATTCCATATAAACAGGTAAAATGCACTCATGTTTGCCATGTAGGAGCAAGATCAAACTGAGTATGTTCGTATTCTTTTAAAAGGCTTTTAAAAATAGTAAGAAATAGGGGAAAAAAAATTAAACTACAAGACAATTTTTTGTCACCATCCCTTTAATGTTGTTTCTCTATGCAATTTCCAATACAGCTTAGTGCCTATTGCTGCATCAGTAATCCTAGAACAAAAAATATTTTTTAAAACTACCTGAAAGCAATGAAGTAATTTGCTTTGTATAATGTATTTCTTGTATTTATGAGGCGGTATCTTAGCTTTCTTATTGATGAACCCTTCTGAAATATTTGTATTTAACTTTTAGAGCAACTCATGACTCTAATCTCAGCTGCCCAAGAATATGAGATAGAATTCATCTATGCTATCTCGCCTGGACTTGATATCACTTTCTCAAATCCAAAAGAAGTATCCACGTTGAAACGCAAGCTGGACCAGGTAGGTCTTGTTGAAACTCTAGGCCCATACGTTGTTGGTATTAAGAATATTTGAAACTTCCAAAATAACTCAGTAACTCATGTGTCTGCTGTACACTTGATGGCTTCTTCCTGACCAGTTTTATAAATTGCTTTTATAAGTATTGAACATAAGGGCTAAAGTCTGTATAATATGACTAATATCCAGATTTTCTCATAAAATGAATAATTAGGCCTTGGGATTGAAACTACTGCAAGAGTCAGGAAGGACTTTTTTCACCCATGTTAATTTTGTGCAATTGGCCCATGCATTATGGTTACTTCTCAGAGGCAGGATGCTGACCTAGATGGAGGACTAGTGATTTGATCTGGAATAGCAATTCTTACTAACTCTTCTTGTGAGTTTTATTTTCAAAATTATTTTAAGACCCTGAAACTAAGATGCATTTCCAAGGGGAGAGGGGGTATTCCTCTCAGACAAATTTCAACGGGGGCAGACCTAAAGCCTGCACATATCTTCTAAGTTCCTGTGACGTGCTGTTCCATTTCAACAGAAGGCTGTTGCTGAATTTACTCTTTTGTAGCTGTCTGCTGCTCCTATGAGAGAAGTCTTGAATTGGGAAATTGGAACAGATTGCCAGTCTCTCGTGGCATTCTTGTGAAAAACACTGGTGGGTCAGAGGCATGCATTAATTGGAAATAGCTGCCACGGCACGTCTCTTCCTTCCGTTCCCCATTCCGCTAGTCTTTCTTCTATTGGAAAGAGTTTTGAATTTGCAAGGTACGCTGTGGAAATGGAAGCACTCCAACATTCAGCACTCCTCTTGCAATGCTGTGCGCACTTGATGCAGGGCACTGTGGACTTGATTTAATGTTAAAATACAGATGGGAATCTCAAGTGTATTTTTAGATTACAAATTTACAAACTGAAAAACAGTGATGTCTCAAACTAAAATTGACTCATACTTGTTATAATTTCATGGACTATGTTTTGTGGGGTAAGATATTGGCTAATCCTGTTAAAGGCAAGTTAGCTTTCAGAACTTGTTACCGTTTGTTCTGATAATTTTCTAAACTGTTCTTGTGATTTCTCTCCCTTTTTGCTCTAGGTTTCCCAGTTTGGCTGCAGATCCTTTGCACTGCTGTTTGATGATATTGATCACAACATGTGTGCAGCAGACAAAGAAGTTTTTAGCTCCTTTGCTCATGCCCAGATCTCCATCACTAATGAAATATATCAGTATTTAGGAGAACCAGACACATTCCTATTCTGTCCTACAGGTAAAACAACATCAGGATTAGTTTAACTTTGTGATAGCCTTGAAATTAAGGAGCCTTCTATCTTACTGAACCCAAGTCAAAGAAGGCTTTCCCTAAAGCAGTTACTAAACATCTTGGACCAATCGAGGAATTAACGATTAAGGAAAGATTAGAGAAACTAAATATGTGTGGCTTGGGGCATATGATGACTCAAGGGGATATAAATCTACAGATATTTGAAAGCTGTAAACACCAACTAGTTGGAAAAATTATGTAGCAAGATACATGATTCTTCAACTAGGGATGAGACAAAACAAAACTTTTCCAGTTTGACTTGTATGAAAGAATCTAAATCATGGTTTGGAAGTTCTAAGCACTTGATGAGCTGGGATCATAGCCTGATGATGTCTTCTGTTAAAACTTCCTGTAGCTTGTCTCTTGATGTACTGACTCCAAATTTGGATTCCTTTATTACATAGGAACTGCAAGACTGGATCAGATCCATGGTCCATTTAGTCCTAGTATTGTGTGTCTGACTGTGGTCAGCACCAGGTGTTTGAGGAAGAAGTGGAAGAAACCACCTAAGTTGTGGTAGTTAAAGATTGGCTGAAGCTCTGAATATCTCTAATATCTTTAATATCTATATCTTTAATATCTCTTCCAAAAATAATGTTAACTCTTACAACTAAGAATATTCTTGATACTCTTAAATGTCCTATTCCTTCTTGAATCTTGGTAAGTTCTCGGCTGCAGTAACAGCTTGGGCAATGAATTTCACAGTTGTGTGGAAGTTTTCCTTTTCTTGGTTTTGAATTTACCATTGCTTAACATCAGTGAATATCCACTAATTCTTGGGTTATGAGAGAGAGTGAACAGAAGTTTCCTGATGTACCTTCTCTTGAATATTCATTATTGTATATATCTTTAATTGTGTCTCGTCTCATTTGTCTTCTCTAAGGTAAACTAGCCCATTTTTTTCATTCTCTTCATAGGAGTGTTTTTCCAGGCCCTCAATCATTTTCATCACCTTTCTCTGAATCACTTCTAATTCTGCAGTATTTTTTGCGTTTTGAGTAATCAGTACTATAAGGTATTCTACATTAGGCTGCTGCATTGATGTATATAAAGGGATTATAACATCTGTATTCACCATCCTGTTCCATATGCATCCTTATATCTTGAGTGCTCTTTTGACTGCATAGTGAGCAAGGTATTCATTGAGCTGTCTGTAGTGATGCCCAGGCCCCTTGCTTGAGTTAATATACTGTTCAAGAGAATTCACTGAAGTCTAGGAATAGCTTAACCCCCCTTCCCCCAATGTGCCTCACTTGTCATTTATCAACACTGAAATTGATCTTTTGCCATCATGTTGCCCATTTACCTAGCTTAGTTAGGTTCCTCTGAAGTTCATCAGATGTCTCTGGGTAACCTTGAATACTTTGTACATGAGTACTTTGTCTTGAGTAACCTAAAAAACATCATCTGCAAATTATCTCATTACTCATCCCCCTTCTTTTCAGATCATTAATAAATATGTTTAGGGGAAGTGGGAATGTGGTATTCAGTATAGAAAAGCTAAGGGAATCCAGGCTTAGATGTTTAGGCATGTAACAAGATCAAAAGAATATATGGGAAACAGGGTGTTAAGCTGAAAAGTAGGGAGTAGGAAGACCCAAAACTGGATGGATGGATGTCCTAAAAGGGTTTGATCGTGAGTTGCCAAGTAGCTGCTTCAAGACAGACTGGAATGGAGAAAAACTTGAAGAGCTGACCCCATATGGAGGGGACAAAGGCTAGAAGAAGAATAAATATTTTAAGCAATTGACCAAATATGGAACCTTGAGGCATCCTACATCTTTTGCCATGGTGAATAAATACTTCAGTTTCCTGTCTTAGTCAATTAAGAACCTAAGAACAGCCATACTGGATCAGACCAATGGGCCATCTAGCATACTATCCTGTCTTCCAGCAGTGGCCGATGTCGGGTGCTTCAGAAGGAATCAATAGAACAGGCAACCATCAAGTGATCCATCCCATCAGCCATTCCCAGCCTCTGGCAAACAGCAATCCCTGCCCATCATGGCTTAATAGCCATTGATGGACCTGTCCTCTATGAACTTACTAGTTCTTTTTTTTAACATTGTTGTAGTCTTGGCCTTCACAGCATCCTCTGGCAAGGAGTTCCAAGGTTGATTGTGCATTGTGTGAAGAAATACTTCCTTTTGTTTGTTTTTAAGTGTGCTGCCTATTAATTTATTTGGTGACCCCTAGTTTATCATAGAATCATAGAATATTAGAGTTGGAAGGGACCTCAGGAGGTCATCTAGTCCAACCCCCTGCTCAAAGCAGGACTAACCTCAGCTATATCATCCCAGCCAGGGCTTTGTCAAGCCTCAGCTTAAAAACCTCTTAAGGATGGAGATTCCACCACCTCCATAGGTAACCCATTCCAGTGCTCCACCACCTTCCTAGTGAAAAACTTTTTCCTAATGTCCAACCTAGACCTCCCGCCCTGCAACTTGAGACCGTTGCTCCTTGTTCTATCATCTGCCACCACCGAGAACAGCCTAGCCCCATCCTCCCTGGAACCCCCTTTCAGGTAGTTAAAGGCCGCTATCAAATCCCCCCTCATTCTTCTCTTTTGCAGGCTAAACAAGCCCAATTCCCTCAGCCTCTCCTCATAAGTCTTGTGCTCCAGCCCCCTAATCATTTTTGTTGCCCTCCGCTGGACTCTCTCCAGCTTGTCCACATCCTTTTTGTAGTGGGGGGCCCAAAACTGGACACAATATTCTAAATGCGGCCTCACCAATGCCGAATAGAGGGGAATAATCACTTCCCGTGACCTGCTGGCAATGCCCCTCCTAATGCAGCCCAATATGCTATTAGCCTTCTTGACAACCAGGGCACACTGCTGACTCATATCCAGCTTCTTGTCCACTGTTACCCCCAGGTCCTTCTCTGCAGAGCTGCTGCCCAGCTCGTCGGTCCCCAGTCTATAGCTGTGCATGGGATTCTTCCTTTCTAAATGGAGGACTCTGCACTTTTCTTTGTTGAACCTCATTAGATTTCTTTTGGCCCAATCCTCCAGTTTGTTTAGGTCACTCTGTATCCTATCCCTACCTTGCAGGGTATCTACCACCCCCCCAGCTTAGTGTCATTCGCAAACTTGCTGAGGGTGCAATCTACCCCATCCTCCAGATCATTAATAAAGATGTTGAACAAAACCGGCCCCAGGACCGACCCCTGGGGAACTCCGCTTGTGACTGGTTGCCAGCTAGACATGGAGCCATTGATCATTACTCATTGAGCCCTATGCTCTAGCCAGTTCTCTATCCATTTTATAGTCCATTCATCCATTATGTGTTTGTGTGTTTGAGGAGGAAATAACACTTTCTTATTTACTTTCTCCACGCCAGTCATGATTTTATAGACCTCTATCATATCACCCCTTAGTTGTCACTTTTCCAAGCTGAAAAGTCCCAGTCTTATTAATTTCTCCTCATATGGAAGCTTTTCCATACCCCTACTCATTTTAGTTGCCCTTTTCTGTATCTTTTCCAATTCCAATATACCTTTTTTGAGATGGGGTGACCAGATCTGCATGTTGTAGTCAAGATGTGGGCATACCATGGATTTATAAATGCTATATACTATTTCTTTGTTACTGTCTGTCCATTTTCTAATGATTCCCAAAATTGTTAGCTTTTTTGACTGCCACTGCACATTGAGTGGATGTTTTTTCAGCGAACTATCTACAATGACTCCAAGATTTTTCTCAAGTGGTAACAGCTAATTTAGACCCCATTATTTTATATGTATAGCTGGGATAATGTTTTCCAATGTACATTACTTTGTACTTCTCAACAATGAATTTCATCAGTCATTTTGTTGCCCAGTCACCCAGTTTTCTGAGATCCCTTTGTAACACTTCACAGTCTGCTTTGGACTTAACTATCTTGAATAGTTTTGTATCATCTGAAAATTTTGCCACCTCACTGTTTATCTCTTTTTCCAGATCATTGATGAATATGTTGCACAGTACTGGTCTCAGTACAAACCCTTGAGGGACACCACTATTACCTCTCTCCATTCTGAAAACGAACCATTTATTCCTATCCTTTGTTTCCTATCTTTTAACCAGTTACTGATGCAGGGAGAGGACCTTCTCTCTTCTCCCCTGACCGCTTACTTTGCTTAAGAGCCTTTGGTGAAGGACCTTGTCAAAGGCTTTCTAAGTACACTATAGTCATTGGATAACCCTTGTCCACGTGTTCATTGCTCCCCTCAAAGAATTTTAGTAGATTGGTGAGACCGATGGTCCTTTACAAAAACCATGTTGACTCTTCCCTAATAAATCATATTAATCTATGTATCTGATAATTCTGTTCTTTACTATAGCTTCAACCAATTTGCTTGGTAGTGATGTTAGGCTTACCAGCCTGTAATTGCCAGGATCGCCTCTTGAGCCTTTTCAGCTAATGTGACACCAGTTTTTTTAATCTTCCAGTCATCTAGTACAGATGCTGATTTAAATAAGTTACATACCATAGTTAGCAGTTCTGCAATCTCACATTTGAGCTCCTGCAGAGTTCTTGGGTGAATACCATCTGGTCCTGGTGACTTATTACTCTTTTTAATTTATCAATTTGTTCCAAAACCTCCTCTAATGACACCTCAATCTGGGACGGTTCCTCAGATTTGTTACCTAAAAAGAAAGGCTCCGGTTTGGGAATCTCCTGCACATCCTCATTTAGTTTCTCTGCAATAACCTTATTTTTCTTGAAAGCTCCCTTTAGCATCTCGATTGTCTAGCGGCCCTTCTAGTTGTTTAACAGGCTTCCTGCTTCTGATGGACTTTGAGTCTTTGGCTAGCTGTTCTTCACCTTCTTTTTTGGCCTTCCTAATTTTATTTTTACACTTCACTTGCCAGAGTTTGTGCTCCTTTCTATTTTCCTCACTAGGATTTAACTTCCACTTTTTTAAAGGATGCCTTTTTACCTCTAACTGCTTCTTTTACTTTGTTTAGCCATGGTGGCACTTTTTTGGTCCTCTTTACTATGTTTTTTTAATTTGAGGTATACATTTAAATTGAGCCTCTATTATGATGTCTTTAAAAAGTTTCCATGCAGCTTGCAGGGGTTTCACTTTTGATATTGTATCTTTTAATTGCTGTTAAACTAATTTTTTCATTTTTGTGAGGTTCCCCTTTCTGAAATTAAATGCTACCATGGTGGGCTGGTTTGGTGTCTTCCCCCCCGCTCGCTCCCCAAGAATATTTAAATTTTATTATGTTTTGGTCACTTTTATCAAGCAGTTTACCTATATTCCTCTCTTGGCCAAGATCCTGTGCTCCACTGAGGACTAAATCCAGAACTGCCTCTCCTCTTGTGGGTTCCAGGACTAGCGGCTACAATAAGCAGTCATTTAAGATGTCAAGAAACTTTATTTCTGCATCCCGTCTGAGGTGGCATGTACCCAGTCAATATGGGGATAGTTGAAATCCCCCATTATTACTGAGTTTATAGCCTTTCAAATCTCCCTGACCATTTCAGAGTCATTATCACCATTCTGATCAGGTGGTTGGTAGTATATCCCTACTGCTATATTTTTATAATTCAAGCATGGAATTACTATCCATAGAGATTATATGGCACAGTTGGGTTCATTTAAGATTTTTATTTCATTTGACTATGCTTTCTTTCACATATAGTGCTGCTCCCACACCAGTACGACCTATTTTGTCCTTCTGATATATTTTTTACCCTGATATTACTGATATCCCATTGATTATACTTATTCTACCAATTTTCTGTGATGCCTTTTCTATCGATATCCTCATTTAATACAAGGCACTCAATTCACCCATCTTAGTATTTAGTTCACTTAGTATTTAGACTTCTAGCATTTGTATATAAGTACTAAAAAAAATTGTCACTTTTTAGCTGTCTGCCATTATGTGATCTAGTTGAATGGGCTCTTTTCATTACAATCTCATCAGATCCTATCCATGTTTTATCCTCTTCCATCCTCCCCTCCTTACTAGGATATAGAGAATCTCCATTAATAGATCAATACATGATGATACTTTGCATCTCACACCATGATTACTCAGTTTTCTTAGTTGCCTCTTGGGCTGGGGAGCCCTTGTCAAAGGCTTTTTGAAAGTCTAAATTATATCCTTCACTACTTCATTAATGCATTCAAAGAAATCTGAGATTAGTGAGACATGATTTCCCTTTGCAGAAACCATGCTGGTTAGACCCTATTGTCTCATGATCTTACAGATATTATATTCTATTTTAACCAAATTATGAGCTACAGTTGTAAGGCTTACTGGTCTGTAACTTCCTGGGTCACCCCTAGAGCCTTTAAAATATAGGTACAGTACTTACCACCTCAGTCTTCTCAAACAGTAGCTGCATACCATCTAGGCCAAATGATTTATTGTTAAATTATGACTTTATTCCAGCACCACCTCTTCTGATACATTGATTACGAGTAGTACCTCATCTTTATTGTCTTATTTATCCTTGATGATGATCTCCTCAGCATCCTTACTGGTGAAGACTGCTGCAAAAAAATCATTCACTTAGCAGTGTACATGTATTCCTTAATTACCTCCTTTATTCCTTGGCAAAGCAGCAGACTGACATTCTTCTGAAAGCTTCCTTCTCTGATACACTTAAAGTATTGTTCTTTATTTTGACACTCTTTAGCTATCTGTTCTTCAAAAATCCATTTTAGCTTTCCTGATTTGCCTCTTGCATAATACCTGTTGTAATTTATGCTCATCTTTATTGGCTTTACTAGGGTTAGATTTACAGATTTTGAAGGGTTTCTCAAATAGCTTCTCTAATCCTGGCATTGGTTTACTTCTTACCTTCTTGGTTCCCATCTTGCTCAGAGATACATTTGCCTTTAGAGACTCTAGTATTGTTTTCTTGATTAGCATCCATGTTGCATCTAAGTATTTTACTTCCTCTTCCCTTATGGCCTTTTTGACTAAGCTCTCTTTATGCCAGTGGTTCTCAGCCCACGGGCCACTTGCGACCTAATCAGCCCACAGCTGCAGCTCATGTGACATCCTCGGCCATACAGGTAGTATATATATATCATGTGGATGCGGCCCACCCAACACATGGAGAGCTGCATATGTGACCCATAATGGTAAATAGGTTGAGAACTGCTGCCTTATGGAAATTTCCCTTTCGAAAACTGTCATTGTCAGTTTTTCATATTTTACTTTATTTGCCCCTAGGATGTCAAACCTAACTATTGTGACATTAACTCCAGTCTTTTTTGAGACTTTGGGAATCATCAATCAAAATGGAGAGAGAGATTCATTGAATTGTGCTTGCAAGCACCTGTTATATTAATGTAGATAGAATATATGGGCCAAAGGAGTAGCAAAGACAAAATGCAGCTTGTTTCAGGTGTTAACTTCCTTTTGTAACCTCATTGCTGAATAAACACAGGTATAGCACAATCTTATCAGCCATTCCAAGACCTGACAAACTTGTACTAGCATCAGGCTGTTTAGGACATTGCTTTTAGTTTCCTCTTTCTGGTCACAGATTTATGGCAGTGCTGCAGAATATTCAGTTTTGGTTGGCTAAGCCAGACTGTCCTTAGACAAATGGAAAAAGGATAGGGGTAGGAAAGTCTCACATCCCATGCAGTATTTGGGATTTAGCCGGATCTGGGAGAGGTGGGGGTGTCATCTGAATCTCTCTCTGCCTCTCTCATGATTAGGAGGGAGATGGGGGTGGAAGTGATGATGGTGAAGCTTGCTTCAGTAGTCAGGTTCTTCCCCCGAAGTCTGAAAAAACCTGAAAAGGGAGTGATGGATAGAATAGCCTGTCGTCTCATTATTTTGTCCACCAATTAGGGTTAGTTTCTGACACCAGTTTTGGTTCACTGATTTCTGATTCCATACTTTTCTGGTTTACCAAGCATGATTTTAACACAGTCCTTGAGTTATATCAGTAGGCTCCTTTGTGTGGCCTAGTTAAGTCTGTCTCCCTTTCATACCTCTTTCCAATCAACACTGTTGTCACAGGTTATTGTAACCTTTTATAAACTTTCTGTCCCTTACAGTTGAGCTCACAGCTAGGGTAAATTGGTAGGCCCAATTATCACAATGCTGTCTGTTTCTTCACAAAGACATACATATGGAATCTGGTGAATTCCATGTTGACCATGATGTACCACATCTGCCTCAGCTCAAGATTCAGGTCATCTGTCCGTGATGCTAAGGCATCTTGAGCAGCAGATGTCAGCAAAGACCATAATCTTTGCATTGCTAAACTGGAAAATTCAAAACAGAAAATGAATCAATAAAAAGCAAAGGTGGAAAAATGTTTACAACAGAGGCAGGACAGGAAAATAGATGGGCAGAGCATTTCAAAGAAGTCTTCAACAGACCCAGCCCTATCTCAGCACCAGATATTGATGAAACATGCAAATCTGATCAACTTGATGTTAACATCAATCCAGTGGAGATGACCGGAAGTAAAGGCTGCAGTCAAGAAACTGAAAAACAGCAAAGCAGTGGGAGATAGTCAGATTGTAGCAGATATGCCAAAAGCACTTGATACTACCACCCTTAAAGAACTGTTTAATAAAGTCTGGAAAAAGAAACTCCTTCTTGGGTATTCTGACAAAGATTCCCTGTTTCCACTGGTCAGAAGTTTGATCTCCCTGACAGTAATAACTGGAGAACAGTTTCCCTACAACAGAGAGTAGTGTAAGTCTTCTGCAGTGTGATACCACTCTGGACAAAAGAAGCTGTGGATGCAAGCTTAGAGATAAACCATCTGGATTCAGGCCCAAGAGAGCCTGTGTAGTTCAGATATTCACACTAAGGACCATTTTAGAAGAATGTATGGAATGGCAAGTTCTCATCAATTTCATTGAATTTCAAAAGGCATTTGGCAGCCTGCACAGTCATACATTATGGACTATTCAGGCCTGTGGAATCCCACCTAAAGTTGTCAACAGGCCAGGTATAGAGCTGTGAAATGCCCTTTAAGGGTGAACATCCAGAGGAGTGGTTCACTGTGGACATTGGTGTGAAACAGGCTGCATTTTATCTCTGCTGTTTGATATTGCCATAGAATGGATAACACAGAAGTGTATTAGCAGCACAGATACTGGTATAACATTGGTAGATAGCAAATGCCTAGAAGATCTAGACTTTGCTGATATTGTGCAGCTGAGTGACACTCCTGGAAAGCTACAAACAAAGACAATCTGGCAAAACCAGCAGGCCAAACTGGGTTCAAAATCAGTTATGCAAAAATGTCCTCAAAAGCCAGACACCAAACAGCAACATCACATTAGAAAGCTAAAGCATCAAGAACGTGGATCAGTTTATCTACCTTGGCAGCACTATAGTCAACAGAGACTTCAAGAAAGAAAGAAAACAGTGAGGCTAGGAAAGGCATCCACATTATTCACTATACTGAACAACATATGGAAATCAGAGAGCACCGGGACAAAACTGAGAATTTTCAACTAAAATATATTCTCAGTGCTAACGTAAGGCTTGCAAGAGCTAGAGATTTACCAAAACATTCGACAGAAAACTATACTAGACATCTTTGAAACTAAAGTGTCTAAGAAAGATCTTGGGCATTAGATGGAAAAACTTTATTACTAACAGAGCTGAGAAATCACCAACCAGGCGCTCATCTCCTCTAGAATCAGAAAGAAGCACTAGACATATTTGGTGCATGTGTTACAGATGCCAACAAACAGATTTCCATATGAAGTCATCATGTGGAAACCAACTGGTGAGAGAAAACGGGAGCGCCAAAGAGAAACCCTAAGTACCCTTAGTCGGGACGGCAGAGCAGCTGAACTCAACACCATAGAGCAAGAAATGACCGAGAGAAATGGAAAAAACTAGTGTCTGCCTTGTGTGGAAGGATGTAATATAATTAGATCTTCTAGAATAGCTTCTCCTTGCATATGCTCTAAAACTAGCAGTCCCTGTAAGCAATCACAAAGGATTGAGAAATTGTTTCTCTAAACTTTGTCCAGTTGTCCCATTTGACCTGTTTATCTGTGAGTAATTGAAGGTGTATTTATAAAGTATAAATATTTTAGCTTTTGCTGCCTGTTTGTACTTAAATCGCATACTGTCTTCTCTAGAATAGCAACTTGATGCTTCTAAGAAAAGACTAAGCAAAGTCATCACTGGCGGATAAACATTTTCGGGTTTAGCTTTGACTATTCATCTCTCCCATTGGCATAACACGGCTACACAAACACTCTTGCAGTGGCATAGATGTAAGTGTAGACATTGCCTAAATGCCCAGTTTTTTTCATCTTTGCTCAGAGGTCAGGTTTTCTAAAGCTTTTATCGTTTTTGTTGTTCTTCTCTAATTCTTTCCAGTTTTTCCACATCTTTCCTAATTGGACACAGTACTCCAAATGAAACCTCACCAGCGCTGAGTAGAGGTAGCTACCTCCCGTTTCTTCCTAAGTGAAGCACTTTGAACTCGTGTCTATTGAATTTCATCTTGTTGATTTCAGACTAATTCTCCAATTTGTTGTGGTCATTTTGACCACTACAATCCTGTCGTCCAAAGTGCTAGCAGTTACTCCAAGTTTAGAGTAATCTGCAAATTTTATAATTCTCCACTCTATTATCCAAGTCGTCAATGAAAATATTGAATAATACCAGACGCAGGATTGACCCTGCGAGAACCCAGTAGATATGCCCTCCTAGTTTGATGGCAAACTGTAGATAACTATTCTTTGATTATGGTCTTTCAAGCTGGTGTGCACCCCCCTTATGGTAATTTCATCTAGATCACATTTTCTTAGTTTGTTTGAGAAAGTCATGTGGGACTGTATCAAAGTCTTACTAAAATCTAGATATGTCACATCTACTGGTTTTCCCCCATCCACTAGACTAGGAACCCCATCAAAGAAGGAAATTATTAGGTTGGTTTGGTTTCATTTGTTTTTGTCAAATCTATGCTCGTTGTTCTTTATAACCCTTCTTTATTCTCTAGGTGCTTACAAATAGATTGTTTAGTAATTTGTTTCAGTGTCATTCCAAGTATTGAAGTTAGGCTGGCTGGTCTGTAATTCTCTGGGTCCTCTTTGTTCCCTTTTTTAAGGATAGACAATATGTTTGCCCTTTTCTAGTCTTTTGAAACCTCACCTGTCCTCCAAGAGTTTTCAAAGGTAATTGCTAACAGTGCCAAGATTCCTTAAGTATCCCAAAGTTAATTTCATCAGGACCTGCTGACTTGAATACATCTAATTTATCTAAATATTCTTTAACCTGGTCTTTCCCTATTTTGGGTTTGCATTCCTTACCCCCTGTTAATATTGTTACAATTAATCTGGTCATAATTTCACTTTTTATGAAGCAAAATAAGCATTCAACACCTCATCCTTGATTATATCAGTTAACTGTCCTTACCCTCCAAATAGAGGGACCTACACTTTCCTTCATCTTTCTCTTGCTCCTGATGTATTTAAAGGACCTGTTCTTACTGCCTCTTATGTTTCTTGCTAGGTGTAACTCATTTTGTGCCTGCCTTTCTGATTTTTTTTCCCCCTCTATGCTTGCACCATTCTTTATAATCCTCCTTAGCAATTTGTCCATTTTTCCACTTTTTGTAGGATTCCTTTTTGATTGTCTTTAAAACTTTAATATTACTCATCTCCTCTTAAAGTGCCCTGAAATGCCATTAAAGGGTGCTATATAATTTCTTTATTAAATATTTCAGAATAAATTCCCAAAACAGCAACCTTGACTGGTTTTTGAAACAAGGATATTTTTCTTTGTGTGGCATCTGCACTTTTAGGATGCGCTGCTAGGGCAGTATGGACTGGTAGAGAACTTTTTAATAGCAATGCCTGTTGAAGTACTCTTGTGTTCCTGTCCCTTCCCTCACAGCTCCTAATGTTCATAAAGCAGGGCTGTAAAAGGGGGACATGGCACTCTGACTCCCTCAATTCTTCCAACTACAGTAGGAAGGAGTATCTGAATTGTCTCCAAGATATACTGTTGCGGGAAACATTAGTGGCTAAACCTTCTGTTTCCCAAGCGCAGTGAGCTGTAAGTGCTGGGAAATCGGCCTCACCAATGACTGCTGACAGTGATAAAAAGACCAGCAAAGTCCTGGCACAAATGTTTGTCTCCTTGACTGGAACCAGTACTACGGTGTGGGTCATTCTGAATCTATCAGAATGGAATCTGGCCAAGTATAAATACTTGCATTACAGGTGTCTGCCTCTGCTGAAAGAGCCAGTCCTTGAGCATACTTCTAAAGATCTGACTTCCTGGTCTGCACACTGAAGTGTGAAAGGGCACCCATAAAGCTTTGGCCTCAGAAGTCAGTTGCAATAAAGGGCGATACTGAGGGCCAGAACTATAGTAGGGATCTGCACACTCCCCGAATCTGAGGCCATTGGTTCTAGACTCCAAAACCTCATCATAAACCTGATACAGCACCTGAGTTCCTTGGAGCCCTCAGTTCCTACTAGAGCCACCACAGCAACTGTGTCAAGGTTCGTCATGTCAAGCCCCCGGCACACCTTCACTTTGATCTGCTTTTGATCAGAGGATCCCTTTATGCACTGGATACAGTAGCTTCTGCTTTTAAAGATAAAAGAACGAAGCATAAGGTTCTTTCTGCTGTTTTTCCCAGAAAGGAATATTCACACTCCCTGTCAACCTTCCACTCTTCTTCAGTCCTAATTTCACCATGGTACCTGAGGGGGTGATGAGAGGAACTGAGGTGGTCGACATGCCATGCCCCTTGTTTTTAGTCCCGGACTCCAAACACTTGGAGCTGTGAGGGCAGGGGTAGAGGGTGGAAGAGCATTCCATTGGGCACTGCTTCTAGAAGTTTTGCTAGTTCATGCCGCACTGTTGGCACATCCCAATGAAATGAATGTGCAGAGATCACCTTGAAGAATTCCGGTTACAAGTGAGTATAATTTAAAGAAATGCATATTTCTTCACAATTCAACAGCCTTCACTGACACAAAGTGAATGCTTTTTAAACCAGAATCTCAATTACAATCACAGCGGAACCCTTTTGAAAAACTAATGATATAGTCAACTTGACTAGCCTCAACTGGAAGTCCACCTACATATTTTACCATAACATTCATCATTCTAGTGTAAAGCTAGGTTTGGCTGTCCTTGGTTTCAAGATCTTGGATTTTCGTGAAGGTTGATAGGCTAACTACATTGTTACTCAGCAGATTTCACACACACCCCCCCCTTTTTTTTTTTATTTCCCGGTGTCTTTATATCTTTCTCCTTTTTTGTATATAAATGAAGAGTGTTAAACTTTGTGTAAATGGGATGTATGGATCCCCAGACTATTTATTAAATGCAGTGCATGGCTGGCAATGGCTCAGCTGGTTGTGCTGGGGTTATTTTACAGCAATGCTTAAAGATTCCAGATGAAATCTAGCATAGGAGGCACTGTGCAAATACACTGTAAGAGAAGCTTCTGCCTTGAATAGCTAGACAGCACACACACAAAAGTGGTGAAGCTGAACCACAGAGGTGGTGACCAGAGCGAGAATGTAGGTCTGCTGTTTATCAGTTCAGCACCGTCAGCTGCAACATGCTGCCTTTTGACTGTACTGTTAATGTGGAGCCCTGCTTCATTCCATGTACATTTGACCAAACATGTTCACTTTGTAACTGCATTGGCTATGCAAGCATCTGTCTGTGTTCTTATATTAGAAAGGCAAGATGAGTGAGGCAATTTTTATTGGACCAACCTAATAAAAGATACGTTTTATTTTTAATATCTTACATTAACACGATACAGCTACAACAATACTACATACAGAAGTGTTTTAATGACATCCATTAGTGTGTAGTACCTGTACACACACATGTAAAGCTTGAAGGGGCAATAGCAGTTTTTGAGCAAGAGGAAGACCAACATTAGAAAAGAATCAGAATACCAAATAGGGAAATTCTTACTACCTGTAACTTGAAAAGTTTAACAAACTTTCTTCAGATGTGTACAGCCTTCTTTGTCTTAAGAATGAACGTGGGAATTTTGAGGTCAAACTACTTTCCAGGCCAGCATTAAAAGGGGGCAAAAATAGGGCTTTCCACTGGAAAGCCCATCTGCAGTCTTTAATTGTGGTGAGACTACTGCCTCTTCATAATGAGGCATTAAGTATATCTCAGACAAATTTGGAGGGGCTGGGATTTAAGCACTGTGGGGTGTAAACACATTCTCTGCTTAATTATAGATACTTCCTCAGTGTGAAATTCTAGGCTGTGGAATAGTTCCCCTAAGGAAAGAGTTGATAGCCTCATTGCTTGACACTCAGAACTAATCCAGAGACTGTAATGTAAAATATAATGAGAGGGCAGTAGTTCAGAAGTCTGGTCTTGCCTGTTTCTACAAATTGTCTAACCCTACCTAACTAGAGACAGGAGGGACTTGACTTCTGATTTATGCTCCTCTCTGTCATGTATCTATGTATGGGATCAGGTCCTCATGATGCTCTTTTGTGGTCAAGATACCATCTTGTGCATTAACTGGATGTCCATGTACTTATTTTCAAGTTTCCTTACATGTGAGAAAGGAATTGTTAAGAATTGCTTCTTACGGGGTTTTACAGGAATGACCAGTCAGATTACCGCATGCAGTGCTGTTGTGGCTGTGTCAATCCCAGGATATTCAAGAAGGTGGGTGAGATAATATCTTTTATTGGACCATCTTCTATGCAGCTCCAAAACTCTTCTCTCTCACCAACAGATGTTGGTCCAATAAAAGATATTACCTCATCCACCTTGTCTCAGACTACTTATCTGTCCTGCCTAATTTGAAGATTAATCTATTGTCCCATATACACCTGTACCACTGGGCTAGTAAAAATGCCTAGCAAAGCTCCATTATTTCAAGATTGTCATGTCTGTTTTCACAGCACATTTCTTCCTAATGACTGACATTACTACTAGGATGTCTTTTTTTTTTTTTTCTCCCTCCCTTCTCCCACTCCAGAATATTGTGGAACTTTCTGCTATCCAAACGTTGCTCAGTCTCCTTATTTACGGACTGTAGGAGAGAAGCTGTTACCTGGCATTGAGGTGTTGTGGACAGGTAGGAATCATGATCTTTGAGTTGAATGGTAGTCTTGAATGAACTCAAAATTTTAGTAAATGATTTTATTGCACCAGTGAAACTACTTTGTTGCTTTCATGTCTGAGTGCTTCTTAACTATATATAAAGTCCTCTAATTATCAAATTGTATATCCAGGTCCTAAAGTTGTATCTAAAGACATTCCAGTAGAATCTATTGAAGAAGTTTCTAAGATCATCAGGAGAGCTCCAGTCATCTGGGATAACATTCATGCCAATGATTATGATCAGAAGAGGCTGTTTCTTGGGCCATATAAAGGTCGATCTACTGAGCTCATCCCTCGACTAAAGGGAGTCCTGACCAATCCAAACTGTGAATTTGAAGCCAATTATGTTGCTATTCACACTCTTGCAACTTGGTACAAATCCAACATGAATGGAGTGAGGAAAGATGTGGTGATGAGTAAGTAGATTTGTATGGTTTAACAGTTCATTGTCATTGAGTTGGGACAAGAGAGACAACTGGACCAACTTGTTATAGGTCTTGTAGAAATGATTAGTTTTAGAGACTAAACTTGGTGTTATGCTCTTATTCTAATCCCTGCTTCCGGGTGCTAAACTTGCTTTCCAGAGCCCTTTTTTCACACCCAAGTCTGACATTCTAGCAAAAGGCCTTCTTCTGTTTTGCCGGAGACAAGACAAGACTGGGACAGTTAATCATGGGGAAGTGGGTTGGCCTTGCCCCCTTGGAGAAAACTTTTTTTTTTTTTTTTTTTTTTTGCCTCCGGTCAGCAACGTGTGGGCTCCAGGCCTCCTACCCCAACCTATTTGAGAGGCTGGGGCAACATTATTAAAGGCTTCTAAATTGACCCTGACAGATCTTGTCTTTCTGTGGGAAGGAAGAATTCTTTAGAACAGAGGTTTGGATATTCTTGGAGTGTTCTCTACCTCATTCCATGAGCAGTTTCATATACTACATGGCAAACAAACCTGTGAAAAAGACCCAGAAGGTGCATGTTATGGGTGCTATCCGATTATTCTAATCACTGTTGCTTTATGCTGGACTCCTTTCTGCAGACAACATTGTGGTGCAGTGAAGTATACAAAGCTGTTGCATTGAGAAGTTTGCATTTAAGTACAGTGCATACAGGATAATTGCTGGTTGTCTTCTTTATGGCTGGCATCCAAATTGTGTAGCTAGTTCCTAAGCAATCTCTGAATAGAATCCGTGGTGTGTATTGTACCTGAGTTTCTTGGTCCTCAGATTAATTTGAAGTTGTGCAAATTATTTTCCCCCACAAACAATTTTAAATTTGGTGTGCCCAAATTGTCTGATAGATCACAGGTTTCCATATATTCTACTCCATTTTGATCTAAGGGGCCTCTAGTCAGTTCAAGAAGGAACATTGCATGATCAGATATGTAGTCTTTGTTGGCAGTACTTCTATGTTGAAGCTGAGGGAGGCAGCAGTTTGCTCCATTTTACACACATTGGATGCAGTAGTTCATTCTGTTCTGCAAAATGAGGCTGTGTCCAGAAAGCTTGGGTTTCCTGGTCTAACACTCTTATTTAGAGTTTAAAAAAAAAAAATTAATCTGGAATCTTGCATGCCAATTTGTGCTGTTTTCTCAACTTTTTCCTGTAGCTGACACTGAAGACAGTACAATATCAATCCAGATTAAATTGGAAAATGAAGGGAGTGATGAAGATATTGAAACTGATGTCCTGTATAGCCCTCAAATGGCTCTGAAGCTGGCCTTAACAGAGTGGCTGCAGGAGTTTGCGGTACCTCACCAATACAGCAGTGAGTTGAATTTGCTTGGTTTTCCTTGGGGCACAGTAAGAATGCAGTCAAACAGTTAGGTATCAAGGTTTATGTTTGGGGCTAAAGGAAATAGTGTTACAAAACCAAAAATATTTCCGTGATTCATTGAGCAGAAATGGAACTATTGTCTAACTTTTTTTGTAAAGGAACTGTTAAAAAACGTTCCATTAAAGATGTCCTGACTGAGCTGAGGAAAGGATCTTTTATGGTGCTAGAGGTTCCAAGAGGCCATTCAGTGTAGAAAAGAGTGTCAACAGAAGTCATGCTGTCGGATCTGGCTGACTGCTGATGCAGTCCGCTTCCATAGTTACTGGGAGCCCAGCCAGGAAAGATGGATGGGGCCTCCCGTGAAGGGGATTTGAGATGACTTAAACCCAATAACGATGCCACATGGAGGCTGTTGAATTGATTCCTTTGATGCTCATTTTCAGGAATGGTGTCCCCTCTGCACCATACGGAAGAATCCTTGCTGCAGTAAGAGCCAAATTCTGAGACAGAACCCATGAATCTGTGGGGTCCATTGTTCCTGCCAGATCAGAGCTTGGCATTAAAGTTCTGTCATTTCTGAGATAATCAGGGGGATCCTGCTGTTAAGCAGCTCTAGATCCAAGGGATGATGGACAAAAATGTCTTGAGCGCTTCAGTTGTCCCTTTGGACAGCTCCAGGGTTCAAGTCGTATCCAGGATTTAATCTAACTGGCTTTGGCAAGGAGTCATGATGAGAGCATGGTCTCCATCCATTGTCCCCTCTTCACCCTATCCCCTCAAAAGATCTACTCTGCCTGAATCCTCAGAATTAGTGCTGCCTGAGGTGCAGTCACTCTCTCTCCTCGTCAGTGATTTTTAAGGATATTCCTGGATTTGAAGAAACTGAGGGAGAGTTGAGTGGACTGTATTACCCTCGACTCTAGAGTAGTAGAATAAAGGTGCATGTCCACACTTACAGAACTCACTTGAAAGCAGTTGGGTAACCTCATGGCAGGGTGCATAATCTCTATATGGTTCTACAGAGACATACGTTCAGAGAACCAATGTTGCTTTAATTGATAACCTTTTTAGTTTCTCCTTAGTTGTAAATGGTGCTGTCAGTGCATAAATATTAACTAGTGTGTTTAGACAGCTGCTTCCCTCCCATGTGGCACCAGTCATATATGCACTGGGAAATCTCCAGTTCAAATGTCCGTCATGGTAAGTTTCTTAAACAGGCTCTATATTTTGATAAATTTATATTCTTAGCACTGTAAGGGAGTCACTAGTGATCAGTTGTCAAGATATGTAAAATGATCATGCATAGTATTCAGAATTCAGAAAGGCTGGTTTGGGTGTTGGTAGGGATTGCAAACTTTAAACTTGTTTGTTCTGTTTTCAGGTAGGCAAGTGGCCCATAGCGGTGCTAAAACCAACGTCGTTGATGTAGTGCCTCTAGTTGCGCCGTCCTCTCTCAGTGCAACAACTGTGGTTACCACCGTTTATCAAGAGCCCATCATGAGTCAGGGGGCAGCACTGAGCAGCGAGCCACCAGCACTGGTCAAGGAGGAAGAAAAGAAGCAGTCTGATGAGGAACCAATGGACATGGTGGTGGAAAAACTAGAGGACACAGACAAGAATGTTAATCAGATACTGACAGATATTGCTGAAGCTAAGATGTCTGAGGAGTTAAAACCAATGGATACTGATAAAGAGAGCATAGTTGAATCTAAGTCCCCAGAAATGTCTATGCAGGAAGACTGTGGTAGTGACATTGCCCCTATGCAGACTGATGAGCAAATGAACAAGGAACAGTTTGTGCCTGGGCCAAATGAGAAGCCTCTCTATACAGTAGAACCAGTAACTCTAGAGGATCTGCAGTTACTTGCTGACTTGTTCTACCTTCCGTATGAACATGGGCCTAAAGGTGCACAGATGCTGAGAGAGTTCCAATGGCTCAGAGCAAATAGCAGTGTTGTCAGTGTTAACTGTAAAGGAAAGGACTCTGAAAAAGTGAGTGTGACTAAGTCTTGATTTCCTTTCCTTAAATCGTAATACTCTTCCAGCTGAGCTGCATTACACATTGTCTGTGATACAGAGAGATTGTGTCCCTGGTAACTTTCTAGAAGCCCAGGAGCTGCATGTCATTATTTTTAAAACAATGTAAAAAGTAGATCATATAGCCCAATGGCATGCTTTGTGCAGGGGCTATAGTGGCATGCAAAGACTGCTGGCATTTGACCAGAGAAGCATAATTTGGCCTTCCCTGCTGTAGCAAGAGTAGTGAAAGGATATTGAACAATGGTTGTCAGTCAGAACTGTAATGGGAGAACCTATGCAGTAAAAAAAATGAAGTACAACATAAGAACAGCCATTCTGGTTCAGACCAATGATCCATCTAGCCCAGTATCCTGTCTTCCAACAGTGGCCAATGCCAGGTGCTTCAGAGAGAATGAATAGAACAGGTAATCAAGTGATCCATCCTGTCATCCATTCCCAGTTTCTAGCAAACGGCAACAATGCAGCTCTTCTTTGGAGAAATCTAATCTTTGGAAGAGTATTTTTGATCTTGTGGATCTTTTGTCTCCCTCAATAGATTGAAGAATGGCGCTCCCGAGCAGCCAAGTTTGAAGAGATGTGTGGCTTGGTGATGGGAATGTTCACTCGCCTCTCCAACTGTGCCAACAGGACAATCCTTTATGACATGTACTCCTACGTCTGGGATATCAAGAGTATCATGTCAATGGTGAAGTCTTTTGTGCAGTGGTTAGGTAGGTGCACTGGGAACTGTTTTACACTCAGATAGTGTATCTTTTTTTTTTGTTTTTTAATTAGCCCACGGAAAAAATAATTCACAAAAAATGCATTGTTTGTGGCTCATGGTCTAATTTGATCCTCAAAATCTTTCCTGCATCACTATTCTGAAATGCTGTTCACTACTGTGAATTTGTCCTGGTGTTATGAGTAACAGTGTTCAGTGGCTGGCAGTTACAAGAAACCAGTTTTTTCTTCTTGGGCTAATGAAACTTAAATCTCATCTCTGAACATAAGCGCTGACTTTAACTTGCTCTGACTGAATGCACACTGGACTATGCCATGAAACTCCCTCAACACCTGTTATGTGATTGGAAATGACACTATGAAATGTGACCGCACATCAGCCATCTGCTGCTTGCTCTGTCTTGATAACATTATTGCTGTCTTCAACAGAACAGTTGCAGAAGCGACCTTTCAATGGGCCTGGCCAAGAGGGAGCCGATCCTCCCAGCCCTTGCGCATGCGAGCTTTAGCATAAGGCTATTCTGGTGCAAAATGGGTTTGCTTTAACATTTTCCAAATAGCTGATTTTTGGCAAGGGGTGGAAATTGCAGAGCTCTGTAAGTCACTTTTCATCAAGCTATAATCAGACTTTTTAAACAGAGCTTGAAAGACACTTTTTTGTATGCAGCTTTTTTGCTGAAACATGTTTTTGGGGAATCTTAAGTTGGCAGATAGCACCAGCATGGCCTGGATTCTTCTAGTGACCTCATTTCACTTTCAGGTTTCAATCCAACTGTAAGGAATATGCTGTGGACTTGCTTGATATACACAGCAGGCCGCAAAAGCTGATGCTCTCACGTCACAATTTTTGTAGCTGTCACAAATCTCACAGTGGGTAACCATTACACAGCCTTTGTCTGGTCCTGTAGCTAGGTTTAAATAATTTATAATTTAAAGATAGAAAAGACCTAGCAGGCCATCAAGTCAGTGCTTGCCTCACCTAGGGTCAGGTGTTTGACAAGAAGTTCTGTTGCACTTTGTGCAGTTGAAATATCCACTGATCCCTCAGGTATGAAACGTTTAAAAAAGACGTGTATACAGTGTATAGGGAGCAAAAAATAATAGTTGTAAGGTCTTTGAAAAGAGACTAGTAGCATTTAGTGTTAACAACATGTCTGTATCCCAGTGGAGCTTTAGAGCTTGACTTCATGATTCCTTAAAACCTGCAAGACCCAAAAATGCTTAGTATTGTTACTCTGACTTTACATTGAGATGTAAGCAGTAAGTAGTCTCTCTTTGATAGCTCAATTATTTGTTTTAAAACCTAGGCCAAAATTTTCAAAAAGGATCAATTGAGTTTTGATTGCTTCAAGCTTTGGATGTCCAGTTTGTGACCCCTTGTGCCTGATTTTTTCAAAGTTGATAAGCATCTGCTGCTCCCAATGACTTTAATTCACAACTTCAGCTATTCTTAGCGCCTTTTGAAAATCGGGTCCAAGCTATCTCAAGTTATGCACTCAGAAATGAAGGAAATCCACGTCAGGAGCCACTTCTGCAAATACTGGCCCTGTTCAGTCTCCGTCCCAAAACTTGTCTTAAGTAGCCCTGTTGTACAGGCTGATTCCTCTACCCCAGGAATGTCATTTGGGAGAGGAGATGCTTCAGTCTCCTCGTTCTTTTATTGTATTCATTTGTGTAATTATACAATAGTTAAAAAATGTGCAGTTGAGGCAAAGATCTTCAACAGAAATAGATTTCTATAGCTCGTATTAATACACTGAACCAAATTAGTTCCCACAATGGCGTGTTCAATGGTCCACTGAAAGTTCATTTTCTCCACCTCTCCTCCCAGTCCAGCTAGCATTCAGTCCCTTTAAACAGTGTGGTTGTACAGTACTATGGATTACTAATGCCTTCTATTGTCTTCTTCCCCACTGTGTACAGATGGGAGAATCCTCAGCACAAGTTTCTACTGCTATTGGATGGACAGCGCCAGATGTTCGCAGCGCGTCATCATTAATTAATTAAAATGGAAAGGTTTTGTCTGTGAGGCAGCTCAGATAGATTAGATGTGCAATAGGCATGAACTGAAGTCACATTTGCGCAGCGACTAAGGCATTAACAATGTTTTTCATTTACACAGCTCTTCATTCACGCAGCTCTTTACTGTAATAATTGGAAGTGCTAGTTATGTTGTAGTCTCAAAGGAGAGACAGATACTGTCTTCCAAGTTAATGACTAAACCTTTTAGTTGTAAAGGGTGTCTTTTTACATGAGGAATTAAGATGTGGGAGCAAGAAATTTAAATCCTGATATTTGGATTATTTTCTAAATTCATTGAACTTAAAAATTTATTAAAAAATTTATTACTAAACTATCATATGTCAAACTTGGTACATTTTGGGACTCTCTGACTAGCACAACATAATTGACTGTATTGATCTGAGACTGTTACTTGACCAGGAGGTAGATTGCTGTCCACAAAAGGAAAAGAACTTTTGCGCTGCTTATTTTATCAGAAAACTAGGCAGGTAATTGTAATCCCCACTCCAAACATTCAGCTAATCTTTCTCTGTGTCAAAAACGTCATATATGTTCATTGGTGTTAAAGGCTGTAATGCTTGGCTAATGGAACAGTCTTAAATGCTAAAGTTGCTGATTCAAGTTGATCTTCCAGGATTTAATACATATTATATGATGAGTATTTTAATGGGCCTCATGTTGGTTTGTAAGAAGCCTAGTGTAACTGACATGCTTGAGGAGAAAGAAATAAAATGCTAAAAAGCAAAAATAAAACTGTCTATGCTCAACAGATCTTTACTAATTACAGTCAAACTGTGAATTCAATGCAGTTAACTTACTGGACTTGTCAGCATGCCTGCAACTCTGTAAATACATGGTCCAGAACTGGGCTAAGTTGGCCCTTCTAGTCTGTTGCAATGAGATCTCTGTTCCATACAGCTGTTGTAGCTGTCTTAACTGAATCAGACCATTGCGTGCATTTATTGCCAACCCTAGTTTTCTGACAAGATTAAAACAAACAATACTAAAATGTGACTTCAGACAGGTCCAATTTTTTTCAAGGGGCTGTGATAATGGAATTTGTCTTGTCATATTATCTCTTTGATGAAATTTGGAATAGCCGTTATTAACCAGGCCGTATAGTTTCCAAAATGTCCTCTCTTCACCTAAGGACATGATGCTTCTGCCACAAATGTACAGGCAAAAGAATGTACAAACAGGTCTGGGAAGCTTGTATCATTGCACAGATCTCATGCTTCCCAGTGTGGGAAGAGGTGTGCTATTGGCTTTTTAAATACTTAGTTGTCTGCTCTTTAGCTCATTATCTGAAACCAGTAACGTAGTGCATTTTATTTATTTATGATGGGCATGAGCACTTAAAATCCTTACAAACTGTACAACATTATTACAGCCTCCCCCAAAGCCCTGGATTATAGCTCAGTTAGAGAGCTTTTTCCACAAAGTGTGTGTTAGTTTTTTGGACATGTTAGACCCCCAGGAAATCCCCCTTCTCGTAACGTTCTCCGCTTGGATCTGATCTCAACAGGGTGTCGTAGTCAATCTTCAGCACAGTTCTTAAGTGGAGACCAAGAACCCTGGGCCTTTAGAGGTGGTCTAGCAGGAGAGTTCCAGGTATCAATATGACTTCACAACTGAATGACATTTTCTTTGTTTTATGAGAAACCTTTTGTTGCACAACAGAGGTCTGGAAGGATTGGTCTGCCGAAGGCTTTCTGGTCCAAAGTCCAATTAGCCTTACAGCTTGGTTTTAAAATAATTTTCCTCCCGTTTCCACAGTAATTTCTCAAGGAGATGCTGCGTGTCCCATGCGCCCGCGAAGCGCAGCGGCTTTAGTTGTACATTTCACATTG
Organism: Emydura macquarii macquarii; assembly: GCF_026122565.2. Lineage (NCBI taxonomy): Eukaryota > Metazoa > Chordata > Testudines > Chelidae > Emydura > Emydura macquarii. Next base: position 10,907,637 of record NW_027133829.1, on the reverse strand, counting down.
TTTCTTTGCAGGTCGCACAGCGTTTTTATCTGCGCCCGCAATTGCACAATGCGCGCATGCTTGTCTGCCGATGGGAATTCCATGAGCAAGAGAGTGTCACTGACACACATTTTGATTCTTCGCTAAACAAAGTTGTAACTCATCTTACTGGGAAGCTTTCAATTGGAGAATATTCTTAAACCTCTATTACACCATGTTCGGATTTGTTCATGGATTTTTCAAGTGCTGTACTTTTTCCCCCTCACAGGTGCTCTGCGCGCAGCTAATTGAATCAGCGCATTGCTTTTGGGATAAAGCGTCTCCTCTGGCCAGTTAACCCTCTTCAGACCAAACCTTTCCTCCTGACATTGTATGTTCTTATACAGAGATAGTGTAGATATGATTGGTATAAGTATGTTAAAGCAGAAATGAGCTTAACATAAACTCCATTAATGTGCTGTTACAATTGCATATTTTAAAACACCAATTGGATAATTTCTATTCAGATAATAAGGTCTTTGTATTTGTAAAGCATACCAACCCCATCTTCTTCTGGGGTGCCTGCAGTAGCAAATGTTAATTTGGGAGTCTGCAGTGCACATGCCAGAGTGTGATGTTTCTCTTGCCTTTCAAACACTCATATTAAGTCTTTTGTTTTCACAGCGTTTGCTGCCTATTGATGGGGCAAATGACCTATTTTTTCAGCCACCTCCATTGACTCCAACTTCCAAGGTTTACACTATCAGACCCTACTTTCCAAAAGATGAGGTAACTTTATTCCTCTTCCATTAATGAAAATTACTATTATCGCTGAATCCACTGGCTATTATGCTATCCCAACCTGCTTGGCTAATAATACTCTGTTCTTACTTATCAGTTTGTGAAAGCACTTCATATACTAGTAAGCCTCCTAATCTTCCTGTAAAGTGCAAGTGTCCTTTTTTTTTTATAGGTTTGGGGGAAACTGAGAGAGAAGGGTGAAGGGACTTGCCCAAAGTCACAAAGCAAGTCGTTCTCCGAGCCAAGTCTGCAATACATGAATCCAGACACTAGTCACTTTTTCTAGCCATTAGCCCATTCTCCCTTTCTAAAATGAAAACTAAGTGGTAAACTATTGCAGGTTTTCTGTGGCAGTATATGTAATTGTAATGTGCAGTAAGTTAAACTAATCTTTTTAGAGACATATATATTTACACACACACTCACACACACACACACACACACACTCACTCTCCCTCTCTCTCTAAAATTCACTTGTTGGTCAGTCTGGGAAGTGCCACTGAATTTCAGGTTCTGCATACCAGAATTACTTCGGGAGTTCATCACTCCTGGTTAGCTTCTCTTTATGAACTTACACAGTAAGCACTTGGATTTCCTTAAAGTGCTTAACTTCCCTTCAGTGTTTTTTCAAGGAGTGGCTTCTAAACTTTTTAAGGGGGATTTGAGGCTCAGAGTCTGAAATTCTTATACTGTAAATTTACACTGTTTTAGTGTCTTTCCAATAAAGATGTTTCCCTCTGCTCCTGAATGCCCTATAATCTAAGGCCTTGTCTAAACACAGTTACACCAGTTGAACTAAAGGTGTGATTTTAATTAATTTAGCTAAACCAGTGTAAACCATTGTGTGAACACACTTTAATGTGTTTAAAATTGTTTACAATGGTTTAGTTTACATTTGCATATTGACTGATGCAAGGTCAACTGAGAAGTCAGGCTTGAATTGAAAAAAGACTGAATGCACAGGGCTTTGCACCAGTTTTAACTGAATCTTTAGGGGTGGCATTTAATCACCCACGTGACTTAGGAGCACAGGCCCTGTTGACTTTCAGTGGGACTTGTTCCCCTGAGTCCCTTAGGCAGCTTTGAAAATCCCAGCCTAAAATTATATCTTTAGTTAAACTGACCCAACTTTTTGTGTAGATCAGACCTAAAACGTGCCATCACAAAGAATACAAGTTTTGGAGAGGGTGGATCTGGTTATTAAGAAAGAAGGGTGAAGACTCATCATTTAGTAAATGTTTATTCAAAGGAAAACGTAGCATACTCCATTTAAAATGTCTGATCTGTAAATAGGTTAGCTTTTCAAATGAAGGAATTCAGCTTCTGCTTATGAAGGGTAGTAAACCTTCTTAATATGAAGGAATCTGTCAGGACATATCCAACCTTGGGGGAAGTACCTTATTTTGGTTGAATATGAAACATCCCTGTAGTCATTTAACATTACAACCTATTAAATATACCTGGAGAGCACTTAGTAATGAATGAGCATGTTTAATGCTCTTCATTATTGTGACCTGATCTTCAGCATTCCTTTCCAGGCTTTGGACTTCCTGTTAGAAGCACTGTGGGTGTGAGGTTTTTTGAGGCAGAGTTTTAACTAGCTGCAAGAAAGATCATTGAAGAGTCTTAAACAGATAAAATATGCTTTATATGGATCCATGCAACAGAACTGCCTGTCCAAACTTGTTCCACAGTGGAGACCATATTAATGAGTTCGCCAGGCAAATTTGCTAATCACTGTTTGTTTTACAGAAAATGGTGTTTGGAACTAGAAAAATAATCATTCTGTATATGTTTTTAGGCGTCGGTGTATAAGATTTGCAGAGAGATGTATGATGATGGAGCTGATCAACCTTTCCATAGTCAGCCAGACTTAATTGGAGACAAGTATGTAGGACACCCTTACTTTTAAAATTTGCATGAATGTATGTAGCCGTTGTAATACTGATGTGTTGATATTTATGTAGCATCAGCAATGTGCTGGGTGCTTTATGAACAGGTTGGATGGCAACGGGCTCTTCCTTGAAGAGTTTTCCATGTAAATAAAGTATAGATAATTGAAGCAGAATAGCAGAGTGGTAATAGAAGGGTTTTTTTGTCCATCTGTCTTCTTTCTGTTCAACGGGCTTAGTTTTCAGAGAAGTGGGACTGGGTTAGGCTTTATGTGCCTCTTGGAAGAAGCTTGTGTTCAGAAGGCATTTATAGGAGAAGGTAGAGATGTGATGGACCAGGTCCAAGAAAGTGGTGGTAGGGCATAAGATTGAATGGAAAGGCGAATAAAAGGAAAAGTGTAAAAAGATGGGAGCAGAGACACACCTGCACCCTGGAGTGCTTAGGATATTACCACTCCTTTTCCTCTTCAACCTCTGAAAAGTACAATTGAATGGCAGTCAGACATCCAAGACAGTAGTTGTTGCTGCTCCATTATGCTCAAAAACCTATTTTATTGAAGGTTGTACTTCCCAACTCTCCTCTTTGTACATTTCCCCAGTGTTCTCACCAGTGGTTCAGCTCAACTGGTGGTAGCACCAGTGAGAACTCAAGTGCCAACAAGTTTCCTGCAAACACGCTTTTATCACACTTTGATTTGATATACTTTCAGCTGCTTTAAAGTGGAGGGAAACTTCTCTAACTGTTGCTGCTGGACCTTCTACACTAGGCTTCCACTGGTTCATAGCACTGTTCATGATAGCACTGGTGGGAGTTTACTTAAATGTCCTTGATATAAATGTGGTTTTATCTCTTGGCCTTTTTTCTTCAGCTTTCTTTCAGAATCTCATTTTATATTGTGTTTCAATACCTGATTTTTGTCTTGTAAAACATTCTACCGGCCATCAATTACCTTTTTAAGGTACCAAAATATATTTTATAAAAATGTGAGGTGCATGACAGATGACACAATGCATTCCCTGTGCCAGGGCTTAAAAATTAAAGGAAGCAAAGACAAGTGAGACGAAAGCAGAAGGGGATAGGAAGGGGAGTCTGAGCTTTTATGTAACTTGAGAATGAGCTAATTGAGTGCTCTTCACATCTTGTTAATGTTTTGATTTATTTAAATACCGTAACGGGGGCAGCTCTATCATGTGGGGGACAGGAGGAGAGGAGTATAAATGGAATAAAGAAGGTAGAGGCAATGGTGGAGAGCAGCATGGACATGTCTACAGGAACTACTGGAGAGGGTTGAAAGAGATTGCTCACTTCTGATTAGTTGCAGTAGACAGAGTACAGAGTTATGTTGTAGAATATAGGGGCTACTGGCAGGGCATGTCATTGGGAGGTTCTGTTATTGTTCCCGCAGTGCCATGGCTGTGAGAGCGTGGGCCTACTGGGGTCCTCGCAGGAGGAAGCCTGTCCATTGCAGTGGAATGGCAGCTGGGTCTTAGTCCCTTTCTCCTTGCTGCTGAGCCATAGCCTCGCTGCTCTCATGGCCTGAATACTTCATAATTGATGCCCCACATTTTCATAGCTGCACAGTTGTGTGCACAGTTGTGGTGATTACATGCAGTACTGAAAACTTGGTCCTAAGTGACTGAGTAGATCAACGCCTTCATCTTCCACCCTTGAGTAATGGCACTCATTTCTTGTGCACGGTATCTTGACTATTAATCTACAAAGACAATACTTAGTTTGAAGTGACTGTTGCCCTGTTTGTGTGGAGACTCAACTGAATACTTTTCTTCTCTCTACAGGTTAGTGGGAGGCCTGCTTTCTCTCAGTCTGGATTACTGCTTTGTCCTCGAAGATGAGGATGGCATATGTGGCTATGCTTTGGGCACTGTCGATGTAACGCCTTTCATTAAAAAATGCAAAATTTCTTGGATCCCTTTTATGCAGGAAAAGTACAGTAAGCCGAATGGTGATAAAGAACTGTCTGAAGCAGAGGTTAGTAATCCTATAAAACTGGAAATGCACTAAACATTACAGCCTTGTTTTTTAAAGCCAGGTATTTGTTATCCACTTGCCTTATCAGCTTTCTCATCATTAGACTAGCACACTTTAATCCTATGTAAACATTTAGACCATGCCTATCACCATGGTATCTGGGCATTTTACAAATAAACCAAAATAAGTTTGTCTTCATTACAAAATCAAATATGAATGAGCTGTAATTGGTAGTGTAGCCACCATGTAGTCAGTATGTGCATGTGCAATAATTAACAATAATATCTGGTAGCACCCACATAACTATAATTGTATATTTTGGTGCATGTGGAATGCTAGGAGCTTTCAAAGCAGAAAAGGTACAGTTCCATCTCAGGAGACATCACAACTCAAAGAAAAATTAAGATGTCACTAATCAAACTAAAAAGGTATTTCTTTTCCTCCCCCCTTCTTCTTCCCCCCCCCACCCATCCCCCCCCCCCCCCCCAAAAAAAAAAAAAAAAATCAGCCTGCCACATGATCATCCCTGAACACCCTGGCTTTTTCAGACCCAGAAGGTGAAAAGAGTTTCATAGGGAAGGATCCTGCTCAGAGACTGCCTCCCTCCAGCTCCCAGACATTCAAATCTAGGAGTTGCTAATGCACATTAGTTGTGACAGCAGCGTGTAAGGTGGGCAAGGGTCTCTTGTTTGGTATGGTTTAAGTCATAGGCACATTCTTGAATTGCTCTTGGGAAGAAATAGAAAATCAGCACATGCTTCAGAGAACTGGTATAACGCGCTCCTTGTGCGGTGCAGCTAGGCATATAGTCAGAATGTGTTCAGAAGCTACAGCTGCTGCTGAGTGTTGAAGGCTAGACCATAACAAGGCCCACATTGGAGAGATCTGGTATCTTTCCACATGCAGGTGAAGACATTGATCATCAACTACATTTAGAAGTCAAGGACTGGCCTGGGGATCCAAAAGCAACCTAAATGAAGTGTGGACAAACCCTTCAATAGAGAGTGTTGCCTGCCTGGTGGCCTTCCTGTTGCCTCTACCATCATTACCTTAATCTTGTTTGGATTGAGTGTCTGCTTACTGTAAACTCCCTATTGTGGTTAGAGGCACTTGAAAAGCAGGAAACACCCTTTATACCTGAGTGAAGAACAAAAAGCTGCCTATCATCCACATAATCATAGCACCACGGTCCAAATCATCTCGCTATGTCCCCACACTGCTAGAGACATGTTGAATAGCAGAAGTGTCAGTGGAACCCTGCATGAAAGCCCTCAAAGAAGATAAGCAGTTGCCAACATCACTTTCTGTGATTTGTCTGTGAAAAACGAACCATTTGAATGATTCTTGTATACTCTAGCGTCCTCTGAGTCATCAGGACCTCATGGTTGGTAGCAAAGGCTACTGAATGATCTGAAGGAGTCGTCTTTTGCCAAGATCAGTGCAGTCTTTGGCATATCCAGGCTGAATCAGCAAACAATCCAGTAGCCCTACTTGACTTGGTTATAACTGAAGTGCATTGCCTAATACAGGTTATGGGCCAAAGCTCCCTCAGTAAAGCTGGCTGGAAAGAAATGGGGGGGAAACATACATGTCCCTTTCTGACACAGGTCTGCCAACACAAAAATGTCATCTGTATTCTCTTTCTAAACAGCTGTATACTCCATAAAATGGGTTTGATTAGCAGCTGTCTTAATATTTCCTCTCTTGTCCTTGTCTCAGAAGTTGGTGCTCCGGTTTATGTACTGATCCTGCGGAGTGGAGACTTCATGTCTTGACTCTTCTGGAGTCTATAATCTCTGCTGTTGTGGTGTATAAGTTTCAAACTTGAGCATTTGATCCATTTAAAACTAGATGGAACAAGGCCTTAGTAGAAAATACATTGCAGTAGAGGAAGGGTTTTGAGTTTCCAGAAGATTAAAACCAAATTTGGTGTCTTGTTCTCTCTATCAATGGACCAGCTTCAGACAGAAAATTCTTCACTTGGTGAGACTGCACGCTCTCAGTTGCATGGTATACTGCACTTAGTCTTCCTGCAACATCGCACAGGGTAGTGACATCTTTCAAGAGCCACACACAGGCAACCATCTTTGAGGATCAGGAAAGGAAGTGCTTTTTCACAGGACAGAATGGGTTGATTTCCCTTTACAGACTCCCACCTTTTTAGTGATGTGTTGGTTTCCACGTTGGCTGACATCAGAAGAGTGTTTCTTCCATTCACAGCTTCTCAGATGGTTTGATCCAAAGTGCTCAATCTTCTTGAAGACCTTTTCAGTTAGGCACTTCCCAAGTTAAATACCAAATTAAGACCAAGCTTTATGCAGGTAATTGATCCTCTTGTAAACAAGGAGGCAAATCTAGATCCACACAGTCTTACTGCCCTGCTTATTTTGGACTTCCCCTTCCAGATTCCTGTCTGAGAGGTAGAATTTGCTTTTCCTGGGACCAGTGATCACTGAGCACAGTGGATAGATGGCCTTCTCTCTGAACATGAGCTATTACACAGATTCCTTGTTCCTCTTGATTGAGAGGTTCATTCTAAGCCTGAAGTGGTTCAACCAGTTTGTGAATTAGCAACAATTCTGAATGGAGAACTTGCATGCCATTTTGGTAGCTTGGTGGAAGTCATAGGGACTCTCAGATATGTAAAGATTTGAGGGACGTATAGTTAGACTTGCCTTCCACTTAGATCCAGCAGTAATTTTCGCATATCGCCCTGCACGCAATCCCTACTGTTGTTACTTACTTCCAGGCTTTTGTCACTGACCTACTCCAAGCCATGGCTGTAGTCCAACTGTGGTCTTATGTGGAGAGCTAACTCACTTGAGCTAGTACCAAGGAAAGCTCTTAGAATACAATGACCAGGGAGAGGGGAAGCTGACAACATTTCAGGTATTGGACACTGTCCTCTTGTTTCAGCTTCTGCCCTGTGTCTCCCATACGACACCTGCTCCTCCCCCTCCCATGGTGTCCTGCTACGATCTGATTTCATGGGCACAGGACCAGTGAGAACTGCAATGGCTGGTAATTGCTGCTCTGAGGATCAGCAAAGATGACCTGGGTTGTGTCCCCATTATCTGAGTCAGGTCCTCTCTGAGGTGATTGCATGACCACTGGACCCTTCCCAGACACACTGCAGATTACAGCAGTTGTAAGTCTTGAGGAATAGGACACACAACACAATGGCATTATGCCTGGGAAGTGTCTCCGAGATAAAGGCACCTTTCATATAAATGTATTAGTACTACGTGATGGGTATCTGACTCTCTCTAAGATCAGAGCAGAGGTTGCCACATTCTGATCAGGATGGATATTATGGCATTGATGGCTTATCTCAGTCATCACTGAGCACAAGGAGCAAGATCTTAGCAGTGGAATAAAATCTTTCTTGGGTGGGAACTTCCTGGACATTGTGTTTCTGGAAATCCAACACTGGAGTGAATTGACTGGCATGCAGCAGGTGCCTCCAGGGTGTGCTCTCTAGAGACTCATCTTTTAGATGACTGAATGCAGAGGAACGCAGGTACTGCAGCAGGCTATCAGACAGGAACTCTTGCCTAGGATTCATTTTCACTAAATGCTTACGCATTCCAGATTGGTAGGACCAGAAGGAAAGTATTGAACACATCTGGTCTCCTGATCCATGTTATACCACACTGGCTGAGAAAGATTTGGTTAGCAGATCTCTTGGCCTGTCCAGAAGGGAGCAGCATCTCTGTCCCTGTAACTGCTTGTTTGGAAGTCTGTGATGCACCCCAGCCCAGGTGCTCTGATGTTCTTCGTGTGTAACGGGAGACTACTGAAGGAGTATTGAATAGGGTGGTCTTTGCAATGATGTGCGTGCACCAGGAAAAAGACTACTTTGCTTAAAACGAGATGTGTGGGATGTCTCTCCTGTTGGTGCCAAAATGCCTTCTCTCAGTTCCTGCAAGAAATATTGAAGGATGTGTCAACTTCCTGGAGGTTCTGTCTTCCCCATCAGCACATCAAAGGATCCAGTGAGATAAATGATTTTCCCAGGGCGTTTCCTAGTGTTCCTCCAAGACAGTAGTTCTCCATTTACAGCCTAGCTTTCTCTTTGATGGTAATGTCAGAATTTCACTTTAAGATAGCTTCCTTCCCAGGTGAAAGCTAGAAAAGATCTGAGCTGACATAGGGGCCTTAGGATTTGCCTGCTTTGATCCCAATCTTTTTGGAAGTTATTTGCCTTGTTCATATTCTGAACATCCCAGGGAAGGTGGTTCGGGTGAATCGGTCAGCACTTATATCTAAGAAGCTTGTATGTCAGCTCAAGTGCAAGGCTGGCTGCACTAAGTCTACAGCTGCATCCTGGGCAGAGTGGCGCTATGCTTCAGTGAGTGAACTTTTCAAGATTTTCACCTGATATTCTACACATCCAGAATGTAAGTATTATCAGCCAGTGTTGCCACTGGGTGGAGAGTGCTCTACTCTTAGGGATTCTTCAGGGAGAGTTCCTTTCCAGGAGGATGGACATTTCCTCTCCACCATTAGCTTTCCTGTTGAATCTTCCACCTCTGCTTGCAAGGACTTCTAGGCAGAAGCCTTGACGCTGTGCCTTGAGACCAAAACAGTCACATTTTGCTCCTTACCTGTTAATTTGCCTTGCTTGGTCAAAAAGGAACAGTGGTTGAGACACAAGACTCTTCCAGAGTTGTAGAGTAGGTAGTGGGCAAATCTGATCCTTTGACAGCTTATGGAAGCTTTCACCTGGGAAATGCAGATCACCTAGTAACTAAAGGAGCAGAGAATCTTCATTCTGATTGGCCAGTCTGTGTCAAAAAAAGGAATGCCCCACAGTCGCCTTTGCAATTAGAGCATGGACAGCAAATCAACAGGGAAGGAGCACATGTTTTAACACTGCCATCTGTCGGATATGTCCACATCAAAGAACTCTGCCCAGGTGGCTCTAATACGTACTTGCGTCGACTAGTACAGCTCTTCAGTCTGCCTGTTAATGTGGTCGGGTTTCAGGTGCATAAAGAGTTGATATTACATTTGCTATGTTGGGAAGTTAGCAGCAGGAAGTGGAAACAGAGGGCCTCTTCTGCCAGGACATGTTTAATAGTAGGAGGTAAAAATTGGCAAGTGGAAAAATTTAATTCCTCATATACGTCCACAGCGAGTGAAGCAAAAAAGACCCATACTTTTTTGAATTTTCAGGTGGGTTGCTCTTGCTATATTAAGATGGATATGAGGAAATGTTGGTGCTGATGACAGATTAGAACATAAAAACATTGTAAATGTAAAATAAAAATTGGATCAGTATACAGTAGTGAATTTCTAATATAAGTTACAATCCTTACTAAATGCCTAGTTGATGTATTCTAGAGATTAGCACTGTGCTCCCTCTTTCTATAACTGATGTTGCAAAAAATCAATAGAAAGAAATATACTTTGGGGAGCAGTCCTGCACTGAGCAGGCAGAGGACGGATTCTTTTTTTTTTTTTTTTTCCCCTCCTCTCTCTCTAATTTTAGTTGATGCCTGTGCATGGGCTGGATAGTCGCTCCCTCATCAGTACTCAGAATTAGAAGCTTGTCCTGCTTGCATAATCTGATTGCATCTCGGAGTAATGGGGAAGAAGTGTAATTTAGAATAGTAGCAAGAAGCTTGATGACTTATCTCCAGTGGATTTTTGGCTGCAAACTGTTGGACAGGACGGCTCCTTTTGATTACCCATTACACTGCAGTTGTTGTTCTAAATCAGCGGTTCTTACATGAAATATTTTGGAGGCCTTAGAGTGCAGTCACCAACTCTTGCTGGTGGCCACTCTGACAATTTTTCCTAAAATACTTAATTAACTTTAGGAAAAACAAATCCATATGCACACATACATGTCCAAATCATTGTAATTTATGTAGGTTTTTTTCAGACTCAATAATAAAAATGTACAGTTGTCTTTCATTTTTACTGGACCTAAACAGACTAGAAACAAAACAAGGGGCTTCAGGTATTCTTGTCCTTTTTGAGATTTTTTTTTTGTTTTTCTTTTGATTTTTTGGGTTGCCTTTTTTTGTTGTTGAAAGACTTGCTAGCTCGTAAGTCTGCTGCTGTGAAAACCAGTATTTGTATGTTTGTCAATATCACTTTTCACAGCAGATTTACTCAGCCCTAGCAAGCCGGGGGACAGATTAAGACCTGAATGGAGAGGGGGGTAGGGAGGCAGCATGGGACAGGGGCAATAGGAGGCTGAGGGAGGCAGCATGGGACAGGGGTGGCAGTGGGGGCTAGGAGTGACAGAATGGGGGTGGTGAGCCTGGGGCTGCCACCCTCAGCCAGGAGCCCCACAACCGGGGACCAGAGCCTGTCCCTGCGTAGCCCAAGCCCAGAGTTGGAGAACACAGCGGGGGCCAAGAGCAATAGGAGGGGGATGGTGAGCCAGGGCCGAGCTGCTGCTGCCATGCAGCCGGGAGCCAGGGCTAGAGCCCAAAACCCTATGGTCGGATCCTGGGGACGAAGCCTGCTGCCATGTGGCCGGAGGAGGCAGCAGGGGTCGGGGCAGTGGGGGGCAGCGGGTGAGACCAGGTCTGGATTCCATGGCTCTGCAGTGAGAGCCTGAAGCCCTGTGGGGAAAAAATGTAACCTGCATTTAGAGCAGCGTTTCTCAGATGTGGCCTAGAGGGCTTTTCTTATGTCCACAGCCACAACATGGGCCAGAGACAATTGGGGGTCGTGACTGGAGCCTGCCGCCGGCCATCCTAGGGCTGAAGCCGGAAGCCCCTGCCCCACCGGCCCATGGAAGGTGGGGAACTCATACTGGCTACCTGCTCCACTGGCATCTGTGGCTCCCGAAGGGGGCTGGGCCTAACCCCTCTGGCAGCCCCGGGGGAGGGTCCACTCTTTTGCATCCCTCTCCTTCTTGTCCCCCCCTTTCCCCGCCGAAAATCACTGCCCAGGTGGCTGTGGCTGCAAGAAGAGCCTCTGGTGGCTGCATTTGAGAAACACTGCTCTAAATGCTGGTTACATTTTTCCTTTGCAAATGGATATTGTTCCCCCTGTGTGAGAAAACAAATTCTTGTTGGGCTTTGTTTTGTAAAGCAGATTGTGTTACTAGAATACGTAATCTGAGGTGCAGTCCCATTATACCACCCTGCCATGTTTTTGGTGTCATATAAATAAAGGCTCTGAGGATTCCTGAGTGGGGGGTTTCAAATGATCTCTACCAGTAGATCGCTCCCCTACTGTCACTGTACCAGCACCCAATCTATATATTTCACTAATGCAGAGTTCCTCTTCTAAAGCGAAGTCGTCTTCTAAAATTCTTGTCCAACTCCCTGGTTGGATTGATGGAATCTCCTCCCTTATTGAGTACATCAGTTGAGTGGTGTAACTTTCTACAAAGCTTGTTTTCTCAGTTATTTTTCATCTTTCCAGCATTAATACAGCCTCGGGCAGTTGCCTGAGCATTTTATCCCACCATTTAAATTCAGATCTGTGCTACCTCGGTTACATGTTTAACTGACTGGAATTCAAACGCCTGAAAAGAGAATTGGCTTTTATTTTAAACAGCTGATTTATTTTCCTGTGTCAAGAGGATGAAGGTGAAAGGCTAACTAATTACAGGATTAAGTGAATGGTAATTTCATGCAAGTCTTTAAAAGGCTCATTTTGCATTAGGTAGGTATAACTGAAGTGCCTGGTCTCTGCTGACTTATGTGTGGTGCTCTTAGAGACATACAGTCCTGAATAAAACTGATCATGATGAAAAGGCGGTTCTTTTCTGTCCTCTTTAGAAAATAATGTTGAGTTTCCATGAAGAGCAGGAAGTATTGCCAGAGACGTTTCTCGCCAACTTCCCGTCACTGATAAAGATAGACATCCACAAAAAAGTGACTGACCCGAGTGTGGCTAAAAGTATGATGGCCTGCCTGCTGTCCTCTCTGAAAGCTAATGGTGAGTTTTTGCACTTAGAATTGTTGGGGGACTGCTCTAGGTACTGTGATTTAAGAATGACCACAACACGTCAGTCCCTTGGTGTAAGGCAAACGGGGGTTTCTAGGGTTGATGCTAATGCATTTTGCGTTCACATGTCAGTCTGGGAGATCTGATTTCTGCTAAGTTGGCAGGTGAGCTTCTTTAGCTTTGTTTATCAATTGCTTTCACATACTAGCTCTAAAGCTCCTGTCTATCTTCTGTAAAAGAGAACTGATTGTAACCAACATTTGGCAAATTAGGAAATGGCAAGAACTGAGGGAGCAATTTGGCTAACTGAGGTCCCCGTTCTGCGACTGGAGGCAGTCGCACAAAAGTTGAAATCAGTGAAGCTGTTTCCTAAGTGCGATGGTGTGTAATCGCTGGGATTTCCATTCTTGAATGCTGGAGACACTTGGCCTTTTGCCTCTCTGCATACCTGAGGCTTGCAATGATCTTGAACAATTCACATGCCCTTTTGTGGTGCTGTTCTCTCAGCCAGTGCCTGAGTTTCAGGATATCTTTATGTGAAGTAGGCCTGTAGAGGCAATTTGACCACAAACCAATAGGATGCAGTCTACAAGCCAAAAACAGAAACGTACGATCTCTTTGGGGAGAGGTCAGCTATGTTACCATAAATCTGGCCTCTGTTTCTGGCAATAGGTATACCAGGTATGGCACTGGTTCAGTTATTTGATCGGTTTTAAATGTTAAAATAGATTGAGAAGAATCTAACGATGTTTGCAGAGTTTAGGTTTTCTGTTACAATAACTCTTCTCTTCCCACCCTACCCCCTCTTTTTTTTTCTCCAGGCTCCCGTGGGGCTTTTTGTGAAGTGAGACCAGATGATAAAAGAATCCTGGAATTTTACAGCAAGCTGGGTTGTTTTGAAATAGCTAAAATGGAGGGATTTCCAAAGGATGTTGTTATCCTTGGAAGGAGCCTGTGAAGTACTTGACAATGAACTGTTCTAATACTGTAGTCCCTTAACAGCTGGGCACGTGGTGGTGGGGATATTCATATGGTCTAGCTGCACGAATGCTGCAGTCAGCCGACTTGCTAGAAGGGGCTATGTGAAAATCCACCCATCACACATTTCAAATGTTAACTTGTTGGATGAAGATATTGCTGCTGAAAACCCAGTTCTGAAAAAGAGAAACCTTATTGTCACCCTTTCCTGGTCTTGCATGAAGTGCTAAGGAATCTTGCGTGGGCTGTATCCTCTGGGAAGAGCCCCCCTTCCTGCCCAGTGATGTGGTTGGTAGCAGTTCTTTGCATCCAAGTATGCAGTCAGCAGAATGGTGTTTTTACCTGGAGTATCTATTAAGATATAATTTCTTTTTCCCTGTGTCATACAGCAGGATGTGATGAGGGAGGGGTGTAATTGGGGTACTTCATGTTACAGAGATGGGAGGGATTCTTGTCAATCAGCAGATTTAAAGACAAGTATTGGCAGTTCTGTTTTTGGCTATCTTTATGCTTGTTTGTAAGGCAGTAACCAGTTGTCACTTCCAATGACCATTGGTTCAGGCTTTGTGCTTTGTAGGGACAAATGTGCAGTTGTCTGTGGCAAAAGTCACTAATGACAGACTTGTAAATGTCAATGTATATAAACTAGCTGTATGCTTAATAACTTCTTTGTGTTTACTGGTTTTGTAATTTTTTTTCTTCTGAAAAGTGAAATGGTATTGGTCCAAGATAGCACTTTTGAATAATGTAAAACTACCATGGAGAATGAATCTGTCCTCAGCATTGGCCTTTTCTACTGGGCCTCGGACCCAGGGCTAGAAACTGACCATGTTGGATAAGAGGTGCTGATTTAGAAGGATCATTCCTTCAGAGGACAGACAATTCTATTGCAAGGCTGCCACTACCTGGTGCTATCATCATTCTCCTGGGATTGAAACAGCGATTCAGTGGGAGGCCTGCTGAACCTGAACATTTTGGTGGCAGTCACAAAGAGGAGTTGGATGGAGGAAGTGAGAGGGGACTGGTCCGTGGTCAGGATTTGTCCTCAGATCAGTCTCCTGTTTCAGAGCCTGTTCATACTGGTTTGACTAAATCAGGGTCTTCAAATCCTGCATGTTTGTATCAAAGAATTTTTGTAGAAGAAACACCACAATAAGCACATTTTTACAAATTATTTAAATTGTTACCTAATTAACGTAACTGCAGATGTTCTGAGAGTTTAATGTTTTTACCCAGATCTGATGTATTTGACTAATGTGATGGAATCAGCATGGTTAGGGGATCTGGTAGTGAAGTAGTCGCACCATTGTGGGGGTTATTGATTTTTTCCATAGAAGCCCTGTGTTCCAGAGACATAATTGGCCAATAATATACACTTTACAGTACATTACTAATTTCACCTGCTATCATCAACTGTGTTTAACTTCCTTCTTTTTAAATTTCTCTCTTGGTTTTGGTGGCGAACAAAAGAAATTCAGGTCCTTTATTTAAACTCTCATCTGGGTAGCTTTGAAGTTTTACAAGCTACAGTAAGTAAACGGCATTAGACTGCAGTAATGCCTGCAACGTGTAAAGAGAAGCTAACGTTTAGCCTTCCAGTGCAGTCACATAGGATATTTTCTTTTTCAGAATGTGAATAATTTTTTAATGCAATAGTGAAGTATTTAAGTTTTAAACACGTTCATTTCATTTACAGAGGGAGGTATAGGGTCATGCTATGGGATCTCATGTAAATCGGAGCTGAATGTCATTAGTTTTAATACAGCTTTGAGTGCATGTAAAGTAGCTGATCCCTTGATTTATCAGGTGGAATAGTGTTTTCTTTTTTAATGGATACCAGAGTCAACTTTATTACTTATTCTGGGTTCATAGCATTACAGGATAGGGTGCTTGTGGCCTTGTGTCTTGGTTTTTAAGGAGTTGCCACAGTCTCTTCCTATGACTTTTATTGTTACAGAATTTAATTGTATAAATGGATGGAATGTCCAGGCAATACCGTCACTCTAGAATTGTAAAGTGATATGTCGACATATCTTTTATGGTTATGAATTTTCATTAAGGTTGGAATGCCACTTTCATGAATCTGCTTTTAGATCAACAGTATCTGTAGCGGAAAAATGAGCTGTAAAACTGTATGTGAAGACCATGCGAGAAATAGAATAAAAATAGAGAAGTGAATGTAAATAAGCAATGTGTTTAGTTTGTAAAGCTGTCGGGTGGGTGCAAGGGGAATACATCTCTTCCATCTTGCTAGGTAATTTGGGCACCCTAATGGTAAACTCTCATTTGCTGCTTTCCATGTGGTTGCCTTTTGGGGGGAAAGGCAGAGGGAGTTGGAGGGGTAGGGTTGATATGATGATCATTTAACCACACTAACATTCTTCATGGGAGGGTGATGTTGGATGCTACTGACCCTTCAGAAATATGCCTTCAGAGCACTTTGAAATTAACAAATGAGATCCTTTTAATCCAAATGTAAATAGCACCAGTTATGCCTTTCCTGCTTCTATAGGCTATGGGAGGACCATACAAAGGTTCACACAAGTAGTTCAGTAAAATGATGTCCCCCTGAGTGTCTGGGAAAAACCAATCCGAGTTCCATTACAACAATGGTCAGTAATCCCTTTTTATAGGGTCTTTCCCAGCACTCAGACAGCTAAGTATTATTCCCATTTTACCAATAAGGAAACAACAGAAGCTGCAAAGTGATTTGCCCAAGGTCAAACAGCAAGCCGGTGGCTCAAACTGTTTCTTATAACCCAGGAGTCCTTGGCTTGTAGTCCTAAGCTCAGACTTCACTGCCTTGAGAATGCCTGAGCATACAGAGAACTTAGAAAGTATTGTTGCATGGTACTGACTAGGAAGTGCGGTTGTTAATGTACTCTAGACCACTTTAGTACAGTAGTGGAAACCCAGGGCAAACAAGCTACATGCCTTCTAGCACACTTGCCTTGCATATTGGTAAATTAAACTGTCTCCATGGAGAATTATTTCAGCCAGTAGTAGAATGAGAAATGTCAGTTAACCCCATCTCAGTAATTGCTCCCGTTTAGTTCTGAAGTGGGATCCCATGCCTTTGATTGGAGGTAGAGAAACTTCCATTATCATCTCCTCAGTGACCCAGGGCACTTGAATATCTTCAGAGCTAAGTTGGTTCTCACAGTGGGAACCTGTTGGGCACGTTCAGTAACGTACCTCCTCATACATTTGTGAAATCTCCTGGGCAGTTCTGTGGTTGGAATAACTTTGGAGTGACTGCAGTGTTGTTCCAGAAGGAAACAGCACTGAGCTTTTTGTAACTGAATGTTAAAATGCTAATATTTGCTCTAGCTGCTTTTATCTGCAGTGCTACAGCAGTTAGGGAGAACTTCCACTCTGGCTGCCTCTCAGTGGCTTGGAATGACCCCACACACCTTCCTTTGGACTCAAATAAGATGCTCTTCAGCCATTGCTGCATTTTCTGTTGTTTTTCCCGCCTCTATCCTTGGTCGTCTTCTTGCTTGTAGTGTATTTGTAAAATGTTTTATTCTTACCATTTTAGGTCCCTCACTAATTTAATCTCGTTTTGTGCTTGGGTTTTCTAATTTTGTCCCTGCATACTGGTGCTGGGGGAGGGGGGGGTTGTTTTTGTTTTGGGGTTTTTTTATTCATCCTTTGTAATCTGATCTAGTTTTCCACTTTTTGTATTGCTCTTCGGGTTTCAGGCCGTTGACGATCTCCTGGTTGATCCAGGGTGATGTCTTACCACGCTTCCTGTCTTTCCTATGCTTCAGGATAGTTTGCAGGTGTCCTTTTAATGGTAGTTTTTTTTAAAAAAAAGGAGACAACTCCCCTGAACATTTTTCCCCCTCACACTTGCTTCCCAGAGGATCATTCCTACCAATTGTTTGCTAAAGTCTGCCTTCTTGAAGTGCATTGTCTTTATTCTGCTGTTTTTCCTTCCTACCATTCCTAGGGGTATGTCTACACTAGACATTATATTAGGTTGATTTTCAGCCATCGCAGTAATTACCGCAGTGGTTCATGTCCACACTACCCTCCTTGGGTCGGTGGTGCGTGTCCTTATCAGGAGCATTTCCACCAACCTAAGAGGGGCAGTGTGGGGAGCTGAGAGCCCAGTCTGTCAGCTCTGCTGGCAGCTCCCTACCGGGAGCCCGGCTGCCCCACAGGTTCCTGGCAGGCTGCCCGCCCCTCGCCGCCACCCCCCCTCCCCCCAAATTCCTCGCTAAGAGCTGGGGGAAGCTGCCTGGGACTTCTCGCCCTGACTCTGGGCATGGAGTGGGGGGCAGCTGGGCTCTAGTCACCCACCTTCTTGTCAATTTCACAGCTCTAGTAAACCTATGAAATTGACAAGAAAGACAACAGCCAATGTAAGGAATGCAGTATCTACACTGACATAAGCCCTATGCCTTTCATTGAGGTATTTTATTATATCAGCATAGCAGGGGGAGTTACATCAGTAGACGAAGCATTTCAATGTGTACACCTCTACTGTTCAGTCAACAAGCTTTTTGTTGACAAAACTCGGTAGTGTAGACCAGGCCTCAGAATCATGAACTCCACCATTTCATGATCACTTTCACCCAAGCTGCCTTCCATCTTCAAATTTTCAAATCCTCCCTACTTGTCAGAATCTGATCTAGAACAGCCTCTCCCCTACGTACTCTCTCTCTCCACCTTCTGTAATAAAAAGTTCTTCGAGTCATGTCCTCATGGGTGCTCCACTGTAGGTGCGGCTACACCTCTGCATCTGGGATTGGAGATCTTCAACAGCAGTGCCCGTCAGACCGCATATGTGCACCTTACCTCCCTTGCACTTTGCGCAAGAAGTGTGTATATATAGCGCTGTGCAGTCCGACCCCATCTGTTCCTTCTCTACCACCTTTGTACTGGGACAGAACCCGTTAGCCGAGTCCGTTTTCCTTCTAGATTACTTTAGATAGTGCCTAACCTCATAGTATACGCTTTTGTTTAGTTTACTGTTTCCTCTCCTTTCTCCTTCCTATAAAAAAAAATTTCCTTACAATTTATTTCTCTAATTCTAGTTACTAGATTAGTGTAGATTTCCATTCTCCTGCTTCCCTCCCCTCCCGACCTGGAAGCTACTCCCTCATCCTTATGCCCGGCTCCCTTGGGTTTGAGATTCGTCTCATGCGTGGCCACTTTTCCAATAACGGATGGCTGCACACAGTGTAGCTGCTGCCTGGGAGAGGAACACATTCCCCAAAAGTGCTCCTAATGCCAGGGCTTAAAACAAGAGTCAGAAAGGACAGGAACATTAGGTTAAAACTTACTCTAATGAAGTCCCTCTCCATGCCCAATGAAAAGAAAAACATCTTTGGATTGGGCAGAGGGTAAGAAAAGAGCTGTCCCTTCCTCAGCTTCTGAGGCGCAGCCCACAAGAATGCTATCCCTGGCTAGATCCGTGGCCTCAATGGTTTGACAGGGGACACAGCTCCACCCTGAGACCGAGTACCTCGGGTACTGTCTCTAAGAAACGGTCTAAAGACCCTACTAGGGCAGAATGACAGCCATCAGCACCATTCTTCATCTTCAGCACGAGTGCCTTTCTTGGCACTGACGAAGCCATTGGCACCTCTACAGCAACATCGGCACCGAGATCCTCAACACCGAAAAAGTCTTTGGCCCTGAAACCCTCGGCACCAATAAAATCAACAGCACCAAAGAAATCTCTGGCACCACATGCTGATCTCCCGAAAACTTACACCTCTGCACGGTGCACTCTAGCGGCACTGATGGTGAGGTATCCACCACTCCAGGAGTTCAGGTACCCAACATATTTAAGGGTATCTGACACCCCATTCTCCGCTACTCAGGTGGGACCTACCCAAAGTCTCGCCATCACCAGAAACAAGACACTCTTCACTCTGCCTTCAGGGATGGCAGCCCGTTTCCATAACGAAGCTGAAGAAGAGGAAGAATATGAAGAATCTATTGCCCCTTCAACATCTGGGCAAATGGCACCCACTTACCATGCCTCTACCCTCGCACTACTCAGGGAACCCAGGCTTGGCAGAGAGCTCTGTGGATGCAACCACATGTCCCTCTTCCTCCATACTGGGACCCCAGGTCATGTATAGGGCATGATTTGGCAACGCATCAAGACAACAAACTCAGATGCTTGCATCTCTCGCATGTCTGTCAGCCTCCCGACCTCCAGAAATAGAACTACCCCAAATACCAACGGAGGAAAAGGAACAGGAGGATGAGGCCCCACCCGGCCCTATGTTTCTCCTCATCATCGCTGGATGAGGCCATCATACCTCCTCTTCCCACAGTGGCCAGCAGCTTCAGGCACTGTTCCGCAGAGTGGCAGACTCGTTGCACCTTGACCACCTCCAGTGGAATGTTCAACAACATGAGCTCATAAACATCCTCTATACCTCCTCTACAGCCAAAATTGCCCTATCTATCAACAGGCTCTACTTGAACCAGCAAACCTCTTTTGGCAGAGACCCCAGCTTCCATGCTATCTGCAAACCTGCTGAGAGAAAATACTATGTACCGGCAAAAAATGCTGAGTTTCTATTTCTGCATCCCATGCTGAACTCGCTCGTGGTGAATGCAGTGCAGAAGGGCCACCAGTATCAATCTCGATTGGTCTACCCTGAATGAGATGGGAAGCATCTAGACTTATTTGTACAAAAATCTTGTTGTTCAGCCACGCTCCAGTTGTATGAGGCCCTTATGGCTAAATACAATTACATGAACTATTTCAAGCTAGAGGAGGTTTGTCAGGACCAAGTTATGGAACTGGTCCAGCCAGAACAACGTCTCCATTTCAGCCGAGTATCTCCCTGGCATCAGAGCACCACCATGGACATGCTGAGCAGGACATTTTTGCACAAGCACAAATGGGAGCTGGACATGAGAGCGTTCCAACCCATATTCAACTGGTGACGTTGCCCTACGATAGACCTTTTTGTCACTCAACACCACACACACTGGCCTCAAATTTGCTCCAGAGTAGGACTGGGATGTGAATTCCTAGGGGATGTGTTCCTCATAATCTGGAATGCACCACTCCTTAACACCTTCCCTCCCCTTCCTCTCCTGTTCCGAGTCCTATGCAATATACAGGAAGACTGAGCTCATGTTATACTAATAGCCCCAACACTGCCATGGCAAGTTTGGTACACTTACCTTCTTTGCATGATGCTATGTCAGCCTACATGGTCCATGTAGCTCAGTATCCTGACTTCCAACAGTGGTCAATGCCAGGTACTTCAGAGGGAATGAACAGAACAGGCAACTATTCTCCTGACATCGTAGCTTCTCTCACAAAGATGTGGGACACATTCATCACCCCAACCCTCAAATGCTCCATCTCAAAGCATGTTTCCTTTGTGGTTCCAGGATCCAGAAATAGTCCATTCAGAGGCAGTGAAACAGATACTATTGAATAGCAAATGTGACATTACCAGATGCATTTACACACACAAGTGAAATAGATTCCAACACTGGTGTGCTCCACAGCAGGTCAATGCAGCACACGCTTTGTTACGACTCATATTGGACTACGTCCTCCAACTCAAACAGGACAGATTAGCCAACAGCTCTATTAGAGTACACCTGGCTGCAGTTACCGCCTTTCACTACCCCATCGATGGCCACTCAGTCTTCACATACCTTCTCACAAAGCGTTTCATCAAGGGCATTCAAAACCGATACCCACACATACGGGTTCCTACCTTGAACTGGGACCTGAGTCTTGTCCTACGCTTTTTGAGTACACCCCCATTTGAATCAATGGCAACCTGATCGCATTTACACCTAGCAGTGAAAATGGCCTTTCTTGTCACTGTTACATCTGCCCAACATGTGGGAGAAATCTCAACCCTCATGGCATACCCCCCATATACGGTGTTTCATAAGGACAAAGTGATGCTTCGTCCACACCCAAAATTCCTACCTAAAGTTGTAACATCTTTTCACCTCAATCAACCCATATGCCTCCCTCCCTTCTTTCCCAAACCACTCAGTAACCAACAGGACGCAGCCCTTCACACTTTAGATGTGAGGTGTGCACTATCATTCTATTTAGATAAAACCAGGTCATTCCAAAAGTTGCCACGACTTTTCATATCCACGGCTGAAAAATCCAGAGGCACCACTATATTCAAACAACGCCTCTCTAAGTGGATGTAACAGCGCATACATCTATCTTATGAACTTTATAATAGGCAATCACTTACCTCGATACAGGACACATGATCAGTATTAAGATCCATTGCATTTCTTAATAATGTTCCCATTACAGATATATGTAAGGCTGCCACATGGGCAGCGTCAGATATGTTCGACCAGCACTACGCCGTCATGCATGACTCTTCTACAGATTCTCTTTGGACATAAGGTCCTATCCTCGACCATACATGCTGCTGTGAAGCCCCAACTTTCCAGCTAGGGGCCCTGCTTTGTAGTCCCCTACAGTGGAGCATCCATGGGGACATCACTTGAAGAGAACGTTACTCTCCTAGTGCAGTAACTGAGGTTCTTCTAGATGTGTGTCTCCATGAGTGTTCCACTACCCACCCTTCTCCCTTCTGCTTCGGTGTGCAACACAAGTTCTGTGGTAGAGAAGGAACTGAGGGTGGTCTGACCTCACAGCGCTATAGAGATGTCCCCCACAGAGTGTGAGGGGGAGAGGTGCGCATGCGCAGTCCCATGGGCACTGCTGTTGAAATCTCCAAACTCAGGCGCAGAGCGCTGCCACACCTGCACTGGAGCACCCATGCAGGGGACACATCTCGAAGAACCTCCGTTACTGCACAAGGTAAGTAACCTTTTCTTCCCTCTAGTGTGTTCCAAGAACTTACTGGATTATCTATGCCTTGCTGTATTATTTTCCCAACAAATGTCTGGCTAGTCGAAGTCCCCCCATCACCACCAGATCCTGTGTTTTTGGATGGTTTTGTTGTCTGAAAAAAGCCTCATCCACCTCTTCTTCCTGGTTAGGCGGCCTGTAGTAGATCCCTATCATGACCTCGCCCTTGTTTTTTACCCTTTTATCCTTACCCAGAGACTTTCAACAGGTCTGCCTCCCACTTCTAGCTTGACCTCGGTGCCAGTGTATACGTTTTTGATATACAAGGCAACACCTCCCTTTTTTCCTCACCTGTCCTTCCTGAACAAGCTGTACTCTTCCGTACCAATATTCCAGGTATGTAAATTATCCCATTGTGATGCCAATTATGTGATAATTGTGATTATTTGCTAGCATTTCTAGATCTTCCTGTTTGTTCCCCATACTTCTTGCATTAGTGTACAGTCATATAAGATGTTCATTAGATTTCCCCTCTATATTCCCTCTTGTCTCTCCTCTGTCCCTGCTATGATTGCCCATCCTTCTCCCCCAGCAAGATTGTGACCCAGCAAGATTGTGACCCATCACCCAGGTTCTCCATGTTCTGGACTTACCTTTGGGCTTTTGTCTCTTGCCCCTGCTGAGCCTAGTTTAAAGCCTGCTTTACCAGGTTGTCCAGTCTGTAGCAAAAAATATTCTTTCCTTCTCCTTGATGGGTGGACCCTATCTCTGCTCACCAGTCCTTCTTGGAACAGCATGCTTAAATAAGCCGACAGGGCCAATTTTACAACGAAGCTGCAGAGGAAGAGGCGAAGTGGGCAGATTATGACCTTAAATGTGTAAAGGCTTGAGAATCTGTCAAGCTGTCCTGCAGTGGCTCGAGCATGGGTACCAGCTTCAGGGCAGACTGTTTGTTAGGAAACAGCACAAACCCCACATTGGTCGAGAGTTCTATACTTAGATTTTACCAACCAATTATCAAGTGAAAACTCCTCAAGCACTATAACAGCCTTAACATGGCGTCTCAGACAGTCCCCTGGGGCACTTACACCAAGGATCACAGCAATATTCAGGTTACTCCCAATCCCAAGGGGCCAGTCACTTACCCCAGCTTAATTGCATTTCAGATCTCACATGGAAGACAACGCTGTTAGTTTGTTATGGGACTGGCTATCTAAAGATTTATTCAGTAGGCAAAGGAAAGGAGTTATTTACAAGGTTAACGCAGGTAAGTAAATGAGTTCCAGTCTTAAGTTTAAAATAATAATAGAGCCTTTTATCGTAAGCAAGCTCTGTACGTCCTTGACGCCTAACCACTGGCCCTACAAGTCCAAGCAGCATAAAGATGCAGCTTCCTCAAGGTAGGGGATTTTATCCCTTCCCCTCCTCCCCCCCTTCTGCTTCAAATTGCAAACTTGGTGGGAGGAATTCACCTGCATGTGTCTTCTTCCTGGGGGTTGGGGGAAGAGCAATCAGCCAAGTCTTTTGTCCTCCTCGATGTTCAACAATAGTTCAGCTCTCGACGAGTCTTCCTTGTGGGGAAGACATAACGTCTTCTGTTGAAGATCGATACTTTATTTACACTAATGTCCCTCTCCTGTCTGGTGATGTACATGTAGGAGAGTAAAGAGTTAAAGCTGGACAAATGGTCAGGCCTAACCTACAGGGAACGGGGTCATGGCACAGGCAAACCTTGTTTCTGGTAATTGGTATAAACTCTAGTTAAAGTCGTGTTATCTTTCTTCTTTTCCTCCCTTCCTGGCCATCTGCGCAGGGAATGAGGCTAGCAAAATAACTATCTCCCCTCCTGTGCAAGACCTTTGGTGCAAAGAGGGCATTATCTTCTTTCCCTCCCTTGTCTATTTTAAAGAATGCTAGTTTTCAAGGTGATGTGCCTGCGCTCTGTGAAGTAATTCTGTAAACAACAAACGGGCGGGTATAATTGTATTCATTATGTAGTTGTTAATATTCATTTTATAGTTGTTAATGTAACCAAATAAGGGTCTATGGGGAGTTGCTGGAAATGTATACATTTACATACTGTTATGGATAAAAGGATTGTAAAGTAAACTTCCCCTCCTCTCCCCCCATCGCTCACTCGCGGCGGCGAGCGTGGAATGAGCAGGCAATAAAGGGCAGCCATCAACTCAGTCTGCTCCTGGGAGCCCCTGTTCCTTATTTCTAACAGTACAGTCACAGAGGCTTATGCTGCTGCTGCTTCTTCTTACGGCTTTTCTCGCACTAAGCAGGGTCGCCAAAAAGGTTCATTATGGTCCTTCTCCATCCAATACGATCTTGTGTATCTTCTATCTTAAGTCCAACACTTTCCATGTGTCTCTTCAGCACATCCTTCCAACGGGTCTTTGGCCTTCCTCTCTTCCATGGGTCCAGGGGGCTCCATTTCCAACACTCTTCTCGTCACATGGTCCTCGCCTCTTCGCATTACATGTCCATACCATCTCAATCTCTTCTCCTTCAACTTTGTTGCTACCTCTATCACTTTCAGAGTCCCTCAAATGTACAGAGGCTTATGCTACAAATGCTTAAATATTACTTTTGCAATATGGAATAAGTGAGATTAATGTTGGCACCGGTTTACACCGTCTAAGCACTGGCCCATTGTTATAGCTCTCATGCCTATTTTACCAATAGTACCACACCGGTGAATGGGATTGATTTCAGCCATGGGTTTCAGTATTCAAGTGAGGTATGGGGACCATGGCGTAAGTAGGCACCTGGTTTGCCAGCATCATGGAGCTGCATCACAGTATTGGTATAAACAATGTGGGCCAAGGCTCTGCCTGGTTCCCTCAGTCCCTGGGCCTAGTCATGTAGTTTTATCGTGGTTTCATCCATAGTGAGAAGAAGGTTTCAGAGCTGAATGATGTGCTAGAATTTAGATGGAGGCGGATAGGTGATGTGACCGCTCCTTGCCTGTCACTTTCATTTCTGGGTGCCATGTCTCCAGAAAGATATTAGGGGAGAAATAGCAGGTGCAGGGCGCTGGAGGGACCGTGGAAGAAAGATTGAGTTCACTAGGTAGAAGATCCCATATAGCCTGTGCAAGCTGGGCCTAAGTTCTGCGGCCCTGGGATGGTGGAGTGTGTCCATAAGGTGGGAAGGAGGTCTTGGACAGCTTCTGGTCTCCGCAGCGAATGCAGTAGCAGCTTCTGCCGGCCACTGGTGCTTCCCTCTTTCACGTAGCTCCAGTCCCCAGCTGTCACCCTGCACCGTTGCAAGCTGCCAAGCAGGGAGAGTGGGAAGATGACAAAGACTAGCAGGGTGGGTCCTCTTCCTCCTGCTTCTTCCTGACAACCCAGCTTTCAAAGTGTGATGTGGAGGCGAGGAGTTGCGGTATGGGGACTGAAGTGAGCCAGCTGTCCATACCTCTTCGCCAGCCAGGGTCTAGACTCCTGCTTCCAGCCAGGAGGTCACTTTTTTCCCAGCTCCAGCGGAGTCTAGAAAGATATGAGACGAGGGCTAAAGGGCAGGATGGGATTATTTTTAGGGGCAAAGATTGAATTTATGGCCAAGGTAAGGATGGAAAGGTGTATTTTGAGAGGAGAGGCTTAATATTTTAGGGAGGAATATGATGGGGATTTTTTTGTAGGAGATGTACAGGCTGCCCAGAGGCCTCTGATTTTAAAAGGGCCTGGCCATGGGCGGCAGCTGCAGCTTTCCATGCGGGAGGCTAGCTCCCTGGCCCCCCTCTTTTGCCTGTGGCCCCACCCACAGTCTACACCTGCTCCACCCCTGGCCCCTCTCCACTCAGTCCCCCTCCTTTCTTCCACCCCCCCTTGCTTGGTCTCCCCCGCCACATCTCTCCTCTGCCGTCGCTGGCCATGTGTATCTCTCCCCCTCATCCCTCAGTTCCCCGGCTGTCGCTCAATGCCTGGGGAAGGGAGGGGAAAGGACGTGGCAGCGAGTGCGAAGGGGGCGGGGCCTGGGGTGGAGTGTGGGTGGGGCTCCAAACGGAAGCTGCACCTGACACCCAGGGTCGTCAACCTCACCCATCCCTTTCTAGGGGATGGAGGGCCATTAAGTGTTTTGCCCTGGGGCCCGGAATTGCTGTCGGCAGGCCAGGAGATATAATTTGCCTTACAAAGACACTTCTGAAAAACAGGAGCAGTCGGAGTTTGTGAGGAAGCTGTAGAGAACTGGTCCAAAATGAATTTTAAAATTGCTGGCTTCTACCCTCACCAAAAGGGTTGATAAAGTACAGGTAGGAACTGAAGAGAAACAGCCCCCTGAAAGAGTCCCGTTCAGTTACATCACAACAGCAGCCAGCTAACGGGTGACTCATTTTATAAGTGCTCATGTACAAATGCTAAGAGTCTAAATGCTATGAGGGATGAAGTTGAGTACGTGGTATTAAATGAGGATATTGATATAATGGCCATCACAGAAACTTGGTTGAATGAGGATAATCAATGGGAGACAATAACAGCAGGATCCATAATATAGAGGAATGAGGGAGTAGGTCATGCTGATGGGGAAGTGGCGCTGTGTGTGAAAGAAAGCTTTAGAGTCATACAGTAAAAATCTTAGATGAATCGAACTGTACCAGAGCATCTATATGAATAGAAATTCCATGCGTGAATACTAATATAGCAGTAGGAATACACTAGTGACAGTCCAGTGATGGTGATTGGGAAATGCTCCAGGAGATTAGAGAGGCTATAAAAATAGCCTAATAATAATGGGGGATTGCAACTATCCCCATACTTAGTGGATACATGTCCCCTCAGGATGGGAGACAGAGAAGAAATTTCTAGTCACCAGCAATGACTGCTTCTTGGAGCAACTAGTCCTGGCAGCCACAAGGGGAGAGTAAATTCTTGATTTAGTCCTAAGTGGACACAGGATCTGGTGGAAGAGGTGATTATAGCTGAACTGCTTGGTAACAGCAGCTAGACATAGTTACATTTAACATGTTGGGGGGGGGAGATACCAAAGGGGAAATACCACACCACCGTAGCATTTAACTTCAGAAAAGGGAACCACACAAAAATGAGGAAGCTAGTTAACTGGAAATTAAAAGGCAGAGTCACAAAAAGTGAAATGCCTGCAAGCTGCATGGAGCCTTTTTAAAAAACATCAGAGTAGAGGCACAAATTAAATGTATACCCAAAATTAAAAAACTTGAGAGAACTAAACATCTGCCACCATGGCTAAACAGCACAGTAAAAGAAACAGTTCAAGGCAAAAAGGCATCCTTTAAAAATTGGAAGTTAAATCCTACTGAGGGAAATAGAAAGGAGCATAAACTCTGGCAAGTCCAGTGTAAAAGTATAATCATCCAGGCTAAAAAAGAATTTGAAGAACAATTAGCAAAAGACTTAAAAATTAACAGACCTTTTTTTTTGAAGTACATCGGAAACCAGAAGACTACCAAACACCAGTAGGACCACTGGACAATCAAGGTGCTAAAGAAGCACTCAAGGAAGATAAGGTGATGGAGAAGTTAAATGAATTCTTTGCTTGGGTCTTCATTGCAGAGGAGGTGAGGGAGATTCCCACACCTCAGCTATTCTTTTTATGTGACATCTGTGGAATTATCCCAGATTGAGGTGTCAATAGAGGAGGTTTTGGAACAAATTGATAAATAGTAATAAGTCACCAGCACCAGAGGGTATTCACCCAAGAGTTCTGAAGGGACTCGGGTATCAAATTGTAAAACTACTAACTGGGGTATGCAACCTATTACTTAAATCAGATTCTGTACTAAATGACTGGAGGATAGCTAATGTGATGCCTATTTTTAAAAAAACGCTCCAGAGGCAATCCTGGCAATGACAGGCCGGTAAGCCTGACTTCAGTATCAGGCAAATTGGTTGAAACTATAGTAAAGAATGGAATTATCAGACATGTAGATGAACACGATCTATCGGGGAAGAGTCAACATGGCTTTTTGTAAAGGGCAATCATGCTTTGCCATTCTATTAGAATTCTTGGGGGGGAAAGGGGGTGGTCACCAAACGTGGGTAAGGGTTATCTGGTCTATATAGTGTACTTGGACTTTCAAAAGCTTTTCACAAGTCTCTTAAGCAAAGTAAGCAGTCATGGGATAAGAGGGAAGGTCCTCTTAAGATCAGTAACTGGTTAAAATACAAGAAACAAATGGTAGGAATAAATTGTCAGTTTTCAGAATGGAGAGAGGTAAATGGTGTCCCCCAGGGGTCTGTACCGGGACCAGCGCTGTTCAACATATTCGTAAATGATCTGGGAAAAGGGTAAATTGTGAGATGGCAAAATTTGGAGACGATACAAAATTACTCAAGATAGTTGAGTCCTAAGCAAAGGGATCTCACAAAACTGGGTGCCTGGGCGACACCATGGCAGATGAAATTCAGTGTTGATAAATGTAAAGTAATGCACATTGGAAAACATCATCCCAACTATACATACAAAATGGTGGGGTCTAAAGTAGCTGTTATCGCTCAAGAAAAAGATCGTGGCGTCATCGTGGAGAGTTCTCTGAAAACAGCTGCTCAATGTGCAGTGCCAGTCAAAAAAGCTAACAGCATGTTGGGAATCATTAGGAAAGGGACAAATAAGAGAAAATATCACAATGCCACTATATAAATCCATGGTACGCCCACATCTTTAATACTGGGTGCAGTTCTAGTGGCCCCATCTCAAAAAGGATACATTAGCATTGGAAAGGATACAGAGAAGGGCAACAAAAATGATTACAGGTATGGAACCGTTTCCATAGGGGGGAGCTTAAAAAGAGACAGACTTTTCAGCAAAGAGGAGAGACAACTAAAAGAGTATAAAATCATGACTGGTGTGGAGGAAGTTTAATTTGCCCCTTCACATAACACAAGAAGCAGGGGTCACCCAATGACATTAATAAGTAGTAGGTTTAAAACAAATAAAAGGAAGTATTTCTTCACAAAATGCACAGTCAACCTGTGGAACTCATTGCCAGGGGATGTTGTGAAGGCCAAAAGTATAATGGGGTTCAGAGAAGGGTTGGATAAGGTGCATCCATGGAGGATAGGTCCATCAATGGCTATCAGTGTAGATGATCAAGGATGCAACCCCATGCTCGGAGCGTCCCTTGCCTGTGACTGCTAGAAGCTGGGAGTGGGCAACAGGATGATGACCTGTTCTGTTCATTCCCTCTGAAGCACCTGGCCTTGGCCACTGTTGGCCGATGGACACTGGGCCGGATGGACCCTTGGTCAGATCCAGTCTGGCCGTTTTTATGTAGCGAGGTTTATTTTAAATAGGCGTCGTATATTAATGACCAGGTACAATTTACACTTGCTATTTATTTCGTCCTGCTGGTGAGGCTGTCAACTCCATCGAGCTGAATCTTCTCCTACTAGCACGGACGATGGAGTTTGAGGAACAGGCTGTTAAGCTACATCTAAAACAATCCCATAGATACAATACCTGCTTTGGGCAGCCTACGTACTGAGCAACCTCGCGGAATACGCTTTCGTTTAGTCACTAGGTCCCCGTGTTGCTGACTCACAACATCTCTCCATCGTCTCACTTGACAGAATAGTGAAATTTAGCCTGAATTTCTCAAACCAACTCTTCTCTTGGCTTGAACACAGCAGCCTGGTCAACATACAGTTCCTCTGTCGGGTTCAGTGAGCCGTGAGCACCCGGCCAGTCTAACTTCTCCTCAAATTTAGGATTGTTTTGCCTCTTGGTTCTAAGAGGGTTAAGTTCACCACCTGACCCTGTTTCAGTTTCAGCGGATTACCTCAAGTCTTTCTGATTTCTGTACACAGGCACACCAAAGAGCACTGCTGGCTTTTGCACGTAATGCCCGGCAGGTGTCGCAGTACGCTACCATGTCTACAGATGCTTCGGAAGAACCAGGAATTTACAGAGAGGAAAGATAGTGCTGGAGACTTGGCAGAGAACAATTTTTAACAGTTTGTCAATGAAATGCCTCAAGAGACACACACACTCACTCACTCTTCCCCCCCCAAGCTCAGTATTGTCCCCATTCCACAGATGGCTAATATGAGGCAGCGAGATCAACAGACTGTTTTCAAAGGTGCTGAGCACTCACCGCTCCCACGGCCTCAGTGGAAGTTGTGGGTGTTTAGCACCTTTGAAAAACAGGCCCAGGGTCACATCATGAACTGAGTAGGAATTTTCCAGACCTGATCAGATCCGTGGTCAGTCTAACTCAGCCTGCTGTTACCAGCACTAGCCGGTGCCAGCTGCTTCAGAGGTAGGTGGAAGAAAACCTGCAGCAGGTTATGAGAGAACCAGCCCATGGGAGAAGTGTCCTCCTGACCCCCCCTTAGCTAATAATGGCCTACACCCTGAAACGTAACATTTCGTATCCCTTCCATAACTGCAGGGGCTTGTGTGAAAAGGAAGGGACAGTTTGTTAGATTTTTTTTTTTAACAGATCCGATTAAACTGGTACAAAAGTTTGTTTCAGTGGCTTACACCAGTTTTTAATGGATTGACGTAAGCCACTCTTAAACCGAAATAAGTGTCCACGCAGCTTTTTGCGTCCGTTAACTGTAATGGTTAATATTCACGCCTAAAGTTAAAACAGTGCAATTTTCTCATGTGGCCAGCCCCTTATTTATTCCCCTTCCGTTGCTGTAACCACAAGACCACAAAGGACTACTGAATATTAGCTGCAGAGACAGTACCAGGTGTGCAACTTAAAGGTTCCGGTGGTGCCATTTATCCAGCAGTCACAGCTGTTGAAATACACCTAGAGTCCTGGGGGGAGAAGGGGGTTGAGCTTCCTGTATGAAACTGGTTAAGATCTTTTTTATGATGCAACTTTGGTTCTCCTCCTGTGTGCTCCCAACCTGACAGGCCTCAGCCCACCATGCATGCATCCACACCAACTAACTAGAAGTAATCAAGTTCCACGCTTCCACAATCCCAGGAACAATAAATACCCAGAGCCAAAAGGAATTTTCTTAAGGCAGCTGCTCCCAGCTTTGAATTATTAGAGCTGTCTGCTAAAAAAAAAATTAATAGTTTGTTAGTTCCTTTCCTGGGGAATAATTCTTTATGTCCCAGGTCTTTCTTTCTGAACAGAGGAGTTTCTGGGGGCCAGCAGTCAAGAATAAAAAGAAATAAAAAATATAGTCCGAGGTCAAAGCCTGGTTTAGTTTGTGATCAGACGAATGTATCTGGTGGAGGTTTAGTATTACAGTCAAGGCTTGCAGAGCAAGGCGGTCAGTGGTTGTGGGGAATGGCCTTTGTATAAATTAGAGCTGCAGTGATATGGAAATGTAATGCAACTTTATTTTGAACAGTGTCTCGCAAAACGCTCTGCGTGGTGAAACGACACACTGCAGAAAAAGAGGCATGGAAGCAAAGCTCTCGCGGGTGGCACAAGCTGCAGAGAAGAAGGCTTCCTGCACAGCACAGCTGATGGTAAAACTGCGGTGGTGCTAGATGCGTAGGGAGGGGAATTGAGCGAGACAGGCCATGAGGCAGGGTTTAAGAATATCCAGAGTTAATGTTGAACTGTGGAAGGGGATTTTAAATCCCATGCTGCAGGGCTCACACCAAACTCTTAACCATCTAATCCCTGATAGTTTCTTGCATTTCTTTTGTAGCACCTGGTACAGGCCACTCTCAGAGACCAGATACTAGTCCCCTGATCTGATCCTGTCTAGCTGTTCCTATGTTCCTCGAGGCTCTGATGCAGAGAAGGCAATCTCAGATGATCAATGCTGTAGATATATTAAGACAAAAATATTAGAGATTACAAGCCCTAGGTTTCTCCATCTGAATGATAGCACCACACAGTTCTGACGGCTGTGGGCTACACACAGCTCCTTAATGCCAGGCCGGGCGGGCTGAGTGTTAAAAATCCCCCAGAGCTTTTGCAGGAGTTAGCAGCATTAATGTTTTTCTCCTGGTCAAACTCCAGCTCCAGTTGCTGTGCTCTGCGTCTCTGCTGTTTCATTTGGAGATGCGATTCTTCTGCATTTTCTGTTCTACAGTGCAATGTTAAACAGCTGCCACGTACCAGGCCAGAGGTGGCTGTATCTCAGTGATGGGTAAATAGTTCTTAATCTGCAACCTTTAAATCAAGTTGTAAGGTGCTGTGGTAGCGCTAATGGTTGAATGGTGCTTTAAAGAAAACCTATTCTATTCAATAATGTAAACACCTCAAGTCAGAAGCATAATGTTTACTTTATCTGTCTTTAAGAGTTGTCATAATCCATGATTGGTTACATAAAGCATCCCTAGGTGTCCCTACAAAAACACACTGGGGGCTGTGTATCTGAGCACACTTCTGCTTGCTCCTTTCCTGAGATCAGCCAGTCTGGAAATTTACGAGGCTCTCTCTACTGGGTGTGCTGTTCTGTGCTGATCTCTGTTCTCAGGATCCGTCTAAAAACTCCCCGTGGTCTGGCGGTCCCACGGATAAAGCAGGCAGGCTCCATGGGAGGCTAAGGGGGGAAGCGCCACGGGAACCTGCCACAGTCCAAAACCTCTCTGGGGGAGGTCAAGTTTGTGGCTTGTGTCCCTTTAAGGGCTCAAAGCAAAACTTGGTGTTTTCATCTCCAGTGCGCTGGGGTGCCTGGCCCACCCAGGCCAGCCAGCTGGCAGGGCAAAGCAGAGCAGCTACTGGAAGTCAAGCGGGTTTGCAAGCACCATCAACCCTCCTGGTCTAACCATCAGCCAGTGAGCTACTGCCTCGTTCTGTGGCCGGGCTTGGCTCTTCATCCCTCTTCAGCTGGGTTCTTGCTGAACAGACTCCAACTGGACCCCAGCAAGCAGCGGATTTTTCATCCCGCAGCCTCTAACCAGAATGTGATGTGAGCTTGGCGCTGCGGTACGGGTTCACCCGACCACTGCCAGCACCTCCAG
Source organism: Emydura macquarii macquarii (assembly GCF_026122565.2). Taxonomy (NCBI): domain Eukaryota; kingdom Metazoa; phylum Chordata; order Testudines; family Chelidae; genus Emydura; species Emydura macquarii. The sequence continues at coordinate 10,874,441 of NW_027133829.1, read as the reverse complement.
AAGAACAGAGTGAAATCTCCCAGTCGGAGGTGTCTGTGCGTCCGTACTGCTGAATCGTGGCCGCCTTAACCCTACGGGCAGCGCTGTTATCAGTGACACCAGCACTTGCCATTCAGAGCCTGGGACGGCAGGAACTAGGGCAAAGTGCTCGCCCAGCTATAGTGACTTCAGCCCCAGAGCACGCCTGTGTGAGAGCCCGGATGTTTTACAGATGGGGAAACTGAGGCACGGTGTCTTGTCCTAGCTCAGACAGCGACAAAGTGACAAGAGCCAGGAGTAGAACCCAGATGCCCCATTCCCTGGTCTTTAAACTCAAGGCCACCCTTCCTCCCCTAAAGATGCCGATGCTGTTTACTAGAGGACTGGAGCTGAGCCCCTTCCAGCACCTCTCTGCATTTCACTGACGCTCACATGGCCTCTGTCCCTGCTGCTTTCCCTTAACCAAGTGCTACCCTTCCCAGCTCCTTTGTTTTCGGCTCATCCATCGGGCCCCCCGTTGCCAACGCTGCTGCTTCCCCTGGTGGGCCTTGCCCGCCCGGGTTCCTTCTCCAGGGTCAAAGACCTGCCAGCAGGGAAGGGGGCCGGATGTGGGGTGACGTATCGTCCATGATGCTGCGGAGCCTGGTACACTGCTCACCTACCATGGCGATGGGTGATACAGAGCAACCCTGCTAGGCTGACGTGGACCCCACAGGCACACTGGGGCGTGGAGACTGCTGGAAAGAGCCGTGACATGGTGCATTGAGCTCTGGAGTATCTAAAGATACGAGTCTCCAGGAGCGCTAGCTCTGGCTGTACGCACAGGGCGGGAAGGAGACGGGTGGCTAACACGACACAGCAAAGCCTTCCGTCGTGTGGCTGGCTGCTTGCCTGCTCCCTGCACCTGCCCACCCACCCCAGCAGTCTGAGGGCTTCTCCTTCCCTGCCCCGCTCCCCCTGCACTTCTCTTTCAAGTCCGACAGAAGAGGCCAGCTGCCAGGAAAACTCATTAGGGTCCCAGCGGGGTAATAACCCTGCCGGTGTCACTGAGAGGAAATAAAATACCATAAATATGACATTTCGCCAGATACCCCCTCCCTGCCCAACACAGCTGCTAAATCAAGTGAGTCCACCTAGAAAGGACCTTTTTTTCTCTTTGTGAAGCCGGCTGGGTGCCCTGAGGCATGAGCGAGGCAGTGGAAACTGCGCTGTGTGGCCATTTGGTTTTCAAATCACCAGCGAGCAGCAAAGCGGTTGCGTTCCCGGAGCGCATTCTGACCTGGCTCTAGCTCTCCACGGGCAGCCAGGGCCTGTGACCAATGCTAGGGTAGTGACTGGTTGCAGATCTCCTGGAAAGTTCTGTCCGAGTCCAGCATGCAGGTTTTGCCAGGGTCAGGCTCTGTAGCTATAGTAATGACTGTATTTTCCACTGCATTGCAGCTACTTCTGGGCCAGAATGCAGCAGCTGTTTAACAGCCCCAGTAATAACACTCTGGAGGATGTTCCATGCAATTGAAAGGTGGCAAACTCAACTGACCGAAGGAAATACTTCTGACATGTTGTATAATGAGTCTCTGGAACTCAAGGCCACGGTATGTTGTTGAGCTGAAGAATTTAGCTTCCACGTGGGATGTTTATATGGATAACAAGAATATCAGGAATGATAATCGTTAATGTTCATAAGGGGAAAAAAGTTTTGGAAGGGATAGAAAACCTCCCTCTTTCAGACATTAGGATGGGACTTTAAAGTCTTACATCTGCTATTGTGGGTTTCTGCACCTTTCGCTGAAATATCAGATGCTGGCCCCATTGGAAACTGGTCATTGAGCTAGATGGACCTTGGGTCTGATCCCGTCTGGCAAGTCCTACATGGATCTTCTCCACTCCAGAATGCTTGTAAAATGAAAAGCTTCACCACCCCTCTCGTGTAAGAGGCGAGTGATACCTCTGCTTTACACCTGGAGAAACCGAGGCACAAACAAATGGTATGATCCGGCTGAGGCTGCAGATAGAGTCTGTGGCAGAAACAGGATTAGTTCACAGGCCTGTTTTTTAGACCAACTCAGTTGTGTCCTTCCTGGTGCACCTGGTCAGTAGAGGAAGCGCTGACTACATTATCCACATGGATCTTAGGAAGGTGATTCCCTAACCCAGAATCTGACCAGAACAAGTCACAGCCTCCATGTTCCTGTGCCTCCTACACTCTGTTGTACAGCCAGAGGAATCGTGTGTCCTAAGCTACTCGGCGGAGGAGACCTGCAATCGAAAGAGGGAACTGCCGGCTGGTAGGGTTACAGAATAATTAGCTAAGTTGCAGGGTGTTTCTTTAAAGCTGTACAGAGGGAGAGATGTGATAGGGATCTGGGGCAGGATCTCTCCAAGGAAGACAATGTGGCGTGGTGGACAGTATTTCGGACTGGCACTCAGGAGCCCAGGATCCTATTCTTGGCTTGGCCACTGGGGTGACTATGGGAAAGTGCCTCAGTTTCCCCACCTGTAAAATGGGAGTCACAACGCTTACCTGCAACGTGCTTTGAGATCTACAGATGAAAAGTGCTATAGGAGAGCGTGATGATATTATTTTCAGTACCATGACCTATTGACTCTGTCCAGCTTAGACAGGAGTTCATTCAAGAAAACAGCTACACGCTTCCACGCAGCTTGAGCTCCTGCATTGTTTACCAGGAACAACACGTTGCCTGGCACTGCACACACCATGCTGCGTTGCTTAGTGGCTGAACAATGGATGGCAAGTAAACAAAATGCACCATGTACCGAACACCACTTACCACTGCAACAGACACACTTCCCTCCTGGCATTTCCCTCTAGTTCTCTTCTAACGGGTCTCCTGCCTGCTGTCCCAGCAGCCCCTGCCGCTACTCCAGGTGCTCACAACCTGACTTTTCAATCCCTTGCAACTTTCTCTTTTGAACTTGAAAATAGGGCTAAATGGAAACGGTTGTTTTATTTATTTATTTAGGGTTTGGCCAATAGATAAAATGCCCTCATCGTGGGGTCTGGGGCCTTTGACAAACCGTTAGCGTCTGTGTCTGATGCTGTGATAAACCCACCCCCTGCCCTGGACGGAAGTCCACGGGTATGCAGCAACCCCGTTTCTTGCTGACACCAGCTAAGCGAGCTGGGCTGTAGCAGGCAGGCCGAGGGCTGGGTTCTCTGGACCCAGCTGGGAACCCAAAGCAGTTGCTCTGTGGGGCCTGTTTTTCTCTCTACTGCAGCGGTTTGGGGTGGGGTGGGGTGGGCTGGGTTGGTTGCGGAGGGGCAAGGCCTGTATTCCCAGCCTGGCTTGCTGGGGTTAGGCCAGGGGAAGAGAACATCACCCTGTTTGTTTGTGTAGGGTCTTTTCTGGCGGGGAGACAGCTTCCCCGGAGGCGGTTGCAGGCAGGGAGGGCCCAGCAGGATGTTTCTGGGCCCAGCACAAACGTGTAAGACGGGGCCCCTCCTGCGTTACAAATCTCCGAGATCTGCAGATCTCCCCGGAGCTGGACCCGGGACAACACGTGTCTCTAGCCAGCCCCGGGCAGGACCCACAGCTGGGCCGCACGTTGTCCCTCCTGGGAACCGGGGTTGCAGCCCGGGCCGGCCCCGGTAAAGTGCCCCCCTCCCCGCACGTGGGGCCCTGCTTGCAGGAGGGGGGCGGGATGGGGGGGACCGGCCCCTGCTCTGCCGGTGCGGGGCAGCGGCGGGGGGACGCAGAGCCGAGCCGGCTGCAGACTCCGCCCGCGGGCGGGGCGCGGCGCTGGGGGCCGGGCGGGGGCGGGCCGCCGGCTCGGGGCGGGGCCGGTCCGGCTCTTGTAGCCGCCTCCGCCCGGCCTGACCTAGCCCGGACCGTCGTGCAGCTATGGCCGCCTTCCTGCCGCCGGGCGGAGCCGGGACCGGGACCAGGACCAGGCTGTGCCTGAGCAACTTCGCGTTCGGTGAGTGGGGCCGGGCCGGGGCCGGGGGGAAGCCGGGAGCGCACGTGGGGAGCTGGGGCCGGGACGGGAGCGCACGTGGGGAGCCGCGTGGGGCCGGGACGGGGCTGGGCTGGGCGTGGAGGGACCCTAGCGCACACGTGGGGGGCCCGGCCGGAGTGGAGGCGCTGGGGAGCACACACGTGGGGGGCCTGGAGTGTGGGGGGGGGCGCCCACGTGGGGAGCCGGCCAGGACTGGGACTGCGGGGTGGGGCAGGGGGAGAAGTCCTGGGGGGTCCAGGGTGTTCGGGCCGGGGCGGGTTTCTTGCGGGAGGCTGGGAACCGGAGTTGGGGGGCTGGAGGGAGACGGTGGGGCTGGGGGTGGTGTATTTGGGGGGTGAGTGTCTGGGGAGTTGGGGTGAAGAGAGAGGCCGGGCCGGAGGAGGGTCTGTGCCTGGGGACGCGCTGCGATGGGCCCCATGGGGAGGGCAGGCCAAGGGCTCTGGGAGGGATGGAGGCACCGTGGGGCCCGGCTGCAGAGCTGGTGGGTGAAAGCCCACGTCCCCGTGGGGCCTTCCTCCAGCTGCCCCCAGCCTGCGATTGCCCTTCTTTCGCTCACTCCCCCCTACCCTGGGAGCTGTCAGGGCCCAGGCACTCCCCACCGCCCGCTGGTCCAGTCCCATCGCAGCCCAGCTGGGGGGAGCGGGGCTCTGCATGGCCCCACGTGGAGAAGCCGCTTGGAGCTATTTGGAGGAGCATCCTGGCACTGATGGGTGCTGCTGGCCCAGCCCCCCGGCCGAGTGTGGGGTGTCAGCGTCTAGTGGGGTTTTTACATTGCTCCCAACTCCTATCCAAGGGGGTCCAAAGTGCCACCCTCCCTGGCTGTGCGTATGGGCTGGGGCTCCTTCTCTGAGCACTGAAATGCAGCTGGCTCTGGGGTGGCTCGCAGCCAGCCACCAACTTCTTCAGCTAGAGCGGCAGGAGGGACTGTAGGGTGATCCCAGCGTCTCCCCCTGGCTCTTTAGCAGGGCCACCCTAGCGGGGTGCGGGGCCCAGGGCAAACCACACTGTGTGGGCCCAGCGCCAGGGGACCAAGCCTGCATTTAGGGCCCCCCACGCCTCATGTGCCCCTCCCCATGCAGGGCAGGAGGGGTCCCTGGCTCCCATGGCACTGACCCTCAGCTGCCCCAGGAAGGGGGCGGGTCTGTACCTGCTGGGGGGGGGAGCATGCCGCTTACCTCCTCCTGCGTGGGGCAGAACTGGGCTCTGCCGTCCCATCCCCCCCACCGCATTTAGTCGCCACGCAGCGCCTGCCTCGCCCACTCCAGCCCCACAGCTCGGCACTGCCTTGGATGGGGCGGCCCTCCCCCCGCCCCCCCCAGTCTGCGTGGGGGCATGGGGCCGACCTGTCACGATGCGTGAGGAGGCTCTGAGGGGCAGCTGCTGCTGCACATTGTGTGCGTGCGCGCGCGCACACACACACCCTGCAGCTTGGCCCCCTTGGTATGCCACTGCCCGGCGCCCACCCAGTCCCAGCCTGAAGCCAGGGCCTTGGCGGTAACCACCTGCCTCCCGCCCGGTCTGGAGCGAGGTCCCCTGAAGTGCGCGGCCCTGGCAGTCGCCCCGATCCGCCCTGTGCTAGGGCCGGCCCTGCTCTGCGGGGGAAGGAGGCTGTTTCTTTGCTTTCATTGACTCCTCGTGTGGCTTCTCCAGGCTGCGAGCTGACGGGCAGCACCAGGTCCTATACGTTTAAGGTAGACGAAGAGGACGACTCGGACCACATCCTGGCCCTGTGTATGGTAAGGGGGAACTCCTGCTCTGTGTACACGGCTACCCTCGCTTCTCTTCTCTCTCTGGCTTCTGCACTGTCCTTCCCTCTTCCCCCCCCGCCCGGCTCCGGCTCACCCTAAGGCAGTTCCCGGCAGGGGTCCGGTGCATGTCGCGTTGGCTTCTGGTGGAGGCTCGTGCTCTGCGTCTCGATGACGATGCTAAGCAAAATGAATGCGGCTCGTCTCGGGCCCTGCCCCGTCTCCAGTGGAGGAATGCTGCCGCTCCGCCAGAGCCGGGCCGCTGCGGGCAACTCGAGGCGTCCTCTGCCCTTCATGCTGGATCCTGCCGTCTCTGCGGGCTCAGGTAGGGAGAGAAGCGGCCTGGAAGTTGTCAGCAGTCGTGGTGTCTCAGCCCAGGGCGCCGTCTGCTCAGCCGCCTGCAGGGAGCGGAGCAAGGAGCGGGATAACATCGCTCTGAGAAGCTGGGGGCAGCAGTCCCAAGATCCAGGGCAGTCTGCTTGATTTATCGGCGCTCTCCTCCATAGAGCACGTTTCAGCTGCCAGCGGTGTGGGCTAGTGGTTAGAGCAGACGCCGAGCGCCTGAGTGCTGGTGTGAGCTCGGCCTGTGAGTTCCTGTCTGTCCTCGGGCAAGTCACTTCATGGAGGAATTGCCAGACTGGCACCCTCTGCCCCATCCTCCTCTCTCTTGACGGGGGCACCAGCTTCTTCAGAGGGAGCGCGAGAGCCCCTTCGTGGGCAGTGAGGGAATAATTGCCACGGAGGGAACGTTATTAGGGGTTGGTTCATGCCCTGATGCAGCAGGGTTCCCAGAGACAGGCCTGTCTAATGTCACGGTGGCGGCTTGCACCCTCCCTGTACTGCTCTGATCCTTGGCTTGCAATGTTGCTGTAAGGTGGTGAGAGGATCTATTCCAGGGCTGAGCCGTCCTGTGCAGTCAGACCTTGGTCGGTTGTGTTGCCTCCCCCTAGAGGTGTCAACTTCTATTAACACCCCCCCCCCCCCCACACCCCATTCTGCTCCCTCCCAGATCTGCCTTGCAGACGGCGCAAAGGACGAATGCAACGTGGTGGAAGTCGTGGGGCGGAACCATCAGAAGCAGGAGATTGCCGTGCCGGTGGCCAATCTGAAGCTGTCCTGCCAGCCCACGGTAAAAGGACCTAGCGGGGCGATCCCTGCGGGGGCTGGGGGCTCAGGCAGGAGTGCCTGCGGGGGCTGGGGACGTGTCAGGGCTGGGTCTGTTCTCTGCCCTTTTACCCAGCCTGCCTGGTTATGCTCGCTGCGGCTCTGCCGGACAGACTCGGGCCAGCTCAGCTGTTTGTGTGTCACCCTCTAGTGGCTGCCGCCCATGGAGGATATAAACCCTAATGCCACTGCAGCAGGTGGGAATCTCCTTCCCCCTCCGGTGGTGCAGCTGGGTGCTCTTGGAGCCCAAAGCCCCTGTTCCCCGATGTCTGGTTCAGCTGGCGACCTGGGCCGTCTGGCTGCATCTGTCTGGTCTCACCCCAGCGAAGCCAGCACGTGGTTTGACGTAACCGTCTTTGCAGAGGAGAGGCTGACCCAGGAATAGCCGGGGGGATGTAGGCTGGGATTAAGGGACATCAACACAGCTGAGGGGGTGGGGAGCCTGGGTTTGCGGGTCAGGAGTGAGAGGCATCGGCAGAGCCTTCTGTGGGGGAAGCCCAGGGCTGGGCTAGCAGGGGGCTGTGGGTCGGGAGGGAGACGCACCGGCGGGGCCGTGCGCGTGGGAACTTTGTTTCGCTGCCCCTCGGTTCCCCGGTTGCTGACCTTCACCCCGCCCTCGCAGCCAGGGCCGCCGGGTGCCCTCTTGGGCTGTAGACCGGGAGCTACGTGGACCCGGGGAGGAAGCATCCCGCGGCCTTCCCTTGCGGTGGGGAAGCCCCGGGCTCATGCCCTGCCGCTCACTGCGCTGCCTCCTGCTGTCTCTTTGCAGCTGAGCCTGGACAGTTTCCAGCTCCAGCTCCCTGTGACCTTCCACCTGGCGTCCGGCTCCGGCCCCGTGCGGCTCAGTGGGCAGCACCAGATCAGTAAGGAGCTGGGGAGGGTCTGCAGGGCGCTGGCCAGGAGGAAAGGCTGACGGGGGTGGGCGGGGGGCTCTGTCCAGGGAACTGGTTCCTCCGGTGGAGGCCGGGGTGCGTGTGCCGGGCAGGCGATGCTCTCTAAAGGGAGTGGGGAGATGGGGAGGGCTTTGCCCGCCCTAGGGCCTGCAGGGGGTCACTGCCTGAACAGGGGCCATGGCTGGGCTGCATCTGCAGAGCTGAGCAGGGGCAGATTCCCGGGTGCTGTCACCTGCCCCCGCCGGCTGCATTTCCCATGCCCTTAGCTGGGTGGCTGTTGAGCGGCTGGCCCCATAACTGGGCCCCAGAGCCACCCCCTGGGCTGCTCACTGGGCCCTCGGGGACTCGCAGGCAGCTTGCGCTCTCCCTGTGGGCGGGGCCCCGCTGTGGCCGGCGAGGGTCGGGGAGGGGGTGCCCCTGTGTCTGAAAAGCCCAGTGCATAGAGAGCGTGAGCGGGAGCTGCCGGTCAGTAAGGGGCCCCTCGGTGTGTCCCAGTGCACAGGAGAGCTCTGTCTGAGGAGGAGGAGGAGAGCGAGGAAGAGGAGGAAAGAGAGATCGCCCCCATCATGCCAGCCAAGAAGGAGCGAAGGAGGCAGTAGCTGAGAGGTGCGTGGGAGGACCTGGAGGAGGCGGGGGGATGCAATGTGAGCACCCCCACATTCCTGGATGCGGAAGCAGCTTCCGGCACAGGCTGGGCTGCTCCCAGAGACCTGCCCGGCCCTGCCATGTGGGAAGGAGAGGGCGGAAGGGCCCCTTTAGGCGGCGGGGGGGTCGTTTTAGCCTCTTCCCCTGAGGGGTTGCGGTCGGATGGCCCCTGGGTGAGCGCTGGTAGCGAGAGGGGCTGTGTTCACCCCCTGCCCTGGGCCTGCAGGGACCAGCCGCCGCCCGTCTCACCTCTGTCTTCGTCCGCAGGTGCTGTGTTGGTTTTGGCGGGAGCCCTGCTCGCGGCCGGCTCTTCTCCTGGGACTTCTCTGCTTTCCATGTCCATCTGCTGTTTGTTTCTTTGGTCCTGTTGGGTTGTGGGGGGGCTCCTTCCCTTGTGGTGCGGGGGCCGGGGCCGGCGGTGCAGGGTGGTAACGAGCTGCTAACCGCGTGTGTAAAGCCGTCACGGGGCTGCTGGGCTGATGATGATGGGGAGATGCACGGGTCCCTGAGTCCGGGGGCGTGCTGCTCTCTGCGCTGACCTCCCCAGCACGTGGAGGTGAGCCGGCAGCTCCACCGCATCGCTCTCTGGAAGCGTTTCTGGGGCGTGTTCCCTGTGCCTTCCTCTGTGCCAATCCACCCCTCTGCTGGGAGGAGGGAGCCAGAGCGGTCAGTTTCACACCCCGCTCCTGGTCGGTTTTGCCTTGCGGCTCTGGGGCCCTGGCCCTGCGGTGCCCTGGGGTGCCCGGTGCTGGGTGAGGAGGTGGAAGAGGAATTTTCATCCCTCCCTCCCCCAAGTCTGGGCCGGGCCGTGCTCTGCTGCTGGGGCCCCGTCGAGCCGGTGTCACCGGATTGTGCTGGCTCTGGAGCTGGGCTGCCTTTGAGTCCCACCCTGCCCCCCGGCTGGCTGGGGGTTCCCCAGCCAAACCCCATCTCTGTATCGGACTACCGACACTTTGAAATAAACGTTTCTGAGCGGGTGTCGACTGGGGAGTTGGTGTAGGCGGGCCCGGGGATTGCCATTTGCTTGTCTTTCCTGACGGCTGCTTGTTACGCCCCAGTTCTGTGAAGACGCCAACCCGTGCCTGGCTTGGCCGTGGGGCTCCTCGCGGGGTCACTTGCCCTTCCCCGTGCCCCCTGCCTCCTCGACACTCCCGCCTGAGGCCGGACAGGGGAGAGCGAGCGATGGGACGTGGAAGGGGCCCTGTCTTCTGTGGCGGCCCGGGGCGGTAACCCGCTGGTGTGACCTGTCAGAGTCGCTGTTAGCGACGCTCCCTGGCGCGGGTTGGGTCCGTCACGCTGCTGGTGAATGGCCGGCAGGAGCGGTCCTGTGCTGGTGGCTGGGGAAAGCCGGACCCCAAGAGAGCTTCTGTCTCCAGCTCCCCTGGATCCCAGCAGCAGCAGCGACCCCTCCGCCAAGGAGAGGTCTGGTCTGCAGGGGAGATCTCAGCTGGGCCGTGGGTTCAGAGCAAGCACTGCGCTCTGCTGGGAAATCCCTTTGCTTGGCCCTCTGCCTTTCCCGGGCTCTGCCCCGGGGTCGGCTGTGCTTTAAAACCCACCTGCCTGGCCCCAGCCTCCGGCCCATCTGCTCCAGCGTCCCCGGCTGGCTCATAGGAAGGTACAAGATGCCCCCTCGTGGACAGTGGCTGAGTAACCTGCCCAAGTGGGAATTTCCTTCCCAGCCCCCTCCCCTCCCTGCATAGGTAGGAGTTGGCTTTTCTCCTCCTGCTGTAACAGGATGTTCCTCGTCCTCACAGATGTCCAGCCCTTCTAAGGTCTTGCCGTCCATGCTGTCTTGTGGCAGGGGGTTCCACGGGCTAATGGTATCTTCAGGTTCCTTGGATCAGTTTAGCATGCCGCCTTCCATGTCCCTTTGCTCTTCTCTTCTGGGGGCGCCTGACCTCAAGTGCCCCTTTGCCCCCCAGAGTCTCTGTCTCCCCCGGGTGTGCTCAAGTCAGGCCCCAGCTCCAGGCCCCACTCAAACAACTGAACAGGGGGAGTCCAGGGCCCAGTCCTGGCCCGTTTGGGCCCCGTGAAGCAAGTGGGAGAAGTGGCAGTAAGTGGAAATAGTGAAGCATTTCCCGCCTGCAGTGCGGTTGTAGATCAGGCTGGGGGAACGGATCTCAACACTGGTCCGGCCCTTGGGTCAAAGACAGACAGGACCAGCCACCCCCCGATGGCCCAGGCGATGAGCAAGGAAATAGGACTCACTCCACCACCACGTCAAAGGGGCACCTCCAGAAAAAGGGCCATGATTCCTGGGTAGCTTCCACGCAGCCTGCTCTGCCAGCAGCACCCCAGGGCCCATCTCTGGCTGGGGCTGATTTGGTGCAGGGCTTGTGGGATGGTCAAGCAACCTGGTCCTTCCAAGGGCCCCTCTGCACCCCATCCCTCTGCGGGTGGTGGCCAGGTGTGTGGGGCGATAGCCAGCCCGCAGTTATGGTTTGTAGTGCGGTAGCGCCTGAGTCATGGCTCGGGCCCCCATCATGCCTGGTGCTGTCCCTGCCCCCAAGAAGCTGGGGGTCTACATCTGAGGTGAGATTACACAGGCCCCAAGGAAAGGAAGGGGATATCGGTCAGTGGGGCAGGCAATGGTCTCAGCTGCCTGTCTGTGGGCATGAGGGCAGAGGAAGGAGAATGAGGTGGGTTTGCGGGAGGCTCCCCGGCGTGGCGGGCCCCTGGGCAGAGCACGAAGGGGCTTGTGTGGAGACGTAACAAGCGAGGCTGGGGGGGGGGTGGGCAGTGACGGGCCAGACAAGCTTGTGGTTGATGCGACAGAGAAGGGGGGTCCTGGAGGAACTCAGCGGGGTGACGCGGTCACAGCAGTGGGCTGATGTGGAAATTGGGGTGTGAGATTTACTGTGGGGGTGCGGGGGAGAGGCTGGGTCCTAGGGATGCTGGGATAAATCTCTGATAAAGCTGCTGCACCAGCCAGGCTGGGAGGAGCAGGAGGGGCTGCTCCAGGGGGCTCCAGAGACCAGTAACCCTAACTTCAGTACCAGGCAAAGTGGTTGAAACTATAACAAGAGAATTACCTGAGCCAGACGCACACGACTGGGGTGCAGGAAGTGAGTGAGGAAGTGTTCTTCACGTCTCAACACGAGGAGGAGGGGTCACTGTGTGAAATGACTGGGCAGCAGGTTTGAAATGAACAGACGGCGGCGTTTCTTCACACAGCGCACAGTCCCCCTGAGGAGCTCCTTGCCGGGGATGCTGTGGAGGCCAAGACTATAACGGGGTTCAAAAAAGCACCAGATAAGTTGATGAAGGACAGGTCCAGCAATGGCTGTTAGCCAGGGTGGGCAGGGATTGCTGCTTGCCAGAGGCTGGGAGTGGACGAAAGGGGCTGGCTCACTCGATGATCGCCTGTTCTGTTCATTCCCGCTGAAGCACCTGGCATTGGGCACTGTGGGCAGACAGGACACGGGGCTGGATGGACCCTGGGTCTGACCCCGTGTGTCTGTTCTGATGAGAGAGCAGGAATCGTAGTTAGAGCGAACTCTGCAGCAGGGGAAGGGGCCACAGCTGGCCTCAGGCTGGGGGAAGGACAGGAGAATGCAGGAAAGTGGGTGTGATCCCCATTGTATGGGGGGGAAACTGAGGCACAGGCAGGTGACGTCCCCATTTGGGCTGAGGCTGGCGTAGAGGGAGCGGGCTTCCTGGCGGTGAGCCTGGTACTCGCCCTTTACGCCCAGGGGCCTGGTTCTGAGAACGGCTGTTTTCAGTGGTGGGATCCTGCGTGGATCCTGTCCAGACTAGTCATGGGGATTGCTCCGTCGCCTTCCTGCCCTGAGTGGGAGTGAAGCTCCCTGGGCTTCTGCGGTCCTGGGCCTGCCCCTTCTGTGCGGGGTGGGGGGGTGGGGGGTTGCTTAGGGCCGGGCGCGGCAAAGGACTGTCTGCTTTCCCCAGGGGTGCTGCCCAGGGCAGGCCTGTCCGGCTCGTGTTCCCACGCTGCGAAGAACCAGAGTTCGGATGTGCAGCCGCGAGACGGCCTGGCAGCGCCGAGGGCTGTGAGCTGCTGGTAAGGTGGGGGGGGGCACTTGTTTTACCTTCCAGGGGATGCTTGCCTGACTAAGGAAGGCCCCCAGCTGTGCCCACAGGCCTGAGACCGACCCCCATCCCCTGGGCCCCGAACACCTCGGCACTTTACGGAGCTGGTTCCCCTCCCCCCAAGCGGGTCGACTCAAAGCCTGGGTCCAGGCACCCCTGTGGTCTCTGGGACACTTGAAACCTGCGTCCGTGTTTTGCAGTGGGGGCCGGTCTGTAGCCATTGCCTCCACCACGGGTCGTCTTCTCCTGCCTTGCTTTGCAGTGGCTGGGGGCTGGCCCCTGCTGGAGAGGGGATGCTGGGCTAGGTGCGCCCCGGAGCGGAGCTGAGCTGCGGGATTCCTACGGGCTTTGCGGTCTGGAGAGGAAAGCAGGGATGGGGGATGATGAAATTGACTATGAACAAGAGGGCGAATGAGGAAACTGTTCACGAGCGGTGCTGAGGGAAATGCAGCATCAGCCACAACAGGCGATTTCTGTCAGATAAAATCCCAGGTGTCCCCAGCCAGCCCAGCCGTGGCTCTGATGGGAGCTGGTGTTCAGTAGCAGGGAGGCATGTGGCTGGCAGGGTTGCAGAGGAGAGGTCTTTTTTGGCTGGACCCAGAGGCCTGTGTTTGGCCAGCAGCGTCCTGGCCCCGGTTGCATTCCTGAGCACTGTGTGTTTCACCCATGAGACCGTGTGTAAAACCAGACCTTCTTTCTCCAGCACCGCTGCTACTGCAGCCCCGGGGCCTCTGAGAATCCAAGCGCAGACGGGACCATTGTGATCATCTGGTCTACGGGCTGTGTTATAGGTGCGGCCAGGACTTCCCCACAATAATGCCTAGAGCAGATCTCTGAGGAAAAACAGCCAGTCTTGAGTTAAACATTGTCATTGATGGAGAATCCACCATGACCCTTGATGCAGGGTTAAAAATGTCCCCTGATTTCCAGTCTGAATGTGTCTAGCGTCAGCTCCCGGCCGTGGGATCGCGTTAGTTTTCTGGGCTAGATCAAAGAGCCCCTTATTAGGTATTTATTCCCCAGGCAGGTGATTGTCACCCTTAACCTTCCCTTTATTAAGCTAAACCAAGTGAGTTCTGAGAGTATCTCGCTATAAGGCCAGTTTTCCAACCCTTTAATCATTTCTGTGGCTCTTCTCTGACCCCTCTTCAATTGATCAACTTCCTTCTTGAATTGCGGGCACCAGAACTGGACGCAGGATTGCAGCAGGGTCTCACCAGTGCCACATACCGAGGTAAAAATAACCCCGACTTGCAATTCCCGTTTATGCATCCCCACAGCGCATTAGCTCTTTTGGCCACAGTGTGTCAGTGGTAGCTCAGGTTTAGCCCCCAGATCTTTTTCAGAGTCGCTGCTTTCAAGGGTAGAGTCCCTCGTCCTGTAAGCAGGGCCAACAACCTTTTTTCCAAGATGCAGACAGTTACATTTAGCCATATTAAAACGTAGGTTGTTTGCTTGTGCCCAGTTTACTAAGAAATCCAGGTCACTGTTTCCCTGCGACCTGTCCTCTGCATTATTTCCCACCCCCCAATTTTTAATGTCATCTGCAAACTTTATCAATGATGATTTTATTTTTTCTCCCAGGCTATTGATAAAAATGTTACATAGTGAATGTTCAAAACCGATCCCTGTGGCACCCCCACTGGAAACATACCTGCTTAGAGACAAGTCCCTGTTTACAATCACATTTTAAGACCTGTCAGCTGGCCACTTTTTAACCCGTTTAACGGGTGCCGTGTTACCAAGTCAAACGCCTCGCAGCAGTCTAAGACAGTTGCATCAACAATTGCCTTTTATCAATCGATCTTGTAAACGAATCAAGTTAGTTGGACAGGATCTAGTTTCCATAAACCCAGGTCATTAATGCAAATCAACGTTATCCTCCTTTAATTCTTTATCAATCGTGTCCTGTTTCAGCTGCTCCGTTATCTTACTTGGGCTCAATGTCAGGCTGACAGGCCTGTAATTATCTAGGTTAGCCCTTTTACTCTCTTTAAAAATTGGCACAACACTAACTTTCTTTTAGGCTTCCGGAACTTCCTCAGCGCTCCAAAACTTATTGAAAATCAGCTTTAACAGTCCAGCAAGCTCCTCAGCCAACTCTTTTAAAACTCTTGGATGCAAGTGATCAGGCCCTGCAGATTTCCTCCTGCAAAGGAAGGTGCAAGAAACTTCCTCAAGGACACTGATGAGAGAACCTGCCCCTGGGGAGCTGTGCTCTAATCTGTCAGGTAGCAGGTGTGTGCACTTTAGCGCGAGCTAGGCGCTTGGTTCATTATGTGTTGCTGCCCCTCTGATGGGGTTCTCCCATTATCAGGCCAAGCGTCCAAGACCTCTGATGTGTGCCCTCTTTAGTTCATGGCCTCAGTTTCCTCCTGAAGCAGGAGGGGGAGACGGTTGCATGTCCACGCGTTAGAGACGGGGCGTGGAACCTGCTGGCCAGTCACCGTGAGGTGCTGGGAGATCCCCCAGCGAAGGCTTACTCTGGAGGGGATTTGTCTGAAGCGCAGAGATGCAGAGGTACATGGTCTAGGAGCTGTGAATGGTTTGAGCAGGATCCTCCCCCCCCCGCTTTCCTGGGGGGGTGGGGGGAATGATAGGAGACTTCCCTAAGGGTCCCCGATTCCCCTCCCTCCATCCCCACAGCCCCTCTGCTCTGCCATGACTCAGCCGCTTCTGTGGGCGTGGGAGAGCCCCCGAATCCACGCCCTTTGGGTGGCGCTGGGCACGCCCCACCTGGACCGGCACATCCCAGGGTAGGCGTGTTCCGTGGGAACTTTGGAGGGGATCTGGAGGAGGTCCAGAGGGAAGCTCTGCTGGGTCTTAGAGGTATGTAGAGCTTCAGCTCGGCGAGTCTGAGGAGCTTGGTTCTGTCTGGCTCAGAACCAGAGATCTTGTGGCCAGGTGGGCTCCTACGATGAGATGACGATGGCTCGCGGCCCCAGAAGGAGCAGGGGCTGCGGGTGGAATGGCAGGAGGGTTTCAGCAAGGGGAGATGGCGTGGGGCTGGCCGGACACGCGGAGAGGGGGGCAGAAGCAGCCAGACCCCCATGCGAAGGGACAATCCCCCTATGCTGCCACAAAGCCATGTGTACCTAGCGGGAGGCGAGGCCGTCTCTTCTGCCCCGTCCTGCCCCGGTGCCGCACGGAGTCGCTGGCAGCACCCCACCCGGCTGCCGCTGCCTCTCTCCTTTTCACCTTGAGGTGCAAAGCCAGGCTCCCGGCCCTGCCCACACCCTCCCGGCAGCAGTCAAGATTTATCCCCGGCTTACCAAATACCCCGGCTAATTGGGCTCCGGCTAGAGTTAAGGGTGCAATAAGGCGCTTGAAAGGCAGTGGGGGCTCGTTTATCTGCTGGCCCCCCTGGCCCAAGATTAATTGCCACTGCTCTTCTCCCCTCTCCTTGGAGGAGCAGCCTGGATCCAGGCAGATAAGAGGCTGTAGATCATTTTTAATGAGACCCTACTGGAAAACGAGAGGGGGCAAAGGAGGGAGCTGTTGATCTGGTCTCTCCAATTAACAGGAGTGGTAATTAGGTGAGGGAATAAAAAGCAGGCATGAGAGAGATGGCCAGAGCCTGCCCCTGTGAAAGCTTCAGGGGAGCAGAGATGGGTGGGTGGGGGGTGGCTGCTCGGTCCCCAGGCCCACCCTTGTACAGAAGCAGCCCTGTCCTGGGGCTGATGCAGATCCTTGGAGTGCTGCAACTTCCGGGGCTGGGGTCCAGGCCCCTCAATCTGCTGGGCGCTGCACAGACTCCCACCAGAGACACACTTTCTGCCCCGAGGGAGCTTACTGTCAGTGTCCTGGGGGATGTGGGGCAGCGCCACCCCCACCCCTCCTTACGGTGAAAGTCTAGAGTCAGTTCCGGGACAGGGGGATGGGCCCGCCCAGGGCCCTGGCTTGGATCTGGGGTGGAAGGTAAATGACCTGGACGGAAGAATGAGGGGGGATTTGATAGCAGCCTTCAGCTACCTGAAAGGGGGTTCCAGGGAGGATGGGGCTAGGCTGTTCTCGGTGGTGGCAGGTGACAGAACAAGGAGCAACGGTCTCAAGTTGCAGTGGGGGAGGTCTAGGTTGGATATTAGGAAAAGTTTTTCCCTAGGAGGGTGGTGAAGCACTGGAATGGGTTACCTAGGGAGGTGGGGGAATCTCCATCCATGGAGGTTTTTAAGGTGTGGCTTGACAAAGCCCTGGCTGGGATGGTTTAGCTGAGGTTGGTCCTGCTTTGAGCCGGGGGGGGGTTGGACTAGACACCTCCTGAGATCCCTTCCAACTCTAACCTATGATTCGCCTCTAGACTGGACTCCAGCCACGTCTTTGAACCCTCCAGATGAGTTCAGCTGACAGTCCCCATCCCCTTCCCAAAACCTGGTGAACTCCCCGGCCTGCGTTTTCCAAACCCAGACTGCCTGCAATTCAAACACCTGCCTCCGTCCCTAACCCAGGCCGTCCTGAGCTTTGCCCATCCGCCCCTGCACTGCGCAACACTGCGCCATGGGCTGTCTTCTCTGGCGCAGATTTAACCCCTTCCGGACAGGGCATCTCACAACGCATGTGTCCGCTCAGTGGGCTCGCTGCATACACCGACTGGCAGTAACGAGCGCCGGGGAATCAAACCGGCTGCGTCAACTCCGCCCGCGTGGTTTGGGGACTCTCAGGTAGTGGCTGTGGCCGGTGTTTGCCTGCTCCGGCTCGATGTGTGCGGTTCCTTCTGGAGAAGAGACGCTTCAAAACCCCCTCCCCCTGCCCCATGGATTAAAGGCGAAGTGTTCAGATTGCGATCAGTTCAGTGTCTGCACACACAGCCTCCAATGGGGCAGAATGGGCTTAGAGGGGTCAGGCGAGGTTAGCTGCTTCCTCTCTGGAGCTGATGGTATCAGCGCAGGTTCCCCTGACTTCAAATCCCTTGGGCAAACAAACAGAACTCTGTGAGAACAAGTGAGTTCCCGGAGGGGCACGGGGGGGTTGGTAACTGTGGTGGGGCGTGTGTGTGGGGGGGGGACCGTGTGTTTCCCACTCTCAATATCTGCTTATTTCAGATGCAGCGAAACAAGCCGGAATGCCCCAACCAAGACGGCCCCCTGAGAAAATGCGCTGTGTGCATGGTGCACCGGAGCGGCCTGCAGCCCGCGGCTGGCTCGCTGCTTCCCCCGCCGGAGCTACGGGCCTGGGCTCTGAATTCTGTGCTCCTGTCTGATGGGGAGAGCGCTGCGCCCTCGGCGGCTGTAAAGCAACTTGGTAGCAAACTCCAGAGAAGGTGTGTAACCAGCGGAGGAGCCGTGAGGTCTGCTCCGGGCTCTCCCATTGCAATGGAGGGGGTGGCGGTGTCGGGGGGGGGTGACGGGGGAGCTTTCGAAGGCGCTGAGAGGTGGCTGACAGCACATGGGGTGTGGAGCGCTTGGCAGCCTGGCCATCACAGCCCTGTGCCGCAGATGCCCACCTGTAAAATGGGGGTGATAATCCTGCCTTTCTCTCGCCCTTTGGCTGCCTTGTCCGTATGCACTGGAAGCTCTTTGGGGCAGGGGCTGTCTCTCACTGTGTGTGCAGCGCCTGGCACAGTGGGGCCCAGATCCCAGCTGACTTAGACTTAGTGGTACACGGGGCATCTCCTTTTTCCCGCTGCTGTCTGTCCGGAGCAAGATGTTTGACTCAGTCGTAAGTTGTCTCCAGGGTAGCAACGTCCTTTTTGGTCGTCCTGTGAGAGTCGTTCTCGGTCCTCCACACCTTCTTTTCGCTCTAGGTGGAATCCAACCTCAGTGGCACCGGGCGGTTCTGGCCCAGGGTACCCAGATGACACGGGCAGACCACCGCAGCCATCTCTAACTACTGCGTCTGCTGACCCGTGCGGCACAATGCTTCCACTTGGGCCACGTTCGTTCTCCAATGAATTCCCCAGAGTTTTCTCAGCCAGCGCTGGTGGGACGCATTCCGCGTCCTGTGGTAAACGCCCACGTTTCTGAGGCATGCGATGCTGTGGGGAGGGCAAGCTCATCTGAGGTGCCGCTGTATCTTCTCGCGCTTCCAGATGGCTGACAAACGGGAAAATGATTCTCTGGGTTTGCCAGTTCTTGTCTTCACCTCCTTAGCACGCTGCCGTTAGCAGATATTGTACTTCCAGGATAGACCAAGTTATCCGTCACCCACCTGCCAGTGTCGACAGATACTCTCCCATCTCCACGATCTTGGTTTGCTGTGTACTGAGATGGGGTCCCACTTTGGCCATTTCTGCTTTTATGCTCATAAAGAATCTTTTCCTTCCACCCAAGTTGGTGTCTGGTAGGATCATCTCGCAGCTTAGCTCTTACCCCCAAAAATACCTTGTCCTCACAGCATGTTCTCATCACAACGTCTAATGACAAGGCAGAGGAGAAGCAAGGACAGTTCACAACTTTGCCGTACACCGGAGGCGTAGCCAGAACTGATTTTTTCCGGCAGGGTCTGTCGTTGACACGGGTGGGCACAAGCTGCGTGTCACAAGTGAAACAGAGCCTGATCAAAACACGGGATGAATTGCTTAAAAGCTGATTGGGTGGGCCTGTTTTCAAAGTGAGTGGGCCATGGCCTACCCATAGCTACACCTCTGCCGTATACCAGTTACAATCTGGACCCGTTCCACGCCTCCGTGCTCCGTCCTGACATGGTCGCAGCCACGCCGTATGGCGTGGTTATCAACCAACCATCTCTGCTGGAATGCCATGTGTCTCAGGGCCTTCCTGAGGGCTTCCCTGTGGACGGTGTCCAACACTTTTAGAAGATCAAGGCACTTAAAAAACCATTTTCTGCTGGTGCCATGAGCCCGGCTGGGCTCCCTGGACCCGGCTGAAATGCTCAATAAAACAGTCAGGGCCACAGGAACGGGCCGTACTGTAATCGGAGGAGGACCAGGTGCCCCCTGCCCTGTGCTGTCCGTGGTTCTGCCGCCATGGCCAAGTGGCCACGCCGTTCAGAGATGAAAGGGTCTAAGCAGATCGCTCTCGCTGGCTCAGATTAAAACCTGCTCCTCTGGGGCTTTGCTGCCTGGCTCTGTTGTTTGAGTTGTCAGGAGGGAGCCCGGGGGTCAGGCAGAACATGTAGGTTTAAGAGATTAGGCGCATCTTACATTTTAAGGGCAACAAAAGGGCCGTGGAGTTAATGGCTTAAATAGCCTGGATAAAGTGGAGGCGGCTTTGTAGGTGGCGTGGGGCTGGCGGGAGCGGCTGACTCGGCCTCTCCGGTCCTGGAGAAGGGCTGGCGTTCTGCGGAGCCCCCCCCCGCCTCCCGTCACGCTCCCGTCAGGCCATCAGCCCCTGGTGGGAACCTGGCGCAGCAAGCGAACCGGCACCGGCGGGGGCTCTGCCGAAATAGCCCGTTTGCACCGTGTCTCCGCCAGGGCCCGCCGGCTGGGCTCATCCTTCTCAGAGGCTGTGCCTGGGCTTCCCAGCTGCCCTCTGCCCCGCCGCTGGGTTTTCATGCTTGGCCACAGGGCGGGAGGTGATGGATCAGCAACCACAGGGCTGGGCACAACGTAAATATCTCGAGTGATTCCACTGACTCACCCTTTGCTGGTGGGCTGGGTGACTGAGAAATCCCCTCCCCACGTTCCTCAGGGTCGGCCCTGCCCTTTGGCCCCGGCACCCGGGATTCTGCAGCTGGCCTGTTCTCTAGATCTAACCTTTGGGCCAGGCTCCCTGCTGATGGGTTTCAGCAGGCCCCAGCAGGCGTGTGATTCGGGGGAGACCTCGCACCTACCTGCAAAATCCGGGGTGAGCGTGGGCTGCCCGGCGAGAGCCGTTAGCATCACTCGCCGCTGCGTGGCAGGCTGGGCTGGGCAGTGACCTTTCCACAGCACGTTGGCACAGGCAGGGCTGGTGCAATGAGCTGGGAAGGGCTGGCGAGGCGGCGTGGTAGATGGGCCCCGTGGTTAAAGCTCTTGATCCGAGTTCTAGTCCTGCCACTGCCTGGCCCTGCGACCTTCCCCTCCCTGACTCGGTTTCCCCATCGGTAGGATGGTGATGGTATTTCCTTAGCCTGTTTACATGGCAAGACGTTCGGGGCGGGAGCTGCTTCTGACGTGTGTGTGCAGCTGGGACAACGGGGCTCTGAGTCTAGGCGCTACTAGAATGCAGAGAACGCTGTATGTCAGCGGGTGGCACTTGGCCGGTGTGCTGGGTCCCGTTTCTCCCCCTGCACCATGTGCGCGTGACTCTCCAGCTGACGGTAGAGGCCAGGATTTCCCCGGCAGACGCGTGGCATGAGGCCGCCAGGTCCATTATCTCGATTTCAGTACCCTCGGGAAGGGCGCCGGCCCCAACGGCGCTGTTAACCGGCGCATACTTTGTTTAGAGCTTCCCTCGGGGCCGTGCTTCCGGCACGTTTCACCCCTGCCCTGGAGAGACCCTCTCGGGACAGAAGAGAGGCTCTGAGGCCAGTCCAGATCAGGACACGTTTCCCTGTGGAAATGAACTGAGACCGCTTCCCTCATTCTGCGCAACAGTGAGTCCATGGGAGTCGTCGTCGGTCACCACTGGGGAGAGCTGCCCTCCAGTGGGGGGACACCCGGAGACAGCCTGCTGGCCCAGGAGCCCCGGGCCACGGTGCTGCCTTCTCTGGTCAGCGTGTGTGCTCAGAGCGGGCCTGCCGGCTCAGACCAGGGGGATGTACGGGCTTTAGTGATGGACTCAGCTCCAAGGCGATGAGCTGCCCTGGCTAAAAGCCCAGCTAAACAAACCTGCGTGCACCCCGAGAGGCCAGGCTGGGTGTGTTGCGTTGTCTGCTTGAGGGGGCTTAAAATGACTTGTTCTGTTTCTTAGGTGGGGTCTGCAGGAGAGATCCCCCCACCCTTCTGTTCAGGAAGCTCTGGGAAACCAGGGGACATGCCTCAACCTGAGAACAGGTTTCAGAGATTCCCGGGCCGGCATGGAACCGGTGTACGCACCAACGGGCCCCCGCTCTGATGGCCAAACATACCTGTACGTAGACCCCCCCCTCCCCACGTACACACACAGGGGCCTCATTGCATGTCCATTGCCCAGACACACACAGCTGGGCAGGGCTACACAGCCCAGATGTGCCCAGCGCCAGGCACGGCCCCTGCTCACACGCCCACACGAGCGTTGGTGAGCCTACGCCGGGGCTGCCCACTGGAAGAACAGCCGTGGCTGCCGAACAGCCAAGGAGCCTGGGTTAGCCGCGTGGGAAGCAAAACGCAGAGGGCCACGGGGCTGGTTTCCCCAGGTCAGTGAAAGCAGAAAGGGGACATGGCCCTGGGCCCATGCAGCGGGCCACGGGAGTGCGGGCCCAGCCCTGAGATGTGAACGGGGCCGACGACTCTCCCCTGCCGCTAGCTGGCCGAGGGGAGTCCAGCGTGGGCTCTGTGCACCTCGACGGGCTGCCCGCCCCTGGGACGTCTGGCCCATAGCCGTGGGGGATTCCCCTTAGTCGCTCTCTCAAAGCCCGGAGCAGCCAGCAGAGAGCAATCCCGGCAGCTGCAGGGCCCCAAGAATACACCTGAGGGACAGCCCTGATTCCCTATGGGCCTAACCTCTCCCCCCCCTTGGCCAGCGTAGAACCAGTGCCGTGTGCTCCCGCGGCTGGCAGGACTCCAGCTGGGCAACCCCTGGCCTGCTTGTAGTGCCTGCATGGCCCCCGCTAGCCGCCGGCGGGTCTCTGTCCCGCCAGCAGCTGGTCCAAGGGAGAGGATAAGAGTCTACTACAGCTGCCGGCCAGGGGAGCGCCTCCGTTAGTTGACGTGGCCGCCGCTTTAGCGTTGCCGGTTACAGGTTCAGATCTCAGGCGTGGGGGTCATTGTAGCTGCACTTCCCGTAGCTTCTTTGATGGGGCTGCCAGGTGGGCCTGTCCTGTTCATCGCGTCTGGCCGCCTGCCTGAGCCGGGCCGGAGACCCCCTCCTCTCCTGCAGTGCGCCCAGGAAGCTCCAGCAGCCTGCATGTCTCCCTCCCCCTCCTTCGCTTGTTGTGCTGGGGCTTGGCAGCGAAAGCAGGGGTTCACAGGAGCCTGCAGCCCATTGGGGCACTGGGGGGCACCCGGGTTAGGCATAACGGGGTCTCGCACCCCGCTGGATCTTCACAAGAGAAGGAGCCCAGGGCAGGAGGGCCTGGGAGGTTCCTCCCTTGGGTTGGTGGCTGAGCCCCAGCGCTGTGAAATGAGCCAGAAGGGACTTGGCAGACGCTGGGGCAGCCTGGAGGGAGGAGGGCGGAGGGCCCGGGAAAGAAACCCAGGAAGCTGAGGATCAGGGTGCAAGGGAGAAGGCTGCTCGAGGCAGGGAAAGTCCTCACTATGGACCGTTGACGAGCGAAGGCCACGGGCCACGCTGGTTTTCATGGCAGCGGGCCCGAAAGCAGGTTCCATGGGGAGCTGGGACCCAGGAAGAACCAAGACAGCCGGCACCATGGGATCTGGCCACGGCGAACCTGTGCGGGTTCAGCAAGGTGCGGGGAGCTGAACTGGGACTGGAAGTCCCGGGGCTGTGATTTCGTTGGGTGCCCGACGTTGGACATCCTGATGGACGGACCCGTCCATCTGGGTAGCCCCCTGGGCACAGAAGCTGGACAGACTGCAACGTTGGGTGGGGTTTTATGTGGACTTGGGGCTCCGAAAGGAGCATGGGGCTAAACTATGCCCTGGCCAGGGGGCTGAATCACGAGAGGGGGCGAGCAGGGGCCATGGGGGATTGCCGCCCTGGGGAGCATCTGTGCAATGCAGGAGCCGGGGCTAGCCCGGGAAAACAGGTTTAATGTTCTGCAAGGCGGACAGGGGCGTGATTATACGTGACCTCTCCTCCCTCCCAGCCTCCCCTGAAAACCCTGCCTGACCCCAGCTGGGTTAAAACCGGCACGGCATCGGGAGGCGTGGTGTTAAAGGTCCCACGGTAAGGTTGACCCTTGTGCACGCTTATCACCAGAGCCACAACACAGGCAAAGTGCTTCCCGCGTCCCTCTCAGGGCGTTTCATAACCAGCCCCGTGCGGTCCAGAGGGGACAGGAGATCCCTTGAGACGTGGCTCCTAGCAGGGCCCCAAGCAACTCCTTCCATCTTCTGCAGGAGCCCTGAATCCCAAAGTCCTCTTTGCTCCACGGGTCTGTCTCCTTTAGCGTTTTCGGTAGGGCCTGCCGCTGGGGTACCTACGCCCGGTAAAAATCCCATGGCCCTGTCCAGAAAGTGCTGGCGTTTTCCCCCGTGTCCTCGGCCACAGCCTCGAGCGGAGCCTGGACCTTTCCTTCGCTTTGTCAGGTTGTCGTTATCAGCTTCGCACGCGAAAGACAAGCCCGAGAGACAGACAGGCTCCTGGTGCCTGGTCTGCAAGTCCTGGGCGGCTGGAGTCTCACCAGCGCGGACTGGGCCATCCCCTGAATTCTGGGAGGGGGCGATCGCTTCATTCTTTGCTTCCCTGGGATGGCGAGTGTCCTTGTGAGAGATCCCAGGAGTCTGGAATAGACAGTCCCCAGCTCGGCCGGTTTTAAAGCGTTTCCTGATTAAAGTGCATTTAATGCCAGTGAAAACTGCTGCCTTGTCAACGCTAGAGACTGAAAATCATCCTCTGCTTTATCCCTGGCACAGGTATAGCAGGGGCGGCCGCATTCACGTCCCCCACCCGCATCGACACGTCATAGCCTGGACCTGAAAGGACCAACACTGGCATTCCGGCTCCAGGATCTGGTCTGTTCTGTTCTGGTCCCTCTGCATCCGGGAGAGCTCCCGGCCCTTCCGCCTTCTGCCTGGCCAGGGAGTCGCTCCCCGGGACGGAGCGCATAGCACTGCAGAAGGAAGGTTATCGGTGTCTGAAGACAAAAGTTTGCAGCTCTGTCACCACCAGGGGTGATTAGCAAAGCAGAGGCTGGTGTCCCGCCCGGGGGAGCCAGATAAAGAGGCTGATGGACAGGGAGGAGAGAGGGAAGGCGTGCAGTGAACCAGGAGAATGGCTGGCGGGAATTCACCCCGTCACCAGCAGCTCGACTCTTCTGGAATCCCCGGAGGAACGCAGCGCGTTGGAGATGCCCAGGGCCAGTGGCTGGCCTCTTTTGTCCAACCCCGGTGAGCTGTTGACTAGACCCCAGCCTTTTCCTTTCTGGCCTGTTTGTGGAATGGCCACAGGTTGTGGCCAGCTGGTTTGGCGCGCGAGATCCTTCCGCGTGCGGCTTCTGCAGCTGATTCCCGGCCACGGCGCTGCTCGCGGACCATGTGCCTCCAGGTGACCGTGGCAGAAGGCCGCCCTGAGCTCAGAGCACAGCCATCCAGTTCACCCTATTTGTGGTGTGATGCCAGGCACTGATCCGGTCCGGGCGGGGATCCCGTGCGGTGAGATGGATGAGCAGGGAACGGGGGCTTCCCCGCCGCGTGACCTGGGGTGAGTCACCGAGATGGGCAAATTCTCTTCCTCAACCCCCCACCCCTGCTCATCGCTGACCCCCCCCCACCTCTCCATGGTGCCATCCCACGAGAGGTGAAAGCTGCGGAGGGGTCAGCGCTTGGCCCAGGGCCGTGTGGTCCCTTCCCCAGCCCGTGCTAGGAGCGGAGACCTTGGGAGGAAGGTGAGGAAGGATGGTTCGGTGGCTACGTTACCGGGCTGAGGCTGTTGCTGGAGTTGTGCCGTGCCTCAGTTTCCTCAATCCGCGAGCAAAGGTGTTGCCACGACACGGGCTCCCAGTTCAGCCTGGTGCTTACCTGCCACCTGGGGGGCTCCTGTGCTCATCTTTGGGGGGATCTGGGGTCCCCCGGTGCGGGAGGGGCTGCCTCTCGCTAGCGATGCGGCCGCTGCCCGGGAGGGACGGGCAGAAGTGATGGCAGGCCAGGGGACGGCGCGCTGCCAGGGCAGGCCAACCTGCGCGACTACCCGCTGTGGGAGGGGTGGGTCGTGAAAGCCAGGCGTGGCGGAGGGGCAGTTTCACAAGGGGCTCTGGTGGGAGCCTGTCGGCCCAGCTGTTCTGCCTTCTCCGCGGCTCTGCTCCACTCCTAATTGGCGTCTGGGAAATTAATTTGCGGTTTCTCTTCTCCTTCACCCCCCCCCCCGGGATGCCAAGAGGAGGGTGAGAGATTTATAGGGGCCAGCAGCCCCCGGGGGCTGCGGGGTCACCAGGCCGCCGCCCGTCTCTGCTTCGGCCTCCCCCTGCTCCGGGTTTACGGCTGGGCTCGGCTCTTAGCGCGCACGGGTCTGGCAGAGGGTGGTGTGGGGAGAAAGGGGGGCTGCCCCCTGGCCGGTGGGGGAAGAGGCGTCCCCAGACGCAGGGCCAGGGTGAGAGCTGCAAACGTGTCCGGCTTCGAAGAGTTTAAGGCCAGGAGGGACGGTCCGGTCTGAGCCCCCGTACAGCCCAGGCCAGAGGATTTTCCCCTGCATCGGGGCCACTGCGCCGTCCCCTGCGGTGGGCACAGCCGTCCCTGGGGCGCTGCCTAGGGTGGCCAGAAAGGCTGGCGCAGTTCCCGTTAGATGCCGGAGGGTTTTGCTCTCCGGTTCCAGGGGGCTATGCGCAGCCGGGTGTATTGGGGGGGCCGGGCGGGACGGGGAGGGGGTGGCTGGCGACAGTTTCTGGGTGTGATGGAGGGGGGGGCTCCCCGGGTGTGTGTGTGGGGGGAGAGTGAGGAGTGGGGGGCCCATCGTGCCCGCCTCCCCGGGGGCCGGCGAGGGAGCCAGCCCTGCTGGAGTTTCCATTAGCAGCAGTTCGGGGAGGGCTCGCGGCGAACGGGCCCCCGGCCGCGCCGTTTGAAGGTGAAGGTCTTGTTTACACAGAGCTAACGGCACGGCAGGACGCCTGGGCGAGAGCGGGGGAGGCTGGGCTCTGGGGTGGGGGACTGCACAGGGTGGGGGCTCTGGCCTGGGGGCGCTGCAGGGGGTGGGGGTTGTGGAGGGTGGGGGCTCTAAGATGGGGGCTATGGACTGAGGTGGGGAGGTGAGGGGCGGGGGCTTTGAGGTAGGGGCTGTGGCAGGCGGGGGGGCTTTGAGGTGGGGGCTGCAGAGTGGGGGGCTGAGGTGGGTGGGGGGGGTTCTGAGGTAGGGGCTGCAGAGTAGGGGGGCTCTGAGGTAGGGGCTGTGGCAGGCGGGGGGGTTCTGAGGTAGGGGCTGCAGAGTGGGGGGGCTGCGGGGGGCTCTGAGGTAGGGGCTGCGGCGGGGGTGCGATGTGCCAATTTGAGCTTCTGACCCCACGCCCCAGGAGGAATTCCTCTCCCCTTCTGACCGCTCTTTTCCATGCGTGCTTCTGCACCCCAGCCAGGTTCCCCCGTTCCCCCTGCAGCCGTGAGCCAGGGTCCCCCACGAGATTGTGCTCCCATCAGATTTCCAGACCACACCACTCACCCGCTCTGTCTGCAGTTCTCCCCCCCAGTGAAAACCTTTTTGCAGCCGGGTGGATTGAGTTAACTCAGCGATTTCAGTCAGCAGGTGGAAAGCCTCCATTTAACTCATCCATTGTCATCAAATTCCCATTTGCACTCGTGTTGTTCTCTAACGAGGCGAGTCTCGTGTTGACCCAGAGCCTATGGACTGGATTTGGTACATCGTTTTGTTAGGAAAAAAACGATACATTTATTTAAGCCATTTTTCTAGCTTAATATTTTCAGCTTCTTACTCCCGGTGTGTTTGTAGTACCTTCGGAAATGGTGAGTGATCTCCTGCTTATTGACTGGACAATTCACGTTTCACGCAGGCCGTGCGTCACGCTGCGTTCGGGTGGTAACTGGGATTTAATGACAGACACACACACACAGTATGTTTGTTAAACCGAACCCTCTGCAATGATTTCGCTACGTGATCTGGAGCGTGAGTGTCCATGCGGGGCGGGGGGGTCATCAATATTCATGACGTTGAGAACGGAGCCAATCAGCGCTAGGGAGCTGCCATGACATCGGGGTATGAGACCACCCAGGTGGGCTCAGGATCTGACCCCCATGAGATGTGTGACCCTATCCCCTGGAGGCAAAGGCCGAGTGCCAACACTTGCGATGCCTTTGCCAGTCTCTAGCACCTGGTAACACTGCCCCTGTGACCCCTTTATTACAGCCCCTCGTGTGCCGGACGAGAAAGTTTGACCTCACAAGGTCAGCTGTTTTTAGGCCTGGGTCTTGCTTTAGACAGTAAAGCCGCCTTTAGCTCCAAGGTTTTGGCAGAGGCTCCTGGGCTCTGCGGTTATTTTTTAGTTAGGAGATTATAATAAATTTGGGCCGGAGCATATTTTGTGTTAAATTCAGATTTCGTTTTTAAACAGGTTTATTTTAAAGAAGGAAACATAACAAGGGCCAGACGGGGTCAGACCAAGGGCCCATCCAGCCCAGTGTCCGGTCTGCCGACCGCAGCCCAGGCCAGGTGCTTCAGAGGGGATGGACAGAACAGGTAATCATCACGTGATCCGTCCCCTGCCATCCACGCCCAGCTTCTGGCACAAACACTTACTGTGACTTACAAACAATAGGGAAAAAAACCTGATTTAAATTAAAAAAAATCCCATTTTTGTGGTTGTTGAAATCATCAGTTTTTACCCACCTGGCTTCTCAGAACCAACTCTCAGCTGGAGAGGTGGACGGGAGGAAGCAGAAGGAAGAGCGACCGCCTTGGCCATCTCCAACCCCTCCACCCCACACACCCCTGCAATGAAGGAGGCTAGGAGACTATCCCCCTGAGGATGCACTCCACACCACTTCTAATAGCTGCAGGGTGCTTCGCTCACACTATGCTTGGCTGACTCAGAAACCCCTGCAGCTGATGGATCTGACAGCCTTGGTTTCCATCCCCTCTTGCTACGTGCCAGGCATGGCTGGAGCACACGGCTGGGCAGGGCCAGGACTGCTGGTGTTTCTGCCTCTGTTCGTGGATGCTGGTTTGACTTTGTGGGTTGGAGCCTGGGCCGGGCACAGTCAGCGGCTGGCGGTGTCTGCCCGAGATTGTTAGGATCTGTGAGCCTGACGTGGACAGTATAACTAGTGCCCTGGTAAGTGCACCAGGGACCACCGTCTCTTCGGACCAGTCCCAAGGGCTCCAAAATCCTGAGTCTGCCCCGCCCCCTCCCCCCAAACCTGAGATTTAAAATAACATCAGTTTTATTGTGGGTTCCTGTGATTGGCCTGGCACTGGGGTCACAGGTTCAGGCTTTTTGCTCCCCAACTCTGAGGGCAAGAAACTTCCTTTTTATTTCATGAGAACGGAGAGACTCACAAAATCACCTGGCTCCAGAAGCTGGGTCTTTAAGAAAAACACCAAATACTGCAAGGGTTGGCAATGCCGAATCTAGGATTGTCTCCCGCTAGCCAGGAGGGTAACTGGCAACCTTGTCATCCTTTCCTGCCGTTTCATCAAGGGTGATTCTTTTGGCTTAGGAAGCTTGTTGGAAGTTAGAATCCTAGAAGATGAGGGCTGGAAGGGAGCTCAGGAGGTCATCTAGTCCAACCCTCTGCTCACAGCAGGACTAACCTCAGCTAAACCATCCCAGGCAGGGCTTTGTCAAGCCGGGCCTTGAAAACCTCCATGGATGGAGATTCCCCCACCTCCCTAGGTAACCCATTCCAGTGCTTCACCACCCTCCTAGGGAAAAACTTTTTCCTAATGTCCAACCTAGACCTCCCCCCTGCAACTTGAGACCATTGCTCCTTGTTCTGTCATCTGCCACAACTGAGAACAGCCTAGCTCCATCCTCCCTGGAACCCCCTTTCAGGTAGTTAAAGGCTGCTATCAAATCCCCCTCATTCTTCTCTTCTGCAGACTAAACAAGCCCAGTTCCCCCAGCCTCTCCTCATAAGTCTTGTGCTCCAGCCCCCTCATCATTTTTGTCACCCTCCGCTGGACTCTCTCTAATTTGTCCACATCCTTCCTGTAGTGGGGGGCCCAAAACTGGACACAATACTCCAAATGCAGCCTCACCAGTGCCGAATAGAGGGGAATAATCACTTCCCGCGATCTGCTGGCAATGCTCCTACTAATGCAGCCCAATATGCCATTAGCCTTCTTGGCAACTAGGGCACACTGCTGACTCATATCCAGCTTTTTATCCACTGTTACCCCCAGGTCCTTTTCTGCAGAACTGCTGCCTAGCCCGTCGGTCCCCAGTCTGCAGCTGTGCATGGGATTCTGCCGTCCTAGGTGCAGTTAGTGCTGAGGTTCTTGTCCTGCCCTGGGGTGTTTTGCTTTGCAGCTTGTGCTGCGCGGAGTGACACAACTCTTGCACAGTGCTGGCTTTGACGGGCAGGCCTGACGTGGCGTCTCCTGTGCTGACCATCTCAGAGTAGCCGTTGCCTCCACGTGGATTGCAAATGAATCCGGTCCCTGCTGTTTGTTTCCCTTTCATTCTGCTTGTGCACCTTGGGCGATGTTTATGACTGTCCGTGTGATACCGCTTTCCCTGGGGAAGGTTTCCATGGAGCGCCTTGGTTTTTGTAAAAGGAGCACCTGAGTTGTTGCCCTGGCCGTGTTTGGGGCAGTGATCTGTGGGTACAAGGTGGGCAGGTGACTCCCTGTTCCAGGATGGTATCAAAGGTGTGGAGAGCACCCAGCTGACACGCCGGGCACGTTCCTCCATGGATCTCGGGGGTGAGATGTTGTCAGTTGGATCTTGACTAGTTCTGAAGGAGAAACTGACATGGGAGGTGCTGCTGTGGGCCTGGGTGGGGGGCTGGGTAAATGCAAAACGGGGGGGGGCATTGCTTGTCTCTCCCCTCCAGGGAATTCAGAAAGCATCGTGAAAGCATCGGTCCTGGGCTCTCGGCTCAGCCAGAGCGCACAGCAGCTGAACACTCCCTCCTTGCCCCCCCCAGATACCCGGATTATGATCCCGGTATTAACTGAAGACACAGCACTGAAAAAAACACAGCTGCTTTCTGGCCCTGCACCAACGGGGAGAGAGAGAGAACTGGGGGAGGGCTGGGTATCCTTGTCCAGTCTGAACTCCGTGGGAAGGCAATGCAAACATCCCTGTGCATATTTAAGTGCCTTTCCAGAGTGGGAGCATCTGACCGCGCCGCTAGGAGCCAGGGAAACAAGCCGGCCGGCACTTGAAAGAGAGGGAGTTTTCCAAGCCGAGCCGGGACTAGCCAGGGGAATACGGCTGGTAAAGCCATCGTGGGGGCACCTGGCCTTTGCTTCAGCCACTGCTTTCTCCCGTCTGCTTTTCACATGCTTTTCGGTGTCTCTGCGTCCAGGCGCCCGGGGTTGGGCTTTGCTTCTGTAAAGCTAAAGTGGTTTTTGTTTTCAGATGGCAACTCCCTGCCCCCCCAGTTACTGATCCTTCCTTCGCCTTCACACCAGGCTCTGGCTGGGGTTTCCCAGGGACTCCGCCTTGTGACCACGCCATGCTCTTTCGCTCCACAGTGGGCCCCTCTGCGGAAGGCTGCAGCAGTTCCAGTTCTGTGGGAGGTGGGATTTTGGGGCAGGCCGGGGGGGTATAGGGGAGTATCGGGGGAGGGGGAGGTAGGGCGCCGCATGGCTCCAGTAGCCACAAAAGGTTCCACTCTGGATCTCCCTCACCCGCTCTTGGCAGGTGATTTGGTCTCAGTGGAGGCAGCTGTATTGGCTGCCCCTATTTCCAGTCGGTTTAGGTCAGAACCTCGTCTTCCTGGCTCCGACAGAGGCAACCTGCAGCTGCTCTTACCACCGGGCTCGGTACCGGGGCAGTGCGGAGCCCGAAGGGAGAAGCCCCCCCACTGAGCCCCTTGCCCTGGTCCCTGCAGCCCAGCACCCCCCACTAGCGCCACGCTGGGGCGTCGGGGTCAGGGCTGGCACAGCGTGGTTCTCGCTGCGTCTCACCTTCCCAGGGCGCTGGAAATGCGATCCTCTCTCAGCGCCCCGCTTTATGGGCTTCTGCTGGATTCCCGGCCTCGGCGTTTGCTTTGATACAGCGTCAGGATTGTTTTCTAGGGCCCGTGAACAGCCCAGGGCTTCAGAGGAAACAGAAAGTGGGTCCCTGACCCACGCAGCAGCGTGCCAGCTGAATGGGGGGCTGGGCAGACAGGTGCGGCTGGAGCAGAGGGTGGAGAGGCCCCGGATGGTAGAGCGGGGGTCCTACCGTGACCGCTGATAGGCCAAGTGACTCTCAGGGCAGTTTCACAGTTTTTCTTTGATGCTCATTTTTCCCCGGGCGATGCTGCGGGGAGGTGCATCCGAGGGGAGCTCGGCGGGGACGGAGGCCTGGCCAGCTGATTTCAAGAGGGCAGGCTGGCCTGTGCCCAGGGCAGGCACCACGGAAGAGGCCCAGGGACGCCTGCAAGAAGACGCGAGGGCAGCGAGGCTGCTGCTGCCAGTCAGGTGAGGAGGGGGTCCCCAAAAGAGGAGGCCAGGGCAGGAGGTGAACGATGGATAGGGGGAGAGATGGGGGTGCTGGATCAGAGAGATGGATTTCAGCAGATGACCTCCCCCACCCCGAGAACGCAGCCCCCGACCTGTCGCCTCTAGACCCCCTCCAGTTCGGATCCAGCCCGTGCTTCAGCAGCTTTTCTGAACTGAGTCGGGCCGGATCTCAGCCCAGCTCCTGGGTCACGTCTCCAAGAAACCAGGCTTAATTTCAGCCTCTGCCCAAGATTCTCAGCCAAGACGCCAAAGTCTGAAGGGGCCACAGAGCCTGACCTCACGCCAGGGCCTCGTCAGCGTGCCAGGCGCAGAGGGACCTGTGCAGGCAGAGGGCATCCGTGGGGCTGCCAATACAGCTGCCTCCACTGAGACTAAATCACCTGCCGAGAGCAGTCACAGTGGACACCTGCAGCAGGATCCACCTGCTGACGGCCAGACACGCGTGTGGGCTCACCCTCATTCACACCTGGCCTCGCTTTGTGTGTGCAACTCGGGGGCTGCTGCTGCCGAGACCTCCCTCGGGGGACCCGCGGCTGCGCCAGAAGCTGATTGAAGAGGTGAGCTGATAGCAGGAGTCGTGCCGAGCCGGTCTTGGATGGGAATTCCCTCCCAGTGCCCAAACTGTTCTCCGTGGGGCGCTGCCTCCCCTGGTCTGAGCTGGGAGGGGCCGTGCGAGGCTGGCCCCAGCTGTGAGTGGCTCTGTGCCGCGCTCCCCCTCCTGTGGATTTCGCCGGGCAGTTTGCCACAGGGTCCTTCCCCCCCAGCAGCAATCTCCGCGCCCCCCGCAGCCCTTCGAGCCAGACGTCCTGGTGTGCACACTTCCAACGGACACACGAGGGCGCGCCCACTGGGAAACGGGGGAGCCAGCCAGGTGCAGCGGTTACCCCCGAACTGCGGGTGCCCCGAAAGCACGCTCCCCTCTGGGGAGAGCGGCGGACCAGCCCAGATGGCCACCCTTTACCCCTCCGTCCCAGATCTCAACGCGCCTCTCGGGGGTCGCCGGACACAGCCAGGAGCGGCATCGCTGTCAGTTTCCCCATCTCGGAAGGGGAAACTGAGGCACTGGGGGGGGCAGGGACTCAGCCGTGGTTGAGGTGCCGTGGCCAGCCAGTGACCAGGTCTGACCAGCCGCGGGGCAGCAATGATGGAGAGTGACCGGCTGGGGGGTAAGGAGCTGGCTGGGGGCTGTCCAGTTCCTGGTGGACAAGTGCCCCCCCCCGCCCAAGAGGCCAAGCGTGGGAAGTGCGTTGGATGTTGTCCCTCCGACCGAGCCCAAACTCTGCTTGTCTGTGGAGCGCCGGCCTCTGCCACGTCTCCCCTGCAGCCTGCTGGGCTAAGGCCCTGGGAGCCTCTGGGTCACACTAGCCTCTGGCTAATGTCACCCCATGGGCTGGGCGCAGGAGGAAGCAGCGTGGGCCAGTGGATTAGCCACGGGGCTGGGCTTCAGGGCCCCCGAGTTCTCCTCGGGCTGGGCAGGAGAATCGTGTCCCCTCCTGCTGCGTCTCTTTCCCTCTCGTTAATGAGACGGGGCCTTCGCTCGGCCTGGCTGTTAATCCCTGGTTACAATTCTCTAGCGATCTGCCAGCGTGGCCTTCCCGTCCCGGAGCCGACCGTCCTGGGCCGGGCTACGCTTGTGAGCAGAACCTCCTGGCGCCGTCTCAGGAGCAGAGCGGGGATGAACCCCCTGAGCTCTGCAAAGCCGCGAGGGGGGGCTGCGAGTCAGGCTGGAGGAGCCCTGGATTCACCCCGAATTCACCAGCCAGGCTTCGGAGCAGGGGAGACTCGGGGCCCCTGCTGAGCCGGGCAGGGTCCATCCGGGGGCTGCCACGCTGTCCAGCCGGATGAACGCTTCTGTCGCATCAGAGCCACGTGCGTGCTGCGCTCACGGCCCCACCGAGCCTGCCCGCTAAGTAGACGTGGCAGACGGGGCGGGAGGGGGAAACAGGCACGGAGAAAAGTGACCCGGCCCAGGCCAAGGCTCCATCCACTGACCAGGGCTGCCTGCGAGTGTTGGGCCGGCAGCCCCCAGCCTTGCGTGACCTCGCCAGACCCGCGCTGGCTGCTGGAGAAGGAGGCGATGCTGCAGAGAGGGGCTCCTGCCTCTGGGGAGATCTTCAGCCTACGATTCCCGGCCCTGAAGGGTTGGCGTCAGGCTGGCGCCTCGGGAATCCCAGACTGCCCAGCGAGGCCATGGCCCAGAAGCAGAGGGATCCAGGCAGGGGTGGATTTTCCAGTGGGCATACGGATGGAGGAGAAATGCCAACGCGGGACCTGGCTTCCTGTCCCCCCTCTGCCACTAGCCTGCAGGATGAGTCCTGTCTCTCCGGCTCTCCAGTTCCTCTCCCATGCTGCGGCTGGCACGTGTGTTCAGCCTGAGAGCTCCTCCGGGCAGGGTCCGTCTCTCGCTGTGGGTCTGGGCAGCCCCTGTGCTGCGGTGGGGCCCTGATCTACCTGTGCTAGTAGTTAGCATCCAGTTAACAGCCTCCCCGGGGCAGCTCTTCTCCCCGTGGGCCGAGCTGGGGGCATGACTGGTAGCAATCAGCTCCGTGAGTCCCGGGTGCCAGCCTGTGCCGATTCTCTCCCAGCGACCGAGGCTCGGTCTGGCGCATGCTCGCGGAGGCTCCATTGGGAGGAGCTGCTCGCCCAGACATGAGGTGCACCGCTGGTGCTGGCTGGCCCGTCAGCTCTTTCTCTTCTCAGGCTGGCCGAGTCGAGCTGTTCGGATCAGGATCGGGGAGGGGAGAATGCTCCCGGCCCCGCACGCAGAATTCCCTTTCCGTGAAGATTCACCCGTATCGGCTGCTGCTCCCCGGCTTTCCATCCCACCAGGAAACTGCCATAACGTCCGCAACTCGCAACCACCACGGGGGGCAGGAGTCCAGGGTGGGGGGGAGGAGAACCCGGTGTGAAATCAGAGCAAATACGCATGGAAATCTTTGTCCGTTTTTCTTCGTGTCTGCCTGTCCGCAGCATCGGCCGATCACGAGAGAGGCTTAAGAATCCGGAGATCCAAAAGTAGCTCTTGGGCTCTGAAGAGGGACCTGGCGCTGGGGAGCCGGCGCTGGCTGTGTGAGTCAGGGAGGAAAGGCGGGAGAGTGCGGCCTGGGAGTCAGGTCTCGGGGAAAGCTGCAGAGAATAGGGTGCTCTCTGGAAGTCCTCCCTTCCTGAGTCAAGAGCCATGGCCCATGAGGGCTGTGGGGAGGAGAGCAGCAGAGGGAGATGGCCGCTGACCGGCTCTCGGGGACAAGGTGCGGTGGGGGACGCTGGGGCTAGTCATTGCTGACCTGCAGAGCCTTTCTTGTGCATAGGACTTACACACTGACCACGCAAGGGCTGGATTTGTAGGAGGAAAGACGATTTCTGGGGACTCTGAAGGAGGGAAGCTGAGGCAGGCGTCTGAGCCGTGCCGTGTCCCTGTGCAGGAGGGCTGCCCTGTGACCGTCCCGTGCTCAGGCTTTTCTGAGCAACCGTGAGAGACAGAGCTGGACTCTTCTGTGAACACTGAGAGTCTCGCCTAATCCCGTGACTCCAGAAGCTGGGGCTTCAGGAAAACTCAGCGGCGTGAAACTCATGCAGGAATCTGTGCACGTCAAGGAGAAGTTACAAAAGCCGAGCGTGGGCAGGCGGGAATGGACCGTCCCCTCCCTACACCCCAATGAGCCTCGATCTGTGTAGCAGCAGAGAGAACCCCGCAATCTTAGCACAGAGCCCGGGTTCCTTGCTCCGGGCCAATCGGCGCGGACTCCAGGTCGCCGTTCTGGGGCCTGAGGAAATCGGGCTGAGGGGACGATCTTTGATGCCTGTTATGGGGTTGGCGGGAACGTACAACGTGACCTGTCAGGGCCCTGTTGGGAAACTCTGCTGCCTCCTGCTCTGCAGACATAACCCGTGCAGTGGTGTCGGACAAAGCCCTCTGTCTGCCCAGCAGCTCCCGCTCGCCCTTTGGGGCAGAGACTGGACGGGCGGGTTGCACGGCGATGCCGGCCAGAGCTGTCCTGCGGTCAGAGGACCTGGAGAGACGCGTCTGCCACGTGGCCAGCAGGTTATTGTGCCCTGGGGACAGATGGGGGGAGGTCGATGCGCCCTGAGGCCCTGCTCGGATGGGGAGGGATCTGGAGGACTGAAGCAGCAGGTCCCTGGCTATTTACAGGCCTCCTGGGAGCTAGAAGTGATACCTGTGAGCTGCCCGGGGCTGGACCTGCTCTCTTTGCATGGGGCAGCTGCCGTATCTGGGCTCACCTGCAGGGTGCTGGCGTCGGATCAGGCGTCAGGATGGGCTCCTGCCCCTGGCGCTGTGAGTTCAATTCCCGCAGCCGGTCTCGCGTCAACACGAGGCGGGAGAGTTTCACCGAGGTCTCTCCTGGGCGCTTTGCCGTATCGCAGGCTAGCCGGAGAGTTACTCACAGTCCTGCAGGTTCTGCCCCGGGGAGGTGAGCTGGGGGGAAATGCAGCAGGGGGGAGCTGTGTTGTCAGATCCAGGTGGGCAGCCTGGGACTGGAGGAGCGTGTCTTGGGGTGGGGCTGGTCTGCGGGGCATTAGCAGAGCTGTGGCGAGGAGGGAGCCTCGCGGAGGGGCTGCAGGTCGGGACTGAGGAGCATCCAGCAGAGCTGGGGGGGGGGGGAGGGGAGCGCAGGGCTGGAATAGTGGGGCAGGGGGCTGCAGGTTGGGACTGAGGGAGCATCACCATGGCTGGGTGGGGAAGCTTGCAGAACACCTGCTTGTGCTGGGCCAGATCCTGCCCCCAGGTGCTGCATGCATTGCTCCCAGGTGCTCCCGTTGACTCTGGTGCATCTGAGAACAGAATTTACCCAGCTGCTGATGCTCTCGGCTCCTCTCTTCCACGAGGATCGGATTCCCTGGCTTCCAAAAGGGCATGGCGCCTGCATGGCTAATGGCCGGGGCTCCCCTGAGGACGGCGCCTGGCGCAGACCTGCTAGGAGCAGGCACCAGATGCTGGTGCAGCGCACCAGGCGGCTGGGCTGAGGCAGCAGCACTGGGAAGTGAAGGGGTCCCCATCTTGGAAGCCCTGCTCGGCACCTGCACATCCATGCAGGGAATGCACTGCCCGCCCGCCCAACATTGCTGATGCCCTCTTGTGGAGACAGGCCGAATCGGCAGGAAAACAGCTGCCAAGCGGTTGCTTTCAGCATTAACTCGGAAGACGCTGTCTCAAGGTGATGAACCTAAAACTGCCAAGCTGAACTTTTCGAGGCTGGTTTGCACGTAGGAGAAAAGTCCCCGACCTTCGGATCGTTTCCAGCTTCGGGAGGTTCTTTGGGTGTTTAATGACCTCTTTAGGATGCATTGAAAACTGTGTGCGTGCAATTCATCTGCAGCCCAAACGGCTTGGCCCGTCTTCCAAGCACACTGCAGACGTCACTACACACGCAGAGTTTTTTCTCTTGCCTGCATGCGCGTGGCTTGCGTGCACCCACATGGGAGATTCCGCGCGTGGCATAGAGGCCGTTTCTGATCATAGTCTCGGTTGGTGCAATTGCCAGCGCTACAGGGGTCGCACCCTCGGCGAGACAGCTGCCTGCCCAGCCTAGCAGAGACGCCCTGTTGGAAAAGGCTTGCGTCCTGTGGTCTAAATCTTGGGCTGCCACGTCTCTGCCGCAGGGGGAATTCGCCCAGGCAGGGGATGAAACGTGAGTCTAACAGACACACGGTGACTCCCTGGGACGCCAGCCGAACGCCTCGGGCTGCCGGACCCTGGCTCTGGGGTCTTGGACACATGACGATGGCTCCCCGTGTCCCTCGAGCGAGAGCTGGAGATGCGTGTCAGGTCTAGGCTGGGGGGCTGGCTCCGCGGGCTTTGGTGTCTAGGAGGACATGCCACGTGGTTCGTGAGGGGATGGAGCCAGGTGCTTCACCCACGGGGCCGGGGCCGGAGGAGTCACGCGGCCAGAGACGCCAGAGCCCCAGGCTGGGCTGGAGTTGGTGGGACCCACGGAGGGCTGCAGATGACAGGAGAAAACAGATGCCAAGGGCACCAGCCGCTGCTGCTGGCAGGGGCTCCAGGAACCCTCGGCCTGCGGAGGCCAGGATCTGAGGGTGCAAGGAGGTGCCACCCTGAAGGTGTACAGCCCCTGGCACGACTGGGGCCTCTGAGCACTACCGTAACGCTAGAGTGAAGGAGCCCGCCTGTGCCTGGGGCCGCCCCGGCCCAGGGGTGATTGCCAGATGGGGCTCTGTGGGCACGGGAGTGGGTCTGTGCAGGACGCGCCCCGTGACTGCCCGTGTGTGCCCGCTCACCAGAGGAGTGCCAGGTGTGCGCACAGACCCTCTGCCCAGCCCTGTTTGATTAGGTGCAGGACCTGGGAAGGAAGGAAGCCCAGCGGTTAGGAGCTGCGCGCAAACAGCCAAGCTAAGTCCTGGGGCGAGCCGGGGACAGGTGGCCAGACGCCGGAGCGGCGATCCCAGGGCCGCTGTTCCCCAAGAGGAACAGGGAGTTAGGAGCAGCCAGGAGTCCCCTGGCAAAGGCTGCTAGAGAGCCCTGGGCAGGGACGCGGTGCAGACCTGCTGGGAAAAGAGTCTCGAAGGAGGAAGCTCGGGGGCGGCATCAATGCCCGTAGCGTGGGAGAATCCTGCTGGAGGCCCTGCCGCAGGCCGGCGTGAGACACGGAGAATCCCCTGGGCGCCGCAGTCCGCCTGGGGCTGGAGGAACTGGTTTGGGGCTTTGCCTTTTTGGAAAACAACACTCTGCCTGGAAAGAGCGTCTGGGTGCGGCCAGGGGCCCTCCGTGGGCTGGGAGAAGCCAGTGCCTTGCACCCGGGGGTCTGCCCGGTGTCTCGGAGGTGACTGTTCTTACCCTGCTGCCTCGCCCGCCGGCCCTTCCTCTCTCAGGAGGCAGGTGCCCGAGCCCTGGCTTTGTGGCTGGTTCCAGGAGGGGGCAGGACTGTCTCCCCCCCCGAAGGATCTGTCAGCACGGCAGCGTGAATGCGGCTCACGGAGACAAAGCCCCGCTCGCGCCGATGGAGCTAGCGCGGAGACCCAGAGCAGGCGCGGTGAGTCAACCCAGGCCGAACTCGCCCGCCCGGCTCCCTGGGCAGCCCTTCGCTGCTCGGTCAAAGCCAGCTCAGGCATGTCGGCGCATGCTGCCGTTCGCCCCTCCTCTTGCAGTGCAGATGTACCCTGAACCAGTGACCCCCCCCCGAAGGAGGCTGTAGGGCAGGGGATGGGGGGAATTCTTGCTCCACAGTGGTGCCCATCCAGCCCGCAGGGCGTGGATCTGATCCCTGCGGCGCTAGACCAGGAAACCGTCGGCCAGCGAGAGGAGACTTACCGTGGCCCAGGAGAACCGATGTGCGGAGGGGATTCCTGATCGCCGAGGGCTCTGTAGCCTAGCAGAGACAGGCAGAATGAGATCCGGCGCTTGCGGCATGGAAGGCTGGCTAGAAATAAGGCTGGAATGAGATTACGGCAAAATGCTGCTCTCCGGGAACCCCAGCGTGTCTCCGAGAGCAGAATTTTGCTCTTCGGTGGCCCGCAGGGCCAGAGCGTCAGCGAAGAAGCTGTGACAGGAGATGCCCGCCAGTCGCTGAGCGCCTGGGCTCTGCTTGCTAACAGCGGCCTGCAGGGGATTGGCAATAATTGGACTGGGGCTCTTCTGGGCTTCTGTCTGATGGAGGAAGAAATCCCCAGTGGGTTGGTTCTTACCTTTTTTAAAAAGGCCACGTTGTGCATCTCCTGATTTTTGAGGGGCGCCTCCGTGGATTATTCGTTGTTTTACCACAGCGCCTAGGGGACCTCGTCCCAGACCAGGACAAACAGAGCTCACCAGCTCAGTGCAAGACAAGACACAACGGATGGATACGGACTGGCGGGAGCCCAGTAAACCCATCAGTTCTCCAGTCACCCGTAGAGCCTTCTAGGGGAGATGGCAGCAAACTTTCCAATGTGTGTCTCGGGGGAAGCCCTCTAAGAAACAATCGAACCTCTCAAGGCTTCTGTAGATCTCCAAATGCTCTGCCAAGGAGCATAAGTCTCAGCCCCGTTTCACAGACGGGGAAACTGAGGCAAAGGGGGAGCGTGACTTGCCCAAGGTCACCCAGCGGGGTCAGGAGCAGGGTCTGGCTTTCACCATTACGCCGCGCTGCTCCCCCCTTCCCAGGGCTGAAGAGCAGGCACGATGTGGCTGTAATTGGTGGCTCTTCCTGCCCGTGGGAGCGGGGCACCCCGGGCGGGATGAACGTAGCTCGTGTGTCGTCCGTCATCCCGGGCGTTTGGTGGAGCGCGGCTGCCCCTGGCTTATCCCTCCTTGACGCTGTTTTACAGCTGTGAGTGGCACTTCAACCTGCGTGTCCAGAGCAGGGGGCGCCCGGAGCTGGCTGCGTCCTGCTCTCCTCGCTTGTGAGCTCGCCGCTGACCCCGACCCCAACACCGCCTGCCGTAAATCTGCCCGTTCAGCGCAGCCTGCTCCCATCTGTCCGCTGCCCGCTGCCCCTGGGCTGGGAGCTGGTCTGATCGATGCCTTTCAAACGCTGCCGCTGCATCTGTGCCGTGCCCACGCTACCAGGACGCCGTGAAGGGGCAGCGTTCCCTTTATAGCAGGATATGAACACGGGGGCCTGCTTCTGGTGATGGGCAAAGGAAGTTTTGCCATTGACGTCACTGAGGGCAGGCGTGGGAGAAGGGTGGTTGGGTTTGTACGCTTCTGTGATTTTGGTTTTGGAGGGCTGGGGGGGGGCTTATTTTACTTGAAAATATCAGGAAAATCTCACCTTCTCTTGCCTGGCTTTGCTGGAGGTCTCCTTGGGGGACTCGAGAGAGGGTCTGGGGCGCGTTCTCAACCCTTCACCAAAGAATCGGCACGGCTGATGCTGAACAGAGACCGTTTTTCTCCCCGGTGTGTGTCGTGTCTCTGAGTTGCAGGCCTGAGCAGCAAGCAAAGCATTTGCTAAGAGTGGGAGTAAAAGTCCCTTTCCCCAGTCAGCTGCTCCCATTACAGGCCTGTCCTGCCAGGTCTCCAGCTGTCCAGAGAATCAACTAGGTAAAAGAGGACTAGGCATGACTTGTATTTCTAATGCGAAAAGCAAGCGGGGGACGGGGAGGGGAGGAACCCACTGAAAACATGCCCCTTTGGTGTTTTCTAGCCAGTGTAAGGAGCTAACGAGAGCACAAATCCTGTTCTAACGTGTGCTCAGAAGCACGGCTGAATGCAGAGCCGTCAGTGCCCCGCCACTGGCATCCGGGAGCCCTGTTTGCTGACTTCCCCGATGCAGGGATGTGTTTGTTCTCCCTAGCCCGCCTGAGCCGCCCCAGCGATGGGGGAGGGAGCTGCAGTCCATTCTGCCCAGCCACAGCCTCACCAGCGCCACACTGCTGGGCGTGACAGAGGTGGAAAGAGCTCGTCCGGATGAGACCGGGTGGAAATCTGCGGCTCCAGCCACTGGAAATGGCCTTTTCTGACGGGTAAACAGAGCCAATGGCCCTGGGGCTGGCGGTGAGAGTAAATTGGGGCTCTGCTGTGTCCGGTTCCCAGCAAAGTGATGGGGGGCAGCTGCACCTCGTGATGAAGGTAACCAAGGATCCTTTAACCCTTCGCATCCCAGCTCCCAGAGCTTTTTAGGGCAGCGTGACGGGCACAGGCGTGCCCGGGTGTGCCGGGGAAAGAGACTAGCGGATGAAGAGGGGCTGGAGGAATGGGGTGGGTGAGTGGGGCATACATGTGGGGTTGTGTAGTGTGCGTGGGAGAAAGACACTGTGTGGTGTGTGTGTGTGTGTGTGTGTGTGTGTGTGGTGTGGCCGGGGGGTGTGTGTGTGGGGAGGGCCCTTCACGCTGTCACTCAGGCTTCAGGCTGACAGGAGCTGGCTTTCTGGCTGCCCGCTAGCACTGATTGCTGATTTGCGGAAACAAAATAGCAGTTGTACTGATGGGCTTTGATAAGCTAAAGGAGGCAGAGGAGGAGGCAGGGCCAGCCGGGGCAGCCAGTGAATTAGCAGCTGTCACTCACTGCGGGGCAGGGGGAACGTAGCCGGCAGCAATGCCATAAACATTTGGGCCAGGTAATTCCTCTGCCTCGTCCATGCAAAGCAGAGGCGTTTGCGGCAGCCTGAGTATGTCATTAGCAGAGTCCGGGTCTCCCACCCTTTGCCTCTGATTCGACAGGTGCAAAGGGCCCAAGAGCCTAATCTGTGATGGGCAGAAGGACACACACACAGTGAACAGACAACAGCATCACGCCCCCGCTTCTCTTCCACTCCATCCTCCCATCCTGCTGGGATGCGCTCATGCCAGGTGAGCCGCACCGAGCTTTTCAGTGTGACCCAGTGGATTGATTTTGCCACCTGGCATTTTCTTTACAAGACTATTACGTGGGTTCCCTGGACTGAACATGCTTCCGTTCCTGCAGCCCTTTCCTCTTTCTCCTCCGGCTAGCAGGAATCCTCTCTGCTTCCCCGGGTTACATCAGAGATCTCTGTGCGGGGCAGCGCCCGCCACGTGCTTCGCTGGCTTCCAGGTGTCCTAGCAAAGGCCATCCCCAGGGAGCCTTTTCTACAGTCACAGAGAATGAAAGCGAATTGGGGGTGTGTGTGTGGGGGGGGGAGCTCCGAGAACACAATACATTGTTTTGTCCCCCTCCCACAGGAGAAATATTTGCATGTAACCGGTGACTCTGGGGAGCTGGGATCAGGTTGGACTCAGAGGGGGAAAATCAGTTCGACTTACCAATGCGAATCTCTGCAGTGCATGGGTCTGCCAGATCAGGCTGCCTGGTGTGTGGTGGGGGAGCTAACGCCCTTTCACCTCTCTAAACGGGACTCCTGTTCCTGGTTACTCTCCCCACCCTCATCTCACATGGTGTCTCTTCCCCCCCGTTCCCCCGCCCCCGATCTCTGGCTCTGTACAGGGCTCATGCTCCGAAGGGGATGGGGTGGGGTGGGGGTGTAGCGGTGGTATTGCTTTACCAGGGAACATACATGCCCTGGAGCCGTGGCCCAGTGGGGCTAGTGGGTGTGAGGTGCTTGTTGTCAGTGTCTGGAGGGCAGGTTGCTTTGCTCTAGGATGCCAAGGGATGTGGTTTGCAGGGGCCCAGTGCAGCTCTCGTACGACCTCCCTTGGGTGCGACTGAGGGCCCGAGGATGCAGATCTCCTGATGGCTTTTCTACCTGACCTGCAACGTCGCAGCTCACCTGTCCTCTCCCACACACGAACGCCTCCGTGAATTGCCTGCTTTCCGCACTTCTTGGCTTCTTTCTTTTCTTTTCCAGTGATTCCGTTTTGGCTCATCTCATGCACAGCCTGGCACGTGGGCCCAGCTTTCCCTTGCAGGATCAGGTAAGAAATATCTTTATCTGATGTGTGTGTGTAACGAAACAAGCATGCTGGAAAGGCAGAGGGAAGGTTTAAACAACCCTGCCTGCTTTTGCAGCAGACAAGGAGACTTTCTTCTTTAAAAACGTAACCCA
Source organism: Emydura macquarii macquarii (assembly GCF_026122565.2). Taxonomy (NCBI): domain Eukaryota; kingdom Metazoa; phylum Chordata; order Testudines; family Chelidae; genus Emydura; species Emydura macquarii. The sequence goes on along the minus strand of NW_027133829.1, from coordinate 10,831,328 downwards.
TCTCCTCCGTGGCTGGCTTTTATACGCACTATAGCAGGTGGACTCAGCATGTTTCAATGGCAAAAACTGTAATTAACCTTGGTAGGTTTCCTGGCTGAAAGCAAACACTTTAGGGCAACTGATCTGGACGGGTTTCACGGAAACTCCAGTCAATCCAGCCTCCTCTGGCCAGTGCTGAGCGTGCGCCATAGATGAATTGTAACCAGTACAACGTGAAGCAGGGAGACGTGGCGTGTCAGTGCCAGCTGGACTAATCCATCCATCTCTGGCATCATTTCCACTTGACGTTACCGCTGCTTCCACAGTTCTACCTAGGTCCTTATCTCCTCCCCCCCAGCACCGCAGGATCTGAGCTCCTTACGGTCATGCAGTGGGTGCCATGACTGACATCTGTCACGTGTGACTTGTTCCCTCCTCCCCCCTGGGGGGGACACACATGCTGTGTGTGCGGTGGAGTGTTGGGGTTTGTTTTTTGAAATGCCCACCCCGCTCTGTGCGAGGGGTCGAGAGCCCATCCTCTGCGGGGCTGACGGTGGGGTTTCACCCACCCTTGTATCTGCATCATGGGAACCTGAAAGGTAGGCAGGTGGGAGAGGACCAGGCCTTTCCCCTGCCAGCCAGCACCGGGCTGTATTTGAAGGTGTGTCGTCACACACACATCACACACACTCGCCTGCCCCCTCACACACATACTCTGCGTGCTCTGGCCGTCTGTGGCGTTGCCATGCTGGTTTATCAGCAAGCCGGGGGGATAGAATTACCCCAGAGCACAAGGTGCGCTGCTCTCTGAATTCTCCCCGCCCTGGGATCCCTCTCAACCCCCCTCTGTTTGTTGTGTTTGGGATTGAGATAGCAGTGGAGAGTAAATAAGGGGGGGGGGGTGACGAGGCCCCGGAGTCTCCAGGGGCTTCACGTCCTGGCTCCTCAGGCGCACCCCTAGCCCCGAGACTGGCCACGGCTGTCGTGCGGGGCTGTTGAGCCCCGGTGCCCGGCTGTGTGTGTGTCGGGGGAGCTTGACAAAGAACGTTCTTGAGGCTTGGAGGCAGCGGGGCCTGCAGCGTATTTATTTGTTTACTGGTTTCTGCCCCCAAAACCCCTTGTCCTCCCCTGTAATCCTTTCAATGTCTCGCACTCCGCAGGGCAGCCTCCCACGGGTCGGCCCCAATCCACACAGACCTAGAGCAGCCTTCAAGTGCCTCCTTCCAGGCCGGCGGTGGGGATGCAGGATGCAGGCTGGACCCGTCTCAGGATGGCGAGGGGAATGGCCCAGACCCTGCAGCTGGCACAGGCGGGGGGGGGGGGAGCTGCTGCTCTAGCAAACCCTAAATGTAAACGCTGCTGGCTGCAGCTTGATCAGGATGATCCAGCTCCGTGTGTGTGTGCATGCAGAGCTGCACACAGCGGGTATACGTACATCCGGCCAACCGGCCAGGCCTTCACTGAGGAAACCAGCCCTCGCCAGGAAAGCACTTCAGCGGGTGCTTCTCTTTACACAGGTACTTTCAGGGCTTTGCTGGACCCCAGCCTGGGTCAGTCGCACTCTCGAAGGGGGGACACCCTGGAAGCCAGACTAGGATTTGTGTGGGGGGAGGGGGGCACAGTGTCTTTTGGTTACCTTTAGACTTTCAGCCCCTGATCCCCAAAAGACTTTCTCAAGTTTTGAAGAGGAAAGTTTCTGCATCAGGGACCCCGAAGCACCAAGCGAAACCTGCCCCCCTGCCAGGGACGAGAGGGGCTGAGGGCTCCCCGCATGCTGGGCCCGGGGGCATCGCTGGTCACCGGGCACCTGGGGGCACCTCCGCAGTGCCCTGAGCATCTGGCCCTTTCTCTCTGGGATCTTACCTCTGCGCTCCCTGGGGTGTTCCCAGCTGTGCCGGCTCTTCCTTGTCTTTCCTTCCCTGTTTTCCTGGCTTCTTAACCCCCCCCCCCCCATCCTCAGTCCAGACACACGTACCTGGGCCAGAGCCCTGCTCAGCCTGGCTCCCACGGGGCAGCATCGCTGCGGGCAGTGAGATCCTCAGGCGGAACCCACCGCAGCCTCCAGGCAGCCTCCAGCCTCCTCCAGCGCAGCCGCTGCTCCTCCTTGCTGCTCTCCGGTTAGTTCCCCCATCCAGCTGGGCTTTGTGTCTTCCCAGGGCTGCTTTGTGACACAGATCGCGGGGTGTCTCTGCAGGCGGGGGTAGCTCTGGGCTGTACCCGGGGGACCCCCTGCAGGCGGGGGTAGCTCTGGGCTGTACCCGGGGGACCCCCTGCAGGCGGGGGTAGCTCTGGGCTGTACCCGGGGGACCCCCTGCAGGCGGGGGTAGCTCTGGGCCGTACCCCCTGATGACTGGTGTTGGCTCAGCCACGACACACAGACAACCCCCCAGCTCCGGGCCCCAGGCACCGGCACACCTCCCCTCCTTGACACCCACGTGTGCGGGCTCACAACCGCCACGCGCTCCCCCCCCCCCCGCTCGCTGTGGCTCTAACACACGCAAGCCCCCCCCCCCCCACACACACACACTCTTCCTGGCCCCCCCCCCCCACAACTGCCCCGCCAGCCGGGAGGGGTCCGGGCCCGGAGCGGGGAGCCCCCCTCCCCCCGCGCGCCCCGCCCCCGGCGGCAGAGGGGTCCCTGGCCCGGGGGTGCTCGGCGCGGCGCGGTCTGGCATTGGAGGGCGGCGGCCGAGAGGAGGGACCAGGGCTGCGCCCGGCGGGGGCTGCGCGCCGCGGCCGCACTTTGCGCCGGGACCGGAGCGGGACGAGACACGCGCCACCGTCCCCACCCGGGGCCGCCGTCACCCGGGCAGCCTCCGCCGCCCCCGGCCCGGGGCTGCCCCCGAGCCCATGCCGAGAGCCGGCCCGGCCGGGCCCCAGCCCCAGCCCCGAGCGCTCAGCCCCGCCTGAGCCAGCCGGCCCGGTGCGGGCTCCCTCCGGGTCCCGGGTCCCGCGCCATGCCCCGGCCCCCCTGCGCCCCCCGGCCCCTCGCCAGCCTGCGCCCCTGACTCGGCTCGGCTCGGCTCGCCCCGGCTTTCCGCCTCGCCCCCCCCGCGCCCCGGCTTTCCCAGGGGAGCCCCCGCTGGAGAGCGGGGTGCGCCCGGGCAGGGACAGGAACAGGGGCCGCCCCGGGGCGCAGCGCAGCGCAGCGCTCGCCGCTTTCCAGGCTTCCTCCGGACCCAGCCAGAAAACGGGGCAGACGCCCCCTAGAGCCACCCGCCCCCCAGCGCCCCCCTTCCCCCCGCCGGCGCCGCCCCCCTTCCCCCCGCCGGCGCCCCCTTCCCCCGCAGCGCCCCTTTCCCACCGGGGCGCAGCGCGGGCTCCCCGCTCGCTGCTCGGATCCTGCGCGCCTGGAGCTGCCCCCGGAAGATTTCGGTCTCCCCCGGCCCCCCCCCCCATCACCTCTCCAGCCCCCCCCCCCCCCCCCCGCGATCGGACCTGCAGGGGGGATGGGCGGGCGAGCCAGCCGGGGCCCCCTGCACTGAATAGCCGCCTCTACCTTCTCCGCTTGCGGCCAGCTGGCTTGGGGGGGGGGGGGGGGACGCGCCTCCCGGGAAGGCAAAAACACCCCCTCCAGCCCAGTGAAGCTTTAGTTTTTTTGCACCGCCACCACGGAAAGGACCGTGCTGGGAAAGCCCTTGACGGGCGCCTCCCCCCCGCCCCCCCGGCCCCGGCCCCGGCCCCGGCCGCCCACCTCTGACAAAGTTACGGCTCTGTCTAAACGCTCAGTCTCAGGATGGAGCCCTGCTCAGTGTTTAGCTATTTGTAAGTAATCTCCGCTGAATTTGTCTGCTTTCCCTCCCCCAGCCCCGGTCCAACCCCCCCGCCCTTTATTTTCCACATTTATTTCGGCTCCATTTCAAAGCAATCACTTCACACCTCTTTTTTTCCCCCCTTTTCCTTTTCTTTTTCCTCCTCTCATTCTAGGTTATTGCACTTGTTTGTCCTCTCCTTACAAGCTCAGGTACGTAAGCTTTGATTCTCTCTTTGTTTGAAATTACCCGCAGCCGCCGCAGAAATAATCTTTTCCTTTAATTGTTTGGAAGCCAAATCTGCTTTTTAACAGCGATAATTAATAATGGAAGGGGAGGAAAACGGGGGGTAACTCTTGAGCAGTCAGACCTGAGGCAGAACGGAGAGTCATTTTACACCGAAGTTCAGGGAAAATAAGCCGAGTGTAGTAGGAGAAAAGGTGATTGCCGGCTGCAAACTAAGCGATGAAATGAGAAAAAGCCAAAATACAAGGGAGGAACTGTAGGCTGATTGCTGGAAAGGACACAGCAATGCTTCTTGGGTTGGTTATTTTAATTGCAATTGCAAAATTGTGGATTTTTTCACTATTGGGTCTTTTTTTACACACATCTAAATCGAATAAAAAGGCTTCACTTAAAAAAAAAAAAGGACACCTGATTTGGCCCAGTTTATAATGTCACTCTAGCATCACTCTGCTTGCTAAAGATCAGAATAGTGCTGTGAATATATTCAACAGCCCATCCTCAGCTCTGTGCTGTGCAAAACCAATGTTGGGGACGTGTGGTCCCCCTGATTTCAAACCCAGGGGGAAAACAAGGAAGAGGTTACAGGTGTGCGATATGGTTTAAAAAGGCCATGGGTCGACAATTTTGGAAGCTTGGAAAAATAAGAATTCCAGCATGAAGGGGGTGGAGGGTGGAAAGCAAAGGGAACTGAGCCAACACAGCAAGAAGGAGTTGTGTTAAAACATAGTTGCAATATTTTGGAGTATCAGATGGAGACCAAATAGCCGTATGGCAGGCTCTTCTCCACATGGTACCCTCATCAGAGTTGGCGAGAGGACCCGAAGATATTATCCAAAAACCTTCTATAGGAAACACTCACACACACAAAGAGAGTGAGATTAAATTGTCAAGGGAAGATATCTATATAAACTCGGCTTTGGGGAAGCTGTTGCTGTTCTTATAGCAGGGAGGAATCCTTCATGTTTGACATGGAGGTGGGGCGGGGGGTCGTGCAATGCCACCCGGGTGATGTTGAAAGGAGCTATCTCCTCAACATTTGCTCAGAATACGTCTTTATAAATGTCAGGGGCGAGCTAAACCTTCTAGACTTAAAAGAGGGATTTGAGACGAGGGCCGGGGAATTCTGTGCAGACTTGACTGGCAGGGGAAAAGCAGATTTGGTGTTCCCGAAATGATTCAACCAGAACAAAATGCAGCTGGTTCTGTAGAGAACCGGGTCAGTAACTGATTTAGTGCTAGGGGGATTCTGTTTAAGCAAAATGTTTGGGGGAGCTGCTGGTGGGAAACTGCTAACTGGGCTCATGGTAAACGGAGCCGTTCATAAATACTAAAGGGGAAACAATTGCAAACTGCCGTGGCTACTACCCGGGGCTATCCAGTTGGGGGATAATTTGTGGCTGTATTTGCTTTCTGTGCCACCGGTTATTTTGGTCTAGGGCACGGTTCCCTTGCTTTTATCTGTGGGCTTTTATTTGAAGTGGACTCACAAAGCAGAAGTGGGTTTTTCAAAAGAGCAGAACAAGAAAGAGCAAAGGGCCAGTGAGAAAAAGCAATTGTTAAAGCGAATGGAATGATAGTGCCTCTGACACCATAAGTGTCTGCAAGTAGCTAATGCGAGAGCCACTGTCTTCCCCCAGGAGATATGTGGCCACATCTAATGTCGTGGTACAGATCCTGCTGTCACTCTGATGGAAATCTGGAGTAACTCCATTCCGTTCAGTGCACTGCCAGCAGTGTAGATGAGAAAGGAGTTTGCTCCTCAGTGTATATACACCAGCCTGGAGTCTGATCTCGCTGACACCAGCCTGAATCAGAAGGAACTCCTCTGAAGTCCATGGACTGATGCTGGTTATAAAACGGGGACAACTAAGATCACAATCAGCCCGGCCAAACGGTATCCACCTGCGCACCCCGAGAGCCAGTGATTTCCGTCTGGCCAGTGATTTTGTGCAGCGCTTTACAGTTGGAAAGCGCTGTCTGAGCTCCAGTACACAGCCAGCCTGGCTTTGCACCATATAAACTAGCTGCCTTGTAAACCCCCGCTGGGGGCCAGCGACCGTCACGCAGCCCAGTAGCCCCTCGGCGGAGCAGAGATTATAATGGTGTGTTGTATATTTTTTAATTTCCTAAAGGTAACTGTTCAGTCCTCACCTAATTTTACACAGCATGTGAGGGAGCAGAGTCTGGTGACGGATCAGCTCAGCCGACGGCTCGTCCGCACCTACCAGCTCTACAGCCGGACCAGCGGGAAGCATGTGCAAGTCCTGGACAACAAGAAAATCAATGCCATGGCAGAGGACGGGGATACTCACGGTAAGGACACACGACGGGGCGGGCCGGACGCTGGGGGGGGGGGCATTAGCAGCGCAGCGTAGTAATTGATGGCCTCTGTCCCATTGGTTTGCCAGAAATCACTGAAAGGCTTTGGGTCGCGGGGTCCTGCAGCGGGAGAACGTGGAGATCAATGCTTATCATAGGACTTCGCTGCCATGCGAGCCACAGATCAGGGCGTGTTTCAAGCGACACCGCATCTCAGGAGGGAATAGGTGCTCTGGGGTTTGTTTGTTTGTTGACACCTGACCCCGGGTGCGTGGAGGGCTTGCTGTCCGATTGCTGCTGCTCGCAGTGGCCGGCTGGGCTACAGGACAGAGACGGTGGCACATATTCCCGTGCCAAGAAACAAACATGAGCTGCTGATTTGTTCAGGGGGGAGGACCCCCATTTAGAACAAGCCCAGGAGAGGGAGGTGGCGTTTCCCTTAACTGTGTTCTGTGCCCCAGCCTTCCACACGCATCCAGGCGTGTCCTGAGCCAAGGTGCCGGGAGGGAGGGGGAAGATGACTGCAGCGTATCTCAGGAGACAAAAGCGAGGAGTTCTGTCCGGGGAAGGATTCCCTCTGCCACCTGCAACTGTGCTCCTTTCCTCAAGCCTCCCAGATGGGGTCTTTGGTGGGAAAAGACCAGTCCCCGCAGCTCTCACTTTCAAAGAGTGGGACAGAGTAGCCTGGAGACGTGTGAAAGTCTAAATACTTGGATCGTGTGTGTTAATTACGCAATCAAATGGTCAAACACATACAGGAGCTCACGGGCGTCAGCAAACCTCTGGGTGCTCTAAATTGTTCCAGGCCTTTAGCATTTTTCTACATACATGTGGGACATAGCTCTGACGTTACAGGCCTGCGCCTGTTGAATTCAGTGGCAGAGGACGCACACGGCCGTTGGATGCGTACGTATTTATATGTGCTACCCATTAGAATCAGTACTGTTTTTCTTTGGTATTAGCTGCAATTTCCCTTTCTTGCTCAGAGAGATTAGTGGAAAATAGATATATTTTGGTTTGGCTGAAAATTTTATGATGAACTTTAATAGCTAGAGCGAAGTGTGGATTCCAGATCTTGTGCTATATTAGCCTTTCAAATGAAATATCCCTGCCATAAAGCAGTTCCAGGTTGAAAGGGTATTAGATGATTTCCCAGGAAACGAAAAAAATCTCATCTTGTTTTCTATATATACACATATATATACTTTTTTTTTTTTAAAAGAGCAGCTATTGCAAATTTAAATAATGATAAAGTTAAACAAAGCCAGCAAGAGGCTAGTGGCGCTTTGAAAAACTCTATTAAAAACTAATAGAAAAAAAATGAAGAATGATCTAAAACAGAAAAAGAACAAGCAGTTTTTCAGATGTAAAGTTTTAAAAGAGTTGCAAGTCTGTAAATGTTAAAATAGAGGTTCAGGATTGTTCTATATGAATCTCTAGAGAGACCCCCATGTCTGGAAGAGCTATTAAAACTCTTCTGACTTTCACCTTTTTTAACATTTCCTGAATACTTTCTCCTCTTCGCAGTCCAGTTAGGGGATCAAGTGTGTCTCGCTGCATTTTTTCAGCATTTACGTAGCCACTTTCCCTTCAAAGTTTTAGCATGAAACATAATTTTACTGGGATAAATCTGTCACTTAAGTGAAAGAATAGAGTTGAATATGTTAAGCTTTAAAAAAAAAAAAAAACCCAACCCCAACAACTGTTATTTAAAAATCCCCTTTAAGAAAAATTAAAAAACGAAAGCGTTTGGCTTATATTTTGGGGATAAGAATAAAAGGGTTGATTTATTTCCACAACTGACCGCTTTCCCCGCTGTGACGTTTTTACTGCCGACTTAATGTCGTGCAGTGTTCTAGGTTATCTGTCTTAATTGTCAATATTTGACTGACTTTTTAGTTATGAGCAAAGCGGGATGGATCATAAAGCCCTCCTCCTCCTGCTTCCTGAGCTGTGTCTTTGGCTAAAACCGACCCTGCGCGGCTTTAATCTGGATTAAAATATCCTCAGGCCAAATGGCTCGGAAATGGTACCGGATCCCTCAGAAACGGTCGTGAGGTGCCCCGATTTCTGCACGATTTATTTCAGGCTGCACCTCTGGGGGCTGGGGGAATTGGTTCTGGACGGGGTCAGATGGCCTGAATCCAGCGTGCAGCCCTGGGATCTGCATGGCTCTGTGATTCGTCTTTGCTTTTGCGCCCCCATTGTTACCCTCTGGCCGCTTTCTGGAGCCGGGAGCTCGCAGAGCCCTCGGTGCGAGCAGCTGCCTGGCATCGGAGTGGTTCCCCAGCCAGGCTGGTGTGGGGAAGCAAAAGCGACCAACAGGCTATAAATCAGGGCAGGCCTTTGAGAAGGCAGAGAGGAAAGAGATGTGCATCTTTAAAGCTGTGGGTTTGCGTCGCTCTTCCTCTGGCTTTTCCCCACTCCCTCCCTCCTCCCCTCCCAACCTGTCGATCGGGCAGCCAAGGGAAAGAAAATCAATGCTCTTTAAACCTTTTACTGCCTCTCCGATCAATCCCGCTGCCCCAGCCAGCTCCAACGGCAGATAGCTAAGGGGACCTGGGCGCAGGGACCCGGTTCCAGGGAGCCTCGGCTCACGGCTCACGTTGTGCTTTCGGAGATGTTTGGATGGCGCCGGTGTGTTCTGGGAGCTGCCGGGCTAAGGAGAGGAGGTGGAGGGGGCATGACGGGTTGTGGGGGGAGGGCGGGGGCGCGGCGAATCGGCAGCTCAGATCTGACGCGTCCTGGCGTGCCGGAATAACGTAGGGGCCTGAGAGTAGGGCCTGGCACGGCAAGCAGCGTGCCCGGTGCTAGCTAATCCGGGGAGGCCAAAGGGCAAGATGTGCCCAAAGACCCATCTCTTCCCTTCGCTTCACCCCTGAAGTGCAGCTGCTTCTGGGGCAGAACGCAGGAGCCGTTTGGCTGCAGCAATGCAAGGTCGAAATAAGGGCAAGCTGACGCTACCGAATTAAGTCGACCTAGGTTACGCCGATGTTCACCCACTGCGGTAATGAAATCCCTTCTGCATGCCCGCGCTGCGCTCCTGGCGTTGGCTGTGGGTGTCCTCACCCCCAGCGCTTGATTCGAGGGCGGTCCTGGCCACGGGAGATTTCTGCAAAAGGACAGAGCCCCGCGGCGTGGGAGAGTGTCTTTTCCGGCGATTGGCGCATCCTCCTGCGGGGCGTGTCATGCCGTCCCTCGGCGCGTCAGTCGCCTCATCCGTAAAACGGGGGTGATTGTTGCCGAGGAGTTAATTAATCTGGCGCGAGGAAGCCAGGTCTGCACGGTGCTTTTGGAGCCGTGCATCGAAGGCGTGGCGGCAATCCATGGCGGCGGGAGGACGGTGACCGATCACGGCGACTGGTCTGCCGGGGCCGGGCCTGCGGCTTTGCTTGTTGTCACGGGCGTGCTGGGGCCGCAGGACTCCCCAGCTCTCGCTCAGCAATCGCAGAGGCACTTATGGGTGCTCAGCACCTCTCAGGATACGGCCACGATTGGCAAGCGTCAGGTGGGAAGCTGTAATTGCCAGCTAACCAGATTAGTGCTGTATCGTTCGGGCCCGATCCGGCCGCCCTCACCCAGGGGCTGTGACGGGGGCCGGGGGACTACTCAGTTGATGGATTTGGCCCTGTTTTATGTCCCTTGCATCCTATAGTTACAGGGCTTGACTCCTCCCACTTACCCGGGGGTGGGGGTAGCATCGGTCAGTTTACTCCCCATCAGGCTGGTGCATAGTTAAGAACAGGTCCCTGCTGGCTTTTCCCTTCGCTCCCTCTGCAAGAGGCTTTCTCTGGCGGCTGGCCCTGCGAGGCGGAAGGAGCTCCCTGCTCCGGGCGGCCGGGCTGCAGCTCTCAGGCTCCCAGGGAGGGCCGCGGGGGAGAGATGGTGACAGGTCTATTTATAGGCGCCCCATCGATCGGCGATTTGCACAGCTCCCTCGGCCGCCGATCGATGCCTCCATTAAATCACGGAGCCCAAATCAATACGCCCTCTCCGCTCGCGCAGAGGTGAACCGCCTTAGGGGGGGTGGCCGTGCCCGGCGCCGTCTCCCCTGCCACCCGCAAAGTCACCGCTGGCCGAAAGAGCTGCAGGGAGCGACCCTCTCCACCTGCTCGGGCGTGGGCCGCGCAGCGACAGAGCGGGGCCAGGCAGCTCCCCCATCCCTCCCCCGGGCTTGGATTCAACCCCCCGATCTGTCTCCCTGCCTGGCCTTTCGGTGCTGAGTTAGGGCACCGGGTAACGCTGCTGCCTCTCCATCTATCTAGACTGCAGCTCCTAGAGAAAGTCGAGATCTCTGTGGTAATGACGCAGTCCCCTCCCTCAGTATCTGCACCTCACCATCGTATTGATCTTCCCAGTCCCCCTGTCAGGAGGGAAGTGCTGTCATCCCCATTTTCAGAGGGGAAACTGAGGCACAAAGACACTAAAGTGATTGGCCCGCGGTCACCCAGGGATTCTGTGGTCTCCTTAGTCCCGGGCGGGGCCCTAAGCGCTGGGCCAGCAGCCTCCCTGCGAGATCGCCAGCGAGGCATCTCTCTCCGCCCAATACGCGCCTTTTGGGACAGCCTGGCCAGCAGGAGGGGCCTGTTGGGGCTCGCGCCCCACTTCTTCTCAAGCGCCTGGGGTTGGCGGGAGGCTGGGCGCCAGGCCGGAGGCAGGACACCGGGCTGGCCGGGTCGCTGATCGAACCCTGGTTCTGCCACAGGCCTGACAGGAGGTCAGGGGGGGGCTTCTGGCGTGCTCAGAGTCCCGTGGGCTGGGGTGGGGGCTGGGGTCGGCGTCTTCCCGCCGAGTGGGGGTGGGGGAACGGGGTGGCTGCCGCGGCAGACACTGCCCCACCTGCCAGGGCCTGTCACACTCACCTGGCCTCTCTCATTCCCGCCAGCCAAGCTCATCGTGGAGACGGACACCTTTGGGAGCCGGGTGCGCATCAAAGGGGCCGAGACCGGGTTCTACATCTGCATGAACAAGAAGGGGAAGCTGATCGGCAAGGTAAGGGCAGGGGGCCGGCCCGAGGACCCAGAACCCCCCAGGGATGAGGGAGGTGTCGATCCAGAGGCAGGGGAAGGCGGGAACGTGGCTGCGGAGATCCAGGGGGGCTGGCTGTGGAGCTGGGCGGCGTGGGGCGAATTCCACGGCTCTCCTAACCGATATGCCAAGCTGCGCTGCGCCAGCACCCGCGGTGCTCAGCTGCGCCGTGGGGCTGGCCCCGCCCGCTGCCCTTAGCCACGTTTCCCCTGAGCCCCCCGTCACCTCCTTCCTCGGGGCCGGGCCGGGGGGAGCGAGGGAAACTCCACTTTCGGGCCAGGATCGGCTGGCGGGTTTTATGTCGGATTCTCCTTCGCTGGCACCCCTTGTTTGGGGGGTGAGGGGGGCGCAGGCAATGTGCAGACCTGCGCTGGCAGCTGCTTCCTGTGCTCTTGCTCCCGCGCCCCGCTGAACAGCTGCTGGAAGGAGCGCTGGCGCGAGGGCCGCCAGTCCAACGCCTCCCCCCCGCCCCGTTCTGCTGCTGCCCCCACTTGCGTGGATGTAGGTTGGCGTGGCTTCGGCCCTCATCCCGGGGGGGCCCTTTGGCTCCTTTTCCCTCTCGCCGTAGCTTCGGGCACGTTTATTTCACTGCGCTTCAGGCGGGCCCTGGGTTAAGTGCCTAGATCAGCCCCGAGAAGCCCGGCGGCTGGCGCAAATCGGCAGCGCGCTGTGGTACTCCCGGACTGTGGTGTGCACCGGCAGGAGGTCTGGGGCACGAGGAGTTCCGACGTGCTCGCAGCGCCCTGGGACTCGCCGGCTCTGCCCCTGAGGCAGCAGCATTCATTCTGTGCACCCAGGAGCCCAGGTCTCGCCTGTGTTCGCCATCTCCGATGTCCGCTGGCGTGTCAAGGTTCCCCGGGCAGTTCCGGGGCTGTCTGGGCGTGCCCCAGCTGAACTTGGCAGGGCGTGCGCTGTGTGTCTCGCTCACACGCTCACGCGGCCCGGGGCTCGGCTGGCCGCAGGCTCCTCCGCTGCACGCCTGACCGGAGCGCGCCCCTGTGATCGCACGCTGCAAACCGCGTCTCCTGGTCCACGTTCCCAGCCCCGGCCATCCTTCCCCAGCATCTCGGGCCGGAGGAGGAAGGCTTATCGCGACCTGCTTACATCTGATTTCTCTCCCCGCCCAGCAGGGATGCTGCCCTGTCCCTTTGCCTCTTTTCCCTGGCTCTGAGTTCACCTGGCTGGGCTGGGTCTGACATTACCTGCCTCCCCTTCCTGCCCAGACCCGCTTCTCTTCTCCTCCTCCCTGGTCCACTTCTTCCCGGATGTGGCATGTGTGATCTGGCTGTGAGGATCATGAGTTCCCTGCGCTGCCCGGATCCTGCCCCCCCTTGTCTCATGCAACCGGCTTAGGCTTTGCGGCCCATCGGCTAGGATCGGGGTGGGGTGGCGGGAGGCCAGAAAGGAGCCATACGTCACTCAAACCGTGCCCAGCTTCGCAGGCAGCCCAAGGGACTGGAGACTACAGGACCCAGCATGGATGACCTGAGAGGTGTGCTGGGACCTGGGGTGTCTGCACGCTGGGTGCCCCCGTATTAAAGATCTGGGGGCTCGTGGGCATTGGTGGAGTCCCTGCCAGCCGGGGGCTGGTGAGAACACAGCGCAGGGCGGAGGGTTTGGAAACGGGGACGCCACCTCGGGTTTTGGGACTCTCCCAGTTTCTGGCACAGGGTGTGTGTGCGTGAGGTGTCCCGCACAGCTGCCAGCTCCTGCTCACTGGAGGTCCCAGGGCTTGTGTCACAGGAGCCGGACTATGGACGCTGGTGTCCAACTTGGGAAATGACGCGGCCTTCCTAGAGCTCCGGCACCCCCCAGCGTCGGCTGGTCCCCGGGCTCCGGGCTCCCTTGCCCTCACTCGTTCTGTCGTGTTGCTGTGCGCAGCTAGCCGGTTTCCGTGCTCCAGCCCAGAGCCAGTTTCGCGTGCGCAGTCAATGAAGTCATGCCCATGTGTCCTCACCCTGGCTCAGTGAGCATCTTCGTGGCTGCTCCAGAAACGCCAGGCGCTGCTGTTGTCAGGCCAGATGCTGGCTCTTTACTCCACTTTTACTCAGTCCTTACTCCAGCGATAAGGATTCAGCCTATTACCATAAAACCTGTAGGGGGGGCAGGCCTGACTCCCTTCGGTGGCAAAACTCCCCTGGACTTTACCGGGGCCAGGGTTTCACCTTCTTTCTAGCATCTCTTTTGCTGCTTTCCAGCCTCCAGTTTGCAGCCCTTTTAATCTGGGCTTCCGAATGCCAGCTGATCCAGTGTGGGAGGTTTGGACTGGTCACCGGTTTCGACGGCTGTCCCAGATCACGTTCCGTCCCTTATCTCAGGAGCTTGTTTCTTCCCAGCCAGGAGGGCTGGAGGCTCCAGCTAATTCCTAGCCCTGGCAGGTTGAGGTTTTACATATCCATCAATTCTCGTGTTTCTCTCCCTCCGCCTGCCCAGCTGGCCTTCGGTCCCTATGGCTTACACAGGGAGGGATATGGAAAACACCGTAGCCCCTTGTGATTGTGATAATGGCTCTTGCAGTAGCGCCCAGAGAGCCCTCTCCGAGATCCAGACCCCCATGGTGCTAGGAGCTGTACGGACAAGTGAAGACAGCTCCTATCCCCGTGGGGCAGCACGTGGGGTGTAATTAAGCATGTGCGTAAATGTTCGTGCCGTCGGGACGGTTGGGTCTAGGCCTGACCGTTCAGCTCCGGATAGGTATCGAGACTCCCCTCCAGCTTCGAGGCGGTCGTGTCTGGAGTCTGAGCCCAACCCCTAGGGCCCCGCTGCAGACTGGGGGGGTTGGATGCAATGTTTGCAGATGTTGGGGTTCAGCCCCATCTCCCAGGATGATGCCCATGTTGTGCTCCCGGTGATGGCACCCCGTGGCGGTGGGGGGGTTTCCCGCTGAGATTTCTGGAGTTTCCTGGCAGATTAGCCTGAGTGCAGAGTGTGTCCTGCTGTTTCCTCAGGGTGAGCGTGCTGTCTAGCAGGAGACTAGGAGATGGGACGCGTGGGTCTAGTACCACCTCTGCCACTGGTGGCGTTGGGCAAATCAGTTCAATTCTTGATTTAGTCTTAAGTGGAGCACTGGGTCAGGTCCAAGAGGTGAATATTGAACCGCTTGGTAATCGTGACCATAACATCATAAAATAATACATTATAATAAAAAGTAACATCCCTGTGCAGTGGGGGGAACGGGGACACCAAAGCAGCCCACCACGGTAGCATTTAATTTCAGAAATGAGAACTACACAAAAATGAGATAGTTAAACAGCAATGAAAAGGAACTGTCCTGGATTGAGGTGTCATTAGAGGAGGTTTTGGAACAAACTGAGAAATTAAAGAGCAATCAGTCACCAGGACCAGATGGGATCCACCCAAGAGTTCTGCATGAGCTCAAATGTGAAATTGCAGAACTACTGACTGTGGTATGGAACCAATCATTTAAATCAGCTTCTGCACCAGATGACTGGAGGATAGTTAATGTGACACCAATTTTTAAAAAAGGCTCCAGAGGCAGTCCTAGCAATTACAGGCCGGTAAACCTAACTTCAGTACCAGGCAAATTGGTTGAAACTATAGTAAAGAACAGAATTGTCAGACACAGATGAACACGATTTGTTGGGGAAGAATCAACATAGTTTTTGTAAAGGGAAATCATGCCTCACCAATCTACTAGAATGTTCTGAGGGGGTCAACAAGCATGTGGACAAGGGTGAACCAGTGGATACAGTGTGCTCAGATTTTCAGAAAGGCTTTGACAAGGTCCCTCACCAAAGGCTCTTAAGCAAAGTAAGCTGTCATGGGAGAAGAGGGAAGAACCTCTCCTAGATCAGTAACTAGTTAAAAGATAGGAAACAAAGGGTAGGAAGAAATGGTCAGTTTTTAGAATGGATAAAGGTAAATAGTGGTGTCCCCCAGGGTCTGTATTGGGACCAGCGCTGTGCAACATATTCATAAATGATCTGGAAAAAGGGGTAAACAGTGGAGTGGTAAAATTTGCAGACGATACAAAACTACTCAAGACAGTTAAGTCCAGAGCAGACTGAGAAGTGTTAACAAAGGGATCTCACAAAACTGGGTGACTGGGCAACAAAATGGCAGATGACATTTCACAGTGATAAATGTAAAGTCATGCACATTGGAAAACATAATCCCAATTATACAATATAAAGTGATGGGGTGTAAATTAGCTGTTACCAGTGGCGAGAGGTCTTGGAATCATTGTGGACAGTTTTCTGAAAACATCCACTCAATGTGCAGCACCAGTCAAAAAAGCTACTAGAATGTTGGCAATCATTAGGAAAGGGATAGAGAATAAGACAGCAAATATCGTATTGCCTCTTTATAAATCCATGGTACACCCACATCTTGAATACTGTGTGCAGATCTGGTTGCCCCATCTCAAAAAAGATATATTGGAATTGGAAAAGATACAGAAAAGGGCAACTAAAATGAGTAGGGGTTTGAAAAAGTTTCCATTTGAGAAGAGATTAATAAGACTGGGACTTTTCAGCTTGGAAAAGAGATGACTAAGGGGGGATATGAGAGAAGTCTATAAAATTGGTGCGGAGAAAGTGAATAAGGAAGTGTTATTTACTCCTTCTCATAACACAGGAACTAGGGGTCACCAAATGAAATTAATAGGCAGCAGGTTTAAAACAAACAAAGGGAAGTATTTCTTCATATTCATACACCGTCAATCTGTGGAACTCCTTGCCAGAGGATGTTGTGAAAGCCAAGACGTAATGGGGTTAAAAAAAGAAGTAGTAAATTCATGGAGGACAGGTCCATCAATGGCTATTAGCCATGATGGGCAGGGATTGCTGTTTGCCAAAGGCTGGGAATGGCTGACGGGATGGATCTCTTGGTGATTACCTGTTCTATTCATTCCCTCTGAAGCAGCTGGCATTGGTCACTGCTGGAAGACAGGATACTGAGCTAGATGGATTATTGGGCTGATCCAGTATGGCTGTTCTTATATTCTTATGCCCCCATGCCGCCGTTTCCCGCTTGGTGCAATGGTTATAAAAATGCTTACTTGCAACACCGATGAATCAGTTTAATCACTTAATATCCATGAAGCACTTCGGGAACATGAAATAAAGAGGTCAGGGCAGCAAGATCGTTGTCCGCTATTGTTTGTTCTGCTTCCAAGCGCAACGATGTAGGAACCAACGAGGGAGGGGAAACGGCTAAGGTGGCAGAACTAGGAACCTGGTTCCCAATGTCCTGAGATGTTTCTGGCCTTGCTGGAAGCAGGACATACCAGCAAGCTCCTGCGAGGAGGTTCTGGTTGACTTTTGAGCAGCAGGCCGCACCCTTTGGTCCCATGGCAGCAGGAAGGGAAGAACAAGTCACGAACCGCAGTGTTGCCATGACTCGATTGTGAGTTTCGTGATACTGGCTATTTTGCTTAAAGCCCATCTCATGGGAACGGGTGATGACAGGAGAATCTCAGTTTTTATCTTTAAAAACGGGAATTTTTAGCGTCTCTCTCCTTGGTGGTTGTGGAGACAGGTTTGGGAACAGGATCTCTACCAGCCCAGCATTTATTATTTGTAAAGCTCTCTCTTTTTAAAGCCAGTTTCATGATTTGGGGGGCCTGGTTCCTGCTTTGTGAGTGCGTGGGGCTGGCGATGTGAAAGTCCAACCCTTGCTGAATGTATCTTTGTTCCCCGTTCCTCCTGCTGCAGAGCAATGGCAAAGGCAAGGACTGTGTCTTCACGGAGATCGTCCTGGAGAACAACTACACAGCGCTGCAGAACGCCAAGTACGAGGGCTGGTACATGGCCTTCACCCGCAAGGGCCGGCCCCGCAAGGGCTCCAAGACACGGCAGCACCAGCGCGAGGTGCACTTCATGAAGAGGCTCCCCAAGGGCCACCAGACCACCGAGCCCCACAGACGCTTTGAGTTTCTCAATTACCCGTTCAACCGGAGGAGTAAAAGGACTCGAAACTCCAGCCCTCGGCTGGGCCCCTGACCTGCCCCGCCCTCTGCCTCCCAAGTCCCACCCTTTTCCCCCTCTGCGTAGAGATTTGCTGGACCGTGACTAGAGACTTTTTTTATATGGTTATTAAAAAAAAAAAAAAAAAAAAAAAAAAGGAGGAAAAAAATGACCCGATCTAGTTGTTTATAATTTTGTTTTGGTTTTTTTTTTTTTACAAAAGAGAAAAGAAAAGAGAAGAGAGAGGCTCTATTTTTGTATTCCAACTTTAAAAAAGAAAAAGAAATGAAATGTTCAAAGACTCGTGAAGGGGGAAAGGCCCTTCACCTAGAATCATCCTAGTCCGTTTGGGGTTGTGTTTTATTTTTGTAGTTCTAGGGGGAAGGGGGCGAAACTAATAATCATTTTAAAACAAACAAGCAAAAAACAAAGAAAATACCCTCCCCCCGCAATCTGGGACCAAAGTACGACTTCAAATAAAGAACTGGAGGCTTGCTGGAAAAGAGAAAAAGGTGGGAAGGAAAACTGCTGGCAAAGGGGGCAGCGTTGAGGAGTAGGAGCCAGGACTCTTGGGTTCTTTTCCCAGCTTCACGTGGGTGCCTGGTGGGTTTTTGGGTGGGAAGACGCTGATGCTGGCAGTAGTTGGGATTGCATAAGGCTTTCCGCCATCGATATATCTATTTCTTTAACTGAACAAGGGGCGGTTTGATATTGTTCTGAGCCCCAAACTCTGCTGCTTTCCTAGCTCCCTGTCTTTCCACAGGAAGCTAGAGGGGATGGGGAGATAGAGATGCCCCCAGACAAAACCCCGAATGGAGATGAACCTCTGTTAACACAAGGAACCGTGACATTTTCTAAAGCTACAGTTGTGGGGCAGGGGGCAGTGATTGAACTAGAGAAGGTTGGAGCAGGGGGGGTTTGTCCCTGTGAACGATTTGGACTCTTCATTGACAACTGAATTGTTTGCAAGCGGTTGGCAACTGAAAACTGAAAAAAAAAAAAAAAAATTGGCTAAAACAAAAATTCCAAAAACCAAAAAAATGTTCAGCATTTTTGGCTGAATGATCAAAAAAAAAAAAGTTCCATTCTCAGTCCAAATATTTCAGGTTTCAGTCCTCCACCACAAAAATGGCTTTTTTTTTTATTTTGGAGGAAAGCTGCCATTTTTTAATGAAAAATTTTATGTGCCTAATTTTCTGTCAGGGAGGGGGGGGTGGAGAAAAAATATTGACGGAAAATTTCCAGCCAGCCCCGCTCTGAACCAAGCCCTGGGACAAAGACTCTGCAAAGGGTTAAAAAAGAATAATTGTGAATGGGGAGACGGAACACAGACACTGTATCGAAGCCAGAACCCGGGATGGCTTTTCAGCCCATCTTTTTGATTGTTTGTTTGTTTATTTCCTTGAGGATTTCTTTTGTTGTGTACAAATTTAATATGAAATGATTGAAATATTTATTTAAGATGTGCATTAAAATTTGTATTAGTATGATCAAGCCTCTCTCATTTCCAGGCTCAAGAGTGGTGTGGTGGAGGAAGTCTGTCTAAGAGACGCCGGGCAAGGCCTGGCCATGAGGCCTGGTTAGAACCTGTAGGGCCAGGAGGTTTTAGCGATTTGCAGCTGAGTTCGTCCTTTTAGGGCCAGGTTCCCCGGCACATACAATCAGGAGCTGATTTTCCGAAGGGTTCAGCTCCCAATTAGTCACAGATTTTAAGGCCGGCGGGGAGCAGCTGACCATCTAGTCTGACCTGCTGTATGTCACAGGCACAGGATTTCATCCTGGCTAACACATCTTCCAGAAAAGCAGTCAGTCTTGATTAGAAGGTTCAAGCCATGGAGAATCCACCTTTTCCCCGGGGCAGTTTGTTCCAATGGGTAATCACCCTGGCTGGTTGGAAGCTGTGCCTCGTTTCTCATTCTCTGGCCTCAGCTTCCAGCTGTTGATGCTTGTTCTGCTTTTCTCTGCTAGATTAAAGAGCCCGTTAGCACCTGGTATTTTCTCCCCGTGAAGATACTTTCCCATGTGACCCAGGCCCCTACGTGAGCGAGCCTGGGACGGAGATCAGCGAGGAAGTGCAGCGCTTAAGTGGGGAGCTCGTGGGGGAGAAAAGGGAGTCCTGGCTGTGCTTACAACTGGTCTGGGGCGCTGGAGGAGATTTGGTCTGGTGGGACACGGCTTTGGCTTCCTGGCCTGGACACCAAGGACTTCATTGACATGTACAGAGTAGCCGCAGGCTTTCCACCCCCCACCTTGCTTCTCGGGTGGGGCTGCCTTTATGGCTTGGTCTCTGTGACCCACTTGATCTATGGGCTGTTTGCTCCTATTTGTGAACTAGGAAGGTGGGCGGGCGTGAGGGTTAGCTAGGGCGAGTGAGGGCAGATGCATGTCATGGGTGAGATCAGTTCCTGCGTGGCTGGTGCCGTGGGTCTCCTGGCCCAGCCCCTCGCCCCTCCGACGGCGGCACTTTGCTCTCCAGCCTCATACCACCTTTTACAGGGACTCCAGCGACGGGAGGGAGGAAGAGAAGAGCCTGGCTGGCTGGCCTGGGAGGCATCCTCATGGGGGGGTCTCCCACGTTAGATGCTACACAAGCCCCCCCCTTCCTCATCTGCTAACAAGCTTCATCCGCGGAAAGCTGCACGGGGAGTGTGTGTTCCTTGGCTCATTCATTCCACTGCCGCAGGGGGGCGAGGGGGGGCTGGCAAGTGCCCATGACGGGGGTGGTTGTGGGGGTTGGCGTGTGAGACTCCTGGGCCTGAAGGGCCCATCAGGATGGCCCCGTCTGACCTGCTGCATGTCGCAGGCCTAGAGCCTCCGGCTGAATTGCTGATCCTCTCCCGCGGGTCACTCCTGGCCCCGGGCGTGCGTTAGCTACCTGGCTGCCACGTGCAGCAAATTCCTGCCGGGAAATGGGGGCCTGACAGAGCCTGGACTATGTGCTTGTTTCTCTGCGGCTGCTTTGGGTTTATTTTTGGGATCTCCTGCCTGCGAGCGTCTCCGGGACAGCTCTCCTGTCGCAGAGCCTGCCCCAGAGCAGGTCTGGCTTCATGCTACTCGGCACTGTGCGTCTGGCGTACCCGGGCTGCCCCAGGCAGGACCGTTCTGATCATCGCATCTGACCTCCTGCAGAGCGCAGGCCGGAGACCCTCTCCTGCGGACAGCTTGTACCGGCTGGCGGAGGTGGAGTGGATCGGTTAGAAAGACCCCGCGCCTGACTCCAGGAGACGGAGATCCCATGGCGTCCCCAGGTAAGTTGTTCCAACGGTTAATGAACCCAACACCTCTCCCCCTGCCAGCTTCTGCCCACTTTCTGTCTAGTCTGAATTGACCTAGCTTCAGCTTCCAGCCACTGGCCGTTGTTCTGCCCTCCTCGGGGAAATTAAGGAGCCCGCCCCTACTTAATGACTGCCTGAAAAACTAACGAATGAATCTTTGTGCCCTGCCTGTGATCCCATTTTGCAGATGGGGAAACTGAGGCACAAAGCAGGGGCGTGACTAGCAATGAAAAGCCAGGCCCAGATTTTAAAAAAAAACCCCAAACCTACACTGAATCGTAAGCAGCTAGCGGGGGCTGAGCCTACAGCCCTTACTCAGGCAATCGTCACTCACTGGTTCCGGGATGTCTGCCGGGTGACCGAGGCTCGGGTCCCGAGATGGAATGGCTCCGAAGCCGTATCCCTTCGATTGACCCTGCAGGACATCTTGGGCCCTTGTGGAGTCATTTACCCCAGTGCAAAGTGGTGCTGAGCTGGCAGCATTTTGCACCTACTGCGGTGCGGTGGCGACGCCGGCTCCTGGTCACGATGCACTGGTCTCTGCGCCCTCCGTTTCCAAAGGGAGGGATTGTGTGTGTGTGTGTGTGTGTGTGTGGGGGGGGGGGTAACGCTTCGTCGCTGATCAAAGCAGAGCTGAGCTGGCAAAGGAAACTAATGAGATTTCCCACTTCTGGTCTCCAGGATAGGGCTTTTAAGTGTCTTAAATATCCTTACAAATAATAATTAACCAGAGGTCGTGGAGCCCCATGAGACCGTGGAGGGCTGAGACGTTCGGGTCTGGATCCTAGGAAGTATTGGGCCCTTTGAAGGTGGCAGTCACACTATGTTGGCTCGTGCAGGAGACGTTCATGCCTTGAGCACCGAAGTTCTTGGGGGATGGGGGTCAGACCCCACGGGTGTTTGACACACCCTGATTTGGGGTGGGTTTTTCTGCGGTTAATTTAACAGAGAATTGACTTTACAGCAGTTCTGGGGCCACCCGCGGTCCAGGCGCGCCCAAATGGGCGACCCTCACGTTGCTGATGCGACGTGAAAGGGGGGGGTGCCCTTGCTGGGCTGGCTCAGCAAACCAGCAGGCGCAGGCGCAGGAGGCGTTCACGGCGCAGGAGGGGTGAGCGCTGCCTCTCACCCCGCCGATGAGACGTCTCCTGGGGCTCTGGTCCCTGACAGAATGGGGCGTGCTGCCGTTTTAGTGAGAAGACGCATGAGCACGCGCTGCTCCTTGCTCATACTTGCTCACCACAGCGTTTGCACACAGTGATGAAACCTGGTGGGATCATTATTCCCTTCCCGATGGGGAAACTGAGGCTCGGGGGGGGAGGGGAAGTGATTTAAGCAGAGAGACAATGGCAGGCCTGGGAACAGAATGCTGTGTGTGACAGAAAGCAGAGAAACACAAGCGGCAGCGTGGCCAGAGGGTGCGTCTACCCCAGGGTAACGTTCAGCTCCGTCGTAGTCACGCCCGAATAGTCCGAGCGCCCGCCGACGAGGCCGGTGCTTCTGAGAGCTAAACTCTGCTCCGACCAGGCCTCGCTGGGTGACCTTGGGCAAATCTCTTCCTCGCCCCGGGCCCCGGTTTCCCCAACTGCGAAATGAGGATGGTCCCAGGGAGGCCCATGAGGCAAGGGGAATATCTGTGAAGTGCTTTGAAGCTGCCATGTAAATGTCGCTGCTAACGGGCTGGAGGGGACGGGTGTTCCCTTTCCCCCATCTGGTTTGTACCTTCTAATCGGGGGGGGGGGGGGGAAGCAGCCTGGTGGGAAATTCCTGTCATGCAGCCCCTGCGCTTCTTGCCCGTGCTCCTCCCTGTTTCCCCAACGAAAAGGAGTGGAAATTGGGCAAGACGGGCCCCTGAGAGTGACAGGGGTTTGAAATAGCGCAGGGGCTGGGATAAGACGCCCCATGGGAGGCTGGTGTGCTGATGCGAGTGACCGGGGGTCTTCCGCTCAGGGCGGGACGCTCCACTGGGAGGCTGAAGCAGAAGAGAGGGGTCGTGGTGTTGGTCCTCGATGGGCAGAAACTGCAGGGCTGCATCGGACCCTCGTGAGATAGGATGAGCCGAGTGCCAGCGATGTCCGTTCACTGAGTCAATCAGGCTTCCCCAGACCAAGTCACCCCTGGCGGAAGCAGATGCGATGTCCAGTGGCTTCATGGGGGTCCCACCCAGGGACACTAGAGCAAGATGCGCGCCTGGGAACTTTCTGCCACTCAGCAAGGGTGGCCGTCCATGGGCGTGTCCCACCGGATGGTCCTGGCTTCGACAGGGCTGGCTGGACGCTAAGCCCGCCCTGGGAAATCTCCGTGCTTGGCTCCAGGCCAGCAGGTTGCGTTGCCCCATGGAGATGTTGTTTGTGAGACCTAATTAATGGCCGTTTGCAAGGTGCTCGGGGAGTTCTGGGCTGTCGTTAGTTTCCCTTTGCTTATTCGACACCTGGAAACTTGGGTGCAAAGCGGCCCTATGCCAAAGCCTGGCCCATTATGTCCCTGGTCCCCTTTCTCCATTTCTGTTATGACTACAGGACGGCCGGTAGCTTTCACCCCGAGTGGCTCTTCTGCTTACCCAGCCCTGGTGTAAGCGGCTCCCACACCCTGTGTCTTCAGGGGGACGTTGCACCTGTTTTCTCCAGCGTTTCATCCGCCCTGCGGCCTTCCGGGACTGCCTGAATCCCCCAGGCTTTGTGGCTGGGCCCAAGATCTTTGGGAGAAGTTCAGACCCAGCGTTGCAGCCTGAAGCCCGACTCTGATTATTAACTCACTGGCCTCCCCCAAGCCGTTAACTCTTAAAATGCTGGTTCTTCTGCCAGGGCCCCTGTTGAAGAGGGCTGGCTATTTGGTACCACGCGCCCAAATGGGGGCCTGTCTTGGGTGATCTCCACGCTCAGGAAGAAGGGGCTGGAGTGTTTTGTTTATTGTATCGGGTTCAGCTTTCAAGCATCTCTCTTGCCATTCCCCCTCCCCCTCCTTTAATTAATTCTGGTTAAGAAGTCCTGGCTTTATTGTGCCATGGAGCTGAGGGGTCCCTGTGGGAAAAGTCACACCTTCTGAACAGCTTCTGATGCCATGCAAATGAAGGACAAGTCCAGGAAACGCTTTCATCTAAGACCTGTCCAGCCCCCTAGCCCATTAATGACACATTTCATTTGTTTGAGAGCAATTCCTCGCAGGGGGGGAATGGGTTGGGGTTTGCTGGTCATCCCTGCTGCACTTTCTAAAGACCCCTCCTTTTAAATGGGGTTTATAGCCAGAAAAAGGGACTCTAAAAATCTCAGCAGGGGCATCCCATATTTATTCGCTCTCTCTGCGATTCCAGATCAAACTGGCTCCATTTGCAGGTCAACAAATCTGAGCTCGGGACACTCAGCACTCGGCAGTATCAAACTCCCCTAATGTGCTGGTGCCACAAATTTCTCCCCCTCCCCTCCCAAGTGCGGGTTCTGAAAACCCAGCTGGGTGTTTTTTGCCTCTGACACCACTGCAGGGCATGAAGTTGCTGCAGTTTGAACCGACTTGAGAAGCATGCTGATGGGTGACCTGTGTGTCCAAACAGAATCCAGTTCACCCTCCCAGGGCGGTTTCTGCTCCACCAGGGCTAATGGGAGTGAGTCTGGGGAGGGGGTGAATCTCCTGGGGTCTGAGATTTAGGGAACCTCATGAAGCTATTTTCAGGACGAGTTCACGTTTGTGAAACGTGTCTCTTCCCCTGTAATTAAGAACATAAGAACAGCCAGACTGGGTCAAACCAATGGTCCATCTAGCCCAGTATCTTGTCTGCCAACAGTGGCCAATGCCAGGTGCTTCAGAGGGACTGAACAGAACAGGGCAATTATTGAGTGACCCCTCCAGTCCCAGCTTCTGGCAGTCAGAGGCTAGGGACACCCAGCGCATGGGGTTGTGTCCCTGGTCATCTTGGCTAATAGCCTTCGATGGACCTAGTCTCCAGGAACTCATCTAGTTCTTTTTTGAACTCCATTATACATTTGGCCTTTACAACATCCCCTGGCAAGGAGTTCCACAGGTTGACAGTGCATTGGGTGAAGTAGTACTTGATTTTGTTTGTTTTAAACCTGCTGCCTATTAATGTCATTGGGTGGCCCCTGGTTCTTGTGTTATGGGAAGGAGTAAATAACACTTCCCTAGTCACTTTCTCCAACCAGTCAGGATGGGGTCTATACAATCATATCCCCCCCTTAGTCGTCTCTTTTCCGAGATGAACAGTCCCAGTCTTTTTAATCTCGCCTCATGGGGAAGCTGTTCCATATCCCTCAGCATTCTCTGTACCTTTTCCAGTTCTAATGTAGCTTTTTTTGAAGTGGGGTGACCAGAGCTGCCTGTGGAATGCAAGGTGTGGGCGTACCATGGATTTCTGCAGTGGCAGTATGATATTTTCTGTCTTATCATCTAACCCTTTCCTAACAGTTCCCGTTAGCTTTTCTGGCTGCTGCTGCTGCACATTGAGTGGATGTTTTCAGAGCACTATCCATGATGACTCTGGATCTCTTTCTTGAGCGGTAACAGCTAATTGAGACCCCATCATTTTGTATGTATGGTTGGGATTATTTTTGCCAGTGTAGGTTACTTTGCACTTATCCACCTTGACTTTCATTTGCCATTTTATCACTCAGTCACCCAGTTTTGTAGATCCCTTCAGCGATGGAGCTGTGCCGCCATAAACTCTCTAATGTAACCGCATGGAGCTGATGGGGGAGACCTCGCCCATGAGCTGAGCTACCCCAGTCCGATGACTGGAGGAATGTTCCTATGTTGGCGGAAGAAGCTCTCGCACCGACATGGTGCTGTCCACGCCGGCACTCAGGGGTGTGTAACTTACGCCATTCAGGGTGACATGTTCACATCCCTGAGTGACAGAAGTTATACCGCAGTAAACGGCTCGTGTAGACACAGCCTAGATCTTTGCAGTTGTCTTTGGATGTAACTATCCTATCAGTTAGTATTGTCTGCAAACTTCGAAACTTGGGGTTTTTGTCCTGAGTGATTCTCCTGTGTGTGTAAAAGAGAGAGACAGTATGTTTAAGTGTGTAAGGGAAAGGCAGCCTGTACCCTGGGTTACACACTACCTGCCCGCCCTTACCTGTTCTTGGAGTGCGGGGCTCTCTATACAGTATGCAGACTGTATCTAATTCTCCATGGACCCTATCTCTCCCTTAGGGGTTTGTTCATCTCCCTTCTAACTCTTGGCTTCATTTTTTCTCTCCTTCCTCCATCCCATTTCTTCTCTCCCTCTGCCCTCACCATCCTTTATTCACAGCCCCTCCTCAGTCAGACCAGCCCGTGACAATATTCCAGCCTGAGATGCTTTTTTGAGCTGGCACGGTTTGCCCCATGGCTGAGGGGGTTTGCCCAGTCCTGGTGAAAGCATGACTCTCACGGGAGCCAGCGGAAGGCCCTGGGTGCAACGGGGATGTGGAATAAGCTGACATTTTCACAGCCACTTTCCTGATCATAATAACACTTAGCACTTCCGTAGCACTTTGCATATTCAAAACACCTACACACCATAGTTAATTAATGACCCTGCATCCACTTACAATATCCATCTTGCACCTCTCCCAAGCATATACACAGCCTGCACTCTCCATGGGGGGTGAAGGGTTAGGGGGAGCAATAGCACACCCCAGATCTAGGGGGATCCCTCCCGGTCCCCCCCAAATACACTTAACCCAGGGGTGGGCAAGGCCCTGTTCTGGTGAACATGGGGT
The DNA here is from genome assembly GCF_026122565.2 of Emydura macquarii macquarii. Classification (NCBI taxonomy): domain Eukaryota; kingdom Metazoa; phylum Chordata; order Testudines; family Chelidae; genus Emydura; species Emydura macquarii. Next base: position 10,805,085 of record NW_027133829.1, on the reverse strand, counting down.
GGCCGGTGGGTCATCTTTGACCTCCTGGTTCCGCAGCAGCCGCCCCATCTCTAAGACTCAGGGGTAAGCGGTGAGGATGCCAGCTCTCTCCCGAGCCCGGCAGCCTGGTCGTGTCACGTGCTGGGACCCACAGTCCCTAGGGGACGTGGTCACTGTGGCGTTAACTCCGGAGATCAGCACCCAGGTCTAAGCCCCCAGGTTAGCGTAGCCGGGCTGAGAGCAGCCCATGGCCCAGCCCTGCCCGGGTTCCTGTGTCCTCAGTGGTGCCATGGTCCCACGCCGGTCGCTGGAGCTCCTGGGGGCACAGCCCAGGGGTCCTGGTGCTGCGGGGAGCCGAGTCGCTCTGATTTTTTTCCCCCCAGGTGAATTGTAGAACTTGTCTGTCCAGGGCACACAAGGGGAATTGTGGGAAGGGCCTTGGAGGACTAGCAGGACGTGAGTGGTTTTTTCCTGCGTCTGCACTGCACGGCGGGAGGGTTACCAGCCCCAGTGAGAGTGGAACCCGGGCGCTAAGCCATTCCCAGCCGGGCCAGCTCACCTGCGGTGAAAGCACCACACTCAGGTGAGAGGGTTTGTGTGTGGATGGGGAGCCAGAAAAACCGCTCACTGTCCCCCACCCGGATTGCCTCACCCGTCCCTTCCCTTCTCAGGAGCCACCCCCCTACCCGCCTGCCCCCCCCCTCAGCCCATGAGCCCCCACACTCATCCTCCCTGAGGACTCAGCCCTGGAGGGAGACCCCCCCCCCAACCCTCCCAGGAGCCCCTGTCTTCTCCACCCATGTCCCTCCCTGCTGGCGAGCCTCGCATCCACCCATCCCACGTCTTGTTCCCGGCGCTGAGAGGAGCCGGCGCCTCCGATGCCGGGGTTTTGGCAAACTGAGGGCCTGGCCAGCAGAGCAGGATACAAGAGTCAGCAGTGCTCCCAGGCGTGGGACCTGCGCCGGTACTTACAAGATAGCTGCATGGCAGCTTCCAAGGGGGGAAAACCCTGGCACAATTTCAGTGGCAACTGACAACTGTAGAAAATACTGGCCAGGCGACAACCCTAGCAACACCTGAGCAAGCGCTCGCGCTAACGGTGCAGTGCAGACAGACACACCCCCAGTGCCGTGGTGGGATTGAGCTGGATTAACTGTCATAGATTATAAAGCCCAATGGGACGGCGATTCCCTGCTTACAATTACATTGGAAAACCTGCCGGTTAGCCAGTTTTTAATGCATTGAATGTATGCCAGGTTGTATTTGTATAATTATAGCTTCTTAATCAAAAGGTCATGTGGTACCTCCTCAAATGCCTTCCAGAAGTCTAACTATGTTACATCACCCAATCACCTTTATCCAATTTGTAATCGCATCAAAAACAGATATTTTTAGTTTGACAAGATTTGTCAAACTAAAATATTGTCACTAAACCCAGGTTTATTGAATTATATTGCCCTACTTTAATCCTTTATTAATCGAGTCCTGTATCAGCTGTTCCATTACTTTGCCTGGGATCGAAGTTAGCTGGCTGGTCAAATAATTACCCAGATCATCCCATTTAATCTTTCTAAATATTCGCAGAACATTTGGTTTCTTGCAGTCCTCTGGAACTTCCTCAGTTTTATTGGAAAAAAATCAAAATTATTGATCCAGAGAGCTCAGCGGCCAGCTCTTTTAAAACCCTTGGCTGCAAATTTTCTGGCCTTGCTGGTTTAAAAATGTCTAACTTTAGTAGCTGATGTTTAATAGCTTCTTGAGTTACTGTAGGAATAAAAAGTATTTCACCGTCATCATATACCATGCCTACATCATCTGGCTTTTTCCCAAACACAGATCAGAAATATTTATTGAACACTTCTGACTTATCTGCACTATTATTGACAATTCTACCATTTCCAGCTAGTGATGGGCCAATACCGTTGCTATGATCTTTTCCCCTAAAAAGCTTGCATTCGAAAAGACCAGACATAAAGGTGGCTGAAACAAACAAGTGGCCGAAGGAAAGGAAGCAGATAGATTGTGGTAGCACGGGTTAGCTGGATGTATAACTCCGAGCCATTCGGTAGCAGTACTCACAATAATCATAACTCAGAGTCCAGGCTTGGCAGTTAGGAAACACCACATATTTTTTTCTGTAAAACATGTTTGAGCTGAAAGATCCTGAGAGACAGCAAACCAGAATGCCATGCTGCCACTTCTATGTCCACTTTTCAGGGGACAGCCCAAATCATTTTAATTAGATAGGCTCTGGTCTAATTAAAACCTATAAACAATTCAGCTGGTAGTCCCCCATGACACTGCGTTTTAAGGCTTGTCAACAGGCAGGGCTGAGCTGATTTAACTCAAGTGGGACTATAAAGTTGATTTAGTTAAACTGGTACAGAAGGCTGTGCGCGTCCTCTGATGTCCATTTAAACTAGCATTATTTTAACTTACGTTGGCTAGGAAGAGGTTGACCAAGGCCGTGTCTACCCACACAGGTTGCACCGGTTTCATTTAAAACTAGGCTTGGCAGAATTTTATTTATTTATTTATTTATTTAAATACTTTTGTTGGCTAATAGTGATGTTTATTTTTTAGCATTTTAAGGACCTGTGTCTATACCTTTTCACAGTTGTGGGAAACTATGGACGTGTCAGACAATTGGGGGGGAAGGAGGGGTCTGATGATAATTAATGACAGTAGCACTGAGATTCAAAAAGTTAACGCTTTATAACCATTAAGCACAAATTAGCAACATTACATGTCAAAACACACAAAGTGAAGAGCCTTGCATCAAACTCGAATACCTTCCGAAGCAGCATTTTTCTAACTTGGCCTAGCTGCAAATTTTGATCATTGGCAATGGAAATATTTTTGGTCTGTTTGCCTGCGTGCGGTGAAATCAACCTTCACGCAGAAAAACTGCATTATTTAAAACTCTTTAAAAGCTGATCTAGTTAAACTGTTGCAAACTCCTGTATGGACACACATGGAGCGCCTTAAAAGCCATTTAGTTTGGTTCAGCTGGTGACCTGTGAAGAGGGAAGAGTGATCCAGTGCTGTCTTGAGACTCTGCAGATCTGGGTTCAATTCCCAGTTCCGGCACCGCTTCCCTGGGTGACCTTGGGCAAATCACTTAGTCTCTGTGCCTTAGTTTCCCATCAGTAAAATGGGAATAGCTTGAGCTACTTAGGTACCATGGTGATGGTGGCTATCCTAGTGCCTAAGGTAGATAGGTGCACGTTAACCTGATATGAGCAAGGTTTTCATGGACTTGAAGAGTGTCCATGCATGAAGTTGCAACAGTTTAAAATCACCCACCCATTGAACTGGTGCAGCTTTGTGTGCAGACTAGGCTGATGCTGCTCTTCAACTGAAATCAGAGAGTGCACAGAGGGATTTTGCTAGGGGTTAACAGAACCAGTGCAGAGCTGTGTGTAGACCCCTCCTCAGAAGCAAAACTCTACGGCTTTACAGCAATGGAATCATCTCCATCCCAGGGGAAGGGGAGGATTGTTTTGTGTGCGCCTTCGTCATGTGCTGGACTGATCAGGAGTGACACCCACCCATGGCCAAGAGATCTGTGGTAGCCACAGACCATTGCAACTCTTAGGCCATCATGGAGTTATGCAAAGAACAATGTCTGCCATAGATTCCCCAGCTTGGTGAGGGGAAGGACCATCTTTGGCACATCTGGCAGAACCTACAGGTCCCTTGAGTCCCGGTGGAGTGACTTGCACGATGGGCCACGTCCATCCCTGGTGATCTCTCTGGAATTACACCAGGAGAAATTTGGCCAGATTCAGACGGGAGACCCAGTTAGCTGGATAAGACCATCGCTACTGCCCGGTTCTGTGCAATACAGAAGATGTGACCTAGTGATCCAGATTCATTTGTGTGCTACAGCCTAGCTGGCTGGCTGCAGTCCACATTCTGCAGAATGAGAAACTGATGTCCAGCCGGGAGAGAGAGCCTTTTGCTAATGGCTTGTGAACGTCTCTTTATTTTCTTTATTGTCAGCTTGGCTGGTAGGTATCAACTCAAAGTGAATTGCTGAGCATGTTGGTCACAGTGAAAAAAAACTCCTTGAAATCTGTTGTTATCGCAATTAACAACCAGTTTGGCTTCAGTTCAGGCTGTTAACCATCTAACAGTTAAGTGCTGGTAATGATTGATTCCCCAGCAGTTGTGACTGGGCTGGAGGAGCGAACCTGTGCTGTAAAATCCCATCAGCCAGGGATTTGCGAAGGCAAGGAGCTCAAAAATAAACACTGTGGCCTGGATCTCATGCACTAACATCATAATAGGACCCTGAGGGGTCAAGAAGGTCACCCCCCACCCACCCATGTAAAGCACAAATCATCTGGGTGTGTTAGGGAAGGTTTTTACCCTTCCACTGAATCATCTGCCACTGACTGGTCTGGGACCTGTCACCGTATGGCAATTTCTTTGTACCAGTTGGACACCACTGCATTCCAGCCTGGGGTGGTTGATGGATATAGCGCCGACCCGTGGCTTTCATTCGTGGCAGGAGAACCTGCAAGGTGTTTTTTGTCCAGTTTGGGTGAGTGTCAAGAGTTTCAGATCCTTCCTCGAAAATATCTGCCCCCACCTGGATCTGCAATGCTAGCTGGGAACTCTTAGGAGAAGAGGTTCTCTTGTGAGATTCCATCACTTCCCACAGGCCTGGAAACACAGTGACCACAGTTTTGATGCTGGTATCGTGGCAGTTCCATTTTGGGTCTTGTCTGAAATCAGGAAGCACAGAAGCATCTGCAGGAATGAAAACAAAAAGTGATTTAAACCTCACAGAATATTCTTCAGATCTCAGACAAGGCTCAGGGGTTTGGGGGATCAGGCAGAATTTAGTTTCTGGTCAGTTCTGACTTTGTTCAAACATGTTTCCCTACTCTTCCACCCCCTCCCGCACACCTCAGTGGCTATAGTCTCTGGAGCGCCATTGTACACTTCAGACTGGCTGGTTGGTTCTAACACATTGTTGCTGCAACTTCAAGGGCTTTGCTTGGAAGTTTTTCTTATGATCAAAGTCGCCGATTCAAGCTGTAGCATGTACAGGGAGGAGGAAGACAGCCACCTGGTTGGAAATACTTTGAAAATACAGAGGACACTCGCGCTAGAGACAGAATAGGCTTGACCTTGTGAAATAAGTGCACAGAACGTGCTCAGTGACAGAGTGGGGACAAATCCATGGGTCCCGAGGGGAAAACATTCAATATGTCCAAGTGACTTGGGTCCAGGTCACTCCTAGAACAAGATCTATTTTTTTTTTTATTGACAAGACAATTGTGCAATGTCCTTGTGTTGTAGTCCTCCCAGATTCATGGCAGTAAAAGCCGTGTAGCAGCCCAACCCATGATATGTTCTCGGTATGTAATTAGCCAGATTAGACATTCCCTGCATGCAATATAAATAACTCAGGGCTGTGTATTATATGCATCTAATAAAAATAATACTGTCCCCTTCCATCCACGGATCTCTGAATAGTAAGCCTCCCCATCCCCATGTGAAGGTGTTCGGTAGATCAGTATTATTCACCCCATTTTATATATTGGGAAACTGAGGCCCAGTAAGGGGAAAGTGACTTAGCTCAGCTCACCAGATGGGCCATGAATCAGAACACAGCTCTGTGGACTCCCACTCCTAGGAGCAAATCTCTTTTATACCCCGTTTATTAATTTGCATTAGATACCCACGAGGTCATTATGCCCAGTGCATTTTCAACGTCGCTCTTTCTCTTTACAGCTGTCAGACAAACGCGTCCATGAGGAGATGGTGAGTGGTGCTTTTCATCTGCCGTAGTTGGTTCCCAGCTGGATGATACTGGCCTGCTCAGACTCCGTCCGTAGGAATAGAGAAGGTCAGTTCTAAAGGTTGATTTTGCTGGCGGTTTGAGTGGGTTTTTTTTTTTTTTTCCTTCAGACATTTAAAATGTTCCCTCGTCAGGCACTTGGCTTTCAGCAGCCATGACAACTGAACGGGAGTTCAGTAAGAGAAGCAGATGCAAACTTTCCAGAATATTTTCCTGGAACCTTCACATTATTATTGTATTACGGTAGTGACCAGGGCTCTGCTGGACTGAGCACTGCACAGAGCTCGCAGTCTAAATGGATATGTAAGGAAAAAGAAAGTATTATTACCCCCATTTTCCAGATTGGGACATTGAGGCACAGAACGATTAAGAGACTTGCTCCACATCACCCAGGGAGTCTTGAAAGGGCTGGGAAACTGAACCCAGATCTTCTGAGTCCCAGTCCAGTGCCTTAACCACAACACCATCCTTATTTCCACATCCTCCAAGCCCATGTGTGGTGCCAACTTAGACAGCTGGACACAGTTTCTCTGGAGCCCTCTCAGTTCTATGTGCTGGCCAGGGAGGAGTGTGAGTGGGTTGAGGTGTTCCCCAGGCTGCCAGCATGTGGCGGGAGGTACTGTGTTCTAGGGTGGTGGGTGTGGTGTATGCACCGAGACAGATGGATGGGTGGTTTTTTTACATGCATTTCTGCCATTCAGTCTTTGCGTCTCTTGTCAGATGCTCCTGCTCTTACGTGTGACACTGTCAAGGAGTGGGGTGAAAATGACAGGGCTTGCCTGCGTGGGACAATTATATCAGTACAAGGCACGATGAGAATTTAAACTGCTGTAGTTATACAGGCGTAACTCCCCATGTGAACACTCTGATTCTGGTATAAGGGTCTTTTTCCAGTTTAGCTGATGTTGCTTTGGAAGCTGTTGAAGCTAAGCTGAAAAAAGGCCCTCTTGTACCTGAATAAGTGTCCCCAAAGGAAGTTGTAGTGCTATAACAATAGCACTACAACTATCCTGGCTTCATCAGACTGGTCTAATTAGAAAAATAGCCATTGTGGACATGGCTCTGGAGGCACAAAGGGGGCAGGAGCAGTGTGAAAGGAGACTGGGCTGCAAACGTCCATTTTATTTTGTGTCAAATTAAAACAACAACAAACTTCCTTTGAGTCCGTTTAAAAAAAAAAAAATTGGCAGGTATGTAAGTGATATAATATGATTTAAAAACCAGGTGGTGTCAGCTGTGAGATGGGCCTTTCTGATGGGTTAAGCATCTGAGCTAAAGATGGAGCAAACAGCATAATTTTAAATCTGATCCACTTCTAATGTTGAGGGAAGCCCTAGAACTGAACCCATCCTTACAGTTCTGATTCTGGCTCCGATCCCAAACCAAAAGGAACCTGCTTTTAGAGACTCTTGGATTTTAAGGTCAGACAAGCTCATTGTGATCATCTAGTCTGATCTTCAGCAAAACAAAAGCCAAATAATCTCACCCAGTAAATTTCTGCATTGAGCCCATAACTTCTGTTAGAGCTACGGCATTTTTGTTAGAAAGACACCTGGTCTTGATTCAAAGACTTACAGTGGGGAATCCACCATGCAGCATGTTAATTACCCTCATTGTTAAAAATCTTCCCTTTTCTTGGGTCTGAATTTGTTTAGCTTCCGAGTCCAGCTATTGGATCTTGTTATACCTTTTCCTGCCAGATTAAAGTGCCATCTAAGCAGATTGAGCTTCCGTGTCTCTCAGGTTTTCCAGACCTCCTCCAGTTGTCCTCGTAGCTCTTTCCTAAACCCTTTATCATTTGTCCACATCGGTTTTGAAGCGAGGACGCCAGAACACGACACAACATCCTGTGATGGAATCTGGTGCTGGTTCAGGAAATGGGTCACAAATCTGAATGTGAGACTGTAGTTGTAAGTCAGCAGGGATTGTTGTGAAAGACTAATTTTGAAGGACAAAGGCTTGAATGAGGCCCATGGGATCCACATCGGAGACAGAGCTGCCTCCTGCTTCTTTGCCTGTAGAGACCGTCACCTAGAAAATCTGAAACAGGACTGTAAAACAAAGGACGTTACCAGCCTAATGGTACTGGATCTCATCCTGAAACTCAATTTAGAAGAAGCTGATATCTGGCCATTAAAATATTTGGTTTAGAAAGACTGGGGCCAGCTTTTGCTCTCCACTCCTTTGGCTTCAGTGGAATCGGTCTGAATTTACACCAGTTTAAATGAGAGCAGAATGTGACCCAGTGTATAACAGAGCAGCTTAAATTGAGTGGCGAGCGACATTTGCAAGTTTCTCCCATCCAGAATAACCACAGTAAAAGCAGAACGCACACATGCTGTCGAGGTCAAAGGATTCAGCAGAATCGGCCTTCTGGAGAGCTGAACTCTGTCTTCCAACCATCTCCGAGGCATGCTGAGCTAGCAGGGCGTGCCCTGGGAATCAAGGGGCCAACGCAAGGGGGAGGAAGGGGAAGTTCAAGGGGCAGCACCTTCTAAACTGTAAACTTTCTGAGGCAGGGCCTGTTGTTTGTTATATGTTTGTACAGCACCTAGCACAATGTGGACCGACCTGATTCTGGCCTCCCGGTGCCACCATGATAGAAATGTTAAATAATACCAGAATCCCTTTCTTGGTAACCCCTACTTTCTGATGGAGGAGAAACACACACTAAGCAGGCTTGCTTTATGGAGCACAGAAAAGTGTGCACACTTCACTCCCACTCAGACAGATCATTGCTGGCAGATGACAGATTCACCACCTCTCTCCCCCAACGGAATCATGATTTCACCTTGCACTTGACACCAGCGCAGAGGGATTACTGGTGCTTGATGACTGTATCCGGAAAAGCGGCCTCTCATGTTCCAGGCAAGTTCCTCTCAGCTGACTAAAGAAGAGAGAGTTTTGCCATTCCAAGCCCGAAGGCCAGCCAACATAGATGGTTCCTTTGTGGTCATGGTAGGAACAGGGTTGCCTCGGGCTCTCGAACACCAGGAGCAGGTATAGTGGAATTAATATACTAGCATTTACAGTATTGCCAAACCAAGGATTCAAAAATCATGAGCAGGCCAAATCAGGAGATTCTAGAAATAATAAACCCTGGGATTATTTGATTTGATTTCTGTTTTTTAAACCCTTCGTTTTTCACATTTACAAGTTTTTCTCAGCAGTGAGGAGGGTGAGAAACTTACTAAAAAAACCCACCTGAGATGTTCACCTAATCACATGACTCCAAGAGCTGGAGCTTCCAGAAGAACACCAGATATCATGAAACACGCAATGAAATTGTGCTATTTGGCACCACTGCATTTCTCTTGCATATGCCATTGTTGATGTGGAAGCATCCAAGAAGCCTCCTGTTCTGTTGATAGGTGAGCAAATACAGGCAATCAGGGAAGATGACAGATCTAGCAATGGGCAAACTGCAAACTTCACTGGGTTCTAGCTGGAATCAGATAAGCAGCCAAAAGATTCCTTCCCTGTTGTCTCAGCTTACTTGGCCTTCGTGTGATGAGGGGAGAGGGAATACCTGACCATAAGGCTCTTTGGTAGAGTACATTCCACTTAGAATGAGCAGCCATGGGGAGAGAGAGAAAACCCAGGACTAAAAAATCTCAGCAAAGCACACGGGGGATTTTAAATCTCCTGACATCTCAAGTTTCCAGAGGTGACAAACTTGCAGCCTTGACTGCTGAGAGCCAGATGCCCCCTGATGGGCCTCTTTAGAGGAGTCTCACTCAGGTAAACGACTGGTGAAGCCAAAACACCCTGACACGGGCAAGCTACACCATGGCTATTCTGTTGTGTAGTGCCGACTGCATGCTGTTAACTGCCAACCCTTCCATCTCCGAGATGGTGAATGCAGGGATCTCTGTACGGATCCAGACCCAGCCATTCTGGTGTAAATACAGAGTTGTTCGGCAGACTGGAGAGGAGTTATTCTGGGTTACCCTGGTGTGACTGAGATAAGAATCTCTCCCATGGTCTGCAAGGAGCTTGAAGGATCCTTCAAGCTGGGAGATGCTATATAACTCTAAGACGTTATCATTATTACTTGTCTTGAAAATCTCGACTTGCACTGGCTTATTCTGAAGGAGTCAGTCCTCAGGTACAATGACTTTACAAAAAATGAGGGCCCCATCCATTGATGTCAATGGAAATCGGACTGGTGTGAATCCTAACTGAACACGCCATCCAAAAGAACTAGTTCAAGTGGGACTCTCTAAAATAGCTCAGCTGTAGTCTATGAGACTGGAGCTCGCAGGGGTGATATTACAGGATATTACAGGATTCTGCTGGAAGCCAGAACAGGAGGTGAACCACATCCCCATCACAGAAGGGAAGAGGGGTCTCTTTCCTGAGCTACTTGAGTTCAGGTCCGAATTGCAAACACTGTTGAGAGAGAGAGTGCGATCTTCCCCAGAAACCAGCTCACCCTGTTTAAACCCCAGAGTGATCTCTGCTGCAGGAAACACCGAAATGACCAGTAACAACAGCGAATCTGCTGAGGACATGCATTTAATTTACTCTTCTTCACCATGGTCTTTTGTCTGAGAAACCATTGGTGCAGTAACAATCTCCGTAGTGACTATGCATGGCTTAAAGGTCAGGAAGAAGTTGTAGCATGATAAAATCACAGAAACTAGACATGGAAAGTCCCTGGCCAGTACATGATTATGCCCTAAAGTCTCTTCTCCTGGGCTTTGTCTGGTCTACTCAAGCATTAGGTTTTGCAGCATTTCTCTAGATTGTGCTTTTTGTACTGACTGGTCCCTGATATTTCGCCTACATTTTCCTTTGTTCAGTTTCATCTGATCGTTCCTAGTTATATACACCCTTATATCACCCTAACCAATTCTGCTCTTTCCTTGGGGCTCACGCACCTGAAATGCTGGTATGGTCTTTGCATGGCAAGATCTCCTCTGAGCATTGGGAGAGGCTGTGAAGAACCGGAGATGTGCCAACTCATTCCCAGCCCAATCAGCCTTCTTTGGGATCTCTTCTCTGCGCACATGGATGACTCTCACTGAGGATTACATGCCTGCATGAAGAGAAAAATGGACCTCTTCATACTGCTAGACTCTTTGAGGATTTATATTCCTGGTCACAAAGACAGCAGTGAGGGAGAAGGATTTTAAAGGGACATTGCTATATGGCTTAGGCTCCACCTTGGATTTAAACCTTAAAATTGTGAGGCTCTATGGGAGTGGTATGTTCTAGGGAATCAGAGCAGTGGATTTGAGAATAACCCTCTGGCATTGCTGGCTGTGTGACCTTGGGCAAATCCACCACCATGTCTGTGCCTCAGGTTTCCCATCTGTAAGATGAGGGTAATGATGCTGAACCCCTTCACCGGGCGGTATTATGAGGCTTAATTCACATAATTTTCAATGACCTTTGAAAAGGTCAGACGAAAGATGCTATCGAACAAAGTAGTCAATTAGTATTTTTAATTTAATTAAATAGTTGTCACCGGGCGGAGAACAATCTTGGGATTATAAATACTTAAAAAAAAAATTCTGCCAACGCTTCTGAGACAACTAGAAAACCAAAGACTGCAGTTTGCTGACGGGCCCACCGGTATTTTGTGCTCTGCACCAGCAGAGGGCGCACACGCTCATTAGCAATCCCTAGCCCCAGAGATGTGCTGATATCAAGCTGGTGCCAAACCGAGACGCAAAGGCTGCAGAGCCGAGTTGAAGCCACCTGTAGAAGCCGGGAACCTTGGTACTGAGCTGTCCACACACAAGTGATGGGGCAAGCCCCGTCATGATGTTGAAACGATGACTGTATTGCAAACCAGAGAGCATTCAGGAATGAAATCTGATCCATCGCTAGGAGGTGCTACATGTAACTGAAATGACCAGCTGCGTAGAGACGCTGAGAAGCCAGGAAATCTGAAGAGCAATGACTGGAGAGCGTGGGGGATCCACAGAGGATGTATTTATCTCTCCGCAAACAAACTCTGCACCGACAATTGTGGCAAGGTTGTGACATGCCGGATAAAATGGAACTTTATGTGTTTCCTTCAAGCAGCAATTGGTCACCTGTGCACCTGCATTAATGGAACATTTGTCGTTTTCGTCCTCCCTTTGGGACTGAAACAGAATTACCTGGATGTCAGATCTTTGTCCGTTTCCCCTTTGCACTAGCCCCTCACTTGGAAGCATAGTTGAGACTAAGCCGGTTCTCACTTGCGAGTCGAAGGGGGATTAACACCCCCTCGCCCCCCATCTCACCTCACATGGATCATACGACAGTGGTCAGATGGCAATGCTTTGTAGTCGCAACAGACCGGACCCCATGGGCCTGATCCAAAGCCCCCTAAAGTCAATGGGAGTCTTCTACTGACTTCAACATGCTCTAGGTCAGGTCCTAGCTTGATGCACTGGGTACTCGGCAAGAATGGAGGAGCAGGAATCTCAGTAAAAAGTTCACGGTCATTGAGCTTTTTACGCTGCTACCACGATGGAAAGCATGGCAGAAACTTCACCAAATGACACACTGGTGACTCAGTCCTGCAAGCTTTCACCTTGCAAGTAGTTCCATTGAAAGCAAGAGCTACTCCCATGAGTAAAGACTACTTGTGTGAGCAAGGGTTGTGGGACTGGGCGACTGGGTGTTTAACGGTTTACTTAAGGCCTGATCAAAGACCACTGGAGTCAACAGAAAGGCACCCAGTGACTCGAATGGGTTTCGGCTCAGGCCCATACTCAGCCTACTCATTTAAAAATCTGAATAATAAAACGGGCAGCTAAGAATCAAGGAACAGGAGGGCATGAAAATCAGCCACGCTCTGTGCAAAGCAGCAGACGGGTAATTTCCAAACCAACTTTTGAAGGGAAGGTTAAATTTCTCCAAGATAAGGAGAGCCAGAGTGACCTGGAATGCATCACTAACCGCCCCCCTTAACCCCCCAGCTCATCCCCATGATAACAGCTGTTGTGTTGGAAACCTAATGCTGATGAAAGAGTTAAAGGCTGGCTGATGGGCGATATCGGTGACATACCTCTGAATTGAGCATGCTCCTGGAGTGAGACTGCGGACTGGTGTTACTCAATGAATAGAGGCCACTCCAAGGGAGTTTTTCCTTGAATAGAATGGGGTCAGGGAGCCGCTTTGGGGAACAATGGTTGCCACCGGCTAGCTGAATTTCTTACAATCACACACCATACCCCCTGATCAAATAGCTCCTTTGTCAGCCTGATATAAAAACATGTCATACAATGATGATCTGGAAGAATGACATGAGCTTGCCTTTCAAAGAGATCAGAAGGGCTTGTTGTGCACAAAAAAACCCCCCATCAGAGTCAAGAAAGGGAAAAATGGAGAATACAGGGGGCGAATGGAAACAAACAGCAATAACAACAACAACAGAAAAGAGGGCGAGTTGGAAACCTGGGTCTGGTTTGTTTCACAGCGTCCCATGGATGCAGCAGCTCAGCACGATCTCATTGAATCTCTTTCGGTATTAACGGGGATGTCATATTGTGCTGCCATTGGGATTCCATTGTCAATCTGCACTGGGACAGAAGAAATTGCTGGATGGGAAAAGGTCACTTGGCCCAACGAACCTAGCTCCCCCCGCCCGAAAGTGTCTCAACGCCATCTCCCTGCTTTCTCACTGTATTCCTCTCTCCTCTGTCTTCCTACACAATGTCTAGTTGGTGCCTTTATGTTCATTAACATAGTTCTGTGGGCTGGTGTGGCTGTTTTTGCCCATCTGCTTGCTATGACTTTGAGAATGAATCCTTCCTGCCCAAATCCCTTTTTATCTTTCATTTTTTATTTCTTAGATTGCATCCCCTGGTTTCAACCTTCTCTCATCACTATTTGCAGGGCATTATCTAGATTTTTTTGCAAGAGAAGCGGCTTCTCCGCTGACAATCTCCCAAGACACACAGGAAAGGGGCTCCTTCTTGCAGACCTCGCACGGAACAGCATTCCAGTGGTGTCTAGTCCAACAGTCCCACACTATGGCATTTACAGGCACTATTGACAATATTTCGCAAGCTGGCGGAGCTTTGACGTCCTGAAGAGAGAGGCTGGAATTTTCAGATGGGCTCAGCATCCACAATCCGGGTCAGATTTTCAGACCAGCTCAGTGCAGTGGTAGCATGCCGGGTGCCAAGTTCTTGGGGAAATCTGGTGCCAATAACGAGTGCTGCGCACTTCAAAAATGGGCCCTGAGTCTGTTTAAAATTTGGTCCTGCATCTCTTTTTACGATTTTTTCTGCCATTTTTAAAAAATAACCTAGGATATGCCATACCAACACTGTGTTAAAAGATGTATGGTTAAGCCCTGCAGTCGGGAAATGCTAAGGTGAAAGTTGCACTCTGCTGTCTTGTGTGTAGGCATTATGACAGATGTATATGATCACATGCTATTTCTCCTTCTATACAATAGAAGCTCCCACCATTCTTCTACACCCTTATATAACGTCTTGTAGTATTCTGCGCTGCTCTGTATACATGCAGTACATGAAACTCACTTATAAGGAAAGTACACTGCAAACTGTGTTTACAGGCTATATTAAATAATGCAACAGGAGGAAATATTGGCTGGCATATGTAAGTCACCTAAAATTGTTGCTAAACTATCTTAGTAGTTAAAGGCCTTGGCCTTTTCCTTCCCCCTGGAAGGCTGCACCACTGCACTGTCATAGAGCAACTGGCCCTTTAAGGGGAGTCAGGATAAGGGGAGCCTGCCTATGATGGCCTTCTGAAGATATACCCACCATTATCTGGTTGCCTCAAGTGGCTGTTCAATGGTCAATCCTCAGAAGAGCAGCTTCACCCTATAAAAAGGCTGCCTGCCCTGAGCTCAGCCAGGGGTGGTACTCCACTCCCAGGAGGAAGGTGCTTCTGAGGAGAAGGGTCTTGGAGGGACATGGCAACCCCAGAGGGAGAGTGTTTCAGGGGAAAGACTTGGCAGGGCTCCTGAGAGAGCGACTATTCACCTGGTGGAGAGAGCAGGAAGGAACTGGAGGCTGTTCTCCAAGGGAAGGGAGCAGGAGCAACCTGGAAGCTCTGAGCGTCAGATGATGGTCCTGAGGTGGAGAGCCCCAGGGGTAAAGGACCAAGGGGTTAGTTGGACTAACCCTGAGAGTGGATTTCCCAAGAGGGGCCTAACCAAGGTCTGGCTTATGCTTATGTTACTCTTTGTTGTTAATAAATGAGCCCCTCGGAGAGGGATGTACATTAATGCACAGAAGGTCTGTTTTGGACTTGTCTGTACCAGGGTGAGGGAACACCTAAGGCAGGGCTTGCCCACAGCGTCATGCTTGAGTACTAGGCGGGCCAGAGCCGGAGGTGGAGTGGCCATATGTGCAAATCTAGCTTCATAATTAACCACCACCTCTCCTGAAATGCATCCTGTGCTGCTGGTTGGAAACAAAGAGATAACGTCCAGGACACTGGGCAAATTATTCAGATATGCAAGAGAACTTCATTGAGACGTATAAGTGGTTAAAGTTGTGACAAGAAAACTGTTCTCAGTAAAAAAAGAATTGCCAAATGCCACATGTGTGCTTGAAGTGGTATAATAACCTGGGTCGTGTCTGATTTGTGCTTCTTTTTCAGTTCTGGGTGGGTTTCCTGGTGGTGTTTTGGCCTGTCAATCTCTAAATGGCTTGAGGACCTGAGTACCTGGGACACCTCCTTCCATGAGCCATACTGCCACAGCTGTGGTCAGTGGAAGCGCTTGAGCTGGAGCAACCTGGATTTACAAAAAGAAGAAGCTGCAGGCATGACATTATCTATGAGGGCTCCTGGACTTTGCAACTCTCTCCCCACCTTGGTTGAAAAAGCTGCTGACTTTCAGGGCTTGCTGCAAAACCCAATTTTGGGACTAGGGCTTTGGGTGGGGGGATGGGAACTATCGGGAGATGCTGCAGCATTTTTAACTTTCAAATTGTGTTGATCTGTGCGTTTAGCTGCTCACTGACGTTATATGGTTAGGCTGGGCTGCTGGATTTATATTCTTAAAGAATAGGCCTGAGGATAAGCACTTTTAATATTTTCTTATAAATCAAAAGAATTAAGAAATGTTTATATATGTAAATAGCTAGAGATATAAAAATTCCACTGTCTTAGAGTCACTAGGGCTGGATTCATAATTCTAGGTTGCGCGCGCGCGCACGCGCACACGCACTTCTAATCTAGATCTGGTCAGATCCTCCACTCAAGTTCTGGCATGGCTCTTTTGACTGCAGTGGAAGTATGCCAATTTACCCCAGCGGAGGATCTTTGCCTGTAAATCTACGCTCTATTTTAAAAGAAAATCTACGCTAAGAAAACACAAAGTATGCACAGCTCACCACTCAAAAAAAATCAGGAAACACCAAAGGTAAAGTTGCACATGCAACCTTAATGCTGTTCCCTTGTGGGTATGCAGTATGATATAACCCTTAATTATATGATCACATATAATTATTTCCACAGGACACCTGCCTCCTTTAGTACACTGGGTGGACTGTACTGAACCATGCTTGTTCAAACTTCCAAGAAACCTCATTTTATTCTATTCGTGTTCTTACACTGCACTTATAACTGTGGTATTCGGATCAAGCCTGGAAAATTTCAGATTGAAAACTTTAGAAAGTTCGGAGCAAGTTAGAAGCAATTGCAAAAAGGATCTTAGAATGGAAACACTTTGACTTCAACAATGATAAGTACATTTTTCAGGATATATAGCTATACAGATCAGACACAGATGTTTGTGGGTACTTCTATTAAATCTGGTCTCAGTAATATAACGGATGGCTGATATAATGTTTTAATATTAGTACAAAAGCACGTGATGTGACCATTAGAAATATCTAAAATGAATACATGAGAATTGATCAAAGATTCTGCAATTCTCCCTCCTGCTCACTGCACATTTCAAACTGATGAAGAACCTGAATCCCATGAAAAGGATACTGTGTTTTTACAAAAAACAGAAACTGCTGGTCACTTGATTGCTATGGGGATGTAACTAAACTGGGCTTTCTTAAGGCAGAGGGCACATCTAAGAGAAACAAAAAAAGACATGAGGGAGGGAAAGCGCGAGAGAGCTGAATTGATTTCAGTCTGTTCAGGTCTAGCTGGAAAACACAATGCAATGAAATGGCCCCTTAGTCGGCAAGCTGCTTTTCCTAGTTTTTTCCCAGGGTTTGAAGTGGAGAGGGAGGGATGGTATTAGAAAAAGCAAGAGAGAGAGACAAGGCAGTAAGAAAGGCAGGGAGATGAGAAATATAGCTCAGAAGGGTGCAAAATAGCCTGTTTCTTTCGCTGTGTGAAAAACTTTGATGTTAGTGTCCCTGATTTTCAAGGGGGAGTGTCAGGTTAAGGCTCAAAGATCCTGCTGTTTGAATCCTGGCTCTGCTTGTGCTCATGCAACTCTGCCTGTGCACACACCTTCATGTATGCTTTGCATGCGCAAACACCTGTGGGCAAATCCATTGGACAAATGGGCCTCGCACATTAGAGTTCTATATTTGCATGCACAGGTATTTGAATATACCAACTACATGTGCAGGTCTTAGTACTGGAATGTCTGGGTTGCAATCACATGTGCACCAGAAGAGAGCTGGGATGTGGCCCCATTGAAAAGTTGTGGGGTTTTTTTTTCTTCCTTTTTAAAAGTACTTTCGTCCCTATGGTATGAAAACAACCTCAAGACTCCCAACTTCTCTGTGAAGTGGGTAATTGTTATATTCTGTAGATGTGGAAGTGAGACAGAGAAAGGCAGTGTGACTTGCCCAAGGTCATGGAATACTCAACCAGTGTCAGGGTTCAGAACAGAACTGGGGAGACCAGACTCCCGTTCCCCTGCAATAACCACTAAGCAACAAGTGCTCTGGATTAGGAGGTATTCTGCACTGGATATTTTGACTTTCTAACTGCATTTTTATGAAACTCAAATAATTCAGAGGAAACCATTAACAATGAGTCCGTTACAATCATCGAGCAGAGCCAAATTGATCACTGCTGTAAGCTGACTGATTTCATTAGAGTTGTTCCAGAGTGAAATTGGCTCAAAGCTTTTTCCGCTAGTTCCGCTTTCCAAATAACAGAAAGACTTTTGCACTCAAGGTGGAGCTCTGAGAGCTCTGACTCTGCTGGATGGCACATCTCATCTCCCTGGAGTTCTCATCCAAATATTGCAGCAAGCATTTAACATGCGGGCAAAAGAGACAACATATTTAAAAGTTATGTGGGGCTTCAGATCAAGTCTGTGACAGATGTAAACATTACTGGAA
This sequence comes from Emydura macquarii macquarii, assembly GCF_026122565.2. Taxonomy (NCBI): domain Eukaryota; kingdom Metazoa; phylum Chordata; order Testudines; family Chelidae; genus Emydura; species Emydura macquarii. The sequence goes on along the minus strand of NW_027133829.1, from coordinate 10,787,046 downwards.
GGTTCCCTGAGTCCTTTAACCTTATTTTTTGGCTGAACCACAAGCATACTCACAAGGAGTAGTGTACTGATCCTGGAGATAGACAGTGAATCAGCTTGCTTGCAATTGACAGACCTCCTTTATCAGATGGAGAGATTTTGACTTGTGCCTTTGAGATGCTGGCGTTTTCCTTCCCATTTCTTGTTTCTGTTTAAATAGATCAATTCAAAGTGAAAGGCCTTTTTTCGTGGCAGGTGGGCTGGAAAAGGGGGTTTAATTGCTCTTTATTCCTGGATTTATAATCCAACACGCTGAACACACATGTTTGTCACAGATCTGTGTGAGCTGCCCGCCTCTCATCCATACATTGTCCAGCAGATGTTAAAGCTATCAAGGATGTTTGCAGTTCCAAAGGAAAACATTCTCTATTTTGGGATGTGGGAATTTTTTACTGATCTAAACAAACAAACCAAAAGTAGTCTTTGCACAGGAGATGTGGGACTTGCATGATCCTAAAAAACTTGTGTAAGTGAGGATCTGAGTCCCCTCTCCTGGCCCATAAACTACGTTTGCAATTATTTGTGCCTGCAGCTTATTGTTATCACAAAACTGAAGCTCGGTTAGTGCCATTTAAAAATCAAGTGCATTAGCTATATATTTTTATCTCTACATATATTTATTATAATGATTGAGCACTAGTTAGTATTTATTTGCATTGCAGTAACACCGAGGGGCCCTGAACAAAACAGGCGTCCCATTGTAACTAGACACTGCAGAAACACATTGGAAGACACTGTCCCTGCCCCAAGACGCTTACAGTCTAAGGTTCCGTCTGCTAGCGTGGCCCAATGCACTCATGCAGGACGGGGGCCAAAGAACACAAGTGTCATGTGGGAGGGATACAATTCATTCTATACTATTTATTCTATATGCATTATAGACATTTTTGTTTACTTAAAAATTAATAAAAGACAATACAGTTCTCCCTAGCTGCCTCTCAAATGATCCTTTCAAATGGTTTTCATGGATGAGATTGGTCTTTGAGAGAGACTTGGAGGATGGGATAGGCCTTTAGGGATCATCATGGGATAAACTGAGAGTAGCATCAAAATATTGGTTTCCAGCACTGAATAAGCTGCTGTTACTTTATACAGGTATCTGTGTCACATTCACCCTACAGACCAAATTGCAGCTGATTTTATGTGCGAATAAGGAGAAACACCAGAACTAGGCAAAATAAATAGCAGCAAAAGAGTTGCAGCCTGCTGGCGAAAAAAGTCCAGTCTACAAGAAAGGAATGTCTCTGACGTGTCCCTTGGATTCTCATCATCTTCCACAATAAGGAGGCAGAGGTGAAGCAAGCCTAGAAACTCTAGTAACCCTGTGTGAATTTCTAATTGCTGACGACTAAAGGTTTGGAACTACCTATGAAATAAGTGAAAAGTGGGGTGACAAGCCCTATAAATAACATCTCTCTGCATTCAGTCCTGAATATACTCACCAAAGATGCCAACAGGCTCGAAGTGTGAAAGAAAAAAACTTTAAAATATGTTTGTAGGTAGATCCTAGAAGACACAAAACTCAAAAACATTCCTTCTGGAGATCAAGGGTGTCCAGCCTTTGAAGCCTGGAGGGTTGGGGAGTTTCTCAATCTGTGTGCAGCAATCATGCTGCACCAGTAGAAATCTAGCATTTGGAATTGAAAAGCGTTTTAAATTGAATCATTCAGAATGCCACAGCTGTTTGATGAGTGACAACCTGATGTGGCCGGGGGTAGGAGAGGGAGGAAGGGAGTCGTTGGGAAAATAGTTAAAATGAACTTTTTCTAGATTCTGCAATAAATGAGGTTAATAAATAAATAAAATCGGTTGATTGACTTCAAGGAAGTAGCAAATTAGCAACACAAAACAGATCAATAACAAAATCAGAATCCGAAGTAAAGGCACGACTATAGGTTTGGCACTTAATGAATAATAATAATTCACAATAAATGAGTAATAAATGAACTGTCAAGGACATGTGAAAAAAGGAGACAATGCAGTTTTACTAACAGTAGCTGAAGATACACTTTTATTACACCGCAGCTTTGCCAAAACAGAGCTTTTGGAAGCTTTGCTGTTAGGTTCCATTGACCAAAATATTCAGGGTTTTTTTTAATTGGCTTTTTTTAAACTATTCATCCAGCTCTGCTGTTGAACCCAATACAAACACATTGCCTGCGTATGGCAAGCAGAAAACGAAATTGCCCATCAGCCTAATAGCACTCTGAGCTGAGTGTAGTGCAAAAAGTAAAACAGTGCAAACAACATCCAGGATGACAGGAAAATTAGATCTGTAAAATTATTTCTGTTTTGATAATTGTAGGTGTTGTTAGTAATAAAGAGCCCCATCCTGGGAACACGTAACAAAACAGCTTGTGAGAGGTGATAAGTGCCCTCATCTTCCACTGAGGGCTCTTGACTTCTTGCAGATGTTGAGCACCTCGCAGGATAGGGACCGATAGTTTTTTTTTTTTTTTTTTTTAATATGAGATTTTTGCCCCTGTAATGGCACTTGGAGAAAACAGCTTTAAATTCTGATTTGTTCAGGCTTATTTTTGTGGCGACTAAACCAAATCCACGGAGCATGATTTGCAGAAAACTAGCAGAAGATTTTACCTCAAACTCAACATAACCTTTTTTTATCCTCTTTAATCCCTCAATAATTTTTTGTGCTTCTCCTGCAGAAAAGCAATTTTGCTAATCACCTTCGCGCCAATCCCTGCATTCCTGACAATAGTGTGAACAGCTTCCATCAAAGTCTTTGATGTGGGAAAGACACACACACACACACACACACATAATCTGAAAACAATTCAGCTTCTTGCTGCTCAATGGAGAGCACTCTGCTTTAATAGAGTGCAAGTTCTGTGGAGGTTTCTAATCCTTTCTGCCAAAGAAGAGAAGAGACTCAGTCAGGTAGCACACCTTATTCAGAAGTTAAAATAACATGTTACTGCTCTCAGAGAAAATCAAAACAACTCAAGATCAAAACCAGATTCCGCCAACCCGAACGGGATAGACTCTCTACTCAGATAACTCTTGATCTAAGTGTGCAACAAGTAACCTGCTTTAATCCCTCAAAGCGATGGTGTTACAGATAAGTACTGTAGTAGTATATGCAGTGTCTTAAGTTTCAGAAATATACAAAAGCGTTGGGTGAAAAGAAAAACCAAACAAAAACCTGTCCACTTGACTGTGTCTGTAGCTGGAAAGGTATATTGGAGGGCAGGACAGAGATGAATAAAGTCCCCTGAAAAGGAGGGAGCAAGCAACTGATGGGCAGATACTGACATGGTGTTTCTTACATGCCGCAGTTGATTGAATTTTACAGTTCCATTGGAAGCTTTCAGATTGTGCCCGTTCATTTAGGCCCTGCTCCTGCAAGGTACAATGTCTGGATGGACTGCTGCGCCAGCCCAGAGCCCTTCTGACCTCAATGAGGCTCGGTGCAGTCATTGCCCATGACAGGATTGGAGCCTTAGCTTGTTAGCTCTTTGAGGCGGGAAGTGTAATTTACTATATGTTTATACAGTGCCTAGCACAATGGGGCCTAAGGTCATTACAGCAATATCAACAATAAAATGAAAGTGATAAGGATGGATGTACGTTTATTAGTAACGGGCCAGATCCTCAAGTGCTTGCTTACATCCTGATCCTGCAAACGCTTTTACACATGAGTAGAGTAGTTCCAGTGGGTTCTTAGGGTCTGGTGCTGCAAACACTCATTACTTGTAGTCCCTACCTCTGTGAGCAGTCTGTAGGGAATAAGCACTTGCATACTTTTTGTGTGTGTGTCTTGTGGATAAATTAGGCAGTCCCACTGAAGTCATAGTAGTATGAACTATGCTGGGAATACATGCTTGCAGTATTGGATCCATTCAGTATCTTTCTTTCTTTCTTTCTTTTTTCTTTCTTTCTTTCTTTCTAAATAATGGACTGGTGATAGCATCTTTCTCACAAGATCTAGTCTTTGCGATTATGTTGAAGGGTAACAATCTATGTTAGTATACAAAACTTATTTTTAAGGTGCATCATCCCACAATGTTTTATTCACAGTACCGTTTGTCCTGTGTTTGTATCTTGTGTGATTACTGATTGCAAACAGACCTTTTAGGTGCTCCAAATACTTCTTAGTTCTATAGCTCTTTATTGGACGGCAAGTCACAGGACATTAAGGCCCAAATGCTGCAATCACTTACATACGTGCTTAACTTCACAGATTCCAAAGCCAGAAGGGACCATTGTGATCATCTAGTCTGACCTCCTGCATAGCACAGGCCACAGGATGTCCCTGAATTAGTTTCTGCTTTATGTCCAAGAGCTGTGGTTAAACTAGAGCATATCTTTTAGAAAAAATCCAATTTTGATTTAAAACATTGATGGAGAAACTATTGCAACCTTTGGTAAGTTCTTCCAATGGCTAATTATAATAGTTGTTAAACAATTGTGTCTTATTTCTAGTCTGAATTTGTCTAGCTTCAACTTCCACCAGTTAATTGTGTTAAATCTTTGTCTGCTAGACTGAAGAGCTCTCCATTAACAAATTTCTGTTTCCCATGTATGTACCTGTAGACTATTTAACTTTCTCTTTGATAAGCTAAAGAGATTTAGCTCCTCGAGTCTGTCACTATAAGGCATGTTTTCCAATACTTTAATCATTTTCGTGGCTCTTCTCTGAACTCTCTCTCATTTATCAACATCCTTCTTGAATTGAGGAAACGAGAACTGGACAAAGTATTCCAGCAGCAGTCACACCAGTGCCAAATAAAGAGGTAATATAATCTCTCTACTCCAATTCTGTACCCCTTGTTTATGCATCCAAGGTTCGCATTAGCCCTTTTAGCCATAGCATTGCACTGTGAGCTCATGCTCAGCTGATTTTCGACCAGGACCCCCAAGTCTTTTCAGAGTTACTGCTTCCCAAGATAGAGTCTCACATCCTGTAAATATGGCCTACATTCTTTGTTCCTAGATGTATGACTTTACATTTGGCTGTATTGAAATGCATATTGTTTGCGTGTGCCCAGCTTACCAAGTGATCCAGATCTCTCTGTATCAGTGACTTGTCATCTTCATTACTTACTACTCCACCAATTTTTGTGTCTTCTGCAAACTTGATGAGTGATGATTTTAAGTTTAGTTGCAGGTCACTGATAACAATCTTAAACAGCATAAGGAATCTAGCCTTGTGGGATTCTACTAGAAATACATCCGCTCGATGATGAGACCTCATTTACAATTACATTTTGAAATGTATCAACCAGTTTTTAATCCTTTTAATGTCATGTTGATTTTGCATAATTCTAGTTTCTTAATCCAAATGTCATGTAGTACCAAATCAAATTACTTATAGAAGTCTAAGAATATTACATCAGCCTTATTACCTTTATCAATCAAACTTGTAATCTCATTAAAAAAATCAAGTTAATTTGATAAGATCTATTTTCCATAAATCCATGTTGATTGGCATTAATTATAATATTTTATTTTAATTCTTTCGAAGTTGCGTCCTGTATCAGTCACTTCATTATTTTGCCTGGGATCAAAATTAGGCTGACAGGCCTATATTAACCAGGGCCATCCTCTTTACCCTTTTTAAATTTTGGAACAACATTTGCTTTCTTCCATTCTTCTGGAAATTCCCCAGTGTTCCAAGACTTATTAAAAAGCACCATTAATATGCCAGAGGGCTCCTCAGCCAGCTCTTTTAAAACTCTTGGATGCAAGTTAACCGGACCTTCTAATTCAATCAGACTACTTGAGTGCTTAAGGCTTAGCATATACTTCAGTGCTATTTTGGATTGAGACCTAAGTGTTGAACAAAGGCCTTCTCTTATTGTCATCCTATGGTATTCTGAGGTGATATGATATTAATTATTATTTGCTTACTTAACTGTGGGTCAGGTCTGTCGTTCAGTGACTGGTAAACAATCCCTGTATAGAGCACCCTGGGTAGATGGAAGGTGCTATGGACTTGTATGATATTATTTGATGATTATTTGTCTATCCCAGGGGGGAGAATGGGGCTGCATGTCTGTTTTGGGTTAGGAACCTTCCCTGTATAAGACACTCCAGATTCTCTTGTGGGGTGGAACGTATCATATTAGTAAATTAATAACAATTAATTAATATTTGCCTGCTCCAGTGTGTGCTGGGCTGTGTTTCCGTTTCGGGCCAGGCGTGATCTGTGTCCCCAGCACTCCAGGCTGCAGCAGGAAGGCACTACTCGCTCCGTTATTAATTACGATGAATTATTCTTTCCCCGGCCCAGCGTGCGCCCGCCTACGTCCGTCACGCGGGCGTTTTCGGGGCCCCGACGATATTATGAAACGATTGTTCATTCACGTGAATGGCTCTTTCCCTGCGCTGGCACAGGGGTGGGCGGGTAGAGAGGCTGCATTTCCACGCTGGGCACGAAGCCCGGGCCGGGTCAGTCGGCCGCTCGGGCCACCTCGGCTCCTGATTAAGGAATATGGGCCAGTGCGCGGTGAGGGGCTGCCTTGCCCGGGGCTGGTCGCCTGGGGGGCGAGTGTGGGGGGAGGGGAAGCGGTCTCCCTGGGCACCCAGGATGTGAGTGATCCCTGGGCCCGCTTAATGAGTTAATTAGCGCGCTGGCCAAGGCCTGTCTGCCTGGGGAGTGACAGGCAGCTGCTCCTGCCCCATGTGACTGGGGGGGGGGAGGCTGCCCCCGTCCATGGCTTGGCCTCCCCCAGGCAGCAGCAGCTCCGGCTCCCGGGGAGGAGGGGCAGGGGCTGCTGCTGCTCCATGGGGAGGAAGGGCAGCCCCCGGCCCCCCCAGGCGGAGGGGGGGTGCGGGGCCGGCCGCCCCTCCCTCCTGTGGGCCCTGCCCGAGGAGCTGCTGCTGCTCATCTGCTCCTACCTGGACGCGCAGGCCCTGGGCCGGCTGGGCCAGGTCTGCCGGCGGCTGCGCTCCTTCACCGGCCGGGACCCGCTCTGGAGGCGCATAGCCCGCGGCTGCCTCAACTCCGGCTTCAGCCAGCTCGGCGCCGACCTGTAAGCGCTCCCCGTCCCCTGGCGGGCGGGCGGGCGGGCGGGCTCCGCGGGCCGGCCGCGGCGGGTGGGAAAGGCCGGGGAGGCCGCGGCCTAGCTGGTTGCCAAGGGCCGGCGCGGTCGCTAAGGCGCCGCCGGGGGGGGCGATTCGCGCAGCGCGGCTGCGCCTGCCCTAGCCGGGGCCTCGGGGCCTGATCCTGTGCCCCCCACCCCGGGGCTTGGGCAAGGCGGCCCCCCCGTGACTTGCCCCGTTGCAGGCGATGGAGCCACTTAGCTCCTCCCCCGCTTGGCTAGCCTGAGCTTGGCCCTGTGGGTGACTGGCGGGTCCTGGCCAAGTGGGGGCACCTGGGGTCCTCCATGGCTAACTGGGGTTAGAGAGTCGGGTGGGGGCCATGTTAATGCAGCCCCACCTTGTGCTAGGCGCTGTACAGACCAGTGTGAAGACCCCCATCCCTGCGCTGGAACACACAGGGTGTGTGTGTGTGTGTATGAACACATAGGGTGTATGTGTGTACACATGCACCTACACAGAGCCGTCACATCCCCATACTGTCCCCCTAAATATGGTGCTCATGAAAACCAGACACTTCATTTGCTGCCCCAGCAGGGGGGAAAGCCGCACGTAGCCCAGGTAAGTAGGTTATCGCCCGGCTGACGTAAACGCGAGCACACATCTGCGTACAAAACGTTCACGCTGTTGCCGGCCCGATATTATCCCTGCCCCCTGTGCGTGACGGCTGGCGATGTCCCACGCTGCCCGTGTTTATGGTTTTACAGTTGGGTTTACCTGAAAACAATCAACAACAACGGTCCTTTCCTGGTTGCTCTGTGAAAGGTTCATTCAGCAGGGAAGCTGACCACACAGAAAGCTGTCAAGTTAAACGTGCTCCAAAATGTTGTGAAAACAAGCTTTGTCCAAAGCAAAGGCCCAGTGAAAATAATAATGCAGACCGCTCTTGAGCTTAGTTTGTAAGCTCTTTGTGGTATGGCTGGTGTCTTTTCTGTGTTCTTGTACAGCACCTTGCACAGTAGGGCTGGTATCTTGGTTGGAATCTCTAGTGCTACTGTAATACAAAGAGATAATAATAAAAACAAATATTCCACAGAAACCTTTGAAACCCCAACATTGCAGCACTAAAAACTATATGTGAGCAAAAATTAAACTGACTGTGAAACAGAAACTAATTTTTTTGTCCAAAATGAAAGAAACGCAAAAAGTAACCAATGTTCATTAACAGTAAATTGGACTTTTTTTTAACTTTCTTGCTTTTTATAACCCAGGTGTAATTAGTAGCCAGTAAAGGCATTTGTTTGCTTACAACATATGCAAATATTCATGTCTCTCATGCTACTCATTTAATCTCCTCTCCTTTTCTCTGCCTACAAGTTGTCTGTAAGGGCTTACTTTAGCTCACCTTTTACTCAGCTTTTACTTGTGCAAATATTCCTTTGTAGTAAATGGGAATACTCATGTGACGTTACTCACATGTATGTTTGCTGGCTTAGGCAGGTAAGGATGTGGAAGATATGATCTATTGAGAAACCCACTAGCGAGAACTGAGTTTATTTTTATTGTGAACTAGCCATTTGTGGCCATCACAGAAGAAATGACTCTTCAGGACTCGTGTTCTAGAGCTCATTGGGGTTTACTCTTCACGGCAGGAATCTCATTTTCTTACTTGGCTGTAAAGCTAGTAGCACATCTTAGGGTTTGTAAAAACGTGGACTATTTAAAGGGTCTTTGAGGAGCCCTAGTCAGTGGCTTTGGATAGACACAGAGATTTGCCTACATGAAAAGGCTTGCAGGATTGGAGCTTGGGTTGATGAGGACCCAAACATTTGCTTCTCTTTAAAATCTATTAAGCTCCTACAGTGTATGAAATGCTGTCTTGAGCAGCCACATGATATTTATCTGTGTGGACCCACCTTGTTTCTCTAATTTACCTTCCTTGTTACTTTTGGGACCCCAACAGATAGATGATGATGATAATGTTCTTTAAAAATTAGCACACATCTTTTAACATTTTTTCCCCACTGATCTGTATAAAAATGTTCTTGAATGAAAACATGTCCAAGCACCAATGGCCCAAACAAGAGTTTTGATTATGGGAGGGGGCTAATGGGAAATGTGGAAAGTTCCCAGATATAGATTTTCTGGTCAGAAGAGACTGTTAGGTCATTTAGCCTGACCTCCTGTATAACACAGGCCACGGAATTAAAGTCTCCGCCACTGTGAGTGCAATACAAACCAGTGTGGGAAAACACCATTGGGTCTAAAGTCGAACCCTTAACCACTCAGCCATCACTGCCTAGGACTACACTCTTTGCTCAGGCAATGCTCCCTTTGAAGTCAGCGGGAATAAGGGCTGCAGGGCAGCTGTGCATTGCAGCTTCTGGAGTCTGTCTGCTCTGATATATTATTTTGTCTTCTGAGGAAATGAAGTTCTGTATTTTTTCATTAAGAATAAGGTAGTGCAGTGCTGCTTCGGCTGCAGGAGGGATCAGGTATACAGCAGAGCAGGTGCGACACAGTGGAATGTAGGCCAATAAACGACAAAAAAAGCTTCAGTAGTTGGGGGGGGAGCAGGGTATGAGTGGAGCATGTTTGTAAGTGGGGGCGAGGGCGCTCGAACCTATATAAACTTCCACGGGTTTTGGTGTTCTCTAAGAGACACTTTGAGCAATTTCTTTGATGATTCTAGGGAACCCTTGGGGCAAAGTTTTCCTTTTATTTCTTTTTAAATACCTCTGCATTATGATTACTATTTGAATGCTGACAGTGTGATCAGTGCTGTATAAATGGAGGCACAGTCCTGGTCCTAGGGAATTTACAGTTGAGAATTGTGGGACTGGAAGGGACCTTGAGAAGGGACCTTGTCCTATCCCCAGAGATTAATGAGAACAGTTTACCTCCCTTCTCCTTGTAACAGCCTTTTCTGTACTTGAAGACAGTTATCATGTCCCCCCCTCAGTCTTCTCCAAACTAATCAAACCCAAGTTTTTTGATTTTTCCCTCATAGGTCATGTTTTCTAGATCTTTAATTATTTTTGTTGCTCTTCTCTGGACTTTCTCCAATTTGCTTCTCCCAAAACTGGACACAGTACTCCAGTTGAGGTTGTATCAGTGCGGAATAGAGTGGAAGAATTACTTCTCGTGTCTTGCTTACAGCACCCCTGCTATTACATCCCAGAATGATGTTGGCTTTTTTGGCAGCAGTGTTGCACGGTTTACTCATATTTAGTTTGTGATCCACTATGACCCCCAGATACCTTTCTGCAGTACTCCTTCCTAGGCGGTCATTTCTCATTTTGTATGTGTGCAACTGATAGTTCCTTTCCCAGTGGAGTACTTTGCATTTGTCCGTATTGAATTTCATCCTATTTACTTCAGACCATTTCTCCACCTTGTCTAGATCATTTTGAATTTTAATTCTACCCTCCAAAGCACTTGCAACCCCTTCTAGGTTGTTATTGTCTGCAAACTCTAGTTCAGACATGGACAGTATGCCAAATCAGTGGCTTTTAACCTGTGGTCCGTGGACTCCTGAGCATCTGCAGACTATGTCAAAGATTTCCAAAGGGGTCTGCACCTCCATTTGAAATTTTTTAGGGATCTGCAAATGAAAAAATTGAGAACCACTACACCAGATGACATTACAAACTTAGTGTGCAGCAACCTCAAGGACTAGCTGGTGTACAAACCGCCAGGCTTGGAATACATGGAAATTCAAGGAGGGCAAGTTTACACCTTTACTCTTTTTTGAGGTAGATAGACTGAATATCATTGCATCTGCTGTGTGCAGATCTTCTGGATGAGAGTTAAAAGCCAGGATCCTGCTGGCTCTGCAAGGAGATTAAAAATCTCATAGCACTTCTTGGGTGAGAATTATCCCAGTATTCTTTGCCAAAATCTCCACACCACTGTACACCAGCTGACTGCCTCCTTTCACCACAGTGATGGTTTCTCTCATGGCATGCAGCCATTTAAAGGGGCATGGTCCACAATGCGACTAAAAGATGCCCTAAGCAAATAGTATGCAAGGACGGTGTATCTGTGTACATATATCTTGTAAAGAGCTTTGGAGTGAAAGGGGCGACATGGATGTTCCATACAGTACTGCTACACATGTGTGTGTCTTGAAGCTGGAGGTTTGGTAATTCTAGCTATAAGCCTGCTAGTTAGCTTGTGAGCATGACTATTAGAGTAGGTGTTTAAACTAAAACATTACAGGGTAAATGGAGTGGTGATAGAGACCAAAGATAGTTAGGCCATCTTGTCTACCCCTCCCAGTCTGGCTAACGCAAGATAATTCTCTGGAGATTTACCAGTTTAGTTTTAAATTACATAAGTAATCTGCTTCTGTCACTTTCTTTAGAGAAGGAATTTAAACACTGCATAAAGTTAAGGTTTTTGTTTTGAAGGAGTTTGCACCACTATGTCTGCACGGGAAAGGGGATAAAGAATGCTGGTGCCGTTTCTAGTAAATGTGTTGGTCTGCACAGCCCTAACAGAGATCTCAAACTATTGGCTTCTGAAAGGTTAGCACAATAAAAAAAAACTAGTATGGGGAGCTTAAAATGTTGTGCAATTTTTCTTTTTATGGTATAGAAGTACCATTTGCTATAGCTTTATGATTTATTATTTCTGCTGTTAAATAACTTCTTATAACAGACATTTGCTAACACTATGTGTGGAATAGAGGTAATTTTGGGTCTGAAATATGGGATGTCCTTGGTAATTTGTGGGGTTTTTTCTTCATTTTCTTAAAGGAACTCCAACTTGAAAGTGACACTTCTCTCAAAATGTTGTAACTATTAGGTATAACGGAACATTACTGTAACCAAAATATCCCAGAAACAAAGCTATTTTTGTTTTAGTTTGTGCATTTGACTCTATTTTGTGTGGTCAGTTTCACTATTGTATGCAACTTTTAGCAACAGGAAAGAGAGACAATTTTTCCTTTTTAAAATCACTTTTAAAAACAAATAGACCCCCAAAACCTTGGCAGCATGGTGATGCAGTACCTGAAACTACTTTGAATTCATTCTTTGAAACTGTCTAGATTTCAGGTTGGCTGTGCCCATCACATTTGTCTCTGGGCACATATTCAGACCAAAAAAAAAAACCTACTAAAGAGTTTCATTAACATAGATTAAAAGAAATGGTCTCAGATTCAGAATTTAACTGTTTCTCACAATCTACTGTTGGTGCTGAGTGGTGGGGGTAAAATGTAACACGACATTAACAATCCCCCACCCTCACCACCTCAGGTAAACACAGCTAATTAGGAGATGTGTGTTTAAGTGATGTTTCATATTCAATGTGTTGATTCAACCACACAAGTGAGAAAAAATAAATTAGTTTTTCTTGAACAATGGTTCTTAATAAAATTATCCCTGGAAAAATTAGAAAAGCACCTCACTAATTCACACCCATTGTGTATTAAGGACTCTGGGGCCTGATTCGGGAAAACACTTAAGAATGTGCATAAGTGCTTTGTTGAATCAGGATCTTGGTTAAAAATTTTGCATCACAATGTATTTTGTTTTTTGACGGGTGTGGTTCTGGAATGTGACCCTGCAAACTCTATATGGAATACTCCCATTGATGCATAGGGCAGTTTCTTTGTGGAGAGGCAGCAAGATGAGACCTGAAATTTAGGATCATATTTATATTTAGAGGCCCAAATTGGGAATCACTGCCCCATTGTGGTGCCTGCTGTACAAACACAGTAAAAATACAGTCTAAAGAGCAGGCAGCTGGTCTGCCCGGGCACAATGCATTGCAGGATTGGGGTGTAGGTTGATGACAAGCTGCAATAGCTGGACGAAGGAAACTTCCTGGTTAAAAGTGTACAGTACTGTATCATGTAAAAGTCATGTCTTCATAACTATTTTTTGCAGCTAAACCTTAGCTGAGAAATGGTATGAAACCATTGTTTTTGGTGAGAATAATTCATATTTGAATTATGGTAATACCTAGAGATCCCAATCTCAGTTATGCCAGGTGCTGCACAACACAGAGTAGGAGACAGTCCCTGCCCTGAGGAACTTACAATTTAAATAGATAAGGCTTGTTTTCATCGTCTGTTTAAACTTTAGACTTATTAAATAGCTGGCAGCTTTAAGTGAGGGCCTGTTTCTATCTTTATATATATAGAGAACCTAGTACAACGCCCTGATCCTGATCAAGATCTCTAGAAGATGCTACCCTGATATATATTTAATAATAATTGTAATAAATGATGGACATGGAGTGGAAAGATGATAATATATGGTGCCATCTGTCAGCAAATGCCCTCTGTTCTGTTGCTACTTACTTGCCTTTTCTTATGTGTTTAAGTTGTCTCTCCAGCCCTCTTCCATTTCAGAGTTGTCACCTTTCTTAGCTATTTGAACCCATGTCAAATAGAAAAAAAAGAAAACATGGTCCCAACCATAACTAAATGTGGGTCATGCACTAAAGGGATTTAGGTGGAATTCCTCTACTGGAAGAGCTGTTTATATAGCAAGTAGATTTGTTGAGTTCAGCGACAGGAGCATCTGGTATAAATAGTTCTCCTCTCTTAGAACTGATGAGTCGCAATCCAGTTCCTAGTGGACAGGTGTCCAGATTGCACAAACAACATGCACAGTTGGCCCCCTTGTTAGCAGTCGCAGCAGAGAGGCTAATGACTGAAAGGGTCATAAAGATTGAACATCTTTTTTGTTCCTGCATGTGGTCCTTCCAAATTAGGCTTGAGGTCGATTGGTGATGGCCAGTGTAGGGAAACCTTCTGTTTATCCTCAGAATAGATACAGCCTAGACAGGATTTCCCTCGATTGTGGCACCTTTCATCAACACTAAAAAAAGAGAAATGTAACAAATCTGCTGCTGCATCTTTGCGTCCTGCACAAATGCAGCTTGAAGTTGGTGGCTAAAAGTGGTCAGCACCTTTGGGAGTGTGCATAGTTTTTGGGAGGGACAGTCCATGCTACTGCAAAAATAAAGCAAGAGGCCATCACATCTTCTGTAAGACAGTATCCGTGCTTATAGGCACCATTGTTTCAGCTCATGCTGAAATTACGCAAAGCCAGTAGGAATCTCCCAGGGATGCAGTAAAAGACAGAAAGATCTTGCAGTTGCAGAAGTACCTTTCATGTCTCTGAGAGAGTGTGGTTACTGGGAATCATGAAACACCATTGGGGGGGAAGCAGCGGAGGAAACTTATTCACTCTCGGCTGAGTGACATTTTTTTTTGAGGGGGTCCAGAGCAGTCACTGCAGGGGTGGCCTGGGATCATCTGGGGCAGTGGTACTGAAGGGACTGACCCATTCCCTCACATCAGCAGCTGGGAAGTATGGCCCATAAGGAATATTGTATTTCTTCTGGTAACTCTGCCAAGAAAGAGAGGAAATCTATAACTTGAGCAAAATATTTCAACTTTTTGTGCAGAGAAGGTGAGGTAGGAAGGGGGAAATGAAAATCTTTTATAGTGGGTTTGTTGAGATTGTTTTATCTTGGAAATCTATTGAGTTCTAAGAAATGTTTATTTTTCTTTTCTTACAACCTAGCAACAAGCTCTTCTCTTTAGAGGGGACTTTCAGTTCTGTGCACATCTGATGAAGGAAAGATTCTGCTGCCGTCAAATACTGTAGGGCAAGCTTCAGGGTTTGAGAGTCAGTTTGTTAGTCTGGTTAGCTGCTGATAAAGGTACCCATGTATCTTTTGATGTGTGGTGTTTTATAAACTGTTGGAATAGTGACTTCCCAGCTAGTCAGTTCCCATGGTTCTAAAGCCATTGCACCTTGGGCTTTGATCTCTTTAGAATTTGCAAGTTAAGGTCATGCTTCTGCTTGTCTTATTTCAGTGGCCCAATTTTGTGTACCTTTTTTATGTAAATAATCCCACTGCTGCAGTTTGAAGTACTTGTGCAGCCAAAGAACATAGGACTGGGCACTTAATTAATCTGAGAGTACAGTGTAGGTACATGAGACCTCATGAAGGTCCAAAGTCATCCTAGATGAAAATCTTTCTTAGAAAATGGAGGGTTGGTTGATTTATTGTTGGAGGACGTCGTAGCAGAAGGATGCTCTTAGAGGATGTTAAATGTGGTGTCTTAATTTTTTAAATGATGAAGAAATATTGATAGTGTTCTTCAAAGTTGTTTAAGTTTTTAAAAAGAATTGAGAGCTGTTTTTAGTGAATTGTCAAGATGCTCGCCTTTGTCAAGAGTGTGTTGGGAGTAACCCCTAACACCAAGCGTTGCTGGCAGTGAGAAAGAGGACAATATTTCAGTGCTGAATACAAGAAAGTGATGGGATTTAAACTATCCTTTGTTTTATAGACTCATGCTCAGACCTGCCATCATATGAAAGTTATCTCTGCCTAATCTTTTGTTGTACAGGTGTTTGCCAAGTTGATGGGTATGTAAGAACATAAGAATGTCCATACAGGATCAGACCAATGGTCCATCTAGCCCAGTAGCCTGTCTTCTGACATTGGCCAATGCCAGGTGCTTCAGAGGGAATGGACAGAACAGGCAATTATCAAGTGATCCGTCCCCTGTCGTCCACTCCCAGCTTCTGGCACTCAGAGGCTAGGGACACCCAGAGCATAGGGTTCATCCTTGACCATTTTGACTAATAACCATTGATGGACCTATCCTCCATGAACTTATCTAAATCTTTTTTGAACCCTGGTACAGTTTTGGCCTTCACAACATTCCCTAGCAATGAGTTCCTCAGGTTGACTGTGTTGTGTGAAGTAGTACTTCCTTTTGTTTGTTTTCAACCTGCTGCCTATTTTTTCGTTGGGTGACCCTGGTTCTTGTGTGATGGGAAGGAGTAAATAACCAGGGGTACCTTCTATCTAAGCAATACTGGGCTTCAAGTCTGCATCCCTCTTCTATTTCTTTGGTCCCCCATGCTGCCTCTGGGCTTTGTGTAAATATAAATGTTGGAGAAGTAAAACGGTTGCTTTTCAGCTCCATTGAAATAAACCGGGTCTGAGAGAACTGCCTGGAGGGATAGTGTGACTAAATGGTAGATATGTTTCTCTTTAAAAAACATAGCATGCTGTCCCTTCTAAATAGGAACTGTTGGCAGGCATGAAGGAGCTAGCAAGTCACTTAGTGTGGGGTAAGTAAAGAGCAGCCTTAGCAGGCACTGATTGCACATGACCCTTTCTTGCACAACGCCCCCCTTCCCATCTCAAGGTGATCTGGACTGATGTCCCTTGGCGAAGTGGGTGACCAGCCCCATAAAGCGGAGGGTCTTTTTTGATCCCTAGTTGACCTTTTTGGAACCTTGGAAGCTATATCCAGGCTTACTGCGTGCCTGTGTGTCTGATTGGGGCACTGTGTGTGTGCGTTGTGTGCGAGGTGTCTGCTTGAGGCAGCACATGGGGGAAGTGTGGGTGTTAAATCATGGGCTGAGCTAGTGACTTGGGATCAGTACATGGGGGCGATTTTACCTGGGGGGGAAGGAGGTGTTTCGGAATCATGAATGGGATTGAATGTAGGCACAGAGCCCAAATTCTGTCTGGGGCAGTCAGAAGCGACAAGGAGGCTGCTGGGTGGACCTGACTTCTTCGTGCTCTGCATTCCTGATCAGAGGCTATCTGACCCTGTAAACTCTTGCGAGAGCTCTTTTAAAAATGGAATTCCTCGTTGCTGGTCTTATTTTTTTGCCGTTAGGGGAATGAAAGGTGAACTGGGGAAGCTCTAAATTTCTTCTCTGGCCTAGCATTACTGATCATAAACTTACATGCTGCGTAAGGTTTCCTGGGGACGAAAAGCTGTGTGTGTGTGTATGTGTGTGGGTGGTGGTGGTGTTTAAAATGGGTCACATGCCCAGGAATGCGGTCAAATTTTAATGGTGACTAAGTGCCGGAAAGCATAGACAAGGGGAGGGGGAGCCAGGAGAGAAAAATGAGCCCCAGGCTATGGAAGGAAGGCTGGGAAAAAGAGAATCTGGCCAGGCCCCAGGGCCAGGTTAGAGATTCCTACATGCATTAACAACCACAGGAGATGTTTATTTACAGGGGGCTAATCTTTTCTGGGTGCTCTGCCATTTTAAAAACAAGATCAGCTCTTGGGAACTGGACTTGAGGGCACCTTGGAGATAGGTGAGGGGGGGTTACAAAAATTTGGGGGAGGCACCTGTTCTTGTCTCTTAAGAGTCCTTCTTTCCTCTTACATCCATTGTTGCTGGTAGCTCTCCGCCACTGAGAAATGCAAATGCCATTTACTTAAAAGGAAAACTCTGCCATATCCTGAATGGTGCCTCAGACTGTGGAGAGACTTTAAAAGTTTATCTTCAGTCTTCCATTTTCTAAATGCTTCCCCAGAGGAGCTCCAGGGACACAGAGAAAGTGACGTAACATTTAAACATGTGAGCGGGATGGGATTTTCAAGTTCGTGTGAGGTCAGATCTGTTGGTAGATTCAAATATGGCTTGTAAAATCAAATGATGGCAAAGGGTCACAGAAATGACGAGTGATATTTTAATTTTTTTTGGATGCCCAGTTTGAGACCCCCTCGAAGTGGCCAGGTTTTCAGAAGGAGCTTAGCACCTCCCTCTCTGAGAATCTGGCACTTTTAAGGGGTCTCAAGTTGGATGTGCAGGAACTTGGGCACCCTGAATCCCTTGTCACTTTTGAAAAACCTACCATGTTGCTTTACAGCTCCACTGGCTTTCTCGTGCGTTTAAATGCAGAGTGCTGTCTCTGTTCCCTCACTTAGGGAGGACTGTCATGATGGCAGCTTCTTGATTGCTATTCTTTGATATGTTTGGAACCATTTTCAGTTCTCTGAAGCCTGCTGTAGGCATTGGAATATCTTTCTTTCTTTCTTTCTTTCTTTCTTTCTTTCTTTCTTTCTTTCTCTTTTTTATTTAAGATTCTGCTAGAGTTTCTCTTTTAAGAGAAACTTTTTAGTGATATACTGACCAGCAATATGGGATGCAAGAGGACAGTAAAGAGCAAAAGGAGGACTGAATATTAAAAGAAGAGTAGCTGTTCCTTGGAATTCATTTCCTGAGACCAGGCCAGCAGAGTGTACAAATGCAGGACTATGCCATCAACGGTAGCATTCAGTGTAATATTCCTGCAGCATCGTTTGTTCTGTTACAGTTTGATAGTGTCAGAGACGTGACTATATAAAAATGCTCCCCGTCTTCCGGGTTGTCTTCAGTGCTTAATTTGTAAGGAAAGAGGTGCCAGGGCTCAGGCAATTTTTTTACTTTCATAACTGACACAGCAAGTCCAGAGGAGCCTGGGTTATGAACTGCCAAGCCTACAGGTGCCGGGGCCCAGCCCTGGCACAAATTAAGCACTGGGTGTCTGTGCTGGCTGTCGTGGCATGAGATTGACGGGTTAGCTGTGCAGAGTGAGTCTAGCTAAGGTGTTCCTTTCCGCCTCATGCATAATCAGGAGGATATCAGCTAAATTGCAGTTGCAGAATTGGACCAATTCTAGTTGGTGAAACCAGTGGCAGAGTCCATTTTGGGTTTGTGCTGCTGGCCGATAGAGGGAACCTCTCTCGCCGTAAATATGGAATTCCAGGAGGTGCTGTTAATGCCTTGGCAGAATATTACTTAAATGTAAGGATGTCGCTACTTTCAAAATAAATCTATCCTTGGGTTTTAACTTGGCCTTTCCCCCTTTGGATGGAAACTTTGCATAGCAGGAGGTTTGGCCTCCCTTTGAGGGGCATGTGCCCGATTGGTGTTTGCTTAGCATTAATAACAGCACAATAATAGTTCTCACTTCAAAGGGAAAATGGACCAAAAGGGCTGTGATTGAGGGTTTATTTTTTTCTCCATCTTCAGTGACCTTTTTGTAAGGGACACCTGGGAGTCTGGGAGCCCCTGAAATTGCCTTACCTCAATACCGTGAAGTCTGGAAAGCCTCACCCTAAGGACCGTAAAGGAGTCCTTGTTGTTTTTAGAAGGCATTTCATAGATTCATAGTACACAATGGTCCCTTCTGGCCTTATAATCATCTAGTCTGCATAACACAGGCCATAGACCATCCCCAAAATAATTCCTGGAGCAGATCTTTTAGCAAAACATCCAATCTTGTTTAAAAAACTGTCTGTGATGGAGAATTCACCATGACCCTTGGTACATTGTTCCAGTGATTAATTACACACACTGTTGAAAACTTGCACCTTACTTCTGGCTTGAATTGATCTAGATCATGTTATACTTCTCTCCGCTAGATAGAAGAGCCCTCTTTCAAATTACTCTTCCTCATGTAGGTACTTATAGACTGTGATCAACCTTCTCTTTGTTACGCTAAATAGACCCTTGTGCCTCTCACTATAGGGCATGTTTTCCAATCCTTTAATCTTACTTGTGGCTTTTCTCTGAGCACTCTCCAATTTTCAAGATCCTCCTGAAGTGTGGACACAGAAGTGGACACAGTATTGAAATAGCAATCTCCCCACTGCCAATTACAGAGGTAAAATAACTCTCTTCTTCTACTCGAGATCCCCCTGTTTATGCATATTAGCCCTTTTGACCACAAAGTTGCACTGGAAACTCATGTTCAGACGATTATCTATCATAACCCCCCAAGTCTTTTTTCAGAGTCTCTCCTTCTCAGGATAGACTCCCCCGTGCTGTCAGTATGACCTCTATTCTTCGCTCCTAGATGTATGATTTGACATTTGGTTCTATTAACATGCATGTTGTTTGCTTGTGCCTAGTTTACCAAGCGATCCAGATTGCTCTGTATCAGTCACCTGTCTTTCATTATCTACCAGTCCTCCAATGTTTGTCATCCACAGACTTTACCTGTCATGATTTTGTTTTCTTCCAGGTCACTGATAAAAATGTTAAATAGTGTAGGGCAAGACCCGACTAAAAACACTCTCGCTTGATGATGATTCTCTGTTTACAAGTACATTTGGAGACTTCGTAGCAGGCTTGCTATGGAGCAGGCTTGAGGTGCACCTGCAGAACTGTTTGGGGAAGCCACAGAGTGCGATAGCAGGGGATATTCTGAATCTGGATTAGAGGTGCACTGGCAGAGTTTGGGAATGGGTGGGGGGTGTTGTGAGTTCAGGACTAGAATGACAGGTGGTGCTGCAGGTCACGATGGGGGTGCATTTGGGTCCCTTCCGTAGTGTTTTTCGTCATTGTCTGAGCTCCTCTGCTCACTTGAATGGGCTCTAAAAACAACAAAAAAAAACCCCTCTGAATTCACCTCAATAAATACGAGGTGCCATAACACAGTGCTGTAATCTCTCTCAGGTTTGGAGAATCCTTGCACACAAATCCAGTACTGGAATGCACAGAGCAAGGAGAGAGAGCATTCCTGCGCCTGTGTTTCTCATGGCCTTGCACGTACCTGTTTAAACAACCCCTTTTTCCTGTGGGACTAAAGCTAGACGTTGAAGTTACAAAGTTGAAGTGCTGCCTGTGCTCTGCCTGAGCTGGTTTTCCCTAGAGAGGGTGAAGGGCAGAGCTAATTGGATCCTGCCTCTGCTTTCTCTCTAGGAGGCTGCAAAGTTTCTTCTTCTTCTCTTATCAGTCCAACAGACACTAAATTTAGATCCAAGCCACTCGGTGATGATGGTAGTTAAAATAAATCCTCCTTGGTCTGGGCGAACCTCCTTTCCTCCCTTCAGATGACTTACAGGTCTCACTCGACGTGCTGCTCTTGGCAAGAAGTTTCACTTCCACCTTAGCTCTTCTTGGTGGGATGGCTGGAAAAGTTGAGAACTAGGTTTGCATTCATCTCTGTATGTGGGTTGGCCTGGGTAAATCCTGCCTGGAGATGGGAATAAAGCCCTAACTGTGATGGAGTCATAGAAAGTAGAGATGGCAAAGGCCTGTCGGGTCCCATCTGGCCCATTCTGCAGGAGATGGTGCAAGATAGTTCTCGAGAGAGTGATTTCTAATGCTTTGTGAATGGAGAATTGGACCCTTTCTCTTGTCTGTGTGTGTGCATATATGTGCTGCTTGCAGTAGAGAGAAGGGGATACTTTTCCACCTGGTGTTTGGAGAAGGCCATTGGAAATGGTTCCTGTGACATTTGGCAGTTTGTGCATCTATTGCAGGGAGAGGAGTTGTGATCAGTGCGATGGGGATCGCTCAAATTAATCTTCGCTATTTAACTAAATGTTAATGACCTTTGCTCTTCTCCTGGCTATGTCCGCACTTAAAATGCTACAGCGGAATAGCTGCAGGGCTGCCGCATTTCAGTGTAAATGCTCACTACAGCGATAGGAGGGGTTTTTCTGACAGGTGGTCGCTTGGTCGACAGAAGAATTCCTCCATTGACCTAGCGCTGTCTACACTGGGGTTTAGATGGGCATAACTATGTCTCTCAGGGGTGTGGATTTTTCACACCCCTGAGAGATGTAGCTGTGCTCAGAGGGCAGTTAGGAAGGTGGTCCAAGTAAGGGCAGGAGAGCAGAGGTGTGGATGGGGCAGAGTCATGCAGGGTCTGGAAGGTGTGGACAAGAAACCCACCTTTGCTGTGAAAGTTTAAGGGCAAGTCAGTGAAAAGAGCCAAAAAGGGGAGTGACTGTGTCTGAGCAGAGCGCATGGAAGGTGGCTTTTTTAGCAGCAGCAGCTTGGATAGAATGGAAGGGGCTGGGAAGCCGCAGAAGAGGTGACCAAGCCATGGTCAAGGAGGAGATGTTGGCCGTGTAAGACTGGAAAGAGAGACCAGGGTAGAGAGAGTGGGCTGCTGTGTCCATGAGGCCAAATGAGGTCCTCCAGGAACAGAGTATAGGGAACAGGGAATTCCGTTCATTATGGAACAACAGCTCACTGGGTTTATCAGAGTGTTATTGGGGCTAATCTGTTAATATGGTTGGCAGTCGTAGTTTGGTGCATTGTTAGTCACTGTTTGAAACATTGGCACATTCACTTGCAAAATGGGGAGTGTTAGCTTTGTTGGTCTCCCCAAATTCCATTCTGAGTAATTCTATTCTACCTCTGAAGTTCTCACCGTAGTTTCTGCGGGATGCTGGATGTTGTTCTAAACTGTTGTGTAGCCTTGCTGGGGACTGTTGAATAGCTACTATATTCCACCCTAGAAGCAGCTGCATTTCAGCAGTGGATGTGTGGGTGTTATGAATCAAGTTGATCATAACATGGATTGCAGTCTAAAAAGTATGTACGTGAGAAGAGATTTTTGATAGTAGCTGGCTCTTTAATCTAGTAGAAAAAGGCATAACGAGATCTAATGATTGTAAACTGAAGCTAGACAAATTGAGGCTAGAAATAAGATGCAATTTATAATAATTAACCGTTAGAACAACTTTTTCCTAGGAACGTAAGATGTATTCTCTATCGCTTGCAGTTTTTCAATCAAGACTAGGTGCCCCTCTGAGATGCTGTTGCTCAAACAAAAGTTATGGGTTTGCTACAGCGATTATTGAGCGGGGTTCTCTGGCCCATACTTTGCAGGAGGTCAGGTTAGAGGATCGTTATGGGCCCTTCTGGCTCTATAATCCATGAACTTTCTAAAACACTCGCTCTTTAGGCTGAACTCTTCCATGCTTGATCTCTGCCTGGAGAGGAAAATCTTCAGCAAGTTTGAGTGGAATCCCTTTGAGCCTCTTTCAGCTGAGGGGTGAGTGGGGGGAAATAATCTCTTCCCACTGTTTAAAAAATGTCAAGAATTTTATTTTAAGATAAAGCTACAAACCGAAATGGCTGTAATGGGGAACTTGGCATGAATTTAGCCTTCAGGGAGGACTGGGACTTTTTTGCTTAAGTTGGAGGTGGGGGGGGGGCCTGGCTTTGATTTTACTGAGGACAGGAGCTTTTGTAACTTTGAAGTGGTGTGTGCGCAGTAGAAAATTCCCAGTCTGCAGGTGCACATTGAACTGTTGCACAGCTAGTGAAGGGCTAGGTTGTGCCTTCCACTGTATCAGTGCCCCGGGGAGATGGAGGAAGCTCTTGCCTGCCCAGGAGACCGTCATTGTGTCCCTACCGGCATTCCGATGTGCCATGCTTACCAGCCCCTAGGGACGGCTCTGGGTGGTGGGGGTGTGAGCCAGGCTACGTTGCACCCGCCTTCCCTCCCACCTGCGTCATGAGAGTTGTGCCTGTGGGAACATGTGCCACACCTGAACAGTAAAGGCAGACCTGCTCGCACTGCATGCTTCCCCTGCAATGCCTAGCATCTCCAGACAGTACTACTGAGGCAATGCTCCTCTCTTCCTCGGCCAGCATGGTTCAGGTCCTGAGTTTCTAGCCAGTTCGGTATGTGCTAGTTGGTTACTTATGGAATTGGAGTAAGAATGTGAACATGGCTGTATTGTGTGACTTCCACATACTGCACCAGTGCTTTGTGGCTCACTGTGTCTGTCTTTATCTGCAGAGCGGCTGGCATTCCCGTGAAGGAAAGAGTGAAGGTCTCTCAGAACTGGAGGCACGGGCGCTGCCGGAGGGAAACGCTCCTGAAATGGAAACGCAAGCAAGTGGTCTCTTTCTCTTTTACCCAGTTTTGTGGCAGCCAATAGGTGACACTGGGTTTGCCTCTGGACTTTGATTTCAGACTGTTCTAGGCCCCTTGTGATCTTTAGGGTCTTAAAAGTGACACAGATGAGGCTGCTTTGCCTTTTGGTACTCCTTATGAGACTGGGATGGGATAACTGGAGGTGCTGCCTAGCCCACAAGATACCAAACCTAAGTGCCTGGTCTCATCTGTCAATAATGAGCCCGTGGTGCCTCTCCCAAGAATAGAGGTTGGGTCATATTCCAGCCTGGGTAAATGCATTCTGCTTCTTCAGTTCCCCATGCAGTACTAGTTGGATACAGTGTTCTTCGCTTCAGATCCTAAACTGTTGAGTGATTTGCCTTCAGAGCCTTGTCTGCATCTTGTCTCATACCACTGCCCAGCTCCTAATCTGCGCTCTGACAGTAGAACGTGCTTTGCTGCGCCTTAGGTCTGGAATATATCCCTGGAGCTAATATAGTATATGCACATCTCTCCTTCAGATCCCTCCTCAAGATTCACGTATTTTGTTCATTGCCTTCCACTCTTGGGCCACCACGTGGCCTTTGTCCTGGACACAGTCCACAAATCTTAAAATATTACCTTCGTTCCTCCCCCAGTATAACAAGGCGCATATGTAGTACTAAGGGCTGGTCTGCACTACAGAGTTTTGTCGACAAAAGTCAGCTTTTGTCGACAGAACAGCGGAAGTGCACACACTGAATTGCTCCTCCCACCGCTGTAACTCCCCTGCTATGCCGACATAATAAAACCACCTCAATGAGAGGTGTAGGTTATGTCGGTTGCAGTTAGGGCGACGCAGTGTCAGTCTAGACCCTGCGTCCCTGACCCTGCTGCCGGTGGGGAGCGGGCGGGGTGGGGGCGAGAAGTCGAGGCAGCTGGACCTTGCTTCCCAGGGTGAGAAGCCTCTGGCAGCTTCCCCCAACTCCTGGTGGGGAATGGGGAGTGGGAGGGGCAGCCTGCCAGGAGCCTGTGGGGCAGCCGGGTTGCCAGCACATCTTAGAGACCGGCCTCTCAGCTCCCCACATTTGCCCCTCTTAGGTTGGTGGAAGCGCTTCTAGTGAGGATGCGCACCACCGACCCAAGGAGGGTCATGTGGACATCAGCCACCGCAGTAATTAATGCACGGGCTGTAAGTCGAACTAACCTAGGTCGACTTATCTTTGTAGTGTAGACAAGGCCTAAGTAGAGGTGATTGTGATTATTAACTCATTGTGTGTGCTGCATCCAAAGCCATGCTATGTGCTTTGCAAAACAATTAGGAAGACAAGATCTCTTGCCTGAGACCCCTTGCCTCTTGTGAGTGCAGCCAAAACTTCAGTGAGGCTGAAGACAAATGAGGGAGACTTTAGCTTGTCATCTCCTATGGGAGGGAAGCTGCCATTTCATTCTTCTGTGAAATGTTATGCAAGCCCGTGGCCCTGTGTGAAGAGTTAAAGGTGGCAATTGTGCTGTATTGATGTGCACTGTTAAAAATGTGCCACGTTCCACCCCAGAGGAAGTTGCATTTCAGTGACCGATAATTTGGTCGAGTTTGCATACCCATATTTGTGTAGCACTCGGGATTATTTGGGATGAAGAGTTCTGTAAATGTCAGAGATCATTAATAAACTGGTCTATCAAGTGACAGTTCATTAACTAATTTAATGAAGCTGCCATCCAAACTACTTTGTCTTCCCTATTTTGCTCTTATCCTTAATTAAAACATGTTGCTTTTTCTTATGAAAAAGCTGTAGAAAATGGTAAAAAGTTAGTTAAATTGCATCCGAGAGAGACTCTCTGAGACAAGTGCTAGAGTAGTCTATGGGGAAACTGGATATTCACTTGGATGAGATGGCTGCACAGCATTGCAGGAAGGAAGAGGAAATCAAAGGCCACCACAGAACAAAAGCTACCACTGCAAAGATGCCATGACCGCAGGGAGTCTTAAGTATTTAATATCTAAGTCTCTAGATTCCTTAGCGGGAGCACATCAGTGGCATATTGAGAGAGCGTACCTATTTCCCAGCTGTGATGCTATACTAAGGCCTGTCCTCCTGGGAACATGTCCTGGGATGGCCAATAGCTGTCTAACTTGTTACTGTTGTCATTGTCTCTGCAGTCTGATGCCGTGGATATATTTAGATGGCGAGTATCTCTACCTGTCCCAGGCAGAAGTTATCCGGGCCTACCGGCTTCGTCCAGACAGTACAGGCCTACAGCGCCGGCCTCAAGCCATCTTCTCCGGCCACCAGGAGGATGTGTGTCGATTTGTTCTTGCCAGCTCCCACATCATCAGTGGAGGAGGGTAAGCTCAGTTCTGCGGCGGGGAGAGGCTTTGGGGACTGGGACCAGGGCTCTTCAGCTGTGGTGGTAAGGTAGAGGAATTAATTTCCTAGGCACTCTGGATAAATCCGTTCCAGAGCAGAAAGCTTTATTTGCCATCTGGTGCTCCATGTTCCATCATATTTAGCTTGTGCTGCTCCTTTCCTGCCAGTCTGATTTGCTTCTTCCCTAGAGAGAGACCTCCAGATGTAGGAGACAAGCACAGCCTTGTGCTAATGACCCATTCAATCCTTGATCTTTTTGCAGATGCTGCTGACGAGGGTGCTAAGCGGTGCCAATTGTGCCAGGGATTGGGAGGGTGACTGAAAGGACAGTGTGTCTCAACGTCAAGGGGCATGATATTCAGAACTGGCCATTCACTAGATACAGTTGTGCACACAAACAACTTGCATTTACCTGGTCTTTTGCAAGTGAAATGACCTAGTTTCTAGGATGCTCATCTTTGGTACCTAAGCACTAGAGTAGAAAGCACAGGCGATCTTGGTAAATGCCCAGAAAGGGAAGTGCACACACAGTCTTGGGACTCTTCCCTATGACATATAACCTGAAAACAAGTTGCAAAGGTTGAAAAACACACAGACATGTTCCAGTTTCTCTAACTTTATTGGCATAACAAGGTAGCAAATTGTTTGCGGAGTTAATACCATTCGTTCAGCCTCTAGGTCGAATCTTGCTCCCGTGCTGTCTGGCTGTCTTGGGGGGAGGGATGTGGCAAAAGGGCCTCCTTGCCCACCTGCCACCCCACCTCACCGCGCAGCTCTGGACAGGACTCCACATCCACCAGAGGAGGGAATGGTTGCTGTGCTGGTTTGCGCAACATGGTCCTATCTGGGCTTTGAGAAGGCCCCAGGCTGGTGAGAACGTGCTGCCATCTGCAGCAGATCAGGCCTGGAATGACCAGAAATAGACTCTAATGAGAACATGGGGAGGGGAGAGAGAATGAATCATCCATTCCCCTGGGATTGCAGGTGTTCTGGTCCTCATGCCGTGCTACCGAGCGTTAACTGGAGATGCACTCACCAAGTGGTGATGCTTTAGTTGCCCTGGAAAGATGACCACTTCCCTCTCGGGGTTTTATGTTACAGAGATGGAAATATCGTCCTCTCTAAAGTCCATAGCTCCTTCAGCATCAAGTTCTCTGCGCACGAACAGGAGGTGAACTGTGTGGATTGTCAAGGTGGCATCATTGTGAGTGGCTCCCGGGACAGAACAGCAAAGGTGAGCAAGAATCACTCCGTAGCCACAGGTGCTGAGTCTGAGAAGTGAGCTGTGAGTGCTGCGTGTGTTTAAAGAGGGGGAGAATGAAACCTTGAGCCCTGCACTTGCCTCTCTGTGTGGGGAGCAAAATAAACCTTGCTTTGGTTTCTGGAGAGGCAGAGCCGTTTGCCATGTCAGCCCACCAAGAAAGGGATACAGCAGCAGCTGGGGAAACTAGCCACTGGCTTCACATGTGAGGGGAATAGAAATGGGCTGCCTAGATTGTTCTCACTTCACTTTGAGTTTGCCTACGTGTGGTGGGGTTTAGGCTTGGCCCTATAATGCTATTGTAACAGGTATTTTCCCTTTGTTAGTCTCTCTCAAATTTCATCCCAAGCGTTTGAGATTGTCTCTGTTTTGTGGGCTCTTACTTATGGCGTTATTCCAAGTTATAAAAAACTTTCCTAGGATATGTTTTTTGTCAAAAGGCCTGAAGTGTGCATGGACAGCCACGAAAGTGACTGTAAAAATGAGTTCACAAGGCCCCACTTTTTTCTTCTTTGTTACTTCCATATCAGATTGGATCCGTTTAGATAGTATCTGCTGTGTCTAGGCTTCTTAAGGCCGGGACTTATTTGCTTAGCTCTCTGCCCTGATTGTGCAGTGCTGTGTTGCTGGATGAAGTGAGAGAATAATTCTCCAGTGTGGTTTTCAGTTTAGTTTTAAATGTCCCAAATGACGGTGCTTCCAGCACTTCCCTTGGGAAACTGGTTTACAGTCTTAAAAGCTCTCACTGACCACACGTTTCCCCTGACATGTAGGTGATCGTACTATCATGATGTATAAAGATCATTACATTTTTATTTTTCATGATTGGGCATTTGCCAGCATCAGTAGGTGGTGAATCTGTCCGTATCTAATGTAAATATGTGACTCCAATTACCGTTACTGACACCCCTGTGAGACAGGGCAGTGCTATTATCCCCATTTTACAGACTAGGAACTGAGGCAGAAAGAGAGACAAGGTGACTTTACCAAGGTCACACGGGACATCTGTTAGAACAGGGAATTGAACTTGGATCTTTCAAGTACCAGGAAGTGCCCTGACCATTGGACCATCCTGTCCTGCTCAGCTTGGCTGGCCACTCTGGATAGTTCTAACACAGGGTCACCCTAAATTCAAAAGCCGGGTTCCCGCAGAACACAATTTTTGGGCGCAGTTGGCCTCGGCTCAAATGAGTTTGAAGCCGGTTTGGCACCCAAGTATAAACTGTGCTCAAGTAGGATCGTGGGGCCTGTGTGTCGGGGCAGCACATTCTCTCAGCTCGCCTTGGCAGGAGCAGGACAGTCCTCTTGTGACCTTGAGAAGAAACTCCCAAAAGTCAAAGGGCATTTTTTTTTCTTCTTTTTTTTTTAATTTTGCCCAGTTCTGCAGCTAAAATAAGCTTGCCCACCAGACAGCCCCATGTGATCATAATGGACAGAGTCGCTTTTATTTTTACCGAGTGATTTTTCTTGGGTGTGCTGTAACTTCTTTGGTGCCTGGAAGGGAATCCTTAGACGTACTTACAGGGAGCTCTAAGTGCAGTGGATGCTATTGAGGGCTCTCCGGAGTGTTGATTAGGGCTAAGCTCCGAGTAGCTGCTAATGTACATTCCTCACTGATAGGCACCCGATAGCGTGCTCTGAGCAATATTTTTAACCTGTAGGAGATAGGGATGCCTTAAAAGAGTTAAGCTTTTCTGCTGCTTTTGCTGACACTAGGTGCTAAATTCCCCGCTGACGGGAATAGCCTGCAATCCTGGGCATTATCGACAAACAAACAAATAGGGCACTCCCAGCTTTGAAGTCTTTAAGCAAAACATTAGGCGAGGGGAGAAAAAGGGAGCTAAGGGCTAGAGTCCTGAGATCCATCAAAGCTCAAGAGGGGGAAGGGGGCTTTGGGATCGGGGGGGCTCTGGCAGAACCCCACGCTGTGCTCAGACCTGTTCATCTCTAAGGAAGGCAAGAGGGGCACTGGCTGAAAGCCCAGTGGCCAGAGCAGTCCTCACAGGGTGCGTTAGTGTAAGGTGTGTGTGTGTTGGCAGTGGTGGGGGAAGGGATAGAATTCTTCCAGGCTGCTGGGAGGTCAAGGGCCTTGCCCTCTCTGTGTTTCTATTGTTTGAAAATGCCCAGGGGGTGGGCTTAAAGAGCCAGGGCCTATGGAGATGGGGTGATCCTTGTGCTCCCGGAAGACAAGCTGGCAATTCATGTCAAAGATGGCACAAATGGACATACCCAATTATGTTCCAGAAACGGGGGACGCTCTCCCACGCTCCGGGGTGATTTGAACAGACCCTACTCCGGTTGTCCTGTCCTGTCTCAGGAAGCTGTGCACTGCGCTCTCTGTAGTAACAGGTCCCTGCCCTGAAGAGCTTGCAGCGTGATTTTTGGCTGTTCCGTGGAGTGAGAATGACGATCCGCTGGGCTGGGCGGGGGTTGTGAGAAGATGAGGGTCATGGCAATAAAATCGCGTGTGGACACAATTTAGCCATATGCTTTTCCTGCTGCTTCAAGGCTTTCCACATCATTGTATTATTGAGAGTTCATTCAGAAGATCAGGGAGCGGGTGGTTCTCTTCAAATACAGGCTTGGACACCTGCGCCCTTCCCCCGGCTGCTTCTGGGGGATCTGACGTAGTGCCTCTCTCTGTCTCTAGGTTTGGTCCCTGTCCTCCGGCAGAGCTGGGCATTGTTTACACACAGTGCAGACCGAGGACCGGGTCTGGTCCATCGCCATTAGTCCATTATTAAGGTAATCAAGAACTTTTTGTTAATCATTTTAACAGGTACTGCTTACCTTCCTCCCCCCCACCAACTGCCTATCCCCCGGTACTCTGCATTTGCAAATCTATCCAAGGTAGCGGTGCAATGGTCTAGGAACTTGATACAGGTGGAGGCAGATGGGGAGGGAACAGGCAGAGTGTGAATCACTGTAGCCCTCTACAGGGGCAGGGGTGTTAGGGGGAGTATGCTTGGGTCAGTGCCTATCAGACCCATGTAGTCCCAGTCCTGAAAGCGACCCTTTCGTGTTCCATCCCTGCCTGCTTCCTTGTTTGTCTGCTGAGTGAGAGCCGCTCAGTTCTACGCGCAGAGCTTGCTTTTTACTCCTCTCAGCCAGGATGGAGCTGTGGAGAAATGAGGCCGATCCGATTCTACATCCTGCACTGACATGGCTGCCGGCTCAGCTCTGACTCCAGCCACTTGTCTGGATGTGAGTGGAGCACAAAGCGGTCCTCCTGAGGTCGAGCTGGGCCTGTGGGGCCAGTGGTGTTAGAGTGATCTCCGTTTGCTTGGGAACGGAGCAAATTGGATAGGGAAGGTCGTTAATGGAAAGTAAATGGAATGTGAAGCTGCTATTTTCCAGCCTGTCTTCTGAACTTAACCCCGCTCCTGAGAGAGCAGTTGAGGCATTAGGATTGTAACTGTTCAGCAGAGGCTATCGAGGTGTTGCATACAGCAGCTAGTCTAGAAACCGCAGCCTCTTCCAATCTGTTGATCAAAGAGCCTGCGCCTCCCATTTCAGAGAAGGTGAAACGATGATAAACTCTGAGAAACCGAGCCCGTGTCCAGTCAGTCGTACAAACGGACAGGCAGTGAACTGCTTGTGTGCGTGTGCTGCTGCGTTGTCCTTTGCATCGTCCCTTCTGCAGGAGAGCTGCCTCCTTTGCTATCCCCCGGGGGGACGTAAAAGGATCCCAAATTACTCTGCAGACTGTGGGCCATATTTAGTACTGGGCTCTAGCCCATGTGCCCTAGTTGTCCCCGTCACAATGGACGCTGCACCCTGCAGTGCTCCATTGGGCTCTGCCATCCCTGATTTTCAATGGACTTATCCAGGGATGAATTTTAGACCTGTCCAATGCCAAGAATTTCCCTGGAGAACTTGTCCTCATTAGATTTCCAAGCCGGTTTTGCAGCCCCGCCATTTGACATGGGCTGTGTGTGCGTGGAGGGGGGGCGACGTTAAGCATTCAGAAGGATCTGAACCTCCAGCCCAGCTGAGTGTCACCTGGCTGGTAGTTCCATGATGCTTTGAGTGTGTGTCCGTGTAGTCGTATCAGTGGTGACCCAAGGCACTAGGGTTGGCGGCTTTGTTGGCCTCCAATCCGTTGGCTGAGGCCCGCATGGTTTTCCTTTCAGCCGGCGTCTGTTGGTCCTTCTGCCATGGCTGGGAAGAGCCGTGCAGCATGCTGCTTTATTCTCCTAAGTGATGACCTGTTG
The DNA here is from genome assembly GCF_026122565.2 of Emydura macquarii macquarii. Lineage (NCBI taxonomy): Eukaryota > Metazoa > Chordata > Testudines > Chelidae > Emydura > Emydura macquarii. Next base: position 10,755,767 of record NW_027133829.1, on the reverse strand, counting down.
AGCTGGCCTCTTGTCAGGACACTGTCTCCTCTCCCCGGCGTGCACACACTCGTGCACACTCTCTGTCACAATATTTACCTAGCGTCCTTTTCCCCCCGCTGGGTGATAAATGGGCGGCTGCAGAGCAGCTACCCCGCAAACGAGCGGGCTCGAATCACACTCTCGTTTTATGAGACCGCGAATCCCACCAGCCTCCCCGCTCGCTGCCCCTCCATGTTTTTTTTTTTTTTTTTTTAAAGAATTAGAGCCGATTAGCCACGTCATTAATTCTTCAATTTGACGGCTGATATAGCAGGGCCCGAAACACACTGCTGACCCCGTATAATGGAAACCCCGCTCCTTAACATATTGACGATGGGAGAAGTTAATTAAAATTCCACAGAGTGAAGGTGTCGGCTAACCTATAAACCTGTCGCTTTTAAGGACAAATCGCTGCCATCCTAGAAGAGAGAGGGGATCAGAGCAGGGGCAGGCAGGAGGGTATGGGAGTGGGGGAGCAGGAGCAAGGGGCAAGGGCCGGGGGAGATGGATTTTCACTAATAAACTTGTTTGCTGTTTAACGAGCTTGTATCCAAAATCGTCTCTGATTTCTAGCCATGCCAGCTATTGGGAGGCTCATTGTCCCTGCCTGAGCCCTGGGTCTTGAGAATCTGTGTCCGGCAGCCGGCACTGAAGTGCAGCCAAACGCCTCTGTGGTGGAACACAGAAGTTCTTTAACCATGCAAAGCCAGAGCGCACAGCAGTTAGGACAGGAAGTAAAGAGTGCCACCAAATCAACTTGAAACTGCAGGGGTGTTTAGACAGAATCCAGTTTCTTAAATTGGTATTTGGCCGGGATACAGGAGTTAAAACCCCAACCATCTGGAAAAGCACCATGTATTTTTTAATAATCACCATTGGTCAACTCTTCCGTTTCCCCTCTTCTTTTCCTGTATCCCAGGTCTTTTGGTCTTTTTCCTCTGGAGCATCAGAGATGACCACGTCTGGAGATGGGGGGAGTGGATGGGGTGGGCCAGGGCTCCTGAACTGGCACTGATTGTTCTCTTGTTCATCTGCTATCCTGTCTGGTTCTTGCTCACATGCTCAGGGTCTAGCTGATCGCCATATGTGGGATCAGGAAGGGATTTTCCCCTCTGGTTGGATTGTCAGTGACCTTGGGTTTTTTGCCTTCCTCTGCAGCGTGGGGTGTGGGTCAAATGCCAGGATTACCTGGGTATGTGCCACTTAACCATTTCCCTGCCATTATGGGGGCCTGGAGCACTGTGGTCCCTCTTAATCTCTGCCTGTGACACACAATAGTCTAGTCTCCTGTGAGCTGTAATACTTTGGTCCAGTTTCTGTTGGGTTTTGGGTGCAGGTGCTGGGTGGGTGGGTCTGGTGGCCTGTGCTATACAGGAGATGAACTGGTGATCCCTTCTGGCCTTACACCCGTATGACTTTTCCTCATGGAGCACATAATCCGTCCCTTGTGTGGGGACATTGGTTCGGTTGGCAGTGCTCCCTTCTGACTGCCACAATTTCCTGCTGCCTCACGGTTTCTTGGGAGGGCTCCCATCCAGTTGCTGCCTGAACCTGACTCGACATTCCTGGTCAGAATTCGTAAATGCCCTCAGACGTTCTATTTTTGTTTCAAAAAAATAAATTAAAAAAATCTAAACCATGGGCACTATCGGTGCGCCCCCTTGCAATAAGTAAAGCTGGAGTTACGAGGTGGGCACTTCGCTGTGTAAAAACGTTTCTTTGTATGCAAGTTCTCTGCAGCAATTAATTTTCTTTGCACCCTATGAGAGCTGCATGTGCGCGGATAATTCAGAGGTTCTATGTACTCCGCCGAGACGCTAGTTCGGAACCTCCTGGAATCGTAGCTGCTTTGTGTGTCACAACGGAGATCCCGCTCTGTCCTGTAGTTTCAATGCACCGGGGAGGACTATTTCCTGGGCCGTCTGTCGTGTCGCTATACTGAGGAGGTGGGGTTAGCTGTCTGAGCGGGTACTGATAAGCTCTGTACAGAGAGCGGTGCTCTGACGAGGAAATGGATCAGGCAGGAGGTTAATCCCAACTGTGGGGTTAAAGGAATTTTACAAGAGTCTGAATTCTGCTAGTGCTGCTAACGCAAATCGTCCCGGGGAGCTGGATTAGGCTGTAGATTTGGAAAGTGGTAGCACCCTAGAGCCAGGGATATTGCCTGAAAAGCACCATTCGTAGAGTAAAGGGAGAGTGACAAAGAAAAGGGGCGTTGGTGTGAACGGCCTCTGTGTCTCACTGCTGCACTTTACTCCCCATAACGTCTTCCCTGTGTTACTGAAGGTGAAAAGGCTTCCTCTTCATACTGAACTTCTCCCTTCTAGGACAACAAATCAAATCTGTCCCTTGGAGATAGCACTCCAAAGTTCTAGCCTTTCTCGTGGTGATTGGGTGGCCTGCCTGAAGAGTGTGTGAGGTGGGGCCATAGGCATTTTGCCAGTGAATGGAGGTCCACACCCCAAAACCCACTATCACAGTTGGCATCTCCAGGCCCCGTCGCAAGCAAATTCAGCAGAGAGGATTACGTGGACTGTGGAGGTTTCATTGCCTTCCTAGGCCTGGAGATGGTCCTCCACAACTGGGGTTGGCTCGCTGCGCAGTGTGGGGTACATGGTGCTACTGCTGCCTTGGCTAGATTTGTTCAGTGGGTGCAGAGGACTTTGATCTTCAGGGTTAGCAATCAAACACCTTTTAAATACACATATCTATAATTGATTTATTTAGGAAGTTTGAACAAATTCATAAATTCTTGCCATGTAAATATGAGAAACAAACCAATCATTCCAACAGTTAGTGTTTGTTTAAAGAGATGTTACAGGGTCATATCTTTCTATTTAACAGGTTGTCACCTTATTATAGAGTGAGCAGCATACAACACCTATAATGTTTCATTTCTAGTGATTGTATTAAATCAAGCACCTTTTAACTGCATTCAGTTTACTGGAACTCCTCCCCATGCAAGTTTTGCATCTGGTCTGTCAAGGAGTGGGGGGGGGTCGAAACTTTGATCTTTTGGCTCTTGGGGTAACCCTCTCCTTTTTGATGCCCGCGGAACCATACCATTGAGTTGTGTGACTTCCTCCTTGGTATGTAACACATTCATTCTAGTGGTAGGGCCAGCAGCACAATTTTGGAGCTCCCTGACAAAGTCACATGAGGTAAAGTCACATCATGTTCAGGCTCCTCTCCCTCACCAGCTCTGCTCTCTCTCTCCTCTTGAGATCAGTACAGCTAGCAGCTCTGCTGATCAGTGCCCTGAGAGCAGGCGATCACACAGTAATGTGGCAGATTTGGGGCTTTGGGGAAGAATTTGGGGGTGTTGGTAAGCTGGACTGCAGCTTCCAAAAACTAGCTCTTCACTGTGATAGCTAATGCTGCAGTTAAGGTTGCAAAGGCACTTCCACTCTAAACCCCTCTCCCTAGCTGCGAATACATTTGCCTTTTGAACTCTGTGTAATCTGTGTTAATTTTTCGTTTAACGCTGCTTACTGTGGTGACTTATTTGTGTTTGGGGACCAGTCCAAGTTTGCATGAAATGAACCGATTCAAATTTGCAAAGTGAATCCAAGCCTCTGGGGTTTCAAGTGGAATAGCTGCACCTTCATGCTTCATGTCTCCCAAAGGTGAGGGAAGCCAGGAAAGAGAAGCGATCGCTGTGCAGCATTTGATTTGGGGCTAAGTTTATGGAGAAAACAGGGTGTCTGCGCTCAGCATTTATGGTTTCAGAAACACAGGGTTTGCAGTGTGTCATGCTGTCTAAAAACAGCTTTAGTGAGGAGAACCTAACTGCAGCTCAGTACTTTTTTTATGATGGAGAGGCTTGTAAACTGGAAAAAGACATAGTGGACTCAGAAAAGAATTTGACTTTATTCTCAGCGATTCAGAAATCCTTTGGCACTTATTTACTAAAAAGTGCTAGGTTTCAAAACCCCTTTTACCCAAGCTAACTCCTTCCGTTCCTTCAGTGTTTGCCTCCTAGATTTTAAACAATTTGGGGCAGGGAGGACTGTCTTCTGTTCTCCTCCTCCAAGCATACTGGCACTTAAAACAAACACATGAATGATCACACAGGTACAGTTGAATTTTCAAAAATGCTTCCGTGTCAGGTGCGGTTCTGTGCTTGCAGGTTAAGGCAGGTGCACACCTTTGGGTGCAGTTTAGAATTCTGGCTGCCAGATTGCATCTATCATCATGCTGCACTGGGGTAAATGTGCATCCCAAAGAGAAGTAAGACTTCAGCTGTGATTCTGGAGTGTGAAACATTTTATGTTAGATTTTTTTTAAAACTTCACATTACTTGCAGTAATTGTGACTGATTTATAAAGGATGCTTGGTGCAGTTACTGTGAAGTAAAATAGTCTGATTCTGTAGACTGCAGTCAGGCAGAACACCCCACTGGAGTTAGAAATTTTGCCCAAGTTTGGATATTACAATCAAGGCCATAATGTGTATCTTATTAACCTTCTAAGGAAAAATCTGGCTGGCAAGTTTCTTATATTAAAAACCTTCTCTCCACAAAATACATATTTATGGAATGACAGGGAAAGCGTCACTGAATATAAAGGGAAACTGAAAACCTTTGCATAAAATTAAAACCTGTTCTTATTATTTGGATAGCATATGATTGTAATTTATCGGTGGAACCGGGGAGCTCCAGTCCCATGGCAATGCCTAGCAAGACATGAATGACTGACTACATTTAAAGACAAAACAGCTGGGTGGCAGTTCTTCTTTTCATTTACCTGCCAAGCCCTATGTTCGGGGGCCTGTTTCTCTCCTGCAAGGGTTGATGGTCTAAAGCAAAACAGGAAACCCGAGGGAAAAGGGCAGAGGCTTGGTTTGAGGTGGTAGGTGGAGTTGTGTAATGTAAATGTGTAGCCTGGCGTGTAGTGCGTGGACGTGCGTGTTTCTTACTGATGCGAGCTCTGACCTGAGGTAAGGCTAGATGCAGCAGCAGGCCCTTTGAGACCTGAATGATTTGACAGCTCTGCCACCTCTGTCCGATACCCTGTGAAGTTTCTGTCAGGGTTGGATGGATGGATACGCACGTGTGCCCCAGCACCAAACATGTGCAGTGATGCTCTCTCCTGACTTCCCAAAGGCCATTCAACTATAACCAAGTTCTTCTAAAGTTTACTCCTTGTATTGGCATATTTCTCTGGTGCTGTTCACTGTTTGGGCACCTGGCTAATAGCTCCCTAATTTATTAGCCATTTCATTTTTGCTTAGCTATATTAATCCTACTTGCCTCCAGCTCAGCTGGAAGCTTGTCTGAAATGATCTTTTCTTTTGATATCCCAAAGCTTCTCGATTAGCCTGATTGTAAATCAATGGAGCTATGATGAGAGCCAAGCTTAAGGTGCATTCTCCTGTGACTAGTGACTACGGGAAAATGGTACCGCCTCCTTCAGCAGATTTCTCTGTGTGTGTGTGTTTGTGTGTTTTTACTCTGGCTCATGCATCATCCACAGAATTGCTGGCAGAGTTCCAAACGTAGAAATGCTCCTTTTGGTTGCACGGGTGTAACCCGGCAGAATGCATAGATGTAACTGAGGGGAGAATTTAGTCTGCAAAAAGAACCCGGCTTGGCTTTCAGATGCCAGGTTGGGTTTGCAGAGTTGGCAGTTTGTAAAACATCTAGCAAGCGGTGCAGATTTGGAGTAGGCGAGGCAGTAAAGGTGGAGCCCCACGGTCTTCTTTTTACAGAGATGTGATGGAGAAGAACCTTGCCCAGTGCTTTTTCTTTACCTAAAAATAAAATGTGGGAAGCCTTTCAGACAGTTTTCTTTCTCTTCTTCTCCCTTCAGAGGCTGAAATGGTGCTCTCAAAATGACATGTATGCGCTCTGACCCTGCTCACCTTATGTTGGAGGGAATAGCTTGGGTTTTGGTGAGATCGAGTCTTGTTCCATCTCCTTAATTAGTGTGTGATATTGATTCTCTATTTTGCTTGCTCCGCTTGAGTGAACACACATGCATGTATTCCCTCTCCTGCGTCCCACACCCCCCTCCAGATGTATGCTTATGCATTTTGCTGCCTTCCTTACCTTTTTAATTCGTACTCTCCCTTCTTGCATCCTTCAAGTAGATGAGTAGGTTATACCAATTGCAGCCTTTGGGTGCTACAATAGTATTTACTACTATGAGTATTGCAAAAGTTAGTATGTCAGGTGTCTGTTTTGCATGGGTTTCACTGGATCAAGAGGATAGTTGAATTTGTCCAGTGTATCTATTTCTAATTCAGTGCAGTTGCTTATATATTGAGGGTGTTTTTGTTTCTTTCTTGGTGCTTAGAGGTGAAGTTTGTTTCTGAGAGCTTGGGGGGAAGCATCTATCTTGTACTACTTTGTATGTTAACCACGTCTTCTCCTTTACCATATGTCTTATTTTCTCCTGTCACATTGATTACAGATCAGGGGTTCGGCAACTTTATGCCTTTCAGTTTCTATTTCCAGTTTGTGATCTTTGTTGTCTTTTTTTCAAACTTGCAGGAGGAGCGAAGGTAATTTTCCTGGACCTTGGCTGCTATTTACTTTTGCCTGCCTGTACGGCGTGCCTTTGTTTTTCCACCTTTGATCAGTGTCCTGCTGACAGATAATTTAGCAATTGCATCCCAGGGTGGAAGTGTGGAGTTAATGTTAAAATTAGTTGTGTCCCCCCCCTCCCCAAGCTTCTCTGGCTGATGAAGCAGAGAAGGAGGTGAGGGGAGCCATAAATTCTAGTGCTGGTGATTCTGCTTCTTGCAAGGGAACGCAAGCCTCTGATGTCTCTACAGCACTTTCATTAACATTTAAATTAAGGGTTTGTTTTTCAGGCGGCTTCAGAGTCACAGCCCTTTCATGGCCTGACACATGTGAGGCTGCTGTCTCTCTTGCTTGCAAGCGAGTGTACAATAGTAATCACTTCTGTATTTTCTGATCTTTCTCTGGAGAGGGCAGCGACCTGACAAGCTGGGCCAGAGGTTCAAAGAGAATCCGAGACAGACCTGCAAAGCTAGATGAGCAGCAGGATGCGGGTTTCACTCCTACAATTATAGAGTGTTGTCTGTTCTCCTCCCCTCTTTTTCAAAGAGTTGGTTTGGGCCTCTGCTGCTGTGTGAGAGCCGCAGGTGCAAATGCCTGTAGCCAGATTCAGCTCTCATTGCTCTTTACCCCAGCAAGGACTGGGGGAGCCAGACAGAGAAGATCAGCTCTCACCATGAGGTGGAAAGTCAAGCTGCAATGCCCTTAAATAGCATCTTGGTTTGCTTTGTAAAAATAAAAATCAAGGGGAGCTGGGGGCTGGTCTGTGTCCTGCTGCTGGTGTTGGCCATGCGGGATGTTGTGGTGGGAAGGGAAGAATGATTGGGGATACTCTGGGACTCCACCGAAGGGACCTTTACAAAGGAAGAAGCTTTCCTGTGTGCTTGGAATTGTTGCGGGCTGGCGGGTGAGGGTGCTGTGAGGGTGCACGACGTTGCTGTGGCACATGAGTTTGTCACCAGAGCAGGCACACTGCGCTGCAGGTGATTTGGCTGGTTAAAAAAATCACAAAAGAAATAAGGTTTCCCAAGGAAATGACTTTCCAGCACAGTAACAGGTCCTCTCTGTGCATCTAAAATGCCGATCGTTAGGAGGAGACCACCAGACCTTTCCCTCCCCTGGGTTCTCTTTGCCACACAAAGTGCCATCTGTAAGTGGGCCTTGCTAATGTAGTAGGATGGTTAGGGAAGCCCATATGCTGTGAGTTCTTAGCCTTCAGTTCCCAGCAACCTGTTCAGATGTTCTTGTGAAGCCCCTATGCTGTATGCAGTATAAAGAGATGAAAGTTGCCAGCCTGCTGTCTGCATGTGCTTGGGAGATCGAGTTGCAGGCCCACCATTAAAACTCCCCACTGTTTGTGATTTGTTTGGGGCAGGGGTCATGCGGAGCTGGAGTTTATGGCCTCTAGGGTACAGCTCTCTGAAGAGCTGGCTCAGACCCTGAACTGATCGTTACTGCAAGGGCTTCTCCAGCCTCGATCACAGCGTGGGCCATGTCTTCACAGAGGGTGCGTCTTGTGGATGCCACCCTGGCCATTCGCTGCCCCGTCTGTGAATGTGCAGCTTCCTCACAGCAACTTCAGCAGTTGCAGCATTATATCAAGGAAGCATTGTGTCCTTTCTGGAAAAACCTCAGTGGCGCTGTCCGCTCTTGCTCTTCATCCCCCCCTTGCTTTTCCAGCAGTTCGGTTCTCTCTCTCTCTCTCTGCCCTGCATGGTCTTCCCTGCCCTCTGGTTCTCTCCTTGTTGTCCCAGCACATGCAGCATCTTCTCCTCTTTGGCCTTGGCTCTCTTGCTGGTGGCTCTGGGGGTGGCTAGCAGCTGCACTGCTGGTGTTGGTTCCGGTCCCCCTTTGTGATTCGTGTTTCCTCTCCTCTTTGTGTGTCGGTGGCCAGTTAATGAGAGACAGCCAGGCTGACTTCTGCTCATTCCCTGCTCTTAGGATGGGGGATGCACTGTGCAACCTGCCAGCTCTCCATAGATTACAGCTTCAGAACTATAAGGCTTAGAATTTGGCAGTGATCACTTGTAATGGAGTAGCACCAAAGGCGTCCTAGGTGCAGTACAATGCATAAGAAGGTAATCTTTGCCCCGAGATCTTATGTAACAACCTCTTCTCCTCTTCCCCTCCCTCCCCACTCCATTAGCTGGCAGCAGTAGTAGGCTGTCATCCTCTGTGGATTGCCCACTGGGCGTAGGGATGAATAACCCTATGAAGATTAGTTCATTCTAAAAGCAGACGTAGGGTGGGGGAAGTGATCCAGCATACAAATAAAAAGCATTTAGCATGTGGGAGGCTCATAGCTTTATTGGTAAGAATTTTTGAAAATAAATATCTGACCTATTTCTTGTAAATGATGTAACAGAAGGTGGGTCTTGAGATGGGACCTGACTGGGGTCGGAGCAATGGCTGGGAAGAACGTTCCATGCGTGTGTAGGGGGGGGAGGGAGGGAGGGAAGGAGGGGTTGGGTGGCACGGGGGGAAAAAGGGCAATGTGAAATCAAGACCTTCAAGGTTAGAGTCTCACCGGTGAATGAAACCCACTGTGCTAGCCGTGTGACTTGTAGCACAAAACCCATTTGAGGGACATTGTCAAGATTCAAAATCCTATACTCAAGGAAGCTTCCCCCTGAAGCCAGGAGATGCTGTCATTGCCCAGTATGGGTTTGTTTTTTAACCTTTGCCTTACCCGTTGGCGATGTGGTGCTGGAGAGCGGGACCCCAGTCTAACCCTCTCTGGCCATTCCTGTGTGCGTTTCAGTCCCGCTGAGTGGATTGGATCGAAGATACCTGGATGACCTAGCCACCTGCACGACTCGCAGTGGCATAGCCTAGCGTTCAGAGCGTGTGGTGGCACGTACGTTGTCAAGCACTGGCTAACACAGCCCTTAAGTGCAGATGTTTTATTGTCATCCTCATTAAGAACCGGAGAGCAGAGGGCTGGAACAGACCTGCTAGTCTGTCACTCCATTCCCACCTTCTGCCAGGGTCGGATTGTTTCCTACTGCGCCCTCAAGTTCAGTCTAGTTGTAGATGACTCCAATGATGGGGCTTCTGCCACATCCCCTGGGTGACAGTCCAACCACCTTGATAGCTCTTGTCAGTCAGAAAGGTTTCCTGATATTTATCCTAAACATCACTTCATCCCATTGCTGCACGCACCCCCATCACCCGTTCCTCTCCTCCCTTGAGGCCCCCATCTCGTAGGCTGGGGCAGAGTTTTTGTTTGGCCAGTTAGAACTAGTCAGGGCCCCGTTTCGCATGGTGCTGAGTGCCCCTGCGAAGTGCTATGCCAGTGAAAGGTGACGAAGTCCTTGGGCACGGGGCGCACTCAGCACTTGCAGGATTTGAGCCTTCAGTGCTTGGAGTCTATGATCCTGCGTCCGTCCTCACACTGTTCTGTTGGCCCTCTGGTTTAAACCTTGTGGGCCCCGATTTTGTTCTTGTTTATGCCACCGTAAGTCCTTTGACTCCAGCAGAGCCACTCCTGATTCACGCCCGGGCAAGTGTGATCAGGCTGGAAACTCCCGCTAGAATTTGTTTGAAAGTTCCACTGTATTTACGGGAGGGGAAAATGCCTGCCCCTGTTCCCTGCCCCCCCAATGGTTCCACCTCCCCCCACATTGTTTCGAAAGGCCTGGTGCATCTTGGATTAGGTGTAGGTCAAAAGAATTTCCACATCGTGACCTTAATAACTGGGGTTGATTGGCAGGCGGTCTGTGGAGAGAGAGCAGCCAGCCCCTTTCATCTCCCTTAGTGCTGCGCGCGGACAATGGGCCAGCATATTTTCCTTGTTGTCCCTCATTTGAAAGGGTCTGGTATCTCTACTAGATACCTGTGACATGGGGGTCTTGATTGGAGTCTCATAAAGGACCCTGTCAGTGTGTCCAAAGGCCAAGAATACAAAGGCGATCAGTGGGTGGGGGGCTCAGCTGACCACTGAAGAAGGGAAGGGAGGGTCCTGGAGGCAGTGGAGGGAGAAGCAACCCCCGATGGGAGACCTTAAAGGAGGGCGGGGGGGGAGGAGGCGGCCCATTTTTGTCCCAAACTCATCAAGCACATCTGCAGAATTGTCCCAGCCGCTGCCTCCCAGTTTCAAAAGAAGATGAACGTTTGATAAACCGTCCTGATTCACCACTTTCTCACAAGGGAGGGAGACCCACCTTTGACCTCTATGATTTCACATTGGGCCCAGCTTTTCTCCCCCCTCCCCCCACTCCAATTGCTGGAGAAACTTTGAAATGCATCCCTTGCTTTCTCTCTCTCTCTCCCCCTCTTCCCCATCACGTTTTCCCCTTTCCCCTCCCCCCTTCCCCGTTCTCTCGCTTTGTAAGAAGCAGGCGCGCTGCTTTGGAGTTTCGGCGAGTAATTAGTAAAATCTTTCGGCAGCACAATAAACCGGCAGCGCTTGGCCTGCACATTCCCACCATTTACATACTAGCGGGCATGCGAGAAAACAGGTGGCATTCCCAGTGCATCGGCGCCTGTGACAATCATTTGGAAGGCAGGGAGGGGAGGGTGCCTGGACCCGCTCGCTCCTGCTAACTATCGGAATGTGCATGAATATATTAAAATATTTTCACACAATGCTTGTATTTTCCAACGGGAAGAGGCATCTTCTTGATGAAAGGCGGCTGGCCCAGACGGCAGGCCTCTTCAGAAGGCTCTTTCCCACTCGGGGCTTGTTTGCATGGACCAGATAGAAAGCGGGGGAAGCAACGGGCTGGGTCGCCAACGAGCAAAATCTTTGCGTCCCTTGCCCACTCCCCGTTTTTCAGCGAGCGACCGCAAAGTCGAGTTGTGGGGTTTCATGTCACCAGCGGGAGCTTTGGCGCGGGTTCTTAGTAACTTTCAGCAGAAGTCTTTTGCAGCAAATATAAAGAGGAAATAGTTTGTAACGTAGCATTGATAAATGAAATTCATTTGCTGCAGTAGGAAATGACTGAGATGGCTCTATCCATCGTGGACAGCATTAGCCAAGTGTCCATTGATAACCGTGGAAATTCTTACAGCACTTGTCCGGCTTCCTCTCCGTTTGCAAACGTGGACAGCCCCTGTGTGAAATAAGCAGCCAGTCCCTTTGTTTGACAGAGATTACTAAGCCACTTGCCCAAAGCAGGTAAGAGGCAGTGCTGGCATTAGACCCCAGGAGTTGGTGCCTTCCAGTCCTGCATCCTCTAGACCAGTGTTTCTCAATTGGGGTTCCGCGGGAACACTGTTGGGGTTCCGCGGGAACACTGTTGGGGTTCCGCAAGCAGCTGGTCTCCGTGCCGCCGAAAAAGGGAAGATGTCCCGGATTTTTCGGCGAAGGGTATCAAGTGTAAGTGTAATTGAATTGAGAAATGCTGACCTAATTGTTTGTATATAATTTGCTTCTTTCGACCTTTTTTTTGGCCCCATATGTAAAAATACTGTTAAGAGTTTGGGGGGTTCCGCAATTACTTATCGAGTTCAAAAGGGTTCCGTGGCCAAATTTAATTGAGAAACACTGCTCTAGACCACATTGCCTCTCTGGTAGCATAGCAGGATTTTTTTAGCGGGTGTTTTGGGTTGATCTACACAGTTAAACCTACCAATAGAGCGACTGGAACTCCCTTTCTCAGGCAGTAGGATGAATATCCCCGCGTGGCTTCCATAGGTATCAGGGTGCAAGTTCGAATTCCTGCGCGAGTATATAACTGCTTGGACAAATGCTGTTCTGGACTGAACACTTAAAGGACCAGCGGTAGATCTCTTGGCCAAGGCGGAGTCTCTGTGTGTCTAGAATGCTGAGTCTGGCTCTAGGGCCACTGTTGCCCTGGTCAGAGAGAAGATTGCCCCCGATGTATGCCAGTAATAGCAGTGTCATGGCAGCCTGGTCTGGAGCTCTCCAAGTCTCTGAATGTTGAGAAGCGAGAGGAGATGTACGGGGTGATGCAAGAGGTGAAACTAGGAGGAATGGGATGAACTTAAAGTGACATCCCTTGGTGACAGAGGGCCTTGATTGCCTCTGAAGGCAGGTGCTAGAGAAGGGAAGTATGGTATGTTGGGCTTCAGGATGGTACCGTGGAATCACCATGTGGAGATGTAGCATCAACCTGCACTGATACACCGTCACAGTATCCTGAGTGCCTGTCTCACAAGTGCATACAGGGAGACACCCATCTTAAGACTCACCTGAAAATGGACATGCATCCATTGTGCATTGGTTCTGGCCTGGGGACTTACACGCTGTGCCTATTGGCAGCTTGCTAGGGCAGTGACTCTCAATCTTTCCAGACGACTGTATCCCTTTCAGGTGTCTGATTGGTCTTGTGCACCCCAAGTTTCACCTCACTTAAAAACTACTTGCTTACAAAATCAGACATAAAAATACATGTGTCACAGCACACTAGTACTGAAAAATGGCTGACTTTCTAATTTTTGTCATATCATTATAAAATAAATCAATTGGAATAGAAATACTGTATTTGCATTTCGGTGTGTAGCATATAGAGCAGTATAAAGAAGTATGAAATTGTAGTTTGTACTGACTTCGCTAGTGCTTTTCACGTAGCCTGTTGTAAAACCAGGCAAATATCCAGGTGAGTTGATGTACCCTCTGTGTACCCCCAGGGGTATGTGTACCCCTGGTTGAGAACCACTGCGTTAGGTACTGCCTAAACTCCAGTGCAACCACAATTCATAGATATCAAAAAGAACCTCCCCGTGTCCCAAACCAACTCCCTTGCCCCAATCACATCCACCCCGACTTCCCCCAATGAAGCCTGGGAAAGAGAGAGTCATGCAGAGGGACCCTGAAGACCCCTGAATTCTCTGGCAGATGAAATGGGAGCAGTAAGGCCTTCTCCTTGAATTGGACCTGCTCTCCAGAGCCATCTCTTTTTAAAGTGGGGGCTGTAGCTGGAGTGCCTGAGCTGACCCTGCCTGCAGTGGGGTTGCTCAGTCCCTCAGAGAGCTAGCACCCAGCCGTTCTGTATGTTGAAACCTTTTGCAGTGGGGCTCATCACGCTGCTAGCCTCATTACAATACATCTAGCAAGCTAAGGTAGAAAAGATCTATGGGATTAGGTCCCTTCAACTCTGATGCTCCCAACCAGTTCATCATCATCCCTTGTGGTATATTTCACAGTGCAGAGCTCTTAAACCTGCTGGAAAAATAACCAGCTTCCAAACTGGCAAGAGGTTTTACTTTTAAATGGTTTTATTCAGACGTTCCCCCTTCCTGCGCACCTCTTCCCCCCCCACCCCCGGCACTTCTTAAAGAGGCAGCGAAAAAAAGAGCTTTGGTTTTTGTTCAGGACGGGGGTTAGAAAGGTTGCAGGGGGCATGTAGCCCTCTCATAGGGGTGTCTTGTCAGGGCGCGGCATGAAGGGCACAAACAGATCATAACCTTTAAATGAAAACGCGGTGGAGGGGAGAGATGAAAGCATTGAAACAAATTAGATACATCTATAGGGGGTGCTCAACTGGAGAAAATTAGCATTTCTTCCTAATTGGAGTGCAGGGCATTCCATTACAGGGTTTCATTACAAGGAAGGAGAGAGCCCTGGGCCTCTTGGGGGAATTTCATTCCCCTTGTTTGTTCTTCTAAAAGTAAAAATATATTTGGGAGAGAAACAGGGAGCGGGGAAAGGAAAGGGTTTGTCTGAGTTAGGGCTTTAAAAGTACCTCTGGAATGGAGGTGGTAAGTGTTAATAATGGTTTAGCTCTCAATTCTTGGGGCATGCGGAGGGAGTAGCAGGGAGAGAGTGCTGAGGGGGTGCAGAAGAGAAGCGGAGACGGATCTTAAAGTCCTGGCTCTTATGGGTCAAACTTGAAAAATAACCTGTTAGAGACTCAGGCTTGTTCAAAAAACAAAACAAAAACTGCACTTCACAACAAATGGATTCAGTCCCTGCCCCAAACAGCTTACCATTTCAGGCCAGCCTTGTCTGTATTCAAACTGCCTTGGTTTGACTAAGGGGGTGAGATATATATATTTTTAAACAGAGTTCAGCTTAAATTGATATAAGCCTGGCTTAAATCAAACTCCGTTTCTCTGCTGCATGTCACTTGTTCAAGTAACTGTTTAAAATCTTCCCTTTAGGTAAGCCAGTGCAAATTGGACTATGTACGAGCCTTTCTGTTGGAGATGAGATGAGTGAGGGAGACATGCCAAGGAGGGGTCAGCGAAGGGTTACATCATTACAAACACCCAGGTGGCTTAGGTTAGGTATGAACACAGCTTGGTGGTTCAGATCAGTTATGTACACGTAAAAAATAGGGGGGGCGGGGAGTTAAAAACAGTACATGAATGTTCTTGACTGTGGGTGTTACAGAAGAAGGAGGTAAAAGAGGAGAGGGCAGTGGCTCGGCGTCCCAAAATATTGTGTGTTCTGTGCACAGGGGCAATGGGAAACCCTTTCTTTCCTGTAAGTCAGAGTTGGACTATTTGGTGCTCAGCACAGTTACTGTCACTGCCCTTTTTCTAAACGTGGGGTTTCTTTTGGATAGCCGCCATTCAAATGTCCTTTTTTTTCTTTTTAAAAAGGAACGCAGCCTCATGTAAAACAGGAGTTATGCATCTAGCACACCCCACCCAGCTAGCGCTGCAAACCATGAAACGTCAAGTCCCAGGTTCAGGAGGTTAAATATCTATAAATTGTAGGATCATGGGATTGTAGGAAGCTAGTGATGGAAACGCTTTGTTTGCTCATCAAATACGGCCTTGTGGAGAAGGTATGGGATGTTTAAACTGATAGTGCCCTTGCTCTCGACTAAAAACTTATTCTTTGAGCACACAGGGCTGGCGTTTCAGACTGGCATAAGGTTACAAAAGTAATAAGACCTTAGTCTGACATAATCTTGGTCATTTAATTCTTACATGTCTCTTAAACTGGGAACTAAAACAACACAGGCTTTACTCCCATAAACAAAGGCTTCAGGGTTGGACCATTAGTATTTGTAGAGAAGAAGTTTCATTTAAAGACCTGTCCATTGTATGGCCCTGCTTATTCCAACACTTAAGCACATGTGTAACTTCATTCCATTGGATTACTTCCGTTGAGTTCTGTGTGCTTCTTGCATGAGTGTACTTAAATGCTTGCTGAGGGCTTGTCTCCTTTTGCGTTTATGCCAGCAAAACTTTTGTCACTCAGGAGTGTGGAAAAAAACACTCCGCTGAGCGACGTAAATGTTGGTAGGATTGGAAGCTAGAACGCGATAGACGGAAGGTAAACCATGTTCAGTAGGACCTGTATTCCAGGCTAACTTTTCTTCCTGTCCCGTTGCACGTCACTGCAGAGTACAGATGGTGGTTCAGTAGCAGGAGCGTGGTTGCAAACCACAATAAGCATTTTGCAGTGTGTTTATCTGCAGGTTGGATTGTCTTAAATCACTGATTTTAATCATAATTTTAAATCAGCAAACTGGGAATCTAGATTTAAATCATCACTTTTAATCTTGTTTTTCATTTGTACTTTTTAAGTTAACTTACCTGAAGAAAAAGTTGATTCCCATTAAATGGTATAATCTGATACTTCTTTTGGCTAACCAGGAGAATACTCTATATCTATACACGTTTTGGTGGTTATCCATCCAGCTTAACGTACACTTATTCAAATTGTTAATATTTACATTTTTTTATGTTAGGAAGTGGTGAAGGATGGTTTCTTATTTATTTGATTACTAATTTTTTTTACTCGTGACTTGTGTCAAACTGCATTTGGATGGAAAATGGAAGTCAATTAAAAATGCAGAGAATCAGCATTTTAAAGTTTATTAGTTAAATAAAACTACCTTAAATAGTCTGGATACGCAAGAGAGGAAAAAAGTCAATTTGCCAAATCATATTTTGCATTTAAAGCTGACTAATTTATTAAACAAAGGAAGTTTTAGCCATAGCTAGTGAATTGAAATGATGGTTTCTGGTCACTGTGCCCTTCCAAGATGTTAGAAGTAGTAGATCTCACACCTAGTTTTTATGTATAGATTGGAAGGAAAAAAACCAAACCAGTTTTCCTCATTTTTCAACTCCCAATCGGTTTCTAAGCTTCAAATTAGTCACTGAACTGAACTAGTTGAATAAACTGAAATGGAGAAAATAATCTCTCCGCACCTGCAGAAGAGGTGATTGCTGTCCAGAGCTGGTTTACCCCTTCAGCAAACTCTGGCTCCTGGTGCTTAGCCAGTGATTTCCACCAGTTCAGTGGTTTGATTTTCTTTCAAACTTGGCAGCAAATATGTATTGCTTGAATATTATTTTTTTAATTTAATTTAAAATAATGTTAATAGATTATACCAAGTTTAGTCCTTACTGTAAATTGTCATAAATTAAAATGACATTTTAAATACATTTTCTTTTTATAAATAAATCTGTCAATTTAAAAAAAATCTGATTTAAATAAAAACTGTTTGGTTTTTCAACATTGACTTGTATCCACCTTGCCCATCTGTTCATTCATCCCTACAAGGCATTTGTCATGCTCATCAGCATGGTATCTGAGGGTCTTGTAAGGTCCTGTGTCCTAGGACTGAAACCTTTCTACCAACAAGTGGGTTCAGGGTTGAGCCATAACCCTAGTGTGTGTATAGGGCCTTAGTTAAACTGTGTATATTCTTTATTGCTTCATAGAAAGGCAGGCAAAAACCTACTTTGGGAACTTGACTCTGTTTTGGGTCTTGGCGCTGATATTTTGCTTTCACAGTGTGCCTGGAATTCCCTGAGAGTTCACGTGCAGGGTGAGTGAAATTTCAGAGCAGAGCTCTGCTGTGCAGTGCAGAAATCAGTGTTGCTCCCACAGGCCCATCTACGCAGGAGAAAGCACAGCTAGAAAATCACTTCGAAGCATGGTTCAGACACAGCTTCCTACCTTGCCCCCTCCAGCCAGTTTAGAGCTTGGACCAAGTGTGGCTTGTGAAAAAGTTTTGAATGTGGACAGATCAGAGACCAGATCTGGTTCTAAACCAGATGAGCAAGCTGTGCTTTGAAATCCAGGTGTAGACACGGGCAAGAAGTGGAGAGACCGAAGGAGGGGGAAGTGGCTGGAATATGAGGGAGACCCAAACAGAGTGAGAGAAGTGGGAAGGTAAGTTTGGTGGTGGGGCCGGAGGGGTGGGGCAGGAAGTGGTCAAAGGACCTGTTTCTCTGAAGAGTTAGAACTTGCCATACAGTCGTCTTCCCATGTGCTATTAAATGCCAAGTGCAGGTTGGTGTTAAAATGTGACATCCCGAAGCCCCCAACACCTACTTCAGCCCCTCTCTTGGCACACAGCCAAGCTTTGGCATTCCCCTAACTAATTGACATCTCTCATTCAGTAGTAGCAGAGGTCTCTTGATACCTGGAATGCCCAAACAATGCGGCACATGCTGCTTTCATCCGTACCCCCTTGTGTTGGTGTCTCCTTCAAAGCTTTGCGTGAAACATGCAAACTGAATAGGGTGGGGAAGCAAGGTACCTGCCTGTCCTGCAACCATACAATATGAGAGCTCTATCTAGTAGACCTGGAGGTGAGAGGTAAGCTTAGAGAAGATAGATATTACAATATTCATGTTGCAAAGAGATGCTGGGTCTTAAAGGTGCTACATGGATGAGCTCTGTGCACAGTCACACATGGTGTGTGTGCACCCAGCCTTTTAAGCATGCTGGCACTTTTTCAGATGATTTTGATAGTTGAATATTTTGGGGCCAGGTATTCAGTCTCTCTAGCCTTTGATGTTGTTTGCCCTGTCTAATTAGTAGATCCTGGCTCTCTTTTTTTCTTAATGCCCTCCCTTGAGATGGCAGGCACTACATGCTCCCCTAAGCCTCCCCGTCCATCAGAGGGGGTTTGAAATGAGTCTGTGCTATGGTTGGTAGACACAGGCTGCTAATGAAGAGAGAGAGAGAGAGCCCATTTCCTCTGAGGAGAGAGGTCTGTGCCAAGGTGACGGATAGTTCTGGAGATTTATTAGTGTGGGGGTGAGATGGGGGCTTAAAAACCAGAGCCGACAGCTTGTTTCCATCAAAAAAAGAAACCAAAGAAAAATCCAGTGACTGTCTTTCTGTATCCTCCCCCTCCCCCCCACCTGCCCAAAAATAAGAGGCAAAGGAAAGAAAGGGGATGATCAGAGGAAGCAATTAGTAGATCATGAAACCTAGCAGGGCTGTGGCTACTACCGCTGCTTTGCTAGGACTCTCCCTCCCGATTTCTGCGTTGACATTTCAAAGTGAAGTGCAGCTGTTCGCGAGCTCACACCTGCGCCTCTCTCTCTTATCCTGGCATTTTGAGAGCTGGGCACATGGCAGGACAGGCCAACACAATCGGTTTCCTTTGCTTTTTTGGTTCCTTTCTTCGTGTTTGTTCTGTATATTGCTGAGCAGGAGTGTACTTCCCAAACGCTGTGCTCCCTTACGGGTCTGCATTTCTAGCCCCTCCACGGGGGCTCCTGCTTTTGGGAAAGGGGGCATCTTGTGGTTTGAATTCAGGAGTTGGAGCTGGGAACTCCTAGATCATGGCTTGAACGGATTTGTTGGACGTTGGGTCAAATGCTATTATGGCAACACTGCAAATCTGGAGTGTCTCCATTGTTTGGTTTATTTGAAATATTATAAATATGAAACCTTCCATGTAAGTGCCAGGTAGTATTAGTGTTTTTCAGATGGGGAAACTGAGGCACAGAACGTTTAAGCTACTTGGCTCAAATATCTGGTAATACAACCCAGGAGTCCTGACTTTAACCTTTATATAGGACTCTCTCCCAATAAGCAGAGAACCTGAGCGGAATGACAGGATTTAAGATGAAGAATGATTGGAATAATTTACCAGTAAAGGTGATAGAAGCGGAGAGTACTCTTGACTGAGAGGTGTGATGAATAAGCAGGAAGGTTGACTTCAGGGTCAACCAAAGATGGGCAGGTGCGTTGGGCCAGATGGAGGTACAGCAGAGGGACTTTTCCTGTTTCGGAAATTTTCTCCCATTTTAGAATTTCAAAAGAAATGATTCTGCAGCCAATGACTTTCTCTGCCCTCTTCCGGCATGTGGAGTCTGACATCAGGAACCTGTTTATCAGTTACTAATTCCAGGAGATATTTGGCTGCCTGCAGTGGGTGGCTCTCTGTGAGTATTCTCCATGGCATTTCCTCATTTGACAGCACTGATGGCCTCTTGCCAAGTTGCTGGCAATAGACAGATTCAGAATGCTCTGCTCTTGGCCAGTTGTGTTTTGAAGCGAATTGATCACAGCAGGGTTTACATACAGGCGTCACTCAAAGGTTGGAGTTTCTATTAGTGTCCAATGCTGTCCTGAGACTGCAAGATCCACAGGGAAGCAGCCTGGCCTTAATTTCATGGGATCATTCTCGAACCTGTCCTGTATCTTTATAACATATCAAATTACATTGAAAAACTACATTAAAAGAACATCATTAAGGTTACAAAGTCAAGCACTCAAGTTAGGAAATTTCAGAATTAAGGCTTTCTGTTTAACCTTAATTCACCCCCTTGTGCATGTGCATTATAATAGTCTATAATTACATGATCACATACTATTTTTTCCCCCCAGGACACCTCCCTCAATCGGTGCACAGGATGGACGGTGTCCACTTAATGAGCAGCTATTCAATATTTTGTTTTCTTTTCCATACCTTATGCATTACTACACACAATTCAAACCCTGCTCTGAAGACAGAATTATTAACTTACGCATGGGCTTCTCTGTGGTGCTCATCACTAATTAATTAATTTATTTTCACAACACCTTTTATGAGGTGAGGGGATAGAATAATCCATTTTGGTGATGGGAAATTGAGGAGATGAATGATTAAGGTCAAAAGTAATCCCCTAATTTTGGGTGCCCAATTTGAGATGCAGAGGACCTGATTTTTCAGTGTACTTAGCATTATATAGCACTGTATATATTCAAAGCTTTGCTCATGTTGACTTCAGTTGCAACTGTGAGTGCTCAGCGTTTCTGCAAATCAGACCCCAGGGTCTCAAGTCAGGCACCCAGAGAATAGGGGACACACAATTGTTGACCATCTGTGAGAAGTTTGGTTTAAATGACTTGCCCAGCATCACACAGGAACTCAGGGCAGGGACAGAATCTGTTTCTCCAGGGCAGCGTTCAACTGCATTAATCATGAGACTCTCCTTTTTCTTCCTTGTTCACTGCACACATTCCAGCTTCTGCAGCTAATGTACAGGGGGCTCCTACAGACAACAGCTTCCTATACTACACAGCCATGATTCACCCCCAGAGCCGGTCCAGCCTGTGCACTGAGTGAGGCAGGTCCTGTGGAAAAAGTGTGTAATCATGAAATTAAAAACTGTGTGATAATGTATACGAACAAGGAGACCCAATTGAAATTACACAGACAACATTAATTCAGCATATCCTAACACTTGAACACTTTATTTTGCAGCCTTAATGTTCTTTTAAAATATATTTGTGTGTATTTATTTCCTAGGTACTTAAAGCAAACTGAAAAAGTACCTTCCCTCATGTGGCACCATATTGACACCTACATGATTCGTTAGCAAGGTTGGAGCCGTTAGGTCCCCCACACAACTTCTGCCCTTGAGCCCAGGCTGCTGATCTGCGTTAGTCACACACCGCACAGCCGGTGTCACCAATGGGTGTTAGAGGTAAAGGATCTGATCCTGGGCCCTGCTGAAGCCCACTGCAAAACTTACATTGACCTCAGCAGGAGCAGTGTCAGACCCAAAGACAGTAGCTGGCTGTTCCAGGAAGAGCTATTTAATATATATCCTGGTGCCTTGATTGTTCATTAGTTTTCACCTTCTAGATGGAAGCTCGGTGGCCCATCTTCGGATGCGGGGCATGGTTCTTCTCTGCAACCTGCTGCAGGTCTCCCTTGCATATTGTGCGTGCTTCTTAAGTGCAGAACTTGCACTTATGTCAGGAGGGAGTGAGCACAGAGAACAAGCAATGGAGCCTGCAACACAGTTGGAGAAGAGGATTCTGCCTCCAGCTTAGCAACCAGGGAAAAGGGAAAAAGTTCACAAACTATAAACACCGTTAGCCTGAAAACACCAAAGGAAATTCCCTTCCAAAAGCTGGGGAGTTGGTAGGAGGAAGCCCTCCTGAGCATGTCTGTGTTAAGCTCTGTAGAACTGGTGGAAGAGGGAAGCCAAGGCTGCTATGATCGAAGCAGGAAGGCTTTAGCAGTCATTTCATGGCTGAGTTGAATGCAGATGAGGCTTTGCTCACCTCCTCCACAGGGTCACCTATGTCTTCATGCCTGATTGTCCTGGGACTTGTGTGTGTGTGTGTGTGTGTGTGTGTGTGTAAAATACACACACCCACCCCCCACCTTTAGCCTTTCTGGTCATTTTGCTTCTGAAGACTTTCTTTGGGGCTGGTACTCTTATCCAGCAGGGGCGGAAATCCTTTCAAACTTCCTCTGGGAATTACGTGAATATCATCGGGTGTGGGAGAAATTTAGAATGAGTGATCAAATGTTTCCGTGTAGACCCAGAGCCCAGTACAGTCGTCTGCCTCTGTCCCCATTATGTGTAGTAAACATTACTGCCCTGTGGTTCTGGTTTTTGGCCAGATGATGATCGCTTGAGCTGGTCAGGAAATAGTTGAAGCCCATGAAAAATTTCATCAAACTAATTTTTTGTGGTTTCTTATCAAAATTTCCACTGCCACCTAATTTTTTTTTTTTTTTTAAAAGCTTTTTGGAGCTGAAAAACCATTTTCAGGCAGTTAAAGGTTGCTATCAAATCCCTTCTTCAGATTAAATGAGCCCAGTTCCCTCAGCCTCTCCTCATAACTCGTGCCCCTGCCCCCTAATCATTTTTGTTGCATTCCGCTGGACTCTTTCCAGTTTGTCCACATCATTTCTGTAGCGGGGTGCACAAAACTGGACACAATACTCCAAATGTGGCCTGACCAGTGCCGAATAGAGGGGAATAATCACTTCCCGTGATCTGCTGGCAGCACTCCTACTAATGCAGCCCAATATGCCATTAAGCTTCTTGGCAGCAAGGGCTCACTGTTGACTCCTATCCAGCTTCTTGTCCACTGTAACTGCCAGAACTG
Source organism: Emydura macquarii macquarii (assembly GCF_026122565.2). Classification (NCBI taxonomy): domain Eukaryota; kingdom Metazoa; phylum Chordata; order Testudines; family Chelidae; genus Emydura; species Emydura macquarii. The sequence continues at coordinate 10,733,214 of NW_027133829.1, read as the reverse complement.
CTGCCTAGCCCGTCGGTCCCCAGTCTGTAGCTGTGCATGGGTTTCTTCCATCCTAAGTGCAGGACTCTGCATTTATCCTTGTTGAACCTTATCAGATTTCTTTTGACCCAATTCTCCAATTTGTCTAGGTCACTCTGTATCCTATCCCTACCTTCCAGCATATCTACCATTCCCCCTAGCTTAGTGTCATCCGTGAATTTGCTGAGGGTGCAGTCCACTCGGTTATTAATGAAGATGTTCAACAAAACCAGCCCTAGGACCGACCCATGAGGTACTCTGCTTGATACTGGCTGCCAACTAGACATTGAGCTGTTGATCACTACCTGTTGAACCTGATGATCTAGCCAGCTTTCTATCCACCTTCTAGTCCATTCATCCAACCCATACTTCTTTGACTTGTTGGCAAGAATACTGCAGGAGACCGTATCAAAAGGTTTGCTAAAGTCAAGGTATATCTCCTCCACCGCTTTCCCCACATCCACAGAGCCAGTCATCTCATCACAGAAGGCAATTGGGTTGGTCAGCTTGGTCATCCTTAAACCACTCACCCCACAAAGGGCCAACTTCCTCCAGGACACCACCAATTTCCTCCAGAAACTCTGCAGCATTATCAACTCCCTCAGAACACCATGCATGGATGTCACCTTGCTATACGACAACATCTCTCACAGTGACAACATTTGAGGCAGGCAGCTGTATCTACAAGACAATGGACAAGACTCAGATCTCCACCCCAGACACATCGCCAAACTCATCCATTTTGTCCTCACCCATAACAATTTTACATTCAATAAAGAATACTTCGTCCAAACCATGGGTACTAGGATGGCTCTCCAGTATGCTGACCTCTTCGTTGGCCACCTTGAGGAAGAATTTCTGGACAAATGTACCCCAAAACCAATGGTATACCGGAAATACATCATTGATATTTTCATCCTGTGGACAGACGACCTAAACTCCCTCATAGATTTCCACCACAATTTCAACAACTGCCACTCATCCATTAAACTCTCTCTAGAACACTCACACTCTAGCATGAACTTCCTGGATACCATGATCGGTTTCAACAATGGAACCCTACAGACAACTATATACAAGAAGTCCGCAAATCACCACACCTTCCTTCACAGATCCAGTGACCACCCAAACACACCAAGAAATCTGTTATCTACAGCTAGACACGTCGATACCACACAATATGCTCTTAGGAGGAGGTCATGGATATACACCATAACACACTCAAAACCACCTTCATTAAACAAGAACAATCCACCAGGGAAGGTGACTACACCATGGAATGGACTGCTAATTGTCACCTACCACCCCATACTGGAACCCATATGGATATCAAACAGTTACAACCCATACTTGATTGAGACCACATCCTGAAAGAAATCTTTCCTGTACTCCCTCTTCTGGCCTTCAAACAATGCCCAGCCTCTCCAATCTCGTCATCAGAAGCAAGGTCCCCACACCAGAACCCATGAACTCAAAACTGCACCAGATCCAGCGAGAACAACAGATGCAAAAACTGTAGACCTATCTCCACTGCTATGATGATCGACACACCTCCAGGATCCATGTTCTTGGATCACGATCCAGTTCTACACATGCCTATCACAACATGTGGTGTACATCAACCAATGCACTAAATGTCTCAATAGCCACCATGTGGGTGAAACCAGACAATCATTATGCTCTTGTTTTAACTCACACAGAAGAATGATAAGACAAAAACACCCTATTGCCTGAGGGGAAAACCCCACAAAGCGATCACTCTAGGTCTGAGCTCTGTCCTCATCCTCAAAGGAAAGCTGCACAACATCTTCAAAAGACTCATAGACTATAAGGTCAGAAGAGACCATTATGATCATCTGGTCTGACCTCCTGCACAATGCAGGCCACAGAACCTCACCCACCCACTCCTGTAATAGACCCCTAACCGAAGATTGAATTATTGAAGTCCTCAAATAATGATTTAAAGACTTCAAGGTACAGAGAATCCAGCAGCAAGTGACCCATGCCCCGTGCTACAGAGGAAGGTGAAAAACCCCCTAGGGCCTCTGCCAATCTGCCCTGAGGGAAAATTCCTTCCCGACCCCAAATATGGCCATCAGCTAAACCCTGTGCATATGGACAAGACTCACCAGCCAGACACCCAGAAAGAATTCTCTGTAGTAACTCAGAACCCACCCCATCTAACATCCCTTCAGAGGCCATTGGGCATATTTACCGCTAGTAATCTAAGATCAGTCAATTGCCAAATGAGGCTGTCCCTTAAACTTATCAAGCTCAGTCTTGAAGCCAGCTAGGTTTCTTACCCCCACTGCTTCCCTTGGAAGGCTGTTCCAGAACTTCACTCCCCTGATGGTTAGAAACCTTCGTCTAATTTCAAGTCTAAACTTCCTGATGTCCAGTTTATATCCATTTGTTCTTGTGTCCACATTGGTGCTGAACTTTTAACTCCTCTCCCTCCCTGATATTTATCCCTCTGATGTATTTATACAGAGCAATCATATTTCCCCTCAGCCTTCTTTTGGTTGGGCTAAACAAGCCAAGCTCTTTAAGTCTTCTCTTATAAGGCAGGTTTCCCTTTCTCGGATCATCCTAGTAGCCCTTCTCTGCACCTGTTCCAGTTTGAATTCATCGTTCTTAAACATGGAAGACCAGAACTGCACATAGTATTCCAGATGAGGTCTGACCAACGCCTTGTATAACAGTACTAGCAACTAACTATTTCTATTGGAAATGCCTCTCCTGATGCATCCTAGGACTGCATTAGCTTTTTTCATGGCCACATCCCATTGGCGGCTCATAGTCGTCCTGTGATCAACCAATACACCCAGGTCCTTTTCCTTCTCTGTCACTTCCAACTGATGCATCCCCAGCTTATAACACAAGTTCTTGTTATTAGTCCCTAAATGCATGACCTTGCACTTTCCACTATTAAATTTCATCCTATTTCTATTACTCCAGTTTACAAGGTCATCCAGATCTTGTTGTATGATATCCTGATCTTGCTCTGTATTAGCAATACCGCCCAACTTTGTATCATCCGCAAACTTTATTAACACACTCCCACTTTTTGTGCCAAGGTCAGTAATAAAAAGGTTAAATAAGATTAGTCCCAAGACCGATCCCTGAGGATCTCCACTTAGTAACCTCCCTCCAGCCTGATAGTTCACCTTTCAATATGACCTGTTGTTGTCTCCCCTTTAACCAGTTCCTTATCCACCTTCCAAATGAATTCCCATCTTTTCCAATTTAACTAATAATTCCCCATGTGGAATCGTATCAAATGCCTTACTGAAATCTAGGTAAATTAGATCCAATGCATTCCCTTGATCTAAAAATACCTGTTATCTTCTCAAAAAGGAGATCGGGTTGGTCTGGCACGATCTACGAGCCTGGGAGCTTGAATTCATAGCTTTGCTGGACACTAAGAGTCTGTCTACACAGCAGAGAAAAACCTATGGCTGGCCCGTGCCCGCTGACTTTTTCATTGCTGTGTAGACTTCCGGGCTAGGGCTGAGCCCGAGCTCTGGGACCCTGCGAGGGTGGAGGGTCTCACAGAGCCTGAATGTCTATGCAGCAGTTTTTAGCCCCACTGCCTGATCCTTGTGAGCCTGATTCACCTGACCCAGGGCAGCTGTGGTTGTGCCACCGGGTTTTTATCCCTGTGTAGACGTACCCTAAGAGTGCGTTTCCCAATGAAGCCCAATGAAGAGCTCCATGTTGCTCGAAAGCTTGTCTCTCTCACCACCAGCAGTTGGTCCAATAAAAGATACTACCTCACCCATGTTGTCTCAGTAAAAACGAGGAAGTAGGATTCCACATTTAGTGTCTCCCTGAGTTTCCTCTCAAGAGCGCTCAATTACCAAGTGAAAAGCTGGATTGGAGACGGGTTTTGGGATCTTGGGGCAGAAGCTGGAGGATGCAAAACTTCCCTTGGCACTCTTTGGTTGAGAGTCCTCCCCCATCCATCACAGGCCTCGCTCCGTTGCAGTACAGTTGGGTACTGAAATGCTCAGAAACGCTGCCCTTTGGAAGTGAGGGTACACAAACCTCTGGCCTTTGTGTAGGACTGTTCACCCCAGTGCGTTCCCACTGCGCTTTTCTCAGGCTTTTTTTCCTTTGTCCCTGCTTGCGGGTCTCTGCTACCCAGTATAAGGCCGGGGAAGGGGTGCGTGTGGTGGGGGTGTGCAGTATGGACTTGGCTGAGGGGGTCACTGCTCTGCTAGCCTGGCCACCCCACTTCCACCCCCTCCTCCAGCTTGGACCAGACTGGATGCCCGAAAAGCTTTTGTCTGTGTGTTGAGCACTGCCTCCAGCCCGCCATTCCCACATGGCGCACCTCCCTGGCAGAGCCTGCCATTCAGCAGCCATGGCTGAAAGAACCTTGGCTAATTACGCCAGTCTGGAAATTACCACTTTGCTTCATTCTCCCGCTGCTGGGGCCATTTGTGTGGGGACTGCAGTTAGATGGAACAAAGCCCCCCCCGCGGAGCAAGTCCTGGCCGAAGTGTGAAGCTACAGGTACGAGTGGGAAATGAAGGGAATAATTACCAGCTTCTCCAGGTGAAAGCCCTGTTAAACTTCAATAAGCCAATTAGGGGTGGAGGGAGAAAACCCTCCCCCCCCCAATAAGTGATTCCCACCAGGCAATTAATGGAAATCGTTTCATGGGAGGGGATGGGGGTGTTAGAAACGGCTGCTTAGAATTTGTCTCTCCCCCCCTTTTTTTTTCCTTTTCTCTTGAGGGGGAACTCGGTTGCAAGGAATGGTTCTGTCTCTCAATGCATAGCCCAACCTCTCAGCTCATTGTGTGGCCTGAACGGGCCTGGGGGGCGGCGGGCGGGGGAGAGAGGGAAAATGACAAGTAAATAAAGAAAAAGGAATCACTGGAGCTTTACACCTGGGCAGGCTTTGGAAAACCCAGCAATGTAATTCAGAGCCTCTTTGTATGCCTCTGTGTGTGTGTGTGGGCACCGGGCGCTGAGCCCCTGGGACCCGCTGGAGGGTGGGGTGCAGGGAGCTTTACCCCTGGGAGCTGTTGGAGATGCAGTGTGTGAGAGGGCAACCGTGATGAGCCACTGGAGACTGTGGGCATGTGGTGGGTGTTGGGGGTTAATCCTGGAGAAGGGGGATGGCATGTAAGGTGTTGAGTGTGCTGGGGATCGGAGGCTGAGTGCTTTGGGATCTGTGGGGGATATGCAGAGCTCTGAATGCTTCATCCCATGCAATGCTGGCCAGTGCCTAGGGAGCAAATAACTTTTGCGCCCCTTGTCCGGGGCCCCGTGTTCTGCTGCCGTTCAGCTGTAGCGCCGTGTGCTGGAATTCAGTTACTGTTAGTGCTGCCTTTTAAAAACACCATACCCCCTCTCCCCCAGGCAATTCCATAAAACTGCACTGAAATCATTTCATTCACTTGGGACAGGACGGAGGTTTCTGTCTGGATGTGGGCCCACTAACCCTGCCTCTACTGATGCCCCGTGGCGCCGTAGTGAAGATTGGAACGTGGCCTTCAGTATGGGCTTTACCTACGGGGAGGTTATTCAAATGTCTTTCTGGGGGATAGCGCACAAAGGTGGAATGGACAGAGCGTTCAAGTGCATGAAGGGTCGCTGTAATGGAGGAATAAAGGCTACCCGTTTCTTTGGTGCTACAGAGCGGAGTTAAGGTTGTTTGCGTATCGTCCCTGGCCATTCATTTCCCTGTTTCCCTTTGTTTAGGTTTATTTTCAGTTTAATCGTAACACTAGAAACTCAGGAAATTCAATGCTTCTCAATTACGTGAGACCTACAACGGTCTTGTAGGGTTTTTTTTAGCACGTCAGATACTGATGCATTTTCCACCTTCACTCAAGCATAATGGCCTTTGTCCGGAGATAGATGAAGTGTTGGCAAAATCTTGAAAATGGACTGACCTATTGTATTAATTTTGATGGAATGTATGGGCCAAAGATGTTAACATAACCCAGTCACCGTCCAGCATTAAACGGCTTTAAACGAGGTTCAGGCTTTGGTACATTTGCTTAGTAGGCAAACACACCATTAAAAATTCCTTTGTAAATCTTTTATGAAATATACAGAAAAGAAGGAAAAACAGTTACAGCATTTGAAATGTGACATGTCATTAAGGCCTTTGTATAACAACATCCCTCTTTCCCCTCCTCTTTAGCTGGAGAGAGTTTTTAGGGGAAAACCCCCCTGTCTGACAGCATCTCAGGTGGTATCAGAGATGATGATAACTGTCCTCTTGGGGGAAGAGAAGTTAGGTGAATTCGGCTGGAGCTGTCATGGCTGTTGTTGTTAATCTGCTCCTATTTCCTGGAAGACAAAATAAGACCAACACACACACCCACGAGAAAAGAACAGCAAAGGTAGAAAATGCAGCTTCTGTGTCTAGTGTTGACCCTCACCTGCAGCCTCACTGCTGGAGAAACGCAGGCACAGCACACGGTCTGATCAGCCACTCTGAGACCTGGCAAACTTGTACTAGTGTCGGGCTGTCTGGGGCATTGGTGGTTTTAGCTGCCTCTTTCTGATCACAGGCTCACAGCAATGTTGCAAAATATGTAGTCTTGGCTGGCTGACCCAGACGCTTGTTAGACAGAAGGCAAAAGGAGAGGGATGAGAAAGAGAAGAAATAAGGGGGAAGGAAAAGGACTCGTAGCAGGGGAAAGGTGCGGTGTGGTGGTGGGAAGGGACACAAAGTGTCATATTCCCTGTTGTGTTAGGGATTCAGCTGGAGCCGGTAGAGGTGGCAGTGGTATCTGGGTCCCTCTCTCTGGTTAGGACATCTCTCAGGCTCAGGATGATGAAGGTCTGGGGGCCCAGGAGACAGTAGGGGTGGCAGCCATGATAATGAAACTTTCTACAGCAGCCAGTTTTTCTCCCAAAGTCTCTTTCTTTAAGGATCCCAAAAGGGAGTAATGGCCAGAATAGCATGTTCCCTCATTATTTTCTCTACCAGTTAGGTCTAATTTCCAATACACCAATTTTGGTTCATTGATTTTCAGTTCTTGTTTACCAGGCATGATCTTAACACAGTCCTTGGGTGCTGTCAGTAGGCCTTTATGTTTGGATGAATTATCTTTTTGTCTCACTTTTGCATCTTTTCCCATCCACATTTGTTGTTCTAGATTTGATTGTGACATTTTATGAACTTTCACACACCTTTCACAGTCAAGCTCGCAGCTAGGATAGCTTTCTAGGCCCAGTTATCACAATAGACCTTAAGGTCAATAAGCAAGCTAGTGGGGTTGGGAAGTCAGGAGATTGTGAGAAGAGGGCAGATAAATGGAGGCAAACCCTAATGGCCTTTCCAGATTTCCACATTTCTGATTTTTGATATGTAGGTATAAGATAAGATGAGAAGAATATTGTGTAGTTTACTGTAACTTACTCATCTTTGGTTTGATGGCTTTAAGTGTGACTTCCCAGCTAAGAGATGTGATTTTCCTTATATTTAATTTGCAAGCCATAATGTCGGTGGACACGTCCAAGGTGAAAGCCCGGGTTACGTTAAGGAGTTGGTGGTGGGGATGGGGAAAGAACTATTTTAGTGCAGGTTTTCTGCCCCGTTCATAGTGTGTCTGTACGTGGCTCTCCAACCAGCACCAGGGTGAATACTCACGTCTGTCTCACGTTTGGTTAGGAACTTGCATCCTTTTGTAAATGCGATAACTCAGCTTAGTTTTGATGGGGGAAACAGTGGAGGGTAGGAGCGTGGAATATCTGGTTTTGGGGTGAGGGGAGAAGGGTAGGAAGGGGGTGAGTTGGAGAAGGTGAGAGATGGAAGAAGCCGAGAAGATGGAGAGGAAGGCGGTCGGTGTGGGATGAAGTGAAATTGGATATCCTGCCTTATGGGTATTTGCCGCTTCTTAGAGCTATGAGAGAAAGGACTTAAATTAGGACCGGAGAAGACTTTGTGGGGTTGTGGCTGGGGTGGGATGCTGGAGATGCCATAGGAGTACATCTCTTCTGTACAAAACAACCATTACCTATCAGATGAGGCCATGCAAGATCTTCAAGCCACGTGGTGAGAAGTAGTTATGTCAGACTTTGTATACATTTATAACAAATTTTCCCTTGTAAAATAGTTTTTATATATGAATTGAAGTAACTGTTGCCAGCTAGCAGCAGAATGAGTGTGGGCAGATCCGAATGATCAAGTTATTTTAGACATTCGAAAGCATGGAATATCAGGGTGAAGGCACTGTCTAAATATTAGTGTGAAAGAACACCCGGGTGAACAGATCAGGGCCCAGTTGTCTGGGTGACATCCAGATGTGATCCCGCCCTGAACGGCTTGCTCTTTATAAAGACATATAGGTGGGGAGGAGAGGAGGAATACAATAAATGCAAACAACTTAAGTTTGCCCTTGCGGAAAATAAAATAAAGTGCCACCGGTTGTTGGACCCTTGTTCTAGTCCTCCTAAATTGACTGGTCGCTTACTGGCGTCGCAGCAGAGGAGATTGCTGAGGCAGCGGCTTTACGGATCCGTATCCACGTGTAAGGGGCTTCCGTGTTGTGGGGAGAGAGCTTCAGTAGCACCTGGGGGCTGCTGCAGTCCAGTAGGGGTTACCCTGGCTGAATAGCTTCTTGCAAGCCCAGGGCCAAATGGATGTTTTCGCCCTCTGAATAGTGTTCCCAAACACAGCGAGCCATGCAGGATGGTGGACAGTGAATTAAAGAGCAGTGACCTGAAGCCAGAAGTTGGGAGCGTTCAGGCACAGACAGAAGGAAAATAGAGCAGCAGGAGAATCATGGAGCACAGGAATGAATTATCTCTGGAGCTGGTTGAGGCCCGAGGCTGGAGGTATTTGGGGTCCTGTTAATTGGCTCATGGGAACTGCACTGGGATCCTGTCCTTCACAGTACTGGGGGCCAGACCGAATGGGCTACCTGGAGATTCTCCTGGCCCTGCCGTCTGTGAGTCTCGTAAGATTTGGTGAGGGAAGGAGACCCGGAGAGGGACAAAGTGATGGAGCTAGAGACTAAGAGAGCGACCCAGTCAGTAATAGAGAAGAAAAGGAGGAACGGAAAGGTCAAGACGACAGCTCCAGCTGCACGAAAACAACCTGGAAACAGTGAAGCGAGAGTTTCATTTCTGGAATGGCCTGGAGTTCAACCCTGAATGTGAGGCTCCTCTGCTCCAGCTCAGGCCTCAGGGTTATGGCTTTTCCACCATCTCCACAATGTACTTCTCAGACGACATGCAAATGCCTGCGGTCTGGGGACCGGCTTTGCAGCCTTGCACGAGGGCAGAGTGCAGCGTGTGAGTGAGTTATTAGCCTGCCTCTCCAGGTCTGTGTTGTCAGTGCTCCTAGCGTTTCCTCTTGTGGAGAGAAGAGGTTGTAAATTCTGAGAGCTCGCTTGGTCTCCTCGCACGTGCTTTGGTTCCTCTTTACCCGGAGAGTACCTGACAGGATGCTGATAGCGACTGGGCGGAGCTCTTCTGTAGCTCCTCTGTGTGCAATTTACGAGGCATGTCTGGAGTGCTGGCTGATGGCTGTGGAAATACTGTGCCGTTTGCACAGGACTGAAGGGAGCAACATCTAATATGCCCAGCATCCCTCGTTCCATTCCTGGGTCAAGCCGTGCAGTTCGCCACCGCCCTTTGTCGATAAATAACATAGAAGTACATTGCCAAGCAAATTAAAATTAAAGAACAGAATTTAGGCTCTCCGGGAGGCCCCGCACTGGCATTCCAAGGGGGCTGCGGTCTGCGTGTGAGGTGTATAGACTGGGCCCAGCACTGGAACGACTGAGTGATGTGCATCAGGACTGAGGTGCACTGGAGAACGCCGTGGGAACCCAGCACCATGAAGCAGGAAATGCTGTTGTTGAAACCTGAGGAGCATTGGCAGAGCAGTGAGGGATGCTGGGAAGGCGGGCAGGTGCCATCCTGTTCCAAGTTCTGGCCAGCTCTGTCACGTGCCGTCAACTTCTCCAGCATTTTCGTTCCTAATTTTCTTGTCCTAAACAGGCTTCTGTTCCGTTTCCTTCCATAGAGGGGTAACCTGGCCCACTAACAGCTGCCAAGCTTTCGGTACATCTGCCCTTCCCATTGATGTACCTTACTGAGAGCTCCCAATGCTAATGATTCTCTGGTCTGCTAAGACCACCTGTGCTACTGAAGTTGCACAAAGTAACCTTAACCTGACCCAGAGGTGGCTGGTGGAAATTCCTCCTGTGCAGGGGAACTCGCTCGCAGTGTCTGAGCACAGCACAGAGGGAGCGGAGAACCAAGGCCAAAGGATTAGCATGTTCTTTGAATTTGCTTCTGTGCCTTTCCACACTTCCCTTGAGGTCCTCTTGTTGGAAGCAGGAAGATTGGTCAGGGACAGTTTACCTGAGATCCTACTTCTGCTGTATTTAATGGGGGGAAATCTCTCATTGACTTCAGCGGGTGCCGGAGGAGAGCTTAGGGATACATTTCCTTTCATTGTGAATGATAACGGAAATACCTTCTTGTCACATGCCATCACCTTTGACTTGTTAACTTGGCCATTCTCTATGCTGCAGGGTTTCTTTACATTGTATCTTTATTTCTCTGTTGAATACATTTCAGTCAGTCCCCTACTGATTAAAGGGACTTGGTAGACTTTGAGACACAGAGTGTAGCATGATGGGTACATTAGTAATGCTGTAGAGAGAGATTTGTGGGCTTCAAGGTGGTCAGAAGGGCTCGGTATTGACCTCCTTGAATGTTTTCATTTATTTGCCCACAAACTGCGTTTTCTTTCTGAAGCACATGCTTCAGTCTCTTTTCTGAACAGTTTGTATATATATTATTGTGTATATATTGTATATAGCATATATTCTATACAGTCATTTTGGGCACCTTCTGTGTCGGTTACATTGGCAATAGCAAAGCCTCTCGTGGATTTACCGGCTTCTCTGGCAACTTTAGAAAGCTCTGCTTGGAGTAGGTTGGTCTTTGGAGAAGTTGGAGAGTGGTTGTTGTGAATGTTGTTCTGGTCGCAGAGGAAAAGCTTCATCGAAGTGGAAGGCTTTGCGGTGGTGGGGTTCTAGATTTGTGCGGTCTCCTAGAATCCTAGAAGATCAGGGTTGGAAGGGACCTCAGGAGGTATCTAGTCCAACCCTCTGCTTACAGCAGGACCAACCCCAACTAAATCATCTCAGCCAGGGCTTTGTCAAGCTGCGCCTTAAAAACCTCTAAGGATGGATATTCCACCACCTCCCTGGGCAACTCATTCCAGTGCTTCACCACCCTCCTAGTGAAAACGTTTTTCCTAATATCCAACCTAGATCTCCCCCACTGCAACTTGAGACCATTGCTCCTTGTTCTGTCATCTACTAAAATTAGTTTCCTCTGGAAGCTCTCTGCAGCTAGATCCTTGGCATGGCTTGTCCTCCATTCTTTCACCCTTTGTTCGAGGTTTTACGATCTGCATCATCCCAGAGGATCACAAGTGTCCCAAGAGCTGCTGTTCATAGCTATGGATGCAGTCTCTATTGTAGCTGAGACCTGACGTATTTAGTGACTGGGAAGATTAGACCAAGGCCTTCAACTGGCAGGGGAAAGGGACTGGAAGCCACTGGAGGGACTAGAACATATGCTCAATTATGCAAAGTATGCCCTGAACTGTGGAGGCGATGGGAAGCTGTGTTCTGCACCAGCTAAGCCAGAGAGTCATAGAGTTTTTAAGGCCAGAAGGGACGCATCAGATCATCTAGTCTGACTTCCTGTGTACCACTGCATCTTGGTGTCCGGCAACCAGCCACTCTACAGTAATGCACTGTGTGCAGCCCCGCAACCTCACACTGCCTTCAAAACCAACCCTGCTATACCACGTGTGGCGCAGACCTTGCCCCGGGTTCCCATCCAGATGCAGAATCACTGCCACCTTGCGGCTTAGTGCTCGTGATCACCCCTACAGCTCACCCGGGATGTGCGGCACACGGGGATGACCTTTTAATAACAGCCCCATTTGCACATGCAAATGTGTTGATTGAATTCAGCTGGAGGTTCCTAAGTGGGGTCTGCTGCTTACAGCCCGTCCAGTGTTTATTTTTGGTCCAAAATAGAGCAGGCCCGCCACAGTGTCCATCTGACCCAGCTGTTGCCGTTGGACTACTGCTGCGCACACTTCCATAGAGAGCGGGAAACCCAGAGTTAATCAAATAAAATTAAATGCTGCTGATTTTTTTGCCTGTGTCGGTAAGTGACATCAGGAGAAAGCAGCCTGCTCTCTCCCTGGCCGTTTGCATTTCTCCCTTTTGTGTGTCTGTCCTGTCAGAAAAGCCTCATGCTCCAAGGTGCTGGAATCTCCTACACAGAGTTTTTCCTCTTTTCTTTCCACCCCTCCCATCTTTCACAGTGTTGTTACTGTTGCAACTGCTTCCTCCCCCTTCTCCCCCCAGTTCTTCAGCAGGGGCCGCACCGAGTTTGTGTGACCTTAGCACTATGTTCATGCTGTAGGAGTTACCTTCCATAATGATGTCAACTGATTAGGTTAGCCGGATAGTGGCAGCCCCGGCGATCAGAAGTGACATGTTCTAATGATTCGCCTTAGCAGGCTGCGTGTAGGGGGAGCATCAAGCGGTTTAGGGGGGAAGGGGGTGGGAAGGCAGGGGTCCCCGCAGGTGCCGACAAAGACTTTGACCTTTGCTGCTATAATATCAGTGTTTCACAGGGAGGGCGGTTCGGTAACCCACTTTCAGCCCATCAAAAATTGATTTAATTGCAATTTTTTCCCCCAATTAGGAGCACTGGAGCTTGACTAATTGGAGTAATAGAGAGTAATAAGGCTCCAATAAAAAGCCTTCCTCTGCCTCCTTTGTATCTTGTGTCATCGCCTGTCAGAGGTCAGAGAGCTTGCATATTCTATTAGGCAGAGGTGCCTTCATTTGTACAAATTAGTTTACCCAACAGTAATTAAAATGCCAGTGCGGGTCGGGGAGAGCTGAATACAATTGATGGGCACGTTGGTGAAGGATTTGACAGCTTCGGTGGCCTCCCTTGCCAAAGCGTGTCAGTGCCGAAGCAAAGGCTACACAGCCCACAGACTTGTGCGATTAGCGTTGCAGCACCGCGAGCCTCTCCCGCGTTCTCTCCTCTTGTCTGAGACGCTCACTCCCCTTCTCTGTGGACTCTCTTCCTCCCCACATGCCTCTGATTCCACTTTCGTTTGTCCCATCCTCTCACCCGTTCTCTGCTCTGCCTCACAATCTTCCTACAGCTTCCCTGCCGGACCCTCCCCATTCCCAGCTGCCGGGCTCTGGGGAGTAGTAACTCCTTTGTTTCTCGGTACGGTGATTCTCCGTATACAATAATCTCCAAAATGGAACAACTATGTCCAAGGCGAGAGGGAGGGGGATAAGGAAAGAAAAGGAGCTTGCACGTGTCAACTGGAGTCTGGAATCCAGATACCTAAAGAGCAGAATGGGGCTGGGGAAGCAATCTGTTTACAGTACAGAGAAAGGGCATAAGCCTGGGGCACGGTGGAGTGTTAGAAAAGAAGGTTAAGTTGGATGCTAGCGAGCAATTGTTTACCTGGGGCTGTTGGAGGTGTTAGCATAGCACCTCAACTGGAGTTGATCCCGCAAGCGTTTAGTTTGGCAGTGGAGAAGGCATGGACCAGCAAAGGGTCTTACGCCTTTATAGCCATGACCGGTCCCAAGCGCTTGGCAAAGGATGTGAGTACCAGAACCACTTCCCCTACCACTGAAAGGTAGCCACCTCTGGCCAGTTGTGTTAACAGCTCACATCACCACTAGGTAGCCATTTAGGAGAGGAAGTGAAGAGAGAGACTGTGATCAGTTGAAGCTGCAGGGGGAATTTAGAGAGACAGAGCTGGAATTCTGGCCCAGCTGGAATTTAGCCAGGGTACTCCAACTAGTGCCAGAAATGCCGTGCGATCTTTGATGATCACAAGTCAGTGAGATGAGAGAGCTGTGCTTTGTTTCTCCTCCAGAAATAGCATCAGAATACTCTCCCGCTAACCTTTTTTTTGTAGGGGGTGATCGCCCATAAAACGCCCACTCTGTGGTAGGTAGGGTTTGTAGCTGGAGATGGACTGGCCTTCGGGGGGACTTGTATTTCTTCCCATCCAAGGTGTTCTGTGGTGAATTATAAACATCTTCAAAAGGGTAAAGAGACCCTTGCTTTAGCCAGTGCAAAGCAGATGGCATACGACGCTGGTGCAATAATTGGGAACAAATGCCAAGTGACGTCCCCAATCCTCCTGGGTGAATCCCTCCGGGCGGTGCAGAAGTGGAAATGCAGTTACTGCTGGCTTGCTAGTTCTGCCTCCTTTGGGCCGTACCAGGCGGTCCTGACATGAACATGAGTGCCCGACTGTCACTCATTTCACACTAGGAGAGGAGCCTTCTGGAGAGAACATATTGGATGAGACTGAAGAGTCCTCCCAACTGGGCCTTCCATTGTCCTGTGAAGGAGGAACATCCCGAGAGGCACCATCTGTTAGAAATCCCATCTGAATGTCTGGATTTGTCTTTAAGTGGAACGTAGGAATTGCCAGAGGCTGGATTCGGCTAGTCCAGTATCCTGTCTGAGATAGGGGAAGATGTAGGAACCCCGCAGAAACACATGTGGGGTAATCTGCCCCCACATTCTCACCTGATCTCTGTAGTTAGAGATGGGCTTAAGCTCCCTGGCAAAAATTCTTATTATAAATATAAAAACTGGATATTCTTGATTATTCACATAAATGTCCAGTCCCTTCAGAATCTTGTTTAGTGTTTGTCCTCAACAGCCTTCCCTGGCAGTGAATTCCACAGTCTAATTACGTGTTGTGTGGAAAAAAATATTTCCTTTTATCGGTTTAGCATTCTCATGTGTTTAATTTCACTGAATGCCCTATTGGTCTTGTTCTTGTGTTGCCGAACAGGGAAAACCAAAGTTCCCCATGTATCTTCTCTAGACACCACATTTCCAGAGAAGATATCATGTCTCCTCTCAAAAGTAACAAGCCCAATCTTTTCACTCTCTTCAGAGGAGAGTTTTTCCAGCCTTTGGTCATTCTCGTCTGTCTACAGTGATCCCCAGGTCCCTTTCCTGAGCTGATAGTTAATTTAGAACTCTAAGATCATAGAAGATGAGGGTTGGAAGGGATCTCAAGAGGTCATTTAGTCCCACCCCCTGCTCAAAGCAGGGCCAACCCAACTAAACAATCCCAATATATATGTGTGTAGCTTAAATTTGTCCTTCCAATATCCATTACTTAGTATTCATCATAACTGAATTTCACTGGCTGTATGTTGCCCTTTCACCTGGAGTGCAGTTAGTTTTGGTGAAGGGAACCAGACTAGCAGGCCTGAAGACTGAAGCCCTCTGTCTAGGGCAATGGCTTGTCCTCCATCACCGAAAATCTCCTCTAGGAGTTCAGTCTGCATGAGCTTCAAGCATTCTTTGATCTCTAGCACTCCACTGCCTGGGTCTGCTTCCTCCACTGCTCCCATTAACACCATGTCGATCCTTTTCTTTAATCTCTGCAGTGAAAGTCCCCCAACGGCAGTGCCTCCCTTGGGGGAAACCTTGTCCCGCTGCTGTTTGCAGCTGAGACTTTCCTATAACTCTTGTTCATCAGGTTGCATCCTTCTGGGCTGGCAGGTATTGGAGTCTCTCTGAACTGCCGCCATCCAGTTCGAGAGCACTAGAGTGGAGCAGCCCAGGGAGTCGGAAAGCAGCCGTTTTCGGGTAGGGCAGCAGCTGGTGGGAAGCTCTTTAGATGATGCTTTATCGAGTTGGGACTCGGGCAAGACTGGGAGTAATCCCTACCACAGATTGGTGGGCAGTCCGAATGGCCAGAATGGCAGGGATTAGACCTCGCGGTTCCTCCCACATCTCCCTTCCTATTGATTTACCTCCATGCTAATTTAGACCTGTGGCTGCGGTCAAAGGGGCTTGTTGCATACCTTCTGTGTCTGCAAAGCGAGGGGCTTCTCTTGGGGTCTGTGTTGTTTTTTTTTAAAAAGGAAAAAATCTTAAGAACCCAATTGCCTGCTTGACTGGTTCCCGAGCTGCTATTATGTTTCTAAGCACAGTAATTGGCTTTACTAGTTATTAATGGATTATGTTGAAGGGAAAAAAGAGACAAAACCCAACACCTAGCTTTGTAGTTCTGGGCTTCATTGACCAAAATGCTGTTTACGAAATTGGGGTCAATTGCAGAGTTGTCGAAGTGACTCTGTTTTGTGCCGCTCTGTACTTACCAGCCTGTCAGCATTTCCATTCTAACACCCCTCCCGGCTATTCTTCAGGGAGCTGGCAGGAAGCAACTTGGGCAGGAAACCGGGCCTGCAGCGTATCGGTCCAAGAGCATGTGAGGTTGGATCACATCTGAAAAGCGAATGCTGCGCTGATTTTTCTTTTTTAAAGTGACATGGTGGCCACCACCAGCTGCTTCAAAGAGGCTTTCCCCCACCTCCTGTAACTGCTTTAGAGTGTGTGGTGCTGTCCCCACCCCTTTCTGAAGATGTATTTGCTGGGTGCTATGGTTTATGGCCTGGGGAAGGCTGATCTTCCAGCTGAAACATAGGGGCAAGAAGACAGAAAAGCCTGGGTTCCAATCCAGCTTCACCACAGACTTGTGGGAGTCATTTTTCCCTCTCTGTGCCTCAGTTTCCCTTTTTGTAACATGGGGATAATGCTTGCCTACCTCACAGAAGGCTGAAGATGAATTCATTAGTTGGTTAAAGCACTCTGAAACCCTCTCCCTGGTGGAAACTGTGATAGGCCAAGAGATTTCTTTAAAAAATTATTATGGCTATTTTAACAGTTTTGCTGTTGACACCCATGGTTCCTTATCCCGGTGTGCTCTTTCAGCTGTCAGTCATTCTGTAGCATCCCAGAGTGCATTAAAGCGAAGCTTGCTAGCAGTCTGTGTGACTCTGTTCCCTGCATTTGAGTTATCCCCATCACAGTGATTTTGCGGGGGTATATTCTTGGTAGTTGGTAACAAACGAGACATTCTGAAAGATAATTTATAGCAAATCTTGTTGTAAGTTGATGATTTTCTGGTTCAGGATGGAGGCTGGTTCAAAATGAGCAATGTGGAGAATTGCTGCACACGACTGCCTGTCTTCAGGTAGAGGTCCGGGACTGGGTCAAGACCAGGGATTGTCGAGTGACTTCTGGAGCCCAGAAGTACAGCGTATCTACATTCATCGCGTGGAACTTCTGAACTGATGCTATAGCAAAGTGTGACTGAAGCCACGTAATACTGCAAGAGAGTCCAACTGGTTATAGTTGTGGGTGTTTCTGACAGGCTTCTGGCCTGTAGCTGCTGTGGAAAGCTGCCTGTGCTTTTTGCTGGCTACTTTGATGCATGACCATGAAGCAAGACCTCTAGCAGACAATAACCGTGGAGTTTGTGCAGGGTCTTCCAAACAGCATACAGTTAGGTTGAGTATATAGGGGATATTTTGAGCATTGTGCTAGTGGTGGTGGTGTTGAGGAGGTGCTTTCCCACGAGTCCTGTGTCCCCACACAGCTCTACCAACTCTGCTAAGTCCTGACCTGCAGCATCCTCTGCTGTTCCAGCCCTGGCTTCCTCTGCAGTGTTGTGTGTCTTGGCCAACTAGTGGAGAGCTGGGGTAAACATCCTCAAAACCAACTCCTTCTCTTCCCCCAGATCCCTCCTCAAAACTCTCCTTTGCCGCGCCGCCACTAAGAAAACATGACAGCAGTTAGACTGCGGGTGTGCTGAGACTACTGCCTGTCATGCTGACCTGGATTTTCTCATTGGTTCCTTGTACTCCTCTGTCAATCGCTGTATCCATCTGTTCTCTCTTGTCTTACGCTTAGCCTGCGAATTCCTTGGAGCAGAGACCGTCCCTTTCACCTGTGTCTGTACACGCACCTAGCACACCATCCCGGCCCACAACTGGGGCTCCTACGCACTGTGATGAGACAAATAGAATAATAAAGTTCTTTGTGTCTTTGCTGTTTCTTGCCCATCAAGGCAAAATAGAGGCTTATCTCCTCTTGCCCTGAATCAGTAACATATTCCATATAATGCATCTTTTCTTCACATGCCAAAGGGAGATGGCTAATGCTGTTTTGTTTTTTGACAGTTCTTTTGTGACTGGGACAGCATGCTGTGGACACACATCCCCGCTGAGAATCTGGGACTTAGAGAGGTAAGAGAGGAATCCAGATCTTCCTGGGCATGTTTCATTTTGGGATGTGAGTGGGAGAAGAGAAGGGCACAGCTGAGGTTGCCTGTAACCTGACTGCTGTCTGCAGTTTGCCAACTTTGTCATTTGTCAGCCATGGGGAAAAGGAAGGTTTGACGGTGGGATCTCAAGAAAAGTGACTCTTAATTCCTCATCCTAAGGGGTGGGGGAGAGAGTGGGAGTTTCAGGGTAGGCATGGGACAATTCAACTTTGAAAGATGGACCCCATGCAAAATGTGGAGCCAGAGAGAGTGTGCAGAGACGAGGCCAAGATTGGAATGGGGTGGTAATGGAGAGGGGCGAAAGAGAATCTGAGATCAGAAATTGGGAGTGGGGGATGACGCAAACTTAAGATGGACATCTAAAAAACTTCCCTGGGGAAACTATTCCACATCCTGAGATCTCAGTTAGGAACTGAGACATGGGACTCTTAAAATGACTGGAGAAAGCACTAGAAATCCTGCTATTGTGGATAATTCTGCATTTGCAGAGATGGGCTGGGTGATCGAAAAGGGCTTCTTCCACCTCTGCCCCCGTGAATCTGTGAGCTTCAAACCTGATGCCTGCACAACCATGTCCAGTAACCTTCTTTGTCTTAGCCATATCCTAGAAAGCAGCTTGTTTAGTGAATTGAACGTTTCAGAAGCCCCTTGCTGTCATACAACTCCTGTATATTCTTCTGGCTTCTGAAGATAACAGGAAAGACACGGATATGTACAGAGAACAGGAAATCCCCTCAGATTTTGTTCCTCAGAACACAATTCAGCAGAGATGGTGTGAAGCTGTCTTACTGTACTTAAATTCAGGCCTTAATATACAATGTCTTTGGCTCTGAAAGTCCCCTTCTCCCCCGAGCCAGGGACGCCAAATGTATGTGCTCAAACATTCCAGTCAAAGGGATTGTGTAGCCTGTCTTGTTTTACTACAAAGATCAGACTGGCTGCGATTTTTTTTCTTGAGTAGATAAAGGAGAACCAGTTGACATAGTTTATTTTGACCATGCAAGAACAAGGGGGGTGGGGGATATTCAATGAAATTAAAAAGGTGGGAAATTCAAAACCCATAAAAGGAAACACTTTGTAGGCATGCAGTTTGCCTGTGGAACTCATTGCTACAGGAAGTAATTGAGGCCAAGAATGTAACAAGATTCAAGAAGGGATTGGACATTTATGTGACTATCAAAACTACCTAGTTATAATTCATTATAACAAATCTAGGAAGGGGTAGTAAAGCCTGTTTAAGGAGGTAAGTCAACCTCTAACTAGCAGAGAGCAGGATGAGACTTGGAGGGCAGATTATTCCACATCTGCTACTGTGGGTTTCTTGCACCTTCCTCAGGACCATCTGGTGGTGGCCACTCTCAGACTGGATATTGGCCTAGATGGGTCTGGGGTACAATCCAATTTGACAGTTCATATGTTTGGAATAGCCCCATAGATGACAGAGATGGAAATGGTCACCGTGGCCACTCTGAGTGTTACCTGCTACCTGTTCTCCAGCATTTCGTCCAGCCCTATTTCGACATGGGACTTCTACTCTTTCCTCTGGGAGATTGTTTCACAGTCAAATAGATCTCAGTGTCGGGAACTGTTCCTTGATATACAGCCTATATCTTCCTTTGCTCAGTTTCATCCCAGCAGTCCTCATTGTACTGCCTTGTGCCATAGGATCTAGTTTTGCCTCTGTGACATCTATGCTGTCTCTTGAGAGTACTTGTAGATATCCTGTCCTCTCTCCTCTTTGGTTACCTTTTAGTCAAGCTATGAGGGCTGAGCTGTCTTCCCAGCTAAATCATCCTTCCAAGCTGTCGAGTTACTCTACTTAAATTTACGTGAATTCTTTCCAGTTTGCCAACATTTCTCTGGCATGGAGACGCCGAGGGCCGTGCACAGTATTCCAGGAGCCGTTGGGCTAGAGCCGTATGATTTTGGACATCTGAAGGTCTAGTTCTGCTGAGCAGTTGCTGCTTGAGTTCACCATGGTGAAGGGTTGGGTAGTAAATTAGTTAATGTGGTAACCCAAATGTGGCCGAGGATAATGATCTAGGTCTCCGCATATAGGCTGTTGGAGCGTAATGCCATCTGTTAAAGCTCTGGCCGGAGGGCTCTCGATATGCTGGGTTCCAGGCCTGCAACTGAACTGAAGGGAAGTTTGAGGTTGACAGCTTGGCGGGGGTCTCTGTGTACTGATGAGTGAGCAGCAACTGCATGACGGTCATACAAGCCCAGCACACGATGGGTTTGCTCCACTTGGCCTGGAATAGCAGGGGGGCTTGCACATCAGAATCGGAGGGTGGGAGGCTGTGGGTTAGGGTTGAGAGGCATCAGAGCTGTATCTGCAGGGACCACAGGGCCGGCATGTGTGTCATGTGTGTCAGGATTGAGGGCACTGGCAGAGCTGGGGGGGGGGTTTCAGGGCCAAGAGAGAAGTGATTCTTGCCCGTTGATTTACAGACACCGTCCACTGGACCTGGCTGAAGACGCTGCTATTTTATAGTTGTCATGAGTGCTTTGATTTTCCAGGTTTGTTATATCTTGAAAGAAAAACAAAGGCACTGTTTGTAATGGATCCCATCCAGAACGCACCCTGGGCACAGACTCTTGGGGGAACTGGCTGGTGAGCTGTTTAATGTCCAGACCTGGTGCTTAGCTGTTGAGGTGACGGGCGCCTCTGAAATATCGAAGGTGCATGGATGGGCTCTGAGACCCTGGTTGGTGGTGCTCTGGCCTCCTGTCTTTGTGACCGTCTCCTGGTGCCTCTCGAACGGAAGCATTTGCCAGGGGCGAGGGGCCGGGCTCCAGGGCTGCGGGTACAGCTAGTCCAGCAGCCTTTCCCAGAGAAGCCCAAACCGATGATAAAGCTGTGCAGAAAAAAGGATTAAGGTAACGAACAGGCATGAAGGGGTTTGATCTTTCAATAATGCCAAAGCCTGATTGACGGGCAAATCAGAAAGCTGAGACAGCCTAGGCAATGGACCTCCACTGACATGGCCAGAGCATCAGGCTGATTCTTCCCCCTCCTCCTGTCCCTGTGACCGTGGGTCTTGTGCGGAGAGCATGTGGGAGATGCCTGGGGTGGGCTGGAGCCCCGAGAGTATGCACTGGTGCAGAGCCCTCTTCAATGGAAGAGCCAAGTGGCTGCTAGTGAAATGTGTGGCTAGGGCGCAAAGCAAAGCGGTTGATGGGGCGGCAGGGCAGGGCGGGACGGGGTGGAAGGCATTGATCCCAGCCGTTCTCAGCCTCTCAGGGGCACTGCTTGGAACATCTTTTCCTAGCCCATCGGTGACGCTCCTGTGCCAACCAGCAGCACTAGGGGCTCCTCCTCCGGGGTCTGTGCACACTGTCTCCACAGCACTGCCAACCCCGACTGGCTCAGGAAGCCGGAGACCACCCATGGGAGCTAGAAATGACAGAATCTCTTGAGCTGGTGTGTCCTTTGCTCAGGGCTATTGGTAAGGGGTGAAAGACAGCGCCCATGCAGAGCGTTCCTGCTACTGGCAGTCAGGCGGGAGGGAATAGTGGAGGGAGCCGTCTGTCATCAGGACACTCCTGCCTTGGAACTAGTCGTCGTCCCTGACCTGCTCTCTGGGAGCACCCAGGGATGTTTTCTGACCTGGGACGGACGTGCTGCTCCTCCTGATCAGTGGGTGGGAGCTGTAAGTGTGTATCTGAGAGCAGGCCTTCACCCACCCTTGCCTCTCACACTGAAATTCCCAGGAACGCAGAGCGTGGGTCAGCCCCCAGGTGTCAAGTCAAAGCTCCTGTTTTCCAAGACCCGGCGCTTTTTTATTTTAGCCAAGCTGTGGTGGTCTCCTGAAGCTTCCCGTTCCCTTGGGGTGGGTGGTCTATCGTATTCTCTGCAGCTGAGAGCTGGAACGTGTGACAAAAGATTTAAAGCTAAATAACCGGAGTGTCCTGATCTTCTTAGTTCCAGGCTGGATAAGTCCTCGGCTGATCCTTGTAGCTGCTGTTCCTGGCTTGACGGTGTTCGGCTCTTTTTTTGTTCTGTGGGGTGTCCTGCCATGTCACGCTGAGGGATAGGGACGTGGACGATGTCATCATCTGGAAACGCCTTCTGAACGTTGCAAAGGGATGGTTGGAGTTTGGGGCAAAGGTATTTGTTGGGGGAGGAGAGGCCCCCTTCTCCCCAGCCATCTTTAGTTCTGAACGAATTCAGCTGATGGCTTTGGACCAGAGCAACCCGCAATTTGCAAAACGGAGTTTTAAGGCAGTGGAAGGACCCTGTAATGCCCAGACGTTGACAGCTGGCTGAAATTCCAGCTGCAGAACACACTTGGTCCTTTCGCCTGGCGTGAGTAAGGTCTGTTGCTCCCGAACGACTCTTGTAAGGTTTTTTTTCTGGAGTAGGGTGGCTGCCCCTTGGGCTCTGTCCTCTGGCACAAAGACACATCACGGCATCTGAGCACTTTGTACTGCAGCGACTGGAAGTGGCACCATCGCTTCAGCTGTTGCCACTTCGGCCCTACAGGCGTTTTGGGAGGTCCTTAGTGCCCTGCAGGCTCACGTCTGCAGGTGTGGGATGGCCCGGTGACAATCAGTTGCCTCACAAAATCCTTGGATGGAAATCCTGGCGGGACAGTCTGCTGCTGCCAGAGAAGAGCGCACTGTGGATGCTCCGAGACCGTCTTCATGAGAAGCGCTGTTACGGGGCTTCTCATTGGGTGGTCTCAGCTGAGGGCACCTGAAGAATCTAGGTCAGGGAACAGTCCTTCCTTCGCCAGGTGTCCAGTCTTTCTCCTGTTGACGTCGATGATTCGGAAGCTCAGCCCTGGGAGCCAGACTAGGGCTGGTATCCGGGTCGTCCTGACTTCTAATTCCGACTCTCCCACTGACTCCCTCTGTGGCCTTTAGCAAGGCACTTCACCTTTCTCTGCCCATTATGGGTCCGGTGAGTTCCGATCCTTCCCACCTGTTCCCGTGTTGCTCCGTACGCCTGGAACTCCCTCTCGGCATGCCTGCTGCCCCTGCCCGCTTCATGCAAAACCCTTCCTGAAAACGTCTTTGTTCTACAAGCGCTGAAATGGCTCGGGAGAGAGACGGTCACCAGCTCATTTGAAGAGCAAGGTGCTGTGGGAGGGACACTTTCTCGGCGTCTCCCGGCACATTTAGATGATAAACTTCTTGGGATGCGGACTAGGGCTCCCTGTCTGTCTGGAACAGCACCGAGTTCTGTCTCCGTGCCCAGCGAGGAAGGAGCTGCCGGGTCATGACTTCGGCCCAATCACATCTGCTCCCTCTGGGAATCTCAGGCATGATCTGCTCCCCACAGCTTTTTAGAACAGAAACCCTGCCTGCCTCAGGGCACAGCGGTCCTCTCACCCCGTGGGCAGCTTAGCCCAGATCTATCCGTTCTGAGGTTCTCTGCACCATCCTGTGGCGCTTCTGGTTCTAGCAGGACCATAGAGCTGATCTGGTGTGGCCGTTCCTATGTCCTGACACTTGGCATAGACAAAGCGACTCATTGGCCTTTTGTAAACCTGCAGTGTTGTACTACCCCAAGGGCGCCTGGCCCGGAGACGCAGGAGAAGGTGTGTTAACGGAGCTCAGGTTAGTTGTGATCGTGCACACAGCCCCTTCTTCTCTCTTCCTTTTAAATATCCGGAACCTTTCTTTTGAAAGCGTTTGTGGCAGCTTGCTTTTTCTTTTCTTTCTTTTTTTTAAAAAGAACCCTCTAATTTCTCTTACGGGTCCCTCCGTCTCCCGAGCCCTTTGAAATGGGCTTTACGCCGTCCCTGACACCAAACTGACACTTTGCGTTTCCCCACTTCTTATCCCTTTATGGCAACAGATGTTGAAATTTTGTATCCCTTTTATCTGTCCCTCTTTGCCCTCTTCCTGTAATTAGGTTTCCCTTGTTAGCAGTACAAAGTGGGCTGGTGTGCTGCCCGGCCTTTTGAGCCATTGTGTCTGAGCACATGTGGATTTTTTTTTTTTTTTTTTTTCGGAAAAGTCCCTTCCCCCTTAAGTAGTAGGGGTGGTGAGGACGAAGGCTGCGGCTTTTTTGTTCTCCATTTATCTCTGCCACCTTTTCAAAGGGATGAAAAAGAGCGAGGGAGAGGGTGCAGCGAGGGGAAGATACAGAGTTGTGTTTCTTGACCCAGTCAGGCCTCCTGTGCCCTGCCTCCTCTTCAGGTGTTCCAGGCAGGGCCCCTTTGATGTCAGCGGGGAGCTAGCCCTGCGCACAAAGCCGGGGGAAAGGTGTGGGGCTTCACAAAAGCTGCTGCAGACTAGGGGAGAGGGGGCGTTCCAGGTGCTTGCACAGTGCATGCTGCCGGAGGGGTGAGGGGGGAGCGGGAGGTTACCGAACAGGTTCGGTAATGCACCTCTGTGTGCGCCTGGAATCAGGCCAGAGTGCTATGAAAATAAAGCAGGGCTGGCAGCACAGGGCATTCATGCTGCCCGAAGGAGCTTCCCCGGCAGCTTGCGTAATTCGCTGCTTGGCGTATGGACTGATCCGGTTTGGTATCTGTTCGGTTCATGTGAGCCAGGTGCCCCTCAGCCCGTGCCGGAGAGTGGATTTGCTGCACTAACAGGTCTCTTCCGTCTCAAACCATAGGAATCCTATAGATGCTTTGCGGCTTTTAACATAAATACCGGAGCCACCTGTCAGCAGGGATGGTGTCTCGCTACATTTGTATCTTCCCCTTTCTGGACACCCTGATCCAGAGCAGAAACTTGCAAGTCGTTTTAGGACAAGTGAGAGAAATTGACCGTTACTGATCGTTCCCTGGTGCCCAGTCGTGCAAGACTGTGCTCTGTGCAGTCCCACTAATTCACGGGGACTAGCTGGGTGTGTAGGAGTACTCGGGAGAGGAAGGGTTTGCTAGTTATATGTAGGATGGTATACAACATCCTGGCATGGATGCCGCCTTTTAGGGGTCTGGAGGCAGGGCTCAGAAATTGCTGCAGACCCAGGAATCACCCAACCTCCCAGGTCCTCCGTTTTACTGATTAGTTACTCCAGGCTTCAAGTTCCTATTGGGAAAGGAAGCTCTTCCTAACCTCTATGGGAAAGACCTCACCAGGCCATCTTCAGCTCTGCCATGGAGGCCTCTTTCTTCCCAGCTTTTATCCTGGATTGTAAAACTGCCTTTAAACTGTAGTGACCTGTTGAACTCTGGTCCCAGGCCAGCTGGCCTGAGAGCTGTTAACACGAGGTGGAGGTGGTGCAGGATGTGTTGGTGGGTCCGAGCCCTCTTCTGCTGGGCAAGCGTCTGCATCGCGGAAACCACCATCTCAACTGGCACAGCGTGGTGCCCGCTCCTCTCCTTCCTGCAGTAGCTTCGTGTTGATGAGGGCTGTGCAGGGGGAGCTGCTGTACCTGTTCTGTGAGCAGACAGGGTCGACCGCCGCGGAGAACTCCGTTCAGCACCTTTCTGTAGTCGCAGAACCACTAAAAACAAAACACATGCTCCGGGTGCCACTCTCCGCTGATAACACCCTGATGTCAGTGGGACGCCCAGCAGCTAATCCCCCGTATCTCAAATGGAGAGTGCGTCTCCCCGCAGCTCTCCTGCCTGGGCTTATGCCGTGCTGGTGTGGCGCATGGTTGTATTTTTCCAAATAGCTGGTTACTTGGATAAAGCACCCATTTCTGATGCCCCTTTGTCTGCTCTTTGGATTGTTCAGGGAACTCGCGTCCCTTCTCGTCCCCAAAACTCTAAATAAAAGGGGCTGGTGGGGTGGGGTGGGAGGCAAGCTGGCGTAGTGGATTTGGCAGTTGAGTTGGGGCTCTGTTCCCAGCTCTCCCCTGATCTTCTCTGTGACCTTGTGTAGGTCAGATCAACCGCCTTTCCCTTCCCCCCGTGACTTGTCTGTTCAAACTGTAAGCTATTGGAGGCAGAGCCTCTGTCTCTGGGTGTTTTTGTACAGTGCTTAGTGCAGTGGGGCCCTCATCTTGGTTAGGATCTCCCAGCATTACTGCAATACAAATGTTAAATGTTACTAGTGAAAAGGAAGCATTTCACTACTTTAAGGCGGCTGGATGGAGAGATCGGATCCAGGTTTTAGTTGAAAGAAAAAGAGATGGGTACTTTGAGAACCAGCAATCACACACATGACTTGAAGGAGCTCTGATAGAAATAAATGGATCTTCTGCCTTCAGGCACAAGCTGATTGCCTGACAGATCAGGAAGGAATTTCAGGAAGGAAGGAACCCCTCCAGTTCCCCAGGTGACCCCAGGGCATTACCTGAGTTTTTCTTGCCTTCCTCTGAAGCATCCAGGCATCAGTCATTGTCAGGGGCAGGACACTGGGTTTGACGGGCCAGCTATCAGATCCAATGTCACAAAAGGCTGGGTATGGCCAGTCCTGTGACTCTCTCTCTTGGACAGCAGCTTCATGTGCAGCCCCACTTGAGATCTCCCCTTTAGCTGTCTCCAGGCTTATGAGCCTTGTCTGAACATGTGACACATTTTCCTGCGGTCTATATAAAACTTTCTGAAACCAGTTCTGGCCTATTTTGTTCTCCGTCGATGCTGATTTCTCATACGGCTCTTCAGGCGTCTTTCCCATGGCTACAATTTAAAGTTTCTTAGGTGAAACCCCCTCTAGTCCTAGTTTCTCATTGCTCTTATTCCAAACAAACATGGGGCCACCTTCTGCCCTTGGATTTGTGCGTGTCCTCGAGCACAAACTGCCCCTTTCACTCCCATTCAGACGTATTTATGACAACTTGACAACACCTGAAACAAGCAAAAAGTGTGTGTGTGTGTGGGGGGGGGGGGGTGAAAGTGCCTAGTGCATTGATCCGTTTCATCCCCATGAGCCCGTGCAATCTTTATTTTTCCCTGGGTTGAGAGAGAATCAACAGAAGCAGGGGAGAAGAATGGAAATGAGTGAATGGGGAACCCCCTCTGCCTCTGCTTAGCACTAGCTCATTTAAACAGATGGCTTTGTTTTGATTGGGATTCTCCATTTTTTTGTCTGCCCACTAAAGAAGACCTCCAGAGCTCTGTCCAGAAAGAAGCCCTACAGTTGCTTATTCCCACACAAGTGGTGCCAGTGGCAAGAGGCTCTGAGAATTCCCTGCCTCTCTTTTCCTCCTCTCGCTTTTTTTCTCTTCCCCCAGAAATCACAGTTTGAGAGAATCCACCCCCCCCACTCCTCCCGTTGGAAAGAAAGACAGAGAGACATTCTTGACATTCTTTGCAGAGAAAAGGGGTTAAATGTCTGAATTTGGGGGTCACCGTGTTATACA
Organism: Emydura macquarii macquarii; assembly: GCF_026122565.2. Taxonomy (NCBI): domain Eukaryota; kingdom Metazoa; phylum Chordata; order Testudines; family Chelidae; genus Emydura; species Emydura macquarii. The sequence goes on along the minus strand of NW_027133829.1, from coordinate 10,705,820 downwards.
AATTGCAATCTAATCGTTTTTACAAGAACACACGTGTGCTAAGAAAAGGAGCCAGGGACAAGAAAGACAAGGGGACAGACAGCTTTTTTTGTCCTTTTTCCCCCAAGGTTTCAGGCTATTGTCATGTCCCCGTCTCTCTCCCCTCTTCACCCCCGAGAGGGAGAACATTGGTTTTATAGTTAAATTGGTCCGTAAAGCAGAAGGGCCTTGGTGCCACTTCTGTTTGTTTTCCCAAATAAAAGCCCCAGTGGGGTCCCTTTTGCACCATCGTGGCTTTATTTGAAGAAACTGGCTTTTTCCCATAGCCCAGCGTGTCAGTTTATCCTCTGAACTTAACCTTACGGGAACCCGGACAACAAAGACTCACAGGGTCCCAGAGCAGGAAAGGTAAAGAAATTGTATCTTTTTATTGGACCATTTAAAGTGTGTGTGGGCCAATTCAGAGAAAGCAGAAGAAAAGAGGGCAAAACTCTTTCCCCATCCCGCCACTGCTGGTGTCACCGGCCCCCTACTGCCTCCTGTATCCAAACGCTTGCATCCCTCCAGCTGGCGCTGGGAACATTGCTAACAGGACACCGGGGGGATCAAAACAGTGTCTGAAAACTCGGTGTATTCCTTCCCTCACTGCACCTTGGAACGCTTCTTCCTACCGTGCCCATTTCAGATTGAGACGCTTCCATAGACTCCTAATCCCGTGCATTCCCTGCAGGCCCTAGGCCTCGGAGACATGGAAAAAGTAAGATTGGGATGATGCTGCGAAGGCAAGGTGAAAATAATCTGGTTGTAGGATGGGTGTGGCTCCTGGGTGTATAACCCTTCATTGCATGTCCAGCCCTTTTCTCTTTGGCATTTATTAAGCCTGAATTTCCCCTAGTTGTCTGCAGCCCCTGTTGCTCTCCTCTGCAGGTCACACTGCAGTTTTGGTGCTTTCTTCAAATGTGCTAACTAGAACTGGGCAAAAGCTACATTGTGTGTAATTTTATTAGGTGAATTTTGCTTCCTTTCCCTGTTTGCAGGTTTGACTTTTTCTAATTGCTTTGTTCAAACATCCAGATAACTTGCACTGAATAACTTATTTTCATTATTCTGTAGATCATTCACAATTGGTTTATTGCAAGTGTTTGCTATTTGAAATCCACATTTCAGCTGCATTGGTTAGTTTTGATTGGACACAGATTACATGGAATCACTTTTCATCCTTGGTTGTTGGATGAGCATAATTCAGAGAGTCCAATTTCCAGAGTGAATACTTGAAAGTGCTACAGGACGCTCGTTGTGTTTGCTGTATACAGACCAACACGGCTACTCCTCAGGAACTTTTCACATTCAAACTGGTTTTCAGCAAATATTCTCTGTGCTGCATACAATTAACTATTTCCCTGAACCCTCCTACCAACAAATGTTGCATGCTGAATATTAGTAGAAAGTGAACATACAAGGACTATGAACTCTGATAAATCAAACTAGTCTGTCAATCTAAATCAATGAGTGGAACATTGTTTGTAGCATTAAGACCATAATCCAAAGAGCCGCGCTCTATTTATCCCAAAGAAACGCCTGGCCGAGACCTAAAGCAGCCGAACAGAGCACAGAGAGGCAGATGCTTGCTTGTTTTGGGTTATAGCTGGTTAGAAGATTTGGAGATCCTAAGCATTACAGTTACAGAAAATAATGATCACTCCTTGGAAGACAATTGAGATAACTGAAGGAAGCTTTAGCTTCATGACAGAAATGTCCCCATGGATTAACTGGAAGTGATCCTGCAGGCCACGATTTGAGGAAAACTCTGCCTTTGGGCCCAATCTAACTCCTACTGATCTTTCTTCTTCAGTTCCCAAACGTATTTTTCGTCCTTCCAACAGTTTCCTGTCCTTTACCCATTGGGGAGAGTGAAACTCAGCTGGGCGCTTTCACTTTCAGGTTCTCATGCAGTAGTGGTGCCGTTGTGTTCTGCGTTCCAACGCCGCACGAGAAGAGTTCAAAACAAAACAATTCCACTGGAATATTTGAAAAATAATGTAATGAAAATGTTTCTTTGTCTGAAGGTTTCTAAAATAATGGAAGTGCATCAAGGGTTATCTAGCGTCAGTGTCTGGACAAAATGCCTTCAGCCGCTGGTCCTGTTAGGGCTTAATTCTTAGGTGCATTCCCCAAGGTCCAGAACACTGGGACCTCGTTCCCATGAAATGTCTCAAAGACCCGTTCCAGAAGCGGATGTTCTTATGTGATGTCAGCTAAATTAAGAAAAGAAAAAGCCTATTGGATCTCACCTAGTCCATTTCCCCAAGCGCCCAGGGTAGGATTGTTCCTTAAAGTAGCTCGTCCAGTCCAGATACTTTCCATTGCCCAAGCAAGAGGGTTTTCAGCCCTTCCCTCGGGAGACCATTCTGCAGGGTGGTGTTGTGAACTGGTCCGAGGTTCAGCACACCCCTGCCTTGGTACGCACTTGTGACAGATTTTTAAAGGTATGCAGGGCCCAAAGATGCAGTAGGTGCCTCTGGGGATTTTTCAGAAGCTTTTACCTGCAGCTTTAGCCTCTGAATACCTTTACAAATCTGGTCTTTAGAAACTACAGTGAGGGGTGCTAGGGAGAGCTCTGAGCTAGATAAACTGCAGAAGCTATGTAGTGAATGAGGCAGGTCCACAGGAGGAGATGGCCCTTGTGATTCAGGCACTGGGCTGGGAGCTAGGAGACATGGGTTCAAGTCCTGTCTCTGCTATAGACTACCTGTTGAATCTCATGTCACTTAGTGTGTTCTCAGTTCTCCACCTGCAAAATAAGGCCAGGGCTTTCTGAGCTCCCAGGAGTGTTGCAAGGATAAAGGCTTTATTGGTAGTGATGCGCTCAGGCGCTATGGTGGCGACTGCAAAAGAAAAGCCTATGAAGAAAGGAAAAAGTTCCTCCTTTAGTGCTGGGTTTGGATGATGTGCAGCATGAGCTCATGCCCTGAACACTGGGGAGAGAAAGAAACGCTGGCCGTGGCTTCATTCACTGAGCAGTGTTCATCCTATGCCCTGATCAAAGCAGGAGTCCTTGGGGGCGAAATAGGAGGTGGTGATGATAATTACTGACTGCATCGTAAATCACATGCACAAGGAGGCAGAGTTAAGGTGCCCTGGCAGTGCTTGAGTTTGCAACCTTAACTTTCTCTTTAATTAATTTAATTTAGTTGTTTTTAATTAACACTCTGTACACCTGTGCGAAAGAGGCACAGAGCAGTCCTGTCGTACCGTGTCTCCAGGAGACGGGTTGAACTATTGTAGCCGACTGTTGGTTCGATGAATGTGGCACCTGCGTCTTGTGTGTGAATTTTTTGTTAACTGATTTGATTTTCTTGACTTGGTTCCTGCCGCTGAAGCATGTCGGCAGATGAGCTGTTGGCAAACGGTGGACGCCATATGTACTTGCTGCTATTCATTTCTATTGCCGTATGGTTTCTGTTTCCTGACTGAGTGTAATGGAAGAGGTGCATGGCTTGTGAAAGTCACGGGGGCTGTGCTGCTGTAGCGCTACTGTGTAGCCACTCACCGAAGTGATGGGAAGGGATCTCCCATCATTGCAGGTAACCCACCTCCCTGACAGGCAGCAGCTGCTGCTGCTTCTTTTGTAGGGCTGGTCTAGTGCAGCAACTACAATTTCACCTGCGCCGGTGGCTACATCAGGAGTGGCAGAATTTCTTGCAGTGATGCCTCCTTCATATTTATAAATGGGGCGACAGGTGGTGCTGTGTTTGCTGGGCTGTCGTGCGGAGTCACACTCGCACGCCAGGGAATGCTTGGTTTTTCCAAAAGGCCACGTCTAGCATGGTTGGTTCGGATTCGATTTGGCGTTGACCAGGATGTTTTGTGGGAGGTCGAACCCAGGAACCTTCTGTGGGGGATCTGGCACAAGGTGCTTATAGGCGGCAGCTAGGTTGATAGAGGAATTCTTCTATTGTCTAGCACTGTCTGCACTGGGGGTTAGGTTGGCATAGCCTTCACACCCTTGAGAAACGTCGCTGTGCTGATGTAAATTTTCACTGTATACCAGCTGTGGTGTTTGATACACTCAGGGAAAGAGCAGGAACAGTTTGTGCACGAGCTGAACCAGGGGGCTTAGAAATTAGGGGGCTTTTAACCTTTTACAACTTGAGTCGGGGCAGGAGACGGACATGTCTGCTAGATAAATGCTAGGAGCGTGATAATGTGGGCTGGGATCAGATTCAGCATTACCTTTCCTTTCTCGCATTTGCACAACATAATCAGGTGTGCATTCGTGCGTGCTCTCATCCACAGAGGACTTGTCTGTCTTACTGAATTGCCCCAGGCCAGGTGCTTCCTGTATTATTCCCTGGAACATCTTCACTCTGCTGAAAACGGGGGGGATGAAATGTTATACTGGATTCGGTCCAGGCTTTGCTGTGCCGTGGCGTCAGGTAGGGGACCTGTTTCCTTTGAGAGCTGGAGCACCGTACAACGGTAAATGTCCCAGTTCTGTAAACAGGCTTGGTTACCTGTTTAGTTTCTGGAAGTTTGGTTTCTGAATTTAAATTGCACTTCTTAGCATGCAGGAAACCGTATTGTCAATTCCTCCTTCCTGGGACATGGGCCCTAGCCCTCTTGCTTATTAACCTGCAGAACTAAATACAGCAAAACTCATTGCTGTGACTTTGCACTCTCTTACCACAAGAACCAGGGTCTCCCAATGACATTAATAGGCGGCAGATTTAAAATTAATGAAAGGAAGTGCTTCTTCACACAGCGCATGGTCAGCCTGTGGAAGAACTCATTGCAAGGCTCTAACCGGGTTAAAAAAGAACTAAATCAGTTCATGGGGGTTAGGTCCATCGATGGCTACTAGCCAAGATGGTCAGGGATGCAACCCCACACTCCGGGTGTCCCTGAATCTCCAACTGCCGCAAACTGGGATTAGACCACGGAGGACGGATCACTCAATAATGGCCACATTCTGCTCATTCGCTCTGAAGCACCTGACATTGGCCACTGTCCGAGACAGGTTACTGGGCTAGGAGGACCATTGGCCGTTGTTAGTGATTTTACACACTCGCATTCCCTTTCCCCCTGCCCAGAAAAGCTGTAATTTGCCGAGGGATTTCCTCGCTGGGCTGGGAAGGGAGAGAGAGAGAGAGAGGGATTTCCTGGCTCTGTTTTCGGGCTGATGTAGAAATACACCGTACCTAGGAGGTCGCTAAGCTGCTCCAGAGAATCTGTCCAAAAGCAGGAGTGCAGCCTGGCTGGTCCCTGATGCCCTGGAGCAACGTTTAGAACAAGCCTGGGGAGGTGATGGTAGCATCACTTCAGCTTGTTCCCCCGAGGCAGGGGCTGAGTCCCGGCTTGGAGGCAGGGAAATACGGCCTGAAAGGTGGCTGATCCCTTTGCCCCGACGGGCTGGTGCAGCTGGGGCTGGGCGCTGTGTGGCCGGGCCCCGCTTGTCAGTGGCATTGCTGCAGGGACCATGTTCTTGTGATGACTAGTGGGGGAGGCTATACAGGGCGTTGAGGCCGGGCTCCCAATCAGCCCCCGAAGGAGCGAGCGTTGGCTAATGGATAGCAGTGGGGCTTGAGTCGGATCTGGGGCAGTGCAATGGCGCTGCTGGTGGCCTCCCCCCAGAGTAAATCCCACGTGGAGTGGTGGGGCCGCTCTGCTGGCTGCCTCTCCTCTCACTCCATGGCCCCCCCTCCCCCCCCCCCAGCCTTTCATCTCCTATTTTTAACAAAGAAAGAAACAAACAAACATAAATGAAACCTACGCAGCGGAGCCCAGACAAGCGTCCCGGAGAGCACGCCCGCCCGCCCGCACATTAAAGGCTCATTAGTGAGGGGGGAAAACAAACAGTGGGGGGAAATAAAAAGCAAAGCAGGGGCCCCAAACACACACGGGCCGGGCAGCCCGGGGCCCGGCAGTGGCAGATGTTCACATAATGACTGCGGTCGTCCTATAACAAATGTGTGCAGCAGGCCGGGCCGTGGCCGGCCGGGGAACGAATATCCCACTTGAGAGCGGGCACAGGCTCTTTTCCAAACGACCACGTGTTGTGCGAAGATGGGAGCTCTTGGGACGGGTGGATGGGCGATCAGTGATCAGACGGCACGGCGGTGGCCTCCCGCCCCATAGATGGAGGGGACTCTGGGGTACCCGTCTCCAAGCTGAAGCAATGCTCTGAGGTTTGCAGCTCGGGAGGGCGTACTGAGCAGCGAGGCTGATTAGAATGCTGTCCCCCCACCCCTCAGGCCAAGATGGGGGGTTATGCTCAGTGTTCAGCTTCCGGGGGGTCAGTGGGGAGGCTAGAACTCCCCAGCAAGTACCAATGAAGGGCTGGATGGAGGAAGGGGAGATAGAGGGACAGCAAGGGGGAGAGGAGAGAACTCAGCTGTGACTGTCAGATAAAACGCTCCCCGTCCTGAAAGGGTTCCGGGGACAGGCTTTAGGGTGCGCTCCAGCAGAGCCAGTTGTCCCTTCCTGTTTGTGTAGGGCCAGTCTGTGCCCTTGTGGTCACCCCCACAGGACGTTGTGGGACAGGGGACATGCAAGCAACCATGCTGAGCAGCCCGCGGGCTAGCGAGGGGTCGTTCTGGGGGCTTGGGGCACTCGGGGACTGTGGTTTAGAGATCAGCCCTGGATGAGCGGGGCTGGGCGCTCTCCTTTTCCCAGCCGTCTCTAGGAGCTTCCCAGCCACGTATCCCCACTACGCACGACCCCTCTGCGGAGCAGAGCCCCTTGCTATGGCTGGCAGGCACCCTGGGCCTCCGGCACTGGGAGCGCGGGGCTCCTTGCCTGCCCCGGAGGTGTCGTTGAGCCCTGAAGTGATAGGTCGCCTTCACACCTCGGAGCTGGGGTGGCTCAGGTTCAAGTCTGAGCGGAGAAGCCTGAGTGGGCTCCATCTGCCAACACCTTCCCGGCACAGGCGGGGGGAGAAGCGAGGTGCTGACGGAGGGGCAGTCTTCCGGGCGCTGAGAGCCCGGGGCAGGATGAGGGCCGCCGATCGCCTAGCTGTGCAGCTCTCCCTCACCGCGCACCTCTCATCAGAGCCATGCGGGTTCCCGCCCTGCCAGAATTTGGCACCGCTGCAGGCTCAGTTACAGGCTGGCTCCACAGGGGCACTTGGCCTGCTGCCCTCAGCTCTCTGGGGCCGGAGCTCCCCTGCCTCTCTGGCTCGTGTCCCGCAGGTCTCCGTGCAGCGATGGCATTTCAGGAAATGCCGCCTGCCCCTCCCGGGGCTGTGCGGGAGTCAGATGGGATGATCACAATGGTTCCTTCTGGCCTTGGATCTAGGGCTCCACCTGCCCCCCTAGCGTGTATGTGTGAGGAGACCACGTGCTGTCTCCACCCTGCCCTGCAGCTCTGGCTGACGGGTCCCCTCCTGCGCCGGCTTCCCTCAGCATTGCTTCAGGCTCCTCCAGACCCAGGCCAGGCCAGCTCGCCTTCATCCAGACCCGTCTTGGCCTGCGGGGGGAGAGCAGCACATGGGGGGTGCCCCAGGCCATGTCTCTGCTTGTGACACCCCAAGGGCCTGGAGCTGGGCTGTGACCCCAGATACCAGGGTCCCATTAAAGGGTGACGGGTGGGTGCTGTATCCTTTTCTCCCTCAGTAGCTGACTACATTAACTGCTGTGCAGTGCTCCAGGTGGGAAGTGTAACCGGAGGGCCACGTATCAAAACTGATCGACTAGAGACGCTGTCTTTATCCGTCAAATCAACCGGCCAGCGCTGCAGCACGGCCTGGGATCGGTGGGCGCTGCCTGGTTGGAGACGCGCAAGGCAGCCCAGGACGCTGCACGCGCTCGCTCAGCTGTACCCTCTCAGCCGGGCTAGCCTTGGTCAGCAAACCAAACTGGTGTCTGGGACTCGAAAGGCGCCCAGACGGTGTAAGGACAGGCTCGTGATTTCTGAACCTCTTAGCTCCCGGTGCTAGACTTCCTCCCTTCCCTGCCCTCGCTCTGTTACACGGAGAGCGGGAGATGTGTGCCGGCTGCTTCTCGGGTAGGTGGAGGGAGGCAGCAAGGTCTGGTGGACAAAGTCGCATTGTTCAGAGATGGGCTGTTGCTTTCTGCTCCTGGCTCTCTGTGTGGCCTTGGACATCTCCCTTCCCCTCTGCCGTTTCCCTGTCTGTAAAAGGAAGAAGCGACCCTCCCCCAGAAAGTGCTTGGCCGCCTGCAGACGTGGCAAGGAGGAGCCCTCTTATTTATTTTCAGCCCATTTGGAAGCAGGGAAGGCCTGCGATCTCAGGGCAGAGCATCTCCTCTCCTTGTGAGTTTTCCACACTTGGCCCTGGATGCGAGCGGCTGGGCCGGGCCCGAACAGCGGATTGCTACTGGGAGTGGATACGCATGTGTAGCGGTCCTGTGTTTACACAGTTGCATCTGTGCCCCGTATCTGTCACCTCAGTCTGCCAGTACGTCAGCTGGAGATCAGGGCCCAGGATTGTGTCTTTCCTCTGGCCTCCCTCATCCCCGACCGCTCCAGAAACCCGATGGCCTGGAGCTGGGGTCATCGCTTCCGGAAATAGCTAAGCTGCACGGGGCAGCTGGAACAGGCAGGAAAGGAATCTCCATCCGTCTCTCCTATCTGTGGGCCCTGCACCGCAGTATCTGTGCACCTGCCAAGGACTTGGCAGGCATTCTTCTGAGGCAGGGAAATATCAACCCCATTTTACAGATGGGGAACCCCAGACCCAGATTAAGTGACTTGTCCAAGATCTTTCAGGAGTCTGTGGCAGAGTCAGGAGTGGAGCCCGGATCTCCCAGGAATGAGTCCCAGATCGGTGCCTTATCCAGTAATGCCAACCACCCTTCCTCTTTCTCCTGGGCCTCTTTGAGCTAATGCGCGGGGGTCTGGGATTGTGTGCGTCGTGGATGGAAATGCTGCTGCCCTTGGGAAGGGAGCAGAACGCCAAAGCTCTGTGGTGTCTCAACTCTGGCTGCGTCCTGGCAGAGCTCTCGCAACCCAGGCAGAGCACAGCCCTGCCTCTCTGCAGCTCCTGCTTCGCTCCCCGCACAGCGTCTGCAAACACTTCAACCTCCCGAACTGTCCACAGGTGCAGGGCTTCTGAAGGGTGGATTTAAAACCTTCTTGTAAAGGGTTAATGTGTTGCGAGAGGTTGTGAGGACGGAAGGCTGGAATCCCCAGATCCCTCGCCTTGAGAAACACAAAGTCCAATAACTCAGCACCCCTGGATTCATGTCGGGGGGGATTAATTCATGCACTTGATGTTAAAGCTTGTCAGAGAGGTTTGCATGGGGGGGCCATTGCTAGGGCTGGCTGGCCTCTTTAAATGGTTGCTAGGGGCCTGGCATCAAGGGCCGGTGTAGTTGCCCACAGTCACGGTCACGGAGGGAATTACACAGCCACAAAGAAATTGTTATTCTACATAATCTGCTCTTTGGAGAGCGACGGGGGGAAACAGGCCGGCCTCAGCATGCAGCCAGCGCTGTGATCATAGAAGCGTGCTGGCTGCAAATATCGGGGCAGGGCTTGCCTTCTGATCTGGGGGACACCACCGCTCCAGCCGCTAATCTGCTCTATCAGCTATTTCTCTCCCGTGACACAAAGGTGTTTACTTGTTTTAACATCTCCCGGGACTCTATTTCTCCTTTTGTGTGGTCTTTATCCCCCCGACGAGGCTTTAGCCCAGATTACGGACGGAATTAAGGCATTTGGCTAGGATGCCTCAGAACTGTGTGACACAGGGATCAAGGAGCAGCAAGTAACAAAATAACGGGGGGGCGGCCGGTGACCCCACCGGCAAGGCCCATTCTCGGCTTTCAAGAGCCCTTCATTGTCTTGAGAAGCAAGAGGCCGTTTCAGACGGTGGCCGTGCGGCGGGGTTTGAAAAGCAGGTGCTCTGAAGTTTATTGTGTCCAGTTTTGATTAGGCCGCTAGAAAGAAGAAAAGGCGGGTTTGTGCTATACGGCCCCTCCGAGCAGCTGGGCGAGAGTCTCCCCAGCGCCACCGAGACACTGCAGCCGGCTGGTGTCTTTTGCCTCTGGGGCGAGCCTGAGATGTGCTAACTCTCGCCCAGGCTGCATCCGGAGCTGCTCACAGCTGCCTGGTATTTGACACAGCACGTGGGGATTCCCAGGCCGCCTGACTCCACATCCCTGGGCGGGTGACTGCTCGCAGCCACTTAGTTTCCTCCCCGCCCGCTTTGACCGACTGCTCGCAGTGGCTCTGCTGAGCCGACATGGCTGCTGGGCTATGAACGGGGGGGTCGGTGTCAGAGATGGGGCATAACCAGCTGCGTTTTCAGACCCTGGGCTGGATGTGAGGATTGGAAAGGCATCGTGGGGCTTTACTCCAATCCAGCGGTACAAACGGGCCGGTTCGGGTTTGGGTTGCAGACCGAGGGGCTGAGCTGAGCTGTTTCCCTGGGGATGGAGCTGGTGTGACTTCCCCCGGGGAGTGCTCGTGTTCAGTGCTGAGCGCCATGGTGCAGTAAAGATGCTGAGAGATGGGAGGGATGCAGAGAAGAGCAACAAGGGGAATCTGGGGACTGGCGGGACGGGCTATGAAGTCTGTGCAGCTTGTCAAAGTGATGAGCGAGGCGGGGGCTGCATAAGGGGAAGCGTGAGGGCTAGGCCTGGACAGGCCTGAGTCTAGGGTGGTGCTAGGGCTGGTGGGATGGGATGAAGACGCGGAAAATTCTGGGTCAGCATCATAGCAACAGCTCCCTGAGACCGAGAGATCTCCGGCCGGGAAGAGGTTTTCTGTCTGTTTCTTGAGACATTCAGCACTAAACTGGACCCGCTCCTAGAAGCCGTGCTGTAGGGACCGACCCTGCCCTGGCTGGGAGATGGGCCGAGCAGTCTCCCTAGCCTTTTCCTCTCTCCTCGGCCTGAGACTCTTGTGGCAGTTAGTTATTCTCCGCCAGTGACCATGCAGCCCGATGCTGAGACACCTGAGCTGCCGTGTAGCCCGCCGCGGCTCCTTCTTGCCTGGTGTCTGGGGAAGCGTCGCTGTAGCTTTGAGTTAAACCCTAGACACGGGGGCTGGGAAAGCCCTGCTGCGGCCCATCTCCCCTCTGTCCTGCCAGCTCTGACGAGGGTGAGTCTGAAGAGCTCTGGACAGCGTGTGGTCGAGTCGGTCTCATCTCCCTCTCCTTTGGGATTGGCATGTTTGTAGATGGCTGGAGCGGAGGGGGGTGGCGTAGAGTTACTGGCACTGAGTTCAGAATCCCTGGGGACGTCAGCGACGCTTGCTATTTCTATGGCAGCAGCAGCAGTCCCTTGGGGAGAGGTGCCTGAACGCCATGTTGTACCAGCGAATTGTATCCCGGGGCTGTGCTGTGAACAACCCTCCTCTTCTCTCTTTCCAGTGGGCAGCTGGTGACCTGCTTAGGGACTGATTTCCACCGAGGAGCTGGTGTCCTGGACGTCCTCTATGAAACGCCTTTCACCCTCCTGTCCTGTGGCTACGACACCTACATCCGTTCCTGGGACCTACGGACAAGCACAAGGTAAAAGGCGCCCTGCCGGGTTCCTGTCCCAGGGATCGTGGTTCTGCAGGCCAAAAGCTGGTCTCGGTTACAGCTGTGCGGGCTGCGGTGAGGCCCTTACATGCACCCCAGGATGAATCCCCGGAAGGAATCGGGGCTCTTCTGACTTCCTGTTGCGGAGGCTGAGGAGCCGGTGCTCGGCCCGGTTTCCTGCTGATGGGCGCCATGTGGCTACCTCTGCTTTGTTCTCCCCCCAACAGGAAGTGCGTCATGGAGTGGGAGGAGCCCCACGACAGTGCCCTGTACTGCGTGAGGAGTGATGGGAATCACATGATTGCAAGCGGCTCCGCCTATTACGGCGTGGTGCGGCTCTGGGATAAACGGCGGAGCAGGTGCCTGCAGGTGAGGAATGAGGGCAGGGGAAATTCGGCTCGGCTGTTCGTGGCCAACAGGCTCGGGTCTGCCCTCTGTTCCCGCCTGCGCAGGGCTAGTTTTGCTTTCCCTCGAAGCAACACGATGACCGGATAGCCCAGGACATGGAGGCTGGACTTGGCGGCTTCCGCCTGGCGGTCACAGGTTCCGTCTCGGCCCAGGTTGGTGGGGACCGGAAGTCGCCCGTCCGGCGGCTGTTCGCTGCCTGTGTGTGCTGAGCTGTGCTTCTCAGCGGAGGTTTCCAAACCAGAACCTGCCCCCACGGTTGGCACCGACTGGCTCCGTGTTGGCTTTCTCAGCGGCGTGGCCCCCAGAGACCACGTCCCCTTTCGCCCCAGGGGTGGGGTCTGCGGGACAGGGCTGAGGGGCACAGGCGGGGGGTGGTATGGAGAAAGTGGCACCTCTCAGGAGCCCTGCATTTGAGTTACCTTGAGGGAGACCCCGCGTGGGAACGCTTGCCTCTGCAGAGCCCTGTCTCCATTGTGCCACTTCCCTTTGCATGCCACGGCGGCAGGCTGCCCTCACGCAGCCCAGCTGCTGGTGCTGTCGCCCACGGCTCGAGGGGCTGGGTTGCTGCTGCCTCCCTGCCAGGCACCTGGCTCCGTCGCTGGTCGGAGAAGTTATTTTCCTCTCATTCTTTGCAGAGCTTCTCGTTGTCCTCCCCCACCAGCAGCCCCGTCTACTGCCTCCGCTTCAGCACCACCCACCTTTACGCCGCCCTGGCCTCCACCCTGCACGCCCTTGACTTCACAGCCCCCTGATGCCCTGGCCAACGGGGCAGGAAGGTCCTTCCCGCACCACAGCTGCCTCCAGTCGCTTCTAATTTGGCAGATCTGATGCTCAGCTCAGGGATTGCAGGGCAGGGGGGAGGCAAATGGCCATGGAGACATCTCAGGGGATTCCTTAGCTGCTGGAAAGCATCTCCCGTGAGCACTGAGAGCCAGAATGTCTCCGACTCACCTGCCGTTTAGCTTAAATAAAGGCAAATTGTCCTTTACTTCTTTTATTTTGTCCAGTTCAGGTTGGTTTGGTTTTTTCTGTGGACACCATGTTTGTGTCGGTAACGGACAGGCCGGGAGACCTGCAATGAGGGTCCCGCCAGCTGTGCTGCGCTGTTCACGGGCGTCTGAACAGCGCAGAGCAAATCTAAGACTGTGTATGTGGGGCGTTTGATTTGGGAGAAAGGGGCAGAGCCTTGAACAACCAGGCGCGGCCAACCTTGCGTCTCCCCTTGCTGTCCTACCACAGCTCGGCTCGGCCGGCAGGGACTGGGGTGTGCGGTCAGTCGGGTTGGGGCGGCGGCATTTTGCTAAAGGACACGGAGGAGACTTGGTTCTGTGAACCTGGTTTCTGCGGATTGGTAATGGACGCTCAGCTGATGTTCCCAACGTCGTTACCCGAGCCATGCACCGTGAAAATCGGCCCAAGTGTTTGCAGGTTGGGCAACAGAGTTTCACTCCTTGGGCGTAGACGGCAAATGTACACCAGGCTGCAGGCTTGGAACCCCCACCCTCCGCGTCTGCCGCGAACCGAGCCCGGGATCCTGTCTCGCTGGCGCTGGTTCAGGGCGGTGCTGATCACAGGGCAGGAAAGGGGCCGCAACGGTGTGAGGGGCTCACAGAATCCTGACATTGGGCATTCGTGGAGAGAGGATGCAAAAACTGATGTCGGACGTTTTGTGAGGCTTGTAACTTGCCCCACTGTCTGTGTGTGTCTGGCCCAATCCCGCAACCTGGAGTGGGGCCCGCAGTGCCACTGAAATCGCCAGCTCTGCTGTCCTGCACTGGGAGTGCGGAACCTGCCGTGCAGGCTGCCTGCGACTCTTTCTAAACAACGCTGTGCCGTTGTGTAAAGCCGGTCCCTGCTGGGCCTTGCCTGGAGCTGGGTGCGGTAGAGGAGACACTTACCTGCCTTGCCTTGAAGCTGGTCAGCCTCCCCGACCTCACGAACTACAGCAGCAACTGAGATTTCTACAAACGTGTAGGGCCTCATGGGCAGCGTCTCAGGAGCCCAAGGGACACACCTGCATGGCATCAAATGGAGCACATCACGGGTGCCCTGACTGGGAATAAAGCTCCAACTTACAAAGACTACAGATTCCAGCATGCATTGCTCCGTCTTTAAGTAGCTGGAGCACTGCATGCTGGGATTGTCTCTCAGCGAGCTGCACCTCTGCCTTCAAGCTGAGGGTGCCTACAGGCGGCACTGGAGTATCCCTGACGTGAAGGAGGGGAAGCCTGCTAAGCTTCATGCTGTGATCAGCCGAGCCAGGCTCCGTCTTGCCGGTTTGTGATATTGTAGGTGAATAAAATTTCTCCCCCTGTAGCTGGTGTTTTTCCTCGTTTCTTTGAGAGAAGTAACAAATTCCCTGTATAAGCTTTGGTGATTGGCTACCAGGAAGAGGCTCCAGTGAGCTTCCAGTGCATAAGCTGAAATGACACAACCCTTCCTGCATTTCCCGCTGCGCGCGCAGGCCTCACTTCGAGGCTGAGGAGGCTCCAGTCCGTACAGCAATAACGGACCGTTCCTTTCCTTGCTCACCTCGCCAACATCCTCGGTGGGGCTACTTACTTTTTTTTCGGAGCTGTCAGATGGTGAAGCCTTCTCTGCAAACAAGGGAGCTACTCGAGCAAATTTTAGGAAGCCACGGATCCCCTGGACCGGATGGGATAGAGCCTCCTGTTCTAAAGGAAGTTCAGGGTAAAGTGGCTGAGCTGCTACCAATTATGAAATCTCTCCTACACCCAAAGCTACTAAATGGCGTTTTCCTTGTCTTAATGGCACAGAGGATGCTCATTTGAATTAAGCGGGTTAGCCTTACTTCTGTATACTGGGTGAAACTGTGGGTAACAGAAGTATACAACTCCTGTGAGATCATGATTGGGGCAGAGTAGCATGGCATGTGTAAAGGAAAATCATGCATCTCTAATCTGTAAGAATTCTTTGAGTGGGCCACTGAAATAGTGGAGAAAGGAGAACTGGGTGATGTAATTTATTTGGACTTTCAAAAAGCCTTCACCAAAATCCTTCACCAGAGGCTATTAAGGAAACTATAAATAGCCATGGGGCGAGAGTTCAAGTTTTGGCCTGGATCAGAAACCAGCCAAGACACCACCAGCAGAGTAGAAATAAATGGACACATTTCAGCATGTGGAAGATTAACAATGAGGTGCCCGTAAGGAGGCGGTGTTTCGCGGTGGTAGCCCTTTGCTTCTCTGTACCCTCGCTACCCATTTCTGATTGTCCTGGCATCTGCTGACTTGTCAGCCGAGCTAAGAGGGATTTTCCTGCATCGTGGCTGTGTCTTGGGCCCCTCTTGTCTTGGCTGATCTGAAACTCAGCTCCAGGGTCAAGGGTGACCCTCGCTGACTCTCCAGCATTGCTTCCTGCAGCACCTAGCTATGGGGAGGGTTCTTATCCTGAAATGCACCCTGCACCATCCCCCCGGATTCACAATCGTTCCTTTTTCTAACATGATCTCTGCCCCTCGGGCTTCCCCCTGCCCTCTGTTGGGTGCTGGTGAGTGTGGTCAAGAAGTACTCTGGTGCCAGACCCCAAAACTGCTCTGTGGGGCCGGGACAGTCTCTGTTCTGTGTTTGCCCAGTGCCTGGCACCACGGGGCCCTGATCTTTGATTTGGCTCCTGTGTGCTATGATAAGACAACTCATAAAAGTTCTACCCGCTGGGCAGCGCCAGCGTGCTGATAAAAGTATCTTTAGTGTAGGCCCACGCCAGGGCAAAGAATTCAAACTGCCAGCTGCCGTTGTAGGGCTGTAGCTACGAGGGCCTGGCCACAAACTGCTTTGCGAAGCGAATCCTCCTCCTCCCCAAGGGACATCACAGGTGCAGAACCTGCACTGCTGGCGCTGCTGCTCTGAGGTGGAGGGGCTGGTGACTGTAGCTAACTTCTGAACGTGGCCATCGTCCCTCGGAAGCTCAACTGACCTCACGCTGTATTGGTCAGATCCCACATGCTCACAGCCCTGGGTGTGGTCAGGGTTGGGATGGGAGATGGCCAAGCAGGAGCTGCTGACGGTGCCTCAGTAGGTTATAACTAATACGACCGTGCCTGTTCTGGGCAGCTTATAACTGAAGAGGCAATGATCAGACATGCCCTGCTGGGAGAACCAGAGACTGATGGGCATAGGGCTGTATCGATGATTGGCAGTTGAGGACTCCGCAGGGGTAGGACCTCGGTGCTCGAGGACAGGGAGGTTGTTTCCATAGGCTCACAGAGAAGCAAGCAGCGTTGTAGGTGGTGCTCCTCCCCGGGGTCCCAGCCTGCCGTCAGAGCAGCTGGGAAACTGCCTGCGACACTTGATCCCCTGCTGCTTCCCCCCTGGTGCCCGGCTGTGCTGGCCAAATCGCACCTTGGATAA
The DNA here is from genome assembly GCF_026122565.2 of Emydura macquarii macquarii. Classification (NCBI taxonomy): domain Eukaryota; kingdom Metazoa; phylum Chordata; order Testudines; family Chelidae; genus Emydura; species Emydura macquarii. The sequence continues at coordinate 10,689,578 of NW_027133829.1, read as the reverse complement.
CTCTGGTCACTTCTCCCCGCGATGCAATGCAGGTTCCGTGCGCCAGACTTCACTTCCTGGCCTGAGCTGCTGTGCACCCCTGAACAGCTGCCACCTTCCTCCTCACCATGGCTGCATTGCAGGGGGGAGCTGCTCTCTATCCCGTTTGCTCGGTGCTCTGAGGGACTTGCCATGTTTGTGGCTAGGCAGTCACTGGTACCAGCCCATCACAGCCAGGTCTACAGGGAGACAGAGTCCCCAGAAAGTGGAGGCTCCACTGACGCTACCAGGCAGAGGAGCCCCCGCGAAGCTTTGTCTTTCCTAGCACGACCCTAAGGGCCCAATCCCAAGCCCCCTGACTGCTTTGGGTCAGTCCCTCAGTGACTGATCCAGAAATAGCCGAGCAAATGTCTCTCGGCAGGGTTCAGTGGAAGCGCTGGGGGAGGAGAAAGCTGTTTAATGCGTGATTTTCCTCCCTCGCTGTGGCATCCCAGCCTGCTGGAAGGATTGCACAGCTCAGTGTTAGCCATCCGCGGGGGATGGAAAGAAATCAGCCTCGAGGTGTGTGCGCCCTGACCTGAGTGTGGTGCGGCCGACGGAGCCCAAGGCAGAACCATTCTCACCAGTCGAGCAACCTCCCCGTGGAAATAACTTTACTAGAAAAAGCTGCACAATAAATAACATGTAGCTGTGCCAGGAGGATGGGGAGGGAGGTTTGGGGCAGGCGTTGCCTACTGGGTCTTGCACTCCCCGTCGCCGTCGTTAGCTGCCTTGATCTTCTTCAGCTCCTTCTTCAGCTCTTCTTCTGCAGCCAGGATCTCCTTGGGCTTCTGGTACTGCAGAAAAGAGACACGACCGCTCAGTGCCCCCGCTCAGCTCAGCACTGCAGGCGTAACCATTTCAAGCAGCTTATTCAGCCTAGACTGCGAGAGGAGCATCTTCATTAGCCCCTTCCCCACCTGGCAGCATGGATCCGGGTGGAAAGCAACAGGAAATCTGCCTCTCTTGTCACCTGCCTGCCTCATGGCTCGAGCCCTCTGGGGCAAGGGGGCAGCCCCCTGGCTAGGTACCACTGGCCAAGATTTGGGATAGATTTTATAGTTCAGACAGAAGGTGCCAGCTTGACCTCAAGAGCCCTGCAGCTCCCCCTTCTCCCCAAGCAGGTACCACCCCGGCAATGGCAGACCCAGGGGCAGGTGGAAGGAAACTCTGCACTGCAATGACCAGCGAAGCAGCAGAGCCCTTGGAGGCAGTTCCAGTGCCCGTTGAATTCTTAATGCGGGTTTGTAGTTGATTTTAGGTTCTGTGAAAGGGGCGCTGGAGACTCCAGCCCCAGCCTCTCTGAGCTCCCTCGCTCAACTGCAGCCTAACGAGCTGGATGCAGGACCACCGGTGAAAGTCCCTAGCCTGCGGCAGGTCAGACAAGATCCACACGATGGTCCGGCTGGCCGCTTTCTTCTGGAGCTGCCGATGGCCTCTGAACTCTGCGGGGAGTTCACCCTCAGCCAGGATCCTCTCCCAGCACACACCTGCTCGCTACCCTTTCCAGTTTGGGACAGACAAGGAGCTGCAGCCCGAAGGTGGCCATTTTGCCTCTGATGGCTGCAGGCAGCCGCTCCTCCCCCCCTTCCTCCCCAGCTGGTATCTTTAGCTCCTGTTCTGGTTGCCCACAGTTGTCTCTGAGTGCAGAAGTGGCACATGCTCCCACGCCCAAAGCACCGGGTGACCCTGTGTGGGAGACTCCTCTGAAGGGAGCAGCACAGCACCTGGGCCTCCCAGGAAGAGTGAGCTGGGGCTGGATCTGAAGAAGGAAAAGGGCTGAGTTTGCGGCCCCAGGAAGGGGAGGTGGTTCCAGGCCTCAGGCAGTGGGAGACAGCCCTTCTGTAACACCTACCGCTGTTTAGACTGTGAGCTTCTCTAGGCAGAGAACATGCCCTGGCCTGTGGCTGCCCGGCCATGCGTGGACTGTCAGCATGTACCCTATAGCTCCCGAATGTACTGTACAAGCATCAGTGATTGTCACGCAGCCCCGTCCGTGTGAGGCAAGTCAGCTCTGGCGGTGGCCCCCTCTGACCATGGGCAAACCACCTCTCTGCCTCCCTTTCCCTAGCTGTAAAACGGGGAGGATGAATTTGTCATCTCCCCACCCCCCAGATGTAAAACCACGGGCCAAGTATTACCGCGCGGACTGGAATCTCACCGAGATGATCAGGGTGCTGTTGGCGTAAGTGAAGCTCAGGGAAGCAGCGTCCAGGGGAAGCTGATATCTGTCCAGGTCAGGAATTGGGAACTTCTTGTAATATCTGCACCCAAGCACAAGAAAGGAGAGAGATTGAAATTCTGTCCGTCACAAACAGTCCACACCAGTGATGTGACGCCACCAGACTAATACCGCTCTTCGTCCGGCCAGTCTGCTCCCATGCCCTTCCTTCCACACGTCGGCCCAGAGCCCTGCCTGGCGCCCAGCCTTGGCACTGACTTGAGGAGGAGCTGAGCGCCCCATTGCCTCTGGCTGCAGTCAGAGGTGCTCAGCACTTCTGGAACTCAGACCCCGGCTGTCGGGAATCCAGAAATCGAGGGATCCGAAAGGAGTAGATGCTCTTGACACGGCAGCCCTGGGGCCAAGGACAGACTTGCTCTAGCTGCTTTTGCAAGTCCATGATTTCATAGCTAGAGGTGAGCTGCTGCATCCTTTGAGCCAAACCGGCTGCTCCCAATCTAGCCGGAGCTTCGGAGCAGATTGAGAACGAAGGGCCAATGAGGGCAGGGCCTCGGCCTTTGCACCGTCTTACCCAGAGTGTTCCGAGACGCAGCTGGAGAGCGGCATGGCAGGAGCACGTTAATACCACCACTGCATGTAGTACAGTCTAGCGCTTCCTCCGGGGTTTGCTCGGCAGCAGCGCTCGCAAGGGAAGAGAGGCCCCCAGTGCTCCTCTCAAGTGCAGCATTACTAGCTGGGCCGTATGTCCCTTTGGGTGTCTACTGCTCTTTCCAGGTCCATGGTCAGTCTTGCTTCAGGACACTGGAGTCAAGCCGAAATAATCATAGCCACGGAAATCCTCCGTAGGTCCCAACTAGTCCAGCACTTGGGGCTCAGTGCAGGCTTGTTCCTCCCAACGGTCACGTATTCTGTCACATCTTGCTTTAAATGTCCTCAAGGATGGAGCTGGGAAACTATTTCAGTCTTCAGATCCTATGGTGGTGAAGGATCTCCTTGATCCTGAACCTCAGACTTGCCCCTTGATTCACTCCAGTTCAGTTCTCCCCCCTTGCCCCATCCTACATTTCTCTCTCCTTGAACTAGTTGTAGCAGGATCTCCACTGCTCAGCCATCTCTTCCGTGAGTGGTAAACATTTAGTTGTTTTAATCAAGCCATCCAGTCTCCCCACCCCCTAAATCATTTCCGTTGCTTTTCTTGAAACTCCCTCGCCTTTGTCAAGATCTTTCTGGTCTCTGTTGGGACCCAGATTCCAAGTGTGATCGCAGGGGCATGCTATAAAAAGGGACGTCACCGCCCTGCTTTTTGACACCTCTCCGTGTAGCCCTGCATCTTGCTGCCACATCGCATTCCGACTACTCCGTGCTGGCTCCTCCCTGCGCCCTTTTGAGGGTATCTGGGCCAGCGTGGGGGTGAAGAACGATGCGGCACTCTTTTGGCTGGGTAGCCAGGACTAAGAACAGCTTCACGCATTAGTCTATGGTGCTTTACGCTGCGTGCAGAGAGGGAATGAGGTAAGTGCACCTGCCCCATTAACACACTAATAAGCCCTCGGAAGCAGAATCATTAGCCTCATTTTCCTGCCTGAGATAAGGCACGGAGAGCCCCAAGGTCACACAGCAAGAGTGGCTGCAGAGTGGCTAGAACTCAACGCCGTTGACTCCCACTGCTGGGCTTTAACCCCAAGACTCCCCCTTCCTCCTTGGGAGCCATCCTGAGCCATCCTCTCCCTTCATGTAGATGGGTCCATCCTCCCTCTGCCATTGTTGAGTTTCCAGGCTTTCGTTCTCCATCTAGGCCTGCAGCCCCATTGGTCTGTGAAATTCCCTCCAGTGAAACTGACACGTTTCTGGCCCTGAGGTGCCCCGAATCGAACAGAAAAGGGTTTATTTCCTACTGTCAGAGCATGAGGGATTTGCCTCCATTAAACTCGCTTTGCATGAAGGGGCAGAGGGTAGTGAGAGACGCCGGGCAAGTGCAGCTAGTTTATTTTCCAAGTCATGGTGAAAACAGATACAAAGGGCAAATGGCTCTCCCACTCCGGAGGAATGCAAGCGGTTTGTTACCGCAGGGCTCAAACCATTCTGTGTTGTCACTGCTGTCGGTATTTGGGAAAGGTGGCAGACATGGATAATAAGGGAGGTGTCAAAGGTTAAACAGCCGAGATTAGATGAACACAAAGACATGGTAAGGAAGTGTTAACTTCTTACCGATTAGACAAAAAAAGCAGTACACAGAAAAAACTCACTGTTTGAAAGGGCCTTGGACGTCATCAATGGAAACACCAACATTCTGCAGCCTGAGGAATAAGGAGCAGGGGAGAAGAATGGCTTGGGCTGGCCTCAAACTAAAATCTGTGACAAGATCAAAGGAAACCAGATCTGCCTGGCCATCCCCCTCCTCTTGGTAACATTACCGCTACCTCTGGCTTTGAGAATTGAATCAGGTTCGGCGGGCGGGGAGGAGGCGGCTTTGCAGTTTTGTTTTCAGAATTTAGTTTAATGGATTTATTTTACAGCAAGAGGTTTTAAGCAAATCCCACTTGAGCAGCCTGCACCGTGGCCAGAGGGAACGGGAGCGACTGGGCGGAAGCTACCAGCACCCGTTGCCTTGGGTGTGGGGCGCTTGCTCAGAGGCCAGTTAATGGATTTGTTAGCCCTGCTTGGGCAACTGGGATTCTCTGCCCTCGCCTCTCACCCTGTGGCTGAGGTCAGAACTGCAATCAGGCTGCTCCTTGGCTAGATGCTGGGAAAGGGGTGTTAAGTGAATCCATTTCTAGTTGTTTTAAACAGGTTTATTTGAAGAGAGAATTGCATTTACCAACCCTGGGAAACCCTCAACTGCAGTGTAGTAACTGAAGGCTTAGAGCCAGAGTCTGGACATTCAGTAGCTGCTGCTCCCAAAACAACCAGAACCTCTCCCCTTTGAACTGCTTTGTTTCCCTGTATAAGGAGTTGCCCTGTGCTGTGGGAGCTCTTGGGGGTTTAATTTCTCTCCTCTGCTGGGGCAATGACTGCCCATGGATTCATTTCCTTTGTCAGTGTCTGCTCCTTACTAGTCAAGCAGGGTCTGGCCGTCTACAGGATCCAGAAGAATTCAACTAAGGCATTGTGCCCAACACACCTGTCACCATCATCTGCAGGGGCTTCATTCTTCTCCCCAGTGAAGTCAATGATGGAGTCCCCCTGGCTTCAGTGGCTCAAACTGGGCGCCAGGTGCACAGGACTAAGTGATCTGTCAGAACTGTCCTGCTCTATAACTTGCTTCATCTGCTGCTACTTCAAAACTACTGCTCCTCCCTCCACAAGCTCGGCGATAGAGGGAGGAGGAAACGAATGAAAACTAATTTAAAACCAAAGCACAGAACTGACAGCTGTGAAGCCCTTGCCTGCTCACACTCCGATGTCGGCTTGTGCTCACAGCTTTAGCGTGGTCAATGTAGGTGACAGTCCCTTAAGGAGAGCGATTTTCAGATCCTTCTAACTTTACTTCCAAGGCATGTTTCCTCAAACGTGGCCGAGATCTTGTCTTCACCGAGGTAACTCTGCAGCTTTAAACATAAGCCCTTTCTGAGTCACCTTACCTTTTGGAAGATGTTTCGCTGCAGGTTAACAACTTTCAGCTCCCTCCTTAACATGCTGCCACGATAACCCATCCGCTAAACACCATCTTGGTCCCATTCCATGGCTAGAGCTTCCACCTATGTATGTGCTTGATCTGTGTTGGTTTGGGACGTGATTCGGATCTCACGCCAGCTTTACAGCTGTGTAATCGCACTGGCTTGAAGAGAGACTCTCCTGACTCACAGCTGTGGGAAGAGAAGTCTCCGTTTCAGAACAGGCACTGCCTGGAACACAGCCTGTTATCTTTGCTGGCACAGTGTCCTCACAGCCTTGTGATCCTGCATCTTCTTCCAGAGGATCCTGCAAGAGGCCGGGCCCCTTTGACTGCCAGTAGAAACACCAAATATTCAGAGTATTCAGACTTTTGCGAAGCTCGGCCGTGTGACTGAACAGCTGTGAACACACTGCAGTACACAGCCCCCGCAATGAATAGAAGCATGCCCATTGATTTGAATGGGAGCTGGCTCCAACCCTAAACAAGGAGAAGAAGGGCACAGACCATTTCAGCTCAAAGGCCACTAGTGAAGTGATTGAAAGGAGAGCTTCTGATGGAAATGTTCTAGGTCCTAGCAGCAGTAATCCCCTGCTGCCCATTTAGTAAGTATCCTTCCCTACAACGGCCCGGAATGATGGCTTGTCATGTCAGTGCACAACACTCACGCTGTCCCAAGCATTCGGGGATGTCCCTGTCCCCCCTTCCAGCTGGCGAACAGAGCTTCAAGGTGCAGATGTCCACACCTGGCTCTGTGCGCATTCACTGGTTGGCCCGCAGCAGAAATGCTGCCATCCTTGTCCCTCAGTTCTCTGGAAGCAAAAGGAAGGTTTGCTGCCTCTGCAGAGAAAGTCCTCTGAGAACAAACACCAGAGTCCTGGAGGCTGAGGGGGGATGAGGCTGCACTCTGCTCAGGACTCCAAACAGGTGGGACAAACCTAAGCTCCCTGATGTTGAGCCCTGGCAGAAATGCCTGTCCAGCCTCAGCGGTGGCTATGAGGATGAGCCTGGATGTGGGTGATGCTGCTCACCCCCCCAGACATCGTTCTGTCTGAGCAACTGGCCCCTCTTCTCCCTTGAATCCCAGGTGCTGGGTTCAGCCTGCACCTCCCCAGGCCGAGAACCCCAAATGTTCAGTGCTTTCTTGGGAGAAAGGCACCCATCTTACCGATGTTACAGTTATTAAATGCCACGGGGCAGCCCTGTAACGTCCTGTTCCTGCCTAGTGCAGACCCCTGCCCCCCTCCATGACGGCTGGGGGTACGTGGTTAGTTCTGCCACTTGTTCTTCGCTTCGGTGCAGGCCTTCATTAAGCCTCACAAGTGGCGGAACAGAAGAGAAAGGAAGAGTTATTGGGCAACACTGCCACCTACAGCCAGTTACGAGGAGCTGGACTGGAAAAGCTGGGTGCGAAGCAGGGCCATTCCAGCGTGGCTTCTCCCCAGGAACCTGATTTCTCTCTCTGCAGCGCTACTGGGGGGGAGAGGGAGAAGAGCCGAACAAGGCACCTGCCTCCAGCAAAGCAACCCCTGGAATGTTCCGAACCAGCTTCTTATCCGCTCTTGTACATGGAGGAAAAGAGACTTTTCATTGCCATCGCTCCGTCCCCACCGGCTCCACTCTTCAGGCCCCTCTCACCGCAGAATGTAAACTCTCGGGGGCAGAGCCTGCGCCTCGTCATTGTACAGCATGACACAAAACAATCACGGGGCAGCCGCAGGTCTCAAGGACTATGTCTACACGGGAGAGACACTCATGCTAGCGGGCTAGAACTAGCAGTGTGGACACTGGTGCAAGGAGCTACCTGAGCTAGTCACCCGCAGAGAGCCAGAGCTGCACCCGCTTCCCCCCCAGCTGTTACTAGCATGCTAGCTCAAGGTCTGCCTGCAGTGGGGAGTGAGCCCCCAGCTCGAGTAATGTAGACAGACCCAAGCTTCTCTTTAGTCTGACAGTTCCTCCGTAGCCAGAGCAGATCCAGACTGGCTTCTCCTGGGTTTGCATTCTCTACTGCTCGATCAGACAGTTGACTTGTTTTGTAACTGAGGCACCGTTCTGCTGCTGGCTGGGTGCGTCCCTGCCCCCAATCAGGGTCGTTACAATGGCCCTTGAGTAGTCTCCTGTAGCTTCAGGTACCTTTAGTGGAGGATTTTGATCAGCTAAGCTGAGGGGATGTATCCAGGGGAGGGAAGCCCCTGGAGATCAGTGCAGGTCCTATTGGACATTGGTGATCTGGGAGAGGAAGCAAGCCCCAGGTTACTGAAAGCTGCAGAGGAGAACTGCAAACAGCAGGGAGCTGGCTGGGAGGGGTCCTAGGTCTTTCCCACCCCTAGAGTGGATCTCCTGGTCTCCAGAGGGTTTGTTGGAGGACAGAGGGGGGACAGGAAGCCCTTCCTCAGCCGGAGCTCCCACCCGGTGGCCAGGCATCAGGATCAGTGTGAGGCAGGGGCATTGGTTGCTGGTGTTTGCAGTGCTGCATGGCCCCAGAGGGCCTTCCCCCAACAAGGGAAGGGGGAGCTCTCAGCTTAGATCTCTCTGCAATGAAGCTGAGGCAGTGGACTGCCCCCGCAATGCAGCGTGGCCTCAGCAGTATCCGTGATCTCTAAGACTCTAGGTTATACCTGAGGTTCATTAATGGGGGGTGACCCCAGTCTGGGGAAGAGGAAAGAAGGAACCAAGGAGGTAAGGGGTACTAGAGAGCAGGACTACGGTATGTCGGGACCCAGGCCTGGAATAGCAGGGTGTGCTGCAAGACAGGACTGAGGTGCAGCAGCAGAACTGTCTGGGGAGCCCCAAGAGTGGACTAGTGATGGGGGGGTGGGAAGGAGGGTGCGGTCTGCAAAGCCATGTGTACAAGGAAGCCAAGAAATTGCTCAGCCCCTCCGAGGGTGGAGAGAATGTGGCCCTGGTCTAATCACTCATCCCCCAGCCCACACAAAACAGGCGAGGAGGTTTTGCTGAAGGCAGCGCCATGCTTGCTTACTTCTTGTTGCTGGTGCGGACGACACAGCACCGCTGCTCCTTTTCCACAGAGACGCTGTAGACCTCTTTGGGGTAGGGCAGGTTGCGGATCCGCCACTGGAAACTGGTCTGAGTGTCCTTCCTCATGAAGACAGGCTACAGCAGACGCAGATATGTCAGATGGGCCGCAGCCGGGTTATGCGCTAGGGTTACTGATGGGTGCCAGGAGCATCGGACCGGCCCACCAGTCTGAATATGGAGCCTGTGGTGAGTAGCCCAGGGAGTTTCCTGCACTGTATCTCCCTGTTCCCATGGCAGCACCTGCACTGCTGCTGAACAGGGCCACTGAGGGTACGGTCATGGGAACAAGGAGACGTAGGATCCCTCTAAGTTCCCGGTCTCTCTCCCGCGGAGGAGGTGGGCCAGGGAGACTTATGTTGCCATTGCTACAAGGAACTGTGGCCTCTTGGTCTCAGGGACCTAATCGCTGTCTTTCCCCCCACGCATACCGCAGCACTGTGGGCGCAAATCCACAATTGCTGGAGTCTAGTCCTGGGTCTGCCACTGACTTCTGCTGCCCTGGGCATGTCTCTGGGCCTCAATTTCCTCATCTGTGAAAGGGAGACCGAGACTGGTCCCCCTCCCCTAGGTGGACTGACCAACCAGCATATAACACTGCGTGTGTGACATCAGGAGCAGGCTCTGGGGCTGTCACCTTCTCAGTGCTTCACGCGCTCTGGAATTTCCAGGTGCCCTTTCATGCTGCTTCATGGAAAACAGACAGATTGAGGCAGCCAAAAGGGCAATTAAGGAGATTCCTCCACTTGGGAAACCTAAAACTCCCTTGGAGACAACAAGGAAGCCAACCTCCAGGCCTTCCCTTTTCTCCCCAGCCCTCACCCTGTTGAAGACCTGAGTCTTAACCCAGCTGAGAGGTGTCCCTGGAGGTTAGTGTTTTACCGGTGCAGCCCTACAAGTCCAAAGAGATAAGCCGTATCCTCAGCCACTCAATGGTTGCAGCTAGTGAGGCTGTAAGTCTAGATACTGCTGTGATCAGAGCCACCTTACGTACAGTGGAGCTGCTTTCCTTTATGAGCTCCGATTCCAGTGTGCCCCCAGGGTTCGCGGTCGGCTCTCCCACCTCAACTTGCCATGGGCCGGAGCTCCCCAGGGCATTCTTCTGTCTCCACTTTCTAGCTGTGGAGGAAAGATGAGGGTCATCCCTTTTCTTTAAGCTGCTCTTTGGTGAAAGATCCCAGCAACCACCTCAGCCACAGCCTTGGGCGGGGTCAGACTGGGGGTTGGATGGTGTGTCATTCCCATGACCACCCCAGTCCTTCCCACCCCAGGGCAGCTGAACTCAGCACGTGGTGTTAGCGAGTCACAGGCAGGAGCTAGTGCCTCAGTACTCCACTACGTTCACAGCAGGCGCTGGGCTGCTGGATGTGGCGTGAGACGTAAAACCAGAGGCGTGACAGCAGGGCGGCTCCAGTGCTGGTGCTGGATGTGGCGTGAGACGTAAAACCACGCGGGCCTGGTGGCATGCCTTGGGGGGGAAAGGCTGCATCCCCAGCTGCCTGTACCTGTCCGGCGAAGGCGGGACACGGGTGCCGATGGGCAGAACTGACTCTGCAGCACGCGGGGGGAAAAGGCTGCATCCTGTCCGGCGCGGGACACGTTCCTGCTGGGCCAGGCGGGGCAGGAGTCATGAGCACGGGCACCCGCGGGCCGGGAGCCGGGGGACGCACGGAGCCTGTCACCTACCCAGCAGCTGGCTGCTCGTCAGCTCGTACTCCTCGGCCAGCTCCAGCCCGTCCTCGAACAGGTAGTGCACCTTCCTCTTCCCTGGGCACCAGGGCAGGCCGTGAGATGGGGGGCGGGCAGAACACCCCTCGCCCCTCCCCCCATGTGCCATTGCCCCTCCCCCAATCTCCCCCCGGTCCCTCCCCCCCACGTGCCATTGCCCCATCGCCCCCTGCCCCTCCCCCCACGTGCCCCTGCCCTTCCCCCCAATCTCCTCGGGCCCCTCCCCCCACGTGCCCCTGCCCTTCCCCTTAATCTCTCCGGGCCCCTCCCCCCACGTGGCCTCCCCCATGTGTCCAGCGCCCCCCGCCCCCCGGGGCAGGCTCAGAGCCAGTGGCCGGAGTCCCCCCGGCCTGCAGGGAGAGGCTCGGCCCCGGCGCCCCCCGCTCGCCCCCCGGCGGAGGCCGGTACCGTCCTGCAGCAGCGCGGTCTTGCGGGCCCCGCGCAGCCGGTCCGGCCAGCTCTGCGCCGCCATGACGGCTAGGCCCCGTCCCCATGGCAACCGCCGAGCCGCGCTTCCGCCGGACCCGGAAGCGCCGGCCGCGCCAGGCCCCGCCCCCTAGAGCGCCGGGCGGGCCCGAGCAGTAAGTGGGGGGCGGATCCTCCGCCCCGGGGTCTCCTGCTCCCCCCGCGCGGGGCCGGGCCCCCCCCTTCTGCCCCGGGGTCTCCCCCCAGTGTGGGGTGCGGGGCTCCCTTCCCCCCTCCCCCTCCCAAGGGACTGTCGGGGTCTCCCCGCCCTGCTCACATCCCGGGGGGGGGTTCTGGGGAGTCGCCCCCCCAGGGCGGCCCAGGCTGAGGTGAACGCCGGGGAAGGACCCACCCGCCTGGGGGGCGGGGTGGATGGCTCTCTCTGGGGGGGGCCCTGCGTTTCCAGGGGTGCCCGGGCGGGTCTTGGGGCCCGGCTTGAGACCCGCGGAAGGGGCCGGTCCGCAGCGGGTGCTGAGCGCCTGGTCCGCAGCGGGTGCTGAGCGCCTGGCCCCCCCTTGCCGCTCTCGGGGCTGTACCCGAAGGTGGAGGCACCCAAAGGCCTGCCGTGCGCGCTGGGAGCCCCCCACCCCGGTCCCCCCCGCAGCGCCTTGTCCTGCGCCCGGGATTGCCTGGCCGGGGTGTGGCCGCCCCGCTTCTAGTCCCCCCGCCTGTACCCGTCTCCTGGCACTGGGTCTGTGTGCAGGGGCGGGTGAAATCTCTGTCCAGCCGTCCAGGGGGGTTACTTCAGGCCCGAGAACGGGGTTCCTCTGTCAAAGGGAGCGTGTCACTAACCCGCCTGGGCACAGAAACGTTTTCATGCATTTAAAAATGTCAGCGTCTCTTTGCCCCTTAAGTTACACCTTCCCCTCTAGTGTGGAGACCCACACACAGTGTGGTGGTGCCCTTGTGTTGACACTTAGCTCCTGTTACTGTTAGAGCCAGGCTGACAGTGCAAAGGTGACCCCTCTGGCTCTGGGTTTATCAGAGCTTGCCAGCCAGACCGGGGGCCGGCAGCCTCCGAACTTAGAGGAGAGATCTCTAAGCAAAACCCGGCTGCTGCAGGAATTGGACCCTCTCAGAATCAAAGTTCCAGCATGGTGCTAGAGGGCTGCTGGGATGCCGGAGGCTTCTGGCTTTCGGGTGGGACGAAAACTAAGACCCTGATCACTTGTGGTTGGTCATTAAAGATCACAGAATCATAGAAATGTAGGACTAGGAAGGGACTTTGAGAGGCCGTCTACTCCACCCCCCTGCCCTGAGGCAAGATCCCGAGTTATTTTACACAAGAGTTGGGGTGTTAACATTAGTGGTGTGGCCAAATGTGAATTCAGTTATACCTTGCTGATTTTCACCTGCAGCTGAAGCTGGATACAGGGTTCTCCTTCTTTCGCTGTCCTACACTGTTAAGTAGTGATGATCTCTGACTGTTAAACAGCTGCCACATCCCACCTCAGAGGTGGCTGCGTTTTAGTGCTGGAGGAAGCAGTTCCTCTGCCTAGCCTGGAAGTGGATATGAGGTGATTACTATATGCACTGCTGGTAGTGATGCCTGTAATTAGTTATCTAACATGTTCCACAATAAGAACCTCTTTTCAGTTACTTATGACTTTGCCAAACTGTAACCGTTGGGCTGAAATTTTCCTTTACGGGTGTCTGCCTCAGGCTGAATATTTTTGGAAAGCTTCAGTAAAAACTGTTCAGCCGTTTCTGAGAAGTTGGTTAGGGAAACACATGTTTGCCCACATTATATCATTCTAAGCAATTCTTCTCTTTATTTTCCGTTTTCAGTGAGTGGGACATTAACTGCCTGCCCAGGGAGGGGGGAACCTATAATCCATGGAGCCCAAGGGGATTGTCAAAGCCTTTCCCAAGAGGAAGAAGATGAGGGACGACTCAGAGAGGAAGGTCCCGCCAAAGGTCCTGAAAGAGGAGGGAACTGGGATCATTGAGGGTAAGTCCTGCACCCATGCCTCTCTTTTTAAGAGCTGTCATAGACTGTCGGACTTACGTCCCTGTTTATCAGCTGGAGATGTAGGGTGAGATGTTTTCTAATGTTCTATCGGTCATTCTGTGCCAAGCAGCCTGTGTCTGACATCTGGAGGGCTGTGGCCAGGCAGTTCTGTATGTCAAGCCAGGGCACCCCATGGTCTCTGTCATCCTGGGGCCGGGCACTGCCGATAGTCCCAGTGAGGCCACACAAGTTATGTAACCTGTTCGGTTTGGGAAGCTGCTTCCACGTCACTGAGTCTCTGTCCTTGTGCCTCCTCTCTGTAGAGTGGCTGAAGCCGGTCACAGCCTACGTGCTGCCAGCGGGCATCGGGCGGGCCAGGGCAGAGATCTTTCACAAGCAGATTGTTCAGAAGGGGGGTCGCGTCTCCAGCCTGCTCTCCTCGGAGGTGACACACATCATTGTGGCGGAAGACATGGACTGTGACCGGGCCTTTCGCCTCCTCAGACTGGCCAAGCTTCCCCCAGGGATCCAGCTGGTGAAGGCAGCCTGGCTGAGCTTGTGCATTAGACAACAGACGCTGCTGGACACCACTGGGTTTAGTATCTTTGTCCCAGACAGGTACGCAGCCTCCTGCAGCAGCTCCTGTCCCTGCCTGAACTGGGCTGAGACCGTGACCTTTCATCCAAAGGTCACACCCATGATGCCTCACAGCCCCCTCGCTGGTGGGGTCAATATCATTCTCATTTCACAGATGGGGAAACCGAGGCACAGAGCGCCACAGTGGCTTGTCTAAGGTGACACCGTGACTCCAGAGCACAGCTGGAAGCAGAACCCAAGAATCCTGAGTCTCACTCACCTGCTCTAACCACTAGGCACATTCCTGGTTCATGAGAGATAACAAGGGCATGTTTGTAATATAAATATTAACAATCATATGCCATTTCCCGCGTATTGCAGCTGGAAAGCAGAGAGCATGGTGGCAGCTACGCACAAGAACGCACCCGGAATGGAGTATTGGGGGGCTGCAGATGAGGACTGAGATGTATTCCCAGGGTGATATAGGAGGAGCCCAGGGCCGGAATAGCAAGGGATAGAAGTGGCAGGTCAGTGTGGTGTGAGGGAGCCAGGATATCGAGGCATAGCCAGAGCAATGAATCTACAGCTTGGGTAAGCAAAGGTAATGCTAGCTCTTTGCCCCGTATCCGAACCAGAGAAGGGGTTTCCCAGCCTTGTGTCTGGGCTGAGATGTCTTCGTGTTCCTTGCATGTGAATCTGCTCAGCTTCACCTTGGTCCCTGGCAGGTACCTGGATGAGGGAGATCTGCCGAAGGCACAACAGCAGCCCCTGGGCAGTGAGGCTGTCCAGCCTGAGCCAGGGAAGGAAGTGCTGGTGCTGAAGACTGAAGCACAGTCAAGAGCCATCTCGCCTCAGGGCACAGCCAGCTCAGCACGACAGCACGTGGAGGAGCAGAGCCTTCAGACACAGGTCAGAGTCATCCCAACACTGCATCCTTGCTCTGGTGGCTCGTAGTCGCCCAGCCAGGCTAACGAGTGTCGGTTTCTGCCCTTAGCCGCCGGGACGGCGATGGGGTTTGGGGTTTGAACCCACAGTTGTCTGTAGGTGTTGTTACTGTGTCTCTCTGGTGGATGTTAGAGGTGGGACAACACCCGATAGGTGCCTGTCGAGGCAGGACCATTCCCACCAGAACCAGTCTCAGGGTTTTGGCCAACCTAAGCCTAAATAACTCCAGTATGTTTCCCCGGCATCTCGGGGGAGACTTCCACAGCCTAAGACACCTCCCTACTTGGAAGCTTTCTCTGATACTCAGCCCATATTTCTCCCTGAACCACCCTAACCAATTCCCCACTCCCTGGGTTGCCCCATTCAAACACCCATACAGTTACACGGCTTCCCAGCACCCCATCGCTTGTACTCAGCATACACACGTCAGGTTGTTAGACTCCTTTCCTGTGAGACCGTCTCAGAGCAAGGAAGGATGATCCAGTGGTTAGAGTGCTAGCCTGGGATTCGCGACCTGGGTTCAAGTCCGTGCTCCGCCAGAGGCCTCCTGCGTGATCTTGGGCAAGTCATTTAGCCTGCGGGCCTCAGTTCCCCACAGTGGGGATAGCAGCACTGCCCTACCTCACCGGGTGTTGAGGATACATACATTCAGGATTATGAAGTGTCAGGTACTATAGTAATGGGGTCAATTAATACCTCAGAGAGGCAGCCTCTCCAGACCTTATGTTATTTTCCCCCCTGTTTTCTGAATTAGCTCTAGTTTGTTGACATCTTTTTGGTAAGATGCTGTCCAGCTAGAAACACCGCATGGTCATCCCAGAACCATCTAGAGAGTGGCCACTGCTCCTCTGTGGTGTGCCCTTGTCACTGCCCCGCATTACCATGGCCACCTGCTGGCACAAAATACTGCAGCCAGGACCTAACTTGCTGTCCTCTGGCTGCTCTCTTTCCCCTGCCTCGTCCCCTCGAAATTAGCTTGTATATTTACAGGCAGAACCTCCTGCGCCTGTGTTTCCAATCTCTCTAGGCCCCTTTCAGAGCATTCCCCTCTCTGTGCTGATATTTGCATCACTTGCTAATATAGTAGTTATCACTGTTAATGAACTGCACTCTTAGGGGCAACTTGAATAGACTTTGGGGTTCCTTTACAGGCCTCCTGCTTGGTAAGGATTTTTATTATAGGACACTCGGCAGCATCTGCTGTGGTTAAGATTTGGTTGCAGACCTGTAGCTGTATGAAAAAGTTACCTTCTGGGATTCAGTTTCCCATGCCCGGTCTGTGCCGGAAAGCTGTCTTTTTAAGCATTTGAGCCAAATTTCTTGAGCCATCTTTAGGATTAGGTGAGGAAAAAAACACTTTAAAGAAAGTTCTAACCCCTCTTTTAAGACCCAAGTATAACAGGAAAGGCTGAAGCTGGAATCAGCCCTCGTTTAGCCCGAGGCTCTTTTCTAGGTTTGGAAAAAATGGTTTTGGTTTAACAAGAGGATGAGCATTTGAAAATCACGTACTGACTAAGGCTACAAGTGTGTGCTTGAGGGGGTGTGTGCTGTGCGTTCATGTGTGACTAGTTCAGTTTGCAGAAGTTGCTTTAAAGAGCTTACAAGCCTTGTTGACAACTTGCACAGCTCCAGGTTTCGTTCACGTTTTCCTAGGAAATTAAAGGCAAAAAATTGTTAGTGAAATATTGGGGTTGTGCAGTGTAAATGACAAAAAAAAGCCAGGGAGTGGGGAAGTGTAATGTTCCAACAGCCATGTAAACTCTACAACGCTGCATGGCGTGAAATAGCCAGGAAGTGCAGCACGGCTGGTGGATGCTTTCTGAACGCTCACATTTACATTGCCTGACTTTTCAGCTGCCGGCCAGAATGTTTCATTAACAGTTTTTAATATCCGCCATGGACATCCTGTGCGGTACCGCTGCCCTCCACTGGCTGGAGTGTCAGCTCGGGTTAGGTTACAGTGTCCCCCTGTAGCACAGTGATACGCAGACCTCAGTGGCTTAGGAGCCAAATTAGCGATCAACATCACCCAAAACAGCCACGGTAGCGTGAATTCATTGTTTCATTTCCTGTAGTACTCTGTGGTCGTATTTAAACCGTGTGACGGGGAAATATTTTGTGTGTGTGTGTGTGTGTGTTCTCACAGCAAAATGACTGACCAAGTGTTCTTATTTTGTCAACTGTCATTAGTTAATAACATGTTAACCAATCAGGGGGCTTTTACTAGCTTAGAAGGGTTAATAATTAAATCACACAGTGTTTCAATATCATGTGTAGCAAAGAGTCACAGGAGACACATTAGAGCCCCTGGTGGCTCGCGAACCTCCGTCTGAGTATCGCTGCCCTCATGGCAGCAGCCTATCAAGCATAAAGGCCGTTCAGTTGCTACTAGTTAAACTATTATCTCACACAGTGGTAACACCTGGCATCCGAGTCACCTCCAAAGCCTTTTACGCTCCATGGATATGCAGCCGCTTCTTTCCCCGAGGTGTGGACTAGATGTGATTGGGGGAGTGTGTGCGCAGCCCTGGATCACTAGAGAAATGTGTTGTGTATGGCTTCTGCCTCTCCCCACTACTGTAACAGGACTCCGACTGCACGCACTGGAGATGAGTTGACTGCAGGGAATGCTGGCGCCGGTGCCAAGGAAAGATGAAATAAGGCCTGTCTCAAATGGCTACTTTTCTCTTTCTCCCTAAAGAGGGTCTCTGATGAGGAAGGGAGCGAAGGGGAAGAGACCAGCGTCACCCAGGGGGATCTGGAAGCACTGATTTCAGGACGTTGCCCTGACACCTCACTGGGGCTTTCCGGTGGCAGCTGTACCGCAGAGCCGCCTGCTGCTGCTGGCAAGTGGGTTTGTGCTCAGTCCTCTGACAGCAAGAAGGAGAATCACAACCAGCACATCACCGAGAAGCTGGAAGTTCTGGGGAAGGCCTACACCATCCAAGGAGACAGGTGGAGGGCCCTGGGCTACTCCAAAGCCATCAGTGCACTCAAGAGCTACCACAAAGCAGTCACCTCCTATCAGGTAACCAGAGACCCGCTAACCTGTGAGCAGGGTGAAATTGTCAGGAGAGCGGGGAATAGGGCCCAGGTGTCCTAACTCTCCGTCCTGAGCCTTAATCACAAGCTGCCTAGTCCTCTCTCCAGCCATGCAGCCCCCGGGCGTTGGCCCCTGCCGTGGGAGGATGTGGGCATGAGCTGCTCAGCCAGTCTGAGTACGATTCGTTGAGCAGGGGTGGTATTTTCAGCTCTTCAAGACAATACCCAGAGAAATGGAGCCTTGAGCTCTGGACTTATTTCCTTCCCGCAGTGCAGCCTCGTTCGCTGAGCAGCAGCGTAGGGGCCTTTTGCCTCCCGCCGACGCCTCAGCTGCTGGCCATCGTCGGAGCAGGATACGCGTCTGACCTGCTGAGGCGATTTTGTGGCTGCTGGCGTGTCCGATCAGTGTTACACGGTCACGCTGCGTCCCACGATGTGGCAATTTGTCCCCCCTCCCTTAAACTGGCCTATTGGCGAGGGACGTGCACAGCCCATGCCCTGCTGCTCTTGTGCTGTCTGTCCCTCCCTGCTCGAGTGCTAACCTGGCTCAGCGGTGGGAACCAGCCCCCGGGCTTTCCCTTCTCTGAGCCCTGGGGCAGCTCAGTAGCCTGCCCGTTAGCCAGCGGCTCCTTTGTGTTTGCCTTTAGGAAGCCTGTAAGATTCCTGGGATCGGGAAGCGGATGGCGGAGAAGATCCTGGAGATCTTGGAGAGTGGACACCTGCGTAAGCTGGACCACATCAGCGAGAGTGTGCCGGTGCTGGAGGTCTTCTCCAACATCTGGGGAGCGGGAGCCAAGACAGCCCAGATGTGGTACCAGCAGGTCATTGTCTCCCCCCTTCCGGCCCGGCTCCTGTCCGTGCTCTCAGACACCGTGAGCAGAGAAGGCCGGTCGGGCCATAGCAGAGGCTCCCGCCTGCTATTTCTCTCCCCCTTGTGTTCCGCTGGCATCATTTGACCTGCCCGCCGTGTTTCAGCACCGCTGCTCAAACTTTTCACGCTTCATCCTACGGCTTTGCAGTCGGAGGATTTCCCTCTGTGCTCTGTCAGCCCAAGATTGCTCCTCGCAATCCCCTGAGCTTGCGGCTGCTGTTTAAATCCTGTCCACACCTGCAGTGAGTGCAGAAGGCAGCAGCCTGCGTGCGAAGCGGGATGTCTGCCTGCGAGCGCATGACGTCAGGCTCTGAACTGTGCTGGCTGCCTGGGCATTTCCAGCAGCTTCGCTTTGACCTGTAAAGCCTTAAATGGCTCGAGGCTTGTGTGTATGAGACCCCCTCTCCCTGTGCCGTACTGCCACAGCTGAGTTCACAGGAGCCCCCATTATAAAAGTGGGGGCTGATGGCTGGACATTCTCTGGGAAGGGCCCATGGCCTTGGAGTTCACCCCTTCACCCTGGTTTGCCAGAGTTCATATTTGTCGCTTTTAGGGCATGTAGCGAAGCCCATGTGTGGGGGTAGCTGTTTAGGGGCGGGGTGGGGGTCAGGTTTTAGGGGAGAGCTGTGCGGAGCCATCAGTTCTGTGGCTTGGCTGTTGGTGTATTCTGGGCTGCCTTGTGAATGTTTCGTCAGCGGTATCTAGATCCTGGGCGCTGTCACCTGAGTTGTGACACACCCAAGGACCACGCAGCTTCCAGCTGGTTTCCCCGGCTCCTGCTGGGGGTTTCAGGGGAGCGAAGTCCCTGCAGTGATCCCACTGTCTGAATGTCTCCACGTGCAGGGCTTCCGCACCCTGGATGATATCCGCACCAAGGCGTCTCTGACCAGCCAGCAGGCCATTGGGTTGAAGCATTATGAAGACTTCCTGGAGCGCATGCCACGAGAGGAGGCTGCAGAAATAGAAGAGACTGTAAGTAGCCTGGCCCCGGGGCCTTAATTGGGAATCACAGCTGAGACCTGGAACCCATAGGTTCCCACGCGCTTGGGCCTGCAGAGCTGGGCTCTCTCAGGTGGTTCCTAGCCCATCCCCAAGCAGAGCTGGGCAAAAGTGCAAAGGCAGCAATGAAAAAGGGGCCTGGGCTAATTTTGAGTTTTAGAGAAGTTCATTTCCTGTGTCTGGCTCAGGCTCTGAGGAGCTGCCAAGGGCAGATTGTTTACCGAGTGCTTCGTCAGGGCCTTCCATCGGTGGGTCTCGAAGCTCCTGGCTGCCACGTCCTCTCTCCTCCCCCCGGAGCAGATGCAGACACTGAGGCACAGAGCAGCTCAGTGACATGCCCACGGTCGCCCAGTGAGTCTGTGGTAGAGCTTGAAACTGAGCCTGGGTTTCCGACTCCCGGGTCTGTGCTTTAGGAGAGACGCCCCTTCCCGTGTGGCTAAGCTTTTTTGATTTGCAGCAGGTCTGGGTTCTGCCCAGGTCTAAGCACAGTGCAGCAACAGCTGCCAGTCTGGTTTTCCAGGGCAGTGGGAGCTGGCAACATTCCCTGCCATGGCGGTGGAGGCTGCAGCGACCCCGGGTTCTGGTTTTGTTGTGTAAGAGGATCTCTGTGGTTGAAATCCCTGGCGCTGGTAATCCAGGATGGCAGGAAGGGTGCGAGCGAGAGAAATGGACCTTTGCCAGCAGAGCGGGGCGGAGGTGGTGTGCAGATCAGATCTGTCCCTGGCGCTCACCCCCTCTGTAATTTACGAAGGTGGCTGTATCCAGCTGCAGCTCCACATTACCCTCCAGGGCTGGCAGTCATCTGCAGCTCCTGTTCTCTGTCTCCGATCTCCTGCCGAACCAGCTGCTGTCACCCAGGTCCCCCGTGAGCCACCCCACGCTTTGTCCCAACTCCCTTGGCGCTTCTTCTGCTGAGGATTCTGGGAGTGCCGCCTGGGGGGCAGCAGTTGCTGGTCATCAAGCTGGGGTCATAATAATTGGATGAAAAATCCCTGTATGAGGGAATTGGGCTGTATTCCTCCCCCCTGCCCAGAGGAACGCTACTCTGCATCCGGGCCTTACCTCGCCCTGGCCACCTGGAGGCTGGCTCAGCCCAGGGGCAGGCCTGGCACCAGGCGTGTGAAGCCACCCTGAATCCCCGTTCTGCCCCCGCACAAGCAGAGAGCTGGGGAAGGACTCGCTCTTCCATTGCTCCCCCCGCACTCTGATCACCATGGAAGCAGCGGCCAGTGCGACGCTGTCACTCGGCCACGGGGCCTGGCCACGAAGAATTGGCCCCCCACGGGCGCTGCCATTCCCGCTGCGGGATTAGAGCTGTTTCAGGAGCGGGCTGCCTCTTTCCCAAGCCTGCCAGGGTGTAGCATCGGCCCTTAGGGAGGAGGGGTGGGGCTGTTGTTGGTTTGAGGGGATTACGCATCCCCCCCCACCTGGGGTCTGGGCCCCAGGAGAGAGACAGGAGAATGACAGGATTAGCCACTGTCTATGCTGCCTCTCACACCAAGATCTGAGGCGCTTTCAGACTCCAGCGTGGGGCTTGTAGTTCTCTAGAAATCTTCATTTAAGGCCAGAAGGGGAGCAGGGGAGGGGTCGATCTGCATGAGAAAAGCTGGTGGCTTCTCCAAGCACCTCTGGGGCAAAGGTTAATGGGTTTCTCTCTTCCTAATGAAGGATGATCCCAGAGACTGACAAGGGACAGCTGAGATTGACACCCCCGTTGGAGTCTCAGATTGCTCTCCCTGCCCCCGCCTTTGTGTCCTGAACAGGCTGGGCTGGTCTCTTAGCCGGGCAGAGGGAACGGCTGGGGTTTGGATGATCTGTGGCTGTCCGCGTGATTGGCACAATCATACCGTAATAACCTTCCTCACTGCTCGAGCATTTCATGAATTGAGCCATCCGAATTGTCTGGCTAGCGCCGGCCAAGCAGAATCACTGCTGGGCTCCACCCCAGAGGTGGCTATATCTCAGTGCACGGATGAAGCAATCCCCACTGCCGGGCTCCGTAAGGCCCTCTGGATTCCTTTGGGATGAGAGGCCCTCTGGCTACCCACGCGTTGCTGCGAATAAGCAGCACTTCGTTGGCAAACGGTCTAACATCGTTCGATTTCTAGTTTTTGCTGCGCATGAGACCGGTTCTCCTTGAGCCCTGCTGCTCCCCTAATTATCTGCGAGTTTAAGGGGTCCCCACCACCTGCACCCTCCCTGTGCTTCCCCCGCTCTCTGGGCGTTCTCTCTCGTTGTCTGCTGCTGCTAAGATCCCCAACTAGCTCTGATCCATCGCAGGCCCCCTCAAAGGGCTCGGTGACACAAACCGACTCACTAAGGCGGCCGTGTGACCGCAGGCCATGTGTCCTCTGCCGTTTTTGGGTACATCTATATGGCCGCAGGGAGGTGGACAGACCCACTAGCTTGGCTCGAGCTCGTGCACTAGAAATAGTGGGGCTGCTGCAGCCCAGCGGCTTGTGCTGGCCTGAGTACATACTCGGGGGGCATGTGGGTTTGTGCCACCGCCCAGGCTACGCTGCTACTTTTAGCGTGCTGGCTGGAGCAGAGCTAGCGTGTGCGCTGGGAAGCATGCTGCAGCGGTCGATGGCCCCTAAATCGGCTGGCGTGGAGGCAGGTGGTCGCTGAAGAGTAGAGCGTCTGTGTAGGCAGAGCCGGGCTGAACGTTAGGCTCTGGTGCCTTTTACAGGGTAGGCGCAGGGCTTTGGCCAGCAGGTGATGCTGTGTGTCCGGGGGAGCCATGGAGACTGGGCTCAGGTGCGGATTTAGGACCAGGGCCTTAGCGGGTGAGTGCTGGTCCCTGGGTCCTCATCCCTCGTGTGTGTCTCTTCCCCCAGGTCAGAGAAGCAGCCCAGGCCCTGAACCCCGGGCTGGTGTGCGTGGCGTGCGGCTCGTACCGCCG
Source organism: Emydura macquarii macquarii (assembly GCF_026122565.2). NCBI lineage: Eukaryota > Metazoa > Chordata > Testudines > Chelidae > Emydura > Emydura macquarii. Next base: position 10,667,250 of record NW_027133829.1, on the reverse strand, counting down.
GGGGAAGGCCACCTGCGGAGACGTGGATGTCCTGGTCAGCCACCCTGACGGGCAGTCTCACCGCGGCGTCTTCGGCAAACTGCTCGGCAGCCTGCGGCGCAGCGGTACATGGGTGCCCACGGCCGGGCTGCTGGCTGGCCCTTTCTGAGCCGGGAGCCAGGGAGCGCATAGGTCGTTTCGGGAGGAGAGGGCGTCAGTGTGGTTTGCAGAGCGGTCCCGCTGCACCCTGAGGCTGTGCGCTGGCTCCCTCTTTAGGGGCGGGCCCGGTGCAGTGGATTATGGGGTACTGAGGCAGGAGGTGGGGAAGAGGGTGGGAGTCACAGCACGGCCCCTCCCCACCCGTACCTATGCTTCCTCTCACTCTGCTGCTCTTGCAGGTTTCCTCACCGACGATCTGGTGAGCCAAGAAGACAACGGCCACCAGAAGAAGTACCTGGGCGTGTGCCGGCTGCCCGGGCCGGGCCGGCGCCACCGGCGCCTCGACATCATCGTGGTGCCCTACGGCGAGTTCGCCTGCGCCCTCCTCTACTTCACCGGCTCGGCCTACTTCAACCGCTCCATGCGAGCCCTGGCCAGGACCAAGGGCATGAGCCTGTCGGAGCACGCGCTCTGCGCCGCCGTGGTGCGCGCCCCCGGCGGCCGCAAGGTGGGGCCTGGCCACGTCCTGCCCACCCCCACCGAGAAGGATGTCTTCACGCGGCTGGGCCTGCCCTACAGGGAGCCCCCTGAGCGGGACTGGTGATCCAGCTGGGTTCTGTCCCTGGCTCAACCCCTTCCCTCCAGGATGTTGCTGCTTCATGGGCCATGGGGGAGCCTGCCAGCTGCCTGCTGAGTCCTGCAGGCCGCAGCACCCTCCTTATCTCGTATTGTGTGGCTGCTCCAGGCTCAGTCTGAGGTCCCCGTTCAGGAGCGGCTGCTGTTGCTGCTTATGGCACGTTGTGACTGTCCAGCCAGGCCTGGGAGTTGTTTTTGCACCGCTGTGGAATGTAGATCACTGAGGGGCGCATGCGACGGCCTCTCTGATCCTAGGAGCTAAATATTTACAGAGCCGTAGCTCTGTACAGACGCACAACTTTGTAACGAACGCCCTGGAGAACCTGCTCTCCAATCCTGTGAATGGCGCTGGCGCCTCTCCCGGGAGCTGCTAGTTCCTGCCCCTCGGGGCAGGTGCTGCGATCTGAGCCCAGACAGGGAACGCGGGGGAGGCAGGAGCTTTTCCGAGCTGCCAGGTGGATTCTGTTCTGCGTTTCCCTGAGGGTGGGGTTCGGTGTCATGCACGTACAGCCAGCAAGTGAAGGAGAGCTCACAGAGTGGGCACGCCTTGCCTTCCTCAGGGGTGCTGGATCGCTTGTTTCCGACCCCTGGGTTTTCTCAAGCAGGTGTCCAGTTTCCAATGCTTCGCTCCGATGATGGTTTGTGAACCACAGGCCGACCTCTCATGGGCAGCACCCGGAGAGTAGGTGTGGACAGGAAAGCTGCGAAGTGACAATGCTGCTCTGCAGGCGCTGGGGCACGAAAGGCGCCTCTCACGCCTAGCTTCCAGCTGGGCTCTTGGGTACAGCTGCCGTCCCCTTCCCGGCCAGGTGGGAGTTTGCTCCCACCTGCAGTGGGCTTGATGCTGGGACTGTCAGGATTATACCCAGGAGGATTGATAGGTGCCAGTCGTGCTCTGCTCATTGAAGATCCAGGACGCGGCTGGAAGTGGAAATAAATACAGTCGTCGGTCCCAAGGCCAGAGGGAACTGCTATGATCATCTAGTCTGACCTGCTGTGTAACTTCCCCAGCACCTGCCCAGAGCAGATCTCGGAGAAAACAGCCCGTCTTGATTTACGGATGGTCAGGAACGGAGACGCCGCCACGACCCTTGATCAATTGGTCCAGCGCTCTGGGGATCCCCGGAATGGAAGTACAATAAAACCTGCCTGCTCCCTGCTACTTCGCTGGTGTTAGTAAGTTCATTCTGTTCTGTTCCGGCTAGGTTCCGAAGCCGCCCTCCTCGCTGTAACAGCTGAGCGCCTCCAGCTGGCTTTGGGCGCCTGTGGTTTCTAGGGGCTGACGTGGAGGCAGAGCTGCGGTTGGGAGCCCTTTCAGGTACATAACCCAGAGAATCAGCCCTCTCCTGCTCCTTAGTCAGCAGCCCCGCTTCCCAGCCCCGCTCACTTGTTTCTCCTCTCGCTGCTTGCCCGTGTTCTGACGGTGAAAGGTGATGGGCGTGAGGCAATGGCACTGGGGTCCGAACCCTGTCACCTCTCGGTCACTGACTCCAACCCGCCCAGGGTCGCCAGAGCCTTTCCGGGGCCGGGACAGAGCAGTTGCTCGGTGGCCTCGTTCCGTCCGAGTTCACGGTGGCCCCGTGGCCGTGGTTTGGGGCGGTCTGAGCAGAGGCATGGCACGCAGCAGAGAGGGAGGCGGTGCCAAATGCCCTATCGCGTTGTGGGCCAGGCCCCTCCGTCCTGAAATCGACGGCAACACAAGCGGGAGGCCTGTGAGGGCAGGTGGAACCGTGGAGTCAGTCTGGCTTGGCTGACTGACGGGGACGGGGACAGGAGAGCGTCTGCGTTTCAAAGGTCCAAGCGGCCAGGATGCAGAGGGGCCATTGAGGGGCTGTATGGGGATGTAACCAGGGGCAGGCGGCAGAGTGAAGGGGAAACAGGCTAGCCAGCGAGATCTGCTGGGCTGTGGAATCACCACCCCAAGAGAGAGGGACTGGGAACCCCAGCACTGGGGGTACGTGAAACTAGATGGGACTGAACAAGGCAGCGCAGATCCTGGCCCCCTCTCTGCTCGCTCTGTCCCGTCTCTGGCAGCACCTCCCAACGGGCGCAGCTGGGCCAAGCGTTGCCTGTGGGAGCAGAAGTTCCCAAGCTGCCACCTGCCCTGGCTCTGGATTTTGCGCCCTAGAGGCAGCCAGCCATGGGCTGGGGATGTGAGATGGGGTTGAGGGGCGGGCACATTCTCTCCCTTTGTCAGTCACTCTACAGAGGGGGCCAGAGCCACAATTCACACCCAGGTGCCAACCAGGGGCTGCAGCTCATCAAAGATCCAGGCCTGGTAGTTACAAGGGCTTTTACGAGCGGCTGACAAAAGGCCGAGCTGCCCAGGTGTGTGGCTGAGCGGGGCTGGGCTTGATGGAGCCACTTCTCCCACCCCCAGAAAGCGCGCAGCGTCCCCAAGACGCCTCACCCCCCCGCTGCCCCCAGTCCAGCCCCTTTGTCATGGATTCTGTCCCGGGAGGGGCAGCCGGGTGCCCCTGCAGCTCCAGCCGGTGAGAACATTCGCACCACGGGGTCGCATGTCCTTGCCGAAGTCGTTAGCCTCGGTCGTAATGTCCTCGGGTGCAGGGGCCGTCCCCTCCCCTGCCCCCCAGCTGGCAGCTCCCCCACCCGCGGGGTTAGACATTAACTGGCAGGGAAAGAAAGCTTTGGTGTGTGCGAGGGCACCCCCGGGGACAGCCGCAAGGAAAAGCCAGTGGAGGGGTGTCAATCGGGACAGTTGGGCCCCGAGACTTGCCTGGCCAAAGATGGGCCCGATCCACAGAGGCGCTGAGGGCCTGGCCCGGCCGGTGCCTTCTCCTGGGTGGCAGGCGCTCCACACCTCTGCAGCTCGGGCCAGGGGTCCAGTGGCACTGGCCCCCGCCTTCTCCCCTCCCGCAAATGAGCAGCGCCAGGCTACGTCTACAGGCCGAGCAGGGCTGTGATCCCCGCGCACAGAGGCACACTGTGCTTGCTTGCACCGAGCTCGCACCAGCGGGGCCGCGGGAGCCCGGGTTGCAGCCGTTCAAACGCGGCTGACCTGTGTCGTTACGCGGCTCCGCTGCTCTTCGGGCCTGCGCTGCTTGATGAGCATACGCACACGCCAGCTGGGAACCGCTCCCCAGCGTCTCGTGTAGACGTAGCCGCCGAAACGCCCCAGCAGCTCCCGGTGTTAGTGGTGGATGCCCCCCCGCCCCGTGTCTGTAATTGGAGGGTGGGCAGGAGGTCTGGGGAATCGGCGTCTTTCCCTGCCTCGATGGGCCCATCCCTGCAGAACCGGCCCAGGGCAGGGTGCCTGGTCTCCACCCGCAGCTGCGACTGCCCCACTCTGTGGCTTGGGGGCTCCCCACGTGGGACCTGGGCGCTGTCCTGCTGGGGCTGGCTGCTCCATTCCCACCTGGCCCCTGGATTAGCAACACCAAGCCCCAGGGCCCCCTTAGAAGCCAAGCTGTCTTTGGGGGGGCCTGGAGGAGTACCGGCTTGGAGCGGTACCGGCTAGGCCTGGTTGCCCGTTCTGGGTGGAATGGATTTGCTCTGCCCCTCGGGACGGGTGGAGGAGGGGCAAAGCTGTCTCAGCTCCCTGGGCTGCAAATCACCCTGCCGAGCGCCCCTCCGTAGCCCGCTGGGTCGGCCCTGCTGTGGGGGAAGTGCCAGCCGCTCTCCCTACCGTGAGGCAGGGTCCCGGGCGAGGTAGTGGCACAGCAATCGGGACGCACGGGGAACCTGAGCTCGGTGCCCGGGGCTGGGCTAGCAGGGGGTTGCGGGTCGGGAGTGAGGGGCACCGGCAGAGCTGCTCCGTTCACGCTCGCCCGTGTTCGTTCTCACGCCCACCGGCTCCTGCCATTCTCCTGGGGTTTGAGCGGCTGCTGAGGGGGGAGCGGGGAGCAGGAAGCCGGGACGGCGCTCGCTTGAGAGTGAGTGAGCTGCACAGCTACGCTCTCTTCTCGTGGCTGGTGAGAGCGGCCCAGGCCCCCCTAGCCCGGCCCAGGGACCTGCCGGACCTACGGGAGGACAGATCCGAGTCCCCGCAGCTCCCGGGGCCGGGGAGGGTGGGGCTGAGATACAGTCCGGAAAGGAGCTGGCTCAGGGGGAGTCGGGCGGGCGGGTGGGGGGGGGGTTCTGCTGCCAATGAGGGAGCCCCCGGTGGCAGGGTCCCCCAGGCCAGGAGGGTGCCCTGGCCCGCTCAGCCAGGTGCTCTTCCCTTGGGCTTTGTAGGGTTTCAAACCTCCCAGACATTCCCACCACCCCAGGTTGTTCTCGGCTCCAATGAATGTGCCCCGGGCAGGCAGGAGGCCCTGGAGCTGGCTCGAGGGGGCCGTACACCCAGCGTACCGACCGCAGCAGCGTTGTCGCTCTGCTCCGCTCCTTTCTCCCCGAGCGGCAGGATCTGATCCAAGCCGCTGAGCCTGGCTCTCTGTCCGAGACTGGGATTGGGGCGTTGGCTCGTGGCAGGACCATCTCCCTTCCCTGCGGGGGAAGCTCGGGGAAGCTAACCTCCTGGTTGTTGGGCACGGAGCACCAGGGCAGCCAGGGCTACGCGCCCAGCGGTTCGGGCCACTCCATCCGGTGCTGGCAGTAGCGCCCCATCCGGGTTTGCTGTAGCTATGTGACCCTCACTAATCAGCCTGTCCCTCCCAGGGCCAATCTCACATCTCCTTGTCAGCTCCCCTCTTCACCCTCTGGCCGGCGGGGCTGACAGAGGGAGGATCTCAGCCCATCCAGCCCCCGGGACCAGAATGCTCAGGCCACGTCACCTGAGCTCCCTTTAGCACCCGGGACCCTCTGGGGGCAGAGGCCACACCTGCTAGAGAGGCAGAGCCCGTGGCGTCGCGGCCTTTCTGCCACCCCCCTGGCAGCGCTTGTTCCACGGCAACGTTCGGTGCAGAAACCGGCGTGCGTTTCCTACTGTGCTGCGCTGTCCGTCCGTCCATCTGTCCGTAGAGCTGTCTGTCTAGGCGTCGGTAAAGACCCCCTCGCTTGGCTCTCTGGGCTGCTGCCGCGGGAGGACGAGCTCAAAGCCCAGCCGCGTCACTGCTTCGTGGAGGTTCGCGGAGAGGCGACCGCTGCCCCGCTCTTCCAGTGCGGCTCCGAGGGCAGGTCTGCGCCAGAAGCGCCGCAGCAGCACGGAAGACGGGAAGCTCGGTGCCGACGGGCGAGCGCTCTGCTGGTCGCGTCATTGCTACACCGCCACGAGAGGCGGACGCGGACCTGGCGCCGGTGGGGACAGCGCTTAGGTCGCTGTAGCTTGCATCGCTTGGGGTGTGTGTGTCTTTCTCACACCCCAGAGCGGCGTACGTTAGATCGACTTAAGCGGTAGCGTCAACCTGCCAGGAGATCGAGGCTGGGCTGTACAAAGTGGCTCTGGCCCAGAGATCTGGATCCAACCCCTGCCTTACCCCAAGCGCCGAGGGGTCTGGCTCCCCCTTTCTCACCCTGCCAGACAATGCCCCTGCATTTTGGGGTGTTCTGAATCCGCCTGAGTTTCGGTGGATGGTGCCGATCCCTGGTGGAAAGGAGTTTTCTGGGCTGGGGCCGTGTGAGGGGCCAGAAGAGGGGGTTCCTTTGGGGATCCCTGCTGGAATCAGGATCCTGGGTGGGCAGCAGACGCGATGCTCATGGTGCTGTGGGTTTGGTGCTGGAAACCGCCAGAGCCCAGCTCCAAGACTCTTGGAAGATTGGGCCAAAAGAAATCTGATGAAGTTCAACAAGGACAAGTGCAGAGTCCTGCACTTAGAACAGAAGAATCCCATACACAGCTACAGGCTGGGGACCGATGAGCTAGGCAGCAGTTCTGCAGAAAAGGACCTGGGGGTTGCAGTGGATAAGAAGCTGGATGTGAGTCAGCAGTGTGCCCTGGTTGTCAAGAAGGCTAATGGCATATTGGGCTGCATTAGTAGGAGCATTGCCAGCAGATCGCGGGAAGTGATTATTCCCCTCTATTCGGCATTGGTGAAGCCACATGTGGAGTATTGTGTCCAGTTTAGGGCCCCCCACTACAGGAAGAACATGGACAAATTGGAGAGAGTCCACGTAGGGCAACAAAAATGATGAGGGGGCTGGAGCACAAGACTTATGAGGAGAGGCTGAGGGAACTAGGCTTGTTTAGTCTGCAGAAGAGAAGAATGAGGGGGGATTTGATAGCAGCCTTTAACTACCTGAAAGGGGGTTCCAGGGAGGATGGAGCTAGGCTGTTCTCAGTGGTGGCAGGTGACAGAACAAGGAGCAATGGTCTCAAGTTGCAGTGGGGGAGGTCTAGGTTGGACATTAGGAAAGGTTTTTCCCTAGGAGGGTGGTGAAGCCCTGGAATGGGTTACATAGGGAGGTGCCGGAATCTCCATCCTTAGAGGTTTTCAAAGCCCTGGCTGGGATGGTTTAGTCGGGGTTGGTCCTGCTGTGAGCAGGGGTTGGACTAGCTAGATACCTCCTGGGGTCCCTTCCAATCCTGCTCTTCTATGAGGCTGAGATTCTTTGCCAGCCCCAGGGGGGGCACTAATGGGAGGCGAGCGTCCGAAGGAGCTATTGGCAAACTGCTTTTGTCTGCCTAAAGCTGCCCACCCAGCCGCCTCGGGCCAGGCCTGGGCCCTTAGCCAGCCGTGGGCCCTGCCGGCCGGTTCTGGGAGCCCAGCCAGGGCAGCTGGCAAAGCCCAACGCCTGGAGGTGGCTGCGCATGCGCAGGGGAGGGAGCCGCTTTCACTTTCCATCTGACTGGGGCTGCTTCTGGTTGGAGTTGGTTGGCACCGATGTCCTGCAGCTGCTTAGATCCCCTGGGACAGGTGGCTTCCCCGGCGCGGAGTTGGGGGCGGCGGGGAGGATGCTGGACAGGCCGCTGCAGGGCGGGGTGCGTGGGGCGGCGTCCGGCCAGGGCTGCTTGTCTAAGGTCTGGCGGGGGCACACTTCCTTTTTCTCTCGCCGGCGCTCTGGTTCATTTCCCCGGCAGAGCAGAGAGGAAGGAAGCAGGGCGGCTGACGCAGAGCTGGTGCACTCAGGGCCGGGGCACGGCACGTAGGCCTGAGCCGAGGATCTCGGGCAGAAGTAAAGGGGCCTGGCCGGGGGCGGGGGGGTCCCATGCAGGCCCTTGGCCAAGGCCAGCTGGGTGGCGATGCGGCAGAGGAGGCCCCGGATCTGTATGGCTGGATCCGGCACCAGAGTTTGGCAGCAGGGGGTGGGGTGGTTGGCTCTGGGACGGTGCGCTTGAGTTGGAAAACAGCCCAGTGCTGTCCCTAGGTGCAGGGAGGATGTGGGAATAAGCCAGCCAAAGCACTGTGCCACCACCATTGGCTGGAGCCAGAGCCGCTCTGCTGCGTGTCATTAGCCCTATACTGCCAACAGCTGGTGGGGATTCTCTTTGGGCTCAGGGCCTGAGCAGGAGGGGATTGGAGTTCTGTACTCAGGGGCCTCTGATCGGTAGCCTGGGGTGCTGGGAGGGGGGGGGTCACAGCATGGATGGGGTGTCCGAGGCTGACACTCAGCGACCCTTGATAACTGTGCAGGGGCGGGGGGGGCAGTGGGGCTCTGGTGCAGACCGTCTGGGGTGTGGGGTTCAGCTCGGGGAGGTGCCCACGGGTTCGGGAGCTTCTCTGAACACTTGGATCTGAGGATAGGCCTGTAGGGGGGAGGAATCTTGGGCACATCCCATCAGGCTGGAACCAGAGCCTTGGACAAGGCCCATCTAGGCCTCCTGGAAAAGGGGCCTGAGCCGGGGAGTGGCGGGGCATGGGCAGGGCACTGCTGCCAGGAAACTCACAGCGGGTGGCTGGCTCTGGCTTGGAGCCTGATCTGAGGGGTGGGATGGAGTCCCTGCTCAGTCTGGGCCATGGGGGCTGCCAGGCCAAGAGCCCCCTGTGCTGGCTGAGGGAGGGCACAGGGTGCAGAGAACCCGCCCGTCAGGAGCCGCCCCTCCCAACGGTCCCCTTTCTCCGCAGACGGCCCCTGGCGCGGAGCCCAGGGCGTGAGCGAGCCGTGGGGCGGATCCCGGGCGCCAGCGAAGCCGAGGAGACGGGGAGAATCCAGTGAGTTCCTGAGCCGGGCAAAACTGCAAGGGCAGGTAACGGAGACTCAGCCCCCTGGAGGGGTCGGACGCTGCTACTGGTGGCGGGGACGCTTGGGGGTGGAGGGGCGGCAGTGGGGGGGCACCGCGGAAGCTCACGGCTGGGGTGGGGGGAACGCCGTAGTGCGGAAGCTCGCAGCTGTGGGGCGCCGTGGCCGGGGTGGAGGTGGGGCGCTGCGGCAGGGGGGCACCGCGGCGCGGAAGCTCTCTGCGGTGGGGCATTAGAGCGGGGCGGAGGGAGCCAGCAAGGACCCCCCCCCCCCCCATTCCCCGCCTGGCCCCTTGCACTCCCAGCCCTGGCCCGGCTCCCCGGCTTGTGCCATCGGTGTGAGCACGGTGCCCTCTGGTGGCCACTCGGCCAGCTCAGTGCCCCACACGCGTGTGCAAGTGATTCAGGGCCTGTCCTGCATGTCCAAGCCCTGATTTAAAGCCCCCGGGGCTAATGGCTCGTTACACTGGAGCCCCGGGGATTGATTGCCTCCCAGCTCACTGCCTGTCACCCGCTCTCCAGCCCCATTCAGCCTCGGGGGCAGCCGGAGTGGTAGCAGCACGCTCTGTGGGTTGCCGGAGGGGGGCCCTGTTGGGCCGGGGAGATCCCTAGCGGTGATGTGGGTCGGACCCAGCCCCGTTCCCAGGGGACAGGCATCCACCTAGCAACAGCCCCAGGCCTGGCAGCTGCAAGAGGGGGCTGAGGACCGAACGGGGCTGGTGGGGGTGGCAGCCCAGCCGGCCCCATTCACACGCGGGCAGCGGGAGCCCCTGGGATGTGGCTGAGAGTCCCCAGCGTCCCCAGGCCTGGATCCTGGGGATTTCCCTGTCTCTCCTCAGCCCCAGGCTGGGAGAAGTCGTATCTGCTCCGGGGACGGGGTCCGTGAAACGAGCCAGGCCCTGGTTCCCGGGGGGCTGGAGGCGAGTCGGGGCCCAGCGTGTGGCCGGCCCCCGAGCCCTGCACCCCCTCACCGCTGTCGTCCGTGTCCCCTCTCAGGGCCGGAGCCATTCCCGCCGGGGAGCCGTCATCTGAGGGGGGGTCCCCATGGAGCGCACCCGGTCCCCCATCACCACGGAGACCGACATCGACCTCACCGCCGCGCTGCTGCCTTCGGGGGGGACGCGGAGCCACCACCACGCCGTCAAGACGGCCGTCAGCGAGACGGGGCCGCCGCCAGCCCCGGGCCGCCTGGCCCTCTCTTCTCCCGCCGGCTGCCAGCTCTGGAACGCGCCCTACCCCACGCGGCCCTCGGGGAGCTGCCCGGGAAAGGGCTTTGGCCAGTCCACCCAGCCCTTCAGCTTCGGGACCAGAGCTGCGCCCCCGCACCACGAGCCCCGCCTGACGCTGCGCCATGGCGAGCTGCCCGCGGCTGCGTCCTGGCTGGGGGGCGACAGGGGCCTCAAGAGCCTGGATCTAGAGCGCTGGTGGGGCCCAGAGACCGGGCCAGGGCTGGACAAGGGGTCGGATCCCCCCTCGGCCTTCCAGAAGCCCCCCATCTGGGACAGCTGCACCCCCTGGGCTGAGGCGTGGCTCTGCCCCGTCAAGCCGGGCCGGGATGCGTCTCCGCCAGAGGTTGGCTGCAGGCTCCGGGCGGAGCAGGGCTGTGCAGGCGTCAGCCCCCCGGGGGGCAGCCGGGGTGAGAGCGCGGGTCGGAGGGGGGACCCCGTGGCAGCCGAGACGGCAGCCGAGCCGCGGCGGGATAGCGGCTGGGCTCTGAGCGAGGCCCCGGAGCAGCCGGCGACCGGCCAAGAAGGGGCGCAGGACGTCCCCCTCCCAGTGGGCGCTGTGCAACTCCAGAACTCAGCCCCGGCCGTGGTGGGCAGCAGACAGTCCCGGCGCGCCCCCTCTGAGCCAGACCCACGGGGAGAGGAGCTGCCGCCTGGCAGGACAGAGGAGGAGGGAGAAGCGAGACGGCCCCAGGTCACTGAGCCGGGGAGACGGTCTGGGGCCAGAAGCTCTGCTGGCCCAGACTGCGAGAGCGGCGAGGCCGTCCCCCCAGAGCCGGCCAGCCACGCCCGGAGCGCCGGGAGCCAGGAGCCGGCGGGGGCGAGCTCTCCCACCAAGACGTCCGTGGAGGACGCCTACGGGAGGCTCACCAAGGCGTGCGGCCTGTCCCTGCTGGAGGAGCTGAGAAGGACGTTCCTGGACGCCGACGGTGGCTGCTTCTCCCTGCTGGATTCGGGCCTGGTCTTGGGGCGAGCGGAGGAGCATGCGGCGCTGCGGCTGGCCCTCCTGCGCATGGTGAGTGCCGGCGGCTCGCACGGCGGCTGCTCCTCTTGGCTGGCAGCCTCTCCCCCGCGTGCCCCCGGGTCGGCTGCTGCCCTGCGTCCCTGAGCCCGCCCGTAACGGCGACCCCCCCCTGCAGGGGTTCTCGGCCAGGGGGTCGCCTGCTGCTCTGGGGGGCAGGGTCTTGGCTAGACGGGAGGGGGTCCCTGGTCTGCAAAAGGGTTGTGAACCCCGAGGATTACAGGAGTGCCCCCCATGTGCTAGGTGCTGTACAGAGAGATCAGGAAGGACAATCCTTGACCCAAAGAGCTCATCGGTTTGCAGCCTCCCCCTGCTATCCCAGCCCTAGGGTCCTCCCACCTCTGCCCCTCAATCCAGACCCACGGCCACACAGCAACCCCCCCCCCCCCCATCAGTGCCCCCCAGCCCAACCCACAGCTCCCTGCTATTCTACTCCGACACTGTTTTTAAAGGCAGCTCTGTGCTGATTTCTCTGCTGGACCCAAACGGGCTAGACAGCGCCCGCCACTCGATACCTGCCCTGCTGGGTTCATTCCCTCTGGTGCTGGCCGCTGTCGGGTACTGGGCTAGGTGGAATTGGTCAGAGCTCGTATGGCAGCTCCTCTGTTCTGACCCTCTGCGTTTTCCCGTCTGACGTGAACCCGCCTTTGCACCTACTGCTCTGGCTGTGGCTGGGCCAGGGCTGGGGAGCCCACCTCCGAGACGCGCCCTCAGCCTGTGCTGCAACTTCTGCTGATAGGAGGCGTCCACTTGCACGCTCGCACTCCCAGGGAGGGAGCGGAACAACTAGCGTCCTTCGTCCTTCTGCTGACGGTTTCTCAGTCCAGACGTGGGGAGTTTCCAGTTGGATGATCCACCCGGAGCCTCCGCTTCCCACTGGTCCATGCCCCTCTCTCTCTCTCTCAGTCACCGGGCTCACGACACAGCTGCTCAGCTGCTCCCTGCTCCAAGTGAGATTAATGGTACCCGTGTTAGCCAGACCCCAGCTGTGTGTGTCAGTGCCAGGTGAGAGATGGGGACCCGAGCATAAGCTGGTCTGCCAGAGTCACACCTGTTACCCACGGTCAGGCAAAATCCCCACAATGCACCTGGTTAATTGTACTTAATTCCTTCCTGACCCTTGTGCCCTGAAGCCTGTTCTCTCCATGAGATTCCTATACCCGCAGGCAGCTTGACGCAAAGCCCTCCCTGGAGGGTCCCAGCACCTTGTAGACTCTGGTGTCTCCTTTCACCCCAAGCGCCCTGTCAGGCATTTGACTTGGCAGCGCATGGTATTTTGACTAAAAAACTAGCCCCGTGCAAAATGCGCATGGCCCATGTTAAATGGATGAACAGCTGGCTGCTGGGTCTTGAAATGTAAAGAGGGAATCATCACCGCGTGGGTGCGTTTCCAGAAGGACCCCGCAGGGATCGGTTCTTGGCCCTACGCGACATAATGTTTTTCTCAGAGAGCTGGACAAAAACATGAAATCATCACGGATAACGTTTGCAGCTGGAGCAAACAATATTGCACTGTAACGTGGCGAAGTGTCTGCATCCAGGAGCTGAGAATGCCGGCCATCCTTACAGGGGTGAGGACTTTACCCGGGGAGGCAGGGACTCCAAAAAAGATTCGGGGGTCGTGGTGGATGTTCAGCTGAACACGGGCTGCCAGTGCGATGCTGCGGCCAAAAGAGCTGAGGCGATCCTGGGATGCATAAAGAGGGGAGTCTGGAGAAGGAGCAGGAAGGTTATTTTACCTCTTTGTCTGGCATGGGTGTGACCTGCTGGAACCCGGCGTCCGGTTCGGGTGCCCGCAATTCAAGGATGGTGATAAATGCGGGACCGTTCAGAGATGAGCCGTGAGACTGGTTAAAGGTTTAGAAAACCTGCCTTAGAGTGATAGACGCCCAGAGCTCAATCTATTTCGCTTAACAAAGAGACGGGTAAGGGGTGACTCGGTCACCATCTATCAGTGTCTACGTGGGGGGACAGATATTTAACAACGGGCCCTTCGATCTAGCCGAGAAAAGTCTAGCGCGATCCCATGGCTGGAAGTTGGAGCTAGACGTTTACAGGCTGGACGTAAGACGTACATTTTTAACAGTGAGATTAATTAACCATTGGACCAATTTACCACGGGTCGTGGCGGATTCTCCATCACGGGCAATTTTTAGATCACGATTGGCTGCTTTTCTGAACGCTCTGCTTCAGGCACGATTGTGGGGCAGGTCTCTGGCCTGTCTTACGCAGGAGTTCAGATGAGTTCCCTTCTGGCCCTGGAGTCTGGGAGTCTGTGAAAATGGCTGAACGAATTCTACCCATGGATCTGTTCATGTTCCCCTGAAAGGCAGCCACCTCTGGGGTGGGGCGCAGCATCCTCTTAATAGTCTATGACAACCTAGTCAACAGTCTGTGACGGGAGGTGGGAAAGCTGAGTGTATCTAAATAATAGACTGGCGTTCTCAACGGCTGGCTGTGAGCCCCACTGAAAGGCACTCGGGGGAGGGGGTATTGAATCCTGGACGTGTCAGGCTGAAAGGATTCGCGAGGGGTTATCAGGTCCAGCTCCCCGCACTGAGGCAGGACCAGTAAAGCGAGACCATCCCTGACCGGTGTTTGTCCAACCAGTTCCGAAACACCTCCCGTGGCGGGGATACCGCAGCCTCCCGCGGAAACCTGTTCCGGAGCTTGACTCCTCGAGAGTTATTCTGAACATGCACCCTGCACCTGCCTCCTTGCAGATTAAACCCATCCTTTCTTGTCCGGTCTGCAGGAGCGTGGGGAGCACTTGGTCCCCATCCTCCCCCTCACAGTCGGTTATTGAGGCCCTCCGGGGCCTAACCAGCTCCAGGATCTCCGTCGCTCCTTGCCTCTGACGGTCGGGCAGTGTTGCAGTTCACCAGCTGCCTTGTGCCACCCCAGAGGCGGCTGCCTTCCAGTGGTGGGCAAGTTGACCCGCTAAGGTGCCTTTTCTTTTACAGCGGGATGGGCGGAAGCTGGCCACCGCCCTCCCCAACTCCAGCCTCTTCCTGTACTACGCTCTGGGCCGCCAGTTCTACGTGACGGAGAAGCTGGCGGATCGCTGGTTCCGAGCGCGGGACCGAGTCACTGCGGAGAGCATGCTGGTGAAAAAGGTAGGTGGGCAAGGAACGCGCCCGTCCGGAGCCTGGAGAAGGGGCCTGGGCTGGGCCCGCTCTGGCCAGCAGGGGATAGTCCTGTGTGGGCATCTGGGGCTGACCCCCGCAGGGGGCTGCGTGCTGGGACGGGCGGGGAGGGCGGGGGATGTTATGCGGCTCTAATGCGCTGTCATCCCGCAGCCTCCTGGCTTCTGCTTCCCGGGAAGGGTCCCCCCACCCCCCTTCCTCCCCTGCTGGCTGTGAATCTGATGATCCTGAAAATTAAAAATAAACCAAATGTTGCAGCAGCTGAAACTGGCGTGGGAGGTTCTGGAGCTGGGAGCCGGCGCCCTGCTACTGCCGTGCTGCCTCCCGCCCCAGCTCCGCCGGCGCCCCTCACTCCCGACCCGCCGCCCCCTGCTAGCCCAGCCCTGGACCCCCCCGCCCAGCTCTGTCTTTCGTTACTTCATCATCGTTTGTCAGCCAGACGGGGCGGGGGGGAGGGTCAGTGATGGAGGAAATAGGCCCCCATTCGCCCCCATCTCCAGGGTGTGCTGTGCTGTTCCCTGCAGCTACAGTTCCTTTCCTGGCCTGTGCGAGGGAGAACGCGGCACTAACCACTAGGCCGTCGGGCTGCAGAGTCTGAGCCTCTCCCCATGCACCTATCAGGGCCCCAACTCCTGAGCTACACAGACCCCGGCGCCCCTCTCTGCTCCCCACCCCTGCAGGGGGCCGCCGAGCTTTAGTCACCGGCTTCTCCAAGCATCTCCATTTTTAATCACACCTGCCCGGTGCCCGCTGCAGCGCGGGGGACCTGGGAGCTGCTGGGGGGGGCGTCAGCAGGTTTTGTATGTTAATGGCAGCGCTTCATATTCATGAGTAAATATTTGCAGGCGCTCACGGCAGCGCGGCCGGGCGGGCGTAACGAGCGCGTTCCCCCCGCCGGACCAGGCTGGGAAATGAATATGAATTTATCATGATTAGGTCAATTCAGCAGGGAGCGCGGGGGCTGGCGGAGGGAGGGGGAAGATGGATCTGTGCAATAAAATTAAATAAGGACACCAAATGGAGCCACTTCTCTTCTCCTACGCGCTGCGGGTTTTTTTTCCCTCCTCCTGCTTTGCTGATTTCTCTCTTTCTTCAAATTTATGAGGCCAATTATGAAGATGAGGTTGGAAGTTCTCGGAACTTCACTAAATGCAAAGTGTGGTCCCTGCTGTTCCCATCAAATTAATTAACCAAGCGCTATTGATGGCCGTCGACGGCGGCCTCTGGAAACCGGCACCAGATTTAGCTCCGGGGAAGAGCCGGCTTTCGCTTCTCGGGGCTCGAAACGGCTCGTCCAGGCCCGGCGGCTGACCCCGGAGCCGAGGCGCCTTTGGGAGCGGAGGGGGCCGGGAATGGGCCTTGGCTCCCCTGTTCTCAGTGCTGGAGGGAATGTGGAGTGAGACGGGACCCTGCCCCGAGGAGCTTGCAAACTACAGCCCGCTGTAGATCGGGGGTCGGGATTGAGGGGCACCGGCAGAGCCGTGGGGGGGAGCCCAGGGCTGGCAGGGGGCTGCGGGTCGGGATTGAGGGGCACCCAGCTGGTGCTGGTTGGGACCCAGCACAGGCTCATGAAGGGGTCTCTGTTTGCCCAGGTGCCCGTGGTATCCGACTGGCGGAAGATGCTACGCAATTTCCTGTTCCTGCCCCCTCACCCTTCGCTGCTGGTGCCCTACGCCGTCCTGTACGACCGCAACGGCTCCATCCTTTACCTCATGCAGGACAGGGACGTGCGCGGTAAGCGCCCTGTGTTCCCGGCGGGAGGGAGGGCCACGCGGGCACTCCCGGGGACGACAGGCTGCCGCGGCGAGGGTCCCGGGGGACACCAGCCTCCCACCATCATCCTGTTAATGGGTGATGAGAGAGGCAAGCGAGGGGCCGGGCTGGTGGGGTCCCCGGGATCCCAGCAGCACGGGCGGGATCCCAGCTGAGCAGCGCGGGGCACGGCAGCCCATTTCCTCCCACGGGTTCCCTGGGGCTGGCGGGTTCTGCGGGGACGTGGCGGTCGCCTGCCACGTTCCCGGTCCCCAAGTGGCAGCGTCTGACTTGTGGGCGCACGTTGCCTGGGTGAAGGGCCTCCGGGGGAACTCTCCGGGCATGGTCTCTGGCGGCCGCTGGTGGCTCCCTGGCCCCAGCAAAGGGGCGGGCGTTCGCTGCCAGGGTTGCCCTGGCTGGAGGCACCAGGCAGCCTGGGGTCATGGGGGGGTCCCCAGTTCGCTGATCTGTGTCCTCCGCTCTCTTCAGCTGTGGGGCGGCCGCCCGAGGGGCCTGGCGTGGAGACAGCTCGAGCCCTGCAGGAAGCGCTGAGCTTCCTGCGATACTGCAAACAGCACGGCTTCCACCCCGGCGACGTCGGCGCGGCCTGCATCTACACGGCCCAGGTGCGGCTCGCGGCTCTCCCGGGGGCCAGCACGCCCTCCGTTCTCCGCAGTCCGTCCCCTCAGCTCCTTCCCCGGGGATGGGGGGCGCTGTGCCACGGGGGGTGGGCGGGGCGGGGTGGTCAGGGGCTGCAGGGAATAGTGCGGGGGGCCGAGAGCTACGGTCCGGTGCCGAGGGCTGGGGCGACTCTGGGAGAGGGGGGCAGATTCCCCGAGGGGTTTCACCTCTGCCCTACGCTCCTCTCTTGCCTCCAGGGCATCTGCTTCGACCCCAGCAGTTTGTCCAGCAGTGAGGGGCCCTGCGCCTTCCGGAAGAGCATGAAAACCTGCCTGCGCCCGCTGCTGGCTCGGCACCAGGTAAGCCAGTCACGTGGGGGCCCTGGGGGTGGCTGGGGGCTGCCAGGGCTAGGACTGGGGGGGCTGACCAGTGGGATGGATCAGGCTGGGGACTGGTCTCCCGAAGAGACTGGGGGGAGCTCAGTGACCCTCTGGGCCCTCCCGTGCTGGTATCTCACACCACCCCCCCCCCGGTCTGGGTCTCCATAGGAGCACGCGAGCCTGGACGCCCTGGTGGAGAGTGTGTTCCAGGACCTGGAGGAAGAGGAGAGCCCGGGGCACAGCGACCCTCCGAGCAGCCAGGCCCCTGGGGCCGGCCTCAAGTGAGCAGAACCGAGGCCCCCGCCCCCGGATCCCCTCCCAACGGAGACGTCCTGCCGCGTCCGCTGCAGAGGAGTGCAGCCGTGGGAGAACTGGAGGCAGAGCGCCGGGATCCAGCCGTGGAGGCTGCTGGCAGGGGGAAGGGGCGTCCCTGGGGCTGCCCGTGTGTTGGTGCCCAGGGGGTCCCTGCAGCAGACGGGGTCCGCTCTCTCGCTCCCTGGTGAAACAGCCCCTGCCTCAGCCCCCGGGGGCGTTTGCCAGCCCGGCTGGTTCTGAACCACGGGGGGCGGGCGCTGGAGGGCAGGTGGCCCTGCTCCGGGGCGGGGCGTTGATGAATTCAGCGAGGTGGGGGCAATGAACCGATGGCAGGGGGCGTTGAGGGGCTTCTGTGCTGGCCCGTCGGCAAAATCCCTGGCCCTGGTGAGGGACCCGCGGGCCTTGTCCCTGCACCCACAGACCCAGCCCTTCTGTCCCCCTCCAGCCTCTTTCCTCTAGAACGCTGCAGCATCCCTGACCCCAAAGAGGACAGGCCTGGGGCCCAGGAGTGCCCGGCTCTGCCTTTGACCTTGGCTTCCTCTCCTCACCTGCTTGTGCCTCGGTTTCCCCATCCCCACCCTGGGGAGAATGCTGTTTTCCTACCGCCCAGGGGCAGAAGGGCTGGGAGGATCCCGCCTGCTAAGTGCCTTCACCACGCAATGGGCAGATGCCTCAGGGACCTGCTTTTATAGTCACGGATTGCAACCTTTGTAATAAGTGTATCCTTCCGCAGCAGAAAATAGTCCTTTGCCGTGTGTGTGTATATATATATATTTTTGTAACCCAAATGGCTGAATCCGCTGATACGTTCCCTTTTGGTGGCGCAGCCCGTCTCAGAAACGGGAACTTGGTCCTTCTTCCCACGCGTGCGTTGAGCTGTTGGTCCCTCTGCATCGGGATGGGTGCCGCAGCGGCCGTTTTCCGGGAAAAGCGTGCGGGAAGTGGGAGAGGTTAGCTCCTGTGTTATGTCCCCGGCCGCCCAGAGGTGGTCACGAAAGTCACCCCGGTGCCAGGGGCTAGAACAAGCCCCACGTCACCCCATCGAATGCCGATGGACCAATCCCCTGTGCGCTAGGCGATGGAGAGGCGTATATAAACCCCTTCACAGGCTCTTTAATCTCCCAGAGATCGAGAACCGGCGGCTGAACCCAGAGCCGTCAGACGAGAAACACGGCTCACGTTTCTAACCGCGGGCGCTCGACCATCAGAACAAATCGCCACGGGACGGGACGGGGGCGTTCAGAGCCTGCCTGGTGCTTTCGGGAAAGGCGAGTTACAGGCCTCGATCTGGGGGCACCGGGTGAAATGTAACGCCTCACGCTGGCCAGGGCGTCAGACCGGATGAGCCAACGGTCCCTTCTGGCCGTGAGCTCCCTGAATCTCTGAACACGAACGCTGGTCGGAGGGCGCGATCCATTGCTAAGGCCGCGCGGCGGGCGCGGGAGCCTGTCAGGGGATCTCCATCTCGCCAGCACCACCCTGAATCGGGGACGCTGCGAAGGCTGGAAATAGAACCGGGCTCAGAAGAGAGCTAGGTAAGTTCCTGGAGGATGGGGCCGTCGACGGCTATTCGGGGACGCGCCCCCGTGCTCTGGGGGTCCCTAGCCGCCGACTGCTGGACGCTGGCAGGGGAAGAGGCGGTGGACCTCTCCGTAGTCGCCCTGTTTCGTACGCTCCCCCTGAAGCTCTGTGACTGGCCCCTGTCGGAGACCGGCTACCACGATGACTCAGTACGGCAGCTCTGGGGTTTTCAGTACCTGGCTGTTAGCCAGAGCTGGGCTGATTATCCATTGACTTCCCTCCCACGCAGGCATGCTGACCAGACGAGCGCCGGTGGGCTCGGGCAGCCCCCCCCCCCGGCTAGCCGCCCACACCCGCTGCCCCCTCCTTGCTCGGTTGCTCGCCTCAGGGACGTTCCCTGCACTGAGCACAGACCCTGCTCTCCGGAGCTGCCCGTTTCTAGCCGCCTGAACCAAAGCCAGGGGAGAGCCAGACGCCCCTGGGGTGCGGTGGACAGTGGATTGGGCACGGGCCAGTGGGTTATGGCACCTAATTCTCCGGGTATCCTTGGACGTTAGGGAAAGGTTCCCAGTCTGATCTGTCAGCTCGCTGGCTGTATCGTCTCGTGTGCGCGGCATTTCCTAATTTTACGTTTACTTTTACAACTCTGCCCTGGTGATCAATGTTTTCTCATTTTGCTGGGAAGCGGCACAAACAGAAGCATTTACAAACCCGCTGTCTTTCCAACAGGGCCATAACTCAGGTCTCATGCAGCACAGGAAATGGAGGCCCGGCCGCTCTAGCAGCAATATTTTCGATGTTTCCCGGCTCCTGGTAAATGTGTTACTGGGGGATAATTTACCTGCCCACGCCAAGTTTGGAAAATGAATAGACCGGCTTCTAGAAATCGCCCGTGTGTGAGTGTCTGGGTGTGTGTCTGGGTGCCTACGCACGTCTCTCTCCCCCCTTAAAAATCCGAAACTGACAAAATCTAGGAAGGCAGGACTGGTTCAGAGCCCAGACCACCTAGTCCAATGGCCTGTCTGGCCCTCCCTGGGACCAGCTGCTAGAAGAAGGTGTAAGAGCTAATCTGCCCCACCTTCCTCCCCGGCAGGCTCCACGAGCGAGAGATCAGCGTAAATCTGATGCAGGCGGCGAGCCTTTTTCTTTCCCTCCCCCATATTTCACGACTGGGGCTGGCCTGATATTGAAACATGTAGAGCAAAACCGCTGCAAACCCCGTGCCACCGACTGGCTGCCCGACAGGTCCCGTCCGAGCAGCGTGTGTATTAAAACCAAAAACGAGGAGAGACCAGGCCCCGTTCGCCTTTACGGCCCTGTCCATAAAGGGTTGATGGGTCCCGTGGGGATGGCTGTTGAGCTGCAGGTAGGTGAGGCTGGTGCCTTCATTGGCAGGCGTTCAGCTGTGGCCCGGGGGGCTGGCCGAGTTCAGGCCGGGCGGTGGGTCTCCAGTGCGTTAGCTGAAAGGCCGTGCGCCCCCAACCTGCCCCCGGACCGGACCCTCTGACTCCCGCCCACCCGCCTCCCTGAGCATCGCTGAGCCCTGTCGCCCACGGAACGATGGGAGATCGTCGAGCCGCCAAGCAGGTAGCGCTGGGCGAGGCGAGGCAGCGGCACCCATCAGGTGAGGTCCTGGTACAGCCCCGTTGCCACGATACCTGGGCTGGCAAAAAAGCCTAATTTCTTAACAGTGAAGGCGATGAGCCCCCGGACGAGTTCCCGGGCGCGGTGGTGTCTCCTTCGTGGGCGATTCTTTCCAGTCCTGATGGGCTGATGCTTTATGCACTCCACTCATCCCTGACGTAGGCGATGCGGGTTCCAGCATTTCTCGCAGCCTCGCCGGGTATTTTCCAAGATCCTGCCCAGATTTTCCCGTTCTTAATCCCACCCCGGTGGCCTCTTTGGAGCACCGCAAACGCTTCACCTTCCTGCGTGGTGTGCACGCCCGTTGGTTCAGCAGGTGGCACTGCTTTCTCGCTGGGGCGACAGTCATGCTCGAAAAAAAATCTTGCCTGCAGCTCCCCCTGCTTTGGCTGAGATCTGTTTCAGCGCTGACCCTTGGTGGGGCTCTGGGTGGGAGCCAGGGGTCTGCATGGCTCAGCGTCCTTGCATGGTCGGGGCCGTAGATTTCACTCTAGCCCCTTCTTTGCTTTTTTTTTCTGACCCTGCTTTCTGGCTCCACCTCCCAGGCACTGAGGTGCTTGGAGCTGTCCGAAGTGCACCCAGTCTTCATGCAGCAGTGATGCCTCTTCCTGCGCTGCCCAGAATGACTGACTTCTTTTGTTTACTGCCTCATTAACTTGTCTCTTTAACACCAGCGATGTGCATGGTGCTTTTCGGCCCCACCGTGCAGGCCCTGCCCCCAGGAGTTTACCAGCGAAGCTTAGCCCAGAAGGGGGTGTGAAAGGAGGCTTGTAAAATACAGGTGAGAAAGAGGCTACCCCCCGTCACCCAGCCTCATAATACGAACCCCTGGGGAGCAGCCCAGGAACTGGAAGGACGCGTTTGGAAAGGAAATGCTTTTTGCCTTCTGCAACGAGTAATTCACCTGTGGAACTCATTGCCACCGGCTCTTCGCCAGGACAGGAGCCTGGCCTGATTGGTTCCAGGACGGGACGTTTCTCTGCATACCAAGCGATTACATGCAAGAGGAGCAAAACGTGCCAGCCGCTGTTGGAAACAGGATACGTGGCACAGGGACGGCAGGTCTGATGGCTTCTGGTGAGTCCTAAAAAAAAAAAATGCAGCCGCAGACTTCGACCCAGCAGCTTTCTGTGGCCCTGAGTTCCACAGGGCCGGGCATGCTGGGAAAGGGAAATTTTCCCTGTTACTGATTCTCAATTTTTCTGCCTTTTCATTTCAAATACCCCTTTGATCGTCTCTTTTGGGGCAGGGCAAAGGGGAAGGGCAGTTCAGTTTTCATTTCATTGTCTTAGAATCATAGAATCATAGAATATTAGAGTTGGAAGGGACCTCAGGAGGTCATCTAGTCCAACCCCCTGCTCAGAGCAGGAATAACTTCAGCTATATCATCCCAACCAGGGCTTTGTCAAGCCTCAGCTTAAAAACCTCTAAGGATGGAGATTCCCCCACCTCCCTAGGTAACCCATTCCAGTGCTTCACCACCCTCCTAGTGAAAAACTTTCTCCTAATGTCCAACCTAGACCTCCCGCCCTGCAACTTGAGACCGTTGCTCCTTGTTCTGTCATCCGCCACCACTGAGAACAGCCTAGCCCCATCCTCCCTGGAACCCCCTTTCAGGTAGTTAAAGGCTTCTATCAAATCCCCCCTCATTCTTCTCTTTTGCAGACTAAACAAGCCCAGTTCCCTCAGCCTCTTCATTTATTCTGAGGTATAAAATATCCTTTTAAAAGCCCCTCCCCCTCCTCACGCTCTGGGCCCCCCAGGGGGTCATTAACTTTTCACCCCTGTCGCTCTCATCGGCTGACTTGGGGTCCCCGGGAAGGTGGCTGTGTCTGCCTTTCACAGGGAGCTGCACTGGGGATTGAACGAAGGACCCTTCTTCCACTCCCCCATTGAAGCGTCGTGTCGTGGGGTGGGCTGGTTTGTCCCCCGGGAACCTGGCCCGAGGACTTGGTGAGACACACGGGTGCAAATTTCCAGCTGGTCTTTAAAAATCCGGGGCTCGATACTCCGTCGTCCTGCACTTTGTGGAGTCGCCAGGGCGAAGGGAGCCTGAGGTGCAGCTGGCCCGCTTTGCCCTGGCGTCGGTGACTGCCCTAGGTGCAGGGCAGCAAAGAATGAGGCTCCTGGCCCCCCTTGCAGGGGGCAAGCGTCGGGCGCCCTTCCCTAGCAGGTGGGCCCCTCGTCCGGTCTCCACCCAGGGCTATGGAGACCCGCTTGCAATGGCCCCACCTGCCCTGGGCCGCCCGCCAGGGACACTCCGGCTGGGACAGCCGGGCCCAGGCCTGATGCTTTTGGACTTCAGCAGCGGCCGCCAGTTGCTGGCAGCAGAGGGAGCTGGAAGACAAGGCAACGGAGGAGCCCAGAGTCTGCTGCATGTCGGGCACAGAGGGGGCTGGTGCCCTCGCAGGTTCTGGGCACTCAAGAAACCTTTGATTGGGCTCTGGGCCGGGCAGCAGGGCAGGGGGGTGCGTGGGGCAGGCAGGCATCATTGTGGTTCCTTCTCCCCCCCCCGCCGTGCATGCCCACATGTGAATACACCCACCCATGCATGCACCAGCTGTACCCTCCCTCCCTGGGCTGGTCACGGCCCTACTCCTCACCCCCGCGGGTAAGATCCCTCGGGCCTCGTAAGTCTGCCTCTTGCGGCCCCAGTGCAGACCTGGCCAGGCTGGGGGCAAAGTGCCTTTTCCTTTGCTGGCAGTAGCCAGCCCTCTGAGCCCCCGGGAGTCGTTGGGCCCGGTGGGGGAGAGCAGCGGCAAACGGGACGGAGGATAATTTCAGAGCCCCCGGCCAGGGCTGCTCCCGACATTGGGGGGGCCACGCGTCTGGGGGGGCTGGAACTGGTGAGACGTAGAAACGCACGAGGGTCACTCGATTAAATGAATGGCCGCCAGAAAGGCCGTGCCGCCCTCTTCCCACAGCGTCCGGCCGAGCTGGGGACCGTGCCGCCTCTGAAGGGCAGAGGGTCAAGCGTGGGTGCTGTATTTTGAAAGGGCCTGAGCGTTTTATGTCCGCTGGGGTTCGGCTAATCCGCGCTGGGGCTGCCCTGTGTAACGGACCAGGTCAGGGAAGGGACGCACCTACCTCCCGCTCATCCGGGATTGGCCACGGCTGGCGGCCGGAGCCCAGACTCGATGGATCGATGGTCTGGTCCCAGATAGAGCAATTCTGGAGTTTATTTTGAATAATAATGGGTGGGGAGGGGGCTGCAGATTGGGATTGAGGGGCACCGGCAGAGCTGTGGGGGGGTTGTGTGCCCAGGGCTGGGCTAGTAGGGGGCTGCCAGGGATTGAAGGGCATTGGCAGAGCCCTGGGGTGGGGGTGGGAATCCGGCAAGCGCCTCGTCTCTCCTGGCACGACCTGAGAGTTCTGTGTCGCCGGGTTTCGGGGGAGAATATACGGCTGGGTTTAAAACACCCCTCAGGTATCCAGCTTTCCATTAAGCTGTGTCTGTTGCCCCAGCCGGGGCCAGGGGTGGCTGGAGCAGCCAGGGAGAGCGACGCAGGGGACCCCTCTTCCCCCACTCGCATCTCCAGTGGGCCAGCGAGCGGCATGTCCCATGGGACTGCAGCCTTCCCCCATCCCAGCATGAAGCCGGCAGGGTCACTGCTGGGGGGGGGCGGAAGGAGCAGCCCTATGCCCTGACCCCCGGCACTCGCAGAGCCGCTGGGCCCCCCGGCAGAGAATTCCCAGCATTGGCTGCCATCCCCCCTCTGCACCCCTCCCCTCTGGCGCCAGGCTGGAGCTGATTTAGGACCGGGCCAGCCTGCAGTGCCCTTGGCCGTGGGCTCGGGCGTTGGACCTAGGGGCAGGTCACTCGCGCTACAAGGAAAGTGAAGTGGCTGGGGCTGGGGGCACGAGGGAGGGGCTGCCCGGCCCTTCCTGCTCACGTGCCCGGCTCTGGTGCCCGGCGGGTGGCGGAGGCTCTTGCATCGGGAGCCCTCGCTGCTGGGAGACACAAGCGGCTCGGGGCAGTTTGTTCCTGGGGGGCTCCTCTCCTCCCCCCCCCGGCCCCTTCCTTAATGACACCGCCGCCCCCCTCTCTGGCACCGGTCGCCCAAAGGGTGTCACGTGCTGTCAGCATCACACACCCAGGCCCTGGTGGGGAGCTGAGTCAGTATCATCAATCCCCTTGGGGAGCGGGAAACTGAGGCACAGCGTATTTGTGATTTGTGCAGGTCGCAGGAGGAGCCAAGACATGGGACCCAGGAGTCCTGTCACTCCCCACCCCAGCCCTCCCTGCCACTCTGGCCAATAGCACCTGGTGAGCAATTTTATTTATTAGCCTGTGTTGTTCAGAGCTGGGTGCGCCGGGCGCTGCGTGGACATGCGCCCTGAAGAGCTCAGGGTCTTCTTGAACACGGGAGATGAAGTGAGGGTCGGGGGAGCCACGAAGGCAGGATCAGTCCCCCCTCCCCCCCAGGTTAAAGCAGACAGGCCAGAGCGTTGAAGTGACTGGCCCAAGGGTCCACGGGGGGAAAGAGCCCAGGAACCTGCCCTGCCCTGCCCTATGGGGCCGGCGCCCCGTCGGCACTTGGACAGGACCAGCTGGGATGCCATTCAGTCCATGCACTGCGCTGGGCAGGCGGGCTTCCAACACGCCAAGAGGGAGGCTGCTTCCCCAGTGTGCCCAGCTCCTGCCCGTCGCTCTCCCCAGCCAGGTGTCTCCCCTGCTGTTCGGGCTGCATTGCCCCGTCCTTAACTCCGTGCTGTTCCTCCAGGTGCCAGACCCCCCTGCCAGCTGCAGGGAGCCTCGCCTGATACCTGCAGGCTGTCAGCCCATCCACACAGTGCAGTGACGCCGCTGGCTTTTTCCCACCACACTCAGGAGTTCAAGGGGCGGCCACCTAAATGAATCGTGCTATGGAAATCTGGCTGTGAGACACAACCCGGCAGCTCTGCCACCCCCCTGAGATTCCAGTCCTGCCCTCCCCCCACCCCGAGCTCGACCACTGTCCCCCTAGACTAGACTCCTTGCCCCCAATCACCCTCTGTGATTTCCAGTGGAGGGGGTGGAAAACTCTGCCTGAGAAAATGAAAACAGGACTGGACAGAACACCAGCGGCTAATTACAGTGGGGAACAGGGCCTGCGTTGGTCCAAATACGGCCTGGTTGAGCCCCCCTCTCTGTCCCACCCCTAACTTCCAAGGTGACCAAGGGCGAATTAGAGTCCAGCCCATTTCGTCTTCAGGAGCCCACGCCCTGGGCCAACTATAGTCACTGAAATGCACCCAGCTCTGGGGCGGTGCACTGCAGCTCTCAGCTAGTGATGCCATCCCCCAGCGACGCTCAGGAGACACACGTGCCACCAGGTCAGCAAATGACTGGCTGGGAATGACGCTGGCCTACGCTAATCCCGAGGGCAAGCCTCTGCGTGTGCTCCGTGCGATTTGGATGCTGCTAGACGCCCGAGCGTGCACTGGCAGTGATGAGCGCCTGAATACTGGAAAGTGCTTTGCCAGAGCACGAGCCCGCCCCCTGAGTTCTTATGAGACAGTGCGAGGGGGGGAGACACTCTATTGCTCCAAAGATGGAACAATTATGGGGTGACAGGCTTTGCTGAACAGGGGTGGCTTTCAGCACGTGTTTAACTGCTGGGTGGGATGGGGCCCTGGGGGAACAGGTTTGATATTGTCGTATCACTGCAGGGGCTGCAGCGGAAGCAGCTCCGGTACAATGCCACCTCTGCAGGCAGCGGGCCGAGCACCGTCGCTATATCCGAGAGGGCTGTGACCCCGAAAAAGCTGTTGTTTGTAAAAGACGTAGGAATTGCCAGCCTGGATCAGCTGGTACCAACAGCTGCAGAGAAGGGTGCATGACACACTCTCAGTGATGAGACAGCTGGACGTACAGGTAAGTTTCCTCCTGACCCCTCTAGTGAGTGGTTGGGTTATGCCCTGACACAGAAGAGCTTTTAGGCCTTCCAGTATGGGGGGAGGAGGGAGAAGGGGGATGTCTCTTTTATTTTTTTTAAACCATTGCGACCCTGGATTGCCTTGTTTCCATCTATGCATCCACCCCTTTTTGTGGCACTGTTAAATGCTCGGCCTTGATCGCTTGTGGCGATACGTTCCGCAGACTGATTGCACATGGCGTGAAAAAGATATTTCCTCTGCTCAGATGTCCATGTTCTGCCTTCCGGCGTCACTGAGGGGCATTTAAGCTTTTTTTAGTCACAATCCAGGGCGGCAAGCGGCATGTGTGTGACCGGCTTACAGCTCCGCCGTGTGATTCTGGGGAACGCTGTAACCCCTGAGTCAAAGAGCAGGTTGTACAGAGGATGCAGAACATGGGTGAGCGAGGCATGAGCTGGGATGTCAGGTCGCCTGCTGTGTCTTTTGCTCTGCATACATGAAGGACCTATACCTGCCCAGCTGGGTTCCAAATACCCGTGTTTCCTAGCTAGACATAAATGGCCAGGCCCAGCTTACGTACACACGCTGCTGCTCTGGGACGCAAGGCAGCTAGAAGGCGCACACGCTATTTAAAGGGATACAATCCATACCCCTCCCCTTTTAGTATAAAAGGGCATCCATTTCTTTTAAAGTTTCAAATATGCAGTGGGCTACACATTCCGGCTGAGAGGCAGATGGCAGCTTCTCTTTCTCCCAGGCAGCCCAACAGCGTCTGGAGCAATGTCTGTACTTCCTGGTGTAGCTCGCTCGCCCAAGTCCCTGTCTGCGGCGGTGGGGTCAGCTCAGTATTTTCAACAGGCATCGCTGGGGGAGAATGTCCTGCAGAACTTGTGTTTTAAAACTGGGTTACGTGTCTTTTCCAAGATGTGTGCAGAGCCTTTTCTAGCCAATAAGGCAGAGAACCGAGTTGAGACACAATCACTCCAGGTTTCCACAAATGCTCTCTGTCCTCTCTTACTGAGACTTTTTGTCCCATGTGAAAACTGCAGTCAGGGCTGGCTCTTTGGGGCAGTGCGATCACGCTGTTTCACAAGAATGTCCCTCTGGCGATCTGGCTTCAACAAGTCCAGGACAGATCTTAAATTACAGCCCACAAATAACAGGGCTGGCATCCGATTTGTAGTAGAATATGCTGACAGCTATCTATTTTTGGACCCATAGCTGGAATTGCTTGCTTGAATATCCACTTCAAGCTTTCCACTAGTAACCCAGTTGTGGTAGGGCGATGAGGAGCTGGCGTGACATGTTTGATACCATCTCTTTTGACAAGCAATTGAAACTTGGGATGTGAACTGCGTTCTGTTGTCACTTACAATCTGTTCAGGAACTCCTGTCCTTGAAAACAGTAGTTTTGACACTTCAGCTTGGGTCTTTATTGTCCTCTTAATTAAACAGTTGTAGAGATGCTATAACTTACTCAGGGTTGTCACCTGTAAACTGATGAATCTGAAATTCTCTGGTATTGTCCTCGGAGGGGGTGGGGGAGTCAGCTGTTGTGCTTTTTTGCATTGACCGGTGCATTATCTGCATTTGCCCTCAGTTTCTTGCAGTTTATTCAGGGTTTGTCCTTGAGCCAACAATCATTTGTGTTGTGAGCCTGTTTCCCACAGTGAAGACGCACAGTCTTGGAGCGCTAGCCTTTCTGCTTGAGCCCCATGTTAGTTGTTGCACAGAAGCCAGGATGCTGTTGCAGGTCCCTGGCATCTTTTCTAGCTGTCTACATTGATACAGCAACATTCAAGGGTGAAATCAAACTCCAGCGACAGCTGTTTTTGGATTGCTTCGTTGTGCATTCCACATGCTAACTGGTCCCTTAATGCAGCCGTTAAGTGCCATCTTTCCAAACTGACAACACTCTGTTCATTTCCACCACCCCGCCACATATTCAGAAACTGTTTCATTGTGATTCCGTTTATACAAGTGGACCCTCTCTGCAAACCCCAATCTGTTGAAGGGCAGGGGATTTTTGCAGACTTTCCAAGCTCTCTGCAAATATTTAGTTTACCGGCTTAATAAGCAGCATTAAGGCATGCAGCAGGTTGGATGTTTTAGCCCCTATTACCCTGAGCAAAACTGCCACCTTTTTCTCATCAGTGATACCAGTAGCTGGTCAGTACGCTTCCAGTCTTTCAGTGCAGGTGGGCCAGTTCTCGAGTAAGTCTGTTTTCCCCAAACCACCAGACATTTTAAACCCCTCGCGCCAGATGAGCAGCACTCAGTCGTGTGGCTGCGGTGTCCTTTGAGGTCTCCGCAGTTACTCTCCCTGGAGTAGGAGCCCATCCGTGTCACCGATTGTTGTCTTCAGATCTTTATGGTATTACAAAGGAACTGCTTGCACAGGGGATCCAGATCCTCACATTTATTAGTGATAGACACCATGCCAGGCCTAGCTACATACACACACTGCTCCTCTGGCAGGGTTCAGGTGGCTTCTGAAACCTAGGAGACAGCAAAAGCATGAAGGGCTCAGAAACTACTTAAAGGGATATAACCCATTTCCGGCACACTCCAGACCCTTAACCCAAGCCACAGATATTGGTTAGAGGTGATGTGGGCCCTAGCTGCTCATTCTGCACTTCATCGATGTTGTATCACTTCAGAGACATAAAGATAGAAACAAAGGGAATCAAAATGGGCATAACTAGGTTTCTGATAGGCAAAAATTCCTCTGCACTCAATGTGGGTGAGACGCCCTGAGTCAGGAAATTGCCCTGATTTGGTCAAAAAATGCCATTTATGTAAGTGTGAAACATATTTTTGTCACAAGTATGCCACACGATTAAAGCCAAGATGGTCTGGGTTCTTTGGAGACAGGAAAGCAGACTCGCCAACCTCTTAGGTAGATACGGAGAGTGCAAATCAAAGTGCTCCATTTTGACAAATAGAGCTAACCGTTGGTGGCAGAGTTGTGTCCTTTAAACTATGCAACACTTTTCCAAGGGAAAATCTATAATACAGTCGCTAGACAAACCGTAGAGAAATCAAATGCAAAGCTTGTTTCATGTTCAGGATATAAAATAGCAGCCTGTTATTATGTATTACTAATACATAAGCAAATAACTGTTGCAGTTTGTTTGAAAGAAACAATCCATTAATAATTAAAGGCAGGTATCGCATTTCCTCCATTAGGAGTGAAAACCTGCCTAACTATGGAGTTAGTTGAAAAGATGATGGGTGTGAAAGTCATGCACAGAAAGTCATGCACAGAGCATGAACAACAAACTGAGCGAATTCATGTAGTATGCCTGGCAGGCGAATGCTACAGATGGAGCAATAACTTCAGGGCTCCATCCACCAAGAAAAATGGCATTTGGCTTCACAGATAAAATAGAAACTGATCTTCAGAAGCTGAGACTTACTGATGAGGTAGAACAACCTACAGACTGGGCCAATTCTGGGGTTAGAGTCAAAAAGCCAAATAAAATCAGGCTAAATTTCAATCCATGTCACTTAAATATAGTCATATGATGCAACCTTAGTCAACAGAAACAATTGACTGAAATGTAACTAGGCTCTTAGAAGCATGAATAATCTCAGTATTAGATGCAGGCTATGCAATTTGACAAGTCATGTTAGACCAGTAACTTTTAATACATAATTTGGGTATTTTGAATGTAAGTGAATGCCATTTGGGATTAATTGTGCTCCTGCGGTATTTTAAAGGGTTGTCAAACATCTCTGCAGGGTTACAAGATGCAGAAGATATAAACGTTTTATTAGGAAATGTTTAAGCAAAAAACCAAAAAAGCAATGGTCAGGGTTTACAAGGCACAGTAATACAATATCCAGGGATGGTATGCAGTGGGAGGGTTGGGGGGTGATCGGGAATCAGGGGGTGGCAGCAGCATGATGAGCTGTGGCCCCATAGGAGGGGCTGGAAATGTGGGACTTGAGGGTTGCAGGGGGTATGTGGGGAGAGGGGGACGCTATCCAGCGTGGGGGGAGGATCCCTGGGAGGCATTTGCCAAGGAAGGCAAGCGAGTCCATGTGTGGGAGTGGAGGTCTGGGGAGTACAATGTCGTGCAGGGAGATATATGGGGAGGGGGCGATGCTATCCATCGTGTGGGGAGGATCCCTGGGAGGTATTTGGCAAGGGGAGCAAGCGAGTCCATGCATGGGGGTGGGGGTGTGGGACTGGGGAGGGCAATGGTGGGGTGGGCTGCAGTATCCCGGATGGAGGGTGGTGGTGTTAGGTTTACAAGGAGATATATGGGCATGAGGGAGAATTTCAATGTATAGGAGAACCATTGGGGGCATGTTTTAATAGAAAGAGTACATAGGTCTATATGGGGTGAAATGTCTCTCATTAGTCCAGTGTCCCTCGCAGTCCATTGGCGAGTCAGTCCCATCTTCTCCTGTGGTGGTCTTTGCGGCGTCCGTTGTTGCTCCCACCGCGACCTCCGGTGGCGCGTCCACCGTGACCTCTGGTGGTGTGCCCCTTGACGAGGCCACTCGGGTGGGTGGAGTCAGCGGGACCGGCTGGTTCCAGGGGAGGCTCTCTGGCCCACTCCTCCTGGTATTGCCGGTGTCCGGTGATATGTTTGACATAAATATCCCTTGACCACCGGATGGCGTCTGACACCATGAGGTGTCTCGTGAGTTGGCCGTAGTGCCAACCCACACCGCAGGCCCAGAGCATGGGCTCGTTGTGGGGGTCCCAGTCTCCCAGGGCCCCGACGATCAAAGCATGGAGCTGGACCTCGTAGCCCTGAGCCCTCAGGGTGTTGGCCAAGGGGGAGTATTTCTCCTCCTTGCGGACTCGGGCGACGTGGAAGGCCGGGCTGCGGTTCTCGAAGGGGACCGTGACATCCACCATGATGATCTTCTTGTGGTCCTCGTCGGTGATGATGACAGCGGGTCTCAGCTGGCTGTCGGTCCCAGGGATGGCGGAGTTGGCAGTCACCGTGCCTCGGTGGGCCGGGTTGGCCTTCACCAGACGGTCCTGGATGGTGTTGTGCCTCAGCTGCCAGGCTTGGGAGTGGGGCTTGCAGCCGCAGAGGATGTGGGGCAGGGCCTCGTTGACGTACCTGCACCTCCTGCAGTGCTTGTCTCGGTTCCTGAAGTGGATGGCTCTGTTGAGTGGGAGGCAGTTGAGGCGGGCCCGGTGGATGAACGGCCAGTCAGTGAAGCGGGTGTATTTGCCGTCCGCCAGGAAGTGGTTGCTGGCGTCCCACTGGCTGGTGATCTCGAACACCTTACCTTGATCCGGCTTCTTCTTCAGGCTCTCAACGTACAGCGAGTGCACGGAGGCCTTCAGGCATCTCTCCAGCATGCCTCGAGCGTGGGGGGGGGGGGGACGATGGTGTGGCCGAAGACTCTGATCCTGGGTAACAGGACCGACAGCTCCTGCCGCTCCTCGCACCACGTCCAGTGGCAGCCAGTGCGCTTGCCCAGGCGTTGGGTGGCATTGCGGGCTCGGGTCCAGCGGGAGGCGATGTCGCCCCTGTCTCGATCTGAACCTTAAAAAGACTGATGAAAGATTTAGACAAGCATTGTAGCATGAGAAAGAAACATAATGCTGAGCTTTTAAAAGTAAAAACCTGGCCTACCACATCTTGTCAGCATTGCACATAAATTGCAAAACCTTAATCACTGATCCAGATAAAGCAAAAGCACCAAGTCCACCCCACACTGCAAAGCAGACCTACAGAAATTCAGGAGGCTGATACACAACTGGTCAAAATTCATTCCTATCTAATTATGCTAAATGAAACATTAAGAACAGGGATAATAGGTATTTTTCATGAAAAATTTCAAATGAAACAATTTGTGGGGAATTGGGAGAGCTTGGAAAATGTTCACGGAATTTTTCTACAGAATGAACTAAAGCAGATTTTTTTCTTCCCATACAAGTTGCTTTTTTAGTTTCAAATTAAAAGTCTCATTTAATTTCATTGCAACTGCTGGGAAAGGGCCTTGCGGTGTTTGGGGAGAGCTATATGGTATAGTATTAAATCATGATGACCAACTGAGCCAGCTGTACAGTTAGAAGCCTGAGCAGACTCAGCCTGAGCTGAATGCTTGTGCTTAATAAAAGTGCTGAGCTTTTTCTTATTACAGCTGACTTCTGAATGCTTCGTTTTGTGTGTGTGTGTGTGTGTGTGTGTGTGTTAGCCACAATGGTCATGAGATGAGTGTGAAGGTGATGGAACAGGGGTGTGTCCCTGAGGCAGCTCTAGGGAAATCTTCATTGCTATGTTCAAAGTGATTGTTTGATTATTTCTCTCCAGTGGGGGGCATTGCCCTTGACACCTCTTCCAAGCCCTCATTCTGAGGGAAAAGGACTGGGGCAACTGGAATGGCAATACTTTACCCTTTGTACAAGAGGCCTTTCCAGCACCCACCCCCATCTAGTGGCTTCACCACGCAGGGCTGAAGAGTTGGCCCTAACCCGTCGAATCATCTCACGCTTCCCAGAGCGCTCAGTTCCTAGCCAATACAGTCACAATCAGAGCCACAATAGACAAAGGCAGAATTACATTGATCCCAGCTCCCAATTTCTCGCTTTTGCTGCTAGCTGTGGATCTGATCATTGCCCGGCTGCGTAGAGCCACCGTCTGGTACGCGCATAGGGTGGGATGCAGGGGGTTCTGCCATTTCAGAATATGCCCAACTTCCTGTGGAGCACAGGCCAGAAACCGTTGCCCAGCCATTGCTGCAGTGAAGGAATGAATTGTCCCTGCTATGTGACAGGCAATAAAGGCATGAAAAGAGCATGAATCAGAAGCTCCAGGGCTCAGGCCAGGACCAGACTGAGTCCAAACCATTCCTCTGCTCGGCACACCTTGCTCCTTGGCCCACGCCCCGACATCTCAGCCCTCTTCTCCGCCAACCCTCTCCTGTACAGCGCCTGCCTTCCATGAGGCAGGCTACTGGATCAACCCGACTTGTCCACTCGTTGACTCTTCCCTTGACATTGCGCGTGCTGAGAGCAGTAGGAAGCTGGAGCTGAGTTCTCAGCTGAAAGGAAACGACATTTCTAGCCCTTATGCATGGGGTGAAAGCCCCCCTGTAATTCAAGGGTGAGTGTGTGCTCCTGGTGCTCCTCCCCTCCCCCCCGGGCTAGACGCATAGAGGTTCTGAGCCTCTTGCAGTCCCTGTTGGAGAGCTTTGGCACAAGCTGGGAAAACCTCAGGCTTCTAGTTCTGCTGGTCCCCGATTTGTTGGCCAAAATGGCGGCCAACCGTGAACCACGTGCAGCTACCGAGTGGCGTCAGAACAGCCGCTGCTGTGACTATCTGGCCTGTACCTGGGGAGGCGTTTCACTTGCCTGGCCTCAGCCCAGCAGCAGAACAAAGGGCAGAGCAGCCGCAAAGGCCCGCTCTGAATTAGCCGGGCAGCCGATGCCTTTGGCTTGGGGGCTGGGGAGGCAAGAGCAGCGGTTGCTTTGCGCAGGGGCTCTGGCTTTATTTTTATGGTCATTGCTCCTCACACGACAGCTTTAGGCACCCTCCACTAAGCCGTCCCTTCCTTATGTGCGTGGCTGGGGATCTGGGGTCTGGGCACCAAGGCTCTGGGTGCTGCATGCTGCAGGGAATGGGGGTGAATCCCTGCACGGGCAGTGGCTTGTCCCTGGGCTTCCTCAGAGGACCTGGCTACGTTCATGGAGGAAAGGGCCAGCCCTAGCTGTTAGCCACAATGGGCAGGGGTACAACCCCGGGCCCTGGGGTGACCCTAAACCTTTGACTAGCAGAAGCAGGGCGGGGCAAAGTCTCGCATTAGTTGCCTTATGTGTCCTGCCACTGAAGCTCTGGTATCGGCCACAGCTGGAGACAAGGACACGGGGCTAGATGGACCCGCTCGTATGTTCCTCGGCAGCTCACCTGGTGACAGCATCACCAAACTGTTCTACTCTGCCCTGGCCTCACTGGGCTTCAGCCGCACGTTCGTTAACTCGTGCTAAGCCCCCAGCTGTTCTCGTGGCGATGCCACAGCCCAGCTAGCTGCACGTTTGTAATGGCTGTCGCCTCGGACGGCCCCTGGGACCTCACGCGCCATGCAACGGACAGCTGGAGTCCTTGGCGCTGCCATGGCCTCACATTCCCGGTCTGGGGAGGATCAGGCTGGGGGAGGGGGAGGGTGTGGAGCTCTGTGTGTGTGTGTGTGTGAGAGGGAGACACACACCCAGGCACTGGAAGGACTATTCAGACACAACAAACCCTGCCTGGTGGAAGGGCGTGTGTGACTAGATGACCTTTGCCGTTCCTGCTAACCCCATGGGTCTATGACCATGAGGGTGTTGCGCACCCTCCCCCCACCCCCAAAAAAACGCCCTGGGCTGGGTCCCAACGCCACACACACACACACATACATGCTCAGCGGCTGGCCATGGAAAGCGGGGTTTGGGCCCAGAGGATGGATGGCATCACCTGTCACCCTCCCCGCTAGGGTGGGAGAAGTACCCCCTCCCCCAATCAGCCCCACTTTATGAGCACCCAGCTTCAACAGGCCTGCTGGGGCACATGGCACTTTTCAAGGGTGAGTCCAGCCAGGGGACCAGGCCCAGCTTGTCACAGGTATTTCTGTGCCTAACTCCCATTGACAGCAGCGGGAGTTAGTCACGTCAATACCAGTGAGGAGCTGGTCCGCCAACACACACACACAGATGTGCTGGGCTGTGGGACGCCGTCCTTTGGTTAGCGACAGCACCAGCACGCCTGTGTTCTGCCATGGGCCAGGGCCTGCAGCACCAGTACGGAGGTAGACACGGCTGGCCTGGCCGATCCCCGCGTGCTGTGCACCAGCACTGGGTGTAGCCTTGAGCCCTGGCTGGCACAGGGTGTTCAACCAGCAGGCAGCAAAGAGCGCCCATGCTGCGCTTGCTTTCCAACACGATGTGCGTGGGTCCCTAGCACCGCTCCCCTGTCCCACTGCCCAGTGCATCCTGCCCACTGCTGCACACCAGGCCTATGTATGCCCCCTCTCTCGCTGCCCCCCAAGTCCTCGTGCGCTGCTCCTGCTCCTGGCACATACGGCCCCATTCTGTGTGCAGACACGCGGCCCCTTACGACCTAGGCAGGTGCCGGAGCCTTTGCTAGTGTGTCAGGTTTTCTTCTAGTGCTGGTCCAATAGTGGATAACAGCCTACTGCTGCTGCTCTCCAGAGGGACTCCTTTGGCGTAAGGGGCAGAGGATGGTGGTTTACATGCTGGGGTGTCAAATCCCACTTCCTGGTCCACCCGGGGAGGCACTGCAGACGTGGCAGACCAAGTTTGGGGCTTGAATGGCTCAGCTGCTGCTAACCGGGGCAGCATGGATGCTGCTGGCAGGACGGGTGGGGAAACCACTTGTCCCTCTGGCTCAGCGGGATAACAGCTTACTACTGCTTTGCGCTAACGAAGCTGCCCTGCTGACACCCCACTCCCATCATCTCTGTCCGTAGGGCACTGCCGCCCCCTTCCCCCCCAATTGGCACCAATTCCCCATCATCATCCAGCAATGATGCCCTGCCCATGGAATACCGACCCTGCCAACATCCCCCCCCTCCCGCCTGGGGGGCACTGACCCTCCCAAAAAAATGTGACACCATCACCTGAGCCTATGGGGCATTAAATCACCCCCATTCCCCATCATCTGCCTCACCCCCCCCCCCGCCCCACACACGAATGGGGAGCGTTGGGGGGGGCAGCACCCCCTGGTGGGAGCCAAGGTTAGCTGCAGCCTGAGGTCCCCTGTGAAGTGCAGAGCCAGGGAGAGTGTGTGTTGGGGGGGGGGGGGGGGGAGTCACAAGACGCCAGACCCTGCAACGTGCAATGCACACCCCCCGGCGGATCAGCTGCCCGGCCCCACCTCCTGTGGAAGGGCAGCCAATCACAGCTGCTGCAGGTGGACTGCCCCCCCCTCCCCCAGCCAAAGGGTTTTATTTGGTTGGGGGGGGGGGGGACGCAGAAAGAGTCCAGCATCTCAGGAAGGCACCAGGCCCCCCAACACCCATCATGGGAAGGAGGGACCCCCCATTCTGCATGAGCTACAAGACATCCGACGTAGCCAACCCTCCCCCCTCCTTTGGCCCTGTGGGGGCTGATGTGCCCCCCCCCCCGGTGGCACACAGATGCCAGGTAGCACGACACACCCCGGCATGAGTACTGTGGTCCCGGAGTTATCCCCGCCCCCCCCCTCCCCCCCCCAACCCCTGGGGTCTGGCAAGGCTTATGGGCACCTTCCCAAGGGTCACAGCACCCAACCTCCCTGCCCTCCTGGGCAGGTGCTGCTGTGATTGTCAGGTCCCCTGGTGGCGCCACGCCGCGTTGCACAGCTAGGAGCAGCAGAGCCGGGGCTTATGTCCCCCCTTCAAGGCATGTGTGTGTGTGTGTGTGTGTGTCGGGAAGGGGGGGGGGGCAGCCTTCTGCCTCCTCGGTCCAGCACCATCTGGGCAGCCGCCTGTCCACATTCCCCCCCCCCGGCCCAGCCATGCCTCGGCGCCTGGAGCAGGACCCAGGCCTGCGTCGCATCCGCTCAGGCTTTCCGGACCTTGCTTCTCCCGTCGGGGTGCGGGCAGCGGCGCCAGCAGCCGTGCCGCCAATCAGGGCCGTGTGTGCGGCTGGCCGGGGCTTGGGCTGGGTGCTGGGGGCTCCCGGTCGCTCTCCGTTTGCTGCCTTAATTGGAACCCGGCGAGACCAGGCGAAATCGCATTAGCGCCGGGCCCCGGCGCGGCGAGCCATCCATCTTTTTTTATTACAGCGTAATGGGGCCTGCTCAGGAAGCGCCGTTCGATTTGTCACAGGCCTCGTTCCCTGATAACGGGCATTTGTCATCACTTTCTGCCCGTGTTAATGTCATCAGCGGCGCGCTGACAGCTGGGCCCGGCGA
Source organism: Emydura macquarii macquarii (assembly GCF_026122565.2). NCBI lineage: Eukaryota > Metazoa > Chordata > Testudines > Chelidae > Emydura > Emydura macquarii. The sequence continues at coordinate 10,630,108 of NW_027133829.1, read as the reverse complement.
GGGAGCGCCCGCGACAGAGCACATCCGTCAACCTAATATTTCCAGGGCTGGGGGGACGGAGGGATGGAGGGGGGGCTGGGCTGCGTGCACATGAAAGCGCTTAGGAAGGGGAGAGGCCAAAAAAAAAAAAAAAAAGCCGGCATCGTTAATTAACACCTTAGTGCGTGGGTGCATGTGTCAGGCTGTGGGTCCCGTCTGGCCCCCCCCCCCTCCCGTTTGTGTGCGCATGTCTGTCCTTTTAACAGAGACCGGCTCCGTGCCTGCAACCCATTTAAAAGCGATTTGGAACTGGGGGACCCCCACAGTGACCACGGCGGCATTGGTAATAAGGGAGGGCAGGCGTGGGAGACACGCGGCCAGGGCAGGAGACCCGGCTGGCGACGGAAAGGGTTGTCAGTTCTCGGGCCCCCATCGAGCGCCCCACCTTGGGCACCCACGGCTCCATCGCCGGGGTGTGTGTGTGTGTGTGTGTGTGTGTGTGTGTGTGTGTGTGTGTGTGCGTGCGTGCGTGCGTGTGTGTCAGGGTAGAGGACACAGGCGCTGGCTAAATCACCAGTGAAATTAGTTTGTAGCCATGACAGCAGCTCGCAGTCGGCGGCCGGCTCGGCCGCGGCTGCGGGTCAGGAGTGAGGGAAACCATCGTTGCTGGGTGGGGACAAGACTGCAGGGTGCGACTCAGGCTCATCGACAGGCCTTGAGGGCTGGGCTAGCAGGCGGCCACGGGTCGGGGGCGAGAGGCACCCGCAGACCTGGGGTCAGGGAGAGCCAGGGCTGGGCTAGCAGGCGGCCACGGGTTGAGGGGCACTGGCGGCTGGGGGTGGGGGGGGGGGAGTGTGAGCAAGCCCAGGATTGGAGGGGCCGGGGGGCAGGCAGAGCTGTGCTGTTGTGGGGAAGCCTCTGGCTGGGGGTAGGGCCCTGGGGGAGCAAAACTACAATCCCGCATGCCCATCCCCTCCCCCCCCCAGCTGCCCCATGCACTCAGCCCCCCAGGGATCAGCAGGGGGTGCTATGGGGTTTGGGGAGTTCCTTTCTCTGCTTGCATCCCAGGAACAGACAAGCCTGGACTTAAGGCAGCACCATCTGCCCACCCGCCCCGCGTGCCAGGCTGCCCCCCGAGTTTCAGGGACACCCTTTCACCGCGAGGGCTGGAGCAGGGCGGGAGGGAGGTGGGCCTCACCCCGAAAGGTTTCCCTGCCCTTCTGCATGGAATTGCCCCAGACAGGCACTTTTGCCCCAGCGACACCGACCATCCGCAGAGACCGACACGCACCCCACAGCCAGCCGGCGGCAGCCGTAATACGCAAACCAGCTGCGACGGGGAGTTCTCGGGCTCGGCTCCTGCGTCTGGGGGGGGCAGCGTTTCCTCCCCCACGCAGGTGAAGCCTGTTTGTCAAATGCCCGACTGGCCCGTTCCCCAGAACCCTTGGAAAGCTCAGCTGGCAAAGGGCCGGGCCTGGCGCCCCAACCGGGCAACGCTTACCAAGGGGGGTGAGCTGTGCTTCTCTGCCCGGCCCTGTCTGTGCTCTGCCCACAGCGACGGGTGGGATCCTCCTTAGAAAACCCTTTTAAAGGACAGAAATCACTAGCCGGTGCCTCTTCCCAATCCCCGTGCCCAGGACCGGGGTGCCTGCAGGCATGAGCTGCCTCGTACCAAGAGAGGGACAGGGGCAGCCAGGTCCCCACCTGTCGGAGAGGCAGGGGCTCAGTTGGGAAACGTTAGCGGGGGGCGGACGCCCTGACACGAACGACCCAGGCTTGCTTGGAGGTTCGCTGGCCGGCAGAGAGAGGCGAACGGGGAAGGTCTTCGAGGGACCCAGGCTGTGGCCCTGGGTGAAGGGCGGGAGGGGAAGCGGAGAGGGAGCCAGGCTGGCATGGAGGGAGCCGCAATGTCCATGCCGTTCCCCTGGGCAGAGTCCGGGCAGCGGTCCCGGGCAGAAAAGGCTCAGGGCCCGCGGGTGAAAGGAGGCTGCTCGGATGACTCCAACGGGAATCCAGGACCGTGCGTTGCTTTGGCTATTGGAGGCCCCAGCAGTGGAAGCCCCTTGTCTCGGCCACGTTCTCAGAGGACTTCCCCATTCCCAGCTGGTGCCGCTCGGTCTGGGTTTGGGCCCTGCGTGTTCTCACCACCTTTCTAATGGCTGGTAACTGGACCCCTCGAGGCTCCGCCCCCTGCTTGCCTCTTGCCCAAGACCCCGCCCCTGCCCCACCCCTTCCCTCAGGCCCCGCCCCCTGCCCATCCCTTCCCTCAGGTCCCGCCCCCTGTCCCACCCCTTCCCTCAGGCCCCGCCCCTTCTGTGCCTCTTCTCCCCCCAAGGCCCTTCCCCCAGATCGTCTCAAGGCACCTGCCTTCAGGTAGGAGGTGGCTCCAGCTGAGCAGTAACCAGACTTTGGGTCAGGTGCCCTAGGGTTGCCAGGTCCCTGGAAACTGGATACCTGGCACCTCTAAATGGCACCCGGACATGGCCACCAAAAACTGGGCAGGTGACAACCTTAGTTCTCACGCTCCACTGAAAGCAGCGCAGCAGCGACCCAGCCCTGCGAAAGCAGAGAGAGCCCCACCCTGTCCCGCCTGGCAGGGGAAAGCAGCTCTCCTCTGACCCCTCGAGTGGTGGGGGCGAGACCTGCCTCTGCTGTCAGCCGTGGGGCTGGGCGGCACCGGGAAGTCAGGGTGGTCGGATCAGAGCTTGCTGACGCCGGAGCAAACCAGGAGCAAGCCCAAAGCAGCAAATGGGGTTAAAGCTCTGTCAGCGAGCCCCGAATCAGGGCTGTTTGTTGACATGCTTCTTCTCACCCCACAGGGCCAAATGGGCCCACACTCTCCACCAAAATACCTTTCAAAATCCAGGCCCTGGCCCCATTGAAGGTCAGTGGGGTTCAGGCTCCTAAGTCACTTCTGAAAATAACATCACGAGAAGAATGATTATTTATTATTACCTGGAAGACTCAGACACGACCCAGAAGCACACAGTGCTAGGTGCGGTACAGTCACCAGACAAAGCCATGGTCCCCGCCCCAAACGGCCTGCGTCACCCGTCTCGCCAGGCAGAGCCGGCAGCAGCAAAGGGCCGGGTTCTATAGCGAGGGAGCGTGTCAATGATACCACACCAAACCAGCTCGCGCCCCCACCCGGCCCCCTGGGAAATCACACGCCATCCCCTGGCCGCTCCCAAAAGGCAACCCTTCCCCTCCCGCAAACACGGAGTCTGAGTGTAGACAGTAAACCTCTGAATAACTCCGCACTGGTTTGGGAAAACAGCGCCAACACAATTCATGAACACAGTGAGCCAAACCCACCCCACCCCAGAGTACATGGGGCGTTTCCTTCACCTCTCCCTTCTGGCTTTCCCCGCCCTATCGACCGTCGTAGCTGCACTGGCCACCTGTTGATTGTGGGGCCCTCCAGGCCCCTCTGCTGGCTCCTGCCACGGGCCAGGCGCAGACTCGACTGGTCCCCTCTGCTGCACCTGCCGGCATCCAACCGCTGTGGGCTCCCGACACCTGCAGGCCCCCTCCACTGCGGGCTCTGGGCCCCGCCGAGTCCCCTTGGCTGGTGCCTGCCAGGCTCTCGAGATGTCCCAGGTCCTTCCGTAGTTTCAGCTCTCATTCAGCACAAAGCCCTCTGCTGACACAGGAGCCACATCCCTGCTTGTGTTAACAGCACAAAAGACTCCAAGAGGAACCATTAAATTCTCCCTTTTAAGAGTGGGAGGAGATAGTCAACCCATGCCTCAGAGCAGCCTTGGTCAGGGCTAGTGCAGCCTTGGGAGAACCCCTCCCCGCCTGATTTTACAGTCCCTGGCATCCAGATGCCCCCTTCGCTGAGTTCTCTTCAGAGGAGAGTGAATCTTCCGTCAGGACAGACTACGCCCAGGTCTGCTGCCAGTTGATGACGCGAAAGGGAGACAACCTCTCATTGCCCCTGCAGTTAACACGCAGCGATTTAACACGCAGTTAACACGCACCGACCGTTTCCCGTCCTGCTGTCCGGCGCCAAGGTGGGCGTTTGCAGATACAGAGCCCATGCAAATAAAGTGCCCCCCCCTTTCAGCTGGCTGAGCAAGGGGGGGCCCCTCAGACGCTCAGACCTTGCTTACACTTAGTCTAAATGTAGGCCAAGAGACACCCGCTGGCTACCCAGACAGGAGCGTGAAGGGGTCTGTAGGACGAGGCAGTAGAACAGTTTGCAGGACTCCCCCGAGGGATGAGTTTGGCCTGACATGAAAGACACCTCTTAAAAACCCTGACGTGGAAGGTTTGACCCACGCAGACAAACCCCCACCTTCGGGAAAAGCATCCGGGGCGGCGGGGGTGTCTTGATTTTAAACCTCCCTTGAAAAGCCAAGGACAGCACGGTTCAAAAACGGGGGAGCCGGGCGGTGAACCTGACACAGCAACCGGGAAACAGAGCAGCCCAGCATCCCTGGCGCAACGTGCTCTGCGACCGCGGGGCATATTTCCATTCTTCCGTCCGATCACGGCTCCGGACAGAAATCCTCTGGGCTGCAGCCGCCGACTCCTTAGCTGCTTTTGAGGAGTGGGGGGGGCGCTGCCCGGGTTTCTCTGCTCGGTGCCCTCCGCTCAGGTTCCCTCCATTTAGCCCTTTGATCTTCATGCCTGTTTTTTCATTCGTTGGCCCCCATAACCACCTGAGTCCCGGCTTAGGCTGGGGAAGGGTCTTTTAGCACAAATAGATCCCTGGCTCAAGGCAGCGAAAGTGCTGCAAGGAAACCAGCCGTGGACATGCCCCGTGCGTCAACGGTGGCCGAGGCGTTTTTCTTTTAAAACATACGGAGCCAGCCTGCCCCTTTGGCTGTCCCACACAGGCTTGGTTGACGGCGTTTCAAAGGCCCCTTCCAAAAAAAGCCCAGACGGAGACTTACAGTTTGGGCCCCTCGGGCAGGGCGTCTATGGAAAGCCATAGCACATGTTTCCATCAGCAGTAATGTCTGGCAGTCCTGTTCCGGGAGCTCACCCCCCCGGCCGACCTGGGGCTGCCATAAAACACGGGAATTCCCCTGCAGCGTTCCCCCTAACAAGAAGGCATTTCTTTCCATCCACTGAGCACTTTTAAAATGATTTATAAGGGGCGCTTGGAAGCCAGAGCAATACCGATTCATAAATCGAAAGGCAATCAGACTTAGCGTGATCAGGACAGTCAGTTCGTTGGGGGGGGGGGGAGGGATTGCCATTTGCAGCCCCCCCTGCCCTGCTTTCTTTGTGGCGTGCTAACGAGCCCCACCGCACACTCACACACATACACACACACACACCGGTCTCTGCCTCTCCCCTCTCTGCCGCGTCTGTGGAGACAGTGAGCGCGGAAAATCCCCGGACGGGGAGGGTAAATGCTTGTTCTTTGTAAATGAAGAACGTAATTAACATTAAATTAAGGTAATACAAATGAAGACAACACAGCGCCTGACAGGATGAGTGTTTGGGGAGGCGATAGGGAGAAGTGATTCATATTTTTAATTTACTGTACAAATAGACTATCAGGGCTGGGGGGAAAAGGGCCATCTAAGTGAAGAGAGGATTTTTTTTCCCACTGTTGTTTTGCTGTGCTTTAAGCACACAATGACTATTAAAGTCAACTGCCCATATAATAGGACATCTCCTACATGACTGAGCTCCGAGAGGCAGCTTGCTACTGCAATAAATTCTTTTAGTGCCGTCTGCTGGTACACAACCTTGGGCGGGCAGCTAGATTCTGCCGTGTAAACACCCGCCGCCACGCAAGGAATTCAGAGAGTCCAAGGCCAGAAGGGACCATGGTGATCATCTCGGCCGACCTCCTGTAGGACACAGGCCATGGGACTTGCCCCAGATAAGTTCTAGAGCAGGTCTGTTTCAGGGCAGCTGATCCCTCCCCTTTTCTGATCTCGCCCCGCTGCCTGCATTGGGTGAGCACCCACGCTTGAGCGGGGCCGGAAAAGGCCATTATTTCGCAGAGGAAATGGAAAGTGGTTTCCTTGAAAAATGTTCAGGTGTTTATTTGAAAACTCAAAATGAGTAAATAAAAGTCAGTTTTCAAAAACCATTTTTGAGAAGAAACATTTGGTTTTCACAGACCAAAACGTCGGTTTGTTGGGGCTTTTTTGGTTTGTCCGTGGTTGTTTTTTTTTTTTTACTGAAAATCAAAGATTTCAGGCTTTTTGCCAATTAACCAAAAGTTTCAACCAGAATGAACACTTTACACAGTTTTCATTTTGGTCAAAAAGTCTTTTTTTTTTGGTTAAAAAATGTTCTGACAAATATATTAACTTATCCTAGTCAGTGCTTCTAGGGAACAGGAAGGAGATGCCTCCATAGCATCATTACAGAGAAGACAGCTCAGCTGTAATGAATACTAAAGGGATTGGGATTGAGACTGCTGGATAGACAGACAGACTGACCCTGGAACATATGGAATCACAGACCTTAAAAATCAGATGTGTGTTTGGATCTGTAGATATTTTCTTGAATAAACAGGCTTCAACTCTGCTTCAGTCCCACTTTGTCCCACTTGTTTACCAGGAACGACCACTTCCTGCTTGGAACTGTATACAGCACATAGAGATGTGGAGTGGCGTTTATTGTGCAAAGGCTTGTGCTCTGCATTGTGCAAGGTAATAAGAGTTCGGCTCCACCTGGTACATCAAATCGTTTATGAGAGGCAGCAAAAATTGGAGCCAAATAAACAATCCAGTTTGTACCAGTCTAAGTTAACAGAACTGGGCGAAGGGGCCTGCAAAGCCTGGGTCAATCCTGGGTTGGCATGAAAATGAGCTGAAAGAGTCTAGCAAGGGGAGGGAATTTTTATAACTGAAGTCACCTAAATGTGATCTGATTGGTTACTGTTAATGGGATGAGGCTGCCCTCCCCTTCCTGGCCATTGTTTACCAGGGGTCACTAAATAAGAATGGAGGGGACTGGAAGGCGCGAGATTCCCAATCACAGCTGCCACTTCCCACCATCTCCTGGGATGCTGGGACCCATCATGACACCACTGGGCCAACATCATCCTAATCCTGACCAGACTGGGCCAGAGAGAGGGACCCAGGTGCCATCAGCACCTCCACCTGCTTTGGCTAAATCATGAACTACACCTGAGATGTGTGCTTTGGGTTTGTGTTATCATCCCCTCCCTAGCACGGCATTTTCCTTCCCCGGCTTATTTCTCCTCTTTCTTCTCTTCCCCTTTGGTTGAGCCGGCTAAGCCAACTCTGTCTTTTGCAACACTGCCGTGAACCCATGACCAGAGAGGCAGCTAAATGCTACATCTACACAGCCTGATGGAGCCACTGATTCGCCAGGTGATCACACTCCAGCGCTGAGGTGCCAAGCGAGAGTCAATGCAAGAGGCAGAAGCTGCATTTTCTACCTTCACTGTTTGTTTCACTCCCGTTTGTCTTGGTTTTGTTTGAAAGAAAACACGATTCATCTCCAACAGCAGCAGCTCCGGCCTACCACAACTGACTTCACTTCTTCCCCTCCAAACAGGGCAGATAATACTAGCTTTAATACTATCTGAAAGACTGAGACGAGGCGGGTGAGGTGACATCTTTTATTGAACCAACTTCTGTTGGTGAAAGAGAGACGCTTTCCGAAGGAGTGCTCTGCGGATCTCAAAAGCTTGTCTCTGTTGCCAACAGAAGCCGACCCAGTAGAAGATGTCACCTCCCCTATCGTATCTCAGGATCTACATGGTGGTGAAGCACTGGAATGGGTTACCGAGGGAGGTGGTGGAATCTCCATCTTTAGAGGTTTTTAAGCCCTGGCTGGGATGATTTAGTTGTGGTTGGTCCTGCTTTGAGCAGTGGGTTGGACTAGATACCTCCTGAGATCCCTTCCAACCCTCATCTTCTATGATTCTATGAACATGGCTACAACCCCACAGCTGAAAGACTGTCAAACCGGGGTTTCTCCCTATTAAAAAGCTTTCACAGCTACAGGAAAAGGGTGTAAATTACCACCGATGCGACCTAAATCTCCAGCATAGGCACACACTTGCTGACATCTCCTTGTTTAGCTGGCCAAGATTTCGTTCAGCAGCATAAATCGGTGGCTTACCAGCATTCCTCAAGGGAAGCGGTGCCTGGAAAGTAGCCGGGTGGCCATATAGCCGTTTGTTCGCCATCTAGTGGTATGGCTAATTACAGCACTACTAAGCTCAGGGACTCACCTGTCTGAGCAGATCCCACTGGATTCCTAAGAGGAAATATTGTTGGAAAGCAAAAAATAAAGCCTGGTTTCTCTCTTTCTCCATCCCTTGCAACAAACAATTCTTGTGTGTAAAAATGCACTAGTGAAAACCTCAGGACATGGGAATTTTAAGCCTAGACAGACAGGAGGGAACAGTCCTGCCCCGGCTACCAAGGAGGATGGAATAAGGCTTTTCCAGTGCCGGTTTCTGTTCCCTCGAGACATCGGGAACCTCAAGTTGGGTTTGGGCGAGAACCCAGAACCGTGGGTGCTTCTCTTTCCTCTCCAAACTTGGACTGGAGATTTCACAAGAGCTCAGGTCACTGTACGTTCCATAAAGAAAGCTGGTCTCATGACAATAATTTCGTTAGGTTCTTATTTTATCCCAAGCCAGGTCCAAATGGAGCCAGTAAAGTCATGTCAACGTGTGCGTCCATCAGGTTTGTGATAACATGCCCGTTCACACGTCAGTGGAGATAGTATATTATTTACTGAGTGAAACCGATCAAACACCTGCACTTCGTCAACGTACAGAGCCTTTGCCAGGTACTAAATGGGAGACAAAATCGTGTGGACGTCCTAGGTCTCAGAGCAGAGGCTGTAGGTGATGTGAACTTCACTTCTCAAGCAGCGTGGGAGCCCACTTTGATCTGAGAATGGGCAAGGCAGCAAAACTGTGGGGATTCCCAGCCAGAGGGAGAGACAGAGCTCCAGATGCCATTCCTGCTGATGCCACGTGGGAGATGGGCAGGGTCCTGCAGCTCTCCTTGTGTAGATGCCACCTGCAGACCAAATAGACCCTGATTTTCAAAGGTGCTCAAAACCCTCAGTTCCCGTTGAATTCAACTGGAGCATCAGAAAGTCACCCCTCTCCCCAGTTCTTGATTGCTCCGACACACCGTGCAGCATCCTGGCTTGCTGGATACATATAGCAGAGGCTGTTCTCTTTAGTACTGTAAGATGGAACTGACCACAAAGCGGGTGTCATGGTTCTGGGACAGCCAACAGAGGAGCTGTATAAAGAAGAGCGATATTACACACTGCTCAGTCAGGAACGTTCACGCACAGGACCAGAAAACTCAGCGGGCGTCAACAGGCTTAACTCCATTGACGCCAACGAGCTGAGGAGCTAACCTGGAAAGTGTAGCCGCTCTGTGGCCTGGTAGGTTGCCTTAAAGAACTGAGCCCCCTCGGAGCACTTGGAGAGAGGCGCCCACTTAGAACAGAAATGGTCACATAGAAAGAAGGCATACGACACCAGCCGTCCCACCTGCGATGCGCCGAGCAGCAGAAGCCATTTGCGTAGCCAGCACGCGAACGGCGAGTCGCGTATCTCATGCCTGGACTGGCGACAGGTCCCACTGACTGCTTCCGAACGCGAGTGGAGCTCAGAACTCACAATAAGTGATTTGTCATCCGATTCATTGATTTAAAGGCTAGAGGAGACCACATGATGACCTCGGCTCATCTCCTGTTTAGCACCAGCCAGAGAATTTCATCACAACCAAAGCAAATCTTCCGGAAAGGCATCCAACCCACTGCTTCCCTTGGGAATTAGTTCCAGTGCGTAATCACCCTCACTATTACCACTGCTGCCTTATTTCTAATTTGAATGTATCTTGCTTTAACTTCCGACCGTTGGTGCTTGTTCTGCCTTTCACCACGACGTTAAAAAGCCCTTTAGTACCTCGTATTTTTGCCTTATCTAGATACTTCTACACTGTCACCAAGACTCCTCTTGAGCTTCTTTCTGATAAACAGCTTGAACTCTTTAAGTCTCTCCCTGCAAGGAATTTTTCTAGCCTTTGAATCATTTTTGTGGCTTTTCTCTGCCCCTTCTCCAATATTTCCACATCCTTTGAACGTTGCAGTCATGAGAACTGGACACAGTAGTTCAGTTTCTGGCTCTAAAGAAAAATGTTGCCTTTTCTTCCTGTTCATAAATAATCTGCACCTTTCTCTGACTTAGTCCCAGTCAAAATGATTCAGTGAAAAATTCTGAGTTGGGAGCTGTATTGTGCACAGCTGTAATCTGCCCTATGTTTGGCGAGTTAAATGAGTCACAGGGCTTGGTTTCTGTTCCTTGATTGGTCAGTTTATATCAGAAGCCATCAGACGGTGAATGCAACACAGTGACTGCAAAGTTGACAGTTGATTGTGCAATGGGAAATTTGCATCTGATGAATATTTGATCATTGGAGCTTAAAATCGGCAGTTTGCTTGTGAAGCCTGAGAGGCTGAATGCCCATGAGAAGCAAACTCCAACTGAATCAGCGTCACTTTTCAAACCAGTGACTATTTGAAAATAATTTTTCTATCATTTGCTCACGTCTCAGAGAGCTCCAGTTCCTCCTCCTCTTCCTCTGCACCACAGCCAGAAAACAGCCTCAACAAGATGCATTTGTGATGTTCCCCTAGTGCAATCTGGACTAGTATATTGCTCCGTCACCCCAATTCCCCACTCCTGGAGCCAGTCTTATCCTGCTCTGCTGTGAGAACTCCCACTCCTGGGGTGTTCACGTGCAGCCACCAGCAAGCAATCTGATCCCAACTCAGGGAGTGAGTGCTTCTAGCCAGCCACTCTTCGAATTATACAACAGAATGACCCCAATCATAGCTCCCAAGCCTAGGAATCTCCATCTTACAATGTTCAGTGCTGCCCACTGAACCGTGTAAGCTCATATAAGTTCTTCAATTTAACAAAGAAATTGATATGCACCAGCCTTGCTATTCCAAGTGGAGTCTCCAGCACACTTCCAACCAAACACACTGCTTTAGGTAAAACAAACACATTTATTAACCACAGAAGGATTTTACGGGATTAGAAGTCAAAGGGTGGCAAGTCAGATTTGGTCAAGAGAAAACAAAAGCAAAAACCCTTTCTAAAGTAAGCTTAACACTCAGCAACCTTACAAACGTAGGTGATTCTCACCACAGGCTGGCTGGTTTCCCTTCAGTCAGGGTCTCCCCCTTGGGCAGCACTTCGATTGCTTGATGGTGTTTGTAGATGGAGGTGGAAGAGCAAGAGCATGGCAAAATGTCTCCCTTTTTTAATATGTTCCTTCTCCCCTCTGGGGCTTTGGTCAGGTGACAAACAATGTCCTTGTATGGGTTCATCCATTTCCTGAGCCAGTGAGCATTACCTCATCTGGGCTCCAACCTGGCCAAGGGAAGGGAGGTGACTCACCCGAGTGTCCCCTTGATCCTCCGTTGACAACCAGGCCAGTCTTTTGTTCCTGGAAAGCTGAGCTGGGTTTGTCCTATACAAGCCTTGATGAGGTGTGAACTGCCCCTCTGCTCCTGGAGAGGTTTGCCTGGGTCTGTTTTAAGCTGTGAGGACACATCTTTGGGAGCCTCGTAACTAAACACATGACATTGCGACAAACACATTACTCAGTACGTGATGAGCGTACCAAAGACATCTTATAGGGCGTACTTTGCATTAACCAATACACAATAATACTGAAAGGGTGACCATGGCGTCACAGCAGCTCATTGACAATAAACACTAGATACGTGGCTCACCTGGTCTGTGTAACCTGCTCTCCCAGCTGATTCCTTTACAGGTGAGAGCTGGTATCGGCTGACATAACTGCCTATTCCACGGACCCTTCACCCTGCTCTTGCGTGGTGTCTAAATGAGTCGACCACCTCGCGAGGCGGGTTTAACGGAGCGCATCACTCTGCTCGTGCGTGATGCGGTCAAGATGTTCCAAAGTGACGAGTGATTTGGGGGGGTAGGAGAGGGGGCTCAACTTAAGATCCCTCGAGGCACCTGGTTTTCACAGGGCAAAAGGCACAGCATCTTCGGGCAATCAGTCATCACCAGACAGTCTTGGCTGCAGGGCAGACCAAGCTTTGCCCGTGTTCTGCCTTACTGCGAGCCTCCTCATTGGGCATGTCCCTGCCACGCCGGCTTCTGAGCTTGCGAGGGGCTCTCTCAGTTCAGAGGCTCCAGCAACAACTGTCCAGCATAACCTCACATTGCACTTATGGCCGGGGGGAACAGGAGACCCTGTGGGTCTCCTCTCAGGGGGCAGGGCTTGGAGTGGATGCAGCTTCTGAGGAAACAAAGTCCCCAGAAGAAGATGTCCTATCCCCTGGCAGGGCGGGGACAACCCAGGGTTTGGTAAGCAGGGAGAGACTTATATAGCCGAACCATTGCTCTGCCCCTGGCATCACCAACCCCAGAGCTCAAAAATCCTGAGTCAACCCCCAAAAAATCACGAGGTTGGCTCCAAAAATCATGAGCTTTTTTTTGCTCTGGGTCCTATAAGAAGCAGCCTGGGATTCTTCATGACCCAGAGTGACGTTTAGTCTCATCTGATAGCCAACAGCAACCCCCAGGGCATTGTGTCAACAGCGGGCTGCAGGAAACAGTGCCAACCAGAGTCACCCCCACCAGGGTCTCGCATCCGCGGCTTGAGCCGGCCTTTTTCTCCTTTGCTAGGAAAGCACAGACCAGGCACATAGACATCAGCCAGCATGCGGCTACTGCCCGGGGTCCAGGACCCCGTCATGCAGGCCTTCCCGGGGGACTAATCCCGGCGTGCAGAGGCCCCGCCGTTGCCCTAACTGCAGTGCAGCATGTCAGGCACGCGCCGGCAAAAATAAATAAAAGAATAAATAAATACAAGCGGCAAAGAGGCCTGAAACGATGCTGTCGTTTGCCGGGAATGAGAGGCACAAGTGTAATTTAGGTTTTGATATTATGAAAGTCTCGCTGCTCTAAAACAGCAGGGCACTCGGTGGCTCATTAATAAAGGATAAACTTGGAGTCTATTTACAATGCACTTTTTTGTTTATTTACACTCCATTATACATATGTAATGTTGCACATATTTACTGCTCTGTTCTGCTGCGGAGTGCAGCGGCGTCAGAGGGAGAGGCCGCGCATGTGGCTCTGGTTTGCGCCCCCCCCCGCATGTCCCCTCTTTGACTGATGGCACTTACAGACAGAAGTTGGCATGTTCTGAGCTGCAGAGAAATCAGTGGCAAAGGCAGCGGACCTGACCCCTGACCCGGGATGCGATGGGAGAGTCGCCACCCTGGATGTGGGAGTAGGATTGAACAACAGATCCCAGCACCCCTCTTCTGCTGCCCACCAACCTGAGCCTGATCCCCGTTACACCGGCTTCAATCCAAAGTAACTATTGATGTCAATGGAGTTATTCTGGATTCACACCAGTGTGACAGACATCTGATCCCAGGTCCTAGGAACCCCAGCATTCACACCCGATGCAATAACAACAGCATAACAAATCAATGGCTAGCGGGACACATGCTAGTGATGGGCAGACTCTGATCCCTGCCGCGTTCCTGCCAGCTGGCCCTCACGAGGACTCGCCTAGAGCTGGGCGCATGCAGAACAAAATACATGCGACTATGCTAACTAGGAGACCCACTGATTCACTGCTCGATGCAGTCTGTTACCTATTCTCACACGTTTGAGCATGTGGTCATATTTGAATTCACAAGACCATTCTTAGAAAGCAAAAACAGCAGTGCGCACTTGTGCCAAGAAATACGCACAAGGGTATTTGCACGGGAAATACCCCTTGGAAAAGATATGTGATTGTTTGCACCATAGATTCCCTGGAGAGTTACAAATCTCACAGCCCATCAGCAACACCCTGGTTCTAAAACTCAAGGGATCCAATTAGGGCAAATAAAAAAAAAAAGGCTCTAACTTAGGCAATGGCTAACACTACAGATCCCATGACAGTATAAGTCCTTGTGCAGATACACGATACGCCGACGGAAGGGGGTTCTCTAGCAGCGTAGGAACATCACATCATGGACAGGCTCTTTCGTCGGCATGGCTGCTTCTACACTGGGGGCTTTGTTGCTATAGCTACATTGCTAGTGGGATGTGTGTTTTTCACACCTCTGCCTGACATAGCTATGCCAGGATATGCTTTAAGCATAGACAGCCAATCCATGGTGTGAGCAGTGGCTAATTGCCAGTTACTAATAGCATGAATAATCTAGAGGCTAAATTGTGAATAGCCAACCATGCATGAAACAAATCACAACCCATTCGCAGATCATTAACAAACAGGGCTGAATTAGCTGCAAAAAATAATACAACTGGTTCCTGTCTTAGCAGTACAGGGCCTATGACACACAGCAGATCAGTGAACCATTTGCTAGGCTTCCTTTCACATTTTTCACGATCAGGAATCATACTTGGTGGATTATAACCTTCCGAATGGTACTTGATATGGCCTCTCCCGTATGAATGATTGTAATTGTGCAATATTGATGTTAAATGATATTATGACCGGTCATTCATATTCCATCCAGCGTCACAGTAGCCACCTCTCATGATTCCTCACCCCTCACAACCTCCTTCCGGTGGCTCTGTAATGGCTGGATCGTCATAGGAGTGTCTGTCTCCAGGGCCGGGATGTGACACTGCACAGCCGTGTTATCACTGCCAGAAGAAGGAGATTCTATTACCACATAACCTGCCCACCTGATCCTGGGAAAAGGGGGGGAGTGGCCTTATTTACCTTCAAGGAAAAGCAGGACTTGATTATCCAGGACCGCTATTCAAACTTTTAGGAGGTCGATGCTTTGCCTGATACAAGCAGCAAGACAATAGCTGGCAACCTCACAGCCCATTTTGCAAGATACGGCATTACAGACGATGTAATCACCAACAATGGGTGCCAATTTATCTTGGAAGTATACAAGGAATTTGCACACAAATGGGGGTTTGACCATCACACCTCCTCCCCAGCAAACCCACAGAGTAATGGGCAGGTGGTGTTTTCTGTTCTCACCTGGGACACGAGGCTGTTCCTTGGAGCTCAGACCTTTGTTAGCATTTCTGGCGCACAGGGATATCCCCATCAGAGGGGTGCCAAACAATGCAACACAGGCATTGATGGGACGAAGGACCAAAACCCTGCTACCAATGAGGGGAGACTGTTGCTGCTAAACGGATCGAGATACCGCTGAGAGGAGGTGGCCAAGAAGCACAGAAAGTAAGCACCAGAGGAAGGTGCAAGACATCCCCTAATGGTCAATTATGGAATATCGTGCCCATAGGAGAGGTTTCTTCCTGACCCCAAGTGTGGAGGGTTGGTTTATGCCCTGAAGCATGAGTTTAGATTCTATCTTTCCTAATATAATATTAGCTGTTCTCATTCATATGAGGCGGCTGAGCATTTTGCTAATTCTACTAAACTCTTGTAGGAGTCCTGGATTTTTCAGGCTAGAAGGGACCATTATTAGCTGGAACCAGTTCAACCAGGGCCGTTCTCTGGCCTGTGTTATGCAAGGGTCAGACTAGATGATTACAATGATCTTTCTGGCCATAACATCGATGATTATCCTGCAGATCCCAGGTTGCAAAGCTCACACAGAGCTGGAGTTTTGCACCTTCCCAAGTCCTGCGGATTTGGGGTTCCCAAAACCAAGCTAACAAACCCTTGCCTTGTAATTTAAACTCAGAAGGTTTTGAGGAAGATTCAATTCAAAGAAAACAAAAAGTTGTTCTGCGGAGAAATCCAGGCTGTGTGTTAGTGAGCGGGACATTCACGCCACAATTGCTTTCCCTCTTAAATCTCAACTCCTTCTATTTTAAACCTTCTCTTTATTCGTTTCTCACCTGTTTTTCCCACTGGCATTTCTCCTCTGTGCTCCTTTTTCTTCACAGCCTCTGCTCAATGGCTGCAAACCCGGTACCATTCCTGCTGGCATCCCAGCCTCTCAGCCTGCTAGTGGATTCAGGGCTAGGCAAAGCGAGTTCACACGTCCGAGCTTTGTTAGATACAGGAACACAGTGCTGGGGCAGACGGAGGGCCAGGCAGCCTCTGATTGCTTGGGTCTTTAAGTGGGGACATTCGCCCCATTGTGCCGGCCAAACTCTAAACTCCCTAAATTCCCCTGACAGTTTCAAATGGCTGCGGTATTTGTCTTTACGCCCTTTGCTAAACGATCACTAAGTGTTCCTGTGGGCTGCTGCATTCCGTCCCAGAAGTGGCTGCATTTCTTTGGCAGGCAGGAAGCCACCTCTGTGCACAGTGTGGCCAGCACGCTTTGGGATGGAAGGGGCTGGAGAAATAGCCCGGTGTTGCTATCGGAATGAGCTGGCTGGTGTCACCGCTACCCTCTACTGGATGGAATAAGAATGGCTCCGATGGGAGTCAGGCCCTGTACAGCTAAGAGAGCTTCTCCCGTAGCAGGGGGGCCTGTGCTTGTGGGGCTGAGTTCTCTCCCCAAGTGACTGTGGGGTACCACATAGTGACAAGGGAGCACACACACATGGCTGGATAACATGTTCCTCCCCCCACCCCGCCCCCCAGGAGGTCTGGGACGATGCCTGGATCCTTACAGGAGGCCCCACGCTCTGCAGCTCCTCCGGCAGGTTCAGAAAGCAGATAGAGGGGTGACTGCCGCCCCGCGGGCGTGAGCCGTCCCCAGCCTGCTGGCCATGGAGGCGTGTGCACAGAGGGCGTGCTGGTGGACAAGCCCCCGGGCCCCCCACTGTGCCCAGAATAGGGGCAGCAGCAGGGCAAGCCCCATATCCTGCAACAGGCTGGCCCAGACCCCCTGGGGGCGGAGAGCATCCTTGACAGCACATTCGCCCCTCTGCATCGCTGCTCACCCAGCCGGGGCCACGACCTCGGCTGTTCCTGGTGAAACTAACAGGCGTCCTGTCTGCTGTGGGCTGTGGCTGGGCCGGGGAGATTTGAATGAAGAGGCCTGTGCTTGTGAGAGACAGGAGCTGCCTTCCCTTAGCACTGAACGCCCTCGTGCACAGGGCAATTGTGGCCCAAAGGAAGACACCCCCCCCCCCCAAAATGCAGGCCTGAAAGAGGGCGCACGGTCCCCTCTGCACAGAGCATGCCTCCCTGCCAATGTGCATCATCCCGGGGGAGATGTGACAGGGCTGAAACGGCCACTGCCTCCCGCTCGTCTGACTCTCCCGTCAGTGCCAGCGGGTTTTTGTGGCACAGACCCCTGCTCTGGAACAACCCAACTGTCCGTGGCCCAACGAAGCCACGCCTTCCCTGTGCAGGATTTGCACCTGTGCCCTCAGTGCAAAAGGCTCTATCTGGTGCCCAGCCCCCAAGCAGCAAACCCCTGACCTTAGCAAAGCTCCCATGCGTCTGCTGCAAAAGCGCTAGCGGGGAGGGGCCGCGGGTACAGCTGTGTCTGCCTTGGGCGACTCCCTCGCCACCTCCAAACTTTGCCGGAAGCCACAGCGCGGGAGAAAAGCCGTACGTTCGCACCTTGGCCTAGCGGCACTGAGCGCCGGGGGGCAAGGGTGATGTGGAGCCAGGGTAGAAGAGGTGAGGCTGTGTGTTAACAGGGACAGGCGACCACTGCAGCCTGCAGCGTCACGAGGCTTTTGCTGACGTGCCACCCCCGCTTAGCTGCTGATTGCTTCGGAGCCAACCACCCCGCCGCGCTCATCCAGCTCAGGCTGGCGCGAAGATTGCAATCCGACGCCAGGGCCCGGCCGCCGAGGAGCTCCAAGGGCTTTGAACGAACCCCCAGCAGGTGAGCCATGGCCCTCAGCCCCCTTTCCCAGGTAGGGAACAGAGCGGGGGACGTGCCTCCTATCGGGTCTCACAGGAAAGCAAGCGACAGGCCTGAGGACGGAACCCAGGAGTCCTGGCTCCCCGGCCCCCGGCGAGCGCTTGTCCCAACACACACAGGACAGGCAGCGGGATGTTTGCAGGGGCCCGGCCCCGGGGCTCCCCACAGCGACTCCACGGGGCAGGCCATGCTGCGGGAGAAGCAGCAGGCGCTGCAGGGCGGCTCTGTCTGCTGCCACGTGCTGACCCTGATCCTGAGCAAACGGGCTGAGCCCCCTCTCCATTATGATCCTGCCCCTCGGGTACCCCGTGCCCTCAGCTCCCTGCTGTCCTCTAGCGCTGACGCCTGGGGCCATCCAGCGTCCATCGCCGGTTGCCGCGGCCTGCACGGACACAGTAACGTGGAGGTGCGCAAAACCAGTGAGGATGAAGCGAGGGAGGCTGAGAGAGCCCGGGCCCAGCTGCGGCTGAGCGCTGTCCGGAGAGCAGGGGGATCGAGGCCAGCCGGGTAAGAAACGGCCCGGGGAGGGGAGCTTTGGGAAAGTTTGGTGACCTTCCACCTCAGCCTGGAGCCCGGAAGCTGGGGAGATCGGAGCCTGGGCCCACCTCGACCTGGGGGGCAGCTCTGTCCCAGCCTGGGGGGTATCTGGTTGCAGATCTGGGGCTGGGCTGGGCCCGGAGCGCCAGAGCCAGGGGTCCTGGAAATCCTGCTCCTTCCGGCGCCATGCCCAGCGAGGCCGGAATCAGGAGCTGAACGTGCGGCTGCTTTTCTGCAGCGAGGCCCGGGGTGGGGGGCTCTGGGAGGATCCTCCCTGCGCTCAATCGAGCTGCCATTTTCCTCCCTCCCTCCTCCCGGGCACGTAACCGGCCCCAGAGCGCCTGGCCACGGAGCTTGTGCCGGCCCAGAGACCAGACAAACCTCCCCGGGCCGCATCCCCCCCGTGAGAGCATCTAACCCTGGTGCACGGGGACCCCCGACCCAGGCTCCGGCCAGGGCAACACGTGAACCCCACGACCCAGGCAGGGCGTCCCCAGAGAGCGGATTGGAGGCCGGGCTGGGCGCTGGCTCCCTTCCCCGCCTGACCCCTGCAGGTGTTGGTTCAGCGAGGAGGCCGTGGGGGTGAGGGGAGAGGGATCCGTCAGGCGCCCACAGCCCTTTGCCACCCCAGCTCTGTCCCCCCTCCTCCAATCAGCTGATGCACCTCAGTGCTTAATGCCACGACCTCTATGGGGCTGCCCCATCCCCGCCCTCAGCACCGCACATGACTGCAGCCACAGCAGGCCATTGGGCCATTTCCTTTATTAAATACCCCGGGAGCTCCGCCTCCTGGGAGCCCCAGGCCTGGGCGGGAGGCGGAGCCACCTCCCCACCTCCCGGGCCGTCCAAGGAATCCCACCTCTGCAAGGGCGGGGCCCCGGCAGCGTCAGCCAATCGGCACCTGCCAGCCGCTGTGATGTCACCGCTCCCAGAGGCGGGGCTGGCTGGCTGCAATGGTGTCCCTCCAGGCGCTGGCTCACGGGGCGAAGGGGCGGGCCCAGGATGGGGGACGCCCCTGCTGGCAGGTCCTGGATCCAACTCCAGGGCTGGAGACAGGGGATGAGCCGCCGTTCGGCTCCCAGCCCAGGGCAGCCGAGGCCGCGGTGGGGCAGGGATTCTCCCCTGACCACAGGAGCAGCGGCGCCCGCCGGCCCTTCACCCCAGGCTGGCACCGACTCCGCCGTGCAGGAAAGGCACCGGATGATCCAGGCATGGCCGGAGAGGAGAAGCTGGAGAGCAGCGACCCTGCAGCACCAGCCCTGGGGCTCCTGGAGGAGAAGGCACCCGGCAGGATGGAGCCTGGGCATGAGTGACTGCGAAGCCCGGCGCAGGGGCAGGTCCTTTGGGTGCCCCGGTGATGTCTCCAGCCCCACAGACCGCTCCTGGCCTATCCAGGCCCAGGGGCTGGGTCAGACGCCAGGCGGGAAGAGGTTAAAAGAAGGAAATTCAGCCGCCGCGTCAGCAACCGCCCCCCGACCTGAGCCTTCGGCGCCAGCCTCCCTCCCTGCCTGAGCCGCTGGGGCCGGGGTCCCACGGCGCGGGGGAGAGGCAGGCGCTGGGTCAGGCCTGGCTGGACCCCGAGAGCTCCAGCGAGCTGCTCTCGAGGGCCCCGTAGCCGCCGAGCGTGGCCATCTTGACGGCGTCGGCCGGGGCGGCGAGGAAGGAGCGTCGGGCGGCGAAGATCTGGCTGATCTCCACGAAGGTTTTGTTCTTGGTCTCGGGGATGACGACGTAGACATAGAGCGCCACCAGCAGGCAGATGCCGCAGAAAACCAGGTAGCAGAACGCACCGGCTGACACCTGGGGGGCAAGAAGACAGCACAGAGTCCCAGCCGGCCATGGGGCTAGCTCTGTTGGCGGCCGCACTGGCCTCGGATCCCTTGCATGGGGCATCCCGCCTCGGAGTGGCCCAAATCCCTCGCTCCCCGAGCCGGCTGCCCTGCTTCCCACCCCACCAGGCTCCACCATCATCCCACTGAGCCTCGGGGGGCAGGCGAGGCTGGGCTGATGGAGAAGACATTGGGCCAGGACTCAGGAGATCTGAGATGCCACGCGTGACCATGGGCTCGTCACTTAGCCTCTCTGTGCCTCTGTTCCCCGTGTGGGCAGTGGGGCCCGGGTATCGACCTGCCGGACAGGGCTGGCTGCCAGGAAAAATCCATTCCCATGTGTGAGGCCGATGGGGGGCCAGCTGGGATGGGTCACTCGACAATCACCTGTTCTGTTCATCTCTGAAGCACCTGGCCTGGGCCACGGCCAGCAGGCAGGATGCTGGGCTCGATGGATCATTGGCCTGAGCCAATTTGGCTGTTCTTATGGGCCAATCCCACGAGAGAGAAAGGTGGAGCCTCCCCCATGATGCATCTGGCCAATGGTTTAATCCCGCCCCGCGGAGGGACCCCCTGAAGACGGCTCCCCCAGAAGATAGTTTTCTTCACTAAGAAGCTTACCCCAAATGCTTAACGCGGGAAGTATCTCAGGCCAGAACTGGGAAGGAACGGCTTAAAGAATATTTCAATAAGTGAGATGTACTCAAGTCAGCGGGGCCTGATGAAATTCCTCTGAGGGTAGGTAAGAACCATGAGCTGCTATTTTTGAGGGAGGGCAGGGGAGATCCTAGATGATGGGAGAAGGGCAAGCCCAGGACCTATCGTCAGAAAGAGGAACGAAGAGGACCCGGGGAATTAGAGACCAGTCAGCCTAACTTGGAGACCTAGAAAGATACTGAATTATTAAAGCAATCCATTTTGAAGCATCCAGAGGCTGGTGGGGTTACAAGGAATTGCCAGCATGGACTTGTCAAGAACAAATCGTGCCAAACCAACCTATTTTCCTTCTGTGACATGGTGACAGGCTTAGCGGCTGGGGAATGGGGGCGTAGCAGAAGTGACACATGGACGTTAGTAAGGCTTTCGACTCCATCTCCTGCTGCAGTGAGTTCCCCAGATTAACATCACGCTGCATGAGACAGTGTTTCCTCGGGCTCGTTGAAAACTTTCTGCCCTCTGCTTTCATCCTATTATTCCCTCGTGCTCCCGTCTGTCTGCATCTACCTCTCGTCTGTGCTTAGCCTGTTAGCTCGCTGGGGCAGGGGCCATGTCCTGTGTGTGCAGACAGCCCTTAGCCTCCCTGATGCCCAGGACACATCCAGGGCTGGCTGTTACCTGGAGAAAGGGGAAGACGAAGCCCACGGTGAAGTTGGAGAGCCAGTTCAGGGACCCGCCCACGATGTAGGCAGCTGGCCGGTGCGACTGCTTGAAGAGCTCCGCGGTCATCAGGAAGGGAACGCCAGCTGGGTGCGGGAGAGGTAGGTTAAATTCCTTGTGTGCTGGCCTGATATCACAATCCAGCGACGAGGGGGTTCACGATCTCTGCAGCGGATGCCCCTGGGCTAAGATGGAGGCCTCATGCCAATGGGCTCAAGCCCCACAGAAGCCTCTGGGCCAAATTCAGTGGGGCTAGCGGGTGAAGAGTGCCAGTAGCCCCAGGTGCCAGCTTGGAGCATCCCAGGACCTGGCCAAGGGAAAACCCAAGGTCTGGGGTGTGAACCAGGAGTGACTCCGGAGTGAAAGGTGGGTGAATGAGCTCAGAACCAGATCCTCTCGGTCACTCCCACCCCCTGGACCCTGCCCCATGGGGTGTCTGAGCAGCCTGCACTGCTGGCGGTGTGAGTCTCTGGATGCTGGGCAAGCGCCTTTCTGAGGTCAACAGAGGAGCACCTCTTGGTGAGAAAATGCAGGGGTTTGTCCAGCAACCCTGCAAGCCTCAACATGCCACCCCGAATCTCCCCTGCCCCTCCCAGAACCAGACGTGGGTCAGGCATTGCCCCGCTGCTGCCCTTCTCCTGCTAACATGGCCGGCAAGCGCCTGGCCGGCTACTGGTAAATATGCCATGGAAACAGAGCAGGTAGAGTTTGGGCTGCCATAGGGCAAGCATCCCCTGCCCCACCAATGCACTTTAGCTCGGCCCTGGGCACAGACACTTACAGCTTTGATTTTTGGCAGCAGCTCAAAAACAGAAGTAATTCACTTTGGAAATCCCACCGTGGTGCCTCATGGGATTTGTAGTTCGGGTCTCTCATGCTCCCATTCTCCTCTATCAGCCCAGTTCCCTTGTCAGACTACATCTCCCATAATGCACCATGGTCTCACCTTTTGGAAGGTAGGTGGTGCATCTTGGGAGTCCCTGGCCATAGTGCACCATGGGAGATGTAGTCCAGCCGAGGAGTCTGGCCCATAGAGGAAAAAGTAGACATGAGCCAATGGATCTATAACTCTCATGAGACAATGTGGCAGGATTTCACAGCTGAAGTAATTTGGGTTTCGGGCATTCCAAGTGCTGATGAAAAATCAAAGTTTTCTGCAGAAAGCAGACGCTTTTCATGAAGTTTTGTTGTTGAAAATGCCAGTTTTTAGAGCTGGTCGAAATCTTTTTGATGGGCCAGTTTTCTATCAAAAAAGTTTAGAAACTATTCAAAATCCAAAGGAATGTGTTGTTTCAACTCTTTCATTCCAGCTTTTGTTTTATTTTGTTTAGATTGTGTGTGTGTGTGTGTGTGTGTGTGTGTGTGTGTGTGTGTATGTGATGTTATATTACGTTTCACCATTATTGAAGAGAAACATTTTGATCAGGTGGTTTCAGTGTTTTCAAGTAAAAAATGTTTGGAATAGTTCATTCCCTGAAATGTTCCAACTTTTTAGCCCAATTCAGGACAGAAACAAATGTTCAAAAGTTGGCATTTCCCATGGGACAGACGGACCATTTTCGATCAGCTCTATGAATTGCTGTTGAAAAACAGATTTGATGGGAAATTTTTCGCTGGCTCTTTGTCCGCCAAGAACTGGACTGAGACCAGTAGTTCATTCCACACGAGGGCTGTGGGGCAGCCATCAGACGGGGAAAACCATTGGTCCCTGTTTACTTGTGTCTGGATTTGAAGTGGCTGCTTACAGGTGTAAGACTGCATCCTATTACTGACCCTGTATCCAACCCTAGGGGGGGAAAGCAATTTGACACATCTAGATACCACAAGGGATTAGTTCAAACAATATTTCAGAAGAATTTAAAATACCATAGAGAAAAGATTGGGGCTTTATGCACCGCTGCCTTCTAGTGGGTGAACTCAGAACTGCTCCACTGTGTGTCATCAGCCCTATACTGATCATAATTGAGGGAGATTCCCCTTTTGTTCAAGCACTGGGGCCTGTGCTTTTGAAGCAAGAGGCTGAGTTCTATCCCCTGGGCTGGCATGAAGCCCTGAATAGCTAGGGAGATCTGTGTTTGCTGCAATATGTACATTTATGATATTAACCATGATGGTTTGACCAGAGTCTTTCAGAGTGGGAAAGCAGTCGTGTGCATCTCTTTAATAAAGATACTTAATGCAAAAAAAATTCATTCGGGGAGAAGCAGCCTCTGATGGACTGTTACTCACAGCTCGCCCGGTTATATATATATATATATATTTTAAGTCTGATTCATCATTGTTTGTGAACAATGAGCCATTAAAACCCTAATTAAAGATGTAATTACAGCAAATAAATTCTGGGCTGAGAATGAATTATAGATCTGTTGGCAGCCCCACTAATACATCAGCTGGGTAAACCATTCCAGGCCTCGTTCATCATTTTTAGGGAGCTCTCGCTTCCACGCTTGTTTAAAGGCAGAAAACCACTCGCCCACTAAGTAGGTGAGAGAAGCTGGTTTATTAGCATGTGCCGAAGGGTCTCGAGGAGTTTGCTACATGTGTGTGTGTGGGGGGGGGAGGGGCATATGAACGATGTCTGGTGCGTAAGGGTCTCCTCCCAGCACCCTGCCTCCTTAGTCCTACCATCCACTCCAGCCCTTCGGTCCCGTCACGTCTGCCACATCCTGTCCTACCAGATCAAACCCGGGCAGTACGGCACCCTCGACCGTCTGGCTGGTCGGTTCAATAGCCCGGCCCCCCTCGGAGCTGACACTTGGCTGTTTCAGAGGAAGGAAAATCTCAACTTTTTCCTTTGGCCATTTCTGAATCTGCAGATCACTGGATTCCTGCGGCCCCCCCAGCTTGCTAGTCCAGTCTTGGGCTCCCTCCATCCACACAGGTGCCCCTCAGTCCTGACCCACAACCCCCGGCCAGTCCGTTATCTGTTTCAGAGAGGGCAGGGCCCCCAGGTACCCACCTGGTCCCATGCAGAAGCCAGCGATGATCCCGATGACGCAAGCTATGCTGAGGTAGCGCATCCAGGGCACCGTAGCCTGGGGAGGGAAGGTGCAGAAGCCGGGGGCGGCTAGATCAACAGCCCCGTTAGCCCCGCATAAACGTTGCAAAGCAAATGTGGGGAGCTGCTCTTTGGCAAACTGAAGGGCTGGGGGAGAGAAAACCAGCGGCAACGGGCCCTGCAAACTCCTCACACAGCTCGGCCGGTGCCCCTCACTCCCGATCTGCAGCCCCCCCCTGCTACCCCAGCCCTGCCCACCCCCCTCACTCCCAACCCGCAGCCCCTCTTCACACACAGCTCTGCCCCGGCCAGCGCCAGACACAGAGCGGCTTCAGCTAAAGCAGGAGAAAGGGGCCTGAAACAGCCGGCGCCGTTCGGGGCTGGGCATGAGCTGAGCAGCGCCCGCAGGGGTAGTGGTACCCGAGAGGGAGGGATCCCGGGGGACACACCTCCCCAGCACCTACCTGTAGCACCAGCGCCACGGTGATGCCAGCGCAGCAGAGGCCCATGAAGCAGAAGCCGACGATGACGAGGGGCCGGCGGCCCAGCTTCTCGATGGTGATGCACTGCGGGGAGAGGCCAGCGGCTGAGGTGGGGAGTTAGCAGGAGAAGGGGTCATGTCCCCCCTACCCCCATGGGGCACGGAGCGCAGCACAGATGGGGGGGGCGTCAGCAGACCCAGTTCTCATTGGCTATGGGGGGGGGGGACACTTTCCTGCTAACCTCTAGGACTCCTGGGTTCTTTTCCCAGCCCCAGGAAGCAGGGCGGGCTAGTGGTTAGAGCAGGGGATGCCAGGGGAGTCAGGACTCTCGCTAGGGGCCTGTACGTTGAAAGGGGACCGAGGAGCAGACGCCACCTCCCATCGGCAGCTGTCCCCCCTCATCCGGGCCCAGGACACACGGGAGCCCAGGGCAGCAGGGCCAAGCGTGCCCCAGCCAGGCCCGAGCTGGCCCCGAGTCCCCGGTGGAGTTGGGCAGCAGCTGCGGGGGGTGGGGCGGGCGGGCGGGGGGGATATTGGCAGAACAAACGTTTGTCATTTTTAGACCCAATCTCTGCGCGTCCGGCGGGGGTCGTTTGTGTCTGCGCCGCAGGGCCGTCTCTCGAACTGAGCGGCCCGGCAGGCACCCCTGGGGAGAGCGCGGACGGGCTGGGGCCGACGGCCGCTAAGTGAGGCCAGTGGGCTGGGGGGGGGGGCTCCTAGTCGGGGGGGGGCTGCCGCTGGCTGGGCGCTGAGGAGAAAAGCTGTGACACAGCCCCCCTGTCATCCCCCCAGCGAGATGCTCAGCTCACAGAGGGTTATTATGGGACCCCCACCTGCCCCCCAACTTGCCCAGTGTGACCCCTCTCCCCACCCCCTCCCAGCCCCCCACTGTGGCACGTACGCCGAGCAGGCCGGCCAGCACCTCGATGGCGCCGGTGCCCACGGTGACGTAGGGGATCTCGGGCCCCGGGATGCCGGCGTGCTGGAAGATGGTGTTGGTGTAGAACCAGATCTGCAGAGGAGGAGGGGGAGAGAGAAGGGAGTGAGCAGCGGGGCTGAGGGGGAGAGAGAGACCCCTGCCCCCCGAGTCCCAGGCTGTCCCCCGGGCAGAGACCGTGGCAAGCCTGGGCAGTGGCGAGGGTGGGTGTGTGGCCGTAGTGCTGGGGAACAGGAGCCCCCCAGGCACCGGTTCAGAGCCTGCCTCGTGACGTGACCGAAGGCTGACCCGGTCCCGGGGCGTGCGGTGACTCTGGGGTGAGACGAGTTGGGGGGGTCTCAGCCTAGCTCCGACTGGACCTGGGTTCCCCATTGCAGGGACCTCCTGCATGATCAGCACCGACCACGTCCCTGCTAGGCCAAAGAGCCAACGGGCCAGGAGGTTCTTGGGGGCCAGGAGCCCCTCGGGGGCGGGAGGCGGGGGCCGGGCAGCACGCACCGCGTCGATCCCGGAGAGCTGCATGCCCATGTTGATCACCACCACGGAGAGGGTCTGCCAGCGCACGGAGCCGTCCCGCAGGAGCTGCCAGACGGAGACGCTGTCCACGGAGGAGAGCGAGCGCTGCTCCTCCCGCATCTCCTCGATCACGTCCCCCACGTCGTCCTTCCCCAGGAACCAGCGCAGCGCTGGGGAGAGCGGAGCAGAGCAGAGCCCCCTGCTGAGCTGAGCGCCCCAGCCGCCCCCCAGCTAACCCCCCCGGCTCAGGTGCTGGGGACTCAGGAGATCCGGGTTCAAGTCCCACCTCTGCCGGCGTGGTCCCTAGGCTTCAGCTCCCTCTGTACAAGGGGCTAACAGCCCTGCCCTGTCCCATGGGGCCACGAGGCTAGAACCAGGAGGATGGGAGGCACCCAGAGGCTACGGTGACGGGCTCTAGGAAAAACCAAAATGAAGAGAGAAATGGCCTGCCACGCCTCGCCCTCCCAGACAGGACGCCCCTCCGCTGGCTCAGGGCTGGGGGAGGACCGGCTCCACTCCATCCGCAGACCTTGCCAGCCCCCGCAGAAGGGGGACAGCCACCTCTGGAGCCCAACAGGCAGCTGGCAGAGTCCACCCCGCTGTGACTTGAACCCAGGACTGGGGCGAGATCAGCAGGCGGGAGCTCTGGATGGAGTGAGTGGAGCCGTCGCTGGTTTACAGCTGCTGAGCATCCGGCCCGAGGGATCTGTAGTGCCAGGACTGGGTCTCTGGGGGTTCAAGATGGGACAGGACAGGACCCAATAAGAC
The DNA here is from genome assembly GCF_026122565.2 of Emydura macquarii macquarii. Lineage (NCBI taxonomy): Eukaryota > Metazoa > Chordata > Testudines > Chelidae > Emydura > Emydura macquarii. The sequence goes on along the minus strand of NW_027133829.1, from coordinate 10,602,928 downwards.
CCAACACAGCCTCCCGGTTCCAGGAGCAGCCTGGCCCCCATTGCTCCAGCCCCGGGGGCGAGGGCTCTGCTCACCATTGGTGGCCCCTCGGATGTTGTTCTTCTCGATCAGCAGGTAGCGGGGGCTCTCGGGGAACCAGTGCAGCAGCAGGAGCTGCAGGAAGGCGGGCACGACCACCAGGGACAGGAAAAGCGGCCAGGATCCATCCTGAAACGAGCCAGGGAGGGTGCTGGGTCCTGGGGAGGGGAGACGCTAGCCCCACCAGGACGAAACGAAGCCAAGGAAACACGGGCTGAATAGCGGCTGGGCGATGGTACGGGGAAGGGGGAGGCAGCCCAAGGCCGGGGGGAAAAGAATCGCAGCCGCGTGGGGCTGGGTCACGGAGGCCAGCCCCTGTGCTCCGGCGGGACCCAGCGGACCCAGGCCACCCCAACGGGTGCACGTCCAGCCGCCTTCCTAGACCCCGCCGCTGAGGGGGACCCCGCAACTTCCTGGGCAGCCTCGTGCAGGGCTTTAGCTTCCTTTCCAGCGAGGAAGTCTTTCCCAACAGCCAAGCCGCTTTCCCCTCGCTGCAGGCACACGACTCTCCCGTTAACACTCCCCGGACCTACGGGCCTCGTTTTTAATTGCATCCCGGCGCCGACTCCCATCCAGCCTGGGATCCTCCGTAACCCTGACCTCCTGCTGCCTTGCCAGACCTTCCCCCCTGCTCTGGGTTTATTGGGTCCCGCCTGCATGCAAGTCTAGGCGACCTGAAAAGGGGCCTGGGCACGACGCCCTCTGGAGATCCCCAGGAGACGCCCACCCCCATGCCGCAGGGCCGCAGATCACGAGCGGAAGGCAGGGGGCTCGGAGGAGGCAGCCGCATCTCAGGGGCAGCCCATGGAGGCCAGCGGCCGGTGGCACCGACCTCCCCCAGCAGCTCCGGCAGGCCCAGGACTTGAGCGGAGAAGACGCCCAGGCAGATGAAGATGCTGGGCACCAGACCCAGGAAGCCGCGCAGGTTCTTGGGGGCGATTTCTCCCAGGTACATGGGCACCACGCTGAGACAGATGCCTGGGGCGGAGGAGGAAACACAGGGGGGCAAAGAGGGGGGCAGGGCAAGGACAAGCCATGCAGGATGGGCGGGGGGGGGGAGGGAAGGGAGAAGAGAGAAGAGGAGTCACATTGTGTAATAGGCAGGGCCCCCGCCGGATCCCCCATAGACCCAACAACCTAAATGGGGCGGGAATCCTGGGTGGGGAGGGTCGTGCACCCTGGGATGCCAGGGCAGGCTGCAAGAGGGGCAGCCCCCTCCTCCCTGACGGGCTGAAGGCAAGCTCAAAACCAGGACCCCGCCCGTGGTCCCGTGCTCCTTTGATCCTGGGCACAGCCCCCGGCGGGTCCCTCGTGCCGCCATCTCCATCCTGCAGCAGCGGCTGGGCTGGCATCTGCGGCTCTGATCCAGGCAGCTGGGCTAGCGAGGGGCGGGGCGGGCCGGGCCTGGGGACAATGGGCTGCCCTGGGTGCCAAGGGGAGCCCTGAAGGGAGGGGGTGCGAGGGGGCCTTACCCGAGTGGAGGCCGGTGACGAAGCGGCCGACGATGACCATCTCAGGCGACTCCAGGTAGCGGCTGAAGCCCATCAGGAGGCTGGCCAGGAAGACGAGCAGCGTGCTCCGCACCAGGGTGCCGTTCCTGGCAGGGGGCACAGGCAGGGCATCAGCCCCCCGCCTAGCACAGGCCTCTCCCTTCTGCCGGGCGTGACGGCCCCCCACCCACCCCAGGGTGCTCTGTTCTCTCGCTTCCTCTGTCCCCACCCCCTCTTTTCCGTCCCAGCCCCACGGGGAGCTTGGGGGAGGGGGCTTCTCGGGCAGCTCTCCCTGCCCCATAAAAGTGGGCCAACGTGCTCCACCTGGCCTGGGGGAGCACCCCATGGCTGGCATGTGGCCTGAGCCCAGCACCGGGGCAGACAAGCTACCCTCCTCCCCCTGCAGCCAGACTACGGGGTCACCCCCCTGGGCTCTGTGCTGCACCCCTTTCCCCCTCTTACCGCCCGTATCGAGTCACGAGCATCCCAACTGGAAACGACCCCACCAGCCCCCCCAGGGCGAAGACCGAGACAGTCAGCGAGTACATGACGGTGAGCAGCTCCGGGCCCAGGCTCTGCCCATAGCGCCGGGACCAGGTGGCGTTGTAGAAGGCCTTTATGTGCTGCAAGACAGACAGACAGGTGGGCTAGCAGCCAGACACACAGCCTGCTTCGACTGCTGGCCCGACGGGGCAGAGAGCAAATCTAACACACCCGGCTCCTAATCATTTCAGGGCTTCCTCTCCCAGCCGCTCGGAGAGCTTGTCTCCCATTTCTCCTCTCGCGAGGGCGGCTTGCAACGCAGGGTTTCGTTGAGCTGGAAACCCGGACATTTCCCGCTTTGGGGCCGTGCCCGACGGGAAACGAAAACAGCCGCTTTCGAAGCGCCCCGCGCAATGAAATCCTGGGAAACGCGGCGTTTTGGGGCCATCCAAACCGCCTGGTTCACAGTCACGCGGAGCTGTCCCGCACTGATTTTTACTGTTGTTTTACGCCATCCGCCACAATGGCGGAGAAAACCCCTTTTCAAAGCAAAAGGCGACGAGCCGAAACGGGCCATGGCGCTGAGGTCAAAGCGGACCGGCCTGGCGCATCGGTTCAGTGTTTCCCCCAGTAAAAAAGATTTCTCCTGGGAAATCTTCAACCTGCTCTGCCACTCCCCATCCCCCCACCCGGTGTAATTCATCCAGCTGCTGGGATCCCCGCTGGGTCGAGGTATCTGCTGAGCCCAGGGTTTCCCAGTCTGGGGATGCAGTGACCTTAGACACTAAGACAGACGGACGGATGGACACAAATCTTACCACGGCCGGCGAGTTCACCACTGCCAGGTTGTAGCCATACAGCAGGGAAGAGCCGAAGGAAGCCAGCAGGGTGGCAGCGAGCAGCGGAAAGGTGAGGTGCTGGCAGAGAGGAGAGACGGAACTACTCAGTGCAGCCCCGGCCACGTGTCGGACGCGGCCCCGGACTGGGGCAGATGGTGAAGCCATGAGCTGCTCTCCCCACCCCGGGGAGCTGCCCCCAGCCCCTCTTTGCAAGGTCACAAGCACTGGGAGGAAACGGCTGGAGATCTAGCCCCATCGCCAGTCGGGAGTCTCCGGGTCACCCAGGTGGGGGGAGGCTGGGGGTGTGACAAACCCGATCTCTATGTCGTGGTGTCGGTCTCAGGTTATTAGAAAAACAAGCTCGTCTCTCTCACCACTAGAAGTTGGTCCAATGAAAGATATTCCCTCCCCCACCTTGTCTCTCTCAGACCTTCTCTGAGCATGCAGCAGACAGCCGTGGAAGTACATTAAAGTGTCTTAAAGGTCCCCGTCTCCCGTCTCTCTCTGGAATGGAAGCCCAGGAATCAGCCCAGATCTGGTGCCTGACATGGCGTCAGAAGTAAAAGCAGTCTAGCTGGCGGAGGAGAACAGCCGCAGAAGGAGACAGCAATAACGGCTGCAGATGAAAGGAGGAGGTCGGGGGGAAGCCCCAAAGGCGGCCGGATCTCCTCGAAGAGCCACTTTTCCAAGCCCCAGAGAGGTGCAGCTTTCACAGGCTGTCCAAGTGGCCACATTGGATGCTGCACCTGGCAAGATTTCACCCGTAGCCAAGCTCCGGCAGGAAACGGAAGCCATCCCGGTCTGCTCTTTAGTCTGCGCTGTGGGGAGCAGGCAGAGCCTGGCTTTGAACCTTTCCCCTTTACCGAAGACAGTCGCTGGCTGCCGGGGGCTCCGGGCTCTGGCTGGGTCAGATGCGCAATTGACACCTCCGAGGAGCCGCGCGGTGTGAAAGGCCAGAGACGTCAGCAGCCAGGGCACCTGTAGGAACTGTTCTCGGCGCTTCGCCTGCATAGATGGGGCACCACTTGGGACCGAGGGGACGTTTCCTACAGAGCTGTGTTTGGGGCCAAGTTCTCGAGGGTGCTGAGCCTGCCCACAGCTTTCGTCGACGGCCGTAGGGCTCAGTACCGTGGGCCAAGGAATGGCAGGCACCAAAGAAAGGGCAGCAGGGAGGGAACAGGGTGGGCTGGGGGTTCAGGCACCGGGCTGGGACTCAGCAGATCTGAGCGCTAAGCACAGCTCCGTGTGGCCTGTTAAAGGTCAGACAAGAACTGGGATCCCCACCCCCCCCCCCCAAGGAGCAAAGGCTCCCTGCATGACCCTGGGCAAGTCAATGTCTCTGGGCCTTACTCCCCTCTCTGTAAAATGGAGTTCGCCCACCTTTGGTCTGTCTGGTCAATGTCGATTGTAAGCTCGTGGGGGCAGGGACTGATGTATGTACAGCACCTTGCACAATGGGGCCCCAATGCTGTTATTTATTATTTGCCTTATCGTAGCACCTGGAAGCCCCAGGCAGAGACCAGGACTCCCTTGTGCCAGGTGCTGTACAGACAGAACAAAAAGAAGGTTGCAGACAAGAGAGAACAGACGGCGACAGACAGACGGGAGGAGTGCAAGAAAACAAGGAGATCCCATTAGTCAGCAAGACAGACCGTGATCCCAGCTCACTCGTCTAACCAGCGGCAGGATTTTGTGGGCATCGTGGAGAGCCTTGAGGGGGTTTACAGGGACATTGAAGCGTTTGATGCCAGAGAAAAGGGTGCTGGAGAGACGCCAGGGAAGGGGCAGCGGGGTCGAAGCAACGCCCTGGGAGCGTGATCTTTGCCGCAGCCTTGTGAACGAATGCCAGGAGGGGGGGACAAGATGTCGCCGGGCACGGCCAGAGAGAAGGCTGCTGTGCTGATCAAGCCACGAGCTGGCCAAGCATTTAAGCCGGGCAGATGGCCGGGCAAGGCCGCATCTGAAGGATGTTCTGCTGAAAGCATCTGCCAAAGCCTGACTATGAAGACCTAGGGACTGGGCCAGCTTGAAGCCGGCGGCCAGGCCTGCGAGACGGGCAGGATGGCGTGTTGTCCAGGCGGCAGGGGACGGAGGTAGCAGGGTGGCCTTGAGAGGGAAGGTGGCGGGCTCTGTCTGAGTCAGGCTTTAGCTGGCCACAAGGAGACGTCACGCGGCCACGGGCAACGCGGCCCAGCAGGGTCCTCAACGCAGCAGCATCGGCCCTATCGCAGCCGCCTGGTGCAGCTGGGGCATCGAGGCAGGAAAGGAACCAGCCCCAGCGGGCAGAATGGAGCAAGGGGGTGTCCAGCTGGGCACCTCGCATGCCCAGGAGAGAAGAAAAAACCAACTGCGGGCCGGGCTCTGGGGGCAGGGCTGCAGATCAGCGCCCCGGGGGAAAGGGCTCCCGCCACTGCCTGGCCCAGCCTACGCTGGCCTGCAAGGACCTTGCTCCGCCACCACCCTTTGCTGCCCCCCCCGACAATTCATCTCCGAGGCCAAGGCGACCAAGCCAGAAGATCGTCTCCTCGGACTCCTGCACGACCCGGGCCAGAGGCCTGCCCTGAATTAATTCCCTGTTCGAGCCAGAGCAGATCTTGCACCTTATTTCCTGTCTGAATTTGTCTCGCTTCAACCTCCAGCCATTGGATCTCGTTCGCGCCAGCATCACTCCCTAGGACAGCCCTGTCACAGCATCGCCCACTCGGTGCCGGCCCATCTTGGTCACGGGGCCGGGCCCCTCCATACCCCCTCTGCCACGATACCACAACTGCTGCCAACGCCCTCCCGCTCTCTGCACACGCACCACGACTGCGGTCTGTCACACACTGGATCTGCAACTGGATCAAGGCCTGGTTTGACAAAGCCCTGGCTGGGATGGTTTAGCTGAGGTTGGTCCTGCTTTGAGCAGGGTTTGGACTAGATACCTCCTGAGGTCCCTTCCCACCCTAATCCTCTGTGAGTCTATGATTCATGGGCAGCCTGTGAATCCAGCTTCCAGCCCAAACACTCACAGTTACAAACCCAGAGCCTGCGAGCTCATCTACACCGGGCTGTCTCTGCAGACGCCCCATCTGCTGTCTGTGGGGCATGGCAGAAAAATCTCACCAGCGCATGCGTTTGGATGAGGATGGAATTCAGTTAGGGCACCTGTAACGTGCTCCACGTGGGAAGGGACCATCAGTTGCCCATCGCAGTTCCAATGGGAAATGGCTGCCTAGGAAGAAGTCCTGCAGAAAAGAATCTGGGGGTTGGAGTGGGACACGATCTTTATATGAGTCAATCATGAAACACTGTTGCAAGAAAAGCAAACATCGTGTATCTATTAGCAGGCCTGTTGCAAGCAAGACATGAGCAGTAATTCTTCCGCTCTGCTCCGCGCTGATTAGCCCCCATCTGGAGCATTGCGGGAAAGAGATGGACAAACTGGAGACAGTCCAGAGACGAGGAATAAAACTGATGAAAGGTGGAGAACACACGACCCGTGAGGGACGATTGACAGAACTGGGGGTTGTTTAGTCTGGAGACGAGCAGACGACAGTCATCAAGTACATCAAAGGTTCTCACAAGGAGGAGGGGGGTAAATTGTTCTCGTTAGCCTCTGAGGACAGGACAAGAAGCAATGGGCTTAAACCGCAGCCAGGGTGGTTTAGGTTGGGCACTAGGAAAAACGCCCTGTCAGGGCAGTTAAACCCTGGGACAAATTGCCGAGGGAGGTTGTGGAATCTCCGTCATTGGAGGTTTTGAAGAGCAGGTCAGACAAAGCCCTGCCAGGGATGGTCTGGATAATCTCAGTCCTGCCAGAAGCGCAGGGGTCTGGACTAGCCCTCGGGAGGCCCCTTTTGGTCCTGTGGATCCTGGAAAACAGGCACTGAAGGGCCGACAGGGTTTTGGTCACAGGATGATCACAGCGGGCGCCCGGCCGCACCTCCCCCCGTCCCTCATCTCTTCCTCTAGCTGCTGGTGGACAGGGCTGCGCCCCCGGGTGTTTCTGTCTGAAGACGCTGCCTCTCCCCCGGGTATGCGCCCCCGGCTACCTCGACTGGGACAGGAGGGAGGCAGCGACACGGGCACCTCGCCCCTCCCAGCTGGTCAATCGCAGGGAACCTCAGTGGGGAGAGAAAAAGGCTTATGAACCATTTAGCAGGAAGTTTCCCCCTCCCCCACAGTCCTGTTTTGGGGGGCTCTGGAGCTTGTTGGAATCAGCCCATTAAATAGAAGCTCACGGCGGATGGGGACCCGTCTGGTTCGGCCCCTCCACCCCCCGCCCTCCCTCGGGCATCTCCATCCTTCCCTCAGCCTCCTGGCCTGGCGGGACGAGCGGGGCACGGCTCAGCAGCGCCTCCCTCTGGCCATTTGAGGAGAAGCCCAAAAATTGGGGGTGGGGGGGGGGGGGCTCCCTTGTCTAACTGCTCCTGGCTGAAGGGCCAGGAGGCGCCCGTGGGGAGGAACTCAGGGTTAGCCCCAGTTCTAGCCAGGCCCCCCCCCACGCTCAGCAGCGAGGGGCTGTGAACAGGGGCTGCTCCGACCTGGGGGAGCTCCCAGCATCGGTTAGCATCCAGGGGCTCTGGCAGTGGGGAAGGGACTGGAGCAGGGGGTCCCGTTGGAGCCAGCTGGCCACTGCGCGGGGATGGGGATGGGGGGGCGTTGCTCGCTGCTCCCCAGCCAGGCCCTGCAGGATTCGGGGGACCGGGGGGGGGGGGGGAGGGGCAGTGTAAAAGGTTTTGTCACCAAGTTGGATGAAATCTGGGGTCCCTGAAAGCCTCCGCCAGCCGAACCTCGCTTTTCTGGGGACCCTCCTGCCCCATGGGCTGCAGCGCCCCATGCCGGGCCTCGCCCAGAGCTTGCCTGCCTGGGAGGCTCTTGCACAAGGTTGCTGCTTAACCCCCGGGTGCCGCACACAGCAGCAGCTTCGCTCTAGTGCGACTGCTTCACCGTGAGTGCGAACGAACCCTGCCCCCCCCGAGAGACAGCGCAGGAGCAGCCTGGGCCCGCAGCCAGGAAAATCACAGGGCAGAGCAGTGCTGAGACCTCCTCAGGGAGTTCACCGCAAAGACGGGACTGGAACCCGGGAGTCCTGGCTCTCAGCCCTGCCCCCGCTCTAACCACTAGACCCTCCTCCCCTCCCAGAGCTGGGAATGGAACCCAGGAGTCCTGACATATTGAAATCTCTTTCTGCCACCCCCCTTGATCCATAACTCTCCCCCCCAACCAGCCAGCTGGGGGGTTATGCCAGCCAAGCAGCCGATACCCCCTGCACTCCCCTGGCCCCAGGAACGGTAGCTGGGACCCACAGCCTGCTCCAGGTTGTCCAAGTCGTGTGCGGTTCCAATCCCCTTAATCCTGCCCGGAATGCCAGCCGGGGCAGCCGGCCAGCGCAGAGAGGCTGGCGGGGAGGCAGCGGGTGGACTGGGGCGAGGGAGAGAAGCCCGGGGCCCAGAAGCCCCCCAGACAGCCAAGCCACTCACCCCAGTGATCCTCTTGTGAGCTTGCGGGGTCGGTTTCTCCTCCATCTGGGTAACGCCGGCCCTGGCCCCCCAGGCCCTAGAGCGGCAGAGGATGGGGAGGCAGCGGGGAGGGAGGCAGCCTGGCTCCAGCGCACTGGCTCATTTCACCACTTGATTGATTTGAGTTATTTATTTTTTTTACGCGAGGAGGAAAAGTTGGGCAGGGAGGGGGGGCGAATCTCTCCATGCCCGTGAGGCCATTGGCGGTTTCCTGGCCAGCGAGGGATGGGCCCTGGGGCAGCCCCGCTTGATTGACGGGCAGAAGCGGCCAGAGACGTTGTGCGGTGGAAGAAGGAGCCAGCCCGATGGGGTGAGGCGGGGCCCGGCGCCCTCGGCCCAGCCCTGGAAGGCAGAAGGGAATCACATGTCGGCAAACTAACGTGATCTGCTTTGAGACGTTGCAGCCGGCACCGGCCACGTTTAACCCTCCCGGCGCCGGGGCGGCCCCTGGGAGACCTGCCCTGGCGACGCCGCGGCCGGCTTCCTTGGCGGGTCACACGGTGGCCCTGGCCGAGGTCCCGGGAAGGGCGCCAGCCCCAAGTCGCTGCCTGTGGCTTGGGCCGTCGATTGCAGACAGCAGGAGATGGGGCTGCCGGCGTCCGAAGAGCCAGGTGTCTCCCCAGCCGGAGGAGGGCGGGTCTGGGCTCTGCTGCGCCGTGTGTCGAGCGAGACCTGGGCCTGCACCCAAGTGAGGAAATCCCGGAGGCATTTCAAAGTCCAACCAAGACGGGGGAGTGCTCGGGGCCGACATCTCCCTCGCTGGCCACCTCGGCTGGCTGCATGACAACGCCCTGCCCGGCTTTGCTATTCACTCAGCGCCGGCGAGTCACGGTCGGCTTCTCCTTCCCTGCTCAGCGCTGCTGGGCCGTAGGTTCTGGGCATGGCGCCGGCCACGAGGCACGACCTCTGGACCACGGCACTAACGTCAGCACCAAACCATGGACAAATATCGTGGGCATCTTGCTCAGAGGACAAGTTATGCCCCTGCGGGGTCATCGGCAGGTGTCCGTTGCTCGTCAAGCCAGGCTGACACGGGACGTCCGTGGAATGGTCTCTGCCATACAGGGCACGTCTCTCTTTGGGCTGGGAGGTGTGGCTCCCAGCTGGTGTAGACGCACCCCCGCTTGTACGATCCCACCCGACCCCTAGGTATGCCCTCAGGCTGCCCCGGCCAGGCCAGTATTTTTAGGTGCTCCGTGGAGCAGAGCAAGCGGGGTCTGGCTGCCGTATGGCCAGCCAACATCTTGACAGGTGAAAAGAGAGGAGCCCAGGGCACGAGCGGAAGATCTTCCCACAGTGACTCCGGGTCCATGCGCCGGACGGAGGTTGGAGCACGCTCCGCTTCCTGGCTCGCCTGCCGGCCTCAGCCCGGCTCTCTGACGACTCTCCGCGATGACTGGTCCAGCCTGGACCTGGCTTCTCCGGATGGAGCGCGTGGGGGCCAGGCACTCCCAGCTGGATTTCTTGAGACCCTGCCTGACCTTGTTGCTGCATCGCAGCTTTGGCCTTCCTCTGCGTCACGGGGAGCTCTTGAGTTGGTCGCGGAGCACAGCCGTCAGCAGACGATCTGGAGACACGCTCTCCCCCTCTCCCAGCTAGCGAAGCCTGCGGGCGTCCTGCATAGCCGGCATCGGCCACAGGCCGGTTCTCTCAAGGAGGCTGTGACTCCAAGGATTTTTCGGAGACAGCGAAGGTGGAAGCTGTTCGATCTCCGCTCCCTGCTTGTGTCCCAGCTTTCACACGGCAAAGGAGGGGCGTGAGGACGCAAGCCAGAGAAAGGGACACCTGTGTGTTTGTGCCTGGTTGTTCCTGGCACGGGAGGTGAGTTTGCCAAAGGCGACGGAGGCTTTGCCGACTCTCGCGGTGGGCTCTGTGTCCCGGCTACGTGAGTGGGGTGAAACTGAGCCAAGGTAGCAGAAGCTGTGTCAGAGAACTGGGAATCCCGCCTCTCGGCTGCCGTTTAAACCCAGAGCGACGCACGATTGCGACATGGTTAATTGCACGTGTGGAGCAATTAACCTCCCTGCGCTGGGCACCTTGGCACCGGGCTGCGATTGCCCCCGTGCCGTTACTGACAGACCTCGCTAGAACGTGGGTCTCTCGGATCCCGGCTCAGGCCTGAGCCATTCTTCCTTTCCCAGGTTGAGCTCTGGCCTTTACGCATCTCTGGCTCGGGCCCCCCCAATATCCCTGCCTGTTAACCCACATGCTGGGGCAGCATTAGCTCTGCCAGTCTCTGCACCCTTGCCTTGGTTCTCTATCCTGCCACGAGCAATGCACGTTCTACAGCGCCCAGCTCCCCCCGATCCGGCTTAACGTCCTGGGGCTGCGACACGCAGGTCAAAGCTCTCCCAGGCACAGCCGGGATGGGAAGGGGGGGCAGGATCCCCACCGAAGCCAGGCAAGGAGGTGGTGTTTACCACAGTTGTGTCCACAGAGGCTCACAACCGGGAGCGCGACCTCAGGGGAGATGGTCAGGAAGCAGGACTGAGATCCCACCCTGGCGGCATAGTCTATAATTAGATGGCACCAACCCGGGAACAGATATGAACTCCAGAAGCACAGTACCAGCCTTCCCACGGCGTCCCAGGCCGTCCCCTTGGGCTCTCCGGCCTATCTTGCCACCCAGACACACTGGACTTCATGATAAACAGTCGCTTACACCAAAAAAAATCACACCACATTCAGGTTCCCCCCAGTCCCAAGAGACCCGCCAGTTACCTACCCCAGGTCGATTTGTACCTCAGATCTCACAGCGAAAACAACGCGGGCAGCCAGTTCGACAGGAAACCAGCTAAGGGCTTATTAACTAGGGAAAAAGCAAGCAGAGAATTATTCACAGGTTGAAGCAGACAACATAAATACACAACTGAGTTACATACAGTCCATGCTTCCAAAGGGTCAGAGAGTCGTAGCAACCTGTCAGCACCAAACGTCATTTTGGGCTGACCCGGGGGAATCTCTGCTTCTATTTCCTTGCTCCAGCCCGGGGAGAATCCAAGGAGATGAAGCTTCTTCCTTTCTGCCAGCTGACGGGACGAGCCCTTCTGCACCGAGCCTGTGCCTGGTGTGAAGGGGCAGTTAACAAAACCTTTGCGTCGTGGTGCCCCTGCTCGAAGAACACGAGATAATCCCCCCGCCCGACAGGGCTCATGCGTTTTCGGCATTAAATTGTTATTTTATCCTTCTACCGTCACAAAGCGAAAACTTCACTATCAGCGCACAGCCGGGGGTAACGGCGAGATTAGAGCCGGCGGCAATCTACAAGCATTTCACACATCGCTAGAAGCCCAGGACCCGTCTTAGCCCCCCTAGCCCCCCCGGGTGAGCAGGACTGACTTCCAGCCATGACTTTGTCAGTTCTCGGCTGAGGCCTGACACATTGGCACGCGCCGGCGCCCGGTTTGCCAGCGTCACCACCCCTGATTAGCTTCACCCCGGGCCCTCCTCCCTGCCCTGGGCTCTCAGCGCCCCACAGAAACTGCCTCCCTCCAGCAGCACCCAGCTTCCCGCTGGCCAGCAGCTCCACCAAGCGGTCACAGCGGGTGAAGGTGGGGGGGCCCCATGGTCTTCCGAGGGGCTGAGCCCCTCTCCCATGCTAGGTACTTAGAACCCTACTGGAGGGATGGGGGGGCAGCGATGCCCCTCCCCCCCCGGCACCTTCTGTGCCCCAGCACCCCTCTCACCAACCAATTAGCTCCTGGAAGTGAAGGGAGGGGCTGAAAGGACGAAGGCTGGGCCCCCTGCTTGGGCGTGGCTGGGAGCAGCGGGGCGGGGGGGACCCTTCAGGGCACTTTGTTCCGGTTTTTCTGCAGCCGCATGGTGGGGCTGGATGGGGCAGGGCCGGCCGCCCGCCCGAGATGGCCTGGTGCCGGGCGTGGGAAATGGAGATGGCGCTGTGCACAGATACTGCTGCTCCCCCCCCCCCCGGCTCCCCACAACCAAGGGAGGGCAGAGGAGGCCCCCCCCCCCCGGGGCTCAGAGGAATCCAATTTCCTCCTGGCAGCAGCCGCAGCCGCCAGGAGCCGTCTCCCCCGCCGCTAATGAAGTGACTTTAATTAGCAGCCTCATAAAAATCACATCGTTTCCAAACCGCCCGGCCCAAGGGCGGGGACCCCCCAGCAGCCACAGCTCCATGGGCTTCAAAGGGGCCGGCCCCCCTGCCTTTACTCCCTGGGACCAAGCGGCTAAAAGCCTTTCTGGGTCCAGGCCCGGGCCTGCCCCTGCCCCGGCTGGGGTCCAGCCTTCTTTGCTCCCACCATGTTCCAGCCGGGCCTGCGTGCGGCCCCCAGAGAAGCCGGCCCGGGACCCGTGGGGAGGGGAGTGTGGGCAGTGTCCCCATATTTCAAGTTCCCAACTAGAGGACGCGGCCGGACGGGAGGGGAGGGGAGGCGAGCTGGAGGGGGGCACAGTCGGGGAGACGCCTGCCCTGCAACTCGGAGCCTTTTGCATTCGGAAGCGGCCGATTCCCCAGGTCAACTAAGCGCTGCCGGTGGAGCCAGGGCAGGGACCCTTGTGTCTCAGCCCTCGCCGTCAGCGGGATTGTCGAAAGCCAGCAGACAGGGAGGCAGGACGCCCGCGTTCCACGCCCCATCCTGCACCCTGCTCCCCGTCCCGCCACCCCTGCTCTTCCGGTCGTCTCACTCCGGCCTTGCAACGCCTCCTGCCGCTCCAAATCCAGTGCGAACACGCCCTGCACCACAGCTCGGCTGCGGCACCCCGGCGGTCCTGCTGGCCTCGCCCTCTGCTGAGGACAGGTTGCCACTTCTGATGGGCACAAGCACCAGCTCACCTTATCATGCCTCAGTTTCCCCATCTGTTAAATGGGGACAATAGCACCTTCCCCCTGGGCCAGGCATATTGACAGCCCCCGGCATTCCTGGTCAAGTGCTTGGAGAGCCACGGATGGACACAACACAGGTGCGAAATGTAATTAACCCCTTCTCTACTGGACAGGCTGCATTACCCAAGGGGCCGCGCAGGGCCCAGCGAGAGCAGAGCAAGAGGGCAGGATTCAATCTGGGCTGAGATATTCCTGGAGCAAGCGATACACAGAACTGAGACTCAGGCAGTTGACCCAGGGGGCTGGATATTGCTTCCTCACCGAGCACAGCAGGACACGGACCCGATTATCCGCCGCTGTCCTAGGCACCGGGCAGGTGAGCCAGCGCCGTGCAGGGGGAACACGCCAACGGGAGACACAAGGTCAGGTCAGCCCCTGCTCGGCTCCGCGGTGGCCCTTCCCAGGGTTGGACAAAGCGAACGGTCTTCAGAGAACAGCCCCAGCCAGGATCTCGCTCCGGAGGGAGCAGACGGGGGCAAGGATTGAGCGTCTGACTCCAGTATAATTTGATGTAAGCGACGGCTGACGGCTGCGAATGCCAAAGCGGGCGAGGGTTATCAGCGAACAGGAGGGGGCGGAGAGCAAAGCCCAGCATCGGTGCCATTGAGAAGTGCTGGAGGAACAGAGAGGCGCAGAACGAGCTGGAGTTTAGCGAACACCAGGGCGGGGGAGGCTGGGCCTGTGGGGGGGGCAAAGAGTTTGGGGGCCGGTTGGCTGGGAAGCGGGGAGATCGGAGGAGGCCAGGCCTGGCTGGAAAAGGAGACAGACTAGGAACCAGTGCGGGGAGGGCTACAGGGGAGAACTGGGACTGGCTGGGGAGCCCGGCAAGACAGACTCAGACTGGGTGCTGGGGCAGAAACAGGCCTGGGGGGATATGAAAGAAAGGTCAGGCTTGGTGAGGAATGGACAGAGGAGCCTAGAGGAGTCCCCGAGACTCACCCTTCCTCACCGGTCAGCAAAGAGCCACGAACTCCACCGGTAACGTGTCCAAGTGCCGGCCCACACAGAGGATGACAACTCACTACTGCTATCAGTCACCCCGTGGTCAATCTAAGAGTTCCAGGGCCGCCGCCCACCCGTGGGGCTGGGAACATGGTGTGGCAGGGGGAACTGCTGTTTTCTCCGTTTGCTTTTTTAAAAAACCTAGGGGGGGAAAATCGCAAACAAAAGATGCCATGAAAAGAACATTGTGAGGGTGGTAACGTCAAACACTCAAGAGCGAGGAAATGCCAGCGCGGAGACTGCCCCTGCATGGTGTGTGGGGTATGGTACAGTCTGGAATTACATGACTGCAGGCTAGTTTTGCCCCGGGACCCTGCCTCATTCAGTGCACGGGCTGGACCCACCCAGGGGATGAATTTGGGCTGTGTTCGTGAAGGAGGCGGTTCCCTGCAGGTCTCCTGAAGAAGCCGGAAGACGTGTAGTGAGTGAAGCAGGAGGAGAAGGGACAGTCAAGGCAGTCGAATGCTGCACCAGGGCGCAGGGAAACTGAATTCGGTCCCCGCCTCTGCCACAGAGCTCCTCTGGGAGGCCGGCAAGGCACTTAACACCAGCTTCTCGCAGACGAGCACTAACGGGGCGCTCCATGTGTGAGTGCCTGACGGGGGACCCCGGGGTCTGGTTTGCTGAGCGCTCGTGGGCGCCGCTGAAATGAAGGGGAGCTGCACGTTGAACGTGCACAGAGCCGTGTGATGCCAGGAACGCCGAAAAACTAGGTCCTAGGATCCCCAGACGGGGCACCCAAAATCAGTGGGAATTTTTGACCTCACACTCTGTGCCTTGGCTCCCCATCGGCCCAAAGGAAGCGATCCCCCTTCTCACAGCGGGGCAGTGAAAATTCAGCATCTATGACACACTCAGATACTGTAGTGGGAAGCATCATAGAAAAGCCAAGGGGAAAGGAATGCTTTTGCCGGCAGAGCAGGGTTTGACAGCGGACCGTGGATAAGGCCTGGGGCCACATGATGGAGAAGGAGAAAACGAAACACTGAAGAGCTCATTCAGTGAGCAGCCTCCGTCCTGCGCGCAGAGCAGGGCAGGGGTCCCGTGGAAAAGCAGCCTGCAATCAGGTCGTTACAGACTGGAGGTGGGGTAATGCAAGCGTACGGGGGGACGGATTAAAGTTGCAAAGGCACCTGCCATGGGGCGCGTCCTCACGTTGGAAGGCGTCTGTGCAACCTTAATCGCGTTCTCCTGACTTTGTTGTTTTGGGCGTCCGTAGGCAGAGGACGACTGGTCCGCTCCGTAGCCTGGGGCGCCCCGTTTTTCGCTGCGCTGCTGCTGATTCGCTCGGCTCAGGCTCGGAGGAGGGGTTGGGTAATGACCGCGTCACATGTGCGGGGCGAGGCAGCCACCAGGTGCCGGCAGGAGGGTGGAGTATTTCCACTCGGGCCAGGCGGAGACGAAGGGGAACCTGACACAAGAGCCGGGCGTGTGCCTGCCTTGCCGCAGACTGGTCACGGCGGAGCCCGGGCTGGGTTAGGAACAGATTCGTGCCTCCAAGGGCTTTTGGGCGAAGGCCACGCCCTCACTTCGGGCCCTGGGAGCCACACGCGTTTCCCTGCAGCGACATTAGGTTCAGCCCGTGAAAGCCGCTCCCCGCTGCACCCTGCTCCTTTGTTCCTTCTCCCCGCCCGTCTCTGAACTCTCACGCTGTCTCTGGGGGGGCAAGGGCCAGAAAGCTGAACTGGATCGTTCCCACGAGGCGGCTCCCCCTAAACACGGGGCTTCATTGACAATGAGAGACGTGCCGGGCTGATGCCATTTTTTTTACATGCATAACTGACGCAGCAAAACCAGAGGCGCCGCGGCTCTGCCCTGGCACAAATGAAGCACTGCGTAAACAGCACCAGCCGGGGAGAGGAGGGGGCCAGCAACGTCTTGTGAGGCAGCAGCCTGACGGTGCGCAGCGGGGGTGCCCGAGAGGGTAAATCTGGGTTATCAGTGTCAGTGCACAGCAACCTGGGGGCGGGGAGAACTCCAGGAGCCGCGATTAGCAGATGTTCAGGTGAGCGGCCTGCGCGGGATGCAGAGCAAGGAAACGCCGGGGGTGACAATCCGGGGCCGTAAGGGAGCGCAGATAATTGGAGACACTCCTGTGACTTGACCCTCCGACCCCATCGCCCGGCGCGGTGCTGACGCGCGCCTGTGCCAAGCGCCTGCCGTTTGCCGCTGAAAGGGGGCTCGTCGACGTAATTGACAGACGCCCTGACTCTTCCTGAGCCCTGCTCTGGGCAAAAGCACATCACCTGAGACACCCCCTGCCGCAGCCCGGGAAGGGGGCGCAGAAGAAAGCAGGGCAAACCCGCAGAGTGCGATTGCTCCTTCGGCACCAGACTCTCTGCCTGGCCTCGCAGCCTGCCAGCTCCACGCAGCTGGCGGCTGGGCTGGAGGCCCCCCCCTCCCCTGCCCAACGAGCCATTTGCCGGTTTAACTCCCTGAACTGTGGCGTTTTCCAGGCCACCGGGCCCACGAGTAGGTAGGCCGCTGTGGGCAAGCGGCCCTGCTGTTTCTAACAGGCCCCGGTCCCGCTTCCCCAGCCCGCTGCGCTGAGCATGGTCGATGGGCTAATAGGTTTGTATTATAGGAACCACTGGGGGTCCCGACAGAGATCAGGGCCCTGCGGTGCTGGTGCCGCTCGCATGAGAGAGAGTGAGAGAGAGAGAGAGACAGCCTGCCCTGAAGAGCGCAGCCTGCATAGGAAAGGCCAGTCGAGCACGAGTAAAAGGGAGGCACAGAAGCGAAGTGAATAGCCAGAGGACACAGACCAGATCAGTAGCGGAGCTGGGAATTGAATCCAGGTCCTGGCTGCCAGCCCCTCCAAGCAAGACCATGAACCAGCACCCAGGTCTCCGGCTGCCCTGGGCAAAGCTCTCAAACAGCTGCCGAGGAATTTAAAGGGTCAGCACAGGCGCTCTAGTGACCAGGATGGCTTCCTGCTAGGATCAGCGGAGTTAGGGGGAAGAGACCCAGTAGAGACAGACCATCGCCGTGGGACACAGTCCCCGACAGAGGACACATTGGGCCGTCACTACCCTGGAACTTAGCCAAAGGGGGTGTTTGGGCAGAGGGGAACCAACGTGGCAGGTTTAAAAACACACTCTGTGTGGTGTGGGGCTGGGAGTTGGAGACCCCGTTCGGTCAGTTTCTCCCCTAGGAAACTCAGGCCCTTTTGGAAGAGAAAGGGTGTTCTGCTTCCCGCTGCAAGGACGCCGCAGAGCACGTGCTGAGCAGCAGATGCTGCTGATCTTCCAGCAGAGAAGATGATGGACACGTCTGAGCAGCGTGAAAGGTCAGCGTGGAGTTTGCCAAAGCCGCCCTTTCGAAGCAGCAGCCCAGAAAAGTGACTAACCATCCAGCAGCATCTGCACCATGCTAAATGCAATTAGGAGGCCTTTGATTTCCCTTTGCAAGGCACGGCAGGACGCCCTGAGAATGTGACAGGGCGTCTCCAATACATCAGCTGCATGAAATATCGAGGAACTACGGTTTGCCTCGGAAACACGGGGCTCCAGCAGGGACACAGCCACGTCCTGCCCAAAATACCGCACACACGGCGGATGTTATTTCCCGTCCTCACAGCACCGAGGCTCCCAAGCCCCTGTGCAAACTATACAGGACGCTTGTCCCGCAGTCGAATGCAGCCACCTCTAGGGTGGGGGACGGCGCCCGTTAACAGTATCCAGCAATGCCACACAATGGTTTAGAACAGCAGTAACTGGCTGGCCTCCATCTCCCTCCCCCCATCTCCACTTCCTGGCCCTGAGGAGTGTCACTTACTTGTGCAGGGGAGTCCTTTTCACCCCAGGCCTGTTTGTTCAGCACTTCCCGGCTCTGTGTACCTTCCCCAGCGCCCCAGAGGCCAGCTCCAGTTGGGAGAGTTGACGTGCGCGCCCACCTCACCAGCAAAGTGCGTACAGCCAAAGGGGAACTTTGTCTACTTTAGGTCCCGCAGGAACAGATAATGGTAGGTGACATACTGAGTGTGCTTCTGTAAGAGCCGGGCAAAGTTGATGATGCGGCCAGCTGGCCCACGAGAGAATCACAACCTACTACTGCTGCTAGCTAACGGAGCTCTTCCTTTAGCTCAAGAGGTAGACGGGTCTGTGAAATGTTTCAGAAGGTCTCCGGTTCAATCCATGTTGAGAATGGTTCTGAAGGTCTCCGGTTCAGTGCATGTCCAGGGGTGTTACATATCCCAGCCTGGCCATGGTGGGCCGTTAGCATTCAGCTTGCAAAGGGGATGGAATTTCCATACTTAATTCATCGACTCCAAGGCCAGAAGGGACCCTTGTGATCATCTAGTCTGATCTCCGGTCTTGACTTAAAAATTGTAAGTGATGGAGAATCCACCACCAGCCTTTGTAAGTTGTTCCAGTGGTTAATTACCCTCCGTGATACAATGTTATGCCTTATTGCCAGCATGAATTTTTCTAACTTCAACTTCCAGCCGTGTTAAGTCTTTTTCTGTTAGATCGACGAGCCCATTGTTAAATATTTATTCCCCACGCAGGCACTTGCAGGCTGCGATCAAGTCACACCTTAACCTCGGTGTTAAGCTAAATAGATTGAGCTTGTGTCTTTCTTTGTGAGGAACGTGTTTTAATGCTTCAGTCCTTCTCATGGCTGTTCTCTGAACCCTCTCCAATTTATCAACCTCCTTCTTGAATTGTGGACACCAGAACTGAACCCAGTATTCCAGCAGTGGTCACCTCAACATCTAATATAGAGGTAAAATAACCTCTGGACTCCTAACTTGAGATTCCCGTTTTATGTATCCAAAGACTGCATGAGTCTCTGGCCGCAACACTGTGTTGAGAGCTCATGGACCGCTGATTATCCACCACGGCCCCCAAATCTTTTTCAGAGTCACTGCTTCCCGGGACAGAGTCTGCCACCTGGCAGAATGGCCATCATTCTTTGTTCCTAGATGTACACAACATTTAGCAGTATTAAAACATATATTGTTTGCTTGTGCCTAGTTCCCCAAGCAATCTTCACTATTTACCACTCCCCATTTTGTGTCATCTGCAAACTTTATCCAGTGATAATTTTATGTTTTCTTCCACGTCATTAACAAAGATGTTAAATAGCACAGGGCCAAGAACCGATCCCGGAGACACCCCACAGGAAACCCACCCATTTATAATTACCTTGGCTTTTATTCCATTTAATGTGTGCTATGTTCATTTTATATCTTTCTATTTTTTAACAAAATGTCATGCAGTACCAAGTCAAATGCCTTACAGAAGTGTAAGTGTATTACATCTACATTATCAACCAAACTTGTAATCTCATCAAAAAAAGGATATCAGGTTAGTTTGACATGATCTATTTTCTATACACTCAGATTCACTGGCATTGATTATATGACCCTCCTTTAATTCTTTATCAATCGAGTCCTGTATCAGCTGCTCCACTATCTTGCCCACAGTCAATGTCAGACTGACAGGCCTATAATTACCTGGATCATTCTGTTTACTCTTTTAAATATTGGCACAGAGAGCTCCTTGGCCAGCTCTTTTAAAACTCTTGGAAGCAAGTTATCATAACCTACTGATTTAAAAACGTCTAACTTTAGTAACTGCTGTTTAACATCCCCTAAAAAACTAGTAGAATGGAAAGAGTTATCATATGACGACATTATCTAGTTTTTCCCAAATACAGAACAGAACTATTTACTGAATATTTCTGCCTTTTCTGCATTATTAATGATAATTCTACTATTTCCATCTAGCAATGGATGAATGCCATTGTTTGGATACTTTTTATTCCTAATACACTTAAAAAACTCCTTACTGTCCTTAACTCTACTGGCCATAGACTTCCCCTTGGGTCTTTTTGCTTCTCTTATCAATTTTCTATAGTCCATTTTATGTTCATTACTATCAACTTCCCTTTCGTTCCATTCGTTATATATAATTTATTATTTTTATAGCTAACTTCACTTCCACTCTAAGCCAGGTCAGTTTTTTTTTTTTTTTTTTAACTAATATGACCTTCTTCCTCAATTGTGGCTTTTTGGGCATCTAGCAAAGTGTTCTTAAGCAATTCCTGTTATTCCTCACGTTTTTCTGTTTAAATTCTTCCTCCCAGCAAGTCTGGCTTATAACTGTTCCCAGCTTTGTGAAACGGCCCTTTTAAAGCATTAAGAATGTATTAGCTGTTCTCCAACGACAGCCTTAAATTCTGGAGAGGTGAAGAAACAAATTGACAGAGCCAGACAGGTACCCAGAAGTCACCTACTACAGGACAGACCCAACAAAGAAAACAACAGAACACCACTGGCCATCGCCTACAGCCCCCAGCTAAAATCTCTCCAACACATCATGAAGGATCTACAACCTGTCCTAGCAGATGATCCCTCACTCACTCAAGCCGTGGGAGGCAGACCTATCCTTGCTTACAGACAGCCCCCAACCTGAAGCAAATACTCACCTGCAACCATACACCATACAACAAGAACACTAACCCAGGAACCTATCCCTGCAACAAACCCCGTTGCCAGCTCTGCCCGCACATCCACTCTAGTGACACCATCACAGGTCCTAGCCACACCAGCCACACCATCAGGAGCTCATTCACCTGCACATCTACTAATGTAACATATGCCATCATGTGCCAGCAATGCCCCTCTGCCATGTGCATTGGCCAAACCGGACTGTCACTGCGCAAAAGAATAAATGGACACAAACCAGAGACAAAAAATGGTAACATCCATAAACCAGTCGGAGAGCACTTCAATGTCCCAGGACTCTCTGTAGCTGACTTGAAAGCTGCCATACTTCCACAAAAAACCTTCAAAAACAGACTTCAGCGAGAAACTGCAGAGCTGGAACTGATCTGCAAACCTGACACAATCAGACTGGGTCTGAACAGGGACTTGGAATGGTTCTCTCCTTACAAGAAGTAATTGTCACTGTTCACACATTCTCAGCTTCTAATCAACGGTTGTGAATAGGCCTCATCTACTCTAACTGAATGGACTTTGCTAACACCTACCCTTACCCTTGGCTGTACATATATACCCCCTATCTGATTTCTATTTCTTGCATCTGCAAAGTGGGTCGCAGCCCACGAAAGCTCATGCCTGCAGAAATTAAATTGGTTAGTCTTTAAAGTGCTACAAGACTCTCATTTTTGCTGTGTACAGACTAACCCGGCTACCCCTCTGGAACTGTATTGCTAAGACCTCAAAGCGTTTCCATTCTCCTTACAGGGAGCGAGAGGTTGTGCGGGGGCAGGAAACCACTGATCTGCCTCCGGTATCTGCCTCACCACGATCCCCACTCGCATGCTTAGCTCTGTGAAAGAGGCCAAAGGAACGCCACTTGCATATTGGATTACACCACCCCTGGCGCGTGTCCTTCACTCATTTGTCAGGGAGGCTCGTGATAGCCGACACACGGCTGCTGCTGCTCGCTCACCACAGGGTCTCTGTTCCAAAGCCCCACAGACGGTCCTGCCAAGCAGAGATCAGCCAGGGGAGGGGAGCCGGTGACAGTGATGTGCTGAGAGAAGTTACACAAGCAGAGGTTTATGGGCTTCAAGCTGTCTCCCCCTTCCACCAACCCATGGACTCGCCCAGGGACAGTGCTGCGGTGTTGCTGGTGTGAGAGGGTGGGCCAACAACATTTAGATTTGTGGGTCCTGGAAGAAAGAGCTGCAGTTTGAGTCTTTATATTAGTGGGAAAAAACCAACAAACCTTTCCTCGGAATCAGCTCCTGGCGGCACTTTTGCCGTTATTACTGTTATTACCCCATAAACGCAGCATTCACATGAAAATTTGAGTAGCAGAGGTCTTCAATGCCCTCTGCGTCTTTCATCCAGAAGGACCCCGAAGCTCCTCATAAGTCCTCTCTGCACAGGGATTGCTTCATCCGAAACTAAAGCGTAGCCACCCTTGGGGTGGAACAGGGAAGTTGGTTTGAGAGTGGACACAGACACTGCACAACCGGGGAGGGAAGAAACGAGGAATGCTGTACCCGCTTGAGGCCGCAATGGCATTCTAACGCAGGTCTCCACGCTGGAAATGGAACGCTTTGAGTGGGGGATTCGTGAAAAAGGCCATGAAATCCTTATGGACGGAGCTGTCAGGACCTTTGTTTTCCATTCCACCGGAAACCCAGAGCCTCCAGCAGCCCAGCCATGGCGCAGAGAAGAGTCACTTATGGCTCCAGTGGAAGGGGGCTAGAATTCCACAAACACAGCTGTGATTGTCACAGAGAAATACACTGATTCCTCCCCTTGAGCAACCCAGAGACCAGGCTGTCAGGTGAAGAGCATTCTGGGCTGTCTGAAGGTCCTGACCTTACTGTTGTGGTGATAGATCCAAGCTCAGGAGAATAAATAAAAACCAGGGCTCGCCCTTGGACAGGACTAACAGAACTGAGGATCACATCTCAGAGCCCACACAGAGGCAGCCAGAATCACCCTGGTCTTCTCCCGCTGAATCCTCCTCAGCGGGGAATGAGGGACGTGCATTCTCTTCCCCTGTACAAGAAATTCGATTGGCAGCAAACTGGGAGGCTGGAGCAGAATTGTGGATGCTTTGCAGAGCTCAACATCTGACTGGCCAAGTGTGGCAGAAAAGGAATTTGTGACAGCGTCCTTGGAAGCCACTTGTGTTCATCTGATCTCGTTGTAGTTATTTGCTGGGCTGATTCTTCCCTCCTGCCAAAAAGCAAGTTGAAGGCATGAACCCACAACGGTCACAGCAACCCTGTTGACGTTTCCTGTGGGGACACCACCAGGCTGTGCACTTTACTTTAAGTCCTTTACGCAGGGCTGTAATTTCACTCCCCCTGAAAGCCAACTCGCCACAAGTCTCATCATTTTGCCATTGAAATGTTTATTGTTGCATGCATTATTTGTGTAATGGTCGGGGTTAGATGCCCCAAGCAAGACTGGGGATCCATTGTGCTGGGCATTGTACATAACCATAGTATGAACTTGCAGTCTAAATACACAAGACAGACAAAGAGTGGGAGAAGAAACTGAGGCACGGAGAGGGGAAGGGACTGGCCCTCAGTTACAAAGCAGAGCCGAAAACAGAACTCAGATCTCCTAGGTCGTTATTCTAGCCACTAGGTCACATTGCCTTTTCTAAAAACAGCTGCTTTCCTAATCATTTATATATATAAATATTCCAATTTTTTATATAGCAGGTCTGAATCTGGCAAATTTCCCCTCTCCCAAGAACTTGCTGGTTTTCAGAGACCATTAACATATAAATCTGATGGTTTAAAATTAAGTCATTTTTAGTGATAAAGACATCAGATGATGTGAATTTGAAGCCAGGGTAAATTTTACTTTATTCTTATCCTTTTGAACAGGAAATAACACACATTTTTTAGCAGTGAGGGTAATTAACCATGGAAACTTACACCATGGTTTGTGGTAGAGTCGCCATCTCTAGAAATCTTTAAAACTGAGATTGCTTTTCTTTCTAGAAGACATGGTTTAGCTCAGCCACAAGCTTCCACAAATTCCTGCATCAAGCCCAGAAATTCTCTGGCCTGTGTTATGTAGGTCAGACCAGATGATAACAATGGTCTCTTATGACCTAAGCAAAAAAAAAAAAAAAAATCTGTGAAACCCAATTTGATCATTTATCTCCATAATGGAAGAAACTACTCTGGCCTACCAATTTTCAAGCCAAAAATATTTATTAAAATTATTCAAATGGGGGAGGAGAAGAAAACACAGCTTGCAATACGGGATCTTAACTATGCAATTGCTAGGAGTAATTCCAGTGAAGTACTTGTTGCAAACTGGATTGGCTTGATATTTGACTGCTGGTGCAGGGTCATAATACGCACGCAAGATATGAAACATGCAGGGCTGGCAACTGGTGGGAAAATCTGCTGGGCTCCCATAGAAATTTTGAAAGAAAAAAAGGTGTCTGTAACTACAAGAGGTTTAATTCATTGCATGACAGGCGGGCAGCTACACTGCCAACCTACATTCAGAGTGGCAGGGTGACTGGAATGTGTTTATACAGACTACAGAGGTTTCCTCTTCCAAATCTGTTATTGTAAGAAGTGAAAGATCAGAAAAAATATGAAGGATTAAAATGGTGTAAACCTAAAAAAACCCCAAACGAAAAGAACCACTGGGAATTCTGTCACAAAGACAGAAAGGGCTTGAAATTGACAGGATTCCTGCTCCCAGTGCTTCAGAAAGCAGAACTCTTAGCAATTTCAAATCCCCTGCTGGGTTACAAGAAGGAGGCAGCAGGGAGACGGATGGCAAGGAGTGCAGTGTTTGTTTGTTTCCTGACCACCCTAGGAGCTGGGATCTTAAAACCAGTGTAGCCTTTGTTTTCAAAGGGGCTGTTAAGTAAAACAAAGAGATACAAGGGTATTATCAAAGGGACATATTAAACAAACAAAAAAAAGAAGGTATTTCCAGGGTGATAGTGAGAGTCACACTATTTAGGCCAGTTACAAGCAGGAGCATCCTAAACACTCTGTCATATGTCGGTGCTGAGATATGTCAATTACTCACTCATTATTGAGCAGCTGGATTCTGATTAGCTTATAAATGAAATTTGTGCTTTTCCAACCAGGATCCTGCAAGATCACCTAGAAAAGCACCAATTCTTGATAGCTGTCCCCACCCTGGTTCCCTCTTTTAAATGGATAAGATGGGTTTCAGCTTTTAGGCACCAACTACATTCATTCTCTGACTGACTTCCAGAATGGCCTGGTGTGCCCCAGCCAGGGGCCATCACCCATGAACTGGCAGTTTGTTAATTAAAAAGTATGCTGCAGTTTTACAAGCACACTGCTTTCTGACTGGCGGAGAAGTCTTTTAAGCGTCATTCATCAGCAAATGACAACTGGCTGCTGAGTGACTAGCTACCTGCAGGTTTTGTATGCAACATAAGAGGCCGTATGTATCCAGACTGCAGGGCAGCAAGGAAAGGACCATTCCTCACCTCACAATAACAGGGGTTTGAGATGTTTTGTTCATAAGAAGATCACAAGTGGAACTCACGTGGACAGACTCAAAGAAGAATTGAGACTTTTTCTATTTAGGGTTACGTCCTCCATATCAGAAATAAAACAACAGATTCACAGTTTATTATTATACTTGTATTTAAGTTATTTCCTGAACAGTTAAAATAAAATAAAATAAAAAAAATCCACACGGTTACCATGATCCTAGTTCAAGTGAACATTAGTACATTAACTACGTCACCATAACATAATCACAAAATTCAAAGCACTCGTTACTTAAGAATCTAGAGAACAAATATAGCAGAGTAACAAACAAAATTCTGAAGAGACCATGTTCTTTCTACCCCTTCCACTTTCACCCCCACCTCTGGCTGAGCAGTTTAAAAATGATGCAACGTGGGTTGGACGACTGGTTGCTGAGGGGTATTAAAAAGCTATGTTGTAATTACAAGT
This sequence comes from Emydura macquarii macquarii, assembly GCF_026122565.2. Classification (NCBI taxonomy): domain Eukaryota; kingdom Metazoa; phylum Chordata; order Testudines; family Chelidae; genus Emydura; species Emydura macquarii. The sequence continues at coordinate 10,577,274 of NW_027133829.1, read as the reverse complement.
TACTGGATCAATTACATGTTGTTGATTAGCAGTGCCTTTTACATCATGTTAGACTACGGATGGAATTAGCAGCTCTGCTTCTCATACAGAAATACCGAGGCAAGTATCTGAAAGCGCAGTTACATCTGAAAAGTGACGACAGAGAGCTCCACATGGATCGTCTCAATGATTTTCACAGCAGGAAAAATCCTTTTTACAAGTCAGCTCACTGGCACTGAAAACAACTTGGGACCTGATGATCAGAGAGGCAGGTTACCCTCTTCCAGCAGTCACGATTCAGCAAGTTACTAATAATTTAGTCAGCTCTGCAGTGTTAACAAGATCAACAAACGGTATCAGTGAAGTCAGCAACTAGGGTTCAAAGACAAGCAGGCAGCAGAAATGCTGAGTAAGGAGGCTCAAGTTTTACCAAGTCACTCTTCTGGCCAGAACCACCCCATACAGGACTCACTTATTTTTCATCTTGGAAGGGAATTTGAATACTTCTCAGGGTGGCACATTGTTAAAAAGACCCAGTAGGGGTCTGTGGTGATCAGTGCATCCCTTAGGGTACGTCCATCTGGCAGCTGGGAGGTGTCACTCCCAGCTTTGGTAAACTGATTCACTACCTCTGCTCAAGATTGTACCGAAAAAGAGCAGTGTGGCTGCAGTAGCACGGCAGAGCTTGGGCTGGTTGTCTGAATCTGTACCCAAGGGTCTGGTGGGACGGACTCTGCTCAAGCAGTCAGCCTGAGCAGACACGGCCACGCTACTTTTAGCTTGCTAGCTAGTGTGTCTGTGTCTCCGCGAGCTGGGTATTACACCTGCCAGCCCAGGTGCAGACAAACACTCGGGGCTTGTCCACACGCAGAGCGCTGCAGCTGTGTAGCGCTTCTCCCACCTCCCTGAGAGGCTGTAGCTGTACCCTCCCATCAACATAGCGCTGTCTACACTGGGGGTGAGGTCAGCAGAACTACGTCGCACAGGGGTGTGAATTTTCCACACTCCGGAGCGACACCGTTATACTGGCATAAGTTGGTAGTGTAGACCAAGCCTAAGCATCACTGCAATTTTAAGGACTTGTGTTTAACAGAATTGTAATTGAGCAACCGCTAACGGGGACTGAAATCTGCCCGCATGGAAGTGTGCTTCTGGGACCCGGCAGACATGAACTGGCCACCAGGGTGTCTGGAAGTGCACTTAGAAAATTTCTGATCCAGATTAGGTGCCACATGTTATGACAGGGTGCCCAAACTCTGACCAACTGAGGGCTGGGTTGGGAACCTGCAAGCAACCAAAAGGCCAAACCTTCCGTTGAAAAAGCCTCAGGATGCAGCTGACACCATCGCCAATAGAGAAGTGCAGCTGTCAGCATTTACAAGTCCCAGCAGTTCTCTTCCAGCTCAATCCAAGAGCTGGCTGCTTGGCTCCAGACGGAGCATTGCCTGCAGGTACCTGTCCTCTCCTGAGCAGCACTCCTACTGTCTTAAGAGTGAGGGTGGGATGCCTGTGGATCACACTGACGAAAACCAGCAGATAGTCAGGGCAGGAACAGGGAAGGATTTCATATGCAGGACCTGCCTCTGGAGGCGGGGTCATGTGAAGTTCCCTTCTCTTTTTGGAAACCTTGCTGCTTGCGGTGGGGGGTAATAATAAGGCAAAGCTCAGCATGTTAAATGCATCATGCATGCCGTGGGGGGACCCTGGTAAAGTTCTCTTCTGCAGTTGGTATTCCCAAGGACTGTATTTCAGATTGTCTTCCCAACCCCAGAAGGATACAAAAAGGGGGAGTCAACAAATCAGCCCAATTCTAGGAAGCATTTGTTTCTGAAGATTTCTAGTATTTGTTTTACCCTCTCCTACACAGAAGAATCTCATTCCTTCCAAGCCAAGGGCACGATCTAGACCAGTGCACAAATCTAGACCGGGGTTGTGACATTTATTCACAGCGTAGTCCCCACCTGTGCAGAGGGGCCACTCTCCCCTTCCATTTCCAATCACCTGGGCCGCTTCCCCTCATCTGCCAATGTGCTACATCCCTGCAGCAGCCAGATTGGCTCCCCTAGCTCGTTATCAGCTGCTAACGAAGAGGAGCCGCGAGCATCACCCAACCAGCTAGCTCTTCACAGACCACCAGCAAATGCTCCACGGGCCAGTTCAGGAATTGCTGATTGCAAAAGCAGACCTAAAAGGAAGCTGAAGGAAATCAACGGACGCTCGAGTGAAAGGCCCACTCCTGACAGGACCTGAACCCCTACAACTCCCCACTGGACTTTGGGGTGATGAGAATCTCAGAACCAGGCCCAAAGTTCTGTTCAGACAGCGTGGGGAGGGGAGAACCTGGAAGAGGAGGAATATGCACGTTACTCTCCAGCTTTTGAGTGTACAAGAATTAAAATAAAAAACAAAGGCGCCTTTCAATGCAGGAACAGGTGGGCGGGAAGGGGAAGCATGGCAGGCCACATCGTCTTCCAGTTCAGAAACAAGTTTAAAGCATTTCGATGTGCACAATGACCACAGACTTCAATACCTGCCCCCTGAAACTCTCAGTTCCAACAGTGTGTCCCCCTCCCTGAAAGTCAGCGGGGAGCACAGCGAGCTACTCCAGGAGGGACAGCCGCAAAGGTTCTTTTGGCTGCAAACTCCTTCACACCCATTTTCAGTTTGCATATTTTGAAGGCAGCAGTTTTCCTCCTGGGATTAGAAATGTGCATGTTTGCCGCAAAGCTCCCTCCTGCTCTCTAGCTGCCCTGGAGTCACGAACAGGCGCTGGAACAGGCGTTGGGAGCACAGTAAGGGATTGTCATGCTCTTAACGTCCCACCTCCAGTTTCCAATCCCCTGGTGCAAGTGGCAAGTCTATCGTGGGAGAAGTGATAATCTCCATGCAGCAGATGTATTTCATTTCAAAGTGACGTGACACCTTTAGCCCTTGCTTCTGGCTCCTTTCAGCAGGGTAATTTCATTTTTTTCTTTAAAAATGCTGCATTTACTCCAGTCCTTTTTGGGGACTATGCAGTCCGTTCATGTAGAAATCTTCACACACAGATCCGCAGTGTGGAACGTAGAGCCACCTTTCTCTTGACATGAAGATCTAATAACCATATTATTCCTCCTATGCTGAACAGTAAATGTCCCCAGTGCTGGGATCAGTGGCAGATTCAAGTTTCCTGGATCTGTTTCCTTCGTAGACATCAGAAAGGACTTGGGGGCCAGGGGTAGGACTTTGTACAACTTGGGGGTTGGGGAAGGATTCTTCATTGAGCAGTTCTGTACGTAAGTACCCAGACGCAGTCCCTCCTGAAGAGTCAAACACCATTCTACCATTCGCCAAAAAAAAAAAAAAAAGATTGCAGCAGTTGGCTCACACACTGTACCTTACAAACAGATTTATACAGCAGAATTACATCTCTGGTACCACTTAAAAACCCAACAGTGCTTAGAAGTTTCAAAATAGCAGCATGGAGCAGCAGGGCTATGACAACCAATGATCATTTGCAACAGTGTTGTCTCCATGTTTGGCCAGTAAGCATTTTGGATCTCCCAAAGTCCTCATTAACTAGCAAAATAAAACGCACACTAGCAGGCACTCTCCCCCCCAAGACACTGGTAAAACACTAAGAACCTCAGCAGCATCCCGGGAGAAGAGTCACGATCTTCTAGCACAGCCTTCAGCTGAAAAGTGACAAGACAAGCTGAGGAAAGAAAAGCTGTTGAGTCTGCAGCCCTAGCCGTGTACATTTCCCCTCTCACAGGACCACATTGTTGTTTAGTAACAACCGAACCTAAAGGAACAGTGTTCAAATTACACTAGGGATGAGACTTTGAACTCTACTTCGTCAGGAGTAATTCAGAGTGGAAAAGATGGCCCATTCGTCTCGCCCCGCTTGCTATGCTTTGGGGATCCGGTCTGTCTTATATGTCACATTGCCCAACATTCAATGACCCCTACAATAGTTAACCGTAAGGATGTGTAAAGGAGCAGCTTTCGATCTTGACTTGACATTTCTTTGTCTCTGCAGGTGTAAGTCAGACCAGTGTTATCGGAACAGGGCTAACTTATTTTGCTCTTTTTACAGCAGTAGTTTAAACAAATAGAAAACAGGAGTGTCAATGGCCTGCTCTGAGTGAGAGGGGCTCTTTAAAGTCGCAGTGGGTCCTAGGCTGCCCTGAAGACGTACAGGAGCTGGGTGTTTCTTTTCGCACTGATCCTCACGCTCCTTTGAAGCTGTTTTGAATACTCTGAGCACGAATCTTGTATGTTGGGCTAGTCGCTTGCCAAACTTCACCGGTGGAAAAAGGACCGCAAAGCAAGGTACAGCGATGCAAATGTGACCCCCCCAGCAAAGCAAAGCTGGCGGGAATGTACAAGTCAAATCTCCCATCTACCAAGTTCCAACGTTAGAGAGTCTTTAAAGCAAGTTTTAAGCTTTCCCTGAAGAGATGAAGGGTCCTAGTTTTCCACCACAAGATAGGATTAACTTCTGGTGAAGACAATGGGTGTTATTCAAGACAAGAACTGGGCCTATGTTTTGTACCAGAAACTTTGTCAGACCCTGAACTGAGGATGGAATGACGGGAGATTATTTTACTTAACCCTTCCTGTTCCAAAAGCAAGGTCTCCCAGATTCCTGTTCTCACCACAGTGGGGAAGCCAGCGCCTGCTGGTTCCCCCACGGGCCCTTTTGGTTTAGCTCCCTTACTGAAATGTGAAGAATCAATCGTTCCCCACGTCCTGCATGTTGGGGATGCTCTCTCTTCTGAGCGATAATGATTCTCCGAGGTCTCAGCGAGGGTGAGACGATTCAGTCTGATTATCTGTACAAGGGGTAGTTCTCGCCCCGCTCCTAAAACTGCGGAGCAGTGAACGTAAGGGCTCAGGAAGCACACAAGACTCTTCTCCCTTGCTCTCACGGGAGTCTGGCAGTGCCAACCCAGAAATACTGCAGAGCTGGCTGAGAGGTACAGCTAGCTGGCAAAGACAATGGATCAGAGTGCACCACACTGGCCACTGTCAGAGACAGGATAACGGGCTAGACGGACCATTCATCTGACCCAGTATGGCAGCTCTTAGGTTCTTATTCAGGGATGTGGTCAGCCACAAAGCCCTACAAAGCTGGGCTTTCTAACAAGGTCCTCTGCATTTCCCTCTTCCAATCTCTGTCTGTGACATCTCAGGTGGGAAGAGGAAAGAGGGTGCCAGCTGAGTCTCCTCCCCACCCAGCCTCATATTTCTCTCCAATTCGAAGAACAAATCCTGAACTATTAACAAAACAAAATACTGTCTTCAGGGACAATTGCAGGAGAAAACACAGGCCTGCCCTGGGTACAGACAACGCTTCTGATAGTGAAATTCTGCATCTGCCCTTCAGGAACCGATTCCCACCCCCAGGCAATATTGGACGTGGAACTTCGGCAGAAGACAGTTTAACCTTTTGTTGACTGACACTGTCCAGACTGCCAGCCAAATGATTGCGCAGGGGAGGGGGGAACCACAATACACATCCAGCCTCCCAAAGGTTAGAGGAACAAGGCAAGAGAAGAAAGAAAGAAAGAAAGAAAGAAAGAAAGAAAGAAAGAAAGAAAGAACGGGGTCTGGCTCCAGGCAGTCAGCTTCAGATGCCCAATAGCAGCTCCACTAACACAGGTTTCCAGACAGAGCATGCAAAGGCAGCAGGGCTCTTGTCTCCTCTCCTCTCCAGCATTGTGTTTGTTGCTTTTCAGAAGCAGCAGTTACATGGTCTTACAAAAGCCCAGCAATGATTTTGTTTACCACTCAAAGCAGCAGCCGCTTCCCCGCAACCCGGAAGTGACTGTCTCAGCAGGATGCACAGTGGCAATGATTCTTCTGCTTAACACCAAAGCAACAAATTCCAGCAACACATTAAATATATTTATAGGACATCTGTGATGGGGCCAAGAGGGAAAACCAGGGCAGTGGGGGAGAAGAATGGACAGGGAGAGGGGAAAAGAAAGACGGGCAGTTTAAAAATGTTAATCGTTCACGAAAGACAAAAGACATCTTCTGATATAGCAGCACTTCGGCAGTCAGCTGCGCTGAATAGACCCTGTCGGAGATCAACGGCACGCCAACTTTGTTCCAGAAACGAATCCGAGAGCCTCTCTCTTCAGCAAGTATTGTTTACATGGGTAGTTCTTTTGTCCTGGCATTGGCAGATAATTTAAATACTGCAGCTTAAATGAGTTCTGGGAAAAAAAAAAAAAAAGAAACAAGAAGAACTCTTTTGCACACCAAAGCCTCTCATCATTTTAAGGAGAACCAGTCTTATTTACAGTGTATTTCAAGCGAGTGAGACACGCTGGTTGAGAGCTCTGGAGAGTCAAGGTGTATTTATCCACCTAACGGGGAGAGTGTGGCATGGGTTGTGGCACACACTGCTGCTCACATGCACGGTCACAGAAAATCGGCCTCACCTGCCCCAGGAAATCCTGGACCCATCTTCTGAAACTGCCAACAGGGCCCTGAATGCAAGGACGGCAGGTAAGCTAACCGAAGGGTACAATTCAAGACCTGGTCCAAATACCTGGTCAAGGATTAAGATCCCCCATAACAGCCTAGAAGTGGGATCTCTCCGTACTGAGATAAAAGCTAGATAACACTACACACACACACAGGCCAGGCAGGTCTTAGCAGCCTACAACTCACGCGAGTAGGGAGTTGGGCCTTATTAATAGACAATACTATACGTTAGCAAATTTCCATTTAATCAGGCTGGACCTGCTGGTTTGGCTCCTCCTCACTAGCCAAATCCATTTTTTATCCTGCTTTTCCCAACACCAGCCTGCTGCAGGGAGAATGGAGTGCTCCCTACCTGGGGGAAAGGAAATTGCCATGAGCTGACTGTACCATCTAGCTTGGTGACAACTGCCCAGTATCAAGCCATCTGCACCCCATGTTAAACAGCAGATCCTTCATTCACTTTGCAGAAACCCCTCCTCCTTTTTCCGGCTGGGTGGCAGTGACTGTTGATTTAATTGTTGGGGATGCTGGGCCAAGAGGGCAATTGGATGTAAGGACCGCAGTTGCCACATGCAATGACTCCTACAACTCCTCCTGCTCAAAGGTACCAAAAGGATCTGTGCCTCCTGGTAGGATAACTACCACCAGCCCCAGATGGGAAATACGGATCATCCAAGCTAGTCATTCCTGCTGAATGCTTGCCTCCCCACCCCAGTGCCCCCATACCCGTGTGCCTCATTTTTACCTGTGCACATGTGAGGTACAGTGTCGTATCATTTATCTGGAGATGTAGGTGTATGTTCTGGACGGGGAGCGGGTCGATTCTTCTTGGGCAGCTGGGTCATTCAGGAAGTCCCACATGAGGATTGTGTCATCGTGTGAGCTGCTGATGATCTGGAATTCGTCAAACTGGAGCCGAAAGACTCTCCCAGAATGCTCCTAACCGGAGACAGAGCAGACATTACTTTACAGACTGCCTGGCTGCTGGAAATGCCTGGTGAACGTCAATACGGGCTTGAACTGGCTGGGTTTTGTTCAGTAAACCCTATATGGCCACGGTGTGCCATTGTCTCTGTGATTCAAGTGAAGTCCTGCGTATTTGGACACTGGCCCTTCAGCAGGAAGTGAACACCGGAGTAGACATCTGCTTGGAGGCCTTGCTCCCCGAGTCCCCAAACAAACACCCTTAAATCGAGCTCTCCTCACAGTACAGCTCTGCCCCAGAGCAGGGAGGTGCGGCTTTCGTAGTGGCAGCTCCTACTACACAGCTCAACACTGTCTCTATAGCATTTCCAGATTCTAGGGGCACAGTTCGGCAATTGATCCTGACCCTCCTGTGTGGCACTGTTACTACTGCAGGAGGAGGAGCCAGCTTAGACTGGAGAGACAAAGGGGGCCATTATAAAGTCAAAATGACATTGTACTGACTCCTCCTAAGCAGTTCTAAACGTACCAGGAGGAAAGGCCCTTCTTTATAGGCCGTTTGTATTCTTCTCTGAGGCTGAGTGGAAACAGTCTGGCGATCCGGCAGGAATTCAAACAGTAAGAGGAACTGGCCAGATCCCGCGCACTGTCAAACACAACCCACTACGCTTTCCCAGGTGGGCTGGCGACTTGTTATTGGTGTTTCCTGCTGCAGGTGTAGGCAGCAGCTTCCTCCATCAAAAGGGAGCACAAAGAAAACAAGCACCACGCTTCCTGACTCATGTCAGCACGCGACACCTGGTTATGCCTTCCACGCTGCCGGACGTGATTTAAAGAAAAACTAACGCGGTTAGAGATTTTCATCACTAGTGCTAGTTTTAAGAAGGGTAAGTCACAAAAAATAAAAAGTCTCTCAAATACACTAATCAACAGAACAGTTCACCGCCACCAGAGAGGAAGCTGCTGTTTTGATAGACCAGGACTCTGGAAACGCAGCTCCTTTTTGAATGCACAAGCTGTTGTACGGCAAGTTCCATTTTGTTTTAAATTAACCACAATTTTTAAATATTTGTCTTACAAGCAGCACCTTCGTTTTAAAATTCTAAGTTAGCTAACAAACAGAGACACTCCCAGAGTCTGTTTTTGCACGGGTTCAAATAGGAACGGTGTTTCCTGAGTCCTTCCCATCGACAGAGTAGAGCTTCTGCCGGGAAATGTCACTACCACAGCAGGTGCCACTGAGAGACAAAGAGAGACAGGTACTTCTAAAGGCTGCTTTGAAAGTTAATTTTTCAATCAGTGTTTACTAAATGAGATCCCTCCACCTAACGATCCTATGCACTAATCACTGTCCTTGCCTTTTAAAATCACAGGGACAGCTGGTGTTAAGCACACCTCCTATTGTAAATTAAAGCCAAAAGAACCTGGCCCCCTTAGCTTGAAATGTAAAGCTGCACTATACTTATTTCTCAGCTTGGGAAGCTGCTGTCAAATTCATGCAGCTGCTGCTCCATCCAAAGGAGGGAAAACTGAAAGGAACTGGCATGCAGTGAGCATTCGTTATCTGCAGACTTTTCTCCTACTGCTTGAAAATTGAACACAAACAGCAGGAGGTTTGCAATGTTCATTGCAATGTTTAATTTTGGAGGCCGAGGGAAGAAAAAAAGAGCATGGGTAAGCAGATACAAGGATGCCCTGTAGTTACAGGCATGAAAGACCCTAAAAGCAATGCTCCATGCCCTCTGTCTCCCCCACTCAGCTCATGCACTCCTGTGAAACAGGGATTTCTAGGTATCCATTCTCAGATTCCTACAATGTTTTCAGCCCACGACTTCCGATTCATGATGCAATTATTCAGGGTACCCGTGTTTTCCACTGCCAGAAAATGCAGATGGAATTGCACTAGTTAAATTAAGGATCCCAGGTTAGCAGAAACACACAGCACCCAAGCAGGGTCTAAGACTGGAACAGGATCATCACTGTTAATGTAGTGAAGTCTCAGACTCTCTGGATATGTATATTCACAGGCATGGGGTCGCTCCCTGGTTTGTAGCTGAGTGACATGTGACAAAAGGGGTTTTTGGGTATGAGCTGCCCCACTATATGCAGTTCGTCTGCGCTAACAAATGGGGATTCGAATGCATTGCTTGCAAGCATGCCACTCAGCAACACATGGGAGGCTCCCCTGAACACTAACTTCGAGAACTGGACAGCTTCAATCTGTTGCAGGTTCCCAGCAAAGGAAAAGGTCAGAGCCCAGAAATATGACCCAGTTTAACGTACAGTAAAGTCTGAGCGTTCCTCTATCAGAAACAAGCGCTTCAATGTCCTCTTCTCTGATTTTTCTAAGTAAATTGGTGTTGGATTGAAACCCTCCATTCATCCACAGAACAAGCACAGCAGCTGGCCAAGATTCTTCTGGCCTCTTGCTAATGTGTGTCAACTCTGACCTAGAGGGATCACCCCTAAGACCTTGTCTGCATCGACATTTTTCTTAAAACCTTCCCCTATTACCCTACAACCAGTGTGATGACTGCTGAAAGCCACAGCCAATGGAACTTTTACCATCATTTAGACCTGCACTGAGCACCAGTGGGAGAAGAGAAAAATGCTAGTGTAGACAAGGCCAAAGGCTGGAAAGGGTTCAGGGTTCGAGGCCCGTTCTATCTTTGGCCTCTCTGCTTAGATTTCCAACAAAGGAGACAATTAGTACCAACTGTGATGTTTTTGGTCTTGTGTCATGAGGAACTTGTACGTTTTTCTGTCTAATAATCACAGCCAGCAACTCGGCCCTCACAAGCAACCCTACCATAAACACACCAGCATGTGGGTGCAAAGAGAACATGTCTCAAAGAGATTTTAGTTATGAACTTAAAATCAATTTTACAAATGGATGAAAGCACCTTTTAAAGTTGCCCTTCTTAACACACTGTAGTCTGGTAACGTTAAAAAAAAAGTCAGAATGCAGCAGAGAGAAGAAAGAGGCCCAGGAAAAGTACTGGTCACTCAGAAACCACGGATGATGCAGACTCCATAGGTATGGTCAGCAGAGGGTATCATCCCCTTGAGGTCAGATCCTCAGCTGGTGTAAACGATCACAGCTCACTGACTTCCATTATCTGAAGTGGTGACGGGGCTAGTCGGGAGCCGAGATAGTCCCTTGGATTGACACTGAACTGATGCCCTGGCATATCACGAGGGGGTGCCGTGCTGCCAAAGAGGCTGTAAAACAGACTCCCCGACAGTGGAGTCTATGGTTTGAAAGTCTTTCTGGGTGACCGATTCCATACACTTTACATGAGAGAGATCAGCAAGCTGCCCCTTGGGATCTGTTATCATCTACTTCCTGGGAACGCCATCGACAACAGCTGAAGCTTTCATGGCGTAATACAGCCTTGACAAACCCTGTTCCCCCCAGCCCTCCCCACCCCCCAACCAAAAGCTCTTACCACGAGGGTTCGCAGACAGAGGGTCCCCGCTGGAGCGCGAGGGTCCAGAGCGGCCACAAGATCCCACACTTTAATTTTCCTAGAGATGAAAGAGGGACAAGCACCTAAGCTTTGTTACAGAGAAAAGTGGAAACGGTTCACTAGCAATGAAAGTTAACAGTTAACACAGCTTAGACCATACATCCAGCTCATGGGAAAACGGAGGAAGCTTTCTGCTCTTCAGACCTGGCTCTCGCATTTTCTCTTGCGTATAGCTTGCTGATCTTAAAGGGGGAAAGTATATGGTTAACATACAAATGAAGGACATTAGAAAAAGCAGCTGACAGTCACAACTGTAGAAACACGGGAGAAGATTAATGTGGGCATTTACTCCTTAACGGCAAACGGGCCAAAAGCAATGAAATGGAGTGATCACAGCTGCGTGAGAGTGCATTTGGGTGTTTATATACAGATAGCGTGACACATGATATAAAGCCTCTGGTTGGACCAGAAGAAAAGCATGTCTAAGTTGCCACAGTGTGCATTCATCGCCTCCTTCAACTGGTGCATCCCTTCCGCCTAGAAGGCAGGCTATGATTGTTCCAACCATGACAATTACTACGATGGGCAGGCATAGGTAGCTTCCACAAGAATCAGTCGAGCTCTAGCGTTTCAGAAACCAGGACACATTCAGTGGGGAAGAAAAGGCGCGTCTCCACTGTTCCACTGCCCAGGCGGGTCATTGCACTGGTATTCATCTTGGAGGAGGGCTGCGCTCAGAGAGGTCTGGGATTTAGCTATGAAGTTGGGATTCAGCGTTAAGACTGCACCAGAAACATGATGTCAGATTTATTACAGCAAAATCAAGTGGGGCTGGGTTGGAGATTTTCCCTCCCCCTTAAGCCATACTGTCACCTCTAGAATTCAGTCACATGCCCGCCTCCCCTGCACTATGTAGTGACTGTCTTGTAGTAGGGAGGAGGTTAATAGTAGGAGGGGGAGAGTGATGTGTGGGGAACCCACGCACCCCAATTTAAACCAGTCTGCAGGCTTAGGGCTGGAGGAGAGTGGGATTCTGTACACAGGTATAGGGACTCCCTGCACAGGAGAAGGAAGCTGGCTGACCCAATGTGTACCCAGTGTACAAGGACCCAGTGTAGCTCGGAGCAGGAAAACTGTTACGAGTAATTCAAGCCTGGAACCTTCCCAGAGGGAGCCTGGACAGCGGCAATGTTCCAGGAAGCTAGCCTGCCATAGCGAATGGCATGCAACCTGCGGAGTGAAGAAAGCTATTCGCCAACCCGAGGAAATCTGGCTAGCCACAGTGGAGAATGCTGGAAAAGGACCCTGCCCTTTGGAGTCCCTTTCACAGCGCAAGCAGCAATGTGGAGTTAAGCACATTGCCTTAGATTATCTACGGGATCTCCCAGACCATGACGCTCACTGTGGGCCATGGGGAGGCTTGTGCTTTTCTGTCTGCCTGTTGCACTTTGTTGCCTTCCCTGACTGGCTATGCTTCTGCTCATTCACGTCTCTGTACTACTCAGTTTGTGGAGGAAGGGGAGTAGATACTGATGAACAGCAGGCACTGTGTGGCAGTGAGAAGCACCTGGCTACACTACACTGCAGGTGTGGCTCTGGAGATGTTTCCCAAATACATCCCCCCTGCCCCATGCACACCCCGATACCTTCCCCTGGGCAGAGACGACCTGGGCCTCCCACCAGCGGGGGGAAGAGTGAGGGCAGCCGGCTTCAGCAGTGTTACTGGGCATGCTCAGTCCTTGTCGCCTCTGCCCCTGGGTATGAGTGACTTGTTCAACTGACTCTCACGCAGCAGGAGCTTCCAATTACGTGACTCCTGTTAAAAAGAGTCAGTGGGGACTGACTCAGCAGTTTGAAATTGCACCGCACCAGATGGGCTGCCAGTGACCGGTTCCATGATTGATCTCCAACACACACAGTTACAGTCCGTCTCTGTTCCAAAGAGCTGACAATCTATAGCAGCAGTTCCCAAACTGTGGGTCGTGACCCCAAGTGGGGTCGCTTCATCAGCAGATGGGGTCACGGCCATCCCAAACACGCAGATGACACCATTTTATAAAAGGGACTCCCCCCACACGGTGTGACCTCACACGCGCTGTATGCACGGGGTCACGGCGCACAAGGGATGTTATTTTGCTCTACAAAGTGGCGCCCTCCATGCAGCATGACCTCGCACGCACTGTATGTGTGTGAGATTATGCAGTCCAGAGGGACGCTGGTTTGAAAAGGAAAATGGCAGCCTCCTTGCGGAGTGACTTTGAATGTAGAGTGCGTGTGAGGTCACGCTGCAGGGAGGACGCCATTTTTAAACGGCAGCTTCCATGCTGTCTGGGGTAGGGGGAAACAACACATCCGAAAATGGGGTCATGAAGGGAAAATGTTTGGGAACCTCTGGTCTAAAGAGACAAAACACAGACAAGGGGTGGGAAAAACAGGCACAGCACAGAAACAAAGCGACCAGGGATGATGGACAAATGTCTTAGTTCTATTTATTTATTTATCAGTTGTTTCGTTCATTATGGGGCCAACAGGCCTGGAAATGGCAGGATGGAGGCAATAAGTAGAGGCAAAAGAGGAGATAACAAGGAATCCTGAGGTGGAGGGGTGGCTAGAGAGAAACATGGAGGTTCAAGGAGAGAGAGTAGCAGAGGAGTTGGGGCAAACCACCAGCTGGCTGATGAAAATACCATCCAGAGTTCACACTGTGCAAGCAGTCTGCTTTCACCACCGACATCCAGCAGCTGTGGCGGTCTTGCTAGGAAGGGGCTTGGGCTGGGTCTCCCTGCTCTATTACTGGTATGTCAGACTGTTTGCTGGGGAAGTCTCTGATTTGGAAGGCTAGCTCCACCCTGGAAGGTCTTGCCCCATTTCCTCCAGGCTGACTGGGTGGAGAAGGGGGCTGCTGGGGCATAATTGGTCTGAAGATGGCGGTTAGAGTCTAGATTAGATAAGGCATTGCTGCTAATGATTCAAGGAGCAGTGCAAAACACACAGGGGCAGAAGTGGAGCATACAAGACGACTAACAGATCCAGAGGAAACATTCTTTATGCAGCTGTCCTGTATCGTGTACACTGCTGCTAGATGACCGGTTCTAGGATAACCACTTACCTCCAAGTGCAGGGCAGAAGGGGAAGGGAGTGAGACAGACTCACATGCACACTTATGTGGAACAAAACAAACAGCAGGAATTGTGGGATCTGCAGAAAAATCAGCTTCCGGTTGGGCCCCTGCTAAACACAAGACGCTGACCTTATGGACTCAGTGCTCTGATCTACTATACTCCTGGGCAGAGAACTAGCTGATCTGGTTTGTCAACGATTCAAGCATGAGGAGCTCTGCATGGATCTGCCATGTGACACTGTTGGAAAACACACAGCACAGATGACCCGTTCCAAAAAGGGGAAAAGGCCAGGAGAACGTAACACACTTCTCATATATCGGCCACAAGTGGGAGAATGGCACGATTGACAATAGGTCTAATTTTTTTTGAGGGGGGTGTGGAGGCGGGCGAGGAAGAGAGATACTAGGTATCTGAACCTCATTAACAATCTCACCCATCGTATGCCCCGCTGACTATCCTCTTGTTATCAAAGCGTATGCATCTCACCAGCTCCTCATGGCCTTCCAGTACTCGTAAACATGCCCCACACTCGATATCCCACAGCCTGGAAGAGATTAGGAAGTAAAGGAGAGAAGGTCTGAAACTCTTATTGCAATGAAATATTTGGTCTCGGATTATAATTGGTTAACGGCTCTTTGGAAATAAACAATATGATGACACTAATGTGGAAGATACCGAGTTTATCACCCCGTAACCCACCACTTCGGTTGGAGCTTATTTTTCAAAGACAACCCTGTTATGTTATGTTCAGGTTCTATTAGGTACGAGGTCAAGTGACTCGATACATGGCAAATCAGGGACTCTGAATAGTGCAATCTGTTCACCGCTGCCACAAAGCACATCCCTCCACCAAGGAAACACCTGCAGTCTGAGACGGGCTCAGCTTGGTGGGATGTTTTACACTGAGGCAGAGGTGTTGCGTTAGTGCGCAGGGTGCTGGCGGAATGATTCATATTTTAAGGCCAGAGGGACCACCTGATCATGTAGCCTGACGTCCTGTATAATTCAGGCCAGAGAATTTCACCCGATTTCCCCTGTATTGAGGTTAATAACTTGTGTTTGACTAAACAGATTTCAGAAATCCACGTCTGGATCTGAAGCCATCAAGAGATGGAAAACCCGCAGCTTCCTTTCGCAGCTTGTTCCAATAGTTCATCACGCTCACGGTTAAACACTGGTGCCTTATTTTTAATTGGACTTGGTAAGGCTTGAACTTCCAGCCATTGGTTCTTGTTATGCCTTTCAGTACTCAAGAAAGAGCCCTTTAATAGCCATTATTTCCTCCCTGTGAAGATACTTCTACTCCATGATCATGTCACTACTTGATCTTTCTGATAAGCTAAACAGATTGAGCTCAACATCTCTCACTGTTAGGCATTTTTCCAGCCCGTGAGTCATTTTTGTGGCTTTCCGCTGAACTCTATCCAATTTTTCACCATCCTTTTTAAAATGTGGACACCAGAACTAGGCAGAGTATTCCATTATAAGTCTCACCAATACCACATGATTCTATAGGTAAACATATGCATTTGGGACTTCTTGAAGAAGAATTTTTATCATGGAGAACAATTTAAATGTAGCACCTTTTACACTTGGATACCACGTTGCTACCTGCTTTTAGAAATACCTGAAACAATTACAATACATCTGTTTGCTTTTCACATCTTTGTCAGCATCCTGATATGACTGTTGATTATCAGAGTTAACCCACATTTAAAAACAAACCCAAGAATTTACATTTTTCTTTATCTGCTTGATCTATACTCTCTCTCCTTCTCTTTTCTCTACAGATAGTTTATTTGGAACAATGAAATATCCTGGCCCCAATGGATCCATGGTTAAGTTGTATTTAGTTTTCGGGTTTAAATGACTTGAAATATGATGGGCCAATTCCTCCGCTGGTAAATCAGCACAGCTATAGGGATGTCAATGGCACTATGCTGATCTGCATCAGCTGAAGATCTGACCTGAAAACCCACCCAAATCATTTTCAGAGACAGACTAACTCTCTAAGGAAGACAAACTTTAATTCCCTAGCTATTTTGTACACACCATATATGCAGAATTGTAAAATCATTTAAAACACTCCCTTTTGAAAAACATTTCAGGACTCTAAAGGTTTTCAACCTCTATGACATCTAATTTCAGAAGTTACAAACGTCAAATTTCATATCATGCTTCCCTATTGAAGGCCAACATCTGGTATCTAAAGTAAATTAAAATCAGACACATCCAGTCATCCACATAGATTACTTAGTAACCTGCCCAATGATTGTCTTCCCACAGATACCCACCCTCAACCAATGCTTGTGAAAGGCCGACAGAGTAAGTGAGCAGGTTAACCTTGCACCATGCCTGAGGGCCACTGAACTTGGATTCAGCTAAGGTTTACTGCCAACTTCATGAAATTCTAGCACAATTTATCTATCTTCTAGGAATTTTATTTAGTGTAAGCATTAGGGGAACTGTATTCCTCTTTAGGTTTATTACTCTACTGACATATTTTTGTTAGTTATTACAAAGTGGTATTTTAGCTGATTTTCTAAATGCTGCAATATTTAACTATTTCCTACTCCCACTACTTTTGGCTCTGAGTTTCAAATTACTGTACAAAAAAGGAATATTTATTCAAATTCAAAATACACACAGTCTTCTTGCTGCATGTAAGGGCATTTCATAAAAACAACAAACCCCATTTCATTAAAGAGGGAGTCAGCGCTCCCTGAATCCGACTGGTCCTTTTACCAGATTGTGCCATCAAGCAGACAGCACGCAGAATTTGGCACAGCCCAATTGGTTCAATTCCCTTGTGATGTCACAGACAGGAGTGTCACCTTCCTGTACGATGCAGAGTAGGAAAAGGTGGCTGGTTGTGGGGAAAGGCCCTCACGCAAACAAGAGCCTCAGTATTCATCATCGACAACAGAGGACTGGTAAAAAAGGAAAGCAGATTGCTACTGCTTAGACAGTCTGTTGCCTCCTCTAAACCAGAAGGTGACGGGTAAAATGGAGGCAGCCCTATCACCCATCTATATAATCCCAACCACTTGCCATGGTCATTTACATGTTGATTCCAGTTTACTGAACTCCTCTAGTGAAGGCGATAATGGTACATCCCTTTAGCCAGAGCTGCATGATTTACCAAGAAATCCTGACTCCCAGCATGAGGTTAAATTAGGGCAGCCGGAAAAGTGCAAGAGGGAAAAAAACTGAACTTCATGCTCTCAGCCAGCTGTACTAAACCATACCAGATGCCAAGTACCACACGAGGAGTTTGGTGAGAGCCCAGGAGGATTTCTGAAGAGGATTAAATGCCTCTTATTGCAAGACTGACCCTTTAACTAGACACACAGGCCAATTAAAATATCACAAAAAGACATCACGCAAAGTGGTGCTTGCCAGCTATTTCACACACCAAAACTGTCTAACCAATCTGACGCGCTGATTAGTATGGTACTCTTGAGATATGGAGGATACAA
This sequence comes from Emydura macquarii macquarii, assembly GCF_026122565.2. Lineage (NCBI taxonomy): Eukaryota > Metazoa > Chordata > Testudines > Chelidae > Emydura > Emydura macquarii. Next base: position 10,559,820 of record NW_027133829.1, on the reverse strand, counting down.
GGCACTGCAGAAAAATGGTTTCTGTGCCCCTCTTCAGTAGTTCACAGCATTCTATGTCAAAGGCAGCACTGTTCAAGGCGAAATGGGCACAGACCCTTTTGGTTATCTAAATTCTGCATGTCCCAAGGGAACTGAAAACACCACACGCAGAGCTCCGTGATGGGAGCTTGCCTCTCACCTGATAGTGTTATCTGAAGAGCCACTCACTACTAGCCTATCTCTGTACTGCAGACACGCGATGCCTCGTTTGTGGCCATTTAAGGTGCGCACAAACTCGCAGGTACTAGTGTTCCATACCTAAGATGGGGAGAGAAAACACACACGGCCTAATTATTACGAGGTATTAAGAGGTAACTAACAGAGGGGAAGGACTTGGGTGAGAAATGGATGTTTCCAGAACATTGAAAGTCATTATGACTTCAAGGTCACAAGTCAAATTCAAGACATTATTGCTAACGTAGGGAAAAGTACCTTACCAGTGATATATGGCTACAGCCTCCTACAGTTAATAACCTGGCTCCTCATACAGAGCTTTTACTATAATATATTAGGACTAGTCCCCAAAGTAAACCATAGCACTGTCAAAACTGATTAATAGTTTATGTATGAATTGGTTTCTTCCTGAATTTTAACATCACCAACTCTTATGTTCTCAGGAATCCACTAATTCTTCTTGGTTAACAATGACAAGTGTGGTAAATAAACAGCTTTTGAGATTTCTCACCTTTATAGTCCTATCACCTGATGCTGACACAATATACTTGTCATCAAAGTCCACTACGTTGACAGCAGCTCTGTGTCCTACCAGGACCCTCCGCAGGGTAATGTCTGTCGGGGAAGCCATGTCCCATACGGCAATGGAGCGGTCTTTGGAACAGGTCACCATCATGCCATTGTTAAAACGCAGGTGTAGCACTGCTTCGCAGTGGTGAATCAGCGTGTTTAGCATCTCGCCTGTATTTACATCCCACACCCTGAAATTCACACAATATTTCAACCCAGTGGGAGGAAAAGAGGCTGAAAAAGAAATTATATTAGATTTTTCTGCAGGAAAAAAAAGAATCAAGTCTTTGGTTCTATTACAAGCCAAAACTGCGCTAAACCTAGAATGTGCTGAATAGTTCATTACGAGATGCCTCATATAAACCCGTTGATTACAAAAACGTTAAAGGAGTCCAGCAGCCGAAAAACCTGCAATGCAATTAGCCCCATAAAATCAACACAGCAAAGAGCAAAGCATTTTATAATGAAGTGACTGTGTAGTGCTGATGAAAGGTACCAGACTGGAAACCCTGGAGACTGAAGTCCCCTGCTGGCTCTGCCTCCAGCTCTATCCACTCCCAAAGCTACGCCTGTTTACCCTGACCTGGGGAGAGCCAGTGCTAAAGGCAAGTTCACTCCCAATCTTCAGCCTCTCTGCTGGCATGGCCAACGAGGGGGACAGCGTTCTATAGCAGAAGACCAGAGCATGCTTTTTCTTTGTAAGCGAATCTAAAAGAATCGTTAAAAAGACACTATTGGGTTAGCTCGGGTTCTAACAGCAACAGCTTACTGATCCTGAATGCCCACAAGGAACACTACTATGTCTCAGGAAACTGTTGACAACACCCAAATTAATATAGAGTTTTTGTATCAATTGACCATTAATAGGTATAGTCTATTACACCCAAAGGATAACTTGTGGTTAAAAGAATCTGGTATATGCTCAACTTAAAGAACTTCTAGGACATGAGTTGGGGATTTTAAAGTTTAAAAAAATGACAGTTCCTTTTGGTGCATTCTGTTTGCTAAGTTCTTTACCTCAAGGCAAAATTCTTTACAAAAGCTTCCTGCAGCACTATCCTATTCTAAACCGCAGCCATACTAAACTCCAACAGCCTAATGGCCTTATTGTCAAATAGCAAAAGAGTGGTAATTGAGCTCCTCCTCCCTCAGTGAAACTTGCAATTAAACATGGCAGTGATGTACAGGAGAGGAGAAATGTCGCTCGTGTTTATGAAATACGAATGGTTGTTTCAGATGCTCTAGTAACAACGCCCATTCGGTTTTGTGTGCGCTAACCCATCACAAAAATTGGGCTGCAGCAACCCTCAATCCTAAAGGCCAGATGGTTTTGAAGAGTGCATGCCACCTGCCATTAACCCCACCTAAAACTACAGCTCTTCTAGGAGGCTCTGGAGGCCCTCCGCCTGTCACAAGAAGCCTGGGAAAAAAGCAGGAGGAATTGGAAATCCTGGCACTGTCAAGGAACTATGATGTGATTGGAATAACTGAGACTTGGTGGGGTAACTTACATGACTGTAGCACTGTCATGGATGGGTATAAACTGTTCAGGAACGACAGGCGGGGAGAAAAGGTGGAGGAGTTGCACTGTATGTAAGAGAGCAAAATGATTGCTCAGAGCGCTCCAGTATGAAACTGGAGAAAAGCCAGTTGAAAGTCTCTGGGTTAAGTTTAGAGGCGAGAGCAACAAGGGTAATGTTGTGATGGGCATCTGTTATAGACCACCAAACCAGGAAGATGAGGTAAATTAGGCTTTTTTCAGACAACTAGTGAAAGTTTCCAGATCACAGGACCTGGTTCTCATGGGGGACTTCAATCAGACTGACATCTGCTAGGAAAGCAACACAGCAGAGCACAGACAATCCAAGAAGTTTTTGGAGAGTGTTGCGGACAACTTCTGGGTGCAAGTGCTGGAGTGAACCTACTGGGGCCGTGCTCTTCTTGAGCTGCTGCTCACATACAGGGAAGAATTGGTAGGGGAAGTAGAAGTGACAGGGCACCCTGAGGTTTGTACCCACATTCTTGAGTCACTGCAGGCAGTGCATGAATCCTGCCATTTGGGGTATGTCCACACGGCACGGGGAGGCAGACACACCAGCTTTGCTGGAGCCAGCATTCTGAAAATAAAAGTAAAAGCGTGGCCACAATGGGCTGGGCGGCAGCTTGGGCGAGCCACCTAAGTACAAACTCAGCCAGCTCCCTGGATCCATACTCGGGCGGATAGTCTGAGGCACCGCCTGTCCACTGTGGCCATGCTGCTGTTGTCAGCGCACTAACTCAAGCAGAGCCAGTGCATGTCTGTCTACTCGTGCTGTGAAGCATACTAGCTGCTGTCTCAGAATACCTTTGGTGCCTACCGAAAGCAAAATGTGCTCGGCATGAACCCACGGTCAGAGTTATTGCTGTCTTGGAACTTTTAACAGTAACAAAGGAAGAGAGGATGAACTCCCTCACAGGTTGAGATACCACTTCCACCTTCCTTTGATTCAGTTTCTCAGTGGAAATGCGTTTGGTAAAAACACACATGATGGCTGGAGTCTCACATTTACACATTTGTTGTGCCCATTTTTTAAAATCTGAAAACACAATTTATGACAATCCTATCTCTGGCAAAAAGGTATGAAAACCACACACCTTCCCACTGCATTTATTTACAGGCATGTCTATAGTGCTCATTGCTGAGTTATATGAGCATCTCTGTTAGAACCAGCCATCGGCATGACAAAACCCTCCCATGAAAATCACACCGACACTGCAAAACAACAACATATCACTCGATCCAGCTGACATCAGAAAAATGTCAGGAGAGCAATGAAAACTTGTCTTTTGTTATCCCTTTCCCCTCTTTCCTTCACCTGTACCTCCCTCCTACTCTCAAGGTTCTCCATCCCACGCCAAATTTGCCTGTCCCTCTTCCTCAACATCTGTTATATCCACCTTCTGGAAGAGCAAGCCAGTAGGTATATTCTTCAGGGGAGGCCTTTCTCTTGCACTCCTGGGGAGCCAGTCATATTGCTCTGTGTGTGCATGTATGTGCCTTTACTTCCATCCATAAACAGCCCAAGCTTTATTGTGTGTTATCAAACACATAGCTGAATGGTAGGGGGATAGCAGCTATGCACTGGGGCTCAAGTGAATCTAAAGCCTCAGACACAAATGCCTGAAGCGGCACATGTTCTGGGAGTTCAGAATCACTGTCCCTACAGATAGAAAGGTCGGTAAGTTGTTTCGAGTAACTAATTCAATGGGAATCCTGGAGTCACAGGCTATGTAGACAGACACCAGGTTATGGTGGAAAACACAAAGACGTTTGACTGCAGGATGCAAGGAACGAAGCCATGGACTACAGAAATGTGCCATTAGAAAATCAGAACGGGCTGCCAAAGTGAGCAGGAGCTGGCGATCAACTGATTTATCTGGGCAGGTGGGTCCCTGAGATTTTGTACTGGAGAAATGTTAAAGTCCATCTGTACATCCAGCTGGATGAAGCCCTCCTTCTCAAGGCGACCCAAGGATAAAAGTGTTCCATCCTCTGAGCCTCTGGGACCAGTGCACATATTTATAGACAAACTGGAAAATGAAGTATTCGAGGCAAGTAGCCAGTCTGGGGTTTGGCCTGCCCACAGTGGACTGGGAAAGGACAGAGTCTTTCACACAGATCAGCCTTTTCGTTTGTGCTCAGAGTTATGCAAAGCACTGCCACACCCAGTCTCAGTGCTGGTTAATTTTGATCTCCCAGTAAGGCATGCGGCATGAATTCCGAATGCATGCAAATGGCAGGAACCTACAGAACTCCCAGCACTACAAGCCTGTGTAGGCAATACACAGGGGTTGATTTTTAGGGTCACCCGCTTATCAATGGTGGTTTCAAAACGAGTTTAGGTGACAGCCCAAAGGAGCCTGCAGCCACGGGACCAGGAGCATGAGTGCAAATGCTGCAGGAAAGACAAGTGCCATAGCTTTTGGCCTGCCTCCAGCAGTGCTGCTTGGAACTGCATAGTTCATACTCTGGCAGAAAGGGGGAACAGCCTACTCACATCAGCACAGGGCGACCTACTCTCCCCTGACCAAGCTCCGGCCCTCTTCTTAAGCCAAGGGAGAAACGTCCCCCTCACTCCCCCAAACAGTGTGCTGGTGAGTCACTGGTTCACCAGCTGAACATGTTTTTACAGATATTTTAATTTCATTAAGTAAAATCATTACCATTTTGCACACACTGGTCTCCTGAACCGTGCCTACTGACCTTCCCACCTGGAGAGTAGATTCTGACTTGGACTGTCCAGCCTTGGACATGGGTTTGACAATGGGTGAAGAGAACAAGGTCATAAAGATATAGTGGTAAAAAGATATTTGGTTGAAATGCATTAAAGCCACACAGGGGATCTACCCATACATCTTGTGTTAAAACGAATGGAAGATGAGTGGCTAAATCTCCTACCTTACTTTGAAAACCTAACCATGTCTTTAAAAGTCTCTGTATCTCAGGGAGAGTGTCCAAGTGTGTAAAATCTTAGTAAAAATTCACAAAAAAGTTTCCCAACCCAGTTTGGAAATCACCAGCCTTTTCTTAATTTGCCATTTCCCTGTGGTAGTTAGCAAAACTTGAGTGGAAAATTGATTTTTAAGCAAATAGGGCATCTTGTTGGAAAGATTTGTGAACTACTTAGTGAAAAAGGCCGAACAGAGAACAACTTTACAAAAATCTTTTCAGTACCGTCCGAGGGTGCAAATCGCAGATTCGAAAGTACATACCTGACGGTTGAATCAGAAGATCCAGTAATGATCACCCGCTCATCATACTGTAGGCACAAGACGGAACCCGTGTGTCCAGTCAGAATTCGCTTGCATTCCAACGTATTCTTATCCCAGATCTAGGATGGCAAACATCCACAAACGGCCTGGTTAGTAAGATTTTCATCACTGTTTAAACGGTGCATGTTGCTGGGTTGGCTGTTTTGTTTTTTATTACATACTGTTTGTGGATAGACCTTCCTTAGTAGCACGGAATGCACTTTGCTATTCCACAGGCCCTTTGGTGCAATATAAAACATCCTTACTATCTCTGGTTTTAATATAAATACAGGCTCTGTACTTCTCAGTAGGGAACAGGGGTAGCCTATAATTACTGGAGGACCAATAACACTGCTAGCAAAGTCCATTTCGTAAGGAAGCAGAGCATTTCTTGCCAGGTGGGGCAGATTTATATACTTTGCTGGGGGAAGGCTAGCTTGTGTGTGCCAAAGAAAAACGTGCACAGGCAAGGGCAGTGTTTCTCAACCTTTTTGATACTGAGAACCGGCTTGCTGCCTTCCCAAACTGTGTTAGGGAGAGCTCATGGACTGGCACCGGTCCACAGACCGGTTCGTTGAGAACCACTGGGCTACAGCACCTTCTAAAAAAGTCTCTTACCAACTGCTTCCTCCCACACTGAAATTAGGACACCAATATTGTTTATGTAGCCTGCTTTACACACCCCAGCTTTGCCACCTTGAGGAGTTCTTACCTTGATAGTATTGTCTCGCAGGCCACTTACTACCTTCTGATCGTCATACTGTAAACAATAAACCCCTTTGCTAGTTTCACTCCGGCAGTGGATTCTCTGTAAACTGTGCCTTCCACACCGCCAGTTTGATTCTATTGTCTTGAGGATAGGGAGCAGAGAAGAAAGAGAAACAAAAATAAAACTTGGAACAACTTTTTTGCTGGAAATTAGAGAAAGTCCCGTTACATATCCCAGCAAGAGGCCCATTAGATGATACAGCACTCTCCCAAGGGAAGCAGTGGTGGGGGTGGCACTGCTAGAGCCGTTTATAATGACAAAGTACTGGAGAATACATCATGGTGAATGTTGTTGCACTGGCCATTGTGGGGATGGACGAGCTGACCTAAAAGGTTTTTTCCATCTCTAACTTCTGTGAACCCTTCAACAAGAGGATGCTCCGTGACTAAAGATGAGTGAAAGGTGGTACCCACCTAGATCTAGCCAGGTGGTTATATGGCCCCAATCACCACAGCAGCTGAGCACTTCTCCTGCAATTAAGAGTTCAAGCACAGACAAGAGTTGGTAACTTGCACTGTAACCATTTATGGGGCAGTGGGGCCACATTTGCTGCTGTCGTCTCTAGCAATGCACGGCTCTCTCTGGTCCAGCTCTCTCAGCTCACCACAATCTCTTACTAGGCCTGACTATTTTTTCATAGGAAGAGCCATGAGATGCCTGAACACTGTTCAGCTGCCGAAATGACACCGTGGATGTTGTGCAGATTCACCAGGATCTGCTGCTTTAAATATGTCTGACAGCTAATACAATTTACATTCAGGGAAGGGAGTCGCTAAACCTGTGATCTTGATGTGATAACTCCAAAACCTATGAATTGGGGGCAAAAAGCATGTATGCCATGTGCAACGTTTACCAAAACCAGTCTGAGGGGTTTGCTGACATTGCAATACATCAGAAAGTTAAAACAACCACACAAAATGAAACTTTTGTTTCTTACCTCTATGTCCTGTATAATTTTTGGATAAAGTGCTCTATAGAAGGAGTTGGGTGGGGCACTCCCATCAGGTGGCTTATTTTTAAATAGATACTGTCCCCTGGAACACAAGAAACATTTCCCATTCAACACAGTCCATGTTTCAGCGGTGTTGGGCAAAGGTTTCGAAGGCACTGTCCTGGATGCATTGCTGACTGTAGGGGCAGGATCCTGATTAGCATTCAGGTTTGGTGAGCCCGGTAAGATGGGGGTTCCTAGCACTGTTTGACCTATTGCACTGTGACTCTTGTATTTGGATACGTGACAAATCCACAACAAGTACTAGCAGACACCTAGGGAATTGTAAATGTGTTATACATACAGGGGATGAGCCACTATTGCCCCAGTATGAGAGTGACAGTGGTTCATACGTCCCCTGGTTTCTGTATCTACTGTGTGTGTGTGTCACCTTTAACAGAAGGGGATCAAACCTTCATAACTGCCAATGAAGTGGGGAAGGGTCTGCAGGGAAGGCCAGCAATGGGAGAAAATTAAGGAAGCCAGCCCCCCCCAAATGTTAGCTGTTTGAGGCCTGAAAGCTGCATTAGCAGGAGTGACATCTGCTTTGGCACATGGACATTTTACTGCTGCTGCTAGATTCTGGTAAGCAACATTTCATTAGTGGCTCCTACCTCATTTCAACACAGATTTGGAATACTCATATCCCAAGCTAGATTGTTGCTTAAAAAAATTCAGCAAACAGCAATCACTTCCTGCTGTGTAAAGAACTTTAATTCCTCATCCTGAAGTTAAGAAGTCACCAAACACGGTGCGGAAGCTAGTAAACCCCACCATGGGCGTACTAACTGCTGTTTTGCCTGGCAACATGCCTTGCAAAGAGGAGATAGGCACAAATGCCTCCGGGTGTAATCCTGGCATCAGAGGCATGGCGTTTACACTGGGCCAGCTCTCTGCTCCTCCCCTCCACTACTCCATTATAGCATAATTAATTGTTCCAAATCTCCATGTGCCTTTCTTGCCTGTCCCTTCCTCACAGTACACCTTGACAGCTTGTGCCTCATCTCTATGTAGCATGAAACCTGTGTCAGAGAAGCTACAAAAACAATCTGAAGCTTTTAGTTTACAAGGACAACAACAAGATATGGTACTGAACAAGCATTTGAAAGACACACAAGGGGACCGGCATATATTTAAATTCCCTAAGAAATTAATTTAAACACATGTTTTGGGGCAGAGCTGATTTCAGCTCCATACTTAGGAGCCTGCAGATTTTTAGCATAAAGTAAGCATCAGCCATTAACTGCACCGGAATCAAGGTTTGTGTTTCCAGTCTCACTCTCCAGGATGCGTGCACATGACTAGGTAGGCACATGCATGCAAGCAGGCAATTGTGTGTACAGGTCCTGTTCATTGCAGAGAGAAGTTGGTACAGTATTTGCACAAGGGGAATGCTTTTAGGAGCGGGAAGATTAATCACAAGGGCAACATTTTGAAGACTTCCTGGCGAGCACTGGAGGTTCTCGGAGACTGCACGTGCTGCGGAGATGGGGAGAATGTTTGAGCCAGACCCTGGAATGTTTAAGTTACACGTGGGTTGGTCTTCATATAGAATCAATTGTGGTTCAGCTAGAGAAGTGCTTGGAATTTTCACTGCATCCCAGGTGACCTCTCATGCAAGTTTCTCTTATAAAAGTAACTATTTCACGTCCCCTCAACTGAAGACAATGGGACACTCCCCGTGGACAGCATCTGAGGGACATGTGACCATGTACTCTCTCTACATATGACTGTAGGGTAAAAAAACCTCAGTTGTTTGCAGACTTTGAAGACTAGAAAACAGTGTATCTTTGTTCACAAACAGTGCCCAGGTTTTGTTTATCTTTAATAGTACATTTTCTATAAATGCTTGTGCCAATCCATGTGACTCCAAGTTGTCAGTGTAGTATTTTGTGTTGCAGAATTTGGACTCTCCTGTTGTAAGGTACCAGGAAGCAAGTGCTGAAATCATTGAGCTAAGTGAGGCGCAATAAGATCAGTCATCTATCATTCTGAACTGTCTGTCCACTCATTCCCCTGTGCCATTCAAAGCACTGATTCCAAGATATGAAGATCTATACGGCAGATCCCCAAGTTAAATTAGATATTGCCTGCCTCTCTTCACCACCCTAAGGATAAACTCCCACATTCAGTCAGAGGGTATTCTCATTGGCAGTACGTGTTGGGGAATTACATCCCTCCAACCAACTTAAACGGGGCACAGTGCAACCCTGAGGAAGCAGTACGATGACGACTGTGGTGGCAGTGGTGGGTATTGCTGACCTTCAAGATGAAAAACTGGGTTTTATAACTGACTTATTTATAAACATCAAATATCCATGTGATCAGCAATGGGCATCAATGTAAAATTCTGAATAGAGAGCAAAATACAGGACTGGAGATAATTGTGGGGTTTCTCTAACATTTCCTCTGGTGTCTGCAGCTAACATTGTCACAGAGGAGGGTTGTGAACACTTCTGATAATCACTGCGCTCCTGGAAGCAGATCTGCATCGTATTCAAAGGACAGTTCATAATCATGATTTACTTGTCCTTATAATCAGACAGTGTAACAAAATTAACTTTAAACCACATAACAGCATCTTTGCTTGCAACTTTGTATCTGTTTTTCCTTTTTAATAGCAACTAAAATGCCTAAGCTGTCACTTTTATCTTGTTTATGAAATATTCATACCCGGCTTTTTTGCGGCCAACATCCAAGGGACATCCTTGGAAAAAAATTATGTATTAAAGGGCTTACCCTAGAGAGGGAAAGTTCTAATGAAGTGTTGACAGAGCAGCTTCAAACTCAAGCGAGACCCACATGCTCGTAAGGCTATTCCAGCTTATTATTAACTAATCTATCTGCATTTCTAGAGTCCCCTACTCTCCACGGTATCTACCCTCGGCTTCCAGTTTGAGGATTGCACAGATACAGCGTCAAGTGAAAGTCTGCTGAGGAAAACAGACCTACCAGGAAACACTAAGCCATACCAGATGCCCCAGCTCCCAATCCTAAAAATGCTTTTCTGCTCTGAACTGCTGATCAGGTTACTGCCCCTCTCAGGTATAGGTTTCTTAATATGAAACTGAGTGACAGGCTAGGCGTACAGATTCTAAATTTTTATATCTTATTCATTACTGAGATACTGGAGCGCCTATGTGATGGGCAAGGAAAAACATGCCAAAAATTAGTTGCATAACCAAAAAAGCTCAACCTCTCCAATCCTTGAATTGTGCTGTAAACAAATGTCAAACTAGAAACAAGAAAGACTAACTCCAAATGTGGCACTGAACACACCACATCCGTTGTCCTAAATGGGTAAGAAAGCTGAATTTGCAGTTCCCTCACCATCCTCTCCTCTCTGCCAACCCTCTCCACAGCGAGTCTGTCCTGACCATTCTCTCAATAAGCTTCTTCCACAACATGCCATCGGATGTCACCCGGTACCACTCCTTACACACCAGCTCGGCAGCACATAATGATTTGGCATCCAGGTATGACAGTATGTTCTCGGCAATGTGATCCAATCCCCGAGCTGGAAAGAAGAATGAGAGTATTAGTCATTGAGAGGGATTGTAAGAGAGTTTAAACTCCTCCTCTTGTCTATTATGGAGATACAGTTTCTTCCCTATCACGGCTCATCCATTCCCTTGTATGCAGAGTCGGACCAAATTCACAGAAGAGTATTTGCAGCTAAGTTCAGGAACTAACAGTTTTTTTCCCAGCTTCTTTTGGATAAAACACAACAAGGCATTAAAAATAATAAAGACTCCAGAAAGTCATTCTAATCTATTTCTATGGGCTTTAGCACTAGGGGGATATTCTATAGATGGCATTTCCAACTCAGCAATGCAGCCCCCAAAATATCTCTATATTAGGACCATTTCTCATCTTGCTGCTACAGCTGTTCTCATGTTCCAATGGCTCAAAAGCAGTTTTTGCTAAAGTAGTAGCTTTTAAATGTAATGGAGAAAATATATATATTCCCAATGTGCACCCTGAAGGGTAGTGGTACTTTTAGACATGGGAGGGGGGAAGGATATGCAGATGCATGGAGGAGAGACAGTCTAAGGACAGAGGGAAGCAGGTTTGCTGGTGTCATTTATGTCCGTAGGTGGAAGAAAGCATACGCCAACACGGTGTCATTTGCAAACATTTTCCAGTGTGAATATCAGAAGGGTTGCTTTGTGTTTCAATAACGCTGTAAGACAATTGACTCAAAATTTGAAAGGGCACTGGACCAATAGCCTGGTTAACACCCCGGTGGATATATAATAGGATATCACATTGGAATACAGTGGGGGGTTCACCCTGTGTTGTTTAAAGTGGATGGGTTTATCCATTAAAATTCTTTACCAACTGCTCAAACCTAATCTGCACAGAGGCCTCAGAGGAATAAGATGCCTATAAAATAACATGGTTGCACTAATAAAGCTTCTCTTGGCTGCTGTTCTAATTCACAAGTGAGACAGCTACAGTGAAGGGTTATTGCTCTTCACAGATCACATTTCAGAAGCTTCCCAGAAGCTGTGGTGCAAAGGAGTCAGTCCTCCCCCAAGCACAAAGTTCTGCCCAATAAAGAGCATGCCAGATCGGTATTACATGCAACTTCCCTCCTCTCCCTAACAAAACCCACTAACTATTTGGAGTGGGATTAAATACTGCTTTTCTCATTCTTATTACAACAGCCTCAAAGACTGAGCTCCATTTGTTAGCAGCACAGAAGCAGGAAGCAGTAAATGAATTGTGACTGGCTAAATCACATGTCCATACTTAAGCAGATGCACAATGAGGCATGTATCAGCTGATTCTGATCTGAGTTCATGGGACACCATCTGTCCTAGCCTTTGTGTCAGGCCGATAAGTTAAAAAAGATCTCAAAATTGGCTCCTCATGCATGAAAATGATCTAACATGGCATGGCTCCTGCTTCCTTATGCAACAGTTTAAAATGTAGCCACATGCAGAGAACCAATTATATGATACTTTGAGCCCAATCCTCCACTGCCCAATGCCTCATGTAATTTACATCTATGCAAAAAAGAGCACGCAGATGATGACACAAGGTAGCAGGTAGTGGAGAAAAGGGCCCAAACATGTCTACGTCGATGCAGAATTTGGGTGCTAATTTGCGGTATTAACCTACCAAGGATCCCAATTGTAGAGTTTCAGATTCATAGATTCCGAGGCCAGAAGGGACCACACTGATCATCTGCTCTGACCTCCTGTGTAACACAGACTATAGCTCCTGCCTCTTCTTTGGCAGCAATCCCTCTGCTAAGAGTATAATACTTCAGGAGATGCAGGTCAGACCTGTGCTGAGCAGTGACCTATACTCACAGACATTATAGATATAGTTTCACAAACTCTGTGACAGAAGCTGGATTGACAGTTCTGGAGGCTGAAGTCTTCTGTTTCTCAGCTGAGCAGGTGCAGCACAGGGAGTGTTTCCCTGGACCATCCTTTATTTGTGCATCACAAACCTCATCTGCAGGAGTTACATCTAGTGGGGAAAGATGATGTGAGTCTGCATTCCCACTCCCTGACACACACATGGAAACTGGGTGCCCATGGATAGAGTCAACAAGGGTCGTTCCATGTGAATACTCTGAGCTCCACAGGAATTCTGCATGAGGAAAAGAGGAAGGAAGGAGAAAGGGCAGCAAGAAATGGGCCCACCCTGTAAAAGTTCTGCTTGCTGATTCCCAATCAGTCCTCACCAATCCCTCTAGGTGTCCCATCCACAGTCGCCAAATGGAGCCATCTTCAGTTGGTTTCTAATCCTCACTGCTGTGATGTGTGTATTTCAATCACAATAGGTAACCCAGGTCACTGACCTTAGACCATTCTTAGAGGGAGAAAACTGACCATTGTCAGAGAAAACTACTGTCATACAACCCCCTGCCTGCGTCTGCTACAAATGGAAAAAAGATCCAGACCCTATTTTAACAAGCAGCATGGTTACAAATCCAATTTCATAATTGGTTTCCAAGAAACAGCATAATTAATTTATAGTATAAATTTTAGGGAATTTCTTCTTCAGAGAAGCCACTTTAAAATGGGCATTTTCCTTTACCAAAAATTATGGCAAATTAACATGAAATGTGATTAGCTGTCCATTCTTCCGGATCAAATTATCTTTGAGTACAGTACTGCCTTACAACATAGTCCTAGGCAGAAAAGCTTTGTTTGCCTGAACTTGAAAGAATCTTTCACTTACTTCAGGCACAAAAGCCTTATGCAAAAAAATGCATTTTTCCCTCCCAAAACACAACACACACACTCTCTCAACAGTCTGGAAATTCCAAGTTGAAGCTTCGCTTTTCAAAATCTGAACCAAGAACACAAATAAATACCCAGGTAAAGTTACTCAAACAACCTTAACTCTGACCTCCACAGCACCAGAGAATTATCAAACAATCCTACTCAATGATAATAAATGTGTCTGATTGATGGATAAGAGGTAGTGCCATGTGATAAGAGAAGGTGGTCTGGAGAAGCTGAAGGAGAATTTACCCACTTTTGGGTTTTGGGGTGTATTTTGTGTGTGCATGTGTAGAGGAGGAGGAGGGATGAAAGGGATGAGGTGAACCCTGAACTTAATTTCCAGGCTTCTTAACGTGTGTTTTTGTGAGAAAGTGACAAAGCTCTGCTGTGGGTTCTTTTTAGTTGAGATGACAGATTCATAATTCTAAGGAAACAAAGTTTATCCTGAACATTTCCTTAGTTTTACAAAATGTTTAACAATTGTCCAATAAGCAGAGCTGCTGCAGTCCTGGCAGGCTTCCCACAGATGAACACAGTTCTTTCCCAGACACCCTGCTGCCTCCTCACATGGATCCTCACTGGAATCCTTGTCCTGCATGTGGCATTTCTGCTTGTGGACTGTACAGACTGGACCTACCTGCCCCTCTGAGATTCCTTGTCATTCACTTCCCACGTTAAGGTCACATGAATTGGGGGGACACACTTTGCAAACAAGCTAGTTGATGCATATACATTATTTAAGTGCACAGTTGCCACTGCGCTCTCGTTTAAATAATTGAATAATTGCTACCTACATGCGACAAACTAGAGAAAGGCCCTTCCTACCTATTCTGTACTACACAAGAAGTGAAGTCTGAAGGTAGATCTATTCCATGGATATAAGTATTAAAAGAACATTGACAAGGAGTGGATTACAAGTTAAAAACAGTTACTTACCTGTATCGTAACTTATTCTTTGAGATGTGAGAGCAGACAGGTGTGTGGGTGCCCAGTGCACCAACGCTGGAGAACTTTGCCTCATAGTACCTGTTGGGGCAGAGCTCATGCCGTGGTCCTTAGCCTTCCCTGGCTACTTAAGGGCAGCCCCACCCTGATCCCCCTCAGTTCCTTCCCACCAAACATCAAGAGTAGAGACTCTGATGCAGAGGGCATGGAGGGTGGGTCATGGAATACAAATCTGCACCCACATCTTTAAGAACAACAGTAACAGTGCGGGTAAGGAATTGTTTTTTTCTTCTTCAAGTGGTTGCAGATATGTATTGCACTCTCAGGTGACTCCCAGGCAGTACTTACATGAGGTGGGGCACAGAGTCTACTTAAACAACTGCAGGACTGCCTTCCCCAAGGTTTGCATCTGACCCAGAAACAGTGGTAACTGCGTAGTGCTTTCTAAAAGTATTTACAGAAGACCAGGTGGTGGCCCTGCAAACGTCCAACACTGAAACATCTCTGAGGAATGCTATCGACGTTGCATGGGTCCTCATTGAATGAGCCTGCAATCTCTGCAGAGACTGTCTGAGCTACTTCACATGCAGCTGTTGTGCAATGCAGGAAGTTATCCACCTGGAAATCATCTGCGCAGAGACCGCCTGATGAAAAAATGAGGTGGGACTCAAAAAGGCTAAGTTCTCTCCAGGTAAAATGCCAAGCACTGTCTCACATCCAATGTGTGAGGTCGCTGCTCATCCGTGTTAGAGTGCGTGTGAGGAAAGAACACTGGTAAGTACATCATTGATTTAAAGGTTAACTGTGAAACCACTTTTCAACAATACTTTTGCATGTGGCCGTAGGGCCTCTTAGTCTGACAAACTGCGTGTGTGGGGTCTCTGCCTTTAAGGCCTGCAGCTCACTTACTCTTCTTGCAGATATCATAGCTACAAGGAAGGCTTTCTTCTGGTACAGGAAGGACAGACAACAGGTTGCCGGGGGCTCGACTGGAGGCCCCATGAGGGAAGCTAAGACCTTATTAAGATCCCACAAGGGAACTGGCTCTTTCACAGGTGGGCAGAGATGAATGACTCCTCTTAGAAATCTCAGTACCATAGAGTTTGAGAAACTTGATTTCCCCTGGATGGGCAGATGAAACTCTGAGATCGCTGATAAGAGAACCCTCAACTAGCTGAGCAACAGACCAGAAGACTGAAGGTATAACAAGTACTACTACATGTTCTGAATGCAGGCCAGCGTCAGCAGAATTCCCCGCGCTGGCGACCAAACTGAAAATTGCTGCCACTTGGTCAAACAAGTAGCCTTAATAGACGGTTTCCTACCATTAAGTCACACTTGTCAAACAGCTTCCGAACATCGTTCCTCCTCTTCATATAGCCATGCAGAATCCATGTTGTGAAGCGCAGGCTACTCAGCGCTGGATGACAAATCTGACTATGGTGCTGGATCAGTAAGTTGGGATAAAGAGGCAGAGTTGGACAGTCAAACCGACAGACTGAAGAGGCTAGAAAACCAATACTGTCTTGGCCAAGCTGGCGCAATGAGAATCAGACTGGCATGATCCAACTTCAGCTTGAGAATGACCTATGGGGTGAGGGGCAAGGCATACATGAACACCAATCCCCAACTCAAGTGGAAGGCATCTGTCAAGAACCCTGGACTGAGGCCTATTCTGGAGCTCAACTGACACTTCTTGTTGTTTTTCATTGCAAGCAGATCAATAGCTGGAATGCCCCATTCCGCCAAGATGGATCTCAACAAACTATTCTTCAGAAACCATTCATGATGCTGAAAGAAGCCCTTGCCGTGGTGAATGACTAAGCAATTCCACACCCCCAGTAGGTTAGTGGCCATGTGAATGATGTTCTCCCTGATGCAAAATTGCCAAAACTTTACTACCTCATGACAAAAGCAGTTGGAGTGGGCTCCACCCTTTTTGTTCACATAATACACTGTGGTGGTGATGGTGGTGAGTATGTGAACCGACATGCCTTTGACGTGCAACTGAAAAGACTGGTACACGCTGTAATGGCTCCAAGTTCTAGGATCTTCATATGAAGAAAGGCTTCCTTATCATTTCGCAATACCCACATTTTCAAAGTCCCCAGATCTGCTTCCCCAACCTATTGTGTTGGCATTGGTCACTATTGTTATGAACAGTGGAGGGCAGGTGAAGGGCACACTTTTGCAAAAACTGATATAGAATCATAGAATATTAGAGTTGGAAGGGACCTCAGGAGGTCATCTAGTCCAACCCCCTGCTCAAAGCAGGACTAACCTCAGCTATATCATCCCAACCAGGGCTTTGTCAAGCCTCAGCTTAAAAACCTCTAAGGATGGAGATTCCACCACCTCCCTAGGTAACCCATTCCAGTGCTTCACCACCCTCCTAGTAAAAAACTTTTTCCTAATGTCCAACCTAGACCTCCCGCCCTGCAACTTGAGACCGTTGCTCCTTGTTCTGTCATCTGCCACCAGCGAGAACAGCCTAGCTCCATCCTCCCTGGAACCCCCTTTCAGGTAGTTAAAGGCCGCTATCAAATCCCCCCTCACTCTTCTCTTTTGCAGACTAAACAAGCCCAGTTCCCTCAGCCTCTCCACATAAGTCCTGTGCTCCAGCCCCCTAATCATTTTGGTTGCCCTCCGCTGCACTCTCTCCAACTTGTCCACATCCTTTTTGTAGTGGGGGGCCCAAAACTGGACACAATATTCTAAATGCGGCCTCACCAATGCCGAATAGAGGGGAATAATCACTTCCCGTGACCTGCTGGCAATGCCCCTCCTAATGCAGCCCAATATGCCATTAGCCTTCTTGACAACCAGGGCACACTGCTGACTCATATCCAGCTTTTTATCCACCGTTACCCCCAGGTCCTTTTCTGCAGGATATTAAATCCACCGCAAGACAGGTGGCAAAAGTCGCACTAGGCAGTCCAACAGCTGACCAATTTGGCGACATACCAACTTGAGTCAGGTCTGAAGAGGACAAAGATGCAATCTCATATGCTGAACTACGTAAGTACATGCCACCATATGACTTAGTAACTTCAGGCATATACAAATCCTGATGGAAGTGTGAGACTGGAAGAACAGTCACAGACAATGAATTGTCTGAAATCACTGCTCGACAGAAATGCTCTCGAATTCACAAAATCTAGTAGGCCCCAATGCAATCAATTTTTTGCTTTGGTACTAAAGTTGATTTTGCTTTGTTTACGATCAGACCTAGACCATCAAGGAGACACTGTGTGAACTGGACACGGCTGAGGAGTTGATCTCTGGACTCGTCCCTCACTAACCAATCATCCAGGTAAGGAAAGACATGTATTCCTCTCTTCCTGAGATGAGCATACTATAGCCATGCGTTTGGTAAAAACCAGAGGAGAAGCCAAAGGGGAGCACTGTGTATGGATAATGCTGGTACGTGACTACAAATGTCAGAAACTTCCTGTGTGGCTTGGGAAAAATAGCCACATGGAAACAGGGGTCTTGAAGAACAAGGGCAGCAAACTAGTGATTGTGATTTGAAGCATGCAAAATCTCATGTGCTTGATGTGCCTGTTAAGACCTAGAGATTGAGAACAGGTCTCACTCTTCCCTTGGGCTTGGGAATCAGGAAATACTGTGATTAGAGTCCTTTCTCCTCCCTCCAATGTTTCAAGGGAATTTCCTCTCTAGCCTGGAGAGGAAGAGTCCAGTACTGCAGAACCAGACGGTGATGAAGATGAAGGAAGTGGAGCCCCTGGAACTCCTGTGGCAGCAATGGCTCAGGCTGAACCTGTTCCAAGGAAGCAGCCTCTGTCTAAGTCAGCAATGTAGGTGGCTGAAGAGGAGATACCCAGGGCTGACTGGGAGACCTTGCCCTGGAGTGGGGTGACTCGGCCCACAGATTCTAAGGAGGCCACTGACTATAGCGATATGGCATTGGTGGGCAGTAGGCACTGGGCCAAGAGGCTCTATCCCTACTGCTGGAGCAGTGCCGAACTTGGTACCAAGTGTGATCCACAGCAGGTCTCAACAATCTTTGAGAATGGTGTCTCGGAGATGAGGCAGAGGATGCCTCTGAGCTTGCTCTTGATGAACCCCCCAAGTCATCTGAAGATGATGGGGGACCCACCCCAGGTGCAACAAGCAAACATTCAGCTTCTTCCGAAGTCCAATATGCTGGCTGTATCAGTATCAAAGCAGACAGAGAAGCTGATGTCTTGAGGACTGGGCAAGGGCACTGTGCTCCCACTCGGTACCAAAGGAAGACTGTACTGAAGACAGGGTCCGTACCGATCCTGTAGGTGTGGTCTGCACCACAGTCATCATCGGTGCTGAAGACAGCAGCTGTGCTGACGTGCCCCTTGGTACCCATAAGGAGGCTGACCTCGTCTGCCTACTCTGGGTTTGAGGCAGTGCTGAAGACAGAGTTGTTGACTGGGACAGGTCTGCAATCAATGCAGAGGCAGCGCAGAGGACCACACAGAAGTACTCCTGGAAACAGAATGCTCCGGAATAACTGGGGAGTAGGAACAGAGAGGCAAAGCCAGTCTGATGCTGCCTGGTGTGCCAATGGCATGGAAACAGCTAGTTCCAATGTAGTTGGTAATGGACTCAATGGGCATCCCATGGATGGTACAGTGCTTAACTGATGCCGCCTCAGTACCAAAGTGTGGGTGGATAGCCCAGCTCCATCCCACATATCAGAAGAATCACGGTGGTGGTCTGTGCTCCACCAGGAAAAGCAGGTTGAATCTCCCCAGCCTCTGGAGTGGTTCTGCAGTCTGTTTTCTCGGAGGATCTGAGGAAGGAGAATGCTCTCTCTTCCTCCTGGGAAAGGCATCATGGTCTGGTCTGGGAACATGGGCTCGCTCTGATTCCGACGTTGTCTGAGTGGCTGGATGATCCACGCAGGTCTCCAGTGCCCAAAGCCTTGCGGTCTGCTCCGTAAGGTGCTGCTTGAGGTACAAGTTCCTCAACACCCATGTTCTGTTCTTGAATAATTTACAGTTGGAACACCTTTGTTTAATGTGCCCTTCTCCCAAGTACCATGTACGGGGGTCACTGCTGGGAACCCCACAAAACGGACAACGGTTAAATCATGGTGAGGGCATCCCACCAGGGTATCCATCTATCCTAACTACTATAAACTAAAATCTAAGGTATTACTAAACTAATTGACTATATACAACAAAATCTGAGAGAGACTGAGATGGAAAAGCCTGAAGAAAACACCACACAAAATACTCCGGCGATAGCCAGGGGTGGCAAGAAGGAACTGAGAGAGGTCGGGGGCGCTGTGGGGGGCTGGGGCCTACTGCCCTTACATAGCCTGGGGAGGGGCTGGGAAGCATAGGCCATGAGTGCCACCTCTACTTGTACTACTAGGCAAAGTTCTCCGGCGTGGGTGCACCACACACAAACACACCTACGTGGAATTCATGTCTGCAACCACTCACAGAAAATTTTTTAAATCCCTTCTCAAATGACTTCTGCTTCTTGCCAAAACTTTCCTGAAAAAGGCGCCAGGGACGAGATTAACATGTGAAATATGAGGTGGATTGGTTTGGCTTTGAAGTTGGGCAAAGAAAGGGTGGGGGGGAAAAAGGATTTATAACAGGAAGTGAGTGAGCTTCAATCTTAACTATGGAAAGGCAGATGCCTCTTCAAATTGCTTCCTATGTTTACGTAACAGAAGGGCTCCCCAAGTTATAATGCTGCTCTGGTACATGAGATTATTGCCATTAAACTTCTAAAAAACTAACAGAACAGTTAACACACTTAGCACAACAAAGATTTTTTTTAAAGGTCTACCATAGCCCTTTGACTACTAGGCACAGTTAATTTATAAAATCCAAGGAATCTATCTATTTAAATTCATGACAACACTCCCATGATGTCTTCATTCTTTATCAGATCCACAATTAAACAAATAAACATACATGTTTTTTATTCTTCCACCCTAGAATTTAAGTATCATGTGGACCAATCCTATTAGAAGTTAAATGTTTGGAAAAAAGGAGCTCTTAGGAATTCAGCAGCTCTTCAAAGGTCTGCACAGGATAAACAACATGAGAGAGAAATTCTGCCAAACAATTTTCTCTTCAATTAAGTGTTCAGAATCTCCAACAAAGACTGCAACAATTTTTACTTAATTCCATCAGAGACTCAGGAACCAAGCCAACTGAATTATAATACTTCTATCCTTCTATGGAGGTGTGATCTAATGGTCTGAGAATGGGACTCAGAGCCAGAATTCCTTGGGTTCTAAAAGCTGGTTCTGATACTGTCTTGCTGCATAACCTTGGGCAAGTCACCTACCTTCCGGTGCCTGTTTCCCCATCTGTAAAACAGGGGAAATAACTGTACCTACCTCACAGGGGTACTGACAGAATTGTTTGTACAGTGCTTTCATCTACTTAGGGACTTCTGTGACCTCATTCACCACAGTACCTGAACATGTTGTGGAGGCCAATGTCTTCAGATGAAAAACACTACAGAAGTGCAAAATATCAATAGGTTATCACGTCCACTCTTTATTCTGATATGTTGTTAATGGCAGGTAATAGACCATTCAAATCAGTGGCTACTGGAAAATATGTTATTAATAAAAAATGGTCAAAATTCTGAATGAAAGAGGGGAAAAAATCCCAAGGGAAGACCAGAGATAATAAAAGGTGGTTACAGTCTTAACAACAAGCCTGTGCTGTTTTCTGTGACGTGTGCTCTTGACATTTGGTAAGATCTTCCATTCATTCAATAGAAAGGGTAGAAATGTTGAGTGAAGTGTTACTACTGCTATGCACTTCTCTAGAGCCTGTCATTCACAATCCACTGCCATCTACTTTGCAAAACTGCTCGCTGAAGACACTCTCCACCAAAAGAGCCCCAGTGACACAGGAAGCCAAATGCCATAGGTCAGGGGTGTCAAATATCTGGCCTGTGGGCTGAATATGGCCCACTAACCTTTTGGTATGGCCCCTGGCGGCAGCGCGTGCTGCTGTGACATCTCACAGCGTCGCGCGCTGCCACGAGATCGGTGTAGTCTGGCGGCAGCGCATGGAGCTGGGACAGTGTGGTCTTGGGGCACCGCGCAGTACTATAACTCTTAATCATTGATCAATTCTTTCAATTGTAAAATAGTAGGCATTGTAGAAGTGAATTTACTGCAGTTTCTATATCGCTGATATCTAGCAAATAAAATATAATACTACATAAAAATGGTTGTGCCTAGTATTTCGATTTATGGTATGTACGGCCCACTTGAAGTACATTTAATTCAAATCTGGCCCGCCATAGCAAATGAGTTTGACACCCCTGCCATAGGTCTTTTCAAGGACAACATGGAAGATCCTTCCCCCCACCTGGTGGAAATACCTGGCAGTGCAGTGATGAAGTCCCTCTGTAACATAGGTTTGAGGTACGAGTTTATATGTCCGTGCTGGTAATGACACATCTGGGAGATAAGATGTTCCACGAACTCCACTTGGTCAGACTCGGACCACTGTTCAAAATACTTGACGCACAGCTCCTTCTCTTTCTCATAGCTTGCAGACAGCTTTCTTTGTTTGGGCACAATCATACTGGAAGTGCCATTGGCAAGTTTTGTCTTAAAAGGAAAGAAGAAAACATGAAATAAAGCTTGAGCAGCTTTATTATTTTTCTAGAAGACAACAGAAGGAAAAACATTCCGTTATATAACAGTTGGCTGAGTCTGTGTCTCCCATTTGCTGCTGTCAATCTGCAAGTGACCACAGAAACCTGTAACCCTTGGAGGACAGTACAGTTCATGCTGGAGCTGCACACAAATGACTACGGTTAGATGGGAGAACAAGAGTGGCAGTTTAATACAAACAAATTTTAGTTACATTTTACACACAGTAAAATGCTGACAGATTCCTAATTTGCCGTTATCAGCTACTTCAATGCACCATTGAAGACTGCATTTGTATTTTGTTTCTCTTCTAAAGTATTTGCTTCAAGGCTACAATGGATTGTTGCTAAAATTAATAGAAAATACATGATATGGACAAGAAACTTCATGATGATCATTTTAATAGTACACATAGTATACAGTAAAATCTGTTAAAACAACACCCCAACATCTGGTGCTCATCTGTACTTCATGCAAAGAATCAAATACTAAATTTTAGAGTCACTGTTAATATTTTGCCAGAAGGTCTCAACATAGTCTGATTTTGAAGACGGGCTCTTAGGGACACGAGAAAACCAACTCTTCACTTTACTGCCTAAAAGCAAGATGTATGGAAGTTTTGATTTGTAATGATTTACCTGAAAGAAAAGCACACGTATTGCACCACAAGCACATCCTAAGTCAAATTAGCTGTCAGTTAGGAAATCTATGTTTTCCCATGCTGGTTACTAAATAGTTTTTATTAAATACTAAGCTAAGGAAATTTCTGTTTATTTTTAGTATTCTACTGCCCCAACTCAAATAAAAAGAAGGAACTAAAAATACATACAATGGTCTTACATTTAACCAAAAGAAGTTTTAAAGGGACATTGTCAAGATATACCCATGTACCATGAAACCTTGATAATTCTCATTTTGATCATCTGCAAACCTGATCATTCTTACTAAAAGCTGGTGTCTAGCCCTACATCACAGCAAAGCTTTAATAACAGACGGCACTGTAATGGGAGTTCATATTATTAGATCATTTCTTTTACAAAAACACTTTAGTCTACATTTGCTAGTGCATTATGAATGATCAAATAATTAAAACCAAATTACACCTAGCATAATAAATACAAGTTATATTTTGTGATGTGGTATTTCAGTTTCACTTACTTGCTAAATCACAATGTGCATTAACACAATTAATGAGATTTTAGTCAATCTAAAAGAAAATAACCAGTATGTATGTGCTCCACAAGTAGTTCTTACCTAAGATGATATGTATTATCTCAGTTTGTGGGGAGAAATCATCAATGGAGAGATGTTAAGTGATTTGCTAAAAGGCTACAGAAAGTGCCTGACAAAGCTGGGACAAGAACTCAGGAATTTGTAGCTCTCAGACTTGTACACAGATCCACCTAAAATCCTTACCTGTGTTACCAATAGCTTGGATTATCAAACATGACAGCATGCTTTAAAATCTACTTAACTTTTCACCATTTGTTTATACATAAGACACCAGAACCTACATGTTGTAACTAAATGACTTGCCTGTGCCTTGAAGAGAGATGGCTGGATAGATTCTCTTACAAAATTGCCATGGTAAGTAGCAGCCATTTTAACAAAAAGTATATTCTGGCTCTATCTTATGGATTCAATTAACTCTGATTTTCTGAGACCACAGTACAAGGATATCAGGCTGTATCATTGCTCAGATTTACATCACGAGGAAGCTGGTCTGCAATACTCATTTTGTTTCCTTTCCTATTCCCCTCAAAATGGAGCTGAGGGTCCTCAGACATCGGGGAATATTGCTGGGAGCATTCAACAATTTTAATTCAATTCAATATTTTAAAGAAACCTTATTGAGGGCACAGGAACAAACCATCCCGATGTGCAGAAAGAATAGCGAATATGGCAGGCGCCCAGCTTGGCTTAACAAAGAAGACTTCGGTGTGCTTAAACACAAAAAGGAGCTTACAAGTGGAAGCTTGGTCAGATGACTAGGGAGGAGTATAAAGATACTACTCGAGCATGCAGGAGTGAAATCAGGAAGGCCAAATCACAATTGGAGTTGTAGCTAGCAAGGGATGTGAAGGGTAACAAGAAGGGTTTCTACAAGTATGTTAGTAACAAAAAGGTGATCAGGGAAATGTGGGCCCCTTACAGAATGGGGGAGGCAACCTAGTCACAGATGATGGGGATAAAGCTGAAGTACTCAATGCTTTTCCCCCCTCCCTCATCTTCACAGAGACGGTCAGCTCCCAGACTACTGCACCAGGCAGCACAGAATGGGGAAGTGGTGAACAGTTCTCAGTGCTGAAAGAACAGGTTCAGGACTATTTAGAAAAGCTGGACATGCACAAGCGCACGGGGCCGGATGCAGTGCATCCGAGGGCGCTGAGGGAGTTGGTTGATGTGACTGAAAAGCCATTGGCCATTATCTTTGAAAACTCATTGGGGGAGGTCCCAGATGACTGGAAAAAGACAAATATGGTGCCCTTCTTCAAAAAAGGGAAGGAGAAGGATCCAGGGAACTACAGACCAGTCAGCCTCACCTCAGTCCCCAGAAAAATCATGGAGCAGGTCCTCAAGGAATGCATTTTGAGGCACTTGGAAGAGAGGAAGGTGATCAGGAACAGTCAGCATGGATTCACCAAGGGCAAGTCATGTCTGACCAACCTGACGGCCTTCTATCATGAGATGACTGGCTCTGTGGATGTGGTGAAAATGGTGGATGTGATATACCTTGACTTTAGCAAAGATTTTGATACCGTCTCCTACAATATTCTTATCAGCAAATTAAAGAAGTATGGGTTGGATGAACGGACTATAAGACAGATAGAAAGCTGACTAGATCATCAGGCTCAATGGGCAGTGATCAATAGCTCGATGTCTAGCTGGCAGATGGTAACAAGCAGAGTGCCCCAGAGGTGAGTGCTGGGGCCAGTTTTGTTCAACATCTTCATGAATGATCTGGAGGATGGGGCAGATTGCATCCTCAGCAAGTTTGCATATGACACTAAGCTGGGAGGAGTGGTAGATACACTAGAGGGCAGGGATAGGATACAGAGTGACTTAGACAAATTAGATGACTGGGCCAAAAGAAATCTGATGAGGTTCAACAAGGACAAGTGTAGAGTCCTGCACTTAGGATGGAAGAATCCCATGTACAGCTACAGACTGGGGACCGACAGGCTAGGCAGCCATTCTGCAGAAAAGGAGCTGGGGGTTACGTGAACAAGAAGCTGGATAGGAGTCAACAGTGTCCCCCTGTTGCCAAGAAGGCTAAAGGCATAATGGGCTGCATTAGTAGGAGCATTGCCAGCAGATTGAGGGAAGTGATTATTCCCCTCGATTTGGCACTGCTGAGGCCACATTTGGAGTATTGTGTCCAGTTTTGGGACCCCCATTACAAAAAGGATGTGGACAAGTTGGAAAGAGTCCAGAGGAGGGCAACAAAAATGATTAAGGGGCTGGAGAACAAGACTTATGAGGAGAGGCTGAGGGATCTAGGCTTGTTTAGTTTGTAGAAGAGGAGAATGAGGGGGGATTTGATAGCAGCCTTTAACTACCTGAAAGAGGGTTCCAGGGAGGATGGAGCTAGGCTGTTCTCAATGGTGGTAGATGACAGAACGAGGAGCAATGGTCTCAAGTTGCAGTGGGGGGAGGTCTAGGTTGGATATTAGGAAAAACGTTTTCATTAGAAGGGTGGTGAAGCACTGGAATGGGTTACCTAGGGAGGGGATGGAGGTTTTTAAGGTGTGGCTTGACAAAGCCCTGGCTAGGATGGTTTAATTGGGGTTGGCCCTGCTTTGAGCAGGGGGTTGGACTAGATGAGCTCCTGAGGTCCCTTCCAACCCTAATCTATGATTCTATGACTAGGTTACATCAAAGATGGCCAACAGCTGATGGCAGAGTTGCAAACCAATGGCAGAGTGTAAAATCATTGTACTGTGGTCTCACATTCACTCACCATGTAGATAATATGTCCCATAAATGGGATATTTGGAGGGAGGAGAAAGGCTCTCTCTACTGGGATATCTGTTTATTCAGCTAATGCTGACATCTCTGAGGCAACGAACTCCATGGTGTGAAAGGTTAGATTTTTCCTGGCAATAGCATGGCTGTAGCCGGGAGGTGTGGCCTCCCCCTGAGATTGACGCAGAGAGAGAGTCAAACCCTCCCGGGAGTGGGAACCCAGGAAGACAACACCTGACCAGCAGCAGGTAGGTGGGGCTAGGCCTTTAAAACCCAGGCCTGCTCGCTCAGTTAGGGGCCAGCGGCCGAGGGAGAAGGATGCCTCTCCCTTGGTGCTCGAGCCTAGGGCCATGCTCAACGTCAACCCAGAGGAGAAGCTGCCGAATCTACCCACGGCGTGGGGCCCTGCGGATCCAGAGGAGCTGCCTGAACCATACGAGCGGAGGGAGACCCCCAGATCCTACAACCCAGAAGAAGGCCTGCCGGAGCTGCCTCCTGCCTGGGGGCCTGAAGACCTGCCGGAGCTGCCTACTGTCGGGGATCCTGAGGACCTGCCGGAGCTGCCTACTGCCTGGGACCCTGAGGACTTAGAGGAACTGCCCTCTGCAGAGGACCACACAGTTTCCGGACCTGTCGCCGATTGACGGGGAGGGACTCGTGGGACTCCCACATGCCATCTACCCCAGCAACCCAGAGGGTGACATCTAGCCCCAGGTACTCTAGGGAGAGGGTGGGAGGAAGAAGCCCAGGGAAGCTGACTACGGTGCAGCTGAGCTGACACTCGCTGTGAGTCAGCGCGTTTCGGCCGGAGCCCCGCTGATCCAGTGACAGGACACCCTGTCACTGACAGGGCCCTGGGCTGGGCCTGCGTCCCCCTCCCCCCTTTTCTACCCCGACCTGGGTTGAAGGCCCGTTGAGCGCCAGAACCTGTCCCTTACTGCTGCCACGCCCTGCTGAAGGCCGGGTATAGACTGCTTACTTGCTCTGCCAAGGGCTAGAGACTGCTGTCCCTCTGCCCTGCCCAAAGGCCGGGCCATAGACTGCTGCTCGCCCTGCTAAGGGCTTGAGTCTGTGTGTGTTTGCCTGCCTGCCCTACCAAAGGGCCAGGCCAGAGATTGCTGACTTGTCTTGTCCGGGGCTCGAGATTGTGTTTGCTTGCCTGCCCTCCCGAGGGGCTAGGCGATAGACTGCTTCCTGGCCCTGCTGAGGGCTGTTTCCCACTGCCGTCCCGTCCCTGGCTGAGGGCCAGACCATAGATTGCTGGCATGCCCTGTGGGGCAAGAGTCTATTCCCCCAAAGGAGTGGTCTGAACCAAGGCTCGCCCTACTGAGGGCCGGAGGCGGCCCATTAATTCAGACTCCCCGAAGGGCATAGGCGCTGGGAGGTGTGGCCTCCCTCTGAGATTGACGCAGAGGGAGAGCCACCGGCGCCGCCCCCTACAAGGGATCTTCTACAATGGCATAAAAAGATTAAGGGTGGGCTGTATTGAACATCAGTCTTGAAGGACGCTGGCTGTTTTTACTGCAGTTCAGCTGTTTGCAAAACAGAAAAACTCATGAAATGCTGGAGATAGTTGACAAATAGTGTATTTTACAAGCCTGACTCATTTCATTTGCTGCACAGCCAATCTTATACCAGGTTCTGTCTACAGAGCATGGCTTTTAAACCTGTACCTTCTACCTTTTGTTTCCTCCTTTTAAAAGGTGTAGATTTGAGTGATAGTGGGAGTGAGTGAAGCCCATACATTGAGCTGGTGTAACATAGAGGATCACCCCAACTCTGATAACACATTCCCTAACCAAAACACCCCATTATTCTAGTCCTGCCCCTTTCCCCCCACCTTTTTCCTCCTCCCACAACTCTGCCAACAACCCTGAACTGAACTGCAGCACCCTCTAAAACTCTAGGCCGGGGTATAACAAGCAGAGGTTGTGACACCTTAAAAAACATGTAACGAGTCTGACCGTACATACTGGAGGGCTCAGATGGGCCCAAGAAAACTCATTTCACTTGCAACCCTAGGCTGGATTTGAAGCCAGGGGTCTGGGTAGAAAAGTTGAAAAAATAAAATTGAGAGTGAATGGTCTAATGGTTTGAACAGGTCCGAGAGTAAAAAATCCTGGGTTTGACCATTGATTCTGCTCACAATGTGAGTCATTTTATCCCATGTACTTTGGTGTATAAAAGGTGCTATACAAGTTTTTAATATTATTAGCTTGCTGTGGGGTGCAGTCACTCCTGATCCGTAGGTAGGTGCACATTCCCCGTCTGCCTGCCTCATATATTATTGCTACAAGAAGCTATATACTGTAGTTAAAAAAAAAACAACACATTTCGATCTGAAGACTGCTAAAAATCCACAAGGGTTCGGTGAAAAAGTCCAGTTACTAAAAAAAAATAAATAATCAGGCAGCTATATCATTAAAGAGCATGCATGTGGGAGGTGATAGTTACTAGCAGTGAGAATCGATTCAGTTTTCTGAGAAACCCTGATGACTCAACCAGTTGTGTTCATCTGTTTCAAATGCACGACAAACCACCTCAGTGTAATAATAACAGTCACTATTTGCTAGAGCATTAAATGCCCTCTCCTCTGTTATAATCAAGAAGCCATTCCAGAAGAAGCAGCGCTGTCAGACATGCGGAGAACAAAATGAAGTGAAATATTCATACAAATGTCCTACCCACAAGATTTTCAGTTCAGAGCTTTCTATTGTTTGTTGGGATGAAGATGTATTACCTGCCTTACTATCAAAAGTAACCACAGACAACAGGAACCACAAGCAACCACTGCAGGTTACCCAAGGAAAATGCATCTGTGTATGGCATGGAAAAGTCTATTGTGGAGGCATGACCTAACCCACGTTGTCTCTCTCATATCCCGCAACAAAGATGGCTACAGTAACACTGCAAACAACAATTACAAAGCCATATTCCTGAGTGGCTGCAAATAACAGAGCCTATCTGTATGCATGAGGAGGAGGGAGAGAACTAATATATGAAAGGACCTGAGTCTAAACCAGGGTAATCAATTTTTTTTTGTCAAGGTCCAAATGTCTCGGTCAAGGTATAGACAAGGTCCAGACTCCAGAGAAAATAATACAAAAATAATAATTATAACAACAATAACTAACTAACTAAATAAAAAGATTTTGTGGTCCGTTCAAAAGCAGCTGGCGGCCTGGATTAGGCCTGCGGTCTGTCTAAATAATAGCCTACATCTATAAGAAGGGGCAACATTTTAGTATGGATAAACAAAAGATGGACAGGTCTAAATTTCTGTGTATAAAACAAAAATAACCATGGCATAACATGGTTGGACCATAAACATAATAATTAAGGTTATTTTTGTTGTATAGACAGGGCCCATGGGTCCTTCCTCAGTATGAGAAAAGCCAAAGGCCAGCACAGCTCTCAGCTACTATTACATGCATCTGTGTTTTTCCATCCACACCAGCAGTTTTTTTTTTTTTTTTTTTAAAGAGTTGTAACACAGATGTCCCCTACTCACTGCAGAAAACCAGATTAGAGTTCTTTTTGTGTACAGATTGATTCAGACCAGAAGATTCTTGTGGTAGGAACTCTCCTATGTCTTGCAAAGTGTAGATGCTCAAATAGTCCAAAAACTGGCCCTACAAGAAATGAACCTTCATGTATGTGAGGCTCTAAAAAGGTCCAGAGAAAATAAAATAATGCTGCAAGT
Organism: Emydura macquarii macquarii; assembly: GCF_026122565.2. NCBI lineage: Eukaryota > Metazoa > Chordata > Testudines > Chelidae > Emydura > Emydura macquarii. The sequence goes on along the minus strand of NW_027133829.1, from coordinate 10,529,982 downwards.
TTCTCACTTGAGTTTCTCTACCGCCCAAGGGAAGGGACTGGCATTCAATGATAGTCCAGCTCTAACATGTCTTAGTCACTTACACGGCCACAAAAGAGCATCAAGGGTCATGGATTCTTTGGTTCTCAAACTCAAATACCTTGTGTTGCTTATTTACAGTTGCATCTTTTCACTACTAACTATGCGTAGCACCGCCAATGCTGGTAAACTCGCTGATCTAGACAGAGCCACCTTAACAGGATTTTTGGATGGGTCCTAGTGAAGGGGAGAAAAAAAAGGACATAATGTTTAATTATAAGAAATGATTGAAATAGGCACAGACATACCCCGGGTGCCTCTGCACTGCAGCAAACTCTAAACTTGTTATCGTTAATGGTTTAAATTTCACTGTGCTAATCATTTCAGGACACAAGCCTTTCTCGATAATCTAATGAATTATTCCAACATCCTTCAGCAAAAAAAATCCTCCATGACAGCACTAATTACAAGACGTTTTCCCAGTGCTTATGTAAAATATGACAGAGCAGCAGCTTAGGGAATTGCAGAAAACTGCTTCTAATTTCCACTGAGAAACTGACAAACACCTCTCTTTCATCTCTCCCAGCTCTCAAGTAAGATTTAACTTTCTCATTTAGTTAATTACCGAGTGAGGATCATCATTTTCCTGGATCGGAGAGGCTCAGAGCCTTTATCGTGTTAACTTGTGAACTTGATCGATGGCTGCTGCTAAAACTTAATAACTTCACCCCCTGGCAAATTGTAAGATAAATATAATAGGAGAAACTCTGACAGTAAAACCTGCCAGAAACGAGCGCTGTGTTTATGTTTCTTTGCAGGCAGCAAAAAAACAACCGACAGCTTATTACTGGGTGCATGTTACTTATATTTAAAAGACTCCAGGCAGTTAACTTTCTGCATACTGTTCAAACTTTGCTCACAAGATAAAAGATGCTGGGGAAAAGTCAAAGCAGTGGCACAACAGAAAAAGGTACCACGTGGAGGGCAAAGGGGGGGGGAGGGGAAACGGGACAGAAAGAGGGGCAGCAAACAACACTGAAAGGAAAGTCCTGGCCACATGCATGTTTTGAAATATATTTCAAGTTTAGCAATTTAAAAAATCTAATGAATCCAGACAACCGAATTAAATAGCAGTACAAGTGATGCTCAAATATTCTGAAGCACTTTAGAAGCTGGGTGGCAAAAGCAGAGGAATTCAATGGTGCAGCTACAGCAGCAAGATGTCTGTCTCTTCATGGTTCTAGACCTGGAAAAGTCACTGTCATTTGAACAATTCCAGCAGTGTAGGTTTTTCAAGACACCTTGTGGCCATAAAATCATTTGCTGCCCATAACCACATACCACTCAATGCACTCTGATGTACGGGAGCAATGGAAGCGTCAAGCTGCAGCTCAGAATGTGCCCCATCCCACCCCTAAACAGACAAGAGCTACTCCTAGCACTTTAAAATCAAGTTGGGAAGGGGGTTTGCTTGGCTGGCCTAACAGCAGCGCACAGCAGAGCCAGCAGGACACCCAGGCCCAAACCCCGTGGCTTGTCTCTTCCTTCTTGGGACTGGAATTGCCAAGCGCTGGAGAAGTAGATTGCTTAGCCCTAGTGGGCCGGGACAGAGGAAGGACATGTTTTAAAGTCACTTTCCAGTAACCTCTCTAACTGCTGTACTTTTTGAGGAGCTGGAAGGAGGATGCCTAAGAGTTGTAAACTGGGGACCTCTAGGACTCAGCCAGAAATTAACAATCCACTTCTTAAAACAAAGAATGTGGTTTTCTGAAGGACTGAGCTGGAGAGGCAGAACTCAGTCCAGCACCTAGTGGATGAATGTCCATACTGCAAAACCTTCGCCATCTAAGGGATCAGCATGAAGACCCAAGCTCCAATGAGCCACAGAACTTGAATGACAGCAGAAGGGCAGTCAATTTCTCATCTTCCTCTCTTCTGCAAAGAGAACTTGCTTTTCCTATATTTGAGTTGACAGAACTCAAGGCTACAACACTAGTTCATTACAACTCAGTCCATTTGCTTTTATTTTAAAAGCTTAATTTAGAAGCTACCTATTTTGTCTGCCTCCATCTAGCACAACAGATTCCATAAAAGCTAACTATTAGTTTAGTACATATGTGGGATTACTTGTCTAATAATGAATTACAGTTTCCACACAGCAAAACTCACTGAAACATTTTCAAAACCCAACACAAATCAGGAGTAGATCACCACCAATCACATCTGAGTCAAAAGAAAGCACAGGGAAAGGAACCAGGACTTTATTTCCAGGAGGAAATGCAAAAAACACTCAAACTGAAATTAACAGCACCCTGGATACCCAAAGAACTAACAATTTTGCCTGCACTTAGTAGTTAGCTGCTTGCCCACATCCGGCTTCTAATTTCACAGAGGCAAGTCTGATAGAAAAAAGGATACATTTAGATGAAAGGTCAATGGAATTAGTAGCCCAGACTGCCGTGCTTCAAGAGATCCTGTGGGGGCAACTGTTCTCAGGGGTACCATTAACTACATACAATACTCTGTTGGCCTAAGCGGTGCCTGGCTAAGGACTTTACTCCAAATCAGAGGACTGACATTTAGAGACAAGGTTGTGTTCTTCTGAGGCCAGAGAAAGCTGACGGCAGATGTAATGTGCTGAATCTCTCTAGGGACTGGCGGGGGGGCAAGACTGAGCCATGCACACCTGCTATACAAAGAACAGCAGTAATAATGCTTGCTGGAGAAGAAGCTCCTCTCCCACACTGCTAAACAGTAAACAGCAACAGGGAGAGGAGATGAAAAACTATTCTTTTAAGCAAATACTTAATGTTTCAGACAAAGTAATAAAGTTTAATTGTCCGGAATCTGGTGGCTCTTGTATAACTTTCCTTTGATATAGGTCTCCCATCTGGATTTTAAATGCTGCTAAAACTACCAAAATAAAATTTCTGTGCTGGGAGAAATGGATGTGAATTGGGAGTTTCCCCCCTACCTTAACTGTAAGTTTGGTCAGTCTCTGTAGGTTTCTTCTGAAAATAACTGGGACTGGTGAGAAATAATCTTGTGATTGCAGCACTTCTGAGGGATACATAGACAACGCTGGCATGTGTCACACTTAACCCAGGTTAAAGAAACCAAGTTATTGGAAGCAAAACAAATCAGTGGCATTAACAACCCTCTTCTCTCCCTATAAGCACTGAGATACCATGGTGAGGGGTATGTTAGAAATAACCAAATCCTACACATACTTTAGAGGCGCTCTTAGAGTGGTAAAGAGTGATTCTCAAATTAGTTAACACAGGAAACACTTCCCTTTTCAGAAACGTTACCTGAGCCAGCTCTGGATGGCTGCGACTATTACATTGTTAATGGAAAAGAGGAAAATGTACATTACGACTTGGAGAACAATCTACTGAAGTCAGCCTTAACAGTAACAGTAAAGGGCTCATTTATGGTACGGAAAAGGGTAGGCTGTGCTCCAAGCAGCAGTTTTCTAGAACAGTCGCTTCTAAACACATACACTACTGAGTGGTGTTTCCCTTTACGGGTGTTACTGAAGATTTCCCCCCATGTACTGCCTAACCCCAGACAGAAAGCTAGCAGGCAACAGTGTACTTGGAGGCAAGCCAACTTGAATAATTTAAAACGACACTGGACAAAGCACTGGGTAACACATTAAAGGGGGGGAGGGGAGGTGACCAAATAGGTCTAATGCCCAGGCCTGGCTGCACTGGATAAAGGTGGTATGATTCCTGGACCATGGAAAGCTTTAATATACTTTTAGCATCAAGAGACTGAAGTCTTCTCCGAGATACTTGGGTATTTCCCCCCATAGTTTACTCAGGAAGCACTGCTCAGATGTGGCATCACTTTTCACGGACTTTCCTGCTTTTGAACACTTTTTGCTTGTTGAAAGGATGAGACACAAAGATATTAAGTGACTTGCCCAAGGTCATAGTGAGAGTTAGTGGCCCATCTAGGATTAGAGGCCAGGATACTCCAGGGTCTTTTATACATCAGATAATCCCAGGTTTCCTCCTTTTATAGAACAAACAAAAAGAGCAGTGGGGTTAGGAAAAACTGCATTACTCCTGGTCCACACTTCTTTCCCACACTGCAAACACGCTCCTACAAGTTGCTCAGTGAAATCCATCACTTTCCCTGCTCCTGAAATGGCCAGTTAATTCAGTTAGCTGCAAGAACAGCTCACGCTCACCTGCACACTAGCCAGCTTAAGCTTCTCCTCTCTGTCCATGTTACTCTCAACCCGGTGTGGTCGTAGGTGGCACCAGCTGATGTCTCCACCCCGTAGTGAGCAGCACATAGCACTTGTTTGAACTGACAAACAGGGAAGGAGGAAGCAAAAAAAAAAAAAAAGCCCACCAAGAAATGGGGATGAAAAGGAGAGATGATGGGAACTGTGCTGGGGAAACTGCACAAGGGAACTTGGAGTTGGGTTGCCCATCTACCAAACCATTACATGGGTGGCTCCAGCATAAAGAGGCTGGGAACTATTGTTGTATGGTTTCAGGTCAAAGTCGGTCAGAACACAAAGATGACTGCTGCCGCAGAGCATACAATCTAAGTAACAAAGCCAGTGGGTCCTTAGGAACCCCTCACAAAGCTGAAACAACAAGCAACCTCTGCTTGCAACCAGAAGAGCTTCCAGATCTCTTCTAACTCTGGTCCAGAGAGTTACATGTTTTCCTCCATTCTTTGACTCCTATCTTTTCACTACAAACAAATCAAAAGACACCTCAAAGCAGAGGCAGCAGTCACCCAACCAAAGTTACAGCCCCGCCACCCCCCTTCAAGAAAGGCAGTCAAACTGATAGTTTTAACAGAATCAAATTGGACGGGGAGGGAAACTCTTAGCTCCCACTTGGTCCCTCCCCTGGTGGTTGGAGCAGAATTAGTCACCATCCTATATTCTCTAGGATTATGTTCAGCCTAGACTAGGAGATCTGTTAGACTGTGCAATAGGTTTCAGTCTGGATGTTTGTTGTTTCTAACTCAGTCAACATTTTCCTTTTCTTGATTTCTTCCAATTCCTCCTAGTTCTACTCTCTTGTACCAAGAGTAATGGGATTAAATTAAGTAATGGAGATAATCATATTCATGTGACAAGTTTCGTCCATCCCCAGGCAGTCCAGTTGTGTCTTATGACCTAAAATAAGAGAGCTGGTACTTCTCGTGCCTTTTTATCCTGTCTAGTGCAACTCCAGGTGTTGTTATTCAAAGGAATGGCTAATCCTTCTTTCAAAATTTACCATTTGGCTAAACATTTTAAAGCAGTGTATTCCAAAGGTTAATTATGTATTGAGTAAGGCAGTATAGTATTTCCTTTTATCAGAATTAAATTTGCTGCCTTTTAATTTCATCGGGTGTGCTCTTGTTCCTGTATTGTGAGAATGCGTAAATAGGACCATTCAATTTACCTTCTCTGCACCATTCATTTAAATACCTCCTCTATCCTATTGTCTCTCCCTTATTTCTTCTCTGTCTTGGGGCAGTTAAACCTATACTGTCTTAAGCCTAGCATTATCATACTGGAGAACACACTGTATGCCTCTCCTTTGCTGGGAACAGCAACATGGCAATGAATCTTGGGAAAGATACACACAACTTTCTGATACAAAACAAAATTAAACATCAAGAGAATCCAGCTATTGCTGCTAGTGAGTCAGCTAGATAAATATAAGGCATTGTTCCTATACTGGTACTCTGAACAAGGTTAGAGCTCCCTCTAGCACACTCATAACAGAACAGTCATAGACACAGCTGTGACAATTTGGTGATGCCCCCAGCTAGCTGCAATGTTGCTGTTTTTAATTTTAATTTGCTTTAATTGTTGCTGATACATGAATAATTAATAGGCTGCCCCACCAGTTTCTCTGAAGTTCAGGCAGAACAAATGATAGAAGAGAAATCTTCCTAAAAATACAAGAGCTTAAAGATACTCAGCTTGCTATTAAAAGTACAGGAGTGCATTTTCAAATACTGCGATTCAGGGTCTGTTGAATGATCTGTTTTGATCATGTCAGTCATGTGCGTCATGCAAATAGTGACTTTAAAAAAAATCAGATCATTAAAAACTTTAATTTCCACTACCGGGAAATCATACCAGTTGTCATCACCTATTCTCCTCTCACTGGCTATCAATCATCTTCCACAAGTTGATGGAACGCCACCTACAGTCCAGGAACCGTTTCTGAATTAGGTGCCTCCCTTTCAACACTGAGCTTTAAGAAGCCTAGGTTAAGTGAGACTTGAAAGGTATAACCATATTACATTTAATTCTGTACCCTCTGCCCGAGGTCCATGGAAACAGCTAATGACAGGAACAAGAACAGAAGTTTCTAATCACAGGCTAATTTATTAATCACTGATAAGTTCTGTGCTGAGGATACAGTGCAGCAATCCGGAGCAAGGACCTGGGAGACAGGTTTCCCGAGTTATACTCCCACTTTGGACACTGACTCGCTGCTTGGCCTTGGACAAGTCACTTCACCTCTCCCTGCTTCAGCTGTCTGTTTGTTAAATAGGCATGACATAAAACTATTGATCTCACAGGGAGATAAGTAGTACTCACGTGAAAGGTGCTCCTACCACAAGGGCATGCATCACCAATCAACATGATTTCACACGTACCTGAGAGCGTGCATCTTCCCCTCAAGCACAATAAACCGATTGGTACATTGATATTTTTGTCACCTAAGAGCCACATACGAAGGTTTCCAAACTCTAATCAGTGGCATGTCCTATACGATCAGAATGTTTTATTTAATCTGCAAAATCATGCAACCATTTAAGCCACCTTTAAAGCTAGGACCAAAACCCCAAAGTGAAAAAACAACGTTTTCATTGCTGAAGTTTCCCAACTCTTTTTGAAAGACACATTGTACTCTGACAACTGCCTTAAAATCAATACAAATATGAAGCCAGCTAACAAATTCTCCTTGAGTCCAAAGAAGTGCCCTAGAGAGGGTACATTTTAGTAAAGTCACCTTACATATCACAATAAGTTCAATATTTAACCACCAGGGGACTTCTGCACTTTGCTGAATTTTAGAAGTTAGTGATTAATATTACTGCCTTTCGGAGACATAGCTAAGGTGATAAATACAATAGGATGCGTTACGATAACCACAATTACATTTTTCTTTTCTTTTTTTTCTAAGAATCTGATGGAGTGAGAAAGACTGACTGAAAACAACCACCGGAGCCAAGTATACTATGGTGCTGCACAAAAACCATAAACACTTCCTCACACAGCGCTGCAAATACTGCTCAGTCCTGACTGATAGTTCTCCTCTGATATTCTAGAACTGGGCTCTCTGTACACAGTCCTGCCACTGCACCTGACAGGCACAACTGCAGGAAGTGTCACAGGCTATATATTGGAAGGACATGAGTTCCTTTCATTACTCATGTTCACAACATTGAGATCTTGTTGGATCCTTGACTGCTCCTGTATATCCAACCAGCAACAGTGCATTTTCCATCCACACTTGGCAAGGAAGTTACAGCCTCTCTTTCTGGATGTGGCCTTTGCCACAGTTATCCCCACCTTTTTTTGCCTTCAGATTGAGTTACTGCAATGTGCTGTGCTGGAGGCTGCACTGGGAGATGAAATGGAAGCTGCAGGTGGTGTAGAAACCTGCTTCTCTGTGTTTTGACCTAGCAGTTGAGGTCAGCTGGGAGCTGACAGCTCCTAGATGCGCTTGGTTTGGGACAAATCATTCTCAATGAAGGACACAACTCTGGAATTTACTCCTCTCTTGATCCTAGAGAGCCCAAGTTAGTTGCAGCATGCCCTGAAGGTCAAAGATTATCTGCTTACCCAAGTTTTTGGGGAGGGGGACTACTTACTGTTATTTAGGTTGAGAGAGACAAGGTAGGTGAGGTAATGTCTTCTATTGGATCAACTTTTGTTGGTGGAAGGTACAAAGATTTCAAGCTACACAGAGCCTTCCTTCAGGATTCTTCAAACCTAAAAAACAGCGCTGTATAGCTCAACAGCTTGTACCTTCCACCAACAGAAGCTGGTCCAACGAAAGACATTATCTCATCTATCTTGTCTCTCATATCCTGGGACCAACAGCACTGCAAAAACCTATTTAGGGTTAACCCTATTTAGGTTTTTTGACTAAAACTAGCTTAACAGTCGTATGATATTTTTATTTTATTCATGGTAAGTGAATCCTGAGGTTATGTTTGCAAGGTGCATTATATAAAATATGAAAAAAAGGATCCTGAGCTGCTCCAATCTGGGCTCCACAAAGCTCCACCAGTGCTTCTCAACCTTTGCTGGTAGCAGCCCTACTATTCCAATATTCAACTCCAAACCATTCTGCTAATGAACTTCAGTCCTGTCCAGCTTCCTGAGCCATACCTGGACCTCCAGGAGCCTCCATGAATGCATCCCAGTCTTGACTTACAGTACCCCCTGCTATTCCAGTCTTCAAATCTGTTAATTGTGTTAAATTATATTGGAGGGTTCAGTGTTGTGACTAATGTCTTCTATGAAACAAACTCCAGACTCATTTCCATTCGTGATCTAAGCCAATTTTGAAACCCAGATCTCAAACAATGATGCATTAAGTGACTGTGATGCCTAATCATGTTTGGTTTCTCCTAAGACAGAATTCAGATGATAGTAAAGTGCTTCTCTTGCAACTCACTTAATAACTGTTGGGAGAGTAAATCATGATCTAGAATGGGAGTGACAGACCTAAATTAACATGATAAAAGAGCAATCTGATTCCACTCTTCGGTTCACACATTCACTCAATTTTGTAAAATCCAGAGGCTTAAAAAAACCCACTGGCATTAATTAAACAACAGTTTTATTACCTGCAATCACAGCCTTACAAAGAGGGCTTACCAGACAGCTCTGCTAAGAAATTACAAGCCTTACTCAATTAACAATTTAACTTTTTGTGGTGTTGCTGCTAATTGAGGTATTTTTCATTTTTATTTTCTCCTAAATGAATATTATATAGGAGAGCTCAGTCCAAGCATAAAAGCAATCAGGGGAATTAACAGAAAAACCTGAGGTCAGAAGAATTCATGCTGAAATATTTTAAACACTAACTGATATTTCAACTAAATTCTTAACATGTGACCATTGTTGTTAAGGGCCATTCTGCAATGGACAGCTCTTGGTCAATGGGACGTGTGCACCTCCAAAAGCAGAATTGAACTTGAGTATACATTGAGGACAGTTGTACTATTATGCCTCACAGATCCAGTGATTATTTTTACCCGAAGAGTAAATTTCTCTAGGGATACACTGTGCAAAAAGCCTACTATATTCAAGAATCAAATTCTCCATCCATACTTAGGAAAAACAGCAACTTTACATTTGCTCCGTATCTTTTTTTTACCCTTTTAGTTTATAGGCTGAACATATAGGAACTAATTCACCACTAAGAGAGAGCTGTTACTTGAGTGGAATGTGACTTTCATTATACCGCCGTTTTCAGGAATGCTTAGGAAAACTTATCTGTACTTACCTGACAATTGCCCTTCTGAAAGTAATAAGATCCACAGATCCACACAAGGGGCACTTGACTTCAGTCTGCTTGCAGCTTGGGGGCAGAATTGTCAGTCACTTGCAACAAGGGAATTCCCTGCTCCCTAAAGCGTCCTCCTTTTGAGACAACGTCCACAGGTGGGATAATTCAATCCTGCTGCCAAAATTACTGATTGCATTAAATATACTTTGAAGTAAATATATATTTTTTCTTACTACAGAACATGGGAAATTCCCCTTAATGAAACAAACCCGCATTTCTGATTATCAATTTACATCTGTATTCTAGATGATCTGTCTTCAGCATGGGACACATCAGTGGACCTTATTACTCAAAGAAAGGAAATTTTCCTATTCTTCATTGGGCCAACATCCACAGATCTGCAACAATGAGATTTTTACTGCAGCAAGCTTTGGGAGTGGCAGGGAGAGGGGGAGCAGGATCACCCTTTAAACATGGACATCCAAAGAGGGTATTATATATCTTCCATCTTCTAATGGCCAGAGACTTGACTTTTGCTTTGGCAGTCTTCTAAACCCACATTCAAGTCCACCTGGAGGAACACAAAGTTATGTTTCACTTGTTTAAACTGATAGTTAAAATATAGATTTTGCATCAGCTAGTAGAATAAGTTCTATCGGTTGACGTCTTTTTAAGGTCCATGAGAGTGATAATCACTCAATCCAAGTGCCCATTTTGAACTGTTTTGTCCTGGAGAGAGGATTGTTTTTTGCAATGGCAGACCTTCACTATAACACTGAGGTCCAGTACTAGAGTAATCAGGCCTGAGAACACAGCCTCTTCAGTCACAAATGCTGAAACAGTAATACTGCTATTCCTTTGTTCCAATCTTTTGTACAGTCCCAGGGAGCAGCTAAATAGGTGGGACAACTTATAATAGAGACATCGCCCAGCTTTGTGAAGCCATCACCTCACATCCCAGGTCCAGACATACTGAGAAGTCACAGGACACTTGATTGCTGTTTTCAAATGCAAAGAATCACCAACCATCAAACTGACTTTGATGAGTGAGGATGTTTCTGGGTGCAGGCTGCACTCTGCTAATCCAACATTTGCCATGTAACTCTTGGTGCTCCTTTCCCTCTCAAAGGAAAATACACAGTCAGGAAACTTTGCCTCACCCAGTACAGGAGAAGTTAATTTCCTCTGTGGGATAGGGATGATCACAGCCTTCCTAGTTTATTTATGAAAACTCAACAGACAGGTTGACCATCATGACAGAACAAGTCTGTTATCAATGGAAGGAACTCCCCAATCTACCCCTTTCTATGGCATGGGATTCACACTGGCCAGAGATGGATTTGCTTTTCCCCTGGAGGCTCCAGCCTACGACATCAGGCAGAAACCCCTGGGAGGTCTGTTATAAAGGTGGCAGCAGTGGGTGAGAGCTGGGCCTAAAGGCAACTTACTGCACTCTGAGCATGTATGCTGCCAATGCCCATGTCCACGTCTGGTTTGGTCTCAGTACCAGACAGGGGACTAACCACTGTGACAGGGTCAGACGAGAAGGCTACCGGAGAGTGCTAGATGGCCAATATATCAGCCCCAGGAACAGCAAGGCCCTTTTCCCCTGATAGCTGAGCAGGGGTTACTCCAGGTTAATTAACACACCTGGAGCCAATCAAGGCCCTGCCTAGGACTTGTTAAAACCCTCCCGCCTAGAGAAAGGGTGTGGCTGGAGTTGTGGGAGTGAGGTGAGCTACCCAGAGTGCGTGTGAGCAGGCAAGACGCTTCAAGAGACAGGAGGGTTTAGGAGAAGGCGCAGAGCGCTGGCAGGAGAGAAGCCTGCAGGTACAAAGACTGAGGGAGGAAAAAGCCCTGCCTGAGGAGGGCAAAGGACCTTTCCCAGGCCTGGAGGCCTGAGGGAAGAGACCCTGCCCGAAGGGGAAGATAGAACTGGACATTTGGTCTGGGCACTGCCACGCCCAGCGGGGCTGTCAGGGGTCAAGAACCTTCCCTGGCAAGGAGGCCAGGAAGGGCCCCTGTCCGAGCAGGGTCCGGACATTAAGTCAAGGGGCTCGGGGAAGTAACCCAGGGAAGCCAGCAGCATGAGGCTGCTACTTGTAGGGTCCCTGCATTGGGTCCAGAGTCGAGGGTGGGACCGGGTCCCCCCACCGGCCATTCACTGGAGGGGCAAGAGCCCCAGTGAAGAGGCAAGGGCCTGTGAGAACCAGAGACAGGACTGGGAAGCCAGCAGGGAACGGTCATCTTAGAGCAGCTGTATTACCCTCCCTCCCCACTTGAGGGTGGAGGAACACTAAGGGGTGAAGCGGTTCCCTGACCTACCGCTAGAAGGAAACGCTGGACCCTCCGAGGCAGAGGAAGAGCTTTGTCACGCCAACCATAAAGAGGTTTAAAACTGGAAGAGTGGCTCCCTAGGATGTCTCCTTACCCAGCTGCAAACTCCATTTTGAAGGCACAGACTTTTGTCTTCTCTGTTGTCTTTTCACCTCCATGCTGGAGTGAAGTTCCAACAGGCAGAGTGGTAAAGGCCTGGCAACAGAGAGGCATTAAATTCCGATCATCCTCTATTCCAGACGAATACATCCTAGACAAAAGGCTGGCTTCTGCCCAGGGGAACTGGTTTAGCTGGGGAGAACTCACCTAGCAACAATGTCACCTGTTAGGACTTGTGGTCACCAGCTGAGGCTGACGAGGGAGTCACCTGACAGAGAGGTTGAAAGGTTATAAAAGGCAGAAATAGTTTTATTTGTTCGCTCTTCCCTGGTCAATTTTCACCAGCTCAAGCTGGGTGGAACTCCATGTAGGAGCCGATCTAAGAAACCCTGCCTTCCTGAATGCAAATGGACCCCCAAGGACTCCCAAGAGATGGGTGAGCTACTGAGGGACCCTGCATTTACGATGTTTGTTTTCTTCTATATAATCTGTACTCCTGTGCTTTATCTGTTAAGAAAAGGAGGGGTGGTGTTATAATTCTGTGTGCAGTCCACCCCTGGAGCCAATTTTTCCAGTCCTGCCTGCCTGGGAGAGGTGAGCTGTGGTGACACCACCTGGCCGGGGCTTCCTAGTGCCTGCATCTTGCCCAATACAGCTGGCCTCTCCAATCCTGCCTGGCTTGTTTCCTGCCCTGGGGAGCATGGCTGAGCTGGCCCCACCTGAACAGGGGCAATGGGGGGAACGAACTGAGCTCAGATCACAGAGCCATCCGAGCTCCCCATTGAGACACTCAGTAAGGGGGGGAGCAGGAGACACAGACCCATCCTTCTACCTCTGGCTTTTCTTGGTCTAACTTCTCAGGGGCTGAGGAGATGAACGCACCAAAAGGAAATGCAGCCCTGGGACACGGCTGGGAATCAGACGCTTTTCTGACTGAGGTTTTGGCTCAGTAATTGGAAATCGAGTGCAGAATTTCCCTCGGGAAAGCTCTGCAGCAGCCAGGGCTGGGGGAGCTATGACTAACAGGTCTGGTTCTGCCCCAACCTGCAAGCAGACCGAAGTACCCACTGTAGCTGATCTGTGGACCTTAGCATGAGGAAGAATAAACAAACAATAGTAATACCACCCAGCTTTTAGACAGTGGTTTTCATTAGTAGACTTCAACGTACTTTACAAAGGGAAGCAGGATCACTATCCCCATTTTACAGACGGGGAAACTGAAGCACAGAGTTGTGAAGCGACTTGTCCAAGGTCATCCAGCAGGCAAAGCTGGGAATGGAACGTAGGTGTCTTGAGCTCAGTCCAGCATTCTACCCACTAGATCACAATGCCAGTAACCATGGCTCTTCAAGATGATTTAGTCTGTTCGGATCCCATGCATCGCTAGCTGTATCCATCTGGGCTGCCCATGTGCCCCGGGCCTCCTTATGCTCCTGTACGAGGACATAAAGGGCAGGGCAGCCATGACCCTCCCTCAGTTCCCCTGCAGTTTGAAACCCGTGTTAGCTGAGAACTTCATAAATCTGAAGACAGAGAGAACCCATACCCTGATGATGCTGAGGAGGAAACATCTTGTAAAGCTGATGCTGATGTGACTGGCACGCTTGGTACCAGGGTCTGTACCAGCAGGTATTTTGACATTGGAGGATGATCCAGTTCTCTCCTAGTCTTTCATGGTCATCATTGATACTGCAGGGAGCAATCCCAAAGCCAGAGTCAGTGCTGGCAGGGTGTCGAGTGCTGTAGGCTGCTCATTCTTCCCATCCCTTGACTCTGTGCAGGGCCTGATGGATTTCTTTCCAGAGGCTCTGCATTGCCTGTCTTTATGGGAGGACACCAAGGTTTGCTCGGAGTCTCTGCCTCTGTGCTTGGAGCAGTCCCTGTCAGTGCTAGACTTTGACATCATAGGTGTCTGTTTTGTTACTTGGTGATACAGATGCTGGCAGCATTTTAGCATAAAATGGCAGGCACACCAAATATCTCCTCGGTGTGTGAGATTCCACTAACCCAAAGAGACACGTACTGCATCCCTCTTTAAGATAACGAATCCAGCCATGGATAGGACTTGAAGCCTGCAGGTTTTGAATCTGCCATATTAAGGAGCCCTATGGAGGGGGAGTCCAGCCATTGAGACTTGATCCAGACAGGTCAATATGAGCACAATTGTTGAAGATGAAGGTAATCAAAGGAGCTCTGAAGAAATTCAGAAGGTTTGGCAGCTCTTTTTGCCTTCACATGGAAGTGCAGCCCTGGTGACACTACTACTCAAAACATTTCCGGTTTTGCGTGTGTACACCTGCAGTGGGATCTATATTGACTTTTGGAGAAGAAGGTGAATTTCTCCAGATGAAACAACATATGTAATTTAGATTGGCAGAATGTAATCACCAGAGCTGAATCTGGCCACATCATCAGGGTTAATGACCCTAACTCTTCAATAAGCATAAAGGAATCCTTAATGACCAATATAAATAGGACAACTTCTTCCCTTTTGAACACTAACATATTATGGGTCTCATTCAAACCCCCCAACAAGCAAGAAATTAGGCTACTATATCCATCTTACTGCGTTCATGTGTTGAAGCTCTCAAGAGATACAAGATTCCCCCCACTACTGTGATGGTCAACCTTTTGAAAAGTCTTATCACCTGCAATATCTATGCATCATATTATAAGGTTGGTGAGAAAACCAGCTTTTGTTGTGATTTTCCAGTCTTCTAGGTTACAGTCAGAGGAGGATTTTTTAAAAAGATTAAAAAAAAGTAAATTTAGTGCTGTTTTAAAACAATGTTGCAATCTTTCAACTGAAGAGGACATTCAAATAATGTAAAAACAAGCATGTGTTCTAATAAAATCAATATATATGAAGTGCAAAAAGCTGTTATTCAATATCACAGTTGCACAAGTTAAGCCTCAACAGTCAAGAAATCTGAAAGTTAAGGTTGAACAAACATTTTGATAGGAAGGGCTTACATAATTAGGCTATTTCTCAAATGAATTTTTTGGCGATCTTAAATACACATATCACCTAAGACTATACTCAAGTATTAAGACTATTGTAATGTTGAGATACCAGGGCAGAGTTAAGGTTTGCATGTTCAGCAGTAACTCTTGAATTTCCTGAACTTAAACTTCGTTTGTTTTTTTTCCCCTTTCTCATCTTGAAAAATCAGACTGTTTTTTGTTCCAGCTTCTAAAAGGTGCTGGAAAAATTAAATTTAACCATGTGATTTGTTCAAAAAGTTATTAAAAATGTGTGAAGAAAAGACTTATGATGAAAACTGCTTTGCAACCCTAAACTTCATCAACCAGAACTAACACAACTGCTATAACAATCTTACTCCAACAATCTCAATAACACTGTCAAACACACTGTCAAAGACATTTTGTACCTTAATAGCCAGTTTGGCCAAATCCACACTGTTTATAATATGAAAAATGACTTGATAATACCTACAGATACCTGCAGAGGATAATACTAAAGAAAGCTGGCATGCACCCAGAAGAGAAGGAAAGATGCTCTTATAGTTAAAGCAAAAGACTGGGTTTCGGTACACCTACAGGTGGTGGTGGTTGTAATTATTATTCTGCTACAGACTTTTCTGTGTGACCTTGGTCCAATCACCATTCCTCTCTTGGAATACCACATAGCTACCTCATAAGGGTTTTGTGTGGCTAAATAAATGTATGTTAAACAGGCTGTGATCCTGGGATGAAAGACGTTAGTTTATAATACTTCACATGCCTAAAAATAAATTAAAGAAATGAAGTCAAAAAAAGAGAAAGCAAAACAGAGAAAAACTTCAAAACTATCCAGCAAGAGAAAACAAAACAGCACAGAAAATTGTCCTGCCTCAGCCTGACAGAACACCATAGAAATCCACCAGTCTCAAAACAACATGCAAACCCTGGGGGGGAAATGACATCAAAATAAGTTACTTTGGATGTAAAGCCAGTGTTCCAACCAGATTAAACATGAAAAGCACATCACAATCTTAAACAAATTACAGAAAACACGGCTTCCAAAAAACTACCAAGAATATCTAATAGTGATAGATCAGGCAATGCTAAAGCTAAACAGGAGTTTCACAGGGAAAACTTGATCCACAAGATAAAGAGCAAGCATTACAATATGCGAGGTTTCACATATATGTACATATTAACTCTCTTTAGGTTGCCTATTAATTCACATGTGGAATATTCACGCTATTTACAGTATTATACCCCATGCCAGGATCTTCCATTCCGGAGTCACGGTAGTGACTCCCTAGTTAAGGTATCAGGAGCCAGTGCATTCAAGGACATATCTCCTCCCCCCTTGTTAGCATCTTCTCCAAATAAAAATTACTTTTGGGCAGAACATTTCTCATTTATTCCCAGCCTGCAAGTCATTCACTTTCGAAACTGAATTAAAGGACCAATTTACTAGGCTGTGTGTTTAATTTATATATATATAAAGCTCCCCCTCCATTTTCTGCTTCCTGCTCAAAAAATATCTGGCTTTGAAAAATTCTAATTTGTCTTGGACTTAGCTCTCCACGTAAGGAACATATCTAGTTAAGAAACAAGCAAATAAAAATTCTTTAGCCTTTTCAGGTGGGCTAGTTTCTCAACTATACATTTTTAATATAACTTTCCATAAGGGGAAAAAAAAGCTGCTTTAAGTGTGTGCTACCAAAAATAAAGCTAGCGTATAATATTCCTCATGCTTATTTCTTACGTAACATTTTTTGCCCCTAGATCTCCAAAGACTTTACAAAGAAATGCTGAGAATCGTTGTTCTCATTTTACAAATGGGTGAGGCAGAGAGGTCAAACAACTAGCCAGGGGCACGACAGGTGCCACACTGGGCAGGGCTGGGAATGGGACCTCGGTCCCCTAATTCCCAGTTTCAGTGCCCTACCCATAAACTACACTGCCTCTAATGATAAATAAGCTATTACATCCCGGGGTTTTTAAGTGAGACAGACATGTCAACCAGAATAGTTTTGTATTGCTGCCTTACTAAATTAGTCAATTGTTTTTGGCATCCAATCTAAGCCAAACCAATTAGTCATTGGCCAACACAGGGTCACGATTGTTTTAAAGCAGATGCTTTAGAGGGTAATTGAGCAAAAAGACATTTACACTTATTCTGCACTCAGAGCAGCATTTGGGGCATACCTGCTCCCTGATGCTGTTTTTCAGGTTTCTCAGACGCCATGTAGGATAAAAAGTCCTGATGGGAAAAAATGAAAACAGGCTCAAAAAATAAAACATGCCGACTTATGAACACGCCTGGAATAGTAAGTGGCATGCACCCAGCAAAGTTAGAGCAAAAGATGTTTCCGAGTGAATATGAAAGGACAGAGGAATGTAAAATTTGAGAACAGTGACCAAATATGGATCCAAGATGGTGGCCACTATCACTGCAGCTTTGCTATTGGCCAAGATGGTCACGTGATCCTCTGAGCAACAGAAGCCTTGGTATAGGGTAGCTGAAGCTGCAACATGTGTAGAGCAGAGAGACCTTTTTACGTTAAGGATGTGGAATTTTGACATGCAAAGAAGGAAAAATTATTGTAGTGTTCATGATAATAGGAAATGAACATCTTTTGACTCAATTGTTGATCAGTACCGGTGATCTTTTGAGCCTATTATTGTATAACTTCAAGAACTGTAACTGATCACAGGTAAATTTTCAACCTATGAGCCAATGACTTTCTACTCTAAACTTCAATTTCACAGAATATATAAATTACACACACACACACACACACACACACACACACACAAACTATGTTACAAGAGTATTAAGGTTACAATGTCAAGCACTCCAAAGTTAGGAAATGCCAGTGTGAAGGTTGCCTATGCAACCGTAATTCAGCCCCTTTGTGTGTATTATGTTTCAGTCTTTAATTACATGATCACAGGCTATTTTATCCACAGGACCCATTTCATTCAGTATGCAGGATGGCCTCAGGGTTGTATAGTGATTGAGGTTTTTGTCTATGGGACCCTTGCCTCATTTGTTGCAGAATTTGGATGGTGTGTAGTGAAAAAAGAGGGAATTGCAAGAAAAGAAAGGACAGTCTCATAGTTAAGGCACTTGAATGCTGCCCTGGAGAACTGAATTCTATCCCTGCCTCTGCCACTGAGCTCCTATGTGATCCCGGACAAGTCACTTAAACCAAACTTCTCACAGATGATCACTAATGTGGCTCCACATTGAGTGTCCGCCTAGAGACCTCTGGGTCTGATCTGTAGACATGCTGAGCACTCACAGCTGCAACTGATGTCAATGGGAGCTGTACTTTGAACATATGTAGTGCTATATAATGCTAAGTACTTTGAAAAATCAGGTTCTAGGTGTCTCAAATTGGGGACTCAAAATTAGTGGAAACTTTTAGTTTAATTTCTCTGTGTTCCCATCTGTAAAATGGGGATAATTCACTCCCTTGCTTCACAGGGGTTCCGTGAAGATAAATTTGATTTATGTTTATGAAGCACTTGAATACTATAGTGATAAGCCTCATAGAAAACCATAAGGAAATTAATAATTCTGTTTTCACAGCAGGGTTTGAATGATGTGCAATAAATAAAGCATGGAGCCACACACTAAACAATGATGATGAAACAAAATATTGAGCAGCTGCTTATTAAGTGAGCACCATTCATCCTCTGCACTGAATTTTACTTCCTCCTCAGGCTGCAGCAAAAAAAAAAAAATTTCAGCATGAGCCGGAAGTAATATTTCAGCCCAAACATGAAAATTTGACAAAATTATAAGCAACTGGAGACAAAGCGAAGTGTCAGGAAACCTTAATAATAAGTGACATTGAGTTCCACCTATAATTAAATTGCAAATACAGCACAGCTGCCCAATATAACCTGAAATCACAGGCCTTTAATATTTTCTCTTTGCACTGTTTTGAAGTTATAATACAGTCCACAACAGGAAATGATGTCATAGACAATACTGTGACAGAATATCCAAACTTCCACTTTAAAAATAATTTCAGTTTCTTTAATGTGGCAAAATATCAGAAGGATATAGATATATTATTATAACTGAAGAGCAAGAGGTTTGTCTAGAATAAAAATAAAGCTTGACATTTGGCACCTCTTATTAACTACTGCCCATGTCTAAACAAGTTCTACCCAGTCAATGGGTGTATTTTTAAATCACAGAGCAGTAAGAGGGGCTTGTAAAGCAGGACGTGTACAGGATTCTGGCTTCATCCTTTTAGCTTATGTTCTCCCAAGAAACTCTCAAAGAGATTCCATTTGTTTGTCTGTACCAGACTGTGGAATGCACAGAAATGAGGAGATGCTACATAAATGTCTTGACTGCAAATCAAAAGACAATTAGCACAGACACTGAAAACAGAAAAATTTAGCATAGCTTTTTCAATCATTAAGCCTTCTTCATGGATGATGTGGAAAGGGTAAAGCAGTGTCTGAAAAACAAGATATGGATATCAGGGAAAGATAGGTACCGCACTAGAGATCTACTGGTTCATGCTGCAGTTTTCTTATCCCGATGCCAATACTAATACTATTTTTCTAATATTTTCCTGCTACCTTCCTCCTCCTCAGATATGTACCTGTCTCTAAATTCACTCTCTCACCAAGATTATACTTTTCCCTTTTTGTACAAGTCAATCCTGAAAGTGGGTCTTGCAGTTTGAACAATCATTAATTTGAGTTTTGATTTTTAGTGTGCTCTTCAGAACCATTTGGAGTTTCTCTCTCCCCTCTACATTAAATATCAAATTGAACTTCTCATCATACATATAAAGTTAAGCCAAAATCCTTTAATAATAATTTCACACTGAAAAGTGAAAACAGCTGAACAAAAACTGCAGGTGCAAGAGAGAACAAGCGAGCCTTAGGAAATTAATGCAGTATCTGATTCCCACTTTCTTTTTGACTATTGAAAGGGACGGAATCAGAGTAATAACTCTTGACTGGGGAATCCAGTTTTAAAGGGATACAATAGGCAGACCGACCCTTAGTTTAGTTTTATCTACCCTCCCCCTCGTGATTGGAAACAGAGTGAAATTTTAAATCCAACATGTAACCTACTCAGATTTTTTTTAAAACAGTGATCAACATTTTCCTAAATGACCCAAGATAGGAGCTGGTACTGAACTACTCATGAGTAAGAGCCATGCTTTGCGATATTACTCTGGATGCAGTTGTTTGTCTGTTAATATCTGTAAAGGGGTTGAGAATGGAGACACACTGCTGGTGTGCAGGGAGCACAGAAGGGATAATTTAAAACCCATGTTTTTCCTCCCCCCTCACAGAAAACATGCCTGCCATTGTGCAGCTGTACTGCCAGCTTCATCACTCCCTTCATCACCAGTCTTGCTAATTAAAAGGTTGATCACAGAACAATGCTCTTCTCATTAATTTCAGTGTTCTGATTGGGCAGGATTCCGGTTTGCTCCGCCTGATCTTTTCCACACTGCTGAAGTTAATGTGACAGGAGCCCGAAGATGGATTACTCGCTGCCATATTGCCCATCACCTCCAATCAGGAGCTATCTGTGTAAACTGATTGTTCTAATTTGCTCTCATTATTTTTATAATATCAGGAGAAAATAACGCACACAGCTCACTGTCAAAGCCATGAAAATCAGCCATTAGTTAAACCTAGACACTGAGTGGCTTTATTAGGAACGCTGCCGTTTATTGATGCAGCTTCTGGAAACTAAGATAATACCTGCCTTTTCTAAACATTTTTTTAAATTTTATGTAGAAAGGAAGTATATTTTGGAATACTACCCTTGACAACAGGATGCTTGCTGTCCTGTTGCTGTTATCTTGGCTCCTTGGTATATAATGCAGACTAGAAACAATAGAAGCCTGGTTACACACAAGGAAGGGCAGAACATTCCATGTATCTACACACAAGCCTGTCTGCACGTCTCAGCTGCTGTTTTACAACCAACACAGAAATGAGCCCATCATGAAGACTATAGACACATGCAAATATAACTTAAATCCTATTCACCAGTGAAAAGGGGTGCAGAGAGGCAAGGCTGGTGTGTCTGTGATTATATGGGCAGCACCCAAGGTCAAAGATTTGGTTTTAAGTAAACAGAGGAGCCTACACAGTTCCCTGAAGGTCAACAGAGTCAAAACATAGGGACTGCTAGCAGGAGTTCCAAATGATACCACACAGAGAGACAAGGTCTCAAAAATAGCCAGAAACTACTTTTCCTACAAAAAAGTATTGCACTGCTACAATTTGAGAATGAATCAGTCAGTGCAGAAAATGTTATTTCACATCCAGCCTCCAAGGACTTTACAGCTAAATGAATAAATGAAGTATTGTTAGTGGTGATAAATCAGGAATTATTTTTATACAGGGGGTGTCTCAAGTCCAGAACCATTTGACGTTTATGTTGTATATATAGAGTGCCTTCACTTTAGCAAGGGATTTGTATTGTTCTGGCTGCTGCTTACTGTATCTTAGTATAGGGAAACACTAAATAGGGGGATTAACAAGTATATGGTAGTTTAAACCCTGCTAAATATAGACTCCACACTGGTGTCTATCATCCTGCCACTCTCACTATGTCCTAAGAGTGATAGGCAGAGCATAGTCGACTGATTTTTACATTTAACTAAATATCTAAATTAGATTAGTTCTTTGTGTAGACCTGGGTGAACCAGAGGGGACATTCATCATTGTGCCAAAAAAGTTAAATCCACTGGGGTGAATTCAAAGTGACTCGTTCTAGACCTACATTTATCCCTCAGGCTTATTGCCAAGACACTGTGCCAATATACATGAGGCAAGCTAGAAAGTGCAGGAAAGGGAACAAAAAGGTAACTGGATACCAGGAAAGGTTTAATTGTTTGCCTCTGTCAATTATGAATTGCTCAGGTCAGGAACTGAATTCTTTTGTGGCTTGTACCGGGCTGAGCACCCTATCAATAATTAAGCTTTTTATATTCAAGCAGATTTTATATAAAAAAGGATTCTTTTCCTCTCCAAAAATGATGGAAATCCAGCTTCCCCTCACTTCTCTTGCTGTAATTTACACTATCATTTTCATTAATGTTTTTTAATATATCTGTTAAAAATCTTTAGAATTGCTGCAGAGTTTAGCTTTTTGGGTTAATTTTTCCTCCTTTCTCAATCAGTCAAATCCCTGTTTTGCTTGGCTTTTTTTTGCCCCCTTTGCATGGATTGCTCTTTGAGGGGCGCGCCATGCTTTTCTCCTTAAAATTCCTGCACTGAAAGACTGCACCAACCACACGCTGCAAAATGTGCTGATGGCACAAATTACAAGCCCCCAGTCGAACACTCCAGCCCCCACCATTCGGGCAGATTTATGTGGGCCCTTGCCGACGTTATTACAAGTCAGAGTTTATTGGGAAATTGTTACATTATGCGGAGTGTCTAACAAATTGCTTATGCTGCTATAATTGGATTACAACAGCCGCTTGCTCCCACCGGTAAGATTAGGCAAGTAGGACTCCTGCCGATCTCTGAGCGTTAGCAGTAATTTTATTTGCCTTGCCTCTCTCTTTCCTAACAACATGCCTCTTTCCCTGCCAGCTGTCTGTTGAAAAGGCACAGGCTTGTTCCTTGGCCCTAACAATGCAATTACAGCCCTGCAGATCGCACTGTTTGTGCATTAAGTACAGAGCCAAAACGAGGCGAATTGATCGTTTGACTTTTGGAGGAGCCATGTGATCTCTGTTTGCGTGCGGGTGATCTGGCATGCATCAGTGGGCAATGCTGCAGTACCTGCTTGAGGACGAACTTGCTTTAGATTATTTCTCCTCCCTATCCCCTCCCAGCAAAGAAGATACTAGAGCCTCCTCCACACTAATCTAGATCAGTCTACAAAGACCAGCTCAACTGTATTTAGCTCCTTTGCTTACATTAAAATCAGAAGTAATTTTAGCTTCTGAACACTTCATTCAAATGTATCTAGTGGTGTCCCTGCACCGGTTGCAATCAAAGCCGGTCAGTCACATGTTCATGCTGAAAACATTAATAAAGAATTCTCATGTTTCCCAAACACATTTTACTTTTAAGTTTTAAATTTGATAACGTACTAAGAAAAGGCTAGTTGATGCACAGCCCATCATTGCCCTCTGTAGTGGCAATCTCTGCCCCTGTAGTGAACTCTTCAGAGGTGGCACAGCTTCTCATGACCCCTGAATTGGCATGCATTGTTTGCCTCTACAGCCATCTAGAGTTTAAAATGCTTGGTTATGTACTCATAATATTTACACTTCTATCCTGAAGGATCCCAAAGCACTTTAAAACTACAGGCCCAAGACCGCAACTTTTATTCAGGTGAGTAGCCCTATCTAGTTCAATGCCTAACTCCTATATAGGGGACTTATATATATATGTACAGCACCACCAAAATGCAGCCACTTCTGGACTGGAGTGGTGCAAACAAGCAGTGCACATCATATTGCACACAATGTGCATTCGGGGAGATTATGACCAAGGATAACAGGGCAAGTTCTTATTCTCACAAAACTGCCATTGCATCTTTCGTGTCCATACAAAGAAGGCATAAACTTAATTTCTAAGATCTCATAAGGAAGACAATAGGTTACACCTGAAAACTCAGTTTCTCTCCCTCTAGGAATGATGGGCCAAGCCGATGGCAATGCCACTTGAACTTCTAGTTCTAGAGGTTTCAAACTTGATGTTCAAACAGCTAAGCCACCCCAAAGAGATGACTGAACTTTGGAAATTATTATATCAAGGTGAAAAAAACCCTGAAAGATATAGTTAGTTTCTCCTCACAGAAGACTTTAGAGGGATTCATAATTTTAAGACATTCAGAGATCTTGACTGAGACACAAATTTTGAGTGCTAAGTATTATATTAGCATATTGCTTCAATGTTTCTCAAAGACTATTCAAAAAGGCACTTTTAATTCTGAGTTGATACATAGCTTTGCTGACATAAAAAGGTTTCGGAGGGGGGAGAGTAGGGAGGTAAAAGAGGAGACTGCCTGACAGCGTTTGCATCACTGGAGACTAAAGAAACCTATTAACATGTAGTTTAACACTCAAAAGAAACTCTGAACAGCTGAAATGCCTTATAAATAGCTCAGACCCAGAGGAAGTGCAAACGTCTGCATTGTGAATTGTAGATCTTAATTACAGACAATGGCTGGTACAGCAAGTAGCAGGGCAAAAAAAGTGAAACAGTTGCACTGTTCATGGTTGGCAATAATTCTTCAGGAAAATATTTACTATCAATCAGTTATGAGAAAAGGGACTCTGTGCTCATAAAACAGCACGTTGCTTCTCATACTAGGACCATTTTGCTTCAGCATAATCTGAATTTAAACAGCTTGTTTCCTGCGGATATAATTTTGGAAATAAATAAAACAAGTCTATCAAAATCAAGAGAATAGGTATGGGGGGAGGGGAGGGGGGACAGCGGGAGAATATCACACATTTTTGTCAGTCATTTGCAAAGAGATTATTAGACTGGGGGGAAGCTGAAGCAAAAGGCTTGCCTTGACCTCACAAAAGGTAGAAAACTCAAAGTTAAGGTAAAAACCCCAGGCAGACACATGGTCATGAAAGGAAGATCATTATCATGTCAAAGCTTTTACAAGCACCTCTGAATTTCTTTGCTATCCAAAGGTCTAAAACACTGAGATTTTTATGAGGCTCTTTGTGTGTTCAAAGCACTGATTGAACTTCATCAATCTTCAGCAACATACTTGTAAAGTAGGCAGCACATGTTATCCCCATATTACAGATGGGGAGTCTAGCACAGAGAGGCAAAGTGACTTGCTCAGAAGCCACACAAGTCAATGCCAGAGATGGAATTAACTCAGTTCCCAACTCCTACCCTATCATCATTTTTTCACGTGATGATTTTAGCATCTTTCATCCCAAAGCATTTTGTATCCAAACTATAAACAGGAAATACTAATCACCATCTAAATACAGCCACATTGAGGGTGGAGCACCCAACATTACACAGGGGGATAGAACAGAAATTTAAAAAGCTGAAGAATACACTTTCTGATTAAAACTGCTGAGAGAATATTAGGAAAAAAAATGTAATTACTCAAGTTGAATTCATCTGGGAATCCAGGATTAACCTTCTCTCCTCTGATTCTCAAGTATTTTAAGATTTAACAACATAGCAGAACTGCGTTGTTTGGGGCGGGGGGGCAGATCCGCTGAACGGTGCAGCAAAATTCTGTGGTGGTTGTTGTGATGTCTCAAGCCTAGTGAATGCTCGGACAGTCTCATAGAACAGAAGCCATCAATCTGTGACTTAACAATACAGACTGTGACAGAAACAATACAAAAGGGCAATTTCAAATACAAAAGACGAACCCTTCCTACTGTTAGCTGGGGGTATTCAGCATGGTACCTTCAATGTTCAGTTTTAAAGAGTACCTGCAGCTCAACTTGGAATGCAAGAAAAAATTCTGTGCCCAGGCCATATCTACACTACAAAACGATGTCAACCTAACTTATGTTCACATACAGTCTGACCCACTGCATTGTGCATGCACTTTTGGCTCCTGGTGTTGGCGGTGCACGTCCTCATCAGGAGCGTTTATACTGATTATATCGTTAAGGTAGGGCATTGTGGGACTGCTCCTAAAAGCCAGCAACAGTTGATGTAAGCAATAGAGTGTCTATAGTGACACTGCATTGACCTAATTACATTGACTGTGACACTACGCCGCTTGGAGAAGCGGTCTTACTAAATCAGGGTAGAGAGACACATCAGCAGGAACCAAATTTAAGACACTTCCACAGCTAGGTCGACACAAGGCAGCTCATGTTGACCTAACCTGTAGTGTAGACAGGCCTAAGGGTATATCTATCCTTAAAACGCTTCAGTGGCACAGTTGCACCATTGTAGTGCTTTAGTGAAGACACTACCTACGCTGAAGGAAGGAGTTCTCCCATTGGTGTAGGTAATCCACCCCCCTAAGAGGTGGTAACTAGGTTGATGGGAGAATTCTTCCATTGACCTAGTGCTGTCTGCACAGGGATTTAGGTTGGAATAACAATGCAGCTCAGCGGTGTGGATATTTTACACCGCTGACCAATGTAGTTAAATGGTCCTAATTTTCTAGAGCAGATCAAGCCTAAGAGTTTACCATTAGGAGTTTGCAGTGGACAATCCTTATTTGCTTAAGGTTTCTAAGTAGGTAGCGGTGAAGAGAGCCTGCAAAGGTTGGCGGAATGCAAGTTTACCTTCATTTCTTGCTTGTTTTGTTTCGTCACCTCTTGGGTCATTTCAGAACACAGAAGGTGAAACTAACTACTTAAAACCATACCTCCTCAAAAGAAAATTGTCATGTAAAAACATCCCAGGGCCTTATACTGCAACCTCTTATTACAGAGGCAGAACAGATAACGATGTCCCATATGCAGAAAATAAGTTGGCTGAGCTGGCAAAATATCACTCCTCAGTAACCAGAGGAGCTAGTGAACAGGGGCAGCTAACAGGGAAGTTTTGCAAGGGAGTTTAGAGGGGGAGTGGGGAGGGGTAAATACGCTTCATTAACATTCTGTAAATGAAAGACAATACTCCCCCCCCCGATAAAACAAACAAACAACAACAAAAGAAAGAGCTGCAGGAATAAAAATAGAATGAAGGCAGAAGTTCAGCAACAGAGTGGGTGCTATCCAGTTTATTGCACTGAGGGTAACATATATGATTACCTGCCCTATGGGTGGGTGAGTTTTGCGTGCATTACGTGCGAGGAGCTTCTGGCCCTGAGAGACTGCATACGGGCTTTGGAGACCAGGGTGGCTGAACTAGATGAGACTTTCTAGTACACAGTAGAATGGTTCCACCCCCGGTATGACAACCTTTGTACTGCTGAGGAGGATGAAAGTCTCAAGGAAGGAGAACATCAAATTGGAGTGGAGGGCAACGATCCCATAGTTGGGACCCTCCTTCCAGATGATGTCATGGTATCCTCTTGCACTGAGGATACCTCTCCAGGGTAGGGAACTCCAGTTATTAGGAAAAGACAGGTAATGGCAATGGGGGACTCGATCATTAGAAACTTAGATAGCTGGGTCTGTGATGACCAAGAGAACCGCATGGTGACTTGCCTGCTGGGTATGAAGGTTGTGAAGGATCTCTCGAAACATCTAGACAGATATATGTGTATTCTGGGGAGGAGCCGATGTTGTGGTACATGTAGGTACCAGTGACATAGGGAAGGATAGGAGAGAGGTTCTGGAGGCCAAATTTAGGCTGCTAGATTAAAAAGATTAAAGTCCAGAACCTCCACGGTAGCATTCTCCGAAATGCTCCCAGTCCATGAGCAGGGCCAGGTAGACAGGCAGAACTGCAGGGTCTCAATGCGTGGATGGGACAATGGTGTAGGAAAGAGGGGTTTGGATTTATTAGGAACTGGGGAACCTTTTGGGAAAGGGGGAGCCTAGAGAGGAAGGATGGGCTCCACCGAAACCAAAATTGCTGAACTGATTGCTGGAACAAAAAATTAAAAAGGCCATAGAGCTTAAAATCTAAGGGCTGGGGGAAAGCCAACAGGTGCGGAGAAGTACGTGGTTCAGACAGAGACATCGCTTAGGGGAGGATCTATTAAAGGAGATTTTCTATATCCTAGTAAGGAGGAAAGGATAGAAGAGGATAAAATGTGAGCAGGATCTGATAAGAAACACTCAAATGAAAAAGAGTCCCATTCAATTACATCACATAATGGCAGACAGCTAAAAATGACAATTTTTAAGTGCTTATACACCAATGTTAGAAGTCTAAATACTAAGATGGGTGAACTTGAGTGCCTCGTATTAAATGAGGATATTCATATAATAGGTACCACAGAAACTTGGAATGAGGATAATCAGTGGAACACAGTACTACCATGGTATAAAATACATTGGAAGGACAGAACAGGTCGTACTGGTGGGAGAGTGGCACTATGTGTGAAAGAAAGCATAGAGTCAAATGAAATAAAAATCTTAAATGAACCAAACTATGCCATAGAATTTCTATGGATAGTAATTCCATGCTTGAATAATAATAATATAGCAGCAGGGATATACTACTGACCACCTCATCAGGATGGTGATAGTGACTGTAAAATGCCCAGGGAGATTAGAGAGGTTATAGAAATAAAAAAACTCAATAATAATGGGGGATTTCAACTATCCCTATATTGACTGGGTACATGTCACCTCCGGATGGGATGCAGAGAGAAAGTTTCTTGACACCTTAATTGACTGTTTCTTGGAGCACCTAGTCCTAGAACCCATACGAGGAAAGGCAATTCTTGATTTAGTCCTAAATAAAGCACAGGATCTGGTCCAAGAAGTGAATACAGCTGAACCGCTTGGTAACAGTAACCATAACATAATAAAATTTAATATCCCTGTGGGGGATGGGGATGAGGAACAAAAGCAGCCCACCGTGGTAGCATTTAATTTCAGAAAGGGGAACTACACAAAAATGAGGAAGTTCATTAAACAGAAATTAAAAGGTACAATGCCAAAAGTGAAACCCCTGCAAGCTGCATGGAAACTTTTTAAAGGCACCATCGTAGGGGCTCAATGTAAATGTATACCCCAAATTAAAAAACATAGAAAAAGGAGCAGAAAAGTGCCACCGTGGCTAAAAAACAAAGTAAAAGAAACAGCTGCAGGCAAAAAGGCATCCTTTAAAAAGTGGAAGTAAAATCCTAATGAGGAAAATAGAAAGGAGCACAAACTGGCAACTGAAGTGTAAAAACATAATTAGGAAGTCCAAAAAAGAATTTGAAGAACTAGCCAAAGACTCAAAAAGTAACAACAAAAACATTTTTAAGTACATCAAAAGCAGGAAGCCTGGTAAACAACCAGTGAAGCCACGGGACAAATAAGGCCATTGTGGAGAAACTAACTGAATTCTTTGCATCAGTCTTCTCGGCTGAGGATGTGAAGGAGATTCCCAAACCTGAGCCATTCTTTTTAGGTGACAAATCTGAGGAACTATCCCAGATTGAGGTGTCATTAGAGGATATTTTGGAACAAATTGATAAATTAAAGAGCAGTAAGTCACCAGGACCAGATGGTATCACCCAAGAGTTCTGATGGAACTCAAATATGAAACTGCAGAACTAAAAACTGTGGTATGTAACCTATCATTTAAATCAGCTTCTGTACCAGATGACTGGAGAATAGCTAAAATGATGCCAATTTTTAAAAAGGCTCCAGAGGCAATTTCTCGCAATTACAGGCCAGTAAGTCTAACTTCAGTACCAGGCAAATTGGTTGAAACCATAGTAAAGAACAGAATTATCAGAAACAGATGAACCCGATTGTTACATGGTTTTTGTAAAGGAAAATCATGCCTCACCAATCTACTAGAATCTTTGAGGAGGTCAACAAGCATGTGGACAAGGATGATCCAGTGGATATAGGGTATTTAGATTTTCAGAAAGCCTTTGATAAGGTCCCTCACCAAAGGCTCCTAAGTAAAGTAACTGGTCATGGGAGAAGAGGGAAGAACCTCTACTGGATCAATAACTGGTTAAAATATAGGAAACAAAGGGCAGGAACAAATGGTCAGTTTTCAGAATGGATAGAGGTAAATAGTGGTGTCCCCCAGGCATCTGTACTAGGACCAGCACTGTTCAACATATTCATAAATGATCTGGAAAAAGGAGTAAACAGGGAGGTGGCAAAATTTGCAGATGATACAAAACTACTCAAGATAGCTAAGTCCAACCCAGACTATGAAGAGCTAGCAAAGGATCTCACAAAAGTAGGTGACTGGGCAAAAAAATGGGAGATGTAATTCAATGTTGATAAATGAAAAGTAATGCATATTGGAAAACATAATCCCAATTATACATATAAAATGATGGGGTCTAAATTAGTTGTTATCATTCAATCTTGGGAGTCATTGTGGACAGTTCTCTGAAAACATCCACTCAACGTGCAGCGGCAGTCAAAAAAGCTAACAATGTCGGGAATCATTAGGAAAGGGATAGATAGTAAGACAGAAAATATCATATTGCCTCTTTATAAATCCATGGGTACGCATACATCTTCAATACTGCGTGCAGATCTGGTTGCCCCATCTTAAAAAAGACATTTTGGAATTGGAAAAGATACAGAGAAGGGCAACTAAAATGATTAGGGGTATGGAAAAGCTTCCATATGAGGAGAGATTAATAAAACTGGGACTTTTCAGTTTGGAAAAGACACGACTAAGGGGGGAACATGGTAGAGAGGTCTATAAAATAATGACTGATGTGGAGAAAGTAAATAAGGAAGTGTTATTTACTCCTTCTCATAACACAAAAACTAGGGGTCACCAAATGAAATTAACCGGCAGCAGATTTAAAGCGAACAAAAGGAAGTATTTCTTGACGCAACGCACAGTCAACCTGTGGAACTCCTTGCCTGAGGATTTTATGAAGGGCAAGACTATAACGGGGTTCAAAAAAGAACTAGATAAATTCATGGAGGACAGGTCCATCTATGGCTATTAGCCAGGATTGGCAAGAATGCAAAACCATGCTCTGAAGCGTCCTTAGTCTCTGTTTGCCAAAACCTGGGATTGGGCGACGGGACGGATTACTTGATGATTACCTGTTCCGTTCATTCCCTCTGAAGCACCTGGCACTGGCCCCTGTCGGAAGACAGGATACTGGGCTAGATGGACCATTAGTCTGATCCAGTATGGCTGTTCTTATGTTCTCAGAACATACTTATGAGGCAGATATTAGTTAGCCCCATTGTAGAGGGGGGTAAACTGAGACATAACAGTAAAGCAATTTGCCCCAGGTCTCAGAGAAACAACGGCAGAGCTGGAAATGGAATGCAGAAAACCTGAAACCTAGTGTGTATAGTGGTCAGACAAGAGACTAAGGATCTAAAAATATACTGACCATCAGCCAGGAAGGACAATGTCCAGAACAGATAACATGCTTCAGATAAAACCACCGACGACCACCTAATGAGCTATATATGAAATCAAGAATCCACAATCACTGTAGCATAGCATAACACGTGGCCTCAGGAATGTGGAAAGGAAGCACATTCCTTCTACTGCATTGTCTAAACTGGAGTTTTCCCTATTATAAGCAGGCCAAACCAAGAGGGCAAATCCAAACAAATTTTGTGCCGGAATGGGGCTGGAAAAGGGATCTTCGAAGGCACAGGTGATACCATGCGGGTAGCACAGAATGTTTTGGAATGCTAGGAAGGAAGAAGTACCATCACGTGGAATACGAAGTAGCATGAACACTTGATACAGCGCATATGTACGAGGTTGAACAAGCTGCAGGAGATCACATAAAGCATAGGAACCGCCAACTAACTACAGAAAAGTGTGTTGATGCAGTGGTGTACCAAGGGTCTCCGGCACCCGGGGGCCAAGCCTACATTTACCCGCCCCCCCTGCAGGGCAGAAGGGGTTCTGGTGCCACCCCCCAGCTGCCCTGGGGAGGGATGAGATTTGAGGGGGCATAAATGCAGGCTTGGCTCCGCCATCCCCCACCCCCCTGCACCTACCCATCACGTGGCGCCGGCCTCTCCTGCTGCAGCCCCGCAGCCAGCTCAGATAGGGCGGACTCACCCCACCCAGACTGGGGAGGGGGACGCGCTGGGCTGGCCTTTCACGACAGGAGGTCTAGGTTGGTGGGGGAGGTCTAGCTTGGATATTAGGAAAAGGTGGTGAAGCACTGGAATGGTTACCTAGGGAGGTGGTGGAATCTCCATCCTTGGAGGTTTTAAACTGCGGCTTGACAAAGCCCTGGCTGGGATGGTTTAGCTGAGGTTGGTCCTGCTTTGAGCAGGGGGTTGGACTAGACACCTCCTGAGGTCCCTTCCAATTCTAATATTCTATGATTCTATTCTATGACACGCCGGGGGGGAGGGGGGTTGGGGGGGGGAAGGCGCATGCACAGGAGGCTCTGTGCCCCCCAGAGCCTCCCTCCCACACACATTGTGAAGGGCCGGCATGATGTGTCCCCTGCACTTGCCTGCTGCTCCAGCCCCACAGCCCAGCGCCGGCTTGGATGGGGTGGCCTCAGGCCTGGGGGGGGGGCGGGGGGGGTGCCCTTCATGATGCCCTTCATCATGCCCTTCATCGCCCTTCATGATGAGCGGGGGGGAGGCGCTGAGGGGTTCTCCCCTCAGAGCCTCCTGTGTCCCCCACCCCCTACCTGTCTTGAAGGGTTGGCCCAGTGCCCCCTGCAGGGCAATACCCAGAAGCCTGGCCTCTACCCCCGTCGGTACACCACTGTGTTGATGGTTGAACTGAAACCTTGTATGATAAATCTACAATCAAATCTTTTATGAAAAGATCCCTTCAAATTAGAAGGGAAGCTATCAGAGCTGGGGGGAGGCAGGGAAGGAGAAGGGCATAATCTTGCAGGCCTAGACTGAACAGAGACAGGTCTACTTAAGTCCAGTTTACGAGAAGGTTAAAAGACAAGACCTTCCTGCTGAGTAAGGGAAATGCTCCATCTAGAGTAAAGGTGCAGCCAGGGAAATTCAGGACCTTACTGAGTTAGCAGTTGGTTGAAGCCAAAAAAGCCAAACTAAACCAGATCATCTCTGTGGCAGAGGGAGAATAAAATGGGCAAAGGCTGGTAAATAAGAGAGGTGAAGGTCATCAGCAGAAAGCAAGTGAGACGGGATGTTGAACAGCAATGAGAAACCTCATTTGCACACCCAAACGCATCGCAGTAAACACGGTGGCATATCAGATGCCAGGGGATTTTGAACATGCACCACTCTAGAAGAGGACAAAGGACACACCGACATCACTATCTGGCTGGGAGATGCTGGCTTACAAAATACGGAATGAACAATAGGAACAGCTGCTCATTTGGTCAGCTTTCAATAAGCCTCATTATAAATCAACACCCTGTCCTTGGAGCTGCAGCTCATGCTAGGTTCTTACCTTATTTAACCAAATATCACCAACTCCCAGGAAGGTTGTTCACTTGTAGTTGCAAACCAGAAGCAGCAGCATGAGAGGGTCGGGGATAGGGAAGTGTTTCCTCAATCCTTTTAAGGCCTGTGTGGGGACTAAACCCTAAGGAAGTGGTGCATGTATTTTTAACACACATATCCTTTGGGGAAAAAACTGACTGACACCACCACCTTTTTGTAATGTACCCAAGGCCAGGGGATAAGAGGCCAAAGATCAATGGAATTACTCCTGAATAACAAATGGTGCAAGCAATAGCTACATACTGAAAACACCTTACACGAAACTAACAAACACTAAATTGTGATTTATTCCACTAGTAGTGCTCCAATTGCAAATGTGTCTAAAAAAGACTATGTTCATTCTTTATTTAATTTATTGCATCCAAGCACGGACAAGTTCCTACATGGTGGCGTTTCAGAAGACAAATTCATGTCAAAAAAGCAGGACAGTGTACAATGTAGACTCTCAGCAGCAGTGAAATCACCAATGGTGGTTTGTTTTGAAGAGTAGAATGAACTCCCTTATGTAAGATCCAAAGCATCCCATTGTCCAAAACAATCGTTGGCCCCTATCAGCCTTTGAATATCTGAGTACAGACAGTGAGATAAGCACTGTACAGAATAGATTACACAAGGTCTTAAAATAGATCCAGACAGCATACTGAGTGAGCCTCGAGATGGTGTCCCCAAGCAAAGGGGCCTCATAATTAAAAAAAAAAAAAAAAAAAAAAAAAAAGATTTAAAACTTTTTAAAAATTCCTGTTTTCCGCTGACTTAGAGAAAGAGCACTGACTCGGCTGGCCAATTCCAATGGAAAAGCTGCACAGATGAGACAGATGTTTGCTGGAGTGGCAAACAAAAGCTTCTCTGTGATGGGTGTGGAAGTCACTACCTGCAAGCTTAGATGAAACTGCATATCAGCCACTGCTCAGATCAGATAAATATCAAGTGCAACCCCAGCAAACAATGTCAAGTTCAGCCACAGTGGCGCACAAACAACTTTTCTGTTGAATAGTGCAGAAGCAGGATCTTTTCCAAAAATGAATGACAAAGCTTACAAGAGACTAAATTATGACTCTGACATGGAGCCAAGGACTTGACTCCTACCAGTGCTGACACTGCAGTGCAGTACTAGAAAGGGTAATCACACTGTTAAAGGCACAGTCCTCTGAATCACTTGTTAATCCCTTCTGTCTTTCACTACCGGATGTCTAAACAGAAGTTAAAAATCCTATGGGGCTTTAGGCACAGAGTGCTGACACACAGGAAGCCCACTCAGCCTTGCCAACATTCCCCTTTCAATAAAACACACCGTAACATCCAAGGTTGCGAGACCTATCAATCATGGAGGATGAAATTCACTCCTGGGCTGAGACACAGCACACGGCCTATGAACTGCTTAAGTCCCACTTAAGTCCTTCACCCTGAGTGCATTGAACAGTTGCTCCATTTACCCATGCAGTTACTATACTACTGGTATTGCTAGGTGGATTATAGTGGACCAACAGGTCTGCTATAGTTAAGGTTTAAATCATCTTTCTGTTTAAAGCTGAACTCTTAAGTGCTCTGAAAGTCACACAGTCACTCATATTGCCTTGAAATTGGCTGTGCCTGACGAGGGCACTGGTTAGAGTTAATGATCCAAATTTGGAGTCATTTGACCAACAGGTCCATGAGACAAAATCCCTCCTCCCAAATGGTTTTCCTGGATTTTACTAAGGTATTTTTGCCCACACACAGGGATCAAACCAGGAGTGAGCTCATCACACCCGGGTCCCAATAGCTTGAGAGTTACCTCCAGAGTGCATGCCACTTGCTAGCAAAAGCGTTTAGTTCTCCTTGTGGGCACGGCACACACAACAGAATGGTTTATGCTCAGCATGCAGACAGAGGAGCCAACTGGGTTTTCTAGGTTGTATCTGGGAATGTAGTTCACAGTGCTAGACAGTCATCCTCGGCTCCTGACTCACCCCAGCCAGTGTCACTTCAAGTCCCACTTACGGCAGAAATCTGGACAAGGTCTGAAGGCACATTATTTTATTCTGTCAGTTTTTTTTTTTTAAAATTTGGGGGAATGTAATCAAACTATTTTTGAAAAAATAGGCATGTGAATGCTAGCTGGAAGGGATTGGGGGTGGAAGAGTGGAAGAAATAGGGGTGAGGGGTGTGGGGCAGCAGCAAGGGGAAGGGGCTAAACGGGAATAGGGTAGGGAGGGCAGAGGGGTCAGAAGACTGGGAAGGGAGATATGGATTTCAGTGGCAGAAGGACTGGAGGAGAATAGGAGCAAGGATGTCTGTTAACCCCACATTCCCTCTCCTCCTCCCCATGTGTGCCAGGATCTGGAGGGGGGCCTCTCTCTCTGGAGGAGTCTGAGTCCTTCTCTTCCCTTTCGTGTGTGTGTTGGGATTTGGGGGTGGGGCATCTGCCTCTCTAGGAGGTCTCTTTGCTCCTGCATATAAACTGGAATATAGGGGCTGGCCTCTCTCCCATGTGTGTGCTAGGATCTGGGTATGGACCCTGCCCCTATATGATAGTATGACACCCCCTGACACACACCCTTCTTCGTGAGTTGGGTTCTGTGAGGCTCTGGCCCTCTGAGGGTGTCTGAGCCCTCTGATTGCCCCACATCATGGGATTTGGGGGGTCTTGTCTTGCTAAAGTGGGTCAGAGGACTTTTCCATGTGAGCCTGGATCTGGGGGGCTGCCACTTTCCTCTGAAGGGGTCTGAGCCCCTCTCCCTACCTTGGTCCTGTCTGCGAGTCAGCATCTGGGGAAGCCAAGAAGAGGCATGCTAGAAGCATGCACCAGGAACACACTGCTGAAACTACAGTGAGGAGCTGAGAATGGCCATGCCTGCTGCACATCACAGATTTCTCAAGCAGTAAGAGCAGTACAGAGTGATTTGTCACCGGCTTTGTCTCCATGGGTGTTCTCATTCAGTTGAGACTGTCACTTTGATGCCACTTCACACCTCCCAGGGCCTCCTTTTCAGGATTATCCTTTGCTGGGTACAACTGGACATCTGGATATAATAGCAGATGACTAATTTCATACACTATCACAGTGCCAGCTCTGCTACAGTTAAGTTTGAGACTTTTCTGTTTAAAGGGTGATTCTTCTAAGTGCTCTAAAATCCACATGCATACCTGGATTGTCTAGAAATTTGCTGTGTCTCGTGGGAATGCAGGGTACGGTTAGTGACCCAAGTTTGGGCCCAGTTGACCAAGAAGTGGCAGAGATGCAGTCGTTCCCCCCCACCCCCGGAAAAAAACCAGCATTTCAGAACGTTTGCAGATTCTAGCGACTTTGAAGTTTGAAACCCACCCTGAGTAGAAATCCGAGAATGAACTGTTAACGTTTGGAGGAAAACAGGCTGTCAAGGCTTTTTTTTTTAAAAAAAAAGAAATGTAATCTGAGTAACAGCAAATAATTCAGAAAGTGCTCCAACTATTTTGAAAAGAAAATATGTTATCCATGTGACTGCTCACTGGGTGGGCAGGGGTGATTAGGGGTGGAAGAGTAGGTAAGAATGGGGATAGAGGGGGTAGGGTCTGCAGCAAGGGATGGGGTATTATGAGGAGGGAGATAAATGCAAAAGGATAGTAGGGGAAGGAAAAGGGTTGGGAGCTCAGGTAAGGGAGAAGGGGGAGCGGGAGCGGAGAAAACAGGAGGGACTGGACAATGTTGGGGTCGCAGAGGAGATTGGGGGCTCAGAGGTGGGGGCCTGTCAGCCCTGAATCTCCCCTTCCATGTGTGTGCTGGGATCTGGGACACCCTGCCCCTCTAGAAGTGTCTGAGCCTCTCTCCCTGCCGCCCACCATGTGAGCTGGGATCTGGGGGGGGGGGGGGGGAGGAGGAGGGGAATATCTGAAACCCAGGAAATGAATAGTTAAGGTATGCTTCACCCTTGTGTTGAATGTGTCAGTGGGAGGGCGGGGTGGCTGGTCAGAGCTTGAGGGGGAGGGGACCAGTTTGGAAGGGGGTGGATTGGGTGGCACTGGGGCATAGCCAAGGAAACCTGGCTGAAGCAGGAGACCCAGCTAGGGTTGGGTAGTGCGGGTGAGGGCCCGGCTTGGTGTGCAGCACGGGCTGGGCGACATAACCAAGGAAATGCACAGCCCTCAAGTAAGGTGCTGCCTGTGATGTGTGGATGCAGAAGCATGGGACAGGAGACAGCAAGGACCAACTGCTCATGTGCTAATGGCTTTTACAGTGCTGACAAACGGCGTAATGGGATGATGGGAAGGGGAGTGGGAGCTGGAAATGTCGGTGGAGTCGAGGGGGGGGGGGAGGGATGGACAAGGAGAGAGAGACACACCTGTCTTCTGTCAGGGGCTTAAAGTTAGTGTAACAACCCTGTAATAAAACTGCCAAGATTCTGGGGACACAGACAATGTGGGAGATTTCTTTCCCTGGCTGTGTTAGCAACCACACTGTGCAAGTATTTCAAAGCACAACCATTATCCCATTCCACTCTAACAAAATATACAGGAGGGTGGAAATGCACTCAGGAATCACATAGCAACTGCATGGCCTAGTGGAGAAACCACCAGACTGGGACTATTATTGCTCTGCCACTGGCCTCCTGATCGGCCTTGGGCAAGTCACTTCACCTTTTTGTGCCTCAGATTCTCATTTGTAAAACAGGGATCTACCGATGAAAAGTGCTATATAAATGCTAGCACTTTTTGTTATTACCTAGCTACTGTATCTGCCAAGTGGAAATCTAGCTGAGAACTACAACTGCCTAAAAGACCACTAACTTTTACAACAAACATTTCTCTTTAAAAAAACTAGGCAATTCACTGACAAAAATCTTTGTTAACCCAGAGCTAAGGCTGCCTGATGGTATTTCATGTCCTTCCAGAGTGTCAAGTTCAGCAAAACCCAAACCCCTGAAAACAAGAATATATAGAGTTATGGCACGTGTCAACGCAGCCTTAACTCTCCTGTCTGGGTGATGACCCAGTTTGCCCACAGCGTGCGCGCGCACGCGCGCACTCACACACACACACATACACACTCTGCCTTAGCAGATAATGCATCTCACTCAGGGAATAGGACAACTGTTGCACAAACACCTTCTCTTTGCCAAGCAAAATTTGTTTTAGGTGAACTGTATTGAACAAGAGCTACCGACACCTGTTCTACACTCAAACACTGAACCTGCTCCCCAGTAACAACCCCGCACGTGTCAATCTTTACAATTCCTTCACCCCCTTTTGCCCGTACTCACAGGATTCCAACACACACTAGATTTTCACTTAGCCATCACTAAAGACACAGACTGCTCTCATATCCCGCCTCACTTCTGACAATCCCTATGGTTAGGAGGTCCCTATGCCCCGCTACTGGTAACCTACACAGCACGGAAATTATGGATACTGTATCCCTCAAGGTACACAAGCGCCTCTTTCCTTTGATTACACATGGATGTCTCAGACCCAGATCACCTCATATCACAATCACAGCTCTGCCAAGCTGCTCCAACTAATGCTTCCACCAGTCCGTACAGCTACACCTAAGTGACTGCAGCTAGAGGACATGCAGATAATAGGAGGGCAGAGTTAAGGTTGCATTGGTGTGTACCTTATCTCTGTATTACTACCTGATTTTCATCCTTTTGACCTTGACATTCTGGAAGGCTGCAAGATGCCACCAGGCAATTTTAACTCTACATTAATGAAAGTTTTTTTTGGTCAGGGAATTTATAAAGTGCTTTGCTATACCAGGAGTGTGAGCAGTCCTGAGAAAGTCAACTTCTACTTCACTTTGTTTTGTAACTGCAAAGCAACAGCATCAGTAACTCGTCAGTGACAGAAACCATTACCAAGGGAAAGCAATTACCCCCATGTAGTAGGGAAATGTGCCCCAAAAGTCCCCTATTAAGTTAATGCAAAACATAGATAAATGTGCCATCTCCAGTATATATGTATCCTGGAGATGCAGTACTAAGAACATGCCTGGGGCCAGAATTCAACTCCACCTCAACAACACAAAATGCGTCCTGCAGTCTCTGGCTCTCTCTCCTAGTCGCTTGTCAGTAGCCCACTGAAAGTATTTTTTTAAAAGGAGTGATTATATTTTTTGTCCCCATCATTTTGAAGGGGCAATTTCAATTCAGAGGGGCACAAATGAAGTTAATAGTTGTAATTCTACCACATCCCCTTCCCAAAACCAAGATGATCAGGTCAAAAGCAGCTGGTGCATGGTAGAAGGGCCCCTTAGACTATCCTAGTAGTAGCTGTACAATGGCTCCTTTGTAGGATGCTTGTGAACTGCTTCATGACCCCGAGATGAAAAGTATTAAATACCAAGGGCATTTTGCTGAGGGCTGCAAATCGTTTACCTAGGTATCTTGTCAGGAGGGTTTCATGCACTTTGTATAACAACAGGCATGACTGCAGGTGACAGTTAGCAATTCTGTACCTCTTGATCTAAGAGGGTAATCTGGCAGGAAGTGGCAAGATGCAAAACTTCATTCTGGGATCTGTAGCTTCCACAAGGCTGCACCTCTCTAACAGAGGGTGACTGCAAGCTGCACTCTAGATCACTTGTGTGCAACATGAAGTCAACATTTGTGCAATGGGACAATTCATAGATGTAGCCACCATCTTCCCACAGCAACCGGAGCACCTTCAAAGGTCAACAGAAAGGTAAATTTAAATATCCATTCAAAATGAACTCTGAGAAAAGGGAATCTCAAGAAGATCCAAGGAATAAGCAGTCAGATGAGGGAGAAAGCTTTTTACTGGTCACTTTATAGTGACAGAAGAGCAATAAAATGCCAGCTGGTTTCAGTAACAGTGGGCATGCAAGACAGATCTGAACTTCTTTCCAAAGGAAACATGGAGCTTATACATGGCGGAACACGTCCTTTACAAAACCTTTTTTATACATACATGTCTTGGCTGGAATGTTTTCTGCTCACACACAATCCCACATGTATACATCTTATTTTATACCAGTTACATTTAGTTTTAAGGAAACCATCAGAGAGCTGGGTAGTTACTGACATTTCACCTCCTCTTTTTACTGCCTCCAGTTTTATGTTTCCCTAGAAATGTAGCTTATCTAACGTAGTGATATGAAAATGAACATATTGACTTTTTCTTCCCATTTTCTCTTTTCCTCTTCCCTCCAAGCATTTTTTAGGTTTGTTCTTTTAATTAGAAGGTATTTCCTTCATTGTTCTTTCTGTATTTCCTCTTCACCCATCAACAATATGCGGCGAAGAGCCTCCATCCTACATATATTAGTGTAATTCTGGCTACTGACCAGCAGAGGGTAGTGGAGACAACTACACAATGGGAACATTTACTTACTGCTTCTACAAAACATCCAGCCTGTTGATCTGGATAGTTGGAGACCCATATGCCCATTTACCCATTTACCAGTCTGGCACACTGCCAGCTCAGCCTGTAGTACTACTGTGAAAGATAGAAGGCCTTGTGCAAACTACTTAGTTTCTGTTTAATGTATGTTAAAAACTAATTTTTGGAAAAACAAATGTACGGCTCACAAAATTGACACAAAGATAACCAAACTACAACATTACTTACTTTGGCCACACAATTTTCAGTCTTCATAGCAGTGCTTGCTAGACATACTGTTTCTTGGTTTAAGCACAGTCTGGCACAGCTGTTGTAGGTCTGTGGAAAGATTAAAAAGATTCTGAATAGAGGCACACGATTTGCTGTAAGGCATCAGATTTTTGGTGCAAGATACTCTAACAACTCTGTTAAGCCATTCTACTATATTTCTGAATCACTTCTCTTTCTTAAACAAAAAAGGAAAACAGGGTGCAATGAAGTTTCGAATCCCACTCAAACTAATCTATAAAATAAAACTATGCAGGGTGTGTGGAGGGGTACACCATTCCCCACTCCTGGATATATTTTTATTTTTTAAGTAGAAGGTTAAAGTAAAGGAATGCAGAACAGCGTGCTTCAAGCAGCTGTCCTTGCAAGTTATAACACCAGTATCTATTGAGTGTAGTTGGGGGTTAGTGCATGGATAGAATTCAGCAATTTCTGATGCTTGATCGAAAAGAAGAAGAAATTGAAAAAAAAAAAAAAAATGAACACATGAATCCCCAAATGGCTCTGAGATATGTGGACTAATACACTAGGTCTTTCAGCAGTGGGTGGGATGGGATGAGGTGTCTAGATTCAAACTGGGACAAAGTCACAAGCAAACAGGCATTTGATGGCCCCAAACTAGTCCTTACAGACATTTGCCCACATCATAAAACCACCACTTTGGCATGTTTAGAACTTCCTACTCAGGAGAGAGATCAGAATTATTAAAAACATTATAAATCATGATTCAGATGCACTGACCTAACTGTCATGAGGAAATTTGGACAGCACTTTCTTGCACTATGCACAGCTCCAACCAGTGTTATCTGAACTTCATTTTATAAGCATCAACATTCATTAAATTCAATCCAAAACTTGAGAGCAGACCGGGGAAAAAAAGAGAGAGACATGTAGATGCTTTGTTTCCCCGCCATTCATGACTGAGCATTTTTACCCACCTGGTTTTTCACTATTTTCTGTTGCATCTTGTATTTGTAGTGTTTCATACCTACATCTCCTCCACCCTGATTTCCCTCCTATTTACAAATCCATTATTATACATAGTAATACATGACAGAATGTACTATGAGGCACTGCATAAATTAAGTGCTAGGTACATATTAAAAGACAGTCCCTGACCCAATCTCAATAGACAACAACCAAAAAGTATGAATCCCAATTTACAGATGGGAACTAACACAGAGAGATTAAGTAATTTGCTCAGGATGCAAAAGAAGTCTGTGGCAGAACCAGGATTTGAACCCAGCTCCTGAGTCCTA
This sequence comes from Emydura macquarii macquarii, assembly GCF_026122565.2. Taxonomy (NCBI): domain Eukaryota; kingdom Metazoa; phylum Chordata; order Testudines; family Chelidae; genus Emydura; species Emydura macquarii. The sequence continues at coordinate 10,488,243 of NW_027133829.1, read as the reverse complement.
GTCCAATCCTCTCTCTTCAAGCCTAATTTTTAGAATTCAGCCTTACAATAATATTCTACCCAATAACCACATTAATAAATATGGGGATGGGACAGCATGTCTGAATATAAAATCAGCAACATTCTATTTTGAGTCCACGGATCAGAAGCTAAAAACTGGAACTGGCTCAGAAGGAAGGGGGACCTCTATTATAACCACACAGAACCACTAGTGAGCATGGCAGTTTATAAATAAAGAACACTTATTCCAAAGCATTGCACAACTCTCATTATTTTCATTTACACACAAGGGACAGTATTTTCTAATGGAGACAGAAACTCCTGAGTTTCTAGTCCCAATGACTCCCTATGGCCTTGGACAACAAGTTATCCCACTTCTCTGAATCTCAGCTTCCCCAGCTATAAAATGGGGATAGTACTACGCACCTCACAGGGCCGTTTGCACGGTACTGACAGCATAAAGCTCTCTGTAAGTGCTAAATTATCAAACAGCCATATCATTCCTCACCTTTCTACAAAAGATGAGAAGAAAAATGAAACTTCAAGGAATGAGCATGTAACTTCTGTGTTCAGGATGTGGAAATGCATTGGTCTTGTGACATGAACACGCATATTGCATCCTGGAGAAGGTTTACACATGCCCCGCAGTGCGTTCAACAAGGTCTCAGGCTAAAACTTTAAGGGTGATCTAGGTATTCTTTTAAACCAATACTAAAAGTTTAAGACATTGAATCATTAGCAATGTGCACACTTGCGCTGACAGTGTATGAACACATTGTATGACACTCATTCTCCCTTCACTTATTTAAAAAATGCCCAAGTTCAGAGCTCTATATTTCAACTGAAACACCTGATGACATCTCAAGTTGTAGGACTCAGGCATCACAGCTCCCTTCGCTGTTAAAGGTGGCTGGGAGATCAGCTACTGTTCCAGGAGAAACAAAACCCTGAACCCAGGTCTTGGAAGGTAAAAACCCTTTCAGTTCACCTTTAAAACTGGATCTTTTCTAGTCTGAACCCATCCTGTTCAAGTCTCCCCACACTTTTAGTCAAGATAAGAGGTTTCTTTGCATAGAGAGCACTTGGAAATGGTAGCCTGGTGTCATGCCAGAGGCATATAGCTTTGCGTTGGAGTGCTTTAATATGTTTTTATATTGCATATAAAGCATGCAAACATAAACCAGTTTGCTGAAAACTACCCTCGTTGTGAAAGCCGGCTGTAATTCTGAACAAGTTTTCAATTTTCACACTGCTGCTAGGGTAAAACATTTTAAAGAGTTTAATTTTTACAGTGGCTTCACTGACATGGGATTATCTAACAAAGTAATGGCTAATCAATAGAGGGTTTAGTTGTCAGGTGAAACATATAACACACTAAAAGGGATTGATTGCCAGACTCCTCCTTATTTACTAGGAGGTATATATTTAAAATGACACAAACTTGTTACCAAGCTGCATTCCTTTAACCTTGCAAAAGCCGTTTGAGAAGAACGTTAAGCAGCCCTATAGCAAAACAAGCTCTAATGAAAAAAAGTCTACAAATATATGGCAGCATCAAATCATGTCAGGAGCAGGAATGTGATGCAGAAATGGGGAACCACAAAGCTGCATTCATTCTTAGCCAAGGGCTTAAAATGCCACACAGATGCTAGACCATAGTTCACTAAACATATCTAATCTCATTCCATGAACATCTTTGATTAGATTTTTCTAATGCTTACATGACTGGGTCTGATAGACTTCTGCCTTTTTAAAAAGAAAGCATGACCTGGCACTTCTTGCACACACAAGACTTCCACTGATGCCAATGGAGTTTTGGACGAGCAAGGAATACTCGACTGAAGTACTCCACGCAAAGTGGAATTTTGTTCACGAGGATTTCAGCCAGTAGAAAAGTAATTTCTTTGGCCATTTATCCAGCGAATCCCCAGTCTCTGAATGAAACTCCACTTTTTAATAGACATTGCAGCCCAGGAGTTCAATAAGATTTTTTTTCCACTAGTTAATAATTACATGATTTATCAGAGAAAGATAACACTAATAAAAACACAACAAAAAAGACAAAACCCATAGCCTTCCTCCAAGTCATTTTCAGAGCGCAGATTATTAAACTGCTTCTTTTCAAACAAGGGTTTTTGTAGCTAAGCACAAATTGCCAAATGGTTTTAAAAAAAAAGTTATTAGACTCTGAAGGATTCAGCAGAAGCGGGAAGTTATATAAACAAATCACTCCAGAAGATTTGGTAAGATCAGTTTCATCTCACTTACAGGGTCTTGGGAGACCTGCATTAATTATCCTTAAGGTCTTTCACATAGACTATCTAAAATAAATTCAAAATTTATTTATTTATTTCAAATGAGGTGCTTCTCCTGCAAGTATTAAATAATGTCTACAAATTTAAAAGCATTTTTATAAATAGGTAATTAAAGAAAGAGAAGACTAAAATTAAGTCAAGCTGCAAAACATTACCCAGAATGCGTGGGGTTTCGTTTTTTTGTTTTTTTTACACATTTCAGAGTACATTTTTGCTATCCATAGCTCACTGTGCTGGGAGCGGGGGGTCTCTGTGGGAAGCCATAAGACAAAATATAGAATAGCCAAACAAAAAACTAGAACATTTACAAGGTTGTCCCTAAAGCATAGTTTGTCATATTGCAATTACACCTTGCCTACTGCAAAGCCAGTGTCCTTAATATTGCCACTAGAGGGAAGAAGTGTCTCAACACATGGTAGATAGGGAATGGGTTTTCTTGGGCAATTACCATAACAAAGCTCCTGTGGCTGCATATACCTTCTAATTACTCACTACAATTAAAATGACTAACCCAAAACAAACAGCAAATAAATAAACAAACAACCCCCACCCTGCCTGTTCTCAGAATCTTCATTAAATCTTACACTTTTCCCCTCATCTATCAAAGCAGGAGAAAAGGGTCATGTCACAGTTACCAAGCACCACAGGGCTATTCAACAGAGTAAAAAGCATTTAAACAAAAACAAAAACAAAGAGCAAGGAAAACGGGATCTCTTGTGAAAAAAAGGATGTCGTGGTATTTAGCCATCTGGTAGCTGCTTGAAAACAAACCGTCCTCAAAAGAGCAGAAATACAGTATATCTTCTCTCAGTTCACTGGCTTATGAACCAAACTTTATATACATACATACACACACACACGCTAATGTTAGACTTCTGTGCTGCTGCTACTTTCATTCCCTCTTGTCCAACTGTGCACAGATAACCATATGCCCATCCTGACCACATCAGGTTATTCCAGCTTGGATGGCTTGTTTGCAGCCTCTCGGAGATGGGCTTTTCTGTGCTGTTGTTCAAAATCCCTCTGGATTTATTTATTTATTATTTTGACAGCTACTTCATTTTATCCGGCTCATCATTAGGGGAAGATGGCAGCCAAGTGATTTTTCTTTCCATTGACAATTTGTGACATTTCTCCAGCAGTGTGGAAGGTGTTGAAAACCTGGCAGCTGTTACCTCCTGAGATGAAGCTCCTTTTTTATCCTCCCATGACAGTTTAACTCAATGGGTCAGCACCTTTAAAGACTGCAAAGTATCACTGAAGTGGATGGAGACTTGAATTACTGTTCCCTCCCTAATCAATGTAAACCCTCACTGCAGGTGAAACTCTTCATCTATAGAGGTGCACGGGGGAGGAAAATGTAATGCCCTGAGCCAGATGGTTTTCATCTTGTTTTTTAAAGAAGAAAGGAACAAGCTAACAAGGGGACAGCTACTTTGTTAGCTTCTTGGCCTCTCTCATGGCTTTGGATCCCCAGGGTTCCAGCCACACAAGAGAGAGAATACAGAAAAACGTAAACACTTAAAGAAATATAACTAGGGGGCTGGCAACATGCTGCTTTCAAAGAGCTGAGAGAGCCCTGCTCAGTGCTTTATTTATCACTGCCCACGTTCTTTGGATGGTAAGTGGACACACACACAAAGGGCAGGGGGGAGGAGACAACACTTGCAATTTACTCAATTACAGAGAGCTGCAGAAAAACATCAAGGCTGACAGCTCCTATTAGCACTAATGTTGGAAGAATCGAGTCGCGTTTTATTCCACAACGCAACCTTTTCATTTTCACTTGGACTTCATGCTCTCCACTAACACCTCGTGCAAATTAAAGACTAAGTAGTCATTTTAGTTTTGTTATGCAACAGTTCCAGGGTGAAAGAAAACAGTTTCTAGAGACTATGAAGTATTTCTATTGCTTTAACAAGGTTTTTTTTAACCAATGACTTTTCCCTAGCAAACACTAGTAATAGTGAGAGATGAGGTAAATATGATAATCTGATAGTAGCAGCTCTCCTCCCCCCACTCTGTCCACTCTCTAGGAGCAGGAAAATTTGAACTACAAAATAGCTTATCTAGATTAAGAAAGGAAGCTGCATCTCCAATAGCCCTTGTATGGTTCTCTTTATAACATTCAATAAGCAGATGAAGCAAGGGTCTAAGGCGTTGCACATCAGAGATTCATCTGAAGAGAAGTCCCAAAATGCAAAGCCACAGACTAAAAATAAAGGTGACCGACTGTTGCTATCCCGCCTTCCCATTCCCTTGCTCTTCTTGTCTGTCTTTCCTTTTTGTGGTTCGTCTCAAATCATCTCAAATCTACGAGACTGAACTGCAGTAATATTCTCTGCTGAGACGCTGCAGGGGAAAGGTTTTGAAACTGCTGAGGGTCTTGGGGAGTGCACAGGCGGGCAAAGGTTTTTTTTCATGACTTCCATCTGGAAGCTCTACGGAAAAATGATCAAGTCCAGAGTCTGGTTTGCAGCACGGCGTCCATGACAGCAATCCCGCTGCCATCAGCATTTCCCCACAAGGCACCTTTGACACAGCGTCCCCCCATACCGCCCGCCCACGGAACGAATCATGGCAGCAAAAAGCACTTCATTATTACTCCATTCAAGAGAGGGAAGGAGGGTTTTTTAAACAACCTGCATTGTGCCTGTCTTTTTTAAAGAACAGTGGGATAATCAAGTTCAGGGCAGCCCTGGACAGCTGCCCTGTGACCTACTCATGTTGACCCCCACTATTCATCACTTTCCTTCGGACTATGAGGGCAAACTCCCGGGGAGTGACCACCACAATAGATAGAAAACAAGCCAACAATAACACGGTTCCTGCAAAAAAACCAGATGGCACCGCAATAAATTTACAAATCTGCATTCATGGCTGTTTAAAACACCCAGAAGCCAAAAGGCTTGAGGGGCCCCCAGAGAGCTTCACAGTTTCTAAAGGCCAGTGCTCTCCGCAAGACTATTGAGCTCATGTTCTTCATAAATGAAGAATGGAGATGTAGCCCTTAAAATAACAAACGCCTGACCTAATCAATCTAGCATTTGGGCCTACCACTAAATGATAGGCACTGAAAACTAATTATGGTTTTTGGCAAGGAGGTTGAATTAAAATTGGAACACACAGGTTAAAAAGGCACTGAAGCATTTGTGAGTCTTTTTGAAAAGGCTGCACGCACGCGCGTGCACACACGCACGCACACGCACACGGCTTGAAACAGGAACCTGATTCAATAACTCATGCATTTATTTTTAAAATGAATCAGATTAGTCCCATGTGTGACCTGCCAGTCCATCTGTATGTGCTGGACTTAATGGGCACTCTTCTCACGCTTGCTTCAGTTTGAAGTATGAGAGAGATAAATTTAGTTTAATTTTCAACAGATCAAGCTATCCATTTTCCAAATGGACCATCTGGATCAGCCTATTAAAATTAATTTATAACTTTGCAGTGTGAAAATTCGTTTGTTAGCTTAAATAAAGTTGCCAAAAACTTTTGCCGCTTGTCATTGTTTTTCGAAGGGCTGTTTTTCCTACCATGACTTTCACTTTACATCTCAAAATTGTATTTGATTATAACAAACAGCTGTCAAGAATAGACCCTTCACTTCCTTGCTTCAGAGCCTTCAGAGCTCTGCAGAGCTCTGATTTTTTTGCCAACAATAATAGCTCTGATCCACCACTTTGCTTTCTCCCCTGTTCCAATCCCTGTACCTTCTCCCATGCTGCTCATCATGGATGGAACAACTTCCCAACCCCGTATGTTAGCCATGCAAACTACACTCATTCAACTCCCTAACTTCTTACAAAGTCAATTTCAGTCAACAGGAAAATGTCATTTCTTCTAGTAGGAAAGTCCACAGGGCTGAACCAATTGGTCTTCAGCCTATGTACAGCTCTGGAGGCAGAACGAGATTTATTTAACATTTTTATCAATAACCTGGAAAAAACAAAACCATCCTTGATAAAGTTTGCACATGCCACAAAATTTCAGGAAGTGGTAAATAATGAAGAAAATAGGTCACTGATTCAGAGCAATCTGGATCGCTTGGTAAACTGGGCACAAACAATATGCATTTTAATATGGCTAAATGTAAACGCATACATCGAGGAACGAAGAATGTAGGCCATACTTGCAGGGCGGGGGACTATTCTGGGAAGCAGTGACTCTGAAAAAGATTTGGGTGGCATGGTGGATCGACAGCAGAACATGAGTTCCCAGTGCCATGCTGAGGCCAAAAGGGCTAATGCAAATGTGATCCTGGGATGAATAAACAAGAGAATCTCAAGTAGGAGCAAAGAGATTATTTTTACATCTATATGTGGCACTGGTGAGACCCCTTTGGAATACTGTGTCCAGTTCTGGTGCCCACAATTCAAGACAGATGTTGATAAATTGGAGAGGGTTCAGAGGAGCCACAAGAATGATTAAAGAATTGGAAAACATGCCTTATAGTGAGATACTCCCAGAGCTCAACCTATTTAGCTGAACAAAGAGAAGGTTAATGGTTGCACTTGATCACACTCTATAAGTATTTATGTGAGGAACAAATATTTACTAATAGGCTCTTTACTCTAGCAGAGAAAGGTATAAAATGATCCAATGGCTGGAAGTTGAAGCTAGATAAATTCAGACTGGAAATAAGGGGTACATTTTTTACAGTGAGAGTAGTTAACCAATAGAAAAATTTACCAAGGGTCGTAGTGGACTCTCCATCACTACATTTTTAAATCAAGATTGGATGTTTTTCTAAAAGACCTGTTCTAGGAATTACTTTGGAGGAAGTTCTATGGCCTGTGTTATACAGGAGGCCAGATGAGATGATCACAATGGTCCCTTTTGGTCTTGGAATCAATTAATCTGACTATCACAGGCCCCCATCCACAAAAGAGCTTGCCAGCCTGAGATATCTTTCAAAGCTGAGACTGTTTCAATACAACAAGAAATCAGAGCAGTTAGATGTAAACACTGCACCACTCACTTAAACTTATCTACTGCGGGGCACGTAAAGACAGACCACCACCACTGAAACTGACCAATGAATCTGAGCCAGGATCTAAAACTAAGTCATCAGGAGAGGGCTGGATTTGTAGACCTTTCTATCAGAAGACATGAAATTTTCAAGCTTGGAGAATTTTTCCTAGTCTTCTATGTAGGAAGGTCCACAGTTCCCAACAAGGGCATTTTATCAGCAGTGTCTCCAGGAAAGGAAAGAGAAAATGAAACTGTATACGAACAATAATGAGAGAGTTAACTTCTTTTCATTTAGATACTACTACCATATACCACAATTTTTGCTAAATATTGCTTTTGTTAATACTTGCAGACCCACTCTGTAGTGTTTTGTGAAGATGAAGGGGGATGAAAGACCAACTGGCCACTTTGCTTCTCTCCTTGTGCCAGGCATAAGATGTTTCCACCCACAAACCAAACCATCATTGGCCTTATTCAGTGTGCTCTAATACTGGAAGACAGAATAAAACACATGGCTGTGTATGCCTCTGACATGCTACACCTAGATTTGGAAACCTCTGACAATTTCTTGCTCTTCATGAAGGGGGGAGAAAGATTAGTGCATTTCAGTTCCTAAAACCTGCAGGACGACAGAGTCCTACACACATCTAAAGTGTTATAGCAGTTTACTAACAGGTGCAAAAGCTGACACCAGGCCAAGGAGGGAGTTTTGGAAAAGCAAAGTGAAGGAATCTGCAATGGGATGACCATATTAGGATATGTGGACACACTGCCTCGAGATAGAGAGGATAAGAGACCCCTTTGGAGACAGCCTTCCAGGTAGATTTCAGTGTCTCCACTTTCAGTTTTGGCTTGCTGATGCATTTTTTCAGGAATTTTAGATTTAGAATAGCCTTATTCCTTCTTGATCCTTTTTGGAACTAGTAAAATTGAGTCAGACGCAGTCCTTCTTCTGATAGAGGGACTCACTCTATTGACCTCATCTACAGGAGGTACTTGATGGCTGCTCTTCTGCTGGTTTCTCTTGATGTTGCTGGAGGTTAGGAAAACCATAAATGTGTGTTTGAGATATTTGATCATTTCTAACAATTATTGTTCAGTTCCTCAGCAAAGTTCAGGATCTATTCCTCTTATAAGGAGGGCAGACAGTTCGGTGTTAATTGGAGAAGCTTACAGCTAACCTTGCTTTCATGCTGGACTGGTCTGAGTTGGAACCACATTGATTTCTTGGAATATGCCAAGGCAGAGAAATCATCCGCATTGCATCCCCCTACCCGGCCATGCTCTTGTTCCATGTTCTGCTTTTGAATGCATTGACTTGTTGGCTGTCTGTAGAAGACAAGGAACCACAAAGAGAGTGACATGCTTTGTAGTAAGCTTTGAAATCTTTATTGCTTGGCTGCTGTCTTCTTGCCCTTTTCTGATGAGTTAGCAGGATGTGGAAGATGCAGAGGTTCCCATTAACATATTTAATGATAAGACATTTGCAAGATGAGCAAACCTTTTCCTCTCTTCTTTCTGGGCTTGCTCACCATTCTTGTACACCTTGCGGAAGCAGCAGGAAGGCCTAGAAAAGCCTGTCCTCAGCTGAAGTAGCAGAACTAAGCCCCGGGCTCTCTGGTGGGCCCCACAACTCTGCCTACGACAGATAGTTCTGGCTCTGACCTCAAAACTGCAAGCTGGCTGGAGATCAATTGCTAGGATCTGTGGACCCTCCCACATAGAAAATACGTAGTCTAACATCATGTAAGAGCAGCAGGTTAGGGAACGAGAAAGATAGGAAAGCAGGGAGAAGGGGAATGCAACTTTGTAATCTGAGACCCCTTCTGGAGATCCACTATATCTTGTATTATCTTCATCTTTTAGATCATATGCTTCTCACAGCAGGACTGTGCGTCTTGTGCACCACAGATCACATAACTGACACTTTATATGGTTGTGTCTGGAGCTATAGGACAAGCAGCCCTTTCCCCTGAACTGGGAAAAAAATAAGCATTTTTTCAATAAAATACTATTTTTCCTTGGACAATATTATTGAAAGGATTGTGAAGCCTTACTATACCTAAGTATTTATAACTGTATCTACTACTGTAGCATGGAGATGCCTAACACATATTATAAAACTGACCACGGGCACAGACAGCCAATTTATAGAGCTGTGTCCTTCTTTCTCAGCCAGGATGGTGGACCACTGAAATGGGTCTTCTGATGGTGCTAGGCAAGTTTAGTACTTTGGGGGGAGGAAGGGAGGGGGGGAGGGAGAAAGAGAAGGAAAAATCCTCTCTCTTTAAAGGATATTGAAGCATTTATTTGTTGAGCACCAGGGTGCTCAGTGATGCACAATGCATACAGGAAGATATGCTCTCTGCTGTGTAGAGCTTAATTTAAGTTAAGATAGTAAGGAATTTGTTTTCATATATAGAAGGGATCAGAAGAGATGTTAACACTTTTGCGAGGTTTGGGGGCAGCGTAGATATACAAAGAATGTTCTTAAAACTTTTAGAGGGAAATTAAACAGCTCTGTCTGGAGAGTGGCTCTAAGAAAACCTACCTTGTAGGCATGGTATGAAATGTGGTTATTTGTAAAGCACCTTGAGATTCTTGGATGCAAGGTGCTGTAGAAAGGCAAACTGTATTATAAATGAGACAGAAGGAGTACTACAGACCAAGGCTGGAGAATTCCTCATGATTAGCAAGTAAAGAAAGGCTAGATACAAAGTCACAGCTGACGGTGCTAGGCAGAGCAACCTGGGCTTGCTCCGAAATGGTCACCCCTGTTCATATTCATAAAAGTCCAATTTGTCTTATTTTTCCAGGTACAATGCTACTTGCCTTCTCCCACTAAGAAGGGTAAGGACTTTCAGGCTCTGGAGCATGACAAGCGCGCCAGATAAAAGTTAGAAACTTAAGCTCAGTCTCTACTTTCCCAAAGTGTTGTAAGATTCAAGCAGTTAGAAAGTTTTATTGTATTTTTAAGAAACTCAAGGCATACCTGTCTAAGTGCATTCTTCTCTGGAATGATCTTCCTAGGGGGCTCGTCATTATTACAGTCTTCTCTCTCTGAGGAATTCTGTGAAAGAAAGGAAGCTTTAATTCAGTTCTTATCCCCAATATTATTCTGTGGGAGGAAAGGAAACTGAATATTTGCAGCTACACACGCTAGTTTTTATACATATACACACCTGAGGCTAGCTTTTTCTTGAAGCCAGCTGGCTTGTTGGGGCTAAGGCAGAATTTTTCTCATTCTTGATAAGTAATGCACCATTAGATAGCTATACAGGAGAAAACTGTGTTTGTTTGGGACCTTCTTCTAAAATAGCCAGTTCTGATCACTGTGCTAGGATGCAAAGCAGGTGATTTGACAGCCTGATCTAATATACCACCACTTATGTTCCTGAACTCTGTACAGTGACTTATGTCCATTTTATAAAAAGTAAATATAACTAATAAAATTTAACTGTCCCCCTATATTCCAGTAACTTTATATTAGCTTGAATACTGACTGATTACACAGGAGTGTAGTGGGCTACCAACATTCAGATTTCTCTGGCCCACCTCTAAATTGAACCAAATAATTAAATTTTGTGATATTAGTGTTAGAACCATCACTGCTATGTATCCCAGAAGGGCTGGGGTTTTTTTTTTTTGTTTTTTTTAAATTATTATTATTTTTTCCACTCTCCTCTCTCTCCAGAAAAGCTGACTCGGATCCTGCACTACTGATACCACCACCGATAGGGTGTCGAGGAGAAGGAAGGTAGAGCTATAAAGAGGCTGCTCCAGAAATGCTCCTCAGCTGATGATGGGCTCAGAAAACTTGGCAGGAGACGTCTGTCCTTTTCACACTATGGTTTAAATCATGGATTACTTGTCTGGGAATAGTGCTATAAGCCATGCTATTGCTTATCTAAGGGAAGAGGCGGTCTTTGGGACACATTCCGCAAATAATTATCTGAAAAAAATTCCTGTTCACATTGGCCAAGGAAGCAATACTAGAACACGGTGGTCACCATCACAATTTTAACAACCAGGTGGTTAGGCTAAGGATATATGGCTTTGTTTAAAAAGGTTTGGAGAAATTCTGTACACACATTTAGAGTCCGTTTTGAACATCACCGTAGTAACAGCCTTTAGATCAAATACCCATGCATTCAATACTGGGAGACTAGCCAGTTTTTAAAGGGGTAAGGGTGAGCCACTAGGGAGTGCTATGCCAGTAACAGGAAGAGTTTCTGGCTACTAGCAGATGGGATAAGGATAAGATTTTAAGATGGAACCTGCATTCCTTTATCACTACCACCTCCTAGAATCCCTCCTCACCCATCAGTGCCCCTAACACGCCCTGATCCCCCTTAAAGCTGACTCCCAATCCCAAATTTCAGTCATTGGCTGCAGGGCTGCATCTGTAAGTCAAGAAAGATCTGGTGCACAAGCAGTAGTTGAATGGAGGCTGCAGAGAAGAAGCAGAGACTGCAGAGAAGAAGCTCCATCAGTGGAGCAGTGTGTTTGGGTGCCTGCAGGTGCTGTGTGATCAACCAGGGACTAGGTAGGTTACAGGGTTCTAGTTTCTTTGAAGGGGAGCAAGACAGCAGGAAGGTGGCAAGGACATGAGCAAAGTTTGCTGAGAGATGGAAGAGAGGAATAAAAACGCCAAGGTGGCATAAACTGGTCCTGAGGAGCCAAAGTAAATCATGATCTGCAGACCCACTAGTGAGCTTCACAAGATACAGAACTCACAAGTCACAAAGACATCTTCTGAACAGCTGTAGCCAGGGTTTTATAATGTAAATCAATCCTAAACAGGCCTGATAACTCAGTAAAAGAACCAATTCTTTGTAAGTTTTCACATAGGGCCTCAGCTAGGAGAAAGTCATTATATTAGGTCTGGTTTAGAGAGGGCTGTGAATGCCCAGTTAAAAGGAAGTTAAGATGCATCTTTGCACCGGCTGCTCTGTACTCATCCGCACAGTTTAACAACTGATTAAGGCAAGTAAGGATTTCAGTTTCGGTACTTCTGAAAATAGATTAATTGCTAGAGACACAGGCCTTTGAAGTAAGTACTATGTATTTCCAGGAACTGCTTTTCTTATCTATTTTAAGGATGCATTTTGAATATTCACTCCTCCTTCTTGTAACAGCATTAAAAACCCTATTGTTCCTAAAGTTGCGTGTGTTTTATAAAACGGTTATTAGAAGTGAAATTTAGTCTTCCGCTTGCCTCTCAAACTGCCTTTCAATGTCATTAAGGTAAAAACAATGTCAAAAGCCAGGGAATTCAATGCTGAGGTGAAATACGAGCCTTTATTCTGAAATTTCTTGTTATCGAAATGTGCCACAAGTTTTCCAATTTCTTTTTCTTTAAACTAAAGATCTAATTTTAAAAGCAAGCGGAGGACCTATTTGCATTCATTATCTTTATAGGTGGCAAGGCTACGAGGTTGGCTGAACAAAGACCAGACAAAGACTGCCAAGTGCATATGGTGGTTCACAGCTTGGCGTCGCACCATTCTACAGTACCAACACAGCAGCTCCAATAACAGACTATTAAAGAGGAGCGCTGCTCATGCACTTTTGTCGGCAAGTAAGTTACGCTTGGTGAAGACAGAATGACTGGAAAGCATTACGCTTAAGAAACAAAGCACAGATGTTTAGCTCTCCCACCCATTTCTCAGGAATACAAAAATCACCATTCCAGGTGTACTACAAGCCTCCAAATAGTTCAGAAATAACCATACCTGCAATTAAAGTGAATTCCACTTGATAGAGCAGTGCCCAGTGTTAGTCACCAGAAAACTACATCTTTGTGAGTATCTCATTGCTGAACAATTCAAGGAAGTCTGCTTGCCTGTTTGAGGACCAGAGTTTGAAGTTTACTTGTCATGAGTGACGCTTCCAGCCACGAGGGAGGAAGACAAAAGGCTATGAGAAAGGTGTTTTGCAGTCATCGCTCTAGAACGTGGCATTTGGTGCCCATATACTAAGATGGTGCATGCATTAGAAATGGCAAAGGTTTGCAGGGATCGCAGTTGATGTGTAGCAAAGACAAGATGGAATTCGTTAGGGCAAAGGGTGAGGGGGAGAGAGAGACAGGGAAACAGGCCAAAAGGCAGGTCACGGCTGAAAAGCCAAACAACTTTTTGTATTGGGGCAAATTCTGAGATGCCATTTCCTCCAAATGGCAATGCCCTGGGCCAACATCCTTACAAAAGCCAGACAGGGCACGAGAGCGCTCATCCTGGAATGCATGGGGCATCCCCTCCAAACACAGGACTAGCCCAGCTTATGCATTGTTCATTCAAGTCCCACAAAGCATTAAATGGTTAAGCTTCACAGCACCCCTGTCATATTATCACCTCTGTTTGCACAGATCAATAAGATAGAGGCCGCAGGTTTTACACAAAGTCACACAGAATATCAGTGGCAATGCTGGAAATAGAAACTGGGACTCCTGATTCCCAAGTCTCTGCCTCAGCCTTTAGTCCTCCTCTCTAGCCTTCCTCTCAGAGGTCCCCACATGAAGGGTATTTGCCTTTCCTAGGTTATCCGCCCTAAAATGGCAAATGCCTATTTCAGAATATAATTTGGAGTTAAGACTTCAGCCTGTAACTGACAGGATATCATTCCAGGGCATGTTATCTTCCCAGTGACCACCACAAATTCTTTTTGTTATCTGACTCTCCACGTGAAGTCCCCACCATCTCAAACATACCCTGCGTTACACAGCACACAGAGTCCCTAGGTTAAACCATTTGACGTGTGACAACATGCAGTATTTTCTGTATATAACCCATCAAAGCAATATTGGTATTCAGCTACAATAGATAGATGAATGCATTCCCAGGGCTACCAATTGCACAGGGCTACCTTTAGCACTGCCTTACTCCTCATGGTGGAAATAAAAAACCTGCCAACTGGGGAGTTTTTTGGTGCTGTGTTGCCCAACACTAATTATAAAAGAGTACAGATGCAGTCCTTTTCCACATGTGAGGAGGTGGGGGTGGGGGAGAACTGTGTGTCTATGTAAAGAGCACAACTATTTTTTATGCTTTCAAATTCTTAATCCTGTTTGGAGCTGTCAGTGGGGGTTAATGGAAGCCTTGGATAGGAGAATTCCAATCTGGTTGGCAGATGGATAGGTTGGTTATAGCTGCATAACTATGTCTTGCCTGCAGGCACAATTCAGAACACTGTTAAAGCTATATAAAGTCTCTGTCAAGCTGAACCATTTGGATCAGTAGCAAGGAGAAATAATAATAAAAAAAGGAGTTCATTTCTGGGCCTTGCACGTTTATGCTAGTATGCAGAAACTGATTAATTGTCATCGTGTGCTGGTCTGCTATACCTCAGATTTCTACTTCTGGAGTAGATTTTGCATGCTAATGTAATCATTCTCCCTCTTGAGACATTAGCAAATAATCAAATGAAAAACAGGATCATAATTTACTGAGATTCGGGCAATTCTCTATGCAAATTTGACTTGTTATTGCTGCTGCCTCGTTAATCTGAATGCCTTTGACAAACTCCTTTGATTTATGAACTCATGACAACTCCAATGTGTATATATTTTGCTAGATTGACATTATCATTAAGAGTGGGTGGACTGAGCTAACATGAATGGCTGATTTTATTCGCTGGTGTCTGCTGCTCAACAGCTGAGCATCTACTTCTCACAAGCCCCTGAGCGCCAGGCTCTTCCCATCTACCCATCCATTCATCATCTCGATGTTAATTGGCCCAGGCTTTAAGCAAATTTTCAACATGATTTAAAGGCACGATGACACTGATTACTGACCCTCTGCCATACGGTGCCTATTGATTAACCTGACAGAGATTATGTGCTTGAGGGAAACTAGGTGTGTGTGGACCTCAGGGGGAAAAAATATATTGTTTATGCAGGCAAAACACTTGTCATTATCCCAAAGGCCAGAATTTGTGCAGCACTGGCCCTTAAAACAAACTATTGCTTTAACACCTGCATCCAATACAGAAAGCACTTGTGCTTTGGAAAAAATACTATAAACTCACCGTCATGTGCCAGTCTATATTTTAATAGCGCTCTCAGATAAACAGATCCCCTCCAATCAATTAACACTTGCTCTAGCCAGTGTGTGTGTACACATTAGTTAAAATGCAGAGCTAAAGCCGGGTGGGCGGTTAGTAACATAAGCATATCCGATGCAAGGGAGTGAGTCTTCTTGGGCGCGTCAGTTCCATAAGCTAGTAAACCAGGGAAAGCACCCTGTCCAACCTGAGATGAGGTTAGTGGCTAGTCCAAGACCGGAATGTCACATTTACCTGTCCAGATATTTTTGTAGCTATTTTTATACATTTTTAATATTGAGCAGTGAGATGTTTTATTTCCCCTCCCTCCAGAACAAGCTGCTCAGAGAAACCTCCACTTTGAATTCATAGGTGCATTGAGTGACCAGAGCATTCGATTTGCAGCAGTGGTTCTCAGCCTGCGGCCCAATCAGCACACAGCTGCAGCCCATGTGACATCCTCAGGGCCATGCAGGTAATATGTATATCATAGGTATATGGGCCACATAACACAGAGAGCTGCATATGCAGACCACAATGGTACGAGAACCACTGGACCAGAGACAAAATGAAAACTGACCTCCCGCTTCTGGTTTCTTGTAAAGGTCATCAAAACAGTAGTTGTACCCCCATAATGCACTTTGGGGAAAGTGCATATGTAGCCAGGATACTCTTTCCCAAGTGCAGTGTGGGGTGATTGGGTAAGTCAAGAGGGAGCAATTTAACAAGGTGGCTACATCAGCATTCTGTCTTCTGATTGGTGTAATTTACAAGGAAAATGAGACAGAAGACCCATTTCTCCACTCAGACGCAGGTTATATTTGCCACTCCGTGCATATTATTTTCTTTTCAAATTCAGGCCAGCAGCTTGCCTGGCAGACAGGAAGTTTCACTTGTCCAGTCTGGATTTTTGGTTGTCCCATATGCCAGAGAGTAGGATTTTTCCTAGTTTGCATCAGCCTGTGGGAATAGATGGAGGGATGGAAGAGATGGAAAAATTAGCCTGAATTATTTTGTGCCTCTGCCAGCCAGAAAATGGATTAAAAAGAGGGAGGGAGAGGAATATATGATAGCAAAGGCCCTGCGTTCCCTTTCCAATAACCTTTGTAAGTGATAGATGAGTCCAAGAGCATTGTTATTGTTAAGGGACTGTCAGAATCCTGATTGTATAAATGCAGTTTGTCAGTTTATAAACATCTCAGCCATTTCAAGCAATGTGAGGATGAAACCTGGCATAGACACTGCCAGACTGAAAGCAATATTTTAGTTTTAAAATTATAGGCTGAACATCCATTTAACACATTTAGAACTGCTCCTGAGTGGAACAACACGCTCAGATTCACACTGATTTGAGTAGTCACTACAATATGTACTCCAATTCTTAATGTGGGCTAAATTACTGTGAGTAAAACAAGTATGAAAAGGGCTAGTTCAAAAGTCATACACTACATGCACAGTAAATAAAAGAGAAACAACAAGTGCAACACACAGGGAGATCCACAACAATGAAAATGCAGAGGTAAGGATTATACATCAACCAACTTTGGCATTTGCAGCGCTGAACATTCATTGCTATGAGGTATTTCTGAAAACACTGTAAATTGCAGTATGCAGGCACAAGGGGGTGACTTAAGCATGGAATGACTGAACTAAGTTTCCTTGCTCTTGCAAGTTTAAAGTTGTCGTATTTTTGCAAGGGATTTATGTTTAATTACTAGAAGGAAGGAGAGATAGGGTGGAGAAGTGGGATGTGTGTGTGGGTGGGGGAAGAACTGATGCTTTCATTCCCTCTTTTTTTTTGCAGTCATTAATATAAGAGACAGATATAAATAAAGCTGGCCCAAAGACAGGTGTTTGATTTTTTAGACTGTGAACTTCTCAGGACAAGGGACAGTTTTTTGTGTGTTTGTACAGCACCTAGCACAACAGAGCCCTGATCCATGACTGGGGAAGGCCCCTTAGACTTTATCATAATATAAACATTTTTTCAATCAAAGGTTTGGGTAACTTGGCTGTTAAAGGCTGGCAAGTATAAAAAGAGTTCAGCCTGCACTTATAATACATTCCACATATAAAGTTACAAAAAAAAAAAAAAAGGTTGAAAAATCTGATACAATTCTACCCCTCCAATATACAGAAGTAGATTCTATATATTTTTCCTTGTTTTGTATTCAGCCGAATAAATGCCAGATTAGAATGCATGTCTACCCACAGCAATGTGACATATCAAAACTTCACGAAATTAAGGAGAATTTTCAGACCAAGTTACTCTTTTAATTAATCAGTTATTAATTCATTAGAAAGATGAAGGTAAAGTTGTGGAAGTCTCAACACTACCAGGAGAATAATGAATTTGATGTAGTACATACATCTTTGAAAGCCAGTGCAAATATTAATCCAAGATATTATGAAACAAAAATAGATTCAACAGCATAAAGTTTGTTTTAAAATAAACAGGGATCCAGGTGGTGAGAACATACCATTCATGGGAATTTCAAAAAGCTATCTTCGCTTAACCAGAAATTTCTCAAAACAGAGAGCGAAAATATGGCTAATGAGAACAGTCTTTCCATGTTCCCTGGGAAGCAGCTTCCCACTTCTGTTGTCTGAATTTCAAAG
The DNA here is from genome assembly GCF_026122565.2 of Emydura macquarii macquarii. NCBI lineage: Eukaryota > Metazoa > Chordata > Testudines > Chelidae > Emydura > Emydura macquarii. The sequence goes on along the minus strand of NW_027133829.1, from coordinate 10,470,293 downwards.
AGTCAACAGTGGTAAATTTGTTTTTAATATTCAAGTTTCAAAGCCAGTTGGCCAATGGCCCTTTATATTCCAATTTGTGGTGGTGCCTTATTTACACAAGCATTATATCCAGAAAGCCTTTGAATAGAATTTAACGTGGATTAAGGGACGAACATTTGCTTCTGCTAATCAGGACATCTGGTTATTTTCGTAACTCCTAGACCTCTTCATTAGGCAGCGCTGCTTCCCCATTCTTCAGAACAAGGTTAGAGCAAAAGAAACCTTAAGGGCTCAGGTTGACACCCCCTGCATAGCCAGGATCTGTTTTAGAATCTCTTCTCCTAAATGATCAAATCAATCACCACATTGGAAGGTGGAAGTGTGATATTTACAGTTTGCATTTTGTATTTCAAATGTAGGGTACATTTCTGTAGACCAGACAAGGGAACTTACCAAGGACTGGCCTTGAGAGTATTTTTGTACTATGCAATCATTCTCTGCTTTGGTCAGTCTCACTTTAGTGTCTTATTCTCTGCACTTGCCTCCCCTTCCCTCCCCCAACAAATCGACTTTGTCCCCACTCTCTGACAACCTTAACGATTTCTCTGATCTTTCAGATTCCTGTTAATATGTCCAACCATCGATTTCAGCTTTACTTAATTTGTCTTTAAGATTGGAAAATATTACCACGCACAATTCATGCAGGCAGATTTATCATGAAATAGAAGCACTTCAAAAGGGGGGGGGGAAATCAAACGTGATTTGGCTCTGTTCCTCGCGGGTTTGCTTTACTGCATTCCTTCATTTGATGAACACAAATATGCATTTTTAACGCTGAATTTCAGCACGTGAAAATACCAAATTTTAGGATTAGTCACTTTCATTCTGTTCTTTTTTGTATGAATTAAAGTTTTTACTAGTGCTGATCTATTCCTGAACCAGCTACTTTCTTGATTTTCCCCACATGAGGGGGAAAAAATAGCATTGTCAGCCATTAAAGGTTGTGAGAACATAAGCGAACATCCCAAAGAGGTGTCAAAAACATATTTCTAGTACTAACAAGAGTTAGCAAGAGCCAACAGGTCTGGGGAGAGGTTTTTTTTTGAACTTTTTATTTATTAAAATTCTCTAGACACAGATTAACTTTCTTCGCTCAATATTTATTATGGCTTCATCTGCATGGGAACTGCAAGTGCTTTGATAAATGGACTGTAAGGTTGGCTAGTTTCAGAGCAGATTCTGTGTCCTTTGCTGAAGTACTACTGTCTAAGGTTATGTCTACTCTTACAATACTGCAGCAGCTCAGCTGCACCACTGTAGCGCTTCATGTAGACACTACTGCGATGGGAGGGGTTCTGCCGTCCTCCACCTCCATGAGAGGTGGTAGCTAGGTCGACAAAATAATTCTTCTGTAGACCTAGAGCTGTCAGGGAACTTAGGTCAGCTTAACTACATCACTCAGGGGTGTGGATTTTTCACACTCGTGAGCAACATAACAAGGTTGATCTATTTTTCTAGTATAGCCCACTCCTAACTCCTTATAGCAAGACCCCTCACATAGGAACAATTCAGCCTCACTAGCCCCAATACTAAACCCCCTGCCCACATCCTGTTTGTCTCCTGTCTTTTTTATTTTGATCTTGGTCTCCAGTTTCCCCACTCCTCTCCTCAAACCCTTTGGCTGGCTTCTTAACTCCAAAAGCCTGAGTGTCAAGCTCATGGTCTTCACCATAGAGCCCCTTTATACCCTCGCCCTTTCTTTTGGTCTCTGCTCTGATTTTCTTCCCTTATGCTTAACTTCACACCTTCATTCAAGTTTTCCCCTGCCTGAAGCAGAGAAGACGTGACTTGCCCAAGGTTATAATGCAAGCTAGTGGTGGGAAGGGTAAAAATCCCAGAACACCTGGCTCCTTGGCACGGTTCTAACCATTAGACCACATCCCTTCCTGGAAATGTGTGATTAAATAAAAGTGATTCTCTACTCTAAGTGTACTTTTTTCCATTGATAATTTCTACACACTACAGATGACAAACTCATTATCAGATTATAAAGATGCATGTATCTAAATGTGCCTCAATCTTCTGACCAACACAGCATGCAACCTATATACCCCTTCTAATGAAACAATGGAGAATGAGGGTCCTGGAGTAGAGATCGTCTGTATAATGGTTAGCTAGCCAGCATCATGGTGCTGGAACAATGACTGCAATACAAGGAGCAAAACCCCTGGGCTGTTCCGAAGCTTTGAGGTAACAAAATATGTATGAAATAATGAAACACCCCCATATAACACTTTTTAAATTAAAAACCCTATTACTAGGATCTGCCATAAAAAAATCCAACTCTCTTGAGGAGGGGCTTCAAAGATGCAATTGCATATCTCGCTTCCCTGATTGGGGACGAAGAGTTGCCACTGCTGCAGCGACTATAAAATGAGGTGAGTAATCAAGCAACCAAAGAATGAAGGGTAAGGGCGTGTGTATATAATAGCTCATATTCAGATACCTTGGGGCTAGTTGCTAAAGGAAATTATACAGCTCTAGGCCACACTGGCGCTTGAGATCCACTATTCGCAGCCTTTTGCTAGGACATGAATGGCTTATTAAACCTACAACATATCTGTTTTAGTTAACTTCTTGGTGAGGAGGGGGCCAGGAAACAAAATGTACTTAAATGCTGATTTTTTTTTTCCAGGCTGAATGCCTTTCATCCAATAAGACATTCAAAGCAGTGACCCAGCAAATGGATTGAAAAAGCAATCTTCCGTCTCAGTGCCACATTATCATTCCTATTCAGTATTCTTGGTGAGATATCTCAATCAGCTGGATGTGTGTGTAAGTGACAGCGCAGCCCATTGCTGGGTTAATTAAACATTTGACTTTAACACCCTCCCCATCATTAAGCAAATAAAAACAGATAATTCAAACTGCACTTCATCCGCAGGGTACACAACACACATGTCAAAATTAAGAGAGTCCAAGGCCTCCGGGGAGTTCTACTCGGGAGGTAATCAGTTTAAATCTTATCTGGTTTATCAATTATTCTATTGATTAAAGTGGGGTGATTATACAAAACTCCTTTTTTAGCCACATGGGATAGATGTCAGCAGAGCAGCACAATGCAAGGAGGCTCAAAACTGAGTTAAAAGAGATGGACAGATGTATAAGAGTTGATTAGTACATGCTACTGATCTGCAGATGGAAGAACTGATTCTTTGTATTAGGCAAGTGAATAGAGGGGCTCCTAATCACAGAATCCCAATGTTGTTTCCCTGACTAGATGTAAAAACAGATTTATACACTGACAGCTTAACACATTTTCTGGGGCAGTAAATAGAAGACTGTTTGCCTGGCACTTGAAACATGTTTCATAGATGCTGGTCCTAAAATGAAACAAGGATGCCATCAAGCATTGAAAACTCTGCAATCTGTTAAGCAGCTCATACCTGCCCATGGATGGCCAACCCAAGTGGATGGGGAGGGCATCCTTGACACCTGAGTTCTCCTATAGGTATCTAGCCATAAGTGCGATCTTAGACTGTAATATTACTAAAGTCCCCTGCTTCACATCATACTTAAAAATTGTAACTGTTGATGATTTTTACAACTCCTGAAAGCGAGCCAATGGCAGCACTGTTGATTTCTACAGCCATGTTCTGCTAACTTGGACAAACCTTCATACAATCTGGTTGTACCAGTCCTTACACAACTTCCCTACTACACACAGGTACTGACACACAGCACCCCACAACCCCCATCTTTTGTCCCCCCCCCCAACCCTGCCAATGCACCAGTCTCTTCAGAGTAACCTCTTCTCTTCCTAGCCTATACCCTTTCTAAGCAAAATAATGCCAAGTTCTTCCTCCAACATCCTCCCCAAATTGTTTTGTTGCTGTCCTGATTCTGTCATATCTAAATTGGATTGTAAACTGTTGGCTCAAGAGCCTTGCTTTCTTATAAGTACAGAAAGGTGCCTACCATCTCTCTGGGTGGTGAAAAAATAAAAAAAACTCCACAGCCATCTAGAACAGAATAATTTAAATCTGCCATGCAGAGACAGAAGAGAACACCCCTTTCATTCCCAGCGACTCTCCCAAAACATATACAAAACAATTAGTCATAAAATCAGGGGCGGTTACTTTTGAACTAGACTTATTTTTTCATAAAGTTCCCCAAAGTCACAGCTCTACTGGTGTTCGCAGTGCTGGCGTGGACCCTCTGCTGGCATTTTAACCACACTGTCGCCTAGATCGGTTCGGAACAGGGTCGTGATTGTGGTTAAAATGCTGGCAGCTGGCCTACACTAGTGCTCTACTGTTGCCAGTGCTGGTGGAGCTGCAATGGAAAGGCATTTTAAGAAGAGCGGTCTACCGTAGCAAGGCCCTGAGGTATTTTCTTGACCCTCACCTTCAGGAACAGATTATATACCACTCTATATTGGCACTGCACGCACATCGAACTATACTTCAGCTCCTTTCCTTCATATAGCCCTTTTCTTCTTTTGAAGCAGACTAGAAAACCTGCATTAGCATGCTGTATTTTACTCTCACCACTAGAAATAGTGAGGGTGCTATTTGTAATTGTATTCTTTTAAGAGGTTTGTTCTCTGCAGCTGTTTTCTGCTTGCAGTGTATTTTGTGTAATCAGCACATCATCATAAATACATTGGCTGTTCCCCTGAGGGGAGCTGTCAGTGTTTAATTTACAGAACAACCTGGCCAATGTGAATTCTAACACTACAGCACTACGGCAAGAAGTTACCACACTCTGAAAAACAGGTTTCTATGAATTTTTATATCAAGAGCTGGTCCCAGGACAATTTAGGTTCTAGAAATAGATTGTTTTAAAAGGCACTTTATACACTGTATGGAATGGATTCATTCCCACTTACAGCTTCTTAAAGCAGTACTGAGCTCACTCCTAGGCCACATGAAGGTGACTCATACTCTGTTAAAAAAAAAAAGGGGGGGGGCTCCAATTCCAGGTTCTACCAGCAGGAGGCACTGTAAGTAGGGGTTCACTGAGCTTAAGGTCTTTTATTCTGAAGAATCCAAAACATCAATAGTTATTTTTCTAAAACTTGACAAGAGAAGGTACTGTGAGAATATGGCACAGACAAAATGTGCAACACCTACCTCATGGGGTTGTTGTAGACTTAATTCATCACTTGTAAAGTGCTATAGGAGTGCAGAGCATACACTTGTGAGATACTGAACATGTTCATACGTTTAGTGGTTCCTTTTATTGGATGGACTAAAAGAGATCCTCCTTTAGTTTACTAGATAGGTAGCTTTGTTTTTGGAGACTTAGATCTCCAGTTCCGTTCTACAAAGCTGCATGTATGTGGCTGGCTTGATGACTGAGGTGATCATGGACACAGTTATAGAACATTGGCAATCATTTAAAAATAAACACCCCCCCCAATGTAACATTTGGACAAAAGCATTAGGACTGCAGTTAATTATTTGAACATTTGATTGGCAGTGTCTCCTGGAAACTGTCTACTTGACTATTTCAAAAGGAACCCAAGAAGGCTGACTATCTGATACAATAAATACTGCAGACTGATTTGGTTAACATGGCTCCTCAAAAAGTGGCGTTTAAGTCAAAATGTTAGTCTACAGAGTTCTTTTGTCTTTTTGCAGATCTCAATGAAAACAGAGATGACAGAGTAGTTATACATACAGCAGAACCTTGTTGATTCACAAAAGTGACTGGAAGACCCATTTAGATGATCAGATATTGAGAGATAGCAAGTAACTGAACAAGTGCAATGGAAAAGGATCCCACATGTCACTGTATATGTTGTTCATTTATTCTGACAAATGTAGTTTAGTTTTAGTTATACTACATAGCATTCTAGTAAGTTGCACTGGTGTCTTTTGAAAAGTAATGAAGTCTTACTAACGAGATCTCTCTACAGTACAATCACTGCTATTGGATCTCTGTTGAGAAATTATTTTGTGAGAACAATCAGTCAGAAATGGAATAGTGGAAATTAGTGAGGTTCTTCTGCAAACTGTATCTCACTGCCTGGTTCCCGTAACAGTGAAGAGCATGAAGAATAGAACATTTGATTATTTTTGTACATAAAACAGGAAGTTTTCATATGGTGCAGGGAACAACTTTTCAATAGAAGAGAAACTGACAAAAATGTGACTTAAGTCTTGCTTCAACCTCAATTTTAGGATTCTGCAAGCATATTTCTGTTGTAGGGCTCTTATTCAAACTGGTATGTGCCAACTTAAATCCCTGATTTATAAGAGGAGAGCCCTTGTTCTGTTCTCCTATGTGTGTTTGCATTTAAAGTTCCTTTTCCTTGGAATTATGAATGCATGATATCTGTTTTACATGAGTCACTGAATTGTGACTAACTTAGACTTAAAAGACTGGATGAGAAAGGTTTATTGCACTGTTCAGTGTTTCAAAACTTTCCCAGGTTTCTGGTAAAATTACATTCTTTAACTCTGTCAGTTCAGCAGAGATTTGTAGAACTTGATCTTGTATAACTGGCTACATTTTAAGCACTTCCCACAGAGTTCTTCAAACACAAAATAATAGTAAAACCCAGTGATTTACAATAGACTATCCTGGTGCTAACTTCATCAGGAACATATAGAAACAGGTACTGATATTTAAAAGGGATTTTAATGCAGCACGCTTAATCCACTCTTTTTCCAATATGGGGCCTAAAGTTGCCAGTAGAAGCATAGCAAAAAGATTAATAGTAAATAAGATCTATGTTAAAATATTTGAAAGTTCAATTTTATGTATCTACTAAAAGCTTTTTAAAAACCAAATTGTTTACTAGAAATTCTAGTGAATGAAACTTCCTTCCTTCTTGCTATTATTTAAAGCTTTAAAAAAATGTCTTGGGACCACCAGAATTAAATTGGATGAGTTTAGCCCTAGGTTATGCAAAGGACTGAAATCCTGTCTCTTCCCTGGAGACCATGCAGTACCAGAAGTAGCCATTAGATAGCAGCACAGTACATATGATCTGTCATGTCTCCCACTATCTTCCTGCTCCCCAAGGCTTCAGCTCTGCTCATTTCAGCACATACACACACACACACACAATAGCTGATTGTAATTCAATTAGTGCAGTCTGCAACTTCAGAAAAGAGTAATTCAATTAGTGCATTGTGGAGCTCTACAATACCTCTAAGCAGATGTTCACAATCCTCAGGAACTGGGCTAGCTTTAAAAATACCTGTATCCTTCAATGTGGCACTACGTATGCCATTTGTCAAAACAGCTTTATACACCTTTCTGACTTCTAACAGGGGAGGGAAGAAAATCCAGGCTTGGCTGGCAGAATAGCTTTTTTTTTTTTTTTTTTTTAAACTGATCAACCAACCAACACTGATACACTAGACCTCACCGCTCTGCTTACCAGGAACAGCACCGGGTGTTACATGTATGATCACTAATGCAGAGTAGAAGCATTGGCAGCTTAGTGGTTACAATGCATTTTTATGTTAATGATCACATTGATAGTATGCTGGGGTGAACAACTGAGTGGGGTAGGCTCTGTTCTACCACTCCTTATTTGCTACTCTGAGCTTGTCTACATATAAACCACTGCAGCGTTGCTTCAATGAAGACACTACCTACACCAATGGGAAGGATTCTTCCAGAGGCATAGGTAATCCAACTCCCCAAGAGGCGGTAGCTAGGGGGATGGAAGAATTCTCCTATTGACCTAGCACTGTCTACACCAGGGGTTAGGTTGGTTTAACTGCATCGCTCAGGGATGTGGATTTTTCACACCTCTGAGCAACATAGTTATACTGACCTAATGTCTAGTGTAGACCAGGCCTTAGACTGGAGAGTTGAAACATACATTTATATTTTCAAAAGTTAAAAATGTTAGACATTTGAGGGGGAAGAAACACAGTCATCCAGTTATTAAATTGTAATTCACTCTTGCAGAAGCATTTTTTTAACAGAAAAAGCCACACCACTTACTCACCACTATGTTTGGAGGTTTTCTTTGCAGTCATACAGACTAGAAACTTAATTTTTTTGTAAATGAAAGCTTAGACCCCATAACACAATTCTGCAGCAGAGAGTGGATTCTGTAGTAGATTCCCCAGCCATAGAACAACAGAAAACATGGAGCACTGGTTATGAGTATCTAATGAACCAGCTAGATGCAAGGTCACTGAAGTAACAGGGTGATAAGTAGGTTCCCTAACATTTTTGGTTGTTGTGTGCACTGCCCTATAACACTGCATTTGTTTACCAAAGCCCATTTGCACACAGGTACACACAGCTAGACTAGCACTGCAGCTTCCTTCCATTTAAAAATCACAGACCAAGGTGCACATTCATTTCACTCCACTGGCAATTAGACTCCTGAAAGTCTAACTCTGCCACACTACAAAATATTGAGCAGTTAATTTGGTTGCATTTCTGTCATTTCTTTTATTCCCTTTCATCCATTTAATTGCTATTGCTTTCAATCTTATCAATGAGCGGGGATAAGAGAAGCCGGAGGAGTGGACGCCAAACAACTCAAATAAGAAACTTTGCTTAAAAATCCAAGTGTCACATTGTGGCAGTTCAATATTTCATCGCCAATACAAGGAATGTGCAACAACACTGCAACTTTAAATCTTTGCCTCCTATGTCAGTCTCTCTCCCTTTCATTGTAATGCCAAAGGGAACAGCAATCAGAGTGGAGATGTTCAACCTGATAGAGGTCAGGACACTGGTGGATCAACGTACCAGAAACACGACCTTGTTTATTTTTTTCCCCAGTATTATTGTTTACAGGGTGCTTTGCTCATGTACCTTGTGGTTCTTAGCTAAAAGATGAAATTACAGCCCAGGATGAAGCGCTCAGGCACACATCCAATTTGTGTTTCCATCTCAGAAAACAAAAAGCTTCTGAGGCCCTCGGGCTGCCATTCAAACTTGGAGAGGCTGACATTTTTAACAGCATGAACCAGAGACTGGCAGAGGGAATGATCTAATGCATTTCTGACTTGTCAATCAAAAATCTCACCTCTGCTGTCTTGTAAACAGTTGGGGGCCACCTAACTACATTCATAAACAGGGGTGAGCCTGCCACCAGCTGGGGGGTGCTGGAGCCACATGCTCTGGATATTAGTCACCAAAATTATGATTCACTTGTATAATCTCACTGTAAATAGCCTGCAGGCACATTTCACAGGGCCACTGGAACAGAACCAGGGCAGGAAATGCAAAGCAAGATTCGGTCAAGTGCAGTTATCTCTCTATGCCGATAGAATCTCTTGACCAGACAGTATATTTCACCTCCAATTAGACACAAAAACTATCCGTACTAATAATTGCTCTTTCCAGTGGTGAATAATTCATTTTAGAGAAATTGCAACAGACATCTGCACCCAACACAGTGACTGCAGAGCATGCACAGCTTGCTTTGTATGGGTTACTTACCTTAAGGCCATCAATAATATCATCATTACTCTTGTATTTATATATACACAGTCATTTTCAGTAATGAAAAAAGTCAACTTTTTAAACAAAACCTGTGAATAGTCAGAAGGAAACGTGCTATGAAATTTTCATAGAAAGCTGAATATGGGATATAAATTACCGACAATGCCCCTCTTTAGAAAAATCATTTCCACATGTATTAACATCAGCCATGGTGAAAAAATGGCAAGCAAGCAAGCAAAAAAACAAAAACAAAAACATACAGCTGCCCCTTTCTCTTTTCTGCCTGCATATGCCAGGTTGTGGGCCATGCTCCTCAATCACCCCACATCTTTATCCCTCAACCTTCTCCAAAAATGGCCTCTATCAGAAGAGAAAGTGCACATGTGCCATCAGCAACTTAACCTAGTCCAGTCTGCTCACATCAAAATTACTCTCTCCTATACTTTATTTAAGGACTTAGCCCAACCAAAAGGTAGCATTCTCTGTCAGGAATAAGGAGGTCACAATAATTTGCACAAAACTATGCAGATCATAGCCATCTTCATCTTTAATAAGGAGCTACAGCATGAGGAAGTGATATGTCCTGTGTGTAATGCTTCATGGTCAAGTACTCGATTCAACCAGCCTCAACAATAGCAGATTGTGGGAATTTATATGAAATACTCTGTAAAGCATTCTAGAAAGACTACAATGTCTCAAACCCTCCCCTTCATCCAACAGGATCCTTCAGATCCTTCAGAGGAATCTAACCCTTCTCTGTTTTCTATATCACCCATCACCATACTACTGGGTCTCAGAATTGGCAGCCTACAACTGACAGTGCTACTGCTATCTTTAATTTTATTTTATTTTCTAGCACGCAAAATTGTGCCAGGCATCTGACAACAAAGACATGGTCCCTGCCCCAAGGAGTTTACATTCTGTATCTGATGTGGCACCTGTGGGGGAGTCAAACAGGCAAAAAGAAAGGATAGGAATGTCCTCCACCACTGACTTGCTGTGTGAGCTTGGGCAAGTCATTTAAACTCACTGCTTCTCAGTTTCCTCATCTGTACAATGGGAATAATCAAAATTACCCATCTTTGTGAAACATTTGGAGATCCACAGATGACCATCAATATATGAGTGCTAAATCCTATTACCACCAAATGCCTGTTACCCAAATAATCTAGGAAGAAAACTCAACAATCTACTATAACTTTTTGCACAGTCAAACCTTGCAACCTTGAATGTCTTGAGACACATTCCATTTTCACTGCACTCTTGTTTTTCAACCCAAGTTTAACTGTAAGTCAGCTAATGCTCTTAAATATGACACACGCTGACTCTTCTGAATTTGCATCCCTCCTTTTCTGGCAAGTATTGTAAGATAGGGGAAGTAAACAATTTTCTTCAAAGTGAAAAATGTCCCTAGAATATAAATATATCTTCTAGTGTGTGTCCTGGAAACTTTTAAAAATATTCAGTTACGGAGATAACTCTCCAGATGACCATTTTTATTATTAAGAGCATCTACATGTAAACAGGTTTCTTGTCGCTTAGGAGGGTCACAGTGGACTAAAATTTGCCATCAGTTTGGAATGGCATGTTCTGGATGGACATTAAAGGCCACATGGCACTTTTACTCTTAGTAGTAGGGATTAGTCTTTTGTCATCCTCTGCTAAAATTTCATTCTCTTCCCCTACCCTCACTGTTAGGCAGCACGTCACGTACCAGTTTGCTGTTGTCCTCTACCAAAGAGCTGGTTGCATTTCACTTATATAGGGTCCATCATGGTTTGAGAAGCACATTGGGATCTTCTGAGGTAAGAAGCACTAAAGAAATGTGTCGCTCTTGTTGCTTAATCCCCCACCTAAAGTAAGAACCCCAGTTTTGACTTGCTACCTGTTGTGATGTCACAAAGGGTTGTCAAATTTAATTGAGGGACTGTGAGAGGCTGTTTTCATACAAATGTTTCTGGGAGTAAAACAAACACAGGAAGAGAAACATGGATGTCATCTGATATACCAAGAAAATTCTCTAACTTGAATATTTGCCAATGCTTCCCGTGAGGTGTCAGCAGGTTGTTAGCTGAACTATTCAGAAAGTGTCTGTGCTGCCATTTCTGTCTGAGCATCTCATGGCAAAGCATGTAAATAACTAGACAAATTCAGCAGTGACTAAGTGGCCTTCCAGATGGCACCTTCTTTCTTGCCACAAGCAAAGAAAATTGATATTCTTCTGCAGTTACTTCAAGCTTGCTAAAAAAAAGTGTAGCTTAATATGAGAAAATTTCCTGGGCTCCAAAAAAGAGGTCTTACAATGCTACATTGAAAACTCTGTATAGTACCAGAAAAGGTGGAAACAATTCTTGATATCCTAGTCACTGACATGTTCCAACCCCACACCCGCTCAGATTACTGCAACAAAACAGACAGCAAACATACCACCTAAGGAAGAAATCGCATCAGATCTGCAAACTAATAAGGGTCCAAGCCTACGGAAAAACTCATTGGGACAAAGAATGCAAATGCTGCAGAAACTGTTGCTGGAAGTTCAAAGTTTCTCTCCTCAGTTAATACAGAACCAATGCCTCAGTGTGGGACTAGGGGTACCGTGTTGCTAGAGAAGTGTTTCGGATGGCACGTGAGGCAGAGTTCCTATTCATTCAAGGCCATTAAATAGCCTTGGAAATTTCTCACAAGAGTTGAGTATAGCTAAATCCCAAATTCTCACTGCACTGTCAAATGGATATGGTATTCATCAGCCCTGAACTGTTGTGTTCCTGCTAAACAGTTGATTTGTTCAGCTTCAGATGTGGATACTTGTAAAGTGCTTCGGGATATTCTGAAATAAAAGGTGTTCTATAAATGGATGATTTTCTAAAAATGAAAAATCAAGCAGAAAGAGGGGTACCAGTTTCAGTATACAAACTGCTCCACGCCTATATCAGGGTTCGCCCTTACACCAGAGCTTAAGGATGTTGGAGATTTATTCCTCAGCGGAAAACAAAAAAGAGGCCCATCTGATTCAGTCAAATTATGCAAATCAGGATTAGAAGTAGGAATCTAAATACTGCCTGTGTCTCCAGTGTCCTCTTAGAAGGATATAAAAGCCCTCTTCCCCTCCCCCCACTGAAAGGTCTGCAAGAAGCTTGCTTCAGCCAAGGAGGATTGACAGGACACCTTCCAGAGTCCATCAGTGCTAGTGCTAGGTCAGCTATAAGGGTTGCTGCAGAATGATGTAAGACGCGTAAACCTTCCCTGGGACTGGGAGTATCTCTCCACAGCACTCCCTAGCACTCCCTAGTCCTGCCAGTCCTGGGAGCAAGAAACCAGACCCAAAATAAAATACAAGTTTCTTGCATGCCATCTCTTGAAGGCAGGTAACTGACTTTTGGCAAAATGATTCACAACTTGAGGGGCATACTGGATCTGGGATTGCTCATAGATTCCCAGAGGCTGTTGGTGAAAAGCCCCACTGGCTACCATCAGCCTGGGACAACAGACTGCAGCTATTTCTCTGCAGTGTGGACCCTGAAGCAGTCATTCATGCCATTAAGCCTCCAAGGCTTGATTTGCAAGGCACCTTTCTTCAGAATACCCCTGAAGTATCCCAGAAACCTAAGCTAGTGCAGTATCAGTTCTCAGCTTTCAAAGGTGCCCAGCACAAAAACAACACCTGTGTGCTCAGTCTGCACTGCATCTCTGTTCATCTCTAATTGAAATTCAAGGTGTTGGCAATGATTTTGAAGCCCTGAGTGGTCTGGGACATGGTTATCTGAGACTTGCCTCTCACTTTATACCCCATATAAAGGCAATTAAGATTGGGTGGGACAGACTTGCTATCAGAACTGAAGTTTGACTACACCATGTCTAGCAGCAGACACTTCCCCATCCTTGGAATTCATTTTCCCTTGACAGCTCGTTAGAGTCAAAATCCAGCAACCTTCAGAGCACAATGCAAAATGCACTTGCTTTGTGTGGCATCTGATCAACTTTTCTGTGTTCCAACTGTCTGTACCTGAAGCTCCTGCACCTCCATTATTAAATCTAATAAAATAAATATGAATGCAGGGCACCATCTGTCAGTTCCACTGCAAACTCTTCTAATAGGTTTAAGAAATATTTTGCTAACAAAATTAAAGCAACTGGCTGTACGTCGGCCCAGATCAGATGAATATTGTTTACCAGTTACACTTGTTAAACTTCAGCTGCATGCTTCTGATAAACCTGAGAACAAATGGCAAAGCTGATGGTAGCAGGTCAATTTAGGCAAAATGATTATTAAAATCAATGCAATGAAAATGCCCCAGACTGATACACTCAGAATCTACATGAGATGAGGTTAATTACTGTAGGAGTTTTGAATGGCATGAGGAAGCACGCAGTTTGAAGCAGAATAAAAGGATGTAAGCAAGCAAGAGAGAGCAAGAAACAGACATGCACACACGGACCAGAGAGAGAGGGGAGAGAGAAAGTACCTGGAAAGCTGTGAGTGCGCCAGTCCCTGGGTTATACAGGCATCGCAGTGACGGCATGCTGTCCGCCAGGCTGGAGCAGCCCAGCCACAGAGACCTGGGCATAGAGCACTGCAGAGAAAGGACAACTATGAGATGGGACCCTATGAGACAGGATGGCACAGATTACAGGAACTTTGACGGCTTAGCTGAATTGCATCAAAACAGTTGCAGCTGGCCTTTAAGACTGAAACAGCTTTAAGAGAGACATTGACTGGTCAGTCCCCTCAAAAACACTCAGATGACACAGTAGCAAAAAAGAAGGTTATAGTCCAACAAATTAAATAATTAATCAGCTTTTTGTATCAATGTTTGTTTGTACTGTGCTAAACAAAGTTACTCCTTTCCAATTAATCCATTCTCTCTCCCCCTCCCTGCATAGCCACCTCTCAAATACACAGCAGAGCGAAAGATTCTGCAAGGTAAGCAGAAAAATGAATGGCAAATTCACATTGGATAGTGTCAGGGAAAGAGAATAGAGTTTGTGGATTTGGTTCCATACACCCCCACCCCACCCTCTGCAACCAGAGGGAATGGGAAGATGGGGGAAAACACTACCACCCAAGGGCAATAATAATTCATTGACTGTTTGTAAGAGTTTTCTAGTTAATGAACAGCAGAGCAAGTAGAAATAAACTGCAGTTACCATAACAAACTGAATCGTCACCTTTCCAAATGGATCAAAATAATAAATAAAAAAAAATGGGGGTGGGGGGGTGTCAGAGCACACACACACACACACACAAGAAATAGTAGCCACTGATATTTAAAACTATTACATTCTGATGTCCATAGTTTTTAAATCACTAGCACTGAAGGTTAAAAATATGGCTGGCATTTTGACAGCAACCTTGTTCTTACCAGTTGCAGAACTTTTGAGCCACAAATGTTGCTGTTTATTGTATCACTGGCATGGTGGTGTAATGCCAATACATTTTAAATGGGCAGCTAGTTACAAACACTATAGGATGTGACAGATTAGTTACATGAAATCTCAAACCATTGTATTCTTCATCTCCCCACGCTCATGCCAGCCTCTTTTCTAAGAAGCAGAGGGATGAGAGAAAATTTGAGTGGAAGGGACAGCTGTAATGGTGTGAGATAGCAGCTGCCTTGTGAGCCACTATTTCTAACTCCTTTGAGAGGACTGGAAAGTCCTGCATTAAATTTAATATGTGGGAGCCATGTGACCAATCCAGGAATGGGCAGAAAGAAGACAGCCTCCTAGGTTCATAATTAGTTACCATGCAGAAAACCACACTTGGATTAGCCCTGCCTATCACCAGTTTATACCATGTCACTTGGGATATTTCTCCAAATTCACTGGAGAACTTAACCTACGAAAAAGTGCTTTTTAGAAGTTTTGGCTATGCTACTATAATTTCGCCTCAATTTTATAAATAAATGCTTCGCTTTGTAAAGGGCCTCGAATTCAAGAACCTGTCTACTTTATAAACATTAACTTCACAGCCTGCACTGTGAGCTAGGAAAGTGTCACCTGTTTTATTGTCAGGCACACTTAAGTAGAGAGAGAATAGGAATTATGGCCTTGGTATCACAGCAAGCAATAGAAACTCGAGTCACACTTCTCAGTCTGTTGGTTTAACCTACCAGACAATGCTCCTTCCCACATACAGAAGAATTCTAAATCCCAATGCAAAAAAACCCAAAATAAAACAAAACTTACTCTTATTATTTACAGAGCTCATCACCATCGTGTCCAGGCAATTCTAGTTTTAAGATTAACAGGCACAAAAGGCATATATTTATTTAGCTTTAAGTATTTGACATTTTTAATAATGTGTTAATTTAAAACTAATTCAAAGCTGTTTATTTGTCCGCATCCCTTTTCACTGAGCCAACTGCTTACTAACAGCAACAAGGATATTAGCTACAATGATATGGTGTCCCCACTAACGCAAAGCTAAAAATTGGCATCCAACTTCCAAACACATTCAATATTGCTGACACCGTAAGATGCTCTGTTAAGTGGAATATAAACAAAATTGTAAGCAATATATGGCTACAGAGCAAAGAGTCCAGCCGTGGGCATTTCTCATAAGTATTCTAGAGATTTTAAACATACCCATTACAGAGATGTCAAGTGCTGCTCACAGCAGAATATCTCTATTCCTTCAAGACCAATAATTCTGTCCACCCTGGCTGCCCCTCTTTTCCGCACAAAGTCTGCAGCACTTATTTTTCATAATATAATAAGCAGTCATTTACTTTTACTGATGTCAGTATCAAGGTTTGACCTAGAGGAAGCAAAGAGACCAACTAAGCCTCAATGCCACAAAAAGTAGAGGTCAGTACACATATTGTATACATTTGGTATGTCATAAAACAATGAATTCTCTCCATTATAACAAGACACTTAAAAATGAAACTCTTTTTCCTTTGAAACTGACATTTTATAGGGGGAAGTTAGAGATCTGTTTCACAGAATCCCTGCAGCTAATCAGGATTTATTTATTTACATATGCAAACTAGTTAGTTCATATTTTTCCAGACCTCAATTATTGATCTGTGAGGAAGTATGCAACAGAAAATAGCCAATTCCTTACGTGATTTTTGAGCCAGTCAGCTAGGATTTTTCTCATGTATGTAACAAGATTTACATTACCACTGGAGTTCTGTTACTTTTTTTTTTTTAAATCAACATTTGTCTTTAAAAGAGCAAAGGTGCACACATTGGGGGAAAATGTCATTCCTATACTTGCTTTCTACCCATTGAAAGAAGCGGAGACTCTAAATTACAATTGGTGACTGAAAGAAGCTTATTCACAAGCTCGAACAAAAGGCCTCAGGTGTTTCAACAGAAACAGCTTGTGTGTAAATCAGATGAGTGACCCAACAGAACAATTTCATTTACAGCCTGATCTCTGAAAATCTCAACATCCTCCATCCCCAGCCACCAACCAAGCTGGATATCAAATGCTCACTTTTGCATTGACAGTTCCACAAACAAGGGGCTGGCCTCAGCATTTACTATTTGAAAGCTGACTGATAAAATCCTCTCTTGAACCCAGGCCAATCTACATCTAGATTTATTTATTTTTAAAATACACAAGCAGTGCTGAATTTTGATTGCAGCCAGATGAGAACATTGATCTTATCACAAGGTACTGGTCCTAACCCAAAGCAGTTTCTCTGCACATCTAGCATTTAATTATACTAATACTTTGGACTTCTGCATACCTTTTGGACCCGAGGGCACTTTTCAAAAATTAATAAGCCTCAACATGCAACAGTTATATCCATTTCATGCAAGGGGAAACTGAGGCAAGGGGAAGAGGCTCGCAAATGGGCACAAAACACAATCACAACACAGACAAAAAGAAATTAAGTCCTCATTCCCAATCCTCTCCTTTAAGCACACGAACATGGACCCGTACTACAGAATGTAGAAATGCAGTATCAGATCAGACCAGTCGTCCATCTGCTCCTCCATCTACTCCACTATCCTCTTTCTCACAGTAGTCAGTAACAGCTGCTGCAGAGGAAGGTGCAAGACCTCCCAAAATAGACAGTTAAACACAAGTTTCCCTTAAGGGAATTTTCTTCCTAATTCTCATCACTGAGGGTGTATTTACACTGCACACAAAGCCCAGGTTCTGGCCCGGTTTTGATCCCAAGCCCCATTTCGGTACACATACAAATCAGTTTGACTTGAATCAGCAAGCATTCAGGGTCCAGTCCCAGGACCCTTCTATGAGTGTGGAGTTAGATCAGAGCCCAGGTCCCACTGGAACATCAGTCCAAGCCCTGTCATTCAGCAGTGAGGACACTGCTCAAGCCACAGACCCAAGTCAGGAGATCTGCGGGTGCAGTATGGATACCTCAGCACAGTTGTGGGACCTGAGTCGAGCAACTGTAAATCCAGGGTCACAATGCAGTGTGGATACCCAAGTGCGGGTTTGTAAACACCAAGTCCACAAGCCCAGATCCCACAGACCTGGGTTTACAATGCAATGTAGACATACTCTCAGTGATGGGCTTAAATGCAGAAGCATGATTTTTTTTTAATATCCCACTTATATCATATCCAATGTAATTATCAATGTCTTTTAAATATAACTGCCTAATTCTTTTTTTTTTTTTAATTTTAATCTTGCTAAACTTTAAATTCAATTATATTTTGTGGTAAAGATAGCCACAGACTAATTAGATGTTGTGTAGAAAACTATTTTCTTTTGTTTTAAATTGGCTGCCTTTCAATTCCATTGGATATCCCCTTGATCTTGTCTTATATGAAAGGATAAATAAAAGTCACACAATTTACCTTCTGCAAACCATTCATTATTTTGCATATGGTCTCATGAACCTTCTTATTCTTCATCTTCTCTCTAGATGAAATAGTCACAACCTTTACTTCTCTTCATAAACAAGCATTAGATTATTTTGTCTTCTATCTCTGAATTCCTTCTGTTTCTGCTATATCTTTTATAAGGGAAGGTGAGCGGAATTAGTATTTCAAATCAGAGAATCACTGATATTACACAATGACATATTTTCAGTATTTTCCATCCCATTCCTGAAGACACCACTTTTTACCACTGGTGCATATTACAGCAGAAATTGTACTGAGTTTTTCCAATGACTTAAGATTTTTCCCTTTAGTGATTTTTTGAACCCAGCAACTGTATGCATAGTTCAAATGATTGCTTCCAACATACAATGTTGATGAATACAAGGTAATGCATTTCATTTTCTAGTAGGCTGTCCATTCACCTAGCGTCGGTAGATCCCTCTGAAGAGCCTCAGTCTTCTCCAGCCTAGACTGACATAGATTTTTGCCATCTGTTCACTCCCCACCTTCTCAAATCATTTAACATATTAAAACAAAACCAGTCCCAATACAAACCTCATTGTTAACTTTTGCCATGTTGAAAAATGATGATTTATTCCTGCCCTTTGTAGTCTCTTAGCTAGGTCCTAAATCATGACAACAATGCTTTGCCTTGACCAAGTTATCCTGCCAGCCCTGTTTTATCAAATTTGTTCTCTTCTAGGTCCTTTCAGTATGTGTGTCATGTCAGAGGTTACTAAACATTGTTTTAGTAAATTCTGTTAGAGGTCAGAAATGCATCCCCTCCTGCAAAACTGACTGGTCGTTACTTGGGGAACAAAGCAGATAATTTCCAGAAACACCATGTTTTACAAATATAGTGCACACAGTGTGTGTGGAAACTGAAATCTGAATTCCCTATAGCAATAAAAAAGTAGGATACAGTAGTTCAAAGATTAGATTTTTTTTTAAAAGGAAATTCTGGGAAATTAAAGCTAGTGAGAGAGGTATTGGGAAGAAATATTATGGTCTTTGTGTAAAGAAGAAAATTGAAGCAACCTAAAAGACCCCACAATTAAGGTGCAACAATCTACAATTCAGGTTTGCAATACTGCACCACTTACTATGATATCTGTGTGTCTCTAGTGTAGCTATAATGCCTTTTATTTTACAGGACATGCTCATCATTTAGCAAGCCAGTGGCACAGCCAAAAATAGAATCCAGATTTCCTTATTCCAAGTCCTGATTTTTGGCCATTATAATCTGATTTTAGGTTTGGACAAGAGCTGCTTGTCCAGATCTAGTTCCGTCTGCAGCCACTGCAGGATTGTTTCCCTGTAGTACAGTGTCCAGTATTTTGTGCAGTTCAGTTTTAAATGATTAAGCAATAAGGCTTCTACTTCTCTGGGGAAAGTGTAGTCTTTCTTCCCACCTCCCAATACATACACTAGAAGTGTGGAGAGAGAATATGATCAAAGTCTGGAAAGTGTAAATGCTAACTAAGGAAAGGAATTGTTCCCACTGGACCAGTGGGCAAAGTAAGTACAGGAAATGAGATAAGACTGAGCAGAGGGAAATTAAGGCAGAATAGTAGAAAAAGAAATCTAACAATGAGTTCTATCTAGAGTAGACTCTGCACTTGTGTCCCAAAGGAAGCGGTGAAAGCTCCATCAGTTGAATCATTTAAAACTAAGGAAACAAGACCCTGGAGACTTGGCTGCAGGAGAACAACCATGCAATGGCTGGGACTCGACGAGATGTGACCAAACATCCCCAGTTTCTCATTCTATGAAAAGATGTCACTTTGTAAACAGAATACTTAGGTCTTTTGGCCAGCAGGGAAGCATGCTATTCCTGTAAAACATCCTTTTTGGACTATTATTGCTTGTATACTTTTTAAAAATAAAATAAAGGCAACATGCCTTAGGAGCCTTGATCTGTGTATGGTTATGACCTGCAGAGGAGCACTGTGTAAGCTGGAAAGCTCATCTCTTTCATCAATAGAAGTTGGTCCAATAAAAGATATTACCTCCCCCACCTTGTCTCTCTACGGTTATACCAAGCACACCCATTGAGAGGTTAACAGTCACAAGGCCATCAGTATACAGATTCTGGTGACAACATAATAGACTAAACATGTCAAGTGGCTTGTGATCTTCCGGCAGACACAAGCATTTCTTGCCATTGCCAATTATTGTTTTACCGATATATGGATCATACACAATAAAAGCAGGAGAACACACATCCGTATCTCTTCACTACTTCTCAACAGTGCCTTTTTGCCACCACATTAATGCCAAAATGGGACAAGTTACACCCGTTTGCCATTTGAATCCAATGGGCACCACGGTACTTAGTTCATTTTAGGCAACACATAAGTTACAAGTCAGCTAGTATTATAAACTGCTATTCCCAGGAATTTATAACAGCCATAGATATTCCTTTTGGCTCAGACTTGATGTATAAATTCCAACCCCAAGAACTGTTTTCAATCCCTCAACCTTTTCCACAGCCACACACCCATCCCTGCACCTTTTGATCAAAGAAAAAAAGAAACCTGAACATTCAAAGAAAAACAAGCAGTTCCCAGTGAATATTTTGCTCTGTCACAATCCAAAAATAACCATGTTAAAAATGAACTGCATTTGGCAAGTAACTGATCATTTAAGGAAAAAGAAAACCAACAATGTGCTTTTTAAATATTTGCAAAACACTGAATAAACAGTAAATTCTTTTTAAAAACCCTAATATATGAATATAGATTTACTAGTTGAGGAACAGTTGTATATACCTGAGAGACCACAATACACATTTTTAAAAAAAATCCTGCCTAATTATGAGTTTACCAGAGAGACTAAAAGGGCCCAGAGCAAATTAATACTTCTATAACTTTTAGAGAAAGTTTTTTTTTTTTAAATTTTTTTTGTTTGGAAATGAGAAAAATGTAAAAAATAACTGTAGGTCTTAATTAAGCCAGCAGGAAAAGCCAGAAAATTCATAGTTCGTGCTGATGTTCTTTTACTAATGCAGGATGCTGTGGCCTGAAGTTATTTAAAATATTTAAAAACAAACAAACAATCAAATAATTCAGACTTGATTAGCTGATGGACTTTTTGGGGAAGCTTTTTTATTATTTTAAGAAGATGAGAGTTTTAAAACAAAAAGAGAACGGCAGTCTCAAAAGGTAATTAGGGGGATATCAAACTCGGTTTTCACGCTGCCAACTCTCAACTGAGGGATACTGCCCTACAATTCTACCATAACCAGCGCTCCTCAGAATTTCTCAATCAGTAACCAACAGTTTATTTACACGCTTTGGGTAGAATATTCCACTGACATTCATGGGGATTAGAGGGAGTTGGTTCCATGCATCTACGTCACTTTCCAACTACAGTGTATTGGGCCCCACTATTAAGAGTCTTTAAGCACTAACACAATTCAGCAGGCCAAACCCACAAAAGAAACACACACCCTTCAAATCAAAGGGTAATCGCATATTTCACTTATGGAAGCATTGAGCCGGAGACTGGGAGGGTTATCTGCAGAATGACTGGCCCCCACTAACCAGAGGGTAATGCACACACTGAAGCCCTCTAGCAATGTTCAGAGCCACACTCATTAGCTTCATCCCACTTCCAAGAACTGGACTTCTCATCACAGCACTGATCGTTGATCTTTCATTTCAACCTATGGCTAATAAATTTAGTCCTCTGACTAGTAGATGTTTGGTAAATTTTACAAGCCCTACTATACCTTTTACCTCAATCCATCCAAATGATTTCCCCCGGTCTCCTATTCATTTCTGTAGTTGTGACTATTTCATCTAGAGAGAAGATGAAGCTAGATGAAATAGCTACATGAAATAATCACATTTCTGTAGTTGCTCTTAACTCTCCCTTTTCCTGTATCACACTGAATATTCTCTAATGCTCTGGTACCTTCCCAGTTTACCATAAATTCTCAAGAGTTTCCAGTGGTATAGCAGGTTTATTAGCTAACTCCCTTAATAACCAAGGGTGATAGTCATCTGAATGGACTGATTTCCATTTCCATTCCAGTTCAGATTACCCAAGTATTTCTTTACCCGGAAGGGATCCAGGAGGAGAGTGTCAGCTTTAGGTGTGGTGGAGGAGATTGTCTCTCATCTCCCCCCCGCCCCTCAGTGTTTATGTAAATTTCTCAGTCTCTTAAAGGTTAAAGGTGAGCAGAGATCACTTGGCTGAAGAAGGAGCTAGCCCATCCTAGTTATAACATGCACAAGCTTCCCAGTGAAGGTTACAAATTCCTCCAAATACCTAGTATTGACTACACATTACTCAAAGAATCTTACAATTTAACTGTTGGAAATTGAGTGTCACAACCTGAAGTCTCTCCTGGAATTTACAAGCTCTACTCTCATATCTTATTGTCTCACCTCCTCCGCACCAGCAATGTCATCAGCCTCCATTATCCACGTCTCCCAAACACCTTTACGTTTTCTTCCATGCCACCCCTCACACAAATGATGCCTTCTCTATGATACCAACCTGGGATTCAACTCTCCATTTGCTGTAATTTAACAGGAGTTGATTAATATTTACACAGTGAACTGAATGTATAAAGTACCAGTCATTCAATATTACGCGTTGTGCAACTATTGTCCTTTGCGTTATTTTGTTAGGTGCAGCAGCACCTATTGGCCCTGGTCAAGGACCCATTGCAATAAGTGCTATGCTCACATGTAATTTTAAAATTAAAACAGTCTTTGCCCCAAGAAGCTTAAAATCTTAATATATGACAAGAGACAGTAAGTGAATTGAAAGGAAGGATTCCCTAATAGTTAAGGTGCCAACCTGGAACTTGGGAGAATGAAGTACAATTTCCTGCTCTGCCACAGACTTCCTCGGTGATCTTGAGCAGCCATTTAGTTTCTCTGTGCTTCGGTCCCCCTTCTGCAAAATGGGGATAACAGCACTTCCCTACTTCACGGGGTGTATTGAGGATAAATACATTAAAGATTGTGAGGCGCTCAGATATTATGGTGCGGGGGGCCAGATAAGTACCTGAGCTAGACAGAATCAAGAAGTGGCCAAGAAGGAGAACAAGCCAACAGTGAAATGATCACATTTAGAATAAGCAGCAGAAGCCATGGCACACCAACTGCCTAAACATGCTGGATTCTAAACTACTGTGAAGACATATCAAGGCTGTAAGGGAAAACTCACACTTGGGACTTTTATCCATTCTAGCTCTATCGCTCCAAAAACATGTACTGCAGGGAACGAATCCACACGGATAGGGAGATGAACTGGATGATTATTTGTCTTTTCTATCTCCAATTTATATAATTCTGCAATCATTCGGGATTAATGTTACTTTCTGCACCTACCACAGAGGAGTGTTTTGAGGACTACTTAAATATGTGCATAGCACTTTACATTCTCAAAGTTCTCTACGAGTGCCACCTATTATTAACTTTCCGCCCCTAGAAATCAGTGTATGCATTTTTAAATTCAAATAATGTAAAGTCTCTAGATATTCATTGGAAATTCAGAATGCATCTTTCAGAAGATAAGGAAGGTATGTCTAGTGACAATATTGCAAAATAGGGACAAAAACAATCTCTCTAGACATTTCTTCTAAGAAAGCTCAGCTCAAAAGGAAGGATCCAGGTTTCACTGAGGTCCTGGTTTTTATACTGATTTTTCCAACTGACTTGACTGAAGTACAGCCTATTCACATCTCAAATAAATACCTTCTCTGATTATAGTGGCCTTTGAAGGCACCAATCCAGCTAAGGTAGCACCAGAGTTTCCAGTATAAAACATTTTTACAGGTTTGTAACTTGGCTCTAAAAATTCTACTCCAAGAGACTGTTGGAGATAGGGAGGGTCAGATGAACTCATTATATTTACATGCTCTTGTGTGACACAATACCAAGGCACAATGGTACACGAATAGCAAGGGTCAGTTTTAACTCTGAATTACTTTGCTGTCACCAGCCATCTACATGATATTTAGTTTTCTTGTTAACATAAGAAAAGATGTTTTAGTTAATTAACAGCTTTCATTTGTCCAACTTCACAATTTAAAATCGTATGGATCTCTATATAAACAGAAATGGGAACAAAATATTTCTATTGATCATATTTATGCACACATTAAACCTGCAATACCTTTCCCTCTGGAAGCCAATTGCAGCTAGCTTTCAAGAGGCTCAGCTTTAAGGGGAAACACAATGCTGCCATTTAAAGAAAGAGGATTAAATCAAGAACAAGACTGAACAAAAGAACTGCAGGTGTTTGTCTTTTACCAAAGGATGAACTTATAAGAACCAGATAGAAAATGGAGCTTTACAGATTGCTTAAAGCCTGTTCTCTAAACCAACATGTATTTCTGGTCATCCGTATTGTATTTCCTCTAGCCCACATATGTATGTAACACAGCTCTCTGCTACAGCACATCAACATTAAATATAAAACCCTGCTATTAAAGGGCACACACAAGGTAATGGCATTAGTGTGGGCGACCCGTGCTCAGGTAGTGTTCAACTATTAACTCCAGTTTAAGTAGGCTGAAAATATGCAAGTCTAGCCAGCACAGTTTTGAGATAAAATTGTCAGTTTTATGGATATTTACAGTATGTGTCCAGTCTTGCAGAACTCCATCTTCCTCCATCTCATTTGTAACATAAACCGCTTTTAGCCCACATTAATACATTGTGTTATTGGAATACTTCCCCCGTTCTGTAAAAGCAAGGCAGCAGATCAATACTCAGCTACACAGAGGAAATGAACCATTTCTGTGGAACCCTGTTAAAAGCACACTTAGAGGAATAAACTTGATGCATAACCATAGCTGCATTCTATTTGGATAAATATTTAGGTTTTGTGCATATCTTTGAAGTGGCTTTGTGACTCAAATCCCACATGACTCCCTTTATAACAAGAGAAACTCTAACTAGTAACATGAAACTAAATCCATTTCACTTCAGTCTCCTACCATCTTTGCTACTTACCCAAACTATTTGTTTAAACAAAGGTCCCCCACCCCCCCCATTACAAAGATGATCCACTTTACCCCTGTAATTCCTACAGTGAAATCACAGCACTGAATTTGTGACAGCTATTTCCATCATACAGGTAGGAGGGGGGATATCGCAAGCATAGGTTTGTAACCTCACTGAAGGATCAAGCAGAAGGAGAAGCAAGACAGAGAGATGTTTATTAATACTCAACAGCAGCACACTGAAATCAGAAAGATACCAGCCACATACATTGATTTTTTTGAAATATTTTCTTTTTGAATTTGCTCCACTATGAAAGTCTCCACATAAAAGTCTAATTTCTGAACATTGTTAATTTTTATTTATTGATATTTTGCATGTATAAAATGCACACTTCCATATGTAACGGAGCACTTAGTAAAAACTCATGCAAATCTACCTCAGATACAACCTATATAATCCTTTTCCTACTGTACCCTTACAGGTATCCATCTAGGACCACAAAGGATGCTGTGCCCTGTAGGACAACAAACTTGGGCAATCAGACCAGACATTAACTGCAAAGTTGAGGTCCCTCTATTGAGATCACCTGCCTCCTGCCCAGTTATATTTAAATGAAGAAAATAGAGTCAGTGTGACCTAGCTGATCTTTGCTACTGTGAAGGACTATGGAGAAAGAGATGGTTTCTCAGATAACCAGGGTGCAAGCCCCAGAGAGCATTTTTGGAATATTAGAAATTTACAAAGGTATTTGTTATATTAAAACCACTGTTTTGTGTTAGTAACATAGGACCCAATCTCCATTGCCTCTTGAGCATTCAAACAATCTTAGCTCCACTGAGATCAATAGGCGTTAAGGGCGCGATGCACCTTGAAGGATCAGGTCCTCAATTATTACTAGTAAGATAGTGAGACATGACTGGAAAGACTCAAGACCATCAATAACCCCACTCAAACCTGTTATGAAATTGATCATGTGAGATTTAAGTTTGTTTTTTTCATTCTCTCCCATCCAACACAAGTGACTTGGCTCTTTGTCTGTTTGTTTCTCTTGGGTTCACAGTAGCATAGATCCTTTCAACACCACCCTTAATCATTTTCACAACTCTAGTTGCCACGACAACAGGATGCAGCTTATCTGTGCTGTTTTCATTTTTCCAGTTTTCGTTGTCATAACAACGCAATCATTCTGGCTTCCTACAAAAACAGCAACTTTAATGCCGTCTTCTCAAGGACACTGCACTCTCCCATGAAGATACATGGGTAAGCATTAGCTTTATACACGCAATTTTTAAATTCAAAGATTGTTTTGAAGTGAATTTTACACTCATTGATGTGAGAGGCTGACAGCAACTGCTAGCGCTCGGCTGCCGAGACAGCTAAAGCTTGGCCTTTAATAATAGCTCAAGTAATATAGCACCAGACCACTTCTGAGCAGGGACTCCCAATAGTGTCAGATTGTGTCAAACTACAGGATTGTTATGTGATGTGAGCAAATGTCCACACTTCTTTCACCCAATCAAATCTGAATTAGGCCTTAGATGCGAGTCTCATGTGTATTAACCCACTGGCCTTCACATTATTACCACCACAGCCTTACATTTGAAGACTCATTTTAATTCTGTAATCTGAGCTGTTGCTGCAGATTTCTTTTCAGACTCCAATCCCATTCCCCTTTATGGTGATTCTGTTTTGAACTTTTGTTCATCAGAAGTGTAAATTCCTAAGATTTATGAAGAAAAGGTGAGGCACACGTAACATGCACACATACAAAAACCACAAATACACGACTATGCAATAGATTAGCTTACATGGCACTATAACTAACTGGACCTTTAAATGTACTTTGCTAATGAGACAAGCACAAGTGTCTGGCACAATCCCTCAACAAGAGATGAGAAACAATAATACAGTCCAACCTGCTTTAGCCATGCTTGGTATCCAGAAGATGTAAGTTGGAATCCATCTTTGGGCATGTGTATTCGGGGCTAGGAGAGAATAAACATAAAAGAGATCTCCTTTTACATCTGGACCTGGCTAATCTAACCTAAATTCTGGACAATCTTAAGCAATGTCAATGCTTTTAGCCACACATGCAAAGTTCCAGCCCCCGGATAAGCTCCTGCTAAAAAATCTCTATTCTAATATCAACTCCCCTGAAGGCTTGATACTTTTCCTCATTGGCAATGAAAACCAACATTTTCCACTATTTTACACAATGGCCTTGGGCACACTGGTGTTTCTCTTAAAATCCCCCACCGATGTGCTCGAAATGCAGCTCCACGGGCAGACACACTAGCATAGACCAGTCATTGCCAACAGCCAGTCTATACTAGTGCTTTCACCATTGCTACCCCCAGTGGAACTGCTC
Source organism: Emydura macquarii macquarii (assembly GCF_026122565.2). Taxonomy (NCBI): domain Eukaryota; kingdom Metazoa; phylum Chordata; order Testudines; family Chelidae; genus Emydura; species Emydura macquarii. The sequence goes on along the minus strand of NW_027133829.1, from coordinate 10,442,735 downwards.
CTGCCATAGCAGTGATTTCAAAAACACCAGTGTAGAGACAGCCTCAGCATTGCTGTTGGTAGTGATGGTAAACGTTAGCACCAAACAAGTTACATTTGTAAGTTAAAGACAAACAATCTCTTCCCCCACATTTTATATACAATTATTGTTTCCTCCTCCATCGAGTCGAGGAAAAAGCAAGCTACTATGTTGGTGACAGTACACTATAGATGGACATGGCAATTTTTTGTATTTTTTCTAGCAATAAATAGTCTGTCATAATATTACTTTACAACCCAAAGGAACCTTTACTATCTAATGGACTCAATTGTGCCCCCCAAAGTGGGAGATGTTTAGAAATTGGAAAGAAAAAGAACTATCTTAAATAAATTGTTTCTACCTCAATTGTAGAGTATTATACATACAGAATGGGTGAAGCAGAAAATGAAGTCATAGTGGAGCAATAAACCTTTAACGCTCTGCAGAAGAGGTGGTTATCCCTGTTTTTACTTCAGACCTTAGGGAGTAGAACATACATAACTCCAGTCCTACTGCTAAACAGAACCTGAACATAGAGCACTTCAAAAGAACTAATACCATGTTCCTTTTGCTCACCTCTGATGGAAATTAAAATCCCGAAACACCTTTCAAAAGCAGTAGGGAGACTAACCCTGGTGTCCTGGCCAATAATCCCTGTCAAACATAAGTTTTAATAACCAAGACTGTGCTGGTGAGCTATTGGCAAGTAGTGATTGTAGGCAAATATGGCAGCGGGGTCTCTCCATTAGCAATATTTCATGCACTACTTGGATAGTAAAAACACAACATGCTTTAGTGAACTGACCACATGGCGAGGAGCAGGATGCTCCTGAGTCAAAACTCTACCTCTGCCACTGGCTTGAAAAGTGGTTAACCTTTGTCCTGTAAAACGAAGACAACGATTATTTAACCAATCTCACAGGGCTGTTACAATTACCTGATGTTTCTATACACACAGTTTCTTACCTACTCAATGTAAGGAACAAGGAGGACCACATTTTGTTTGATGTAAGTACTGTAGCCACTTCTTCCTTAAAGTTTCAAAAAAATCTCATCAAGCCAAAATAATGATCTTATGACTATGGCATCGTGCTGGGAGTCAGGCAGGACTACTCATGATTAACTTTAAGCATGTGAACAAGCAACACCTGGCTCAACATTGTATTTTTATTAAAAACATCTCTTAATAGCATAATGTCTTTGTCACTTCAAAATAAAGTTGTCTCAAGGTGTTACTAAAAAGTTACTTAGACTTTCAGGGGATTAACAAAGTTACTGTAAACTTTTTTATGAACACAGGCCAAATTTACAAAAATAGGAACCTAAACACATTTGGTTAGCGGTGTGATTTTCTACCAGCGTAGTTATACTGGTACAACTCCTACTGAGGGTACTGCACCATTTTAATTAAAATGACCTTTTAAATCAATGATCACTCATATTTCTTTCAGATTTCTGTTTTTCAGTAATTTTGCAATTCTATCAAAAAAGCAATCACTTAGAATCATAGAGTTGGAAGGGACCTCAGGAGGTCATCTAGTCCAACCCCCCGCTCAGAGCAGGACTAACCTCAGCTAAATAATCCCAGCGAGGGTTTTGTCAAGCCGCAGCTTAAAAACCTCTAAAGATGGAGATTCCACCACCCTCCTAGTGAAAAACTTTTTCCTAATGTCCAACCTAGACCTCCCCCACTGCAACTTGAGACCGTTGCTCCTAGTTCTGTCATCTGCCACCACTGAGAACAGCCTAGCTCCATCCTCCCTGGAAACCCCTTCAGGTAGTTGAAGGCTGCTATCAAATTGAAAGCTGCTTTCACTTGGCTTGGCAAGATCTATTCCTTTTTAATAAATATATACTGCTTATTTCTTCTGGTTTCATTATTCTCCACTAATGTAATGAGTTATCTTAATATTTGGTCCACGACTGTACATGTGATAGAAGTTAGTAATTGCCAAAATAATTTCTCTCTCCTCCTTTGATGAGTGGAGCTACTTTTTCTTTTCCTCTAATCTTACAGTACTTTCAAAAAAATTAAAAATAACTGCCAGTGGTACAGTAAGTTGATTTGCTAACTCCTTTAACACTATTTTGTGATACTGCCATCACCTGCCCTGTATCAGTAGCTAATCTGTAGTATGCCTTCCTTGCTCTGAAAGCTGCTTATCATTCTCACTGAAGACTGATTTTAAAAAGGAGTTCACACTTACGTCAACCTTCGAGTCATAAATTTAATCTCCACTTGTATTTATTAACAGGCCTACCTTCTCTCTAATACGTCTTCCTGTCCCCACCCCTAAGCTATATGAAACCCTTGTTATTCTCCATAACCCAATGGATCAGAATAACTCATTTTGCTTTTTGCTGCCCTTGTCTTTTCCTTACAAGCCTTAGCTGACTATATTCTTCTTTAGTTACCTCACCTCCTTTTCCAGGTTTAACATAATAGATTTGATAGATTTGAACAGTCCCTCATGAGGTTTGGATGGGCTGACTGCTCAGAATGAGTCAAGATTTTAAAATCCAGTGGAAGCCCCTTCTTTACCCTGGAAAAGGCTGATTTTTAAAGGACATGAAATTACAGGCCTGAGTTCCTATATTCTAAGCCTAACACAACCCCCGAAGGCTTACAATATCTGAGTCACAGCTGGAGCTGTGGTTACTATACAGTTTAAATATCTGCTACTTTACATACAATTTGTTTTAAAATCAAATCATCCACCGTGTCATAAACAAGTGCTTATTAAATACCCAGCAGATCTGGTGATCCTTGTGCAAGAAGGATTCTTAAATATCTGTATCTCCACTTCAGATAAAAACGGATAAATATACCAGAGCGGGAGAATTATAAAATGAAATCCTCTATGGTACATGAAAAGCTAAATTTGATTGCTGCTACTCCAGTATATCTTTGCACATGAGAAGCAGGAGAGGTGTATTGGAAAAAAGAACATGCTTACATCAGTATGGAATCTATATAAGCCAGTTATTTAACATGGCAGAATGAGATTTTACTGGGTGTGATTAAATAATACTAAAAAAAGCATTTGATAGAAAGAGAAGAGGGCAGCCTCTAAAGCATCTTCAACCCAGGCAGGTTTGGAAAGTTGGAAATTGAACCCACCTCATGACACTACAGAGCAACTGCTAGGATGGTTAAATTTTAATTCCCTTTAAGTCGTCTCTTAAGAAATACTTCCGTGCAGTACTTTGTTACACGGCCTTATTTGGTAAAAATTCAGTGAATAGGAAAACTGACGTTCTGAAAATTTCCTCAGAGTTATACAGTCCACAAGCCCATGGACTCTAAGTTCGCATGCAGCTATGTGGGCAGCCCTAGACCTGTCAGTCACTGATAGGAAAGGGTGTGCCCAGGTGCGCTGAAGAGCCCTCCAGTGGAGACCACTTCCATTGCACAAGATGATAACCCTTGAGGACTGGGATTTAATGAGATATATGTACTATAGAAATAAACTGAACTACTGCAGAGCATAACTTGATGATCAATTTCAATGACCCAAAAAGGATTTCTTATTCTAGAGGCCAAAGAAATACTCCAAACAAGGCAGAGTTGGATCTGTAGACTTTGTAACTCAGAGAAAGGATTATTTCATAGAAATGTAGGGTTGGAAGGAACTTGAGAGGTCCTCTAGTCCAGCCCCCTGTGCTGAGGCAAGACCAAGCAAACCTAGACCACCCGGGGTCCAACCTCCAATGGTGGGGATTCCACAACTTGCCTTGGAAGCCTAATCTAGAGTTTAACTGCCCTTATAATCAGAAAGGTTTTTCCTAATTTCTAACCTAAATCACCCTTGCTGAAGATTAAGCCCATTACTTCTTGGACTACCTTCAGTGGACACAAAGAACTATTGATCACAGTACTCTTTATAACAGCCCTTAGGATATTTGAAGACAATTAGCAGGTCTCCTCTCAGTCTTTTCTTCTCAAGACTAAACATACCCACTTTTTTTTTTTTTTTTTAACTTTCCTGAGAGGTTAGGTTTTCTTAACCTTTTATAATTTTTGTTGCTCTCCTCTAGACTCTCTCCAATTTTGTTCACATCTTTCCAAAAGTTCAGTGCCCAGAACTATATACATTACTTCAGGTCAAGCCTCACCAATGTCGAGTACAGCAAGACAATTAACTCCCGTGTCTTACATATGACACTCCTATTAATACACACCCCGAAAGGTATTAGCCTTTTTCGCAACTGTATCACATTGACAACTCATATTCAATTTGTGATCCACTATAATGCCCAGATCCTTTTCAGCAGTACTACTGCTTAACCAGTTAGCCCACATTTTGTAGTTGTGCATTTGATTTTTCCTTCCTAAGTGAAATACTTCACACTTGTCATACTTTCACCCTTAATGAATTCAGACCAATTCTCCAATTTGTCACGGTCATTTTGAATTCTAATTCTGTGCTCCAAAGTGTTCAATGTCTCCTAGCTTGGTGTCATCCACAAATATTTTAAGCCTTTTCTTTACTCCATTATTCACTAGACCCCACTAGATAAACCCTCCCAATTTGACAGCAAACCCTTGATAACTACGCTGAGTATGGTCTTTCTACCAGGTGTGCACCCATCTTATAATAATTTCATCTAGACCACATTTCCCTAGTAAGTCAAAATAAGTTTTCCTGTTCTATTTCCTCTACAACGTCCATAGAAATGATAACCAAAGAAGTTTTTATAGCAGTGTGCCCTGAAGGCGGTGTCAATGAATGAATTAAGGTGAGATGCAACAGGGACAACAGAAACAGCTGGAGAGCTCTCATGGGCACTGAAGTCCACTGCAGCGTCACCATTCGACAAACATCCTCAAGAATTATATCAGGGAGTAGGCAGAAATGTCCCTGAGGTTGCTGATCATCTTACCAAAGAAGATAATTTGTCCTCTCCCTCAGGAAATCAAAACCCTGGGAAATTATGTGTTGCTTTGCACCTCTGGGTGAGCTATTAGCTGTCTTGGGTTTAGGTGGCTCTTTTCCCAATTTAGAATACAACCATGGTCCTCTGGGATCCAGAACCTCCTTGTAGCGCTTTGTAACACTTGTCTCTGGATGGAGCTCTTATCAACAGGTTATCGAGGAATGGACAGAGGTAAACCTCTTTCAACATAAGAGCAGCTACCAAGACAACTAATACCTTCATAAATACTCTGGATGCTATGGTGTGGCCAGATGGTAATGAATTATATTGGAAATGTTGGGATCCAACAGTAAAAAATGGGTAAGTTTGCAGTGAGACAGATCACTGGGGATGTGGTTTGCATTTGTTTAAATCTAATAACAACAGATTGTCACTGTTACAGACTAACATTTCCATCTTGAATCTGGGCTTCTTCAAGAACCCTACTGAGGTGTTTCACATCAAGCACTGCCCCGCTGCTCCCTGATTTCTTCTGGACCAGGCCCAGAATGGAATACAGGGCTTGTCCCTTTTCTGGACTGCAACTCATTCTGTTGCTCCAATCTGCAGGAAACGAAGGATTGCAGGCTGCATTTCCCTACTCTTGAGGATTCCTGGGAATGGGAGGAGGAAGAGAGGAGTATAGTTTATCGAATGGATAACCTCTCAGGACAAATTCCAGAACCCATTTGCCAGAGGTGATTTGAGGCCTACTATGCACAAAGTGAAAGAGACCACTTGCTATGTGCTATTCCATCTCAGTTTGCTTTGGCTGAGAGTGTTTTGCTAGAGAGGACTAGATGGTCTTGTGGATGCACTACTCTTGGGATCGGCCAACTCCGGTTTTAGATCACTTTTCCCAGAATAGCTGGGACTGTCTCATCTGCTAAACCTGATGGTCTGGAAGCCCCAAAGGGTTACTTGAATTCTAAGTAGGACTTATATTCCCTCCTGTGGAGATGCAAAGGCAGCCTTCAAATTTCTCCTGAGTATGGTGTCCATCGTCCTGTTTATGTCCTAATTCTCAATCAACAGGTATTGCCATTTCCTTAACTAGGTATGTCAGTCTTAGAAATGGAAACAAAATCTGATTTAGACATTGTAACAGACAGTTCTTGCTTAGTCTCTGAGGTTTCTCAGGAAATCCCCATTCCTCCTTGATCACATCTATCAAGGACACATTGAGAAAAATATAAGGTTTTGTTTTGGATCCTGAGAGAATACTATTAAGTCGTCTCACTCCTCTTCTGAGCTGGTTCCTTCTCTTCATCTTTCATAGACTTTTCTCAGGAGGTAGAACTAGACTGAAAACTGCCCTGGATTCAAAGAAGTCTAACTGGAAACTTTTTTCCTGCTTTTCCTCCTCCTGTGGTTCCTGTTCTGAATCTAAAAGTTATCCCTCTCTCCTTCCAGGAGAACGCCAAGAACTTCTGGATCTGCAATATCTGGATTTGTGCTTCATTCTTTTAGACCTGCCCCTCTCCGGAGAATCAGAGTCAGAAGACTCTGAAACAGATGCAGATAATGGATTCCTGTGCCTGCACCTGGATTTAGCTTTTCTGATCAGTAGAGCCCTTTCTAGGGATATTTTGTTTTCCTGTGTGGACTTGGGAAAGAGGGGGAGCCCAATGACCATGGGGATTGATTCCTGTACCTTCTTCCTATTTTCTCTCTCTAGTTTTCCCTGTGGACACTTGATTTCAGATTCTGAAGGTGACACAGAGAACTCTTGCCAGGAGAGCTCAGCTGAGGGGGAGCAATCTGATTCTCTAGACCTGACATTTCTTTTGCCCCATGGGAAATTCTACCACTTCCCTAGGTAACCCATTCCAATGCTTCACCACCCTCCTAGGGAAAAAGATTTTTCCTAATATCCAACCTAGACTTCCCCTTAATACAATTCTGAAAATGTCTGATTTTCAATGATTTCTATGGGGTCCAGAATTCTCTCAGTCCTAATCTGCCTCAGGAGGCTGTCAAGATAACAACAGCATGTTTGACTGCTTATTAATTATATTTTAAACACTTAATATTTAAATGAAGCAGATAGAAACTCTGCAGTTTTCCTTTAACTCTTGCATTTCCTTAGACGCACAAATGTTACATTCAGCAGTCTTATGAGCACCTAAAATGCTGTATAAGGAAGTGACCTTGATGAGCATTCTCTGAATAAAATATGGTAGAGAAAAAGGTCAGCTTGGGGAAATACCAGTAGGATTGCAGCCAGACTGGTTGAATGCAGCTATCCACATATGCCTTACAGGTAAAATTCCACCATCACACACAGGCAAGGATTATGGCAGCCAGTACAAGTGGATAAGGGAACGAGGAAATAGCAATAGCTTGTTCCAGCTGTTTTGAGGTTTTTTTGCATTTGGGATTAAATTTTTAAGAGTACCAAATCAATCTGCTCAGCACTTTGTTGGCCTTCCAAATGGCTATTTTACTGCAAATACAGACATGTTCTGTACACATACATTTTTACTGAACAAATTAATATGGTCAACAGCAGCACTGTTCAAATGAAAGACAGTGAAATTCCTCCACTACTCGCATTGTTGTACCAAAGTTTCATCATTTCCAAGTTAACTATAAATGGGCTCCACTGTAATCAGAAATAGGTTTGTTTGGTTTTTTTTTAAATAAAAAGCATGATGATATAAACCAACTGCTAACATGGGAACATCTGGGGATAAAAGGTTGCTGTTGGGACCCATCCAACTGCCAACGGATATTTGTAACCTGAAGTGTTTTCTGATCACCTTTTCAAACTTTTTCATAATGTGGATCACATCTTAATAGAAATATTGGCTCAAGAACACCTCTCCTGTCATTCACAATTACTGGACTCAAGTAACATCCCTATGACAACTGTTTACATGGAAAAGAAATAATGACAGTAAGGCATTTTTATTTTCTTTTAATGTGATATAGCATCTGGAAATGAAGAGTCAGCACTATGCAACCAGCCAGCTCTTTGAAGACCACCAAACAATCCTCCAAGACCACAGTTAAGTTCTTTTTTTTTCAGTGGGAATTACTGAACTAAGCAACAAAAGAGGGGTTTTACATTATCTACATGGTCTCACTGGGGTATACACAGAGACACTACACAACACTCATTTCTTTTATTCTTCCTAGAAACCTTCCTTACCCCCTTCTGTATCAGATACCAGTTTGACCCTATGCTGTGTCCTTGTCACTCTCAATTTATCCCCAGTAAATCCTGGCCTAACCAAAGCTTTGTGGTTAGAAAGCTTTGATTTACCTTACTAATGAGAACTATAATTTAGCACCAAATACTCATGAGGAATTATAGCTCTGCTGACTGGCAAATAATTTGCCAAGGCAGATTAGTTTAGCTGCATAAAACAAATATCCACCTGCACATTCTAGCACTAATCAGGGCGTGAAATTAAACTTTTTATTCAGTGGGAAATAAATGCTGCAAGGCGGCGATTTAGTATGGGAAGCAAATATTAAGGTCAGCCTATTCTCTCTGATGTTTATAGTATATATAATAAGGGGGAAGACATGGAGCACCAAATTCTGCTGCTTAAGTCTATGAAGCTAAATACTTCAATGATGCAATAGCAAATTTGCCATTTGCTTTTATAATTGCATACATTTAATGGAGCAAAGTGGCTAAAATGAAAAATTAAAAGAGGAGGGGGTGAAGTTAGTGAAGTACCTACATTGTGTATCAACCATAGAAAAACTGCAGCCAAAAGCAGGTGGTCGGAGTAGAAGAAAAAAAAATAATCATCAAGCTTTAAATTCAGATCTATACTGATTCCAGCAAACCCCCAAACTGAAGGGGGAAAGTGATTACAATGTAGTTAACTTAAATTACTAAGTAGTCATTTAAAATAAAAAAGAAACCTGCAACCCTGTATTTAACAACCAATTCTATTTTATTCCAGCTGCTTTATACGATTATACTTATCATAGAAATGTAGAGCTGGAAGGGACCTGGAGAGGTCATCAAGTTCAGCCTCCTGTGCTAATGCAGGACCAAGTAAATCTAGACCATCTCCAACAGGTGTTTGTCTAACCTGTTCTTAAAAACCTCCAGTGATGAGGATTCTACAATCTCCCCTGGAAGCCTATTCCAGCATTTAACTACCCTTATTGTTAGGCCCGGAAGGATTCCATTTTTATTTTTTGATAATTTCAACAAATATTGATGTTTATTTTTAAGCATTTTTTAACATTATTGATTTAATTTTCACAGTTGCATACAATTATGGGTTTTAAGATTTTATGCTATTTTTATATAATTTTTCAGTTGTAGGAAATTATATGGGGGGATTCAGACAATTATTTAATGACAGTAGTCAGATTCAAAAACTTAAAGTTTGATAATTTAAAACAGTCAACGTCACATGTCAAAATATATGAAGTAAATATCTGTAAATCAAACTCGCTAATAATTACTCAGGCAACATTTTTCTTACTGCCTAGCTGTAAATTTCAATTATTGATGGAAGTATTTTTCCCTCAGTTTGTGTGTGTATGGTGAAATTCATGTTCATTCACATTTACCAATAATCTAATCCTTCCAAATCTACTTATACTTAGACAGTTTTTCCTAATATGCAACCTAAATCTTCCTTGCTGCAGATTAAGCCAATGAATTCTTGGACTACCTTCAGTAGACATAGAGGACAACTGGTCACAGTCCTCTTTATAAACAGCCTTTAACAGATTTGAAGACAATTACTAGGTCCCCCCTCACTCTTTTTTCAAAACTAAACATGCTCATTTTTTAACCTTTCCTCATAGGTCAGGTTTTCTTAACCTTTTTATCATTTTTTGCTGTCCTTTGAACTGTCTCCAATTTGTCCACTTCCTTCCAAACCTGTGGCCCCCAGAACTATACATATTACTCCAGGTCAGCCCTCAACAGTGCCAAGTGCAGCAAGACTATTACCTCCCAGGTCTTACATACGATACCTATTAATACACCCCAGAAAGATATTAGCCTTTTTTGCAACTGCATCACATTGTTGACTCACATTCAATTTAATTTGTGATCCACTATAATGCCTAAAATCCTTTTTAGTCAGTTAGTCCCCATTTTGTAGTTGTGCATTTGATTTTTTCTTCCAAATGAAGTGCTTCGCACTTGTCTTTATTGCATTCCATCTTGTTGAATTCAGACCAATTCTCCAATTTGTCAAGGTCCTTTTAAATTCTAATCTTGTCCTCCAAAGTGTTTGCAATATCTCCCAGCTTGGTGTCATCTGCAAAGGTTACAAAGATATTCTCTACTCCATGATCCAAGTCATTAAAAATATTGAATAACAACAGACCCAGAACTGACTCTGTCAGATCCCACTAGATACACCCTCTCAGTTTGACATCAAACCATTGATAGCTACTCCAAATAGCGTCTTTCAACCAGTTTCATAGATTCTAAGACCAGAAGGGACAAGGTGATTATCTAGTCTGAACTCCCGTAAAACACAGGCCATAGAACTTCCCCAAAATTATTCCTAGAGCAGATCCTTCTGGAAAACCTCCAATCTTGATTTAAAACATTGTTAGCAATGGAGAATTCACCATGGCCCTTTGTAAATTGTTCCAATTGTTAATTACTCTCACGGTTAAAAATTGATGCCTTATTTCTATCTACATTTGTCCAACTTACTGCCAGGGATCATGTTATACCTTTCTCTGCTAGACTGAAGAGCCCATTAGGAAACATTTGTTCCCTAAAGGTATGGCTACAATACAATATTAGCCCAGGCACAGACTCAGGCTAACTTCCTTAGTCCTCTCTATCCCCACAATCTCCAGTTGATGCAACTGAAAACGGGAAGCTCCCCTCCTTTGGCATTCAGCAGCAGTGAGTGGGCGTTAACCCTTCTATTGTCTTCTGATCACTGAACTGCAAACACCACACCGGAGAGCCTTCTGTGTTTGCAATGGAGACCGAACAGAACAAGCTGAACAAAACAATCTTTAGAGGTTTTTAAGCAGTGGCTTGACAAAGCCCTGGCTGGGAAGATTTAGCTGAGGTTAGCCCTGCTTTGAGCAGGGGGTTGGACTAGATGACCTCCTGAGGTCCCTTCCAACCCTTATCGTCTAGAATTCTGATTCTAAGCCTTCCGCAACTCATGCTGCTTCATGGTCATGGGAGCACAGCCAGATTTTGGTGAAGCTCTGATGTGAGGCCAATAAAACTGTGGACTTTAGCAAAGTACCAGGAATGATGATGTGTACCAGCAGATAGCTAAAAAGCTGGCAGCTCTGCAAATTTTCCAGACCTGTGATTAGTGCAGGTAGCAGATTAAGTGGGTTGACAGCAGGTACGGGAAAACAGGGCGCAGAACAGCACCTCAGGCAGCTCATCAACTTCATGCCTGTTTTATGAGGAGTTTGACCTGGTGCTGGGCACCATCCCAGCACGGAGCTAATCATGGTGCATAATGACCTGGTCAGCCAGAAGGGTGCCCTGCTGTCCCCTGAATCCAGCATGGTAACCGATGGGAGCCAGCAGCAGGCTCTGATTGAAGAGCATGAAGTGACTGTTTCTAAAACTAGTCCCAGAGCAGGCTGTGGAACAGGATCAACAAGAAGAGCTGTTCAATGCCTCTTCCCTGTACCCACCGCCCCAAGAAACAGCCCGCTGCCGAGCCTGCAGCAAACCCAGAGGAGACAGAAGCCACCCGAGCCCAGTAAATCTGAGATTCCAATTTAAAAGTTTATTGCTACAATAGTGGAAGCGATTTCTGCTCTAAGAAGTTAAGAGAAGCTCCGGCTGCCACTGTGTATCTGCTAATGGAAGATTGTATCATAGTGCCCTCCTTCTTCCACCCCAAACAATCTAGAGGTCAATTTGCAAACAGTAAAGCAATGGTTCTCAATCTTTTTTCATTTTCAGACCTCTTTGGAAATTTTGAATGGAGATGAGGACCCCTTTGGAAATCTATTGTATGTGTACAGTACGCCCTTGCTATAATGCCCTTCATTCCTCCCAGGGGTGGAGGAACTATCAGCCCCTGCTGCGGCTGTGGCAGGTCTCTTTTGCTATGACGAACCCCAGACTATACTGAACAAATAGCTTGGATCCCAAGGGGTTCGTTATAGTAAGGGTGTACCGTAAATAGTTGAATTCTGTTCAGTTTTCAGTCTAAGTCTTTCCCCAGGGGTCCACCCACCACAGGTTGAGAACCACTGCAGTAAAAGACAGATTTAAAGCGCATTTTTAGTTAAAAGTGTCAAATTTTTGCTAGGGCAATTTCTGTTTCTTATAAATAACCTTATATTGCCATGCATTTAAGTTTGCTGCATTGTAACTGCTGTGATCTACAGAGCAACACAGAGTCAGTGTGTGTGTCTGAGAAACTATATTCTAGTTCTAAATTTAGTCCTTTTCAGTTAAGAGTTAATCCATGCAGTCGGTGGGTGACAATCATTTCTCTCAAGTACAACTGGGGTGTCATTTTCTGCCCAGAAATGTGCCATGGGCAAAGAGAAGGGAGGCTGTGGAGTTCTGAGTATTTGCATGCAGCCATAATAGGGTAAGCCATGTGTAAGCTAACGGAGCACCCTGTTAATTCCCTCATGGATTCTGACTCACGCCTGGTTGCTGATAGTTGCAAACTCTTCTAAAGCAGGAACTCTAGCTAGGTAGTCACATGGCAGGGAAGGGTGCATTTACTAGGGCCACCTCGGTAGCTCACTAGCTCACTCAACTCATAGATGTGCTGTTCAGTAACCACACGTTTGAATATTTCAGCTGCATAAACTGTAGGTTTCTCACCAACAGCCTTGAATAACATCTCCCTTTTCCAGTACGGCACCACAAGAATAGTTAGGCGCTCCAAAATACAAAAGGACTGAAATGAAAGAAAATGCCATTTGTTGCCAGGGAACTTGTCGCCCTCCCCTTACAACCCAAGTACTTATAAACTTTTTTCTGTTGTATAAAAATGGGTATAATTTTAACTTACCCTTATCTCTGCATTTCTGTAACTGATTAATCAGGTTGTGTTCAGAGAGGTTCTATGGAAGCATCCCTTTCACAATATATTTTGTTTTAATTTTGAAATGTAACATTTTATGTCCTTGAGATTCCACAAGAATTTATTCTGTGCTCCTCCACTGTGCTACTTTAGACAATAACCCCCGGTTTCCTGTCCTATTGCAGGCCCTTCTATTGGCTACTGTACAGTCAAAATTCAACCACTGGCCCAACGTATCTTCATGGACCTTTCCAAGGGGAAGTGTTTCTGTGACAAAGTCATGGTTGAAGTTCTTGAGAAGACTGACAAGCAAGTCCAATACCAGCAGCAGAGGGACAAAAGACTGGAGTAACGGCATGTTGAGAGGCAGGCGGAAAGGGTGAGGCTCAGTGCCCAGGGGGAGGACAGGATTCAGCAAAGGAGTGGGCAGTTTCAACCCACTTCCTGGAACAGGAACAGTGGCTAAGGGAGGGCAGAGCTCAACAGAGAGAAAGGTTTGAGTGACTCATCTCCATCATGGCTGGTAGAGCACTGGCTACTGCTGCCTCTCCCATAACATGCAACATACTCTCAATCTAGAAACACCTTGGACAACTTCATGTCAGGGCAGCCCAAGTGTTCAAACCCCATAAGCGACTGGGCAGAGCAACTAAACCTCATGGAGCCTTCCTTCTTGAACCCCTCTCCTCTGGATATCTCCACCCCTTGCCCAACACCAAATGTGTGGAATATAGGAAAAGAAGGGGAAGGAGAATGTGGTGCCAGGAGATATGCAGCAGTAGGGGGTTTGTGGCATGTTTGCATTGTTTCCTGCACTTTTATTTTTTTGTTTGGGAAATGTTCTTCTGTTACTTGTTTTTGGGTGTTGTAATGTCAGCTGTCCTGTGTAGCAATGGGTGACTTTCACACTGTTTTAACACATTTACAGATAAAGCCTTTTATATCATCAAGAAAGTTTATTGCTATCAGTGCATCACCACATACAATCATGATCCGAGTTAAAACTAAAAACATGAGGAGGAGCAATTATACATTACTAAGAAACACTATTCCTCCATGCAGTTAGGTACAGCAATTCATACTTAAGTAACTTTTCTATGAACCCACACTGTGATTCACACCACCCCCCAATCAATTATTCAGGATGTCATGCATAAGCACATTGCATGGTAATCAAGCACCCACCCCGCCCCCCCAAATCAATTAGCCCCTTTCTCCACACTAGCACATTCGTACAGGTACTATTCTCCCTCTTCCATTGGACTGTGCAAGTCCATAATGTGAGAACACAAAGCATCCTTGACTTCTGTTGCCCGGGTGCATCCAGTCCCAGCTTGTGGTAGTGCACTTTCTGGCTGAGCATCCTAATTCAGCAGCCACTCACTATCATAGATCCATTCTGGGGGGAACTGGCTCACCTCCGGCTTCACCAAGATTGCGAAGAGCACAGCAAGCCATCGTAATGCAGACAGCATTGGCGACACTGGCATCCAAATGGCTCTGTAGACATCTCCAACAGGATTTTAATCTGCCACAAGCACATTTAACCAGCACTCCATACCTGCTGAGAGAGTAATTAAACCTTTTTTGGGGGCCAGGGTTTCTGAAATCAGGGAATGGTTTAATAAACCAAGGCAAAAGGGGGTACACTGGGTCCTCCAGAATAATAGTGGGTACAGAAACTCCATTTAGGACAACATTATTTAGTGGTAATAGTGTCCCAGCCTGTCCACAAATGTAGACTCCAGAACAGCAAAAAAAACTCTGACATTGAGAACTTTCTCCAGCACAACCCACGTTGACATTCATAAATCAGCCTCTGTGGTCCACGAGGACCTGAGTAACAAAGGAATAGTACCCTTTGTGGTTTATATATTCATGTGCTCCTTGAGGATTGAAAACTATGAGCACGAGTCCCATCAATGGCCCCAATGTAATCAGGGTGCCCCAGTGCATTGAACGAAGTGGGTTTCTGCCCACAAAAGCTTATGCCTAAATAAATTTGTTGGTCTTTAGGGCCCCACAGAACTCTCATTGTTTTAGTATAATTAAGAAATCCCATTCTTTCAAGGCCTGCAATTACCTCCAGAATATCTTTAATGCCCATTGTTCTGGAGTAAACCACATGCCTGATTGCCTCAGAAAGTTCTGCCATTTTACCCACAGTCAACTCCCCAACATCAAACTGGCTGGCAGGAGACCTGTAGCAGTCTGGGGTAGCCAGCTTCCAGATGGTTATAGTTACCTGCTTCCAGATAGGCAAGGGAGCCTCATGTGTGTCTCTTTATGCTGGAGGGTCAGAGCAAGCTGCTCACAAAGTTCCAGAAGCGTAGCTGTCTTCATGAGAAAGTTCTGGACCTACAGCTGGTCATTCTAGGTTTGCATGACAACGTGATCCCATCAGTCTGTGCTTGTGATCCTGCGCCACATGCACCGGTCTACGTAGGGGGCATCAGCGGCTATGCTGATTGTACTAAGCAGCATCTGCTAGTGCAAGTCTGCCATGACAGAGTGTTCCTCCTCTGTCTCCTTCTCCATCATGAAATCCTTCAGGTACCTTTGATGGGTCAGAAAATGCCTCCAAAATGTCTATCAGCACCTAATGGAAGCTCTGCCCATTCCTGACACAGGAATGAAAGAGCAAGCAAGAGAAGTTCTTCAAAAGGCATCTCCTCCATATTGCTGGCTCCAGTAGCTGAACGCGCAAAGACCAAAATGACTGCTTGGCGGGCTGTTCAAACTTTCTGTTACATGCAGGGTGGACAGTAAAGTTTTCCCACAATGCATCATGATCAAAGGGCAAGAGCAGCCGCATTTCAGGATGGTACTAAGGACTCTGGGATATGTTCGGTTTGACTCAGGTCAGCATGCTGCAGTGTGGACAGCCGGGGCCCCAGGTTCAAGCCCAGATCAGAAAAGTCTTAACATAGGTTAAAAATCAGTGTAGATGCTCAAGCCCAGGGTTCTCTACCTCAGGTCAGCTGCCTTAAGTCTCACAAACCCTGGGCTTACCATAAATGTACCGTAAATAGGTACTTATAGATTGTAATCAAGTCATCCCTTGGCCTTCTCTTTGTTAAAATAACTAGATTGAGCTCCTTGAGTTTATCACAATAAGGCATGTTTTCTAATTCTTCAATCATTCTCGTGGCTTTTCTCTCAACCTCTTCCAATTTGTCAACATCCCTCTAACTGTGGACACCAGAACTGGATACAGGATTCCACCAGGTGTCTCATCAGTGCCAAATACAGAGGTAAAACAACCTCTCTACTCCTACCCAAGATTCACATTTATGCATCTCAGGATCACATTAGCTCTTTTGGCCAGTGTCACACTGGGAGCTCACATTCAGCTGATTATTCACCACGAACCCCAAATCTTTCAGATTCACTGTGTCTCAGGATAGAGCTCCCCCATCCTGTAGGTATGTCCTACATTCTTTGCTCCTAGATGAACACATTTACATTTAGCCATACTACATTGCTCTGAATCATAGACCTCTCCTCTTCATTATTTACCACTCCCCCAATTTTTGTGCTCTCTGCAAACTTTACCAGTGATGATTTTATGTTTTCTTCCAGGTCATTGATAAATATGTTAAATAGCACAGGGCCAAGAACCGATCTCTGCAAGACTATTAGAAATGACCATTCCACATTTACAGTTAAATTGAGACCTATCAGTTAGTCTGTTTTTAATCCATTTAATTTGTTCTATGTTGATTGTATATTGTTCTAGTTTTTAATCAAAATGTTACATGGTACCAAGTTATGTACCCACCTTACAGTAATTTCATCTAGACCACATATCCATAGTTCAATGGTGAGAATGTTCCATGGGGCTGTGTCAAAAGCTTTACTAAAAATCAAAATATATTTCAACTACTGCTTCCCCCATCCACCAGGCCAGTAACCCTGTCAAAGAAGAAAATTAGGATGGTCTGGCGGGGTTTGTTCTTGACAAATTCATGCTGACTATTCCTTATAACCCTATTATCCTCCCAGTGCTTACAAACTGATTGTTTGATAATTTGTTCCAGTATCTTTCCAGGTATTAAAGTTAGGCAGACTGGTCTATAATTTCCCAAGTGCTCTTTGCTTCCTTTTTTGAAGATAGGTACTATATTTCCCTTCTACAGTCCATTGAGACCTCACTTGCCCTCCAGAAGTTCTCGAAGATAACTGCTAATGGTACAGTTCCGCGATTGCTTCAGTTAGTTCCCTAGGAACCATAGGTGAATTTCATAAGGCCGGGCCGACTTAAATACACCTAACTTATCTAAATATTCTTTAATGTGTTATTTTCCTGTTTTGGTTTGCATTCCTTCCCCCTCATAGTTAATATTAATTAGTGACCATGAATTCATTAATACTCAACACATGAACCTTTTTAGTGAAGACTAAAGCAAAATAGGCATTCACCAGCTCAGTCTTCCTGATATCATTTATTAGCTCTCCTTCCCCAGTAAGTAGAGGACCTACACGTTCCTTCATCCTTCTCTTGGTCCTAATATATTTTAAAAACCTCTTCTTATTGTGTTTTATATCCCTTGCTAGGTGTAACTTATGTTGTGCTTCAGCCTTTCTGATTTTGTGCCAACACACTTGTGCTATTCTTTTTATATTCCTCCTTATCAATCTGTGCATGTTTCCACTTTTTGTTTTTCAGGACATTAAAGAGCTCCTAATGGAGTCATACTGGCCTCTTACTAGTCTTCCTGTCTTTCCTTTACATCGGATAGTTTGCAGTTGTGCCTTTAATACCTTCTCCTTGAAAAAACTGCCAGATCTCCTGAACGCCTTTATCCCTCAGATACAGGTCTCCTTATATTTCCCTTGCCTTGGATACTTGGTATTCTCTATCAAAATGAAAACAACACAAACATACTATTAGGGAAACTGTAAAAAGCAATTTATCTAAAATAAGTATTAAAATAATCATTAAGTTCTGGGATATTAAAGGTTCAATCCTACCAACACCCAAACCAGAGGTAGTCATACAACCTGACCACCCCAGAGGGTAAGAATTTGAATATCTAGTCCCACTGCAAATGCTTTTACTAAGCAGCCAGAGAAAAACAGTTAATCAGCTCAGATTCACTTTTCTTTTAAGATTCAAATCATGTTGGATACTGCTTAGCTTATTGGCTGACTTATCACAAGATCAAAAGTCACTAGAAAATCTAATAATATCAAATGTAGGGAAGCAAAGGGTTTTTCTGGCAATGCAATGATAGCACGTTCCCATAGCTGTTGTAAACCATACACTATAGTAAGAGAATACAAAAACATACTTTGCATTTATATAGCACCTTATTAATAAAAAATAATACTAATAACTATACCTAGCTCTTATATCGTGTTTTTCATCCATAGATCTCAAAGTATTTAATGTCCTGGAGGATCCTTGCCAGTACAGTTATAGAGATGAACCAATGTGTATTTATTGAACAGTACTGGAAGAGTTTCCAAAGGCAGAAGCTGTTCAAAAGGCTAATGGCCTGATATTCCTATGGCAGAAAAGGGCAATCAGCATCTTACAGGATCAGGCCTTATATCACTCCATTCCAAGGAAGGGAAATGTTAATGTGCATGTGGAAAGGACTGAATATATCAATGAAGAATATCAGTTTCAACATCTTCCCAGCCACAAACCATGGCAGGAATGCTGATGGGGAGAGATTGCCTCATTCAAATATAGTAGAAAAAAAAGGTAAAACTTAAATCTATATTAAAATATTGCCTGAAGAGACATTTTAAACGGAATCCAAAATTGGTCAGGTACAGCTCCATGCACTGCTAATTAAACACAATTGAAGTTGTCACTAGTCCATTCAGGAAAACAGATGTTGCTTCATAGAGCCTTGATATTTTTCTTAAATAC
Organism: Emydura macquarii macquarii; assembly: GCF_026122565.2. Taxonomy (NCBI): domain Eukaryota; kingdom Metazoa; phylum Chordata; order Testudines; family Chelidae; genus Emydura; species Emydura macquarii. Next base: position 10,423,943 of record NW_027133829.1, on the reverse strand, counting down.
CTTTCAGAATGAGGATCAAAAATATGAACTCTTATAAAAAGGCCTTTATTGTATTTTTATAGCATATTACATACCTTGTAACAATCATTTTGTTAAGTGTGAATGTCAGTTTTATTTTCTGTCCCTTTTTTCATGGCTATTTACAAGCTTTGTAAGAATCGTTCCTTAATTAAGTCTAAACATAGTTTCATATAAATGGATTCCTGGAATTAAAAACGTTCAGACTTAAGAAATGATTGTTACAGTCTCCGTAACAGGCTGTAAAAAAAAGAATGCCACTTTAAACAAAGATTTCTCATTTTAATTAAAAAGATAATCATCAGAACATCCATACACTTAAAAGAACCATTTGAAGCTACTTTGAAAAAAATATCTACTATTCTATGCAGACGTACATAGTTTAGTTTATATGACATTTAATCAAAGTCTCAGCTGAGCTTATTACATTTATTCTTTAAGTACTGTATCTACATTTTAAACAGTTTATTCAAATAGGGAAGTTACTTATTGAACTCCTTATTCTTAGTACTTTTGAAAATGGTTAGAACAATAAAATTCCATATTCTTTAACAAAACAAAAAAACGAGAGCTTTACTTAAAGCAAGAAGTTTTTTCAAAAACTAAAGGAGCATATGTGATTCTCCACTAAGCTTATGCATTCATAGGACGCCATACCTCTTATAACGTAAACGTTAGGGTGAGTGCTGTATTTAAGAAACACCATTTAAGACATGGATGGTGTGTACATAGGTAGGTTGCAGAGCTCTAATATTCCCCATGTACTTGCTACAGTGCACTGTCCTATACAACTCACCCTGCCTTTGTACCTTACATTTATATAGTGGTTTTCATCCAAAAGGATCCAAGATGATCCTTACAACAGTAGGCTGATGCAAAAAATACACAGAGGGAATCACTTAACTCGCTACTAAAGTATCTTTGAGGATGGGCTGCTTAACAGTACATACCAATTTAGGATTGTAAGTGAATATTATGTTTACTTGTAACTCAAGGAGTAATTTGGGTAAACAATGTAATTACCTAAAATTAGAATTTAATATATTAGCTAATACATATTACATATGATCAGACTTACCTAATAAATCAATATGAGATACACAGGCTGGATACATCATAAATATATCATTGACAAGTAATCAAGCCAACACCAACCAGCAGGACAAGGGTTTCCTTTCCACCCCCTTCCCTGTTCCTCAAAAAAAAAAAAGAAGAGAAAAGAAAAGAACTCCCCTCCCCCCCAAAATCAGCCCACTTCATTTTTCAAAATGTCAGATCTATAAACTCATTTCTGACACATGGAAAAAAACTAAGCTCCTGTATTTACACAGGGCTTCATTTCATCCATAAGTCACTGGATGAGTTTTCAACATAACATTTTCCATCACTGGCTAGGTATGAAAACAACAACAAAAAAAGCAAGTTTTTCTTCCTGGCATATACAGATTATTCCAGTGTCATTACTGAGGATCAGGAGCAGACATTGTAAAAATTAAAAATAATCTTACAGATAGGGACAGAGATACCACCATCTACAGAACTGTTTTCAGACAGTAATTTCATGTGACTCCGCAGTCAAAAGAAAAATAGCAGAAGCCGGATAGATAATGAGTCTGGTCCAAATGAAGATTGTTTCAATATTTAATATGGTAAGGCACCTTGGTGCTTATGAAAGATGCTGCGTAAATCAATAATTAATAGCATGGCCCACTTCAACCCAATCTATGACTCACAGAGTGATGGTACACCAAGCAGATCATCCACTTGGACATATAGGAGAGTATACTGTAGATCGGTGTTTCTCAATTAAATTTGGCCACGGAACCCTTTTGAACTCAATAAATAATTGCAGAACCCCCCAAACTCTTAACAGTATTTTTACATATGGGGCCAAAAAAAAGTCGAAATAAGCAAATTATATACAAACAACTAGGTCAGCATTTCTCAATTAAATTTCCCCGCGGAACCCTTTAGGAAATTACACTCATACTCGATACCCTCCGCCGAAAAATCCGGGACATGTTCCCTTTTTTGGCGGCGCGGAGAGCAGCTGCTCTCGGCGGCGCAATGTCACTTTCTCACGGAACCCTAACAGTGTTCCCACAGAACCCCAGGGTTCCGTGGAACACCAATTGAGAAACACTGCTGTAGATACTCTATCACTAGATGAAAAGATGAACTGGGTGACATCTTTCCATATCTAAGCAGGTACTTGCATGGCTCCCAACACCAGGATGGGTAAGCACCTCCCAAGCATTTAAAGATAGACAAAACAACAAAGAGGTTTTCCAATATGACCAGGCTGGCATGTAAAACTGCCCTTTCTATCCCCTCCAGAAAACCTGCTTTATGCAGAGCCCCCATAATCAGGAAAAGGAGAAGTACAGCAGATCCCAAGAAGTCCAGCAGGACCTTGCTTTGCCAGTCTAATTAAAGTGGGAAGTGCTCAGAACTATATGATGGGTGCCAATATAACCCGACCAAAACAAATATAAATAAGATGATAAGAACTTAAGAATGACCATAGTAGGTCAGACCAACGGTCCATCTAGCACAGTATCCTATCTTCAAACAATGGCCAATGCCAGATGCTTCAGCAGGAATGAAGAGAAAAGTGCAATTATCAAGTGATCCATCCCGTCGTCCACACCCAGCTTCAGACAGCTAGAGGCTTCAGAAAACCAGAGCACAGAGCTGCATCCTAGATGGTCTTGGCTAATAACTGATGCACCTATCCTCCATGAACTTATATAATTCTTTTTTGAACCCACTTATATTTTTGTCCTTCACAACATCTTCTGGCAATGAGTTCCACAGGTTGACAGTGGATAGCGTGAAGTAGGACTTCCTTTTGATTGTTTTTAACCTGCTGCCTATTAATTTAATTGGGTACCCCTGGTTCTTGTGTTATGGGAAGAGGTAAATAACACTTTCTTACTCACTTTCTCCACACCATTCATGATTTTATAGACCTCTGTCACGTCCTCTCTTGTTCATCTCTTCCAAACTGAAAAGTCCCAGTCTTTTTAATCTCTCCTCATTTGTAAGCTGTTCCATACCCCTAATCATTTTCATTGCTCTTCTCTGTACCTTTTCCAATTCTACTATATCTTGTTTGAGATGGAGCAACCAGAGCTTCATGCAGTATTCAAGGTGTGGGCATACCATGGATTTATAAAGTGGTATTATAATATTTTCTGTTTGACTATCTAGCAAACCTAACTAGGGATGTAAATATCAGTTACAAAAGGTAACCATTTAAACTATTAAAATTATATCGGTTAACCATTTAACTAATATAATTGTGTGTCCCACACGCTCCACCCCTTCCTCTCAGCCGGTAGCATCCCCAACCCAGCTCAGCAGAGGACCCCCATCTCAGACCCATGGTCCTGGTGTTCTGCAGCAGCACAGCCACCTCCGCTGTAACCCGACGCAGTCACCATGGAGATGCAGAGCCCATGCTGCCGGTTAACCCCCATGCCGCCAGTTACCCAATAAGTATTTTACATCCCTATTCCTAACATTGTTAGCTTGTTTTAATGCTGCTTCACACTGATCGGATGTTTTCAGAGAACTATCCACAATGACTCCAAGATCTCTTTCCTGAATGATAACAGCTAATTTAGACCTCGCCATTTTCTATGTATAGCTGGGATGTTTTCCAATGTGCATTACTTTGCAGTTATTAGGATTTAATTTCATCTGCCATTTTGTTGCCCAGTCATCCAGTTTTGTAAGATCCCTTTGTAACTTTTCACAGTCTGCTTTGGATTTAACTACCTTGAGTAATTTTTTTTTTTTTTTTTATCATCTGCAAATTTTGCCACCTCACTATTTACTCCTTTTTCCAGATCATGTATGAATATGTTGAACAGCACCAGTCCCAATCCCTGCGGGAAACCAGCATTTACCTTTCCATTCTGAAAACTGACCATTTATTCCTACCCTTTGTTTCCTATCCTTTAACCAGTTTGATCCAAGAGAGGCCCTTTCCTCTCATCCCATGACTGTTATTTTGCTTAAGAGCCACGGGTGAGGGATCTTGTCAAAGTCTTTCTGAATGTCCAGGTACACTATATCGCCCTTCTCCACATGTTTGCTGATCCCCTCAACGAATTCTAACAGATTGGTGGGGCATGATTTCCTTTACAAAAGCCATGTTGACTTTCCCCAACAAATCATGTTCATTTATATGTTTAATCATTCTGTTCTTTACTATAGTTTCAGCCAAGTTGACTGCTACTGAAGTTTGACTTACCAGCCTGCAATTACTAGGATCATCTCTGGAACCCTTTTTAAAAATTGGCATCACATTAGCTATCCTCCAGTCAACTGGTACAGAAACTGATTTAAGTGATAGATTACATATCATAGTTAGTGGTTTTGCAAATAAGTCTCTCTCTTCCCTTTCAGACCATAAAAGAAAATGTTTGATAAATTTATTGTTTTTCTTGTTTGATTGCTTTTTGTTTGTCTGTGTGTGAAGAACTCTTTTAGGGGAAAAACTAAAACATTGAAGCAGTCTGTCATTTATTCCTCAATGCAGTGAAGTCCTTGGTCATTCTTAACACTCAGAGAGTGAGTTCAACAGTCTGTTGGCCTATTCCTGTGAAAGTTCTCTCTCCCACACTGACAAGTCTCTCCCAACTGACTGAAGTTTCATTGTTCCAGCAGAACATAGCCAGGTTGTGGTCATGGAGGGACAGGTATTCCTTCAGGTAGCTAGGACCAATATCATGGAGAGCTCCAAATGTTAGGTAAGAGATATTGAACTGGACTCTTTATTCAATAGGGAGCCAACGCAGAATCAGGAGCACCAACATTGTGCTCTGCACTACTATGTAGACAGTTGGAATCTTTTTAGGGTTCAAGACTTCAAAATTCCTAGTTACAATGAGCTGTAATCATGAAGCCTATAGGTCACAAATGAGTGGACTACCATGGCCCGATCTATATCCAACAGGATATGGCATAATCCTCTAGTCAATTACATATGAAGAGGCCTTTTTTTTTTTTTTGCCAAGGGTATTTTGACATCCAATATCTTTTTCACTTCAACCTGAGATACCATAAACCTGACAAAAATACAAGGAACTGGCAAAAGAGTTCAATGATCTGAACAGAAATGAGAGATTTTAAAATGACTACTAATTCTAAAAGATAAAAAATAAACTAAATAAGAGTTTAGAATTTCTACTATGTTTTGAAGTGCAAATGAAAGCCAAGATTTGTTTCTAGTGTTTCAATATTTCCACTTTGGGCATAAATTTTGTAAGCTTAGCTATATTTTATATCCTTTATGAGCACAGATGTAATTCTGTGCCTCTGAAAGCATTAATCCACAATAAATAAATTTCAACAAATGTTGCCAGTCACTTGAAATGTAATTTTAGAAGCAGAACAGTTTAGAGCATCTAAAATTAGCATTCAATTAAGCTGGCATCACTGTTTGCTTTAGTTTATTGATGCTATTTTCCAAATAAACAATCTAGAAATATCAACAATGATTAAAAAAAGAATATAATTTGCTATTTCACTTGATATATTATCCCAAATCTAAATAGACCAGTCACATTTGAAAACTGACTTGGCTACTGATGCCCAAAGCTATTTTCTGTGCCATAGGCCTATTTATAAACCAAGACAACATGAAGGCTCTTTACATCCACTCTATTAACAAGGATATGTAGCAGAAAGAAGTAAAATATCAATAGATAGATAGTTCCCGACCCAGAATAAAAAGGGGCAATAGAAAAAACATTACGGCAAACAGATATGCAGTAACAGAAAAATAGTCTACAGGAAATAATACTAATACACCCCATACACCACATGCAGAACAAAAATCTCACCTCTCCCAGGCCTCAGTGCTTGATGGGTCACCTCTTACCACCAAATCAGGCCAGAAATCTTTTTAGAATCTCTGCAATTCTCTGGTGGTCCTAAACATATCGGCAGGTACCTCCCTGTCCCCCAGCACAATGTCTGTTGTCCACATGCTCTTGAACCCAAATCCCAGCATTTAACCACATCTCCTATAGATAACCCCATTCCCATCAGTAGCCTTTACCCCCAGCAGTAGTTCTTGGCCTCCCCCCCACCCCAAAGACACCTCAAACCCTGCTACTTCTCTCACCATGTACTGCATATACTGGTGAAAAATCTCATTGCCACTTTATACACGCTCAGGTGCCTTCCCCCCATACCATCATTCATCCTTCCCCCAAGGTCCCTGCCTCTCATACCCCAGAAACTTGCCATCATCTTCCTGCCTCAGCACCCAGGCAAACTTCTCCACCCAATTCTCCTCTACATGCTCCCCCATGCTTCAACACTCTGGTGTTCACCACCCCTCGGACTCTCTCCTATCTCAGCCCTTTGAGACTCCCAATACACTTCACCACCACCACCTGCTCCTGCCCCCCTCAGGTGCTCACCCATCCCTTCCCCCAATACTCCTTTTCCCAGTCCTTTAACCCCCCCACCCCCTGGTAATCCCACAGCTCAGCACTATCCCCTTCCCCAGATGGCCGGCTCCCCCAATCACTTTCCCCTCCCTCCCAGTCGGCCCCACACTCAGTCCTAACCTACCTGATACCCCTCCCCCAGCACTTCCATAGCACAGAACGCCCCTCTCCCCACAAAGCCTCCTTCCCCAGCCCTTTGCCCCCCATTGCTCACCACTCTCCCTGCCCCCAAGACTCATCCCCCCAGCCCTTTGTCCCTCATCCCCTGACACTCCCATGGGTCAGCACTTACCCCTCCCATCAGTGTCCTGTCCCCCCCACCACTTGCCCCCCCCATACTCCCTTCCCCAGCCCTCTGCCTCCATCCTCATCACTCCCCCTCCCCCACACCGATTCCTGCCCCCAGCCCTCCCACAGCTCTCCCCTCCCCCAGGCACTCCCATAGCTCAGCACTCTCCCCTCCCCCAGGTGTCCTGCTCCCCCAGCACTTGCCCCCACTTCCCACTCCTCAGCCCCCTGCCCCCCACCTCACCTCACCTCACCTCTCCTCCCGCCCTTTGCCCCCCTCCCCACAGGCTCAACTCAGCGCTCCCCCCCCCCCCCAGGTAGCCGACTCCCCCGCCACTTACCCCTCCCCCCAGTCGGCCCCACACCCGTCCTCTGGCCCACCAGGAGCCCCTCTGCCCCGGCCCTCTGCCCCGCAGCCAGGCTCGGCTGTGGCCCCTCACCATGAACTTCAGGGCCTTCTCCTGCAGCACGGCCTCCGCCGGGTCCATAGTCCAGTCCAGTCCAGTCCAGTCCCGTCCCGTCCCGCTCCGCCGCCGCCGCCTCACCGGGGCCGGGCCTGGCCTGGCCGGGCCGCCCCCTCCCTCAGTGGCAGGCCGCAGGCGGCAGCTAGCGCGCAGCCAGGAAGAAGAACCCAACCGCCACTTCCCCCGGCAGGGCGCACGCGCCGCCCCGCGCAGGCCCACGGGAAATGTAGTCCCCGGCCGCGCGGCACAGGAAAAGCGCCGGGGCGGCAGAAAGGAACTACAGCTCCCGGCCTGCCGCGCGGCGCCGGCCCGCCCACAGCCGCTCTGCGCATGCCAGGCCGGAGGTGGGGAGGAGGGAAGGAGCAGTGGCTGATGGGAGTTGTAGTTTGTTGGGGTTTGCTGTGGGTGGCCTCATCACACCTAGGGTCAGTGGCAGGCGTCTGTCGGGACTCTCAGTCTAGCTGCTCTTTCCCTGCAGTTAGGTGGTGTAGGCGGGCCCTGGGCTGGGCTCTTTGTGTGCGTCTAGCCCTGGCGGCTGCAGAGGGAGGTTGCAAGCGTGGCCAGGCGCAGCCGGGCGGCTCGCGCACCCACCCACCCACCCGCTGTCTTGTGGTTTTGGCGAGACCCGACACGTGGCTTTTCTGACGCATCGCCATGTGCCCTGCAGCAACGCCCAGGACCTCCGGCAAGGCCAGGCCCCTGTTACCCCAGGCACTGTAGGGACACGTACCACAGAGAGGGTCCCTGCCCCAAACAGCTTGCAGTCGAAGTACAAGACCAGAACCAAGAGGTGGGGAGAGAGCGATGAGGAGTGGAGGGGAACAATGAGACAATGCTGGTTTTTGTAGGGAGTTGTCGCAGCGAAGGAAGGTTTTAGAGGAGGGCGGCGACCGGGTTTGCAGCGGTTTACAGAGTGCCCCTCCCACGTGCCAGAGGAGACAACGTCAAGATGCTTGTTTGAAAACGTAATGAGTGGGCGACGAAGGCTCGAGGGATTGGCTGAGCAAAGGCAGGAGTCGATCGCTTCCTGGGGTGGATCACGTGATGATTACCTGTTCTGTTCATTCGCTCTGAAGCACCTGGCATTGGGCCCTGTCGGAAGACAGGATACTGGAGATGGGCCATTGGTCTGACCCAGTACAGCCATTCTTATATTCTAGCATGTGGGAGATGACAGGTAGGCTGGGGATAAACCATGAAGGACCTTGCAAATGAAGACAAGTAGCTCCCGCTGCCTAGGAGGATGTGTCTGGCAGCGAACCAGCGTGGCACTGGACTACAACATCATGCCCAGGTGAACAGGGCCTCCCTGCTCTACGGCTGAATGGGTGGAGTGCGTGGGAGCTGGGGCATCATTTGTTATGGGACCGGGGGCCAGTTGCCTTTTCATAGCTCCTCATCAGCACATGCTGTAGTGTTTCCCTCAGGCCTGGGGAGACTGCTGGGAACAGGGGGGCAGGCCAACCCCCCACCCCCATCTCCCCACTGGCCAGGAAGTTGCCACAGTGGCACAGATGACCACGGAGTGAGCTGGGCCCTGATCTCTGCCCCTTGCCAGCCACCAGTAAGACCCCCTCCACGCAATGGGACCTAACCCCAACACGCAGCTCCGGAAGCAGGAATGCTGATGCAACTTTGCCCCACCCCATACCCTCAAATTTTTCTGAAATTACACCCCCATGTGGGAGGGATGGTTAAAGATCTACAGGCACGTTCTGCGGCCTAGGGCCAGGCCAGAGGATTTCTTTTGTCAGTGTGGTGCAGTGCACCCCACAGCCACTGAGGACGTCTCAGAAACAGCATGGATAGAACCAGATCCTTGTCACATGAGCCATTGGTCGTTGAACAGCATAGGGCCTATGACACACAGCTGAGCAGTTCTGTCAATGTAGCTAATACTGAGACACTGCGCTGGTGAAACACGGAGCTTGTACTGCTGTGACTTACCCCTGTAATACGCTAATGAAACCCTTTCTTCAGAATTTCACACTATTGTGTTTGCACCAATGCATCAACGTAAGCATGGTATCCCAGGGTCCCTTACACTGCCTCCAGGCTCACTGAATTGTGGTCAATTTTCCTGGCATATTGTGGGACACCTACTGACTTGCAAGGCAATTTTGGAAGCAGACATCACACACTTACCATCCCCGCTCGTTTCCAGGGTGGATAAAGCCCAAAAGAATATACCACTCCTGTCCATTATGATGTCAGGAAAGCAGATTCTGCTACACTGGGCTGGTCCCATGGAGCCAGCTAGAACAATTGCAACCTGAGGAGAAACCCTGCTTTGATGTCAGTCAGGTATTCCTGTTTGATCAATTCTCAGAGCAGCGGCACTCAGTGAAGGGATGCTTCTGGGCCCAGCCAACATGTGTTGAGACCAGATCATTATGGAGACCGCAGAGGAGGAAGAGGAGCTCCAGAACTTCAGGATGCGGAAGGTCACATTCGTGGAGTTGTGTACCAAGCCTTGTACCTGGCCTGGGGGCACCCAAACAGCTTTACTTAGCAAAAAAAGAGGGGGTTGTTAGCCACTCGTGCAAGGACTTGTCTTCACTAGAAAATTAGGCCTTGTTAGAGCAGGACTTGGAGGAGCTGTGCTAGCTAAGACTTACTATTGCACTTGGGAGCCTGTCTTGGCCCAGGACCCCCCTGTGCTCGAGACTGTACAAATACGGAAAAACAAGCCAGTCCATGCCCCAAAGAACGTACAGTAGAAGTAACACAGCGTTAAACGTGACTTTGCAGCTGTGTAGACAGGGACAAGTGGCATTTACCATCTTGCCAGCTGATCGTGGGTCAGTCTAGTGGGCCGAACAAGACCTAAAAGCAACAGGTTTAAGGGCAGATTTAGACTACAGATGTTTCAAGTGTCCCGAATGTCACAGGGCAATGCTGGCTGCCTCTCAAAGCTCTGCCCAGCTTTGCTCACTCCTCAGACCTCACTGCTGCCACTTCATCCTAGTCCCTCTTGAACTTCTCCATAGCCTCTTTCCTAACTACGCCCTTTGCCTCCTTCTTCCCCTCCTTGTGTGCCAATCACTTCCCTCAGCTTTGAGCCCCTCCTTAAAACCAGTGCTTAATTTGTAATGAAAGAGGTGCTGGGGTTCAACCCGGCCAAGTCCTGGCACAAATTAAGCACAGGATGGGCAGCCAGAGAGCAGCGGCTGCTGGCTGGATGATCAACTCTGAAGGCAGCGCCGCTGCAGCGTAAAAGTAAGGGTGGCATGGTAGACTTTATCATCATCTTTACTTCTGCACTGGTGCTGGCCAGGCTGCTGCCTTCAGAGCTGGGTGGCCGGAGCGCGGCAGCTGCTGGCAGGAAGCTTAGGGATGCCGAGGCTCAGTCCTGGTAAGCCTCATCACAAATTAAAGACTGCTTAAAACCCAGTCCTGTGAATCTTTGTCGGTGGCAAATACTCGGCAGCTAAAGTATTAGACTGTAACAGGGGCTGGGTATTTTCCAGGCTCTGTATAGCACCGTGTCCACTTATAGCATTATATAAACAAAGGTCATTATAAGGAGGATGGAATATGATGGGGCCACAGCCATATCAAGCCCTAGAGCACTCATGTCCCAAACTTTGCGTCAGAGTTCCAGCAAACTCGGTGCAGTTGGTGGCTGGGTAATTAGAACCTTTCTGTAACAGCGTGAAAGGCTCAATGGTTTTAATTGTGTGGTTAATTTGTCAATAGTATTTGATGCAAGCTTAATTGTAGGAAAATTGAAAAGTGTAATACAGCAGGAGTGCATGCCTCTGGCCCAAAGCCTTTACGGCTGGTTAATCTATCTGTGTTGTAACCACTGTAATTTTTATTAGCTCAACTTCTTTTGATCATCATCAGTAAGGATACGATTTAGTCACGGGGTCCGTGACTTTCCAGGACCTATGTGAGTTCTAGGGCAGGGCTAGAGCAGCTGTCAGCCCCAGGGCCACCAAACAGGTCACTGGGGGCCAGCCCCAGGCTGCCCAACAGATCAGGGACAGGTCGCGAGCTTCTGTGAATTTTTGTTCGTTGCCCGCAACCCGCCCCTGACTTTTATTAAAAGTACCAGTGACAGAATCTTAACCTTAATCATAAGCACAGACCTGAAGAAAGAGTTACAGAATCTAAACGGTGGCCTATACCAGATACAGTTAGAGTTTAGGTATATCATTTAGCCTGGACAGGAGAACTGAATTATTAAAATTATTCATTATTTGTATTACTGTAGCACCTAGGAGCCCCAATCGTGGCTCAAAATTCCTTTGTGCCTGGCCCTGTACAAACACGGAACAAAAAGACAGTCTCTGCCTTTGCAATTTAAGTATAAGACAAGAGACAACAGCTGGATACAGCTGTATAGGGGAGAGGAAACAATGAGACAATGTCATAATGCACTATATAAATCCATGGTACACCCATATCTTGAATACTGCATGCAGTTCTGGTCACCCCATCTCAAAAACGATATATTAGAATTGGAAAAGGTAAAGAGAAGGGCAACAAAAATGCTTAGGGGGATGGAGCAGCTTCCATCTGAGGAGAGATTAAAAAGACTGGGACTCTTAAGCTTAAAAAAAGAGACAATGGGGTTGTGTATGACAGAGGTCAATAAAATCATAAATGGCGTGGAGAAAGTGAATAAGGATGTGTTATTTACCCCTTCCCATAACACAAGAACCAGGGGTCACCCAATGAAATTAACAGGCAGCAGGTTTAAAACAAACAAAAGGAAGTACTTCTTCACACAAAGGCACAGTCAGCCCTGGGACTCATTGCCAGGGGATGCTGTGAAGACCAAAAGTGGGTTCAGAAAAGTTCTAGATAAGTTCATGGAGAATAAGTCCATCCCTGTCTATTAGCCAAGACCATCAGTGATGCAACCCCATGCTCTGGGTGTCTCTAGCTGGGAGTGGACGACAGGGGATGGATCACTCAATAATTGCCCAGTTTTCTTCATTCTCTCTGAAGCACTTGGCACGGGCCCCTGTTGGAAGACAGGCCACTGGGCTAGATGAACCATTGGTCTGATCCACTATGGCCAGTCTTATTTTCTTAATAATGGGCAGTATGATAGGCTGTGGTCTCGGTACCTGATTTATGGACCCAGAATTATGAAGAAGGAAGTGAAAACTGATTCATCCCTCCTTTCTCACCCTGTCTCTTTACACAAGGGGATAAAGTACAGCAAATTTTAGGCCAATAAATAATAATTTATTGTTTGCATCACAGTTACTGAGGTCCTTGCCCCTTGTGGTCAAAGAGCCCAATGCTTTCTCTACAACTGTAGGATGGTCCTGTCCAAAACTCTACTTACATCAGTTTTCAAGGGGATGAAATATTCTTTAGTTCTTGTACTAAGCAGCTGAGCGCTGCAGAGGTGGCTGCATTTTATGCTGAACCACATGCATGTACTGAGTTTGGGATCATTCTAGATAAAAGATGCTGCCGTACTGTGAAGATATTGCTGGGATTATTTTTGCGGTATCATATTGCTCTGTGCATTGCAGGCTCTGTGGACCACAGCCATGGTGTAAACTCCATGTTAATTTGCTGTGGCAACCGTTAATTGGATAAGGAACAGCTGGTGCTTTGCTTTAAGTGACGATGATTGGGTCAGTAAATAAACGTTTGGTTAAACGAGCTACAGCAGGTATTTCTCTACCTCTCGCCGCCTTCCAGAGGGTTTTCATTTCTTGTCCCAGTGACCCTCGGAGGAAGCAGCAGGAGCCAGCCATGAAACATTGGAGAGCTTAATCAGTGCAGTTCCTTTGGGCATTATTGCCTGAATTTTCATATTTTGAATAATAAAGGATGGTTTTAAATTAAATTTGTGGGCTTGCCATCTGTGTGTGTTTGGACTTATTTCCCTCTTCTTTGGCAAACCCTCGCCTTCATTCTTTCCATGTTAAAATTAAAAAATAAATAAATAAAGGGAATGGAGGGGGAAGGAGAGAATCGGCCAGAGAAGCCCTTGTTCTTCCCTTTGCATGCAAGGTCTTTGGGGGCAAAGACTTTCATTATTGTTCGATATCGTACAGCCCCTAGCACACGAGTGCTAGATAAAACTAATATAGCACTTGGGGGAGGAGAGGCCAAGGGTTACACTTGGACAGCCAGGCTCGGGGAGTCTCAAAGGATTATCATGGAAATGTAGGGCTGGAAGGGATCTCGAGAAGTCATCAAGGCCAGTCCCACCCTGAGAAGGGCTGGGTGAACAAAACACCCCCTTTTCTTCCAGCTCAACCTCTTGAGCCTCCTTCTGCAGGGACTGCTGGGTGCTCTGCACTGCTCCCGCTGCCCAAAGTGCCTGTAATCCCAGTTGGATGCTGTCCGTGTAGTAGTATCCTCCAAGGGCACAGACCTGCAATAGTCGCTCCTGTGCCTTCTGACTTCAGCTGCTAGGTGTCTTGCCGGGAGGAAGGGAAAAGAAGGAAGAATTTTAGCCAAAACATCCCTACCCCACAGTGATCCCCAGCTAGCAGAACACGGCTGTTCGCAACCACGGCAGGATAGAGCAGGATGAAGACAGCCTAGTGCTGGGCCACTTCGGGCCTCCCCGTTCCAGATTTGTGCCTGGCACAGTTCTCGTAGCTTGGAGAATCTGGCCCCTGCAGTCCGCAAGACTGCGCAGAAAATCTCCTGGGGCAATTAAACACCCCTGGAGTCTCCTGCAAAGCCTTTCCTTCGAGCCTCATCCCCTACCACAAGTGCAAGAGCCAGGGCTCGTGCGGGCGCCCACTGATGGCAGCAGGAGTAGGAGCAGGTGTCATATGAGCAAACTTCTCCTCTACCTGCCATCTGCTCCAGAGAGGTCTGCCCACTGGGCTGGGCTCAGAGAGGCACTCAGGAAAATGTCCAGAATACCACACGTGCCGACAGGAGACTAGTGGTGGTTGAACAAAAGAGAGAAAGCTGTGAGGTGCCTCAGCTGTGATAACGGGGGAGATGTGCTGAATCCCCCCCCCGGTTTAGCTGTCAGCAGCACTGAACTTTCAGCACATCCTGCCCGCTGCAGAATGATCAGCATGTGACACACCAGGATTTGAGCTCTCTACCCATGTCCTAGAGGTGCCTTGTGGCTGCGGGATTGGCAGAATTGCCTGGGCCGGCAGAGGAATCCGCTTTCTCCCGAGGTCTGCGCTACTTCCCTTTGGGCTGGGGGTCTTTCCCAGGCAGTCTTCACCGTGGAATTTTATTGTCAATGCTGCTGATCGCGCCTGCGAACTCTCAGCCGTTGCAGGAGTTGAGCGGGAAGCTGGCGTGCGCGGGAGAACTCTGTATTTGTAGGGCATCCCGCAAAGAGGAAGGCGACTAACTGCCTAGAGTGTGAAATGATGGAGACAATGCCTGGGAAATGGGACTGCAGATCCAAGGAAGGCGTAGAGGGTTCAGTCAGGACTCTGGCACGGACGTCTGCGTTCCAGGCCCAGTTCTGCCACTGACTGGCTGGGTGACCTTGAGCACAGCCGGCTCTTCCTCTCTAGCTGCATATCATTCGTAAAGCGAGGCTGAAAATGCCAACCTCACGGGACTGATTGAGGCCGAATTAATTTCACCCTCCGATAAGGGTGTAAAATCGCATTGCATTGGCACTGTCGGTAATTCTTAGCATTTGAGAATGAATTTAATGCCCTAGAAAGGGCACAGCTCATCGTGCTGGCGAGAGCTAGGTGCTCTGTAAGCTTCCCTCACCGGGCTCGGTCAATGGGCCTCCATAGTGACCCCCTGCTCTCTGCCAATCAGATCCTAGGCGCCACACACACAGGTCTGCTGATACCCCTCAATCCTGACTCGAGGGACCTCCTGTTAGTCCAGTCTTGAGTCTCCCAAACACGTCTATATAAATACACCAATCTACAGCACCTTTCGCTTTCCCAGCCCTGGGCTACCTTCACACATGGTTCTGTACGTCAGCACCTTCCACTATGCCAGTGCTGAGCCAGCTCCACCACGGCCTTGGTGAACTCAAGCATTATACAAGATCCTTTGATGAAAGTCACAAGGGCGGGACACAGGGTTACCATCACTAGTTTAAAATGGTACAAAGGAGAAAGAGAAAAAAAAAAAAACCCACCCCCAGCCCCAACAGAAGAAAACAACCCTAACAACAAGTTCCTCGGAGTCGGAAAAGCCTTGTAAAGCCTCATGAATATTTAGCTTGTCCTCATGTAAAATATATGACTTTGTGTAAGGATCAGGCGAAGAAGGTGCATGATTTTTTTCTGATTTATGGGCCCGGCGACGGATTATTCATAGCAGAGCAGCTGTGTGGAAAGATTCATCCACTGCAAAATGTGATTGTACATCAGGCAGTGTGAGGGAATGGAGCTATGACTAATGGCTGCTTTACATATAAATGAGAAGGTTTGTGCTAGGAACTGTAAAAAAAAAAAAAAAAAAAAAAAAAAGATATACACACACACACACCACTTGCTCAGCTGAGGGGCCCAGCCTCTTCATCGCAAATGCTGCCCAGGGGCCAGGGGAAGGAAGGGACAAGCCTGCCTGGCTTCCTTGACGTCTGCCAAACATGTAATAAATAAGTGAATAGACGCTACAAAGGCCAACTTCATCCTTGGTGTCAATCTGAGGACTGCAGGGGCAATCACAGCTAGGCAGGCTCTTATGCTAGTGGAGGGGGTTCTCTGGACACGTCACCGATTCCGGGCCCTGTGAAATTGCTTCTGCCCCTGGCTGGTGCAGGTGCTGAGTTCTTGTACCAGGCACAAATGAGGACAGACCCTGATTTCAAGCTTTACATTGAGCAGAAGCTGAAGGTTTCGGGGGAAAGGGGGGAAGCAGGCGGCGGTTGACATGGCTCTGGCATAGCCCCTTCGCTATTCCAGCCCCCTCCCCCAGACTCACTCTTGTATCCGAGACGGGTTGTCTAGACATTGCAGATGTTGGGGCTGTAATTTATAACAACGGCCTCCAGAAGGCAATTCCAATTTGTTTCGCTAAAGCTTTAAGTTACAGGCAGCAAGATCTCCTGTAAATACTCTTGACTAACATCGTGACTGCACTGGAGGGCTTGCTTGGCGAATACCCCCTCGCTACGACGTGATCACATCTCTCCCGCGCCCTTTGGAGGATGGGGGAGGTGTGCAACGCTTCTCGGGTCCAAAAGGAATTGCTGCAGGACTGGGTCAGACAGAATCCAGTAGTTCCCTGGTATTATAGGGGATAAAGGTTGTGGACCCAATCCTGAAGTCCTTACTCAGGCAAAGCTCCCACTGATTTCCATGCTTGAATAAGGGCTTCAGGACCGGGATCTGTGGAATTAAATGTCATCCACTCTCCACTGCCCTCCTTTCTTGTGCATTCATCACCTGCCTTCTCTTTATTCAAAATCCTCTTGCAAACCAGGGCCGGGTTCCGGATTGAAGAGTCCAATCTCTTTTTGAAAAAGGACAATCCATCACAAATTAAAAACAGAGGAACTCCCCCCCGAGTCTGGAGCTGCATCTGCTTACCAATGTATTAACACTTCTATCTGCCCCTTTTAGAACCAGAGCCCCTTGGAGCACATTTCACCAGGTCTTCCTCTCTGTGTTGTATCACACTGAACCCACTGATGGAATGTCCTCTCTCTCCCTGGTCCTCAAACCAGCCTTTTTGAATATGACCGCCCCATGAGTTTGTACTTACACGTTCACACACAGCTGGCACAGTCACCCCTGGAGGATGTATCGGCAAGACAGGACCTCTGAGCCAGAGATGAAACCGAAAACATCCATAAGGAAGGACCATCCGCAAGGGAAGCGTGCAATTCCATCGCCAAGGCCCAGAAAATCCTTTACTTCTGTGCTGCGACTGCCCAAGAGGAGGTGATTTTACCAACTGAGCATGGATCGTTGTCTAGAAGGGCCTAGACTGAGACCATCTCCTCATTGAACACAAAGGCCAGGCCACAGACAAGGCGGGCAGATACTACAGGTGATGAGGGCAGGATAAGAATCTATACTGAGCGGAACAGAGATCATTTTCATCCACCACTGATCAGGGATGAATCTGAACAAGCAGCAATGAGATGAAACGCCTCAGGACCCATTCCTAATCCCCTGAGTCCTCCATCCTCCTCCCACCACCCCAGCAGACCTACCCCGTCTGTTAGAGTAGTGGTTCTCAACCTATTTACCACGGTGGGCTGCATCCATACAATATATATACTTCCCACAAGAATATAAGATTGGCCATACTGGGTCAGACCAATGGTCCACGTAGCCCAGTATCCTGTCTGCCACCAGTGGCCAATGCCAGGTGCTTCAGAGGGAATGAACAGAACAGGTCATCATCAAGTGATCTATCCCATCAGCCCTGTATGGCCCTGCAGATGTCCCATGGGCTGCAGCTGGTGCTGATTGGGCTGCAGGCCGTGGGTTGAGAACCTCTATGTTAGAAACACACACTCTGCCTCAACAGACATCAGACATCACTTTCACCATCAACTTTGGTTTTCTAGCCATTGCAACGACCCGGACACATGCACACCACATTGTTTGTGCTGCAATCTCTCTTGCTTGTGCCCATCTCAAAGCTCACTTGTTCTTTTTGCAAAGGCGGGCAGACTTCCAGTTAGCAGAATGTGAAAACGCAGCAAAAAAGAGCATTTTCTGGCAATTTAGGCTCCTGTCCTGAAATCCCCAGCTCCATCCGTGGCATTCAGATCATTAAAAATACACTTCTCAAGCATGGCCTGGATGCAAGACTTTGGCCAAACACTTCAGTGGGAGCAGGATGAACTCTCATCGGGTAGGGGTTAGCATGATCTGTTTGAAGGATTCTGGTGTCTAAATAAAACTGCATTACACATGATACTACTTTGAAAGGTTTGTTTTTTTACAAGGTGCAATGCCTCAGCTGTATCTGTACACAGATGTGTGTATACCTAGATAGTTGCACCTTGGATTAAAGCAGCTGCAGTGATTGCATGTTTAAGTAGCACAAATTGAGATTGATCTTGTACAAGTGCCTAGAGAAGAAGGCTCCATTCTGCTAAGGGGAGTACAAACACACCGTGGAGACAGTCCCTGCCCCAGAGAACTTACAATGAAAGGCTTTCGTTCTGCAGAGATTGATGCAGGTGCTTAATTTTATGCTCTTCTATGGGGCTACTCCCATGGGTGAAGTTAAGCGCTTGCGTAGCTCGTTAGAGGATTGGGATGGGGATAGAATAGGCAAAGAAAGGATGGATCATTATGCCCTGTAAGACCGCGTCCGGTCCGGCCTGGGTGTTGCGGCCCTTCCTCGGGCCCAGGCCTTGAGGAAGGCCACTGCACCTTCCAACAAGGGGAATGTTAGTGTCTCGCACAACCCTTAGTCCTGGCCCTCCGGCGGGGCGGGCGAGCCAGCAGTCTAGCGCCCCGGTGTCGGTAGCAGCAGAGGGAGAGCACGTGTTCCCAGGGTAGCTAGGGAAGGGGGGAGGGGGACGCAGGCCCACCCGTCTCCAATGCATCCCAGCCCAGGGCCCTAGCAGTGGCAAAGGCATTACCACTGAGTCGGCGGGGCTCCCGCCACAACATGCCGACGGGGCTTGCCCCTGTCTCAGCCACTAGTTATGGCTGTCCCTGGGCCACTTCCTCCCCGTATCCCCAGGTACCTGTATCTGCCACATCCTCAGGGTCACTGGGGTACACAGCCGGCTCGCCAATCCCTCTTCGTTCACCGGTGGAAAGGCAGGGAGCTCCTCGGCGGAGGGCAGCTCCTCTAGGTTGCAGGGTTCCTGGGGTTCCTCTGCTGAGGGCAACTCCTCCAGGTCACAGGGCTCCAGGGTTTCAGCATCAGGCAGCTCCTCCAGGTCAGGGCTGGCCTCTGAGGGTATCCCCCAGCCCTCAGGCTCAGTCCAGTCTCTGGGGCCCGGAGGCCCGATCCAGTCTGTAGGGCCTGGTCACTTGGGCCATTCCTGGCGCCTCTGCTCTGGGAGGCTCTCGCTCAGGGCCTATACGGCAGCCGGCAGGACGGCACGTCTGCCTCCGGCGGCTGTCTGATTCTCACTGAGCTGCGGGGCCTGTCTTTTATACCTCCTGCCCCGGCAGAAGCTCCGCCCCTCTGATGCCGGATAGGCTGGTCGGGGGAACCTATCCCGGTCCGACTCCCCGGTTGCCGGGCAGACTGGTCTGCCGGCTCTTTCACTGTCTGTTCTGGGTGTTGCGGCCCTTCCTTGGGCCCAGGCTCTGAGGAAGGCCACTGCACCTTCCTACATGCCCATTTTATAGATGGAGAACTGAGGCACAGAGAGAATACATGAGATGGCCAAGGTCACATAAGGCACATGGCAGCCTCAAGAATTAAGAACATAAGAGCTGCTGTACTGGGGTCAGACCATTATCCATCTCGACCATTATCCATCTCTGACAGTGGCCCACACCAGAGCTTCAGGGGGAATGTATGGAACAGGGCAATTATGGAGTGATCTCTCCCCCCTTTCCCCCCATCTTCCCCTCTCAGCTGCTGATAGTCAGAGGTTTAGGATAGCCCCTAAATTGAACCCAGATCTCCTGTGTCCCAGCCCACTGCCTTAGCCACAAGAGCAAAAAATTTCTTTGTAAGGTAAACAAAAACCAAGGGAAGGGAGGGCTGGGGGCAGGGGCAAAAAAACCTAACTGGTTTCAAGATTGAGTTTGATAAGTTTATGGAAGGGATGGTATGATGAGGTTGCCTACAATCTTCCTCTGCAGCATGGGGCCCGGGTCACTTGCTGGTGAATTCTCCGTACCTTGAAGTCTTTAAACCATGATTTGAGGACTTCAATAACTCAGTCATCGGTCAGGGGTCTATTACAGGAGTGGGTGGGTGAGGTTCTGGAGCCTGCATTGTGCAGGAGCTCAGATTACATGTACGTATTGGTCCCTTCTGACCTCAAAGTCTATGAGTCTAATGGCATATGGCCCACCCATGACTGCTATTAGCAAACATCTCCAATGGCCAGTGAGGGACATGAGATGCGGAGGGCTCTGTGATACTACAGAGAATTCTCTCTCAGGTGTCTGGCTGGTGGTTCTCACCCACATGTTCAGGGTCTAACTGATGACCATGTTTGGGATTGGGAAGGGATTTTCTCCTAGGTCAGACTGGCAGAGACCTTGGAAGTTTTTTGCCTTCCTCTGTAGCATGGGACACGGGTCAGTTGCTGGTTTGAATGAGAGTAAATGGTGGATTCTCTGTATCTTGAAGTCTTTAAATCACGAATCAGCAATTCAGCCAGAGGTTAGGAGTCTATTACAGGAGTGGGCGGGTGAGGGTCCATGGCCTGCGTTGTGCAGGAGGTCAGACTAGCTTATCGTGATGGTGCCTGCTGGCCTTAGAGTCTATGTTAATGCGACGCTAAGGGTGGGATTTTAAACATCCAAATATCAGACCATTCCGAATCACGGCTCCCACAGCATTCGTAACTCCACGTTGCACTCGATAGAGTATTAAAGCATTCAAGTGACAGCATGGACTGCAATATGTGACACGACATATACACAAGCGGAACAAGTTAGGGTTGCTGTTGGGAAACATAAATGTGAATTTCCTGACTTTTGTATGTTTAATGGGGCACACAGACCTCCAGTCAATCAGCCATCAGGTCAGTCTGGCCTGACATGTAGGTTTTTAGAAAAAGCAGGGTTTCACAAAACCCAAGAGCCGCAGAGCATTTCAGTTAAAGCAGGTTTGTGTGTGGTTTGGATTTAAACATTCCCCTGTAGCATCCGCCACCCAGAAACACAGCAGCCTTTTGCCAGTGCGCGGGAGTGTGCAAAGTGAAACAGAGTTGTCTGGTCGGTTTCCATTCTCTAGGAGGAATGCAATACAGAAAGGAAACAGAGTTCGTTTTTTAAAACTTTCTTTCACTTACATCCCAAAGTGTCCTTAATTATACAGACAAGGGTATTTGTGTGCGTGTGGGAGGAGAACGGGGGGTTCACTACATGAACGAGGCAGTTACTCACCTTGTGCAGGAACGACGGTTCTTCGAGATGTGTGTCCCTTGTAGGTGCTCCGCTGCAGGCGTGTCTGCGCCCCCGCGCTGCCGATCGGAGAACTTTGATAGCCGTCTGTCCCATCCATGCATGTGCTGCTCCCTGCCTGCCACGAGGCCAGCCGGCGTGCATGGGCGGTCCCGCCTCAGTTCCTTCTCTACCGCAGAGTCAACCAGTGGAACTCCAAAGCAGAGGGGAGGAGGGCGGGTCATGGCACACGCACAGGGGGACACATCTTGAAGAGCCATCATCACTGCACAAGGCGAGCAACTTCCTCTTTGAGTAGGGTCCCTGTGGGTGCTCCGCTGTGGGTGACTCCCGCGCAGCACCCACCAGGAGGCTGGGACTTCGGAGTCGAATCAGATACGGATGATAATACTGCGGCACTGAATCTGGCAGGTACAGCCAAATCCCCCAGGATATCGCAGTGTTCTGCGAAGGTATGCGCAGATGCCCAGATAGCTGCTCTGCAGATTTCTGATACAGGGATACCCTTGGATAACTCCTTGTAGTCGGGTGATAGAAGATTGAATATCCTTTTACTTGCTAGTGGAAGGTTATGATTGCTGCCAGATGAACCTTCAGCAAACTAATAGAGAGTCCTTAAAGCCAACAGGTAGTTTAAGACAACTGGTAGGGTTGTTGCAGTTGAGGTGACACCCTTGGGCTGGCACCAGATCTGGAACCTCTTCCATTTCTGAAGGTAGGTACTACGGTGTAACCACCCCTTCTGTACCCCCTCAGAGCAAGATGTCTCTACGTGCTAGAATCCTGACGGAGCCACGCTTTGAATCGCAGACTCCACCAGTTGGGATGGAGGATGCATCTCTTGTTTTGCGACAGGAGGTAAGGTGTGATTGGGAGAGTCATTGGTGGACATAATGCCAGGTATGACAGGTAAAGGTACCATGTCTGTCTGGGTTAGGTGGGAGCAATTGATAGGATGTTTGCTTTCTCTCTTCTTATTTTCAACAGGATCTTCAGTAATAGAAGGTATGGAGGAAAGGTGTAAAGAAGGAGGAGAGCGTTTCCCATGGAGTGTTGTCCAATCCTGCTCTGATGCAGTACTTTGGACACTTCTTGTTCTGGTAAGTAGCGAACAGGTCTATTACCGGTGTCCTCCACTGTCCGAATATATCGTGTAGTATTACCAACTCTATCTTCCATTCGTGATCGTGTGGGAATTTGCGGCTGAGACTGTCGGCCGTTGTGTTGTGTGTTCCCCGTAGGTAGGCCGTTGATATTAGGATGTTGTGGGAGATGCACCCAGTTCCATAGTTTTGGTGCCTCTACGCACAGGGAATGAGACCTGGCATTTCCCGGTCATGCAGGCCATATTGTCCATCATGACCCTTGTGTGTGCATGTCTTTGATCAGTGGGAGGAAGCAAGCACATGCGTTTCTGACCACTTTGAACTCGAGCAAGTTGATGTGAAGGCATGTCTCTGTTTGGGACCACTTGCTCTTTGTTGTGCAACCACTGTGGTGCGCACCCCATCCTATGAGGGATGGATTGGTGCTCAGGACTAGAGATGGGGAAAGATTGAGCAAATGGGTTTTCCATACGGACATTTGCTGGGTCCTTCCACCAGTTCAAGGTTCGCTTGACCTTGGTGGGCCATTGATAGAAGTTTGTTTATATTGTCTCTGTTTGGCCTGTAAAGCGAACTGAACCATGCTTGGAGGCATCTCATGCGTAGTCTGGCATCAACAATAACCAATGTGCCCGCAGCCACGTGCCCCAGAAGCTGAAGGCAATGTCTGGCTGAAATTTATGGGCTGGATTGTGTTGTCTCTATCAATGAGGATAGACTGAGAGATCTGATGTGGTAGGAGCGCTTTTGCCTGAGTGGGGTTGAGGTTGGCTCCTATGCATTCTAGCCTGTGTACTGTTAAGGTCGATTTTTGTTAGTTGATCTGTAGGCCAAGATTCAGAAACAGGTCCTGTGTGGTCTGAGAGACTTGTTGGGCCTCTGTGAAGGACCATGCCCTGAGAAGGCAATTGTCGAGGTAAGGATAAATCATGATCCCTTGAGAGCATAAGTGAGCTGCCACTACCGAAAGGACTTTGGAGAATACCCTGGGGGCCAATGAGAGGCTGAAAGGGCATACCCTGTACTAGTAGTAGTCCTGGTTCAGCATGAATCTGACGTAACGCCTGTGACTTGGTGTGATGGAAATGTGGAAGTATGCATCCTGAAGGTCGAGGCCAAGAACCAGTCTCCTTCTTCTAATCCTGGAATGATTGTTGATCGTGTGACCATCTTGAATTTCTGCTCTTTGACGTATCTGTTGAGCGCTCTGAGGTCCAGTATGGGTCTCCAACTTCCCTTTTTCTTTGGTATCAGAAAGTCGCGAGAATAGAAGCCTTTGCCTCTGAGATGTATGGGCAAAGGTACCATAGCTCCTATGCTGAGGAGATGGTTTACCTCTTGACATAATAGATTTTAATGAGAAAAGTCCCTAAAGAGGAACTGGGAAGGGTGTTTGGGATGGGAGAGGGAGGAGAAATGGATGGCATATCCGTTCTGGATAATCTCCAGTTGTTGGAGGTTATCCGTTCCCAGGTGCTATGGAATGGGGTAAGGCAGTCTCCGAAAGGACAGGCAAGGTCTTCCAGCATGAGGTTGCAAGGAGAGTGTTCTACCAGTGCCTTGACCACCCTGTCAAAACAGATGCTTTGAGATGGGGGACTGAGATGCAGTCGGTTGGGGTCCCAACTGCTTTTGCCTAGGGAACCTCAGTTTTTTTCTCTGCAGCTCTTTGTGATGAGTACTGAGACATGTAGTGTGATGTAGTGTTAAACAGTGGCTGAGGGCTATATTTTCTCTTGTAGGCTGGCGTGTGTATCCCCAGGGATCGAAGAGTCGCCCATGACTCCTTCAACATATGAAGAGATGCGTCGGTTTTCTCAGCGAATAATTTCATTCTCTCAAAAGGAAGGTCCCTCCACCATGGTTTGGACCTCTTTAGGGAACTCAGATAAATGCAGCCGGTATGGACTAGGGGCGAGGCCGATGCGTTGGACACCGAGAGATCCGTTGCACACCAGAAATCCGGCGGTGCCACCAATGGAGTCAGAGTTGGGGACCTGGCCGTACCGTCTGCCAGTGCCACATGCACCGGGGTCAGTGCCGATGAAAATTCCAACGTAACCTTCCTCAGGGCAGATCTTCTATACCTTTCACGCCCCCCTGGGACCGGTATCTCCTTGCCTGTACCCATCGGGTCTTTGGGCAGACCGACTTGCTCTGTCGGCTCAGAACCATGCGTGCCCTGGGTACCAGCATTAGGTGGTTTCAGCCCCATTGGTACCAGTGGAACCGGAGATTGTTTCCAGCTTGATTGGGTCTCTTTGCGGGGACTCACAGACCTTTTCTTGGCAGCCTTGCGTGAGTGGCTCATCTCTTTAGGGTCACCTGCCTTCAAAGCAGAAGGTCACGGAGAGAGTTCTGACCGACTCCATGAGCAGTAACTCTGTCTTTCCTGGACCTGGGTTTTAGTTGCTGGCACCAACCGCACCTTTGTGGATTGTGCTTCTCTCCCAGGCAGCGAATGCACTGCAGGCTCTCGTCAGTCACTGGAATGGATTCCTTGCAACCGAGGCTCTGTTTGAAGCCAGGAGAGCCAGGCATATCCATACCTGGAGTGGGGGGCCATCTCCGCACCAGGGTTGGTGGGGGTCAAACCCTGTCTTCTTTCTTTTCTTTTCTTTTTTTGCGGAGGGGGGAGGCGGCACAGCCAACAAAAAACAAGTGAGGTAACAAAGGAAAAACGCTTCAACGGACGCTAAAATTAACAAAACTCACGGGAGTTAACGATCCATGAACGGACAGCTCTGAACTCCGTCTCTAGCCAGGGGTGGCTGAGAAGGACCTGAGGAGGGGCTGGCCTCATGGTAGGCAGGGAGCAGCACATGCATGGACGGGACAGACTGCTACCAGAGTTCTCCGATCCGCGGTGCGGGGGCGCAGACACGCCTACCGCAGCGCACCCCCTGGGCCGCCACTCGATGCAGAAATTCAACTTACAGCGTCTAGTTAATTTCCCAGCCGCAAAGCTGCGTTCGCATATTGTTTGGTGTATATCTGAATGCCGCCCCTGCGGAGGGAGACAGGCAGGCCTTCCCACTTGCCCTGCAGAGTGTTCTGGCCGGGCCGGAGGACGTCACAGCCCATAATAAGCCCAGCACGCAGCGCTGCGTTCACTCCCCCATCGAGCCCCCAACAGGTCCCCTTCATGCCACGGCAGCGGCATAGAGGGGTCAGGATCTGACCGCCTGCATCTCCCATGCACGGGTGCCGCTGCCACGTCGCCAGCCGGGGTGCGTGCCAAATTGCCCGGTATTTGCAGAATGACAGAGCAGGAGACAGATGCAGCGCTGCACGCTCCTGCAACTTCAGATCCACTCCAGGCTCTGCCTTCACCACACGCTCTGGGCCCACCGGCTACACCACATCTCTGGGGGGGTGGGGGGGGCGTCTGTTTAGGACAACAAGCCAGTCTAACGGGGCGGGGTGCTGCACTGGTTTTTAGGCACTGAGAACCAAAACCCCAGGAGGCCTCCCCCAGGGGATCTGGAAGCAAGCAAGAGACACTCTTGGAGCTTGGAGCATGGTGAGCCATGGGCCCTCCCTTCCACTCGGAGACGTGGGGACGCCCCAGGTGCTGGGTTCAACGCTGAGGCGTGTGTGATGACAACTGCAATGAGCGCTCAGCGACAGGCACAGATGGGGAAGGACAGCGTGGCCATGATGCACCTGAAAGGGTTAATGTGTGTGAGCCCCCCTCCGCACAGAGTCAGACAATGAGATCCTGCCGGGAGGACACAACAGGGCCTGAACCCATTTCCTGAACAGCCCCGGCCAAGCTGGGGACCCGGCTCCGTGCCCCTCCCCTGCTTGCCCATGCAGTTTCAATTAAGCTCAGTGAAATTCAATCTCTTCCTCTTAATAAAGTTTATTGTTGTCTTGCCAGCTTCCCTCCGGACACCGAAACGCTATTACTCCCAACACAACAGGAAGGGCTATTTTTCTGTTGCAAACTTTCTGACTGAAGAGTCAAGGAAGAGACAGCCCTAGCAGGATTCGAGCCATTACAAGCCAGGAAAATTAATTGCAAATAAATGTGCAGGAGACTGCAGAGCCAAAGCGGCGGGCAGAAGGGGGCTGCATACGCACACCGCGCCGTGAGCACGCCGACGCCTCCTGCCACTCGTGGATGTGAAACCCAGGGGACTACATGTGCAGACACGCATGCATGCCAGGCACACGTGTGCCGAGGCATATGCACAGTGACTCACAGCCACACAGATGCACAGCCACACGCGTACACCTGTAAATGCATTAATGTTTCCTCACACTTTCATCCCTCGCTGATACACCCAGGCAGTCCCCGACACACACACACACACCTGCCCCATTCACGCATGCCCTGCTGTCCATATGCACCTTACCTATGCCCCATCCATCCACCCCTTTGTGCTCCCAGTAGCACATGTGCAGTTAGACGTGCGGGGACTCAGAAGATTAATACACTCATCTTCCCTCTCCTAGAGCCCCGGTCTCAGCTCTGTGAGGCAGGCGCCTCCTTCTCTGCTCCCTTCTCCCTGACAGATGCCTCAGAGCCCGGGGCCGCAGTTAAGGTGACGAGATGCAGCAATTCTTTATGAACATTTCATTCCCGCTCGCTACACGACGTAAATTAGATGGTGTGTTACATTCGGGCAATAAGAGAGATATGTCACTGCCGCGCCGGCCCATTGGATGGAGAGGCTAATCCTGCCGTGAATTTCATTACTGCTTTTCTACGGTCGGAATTAGCTTGGTGACAGCGAGCCTGATTGTCTTTCACTAGGGGTTTGCTGGAGAGCTGAAAGGATTCCACCCTGATGGGAACGCCACTGAGTGACCCTGGCTCACCAGCCGCTCCGCTGATTGCTTTGCACCTTTCCGAGGGGCGGGGGGGGGGGGGAGTGGCAATTGGCTAGGCAGAGGTTTGATCTACCCCTCCCCAGCTGCAGCGTAAAGTAAGATGAAAGAGGACCCTGCCAGAGAGAGGGTCAGGGCAGCAGTAACTGCTCCCTGTACGGAAAGGGCAGCGCGTCAGTGACCGTCCCCCTCGCTCACAGGGACGCTTGGCCGACGCTACTCTCGCTGGCAGGGAGTTTGCAGCCATTGCTAGGGTAGCTCTTGCTTTTCCTTGATCGCTTCGTTTATACCTGGCACCCAAACTGCCCTCTCGAGGGGGCTGCCCCTTCCTCAGCTAGCCATGGGGCATCGTCATGCACTCTGCACCCCTCGGCCCCCTCCGCCGCATGCCCACCCATCGCTCTGCAGCGAGTGTGCGCGCTGCACCCACGCTGTCCTCTAACCCTGCCGTAACCCTTCCAATCTCTACCCCTCGCCTCATTCAGATCCCTCCCGCGCTTGCAGCATCATGACATATGCACCCGTGGCGGGATGACATCAAAGAATGACAGCAAATGGGCGAGCGACTGTCCGGAGAAGGCTTCCCGCTCAGCAAAGCAATGGCCAAAATGGCAGCCGGGCCGTTGCTTTCCTTGTTTCACTAGCGCCATGCAAAAGAATGAAAGGAAAAATAAATCCTACAACAACATTTGAACCACCCAACATCTGAACCACCAACATTTGAACCACCCAGGCTTCTGACCCCTCTGACTCACTACTTCTTCCTGTAACCCACGTCCTTCCTCACCCCTCACTTCTTGGTGTCTCAGATCCACTGTTTACACTGCAAGGTCTGCAAAGCAGAGACGCAGCTTCGGGGCATTTCTGGTGCTGCCCCTTGCATAGCTCTGGGAGCTCCAAAAACAGAAAGTGTCTTCTGCAGCCTGCCCTCCACTTCTCCTCCCCCCACTGTCTGGGCCCACGACCCTGACTGCATGCTCACACAAGCAATGGGCCACCCCCAAAGGCTTGGAGCTCGGGACGGGGGTTCAGTTCAGATGAGCTCCCAGAAGTTCGCTTATCCAAACAGCCGGTGTCTGCAAAACTGGGCTGACGTTCTCCGAAAGCAGGTCCCTTCTACCACCAACCTGCTTTTGGTGGGGCAGAAAGAGGTAACGAGCATGGCCTCTCCGGGGGGACGGGGCATTTCCAGGTGCCAGTTGGGGCGGAAAAGCAGAGGCAGCAGGGAGAAGGGAAAGCACAAATCACAGGGAGAGAGATAGCGAGACATTTTGGCCCCTTCTGTTCTTTTCCAGAAGCAATTGATCCAAGCCAGTCTGGCACCTCAGAGCCTTGCACCGCAACGGAGCCAAGTTTGTGAGTCGGGATCGGGGGCGAGGCCTTCCCTCTGGCCTTTTATAGAGACACAGCCAGCCAGCGGGATCCAAACCTCACTCAAGGATGGTCGGAGCTGGGGTTTGGTTCAAGCCAGTCTCTAGAACCATAGAATCACAGAAGATTAGGGTTGGAAGGGACCTCAGGAGGTGTCTAGTCCAACCCCCTGCTCACAGCAGGACCAACCCCCACTAAGTCATCCCAGCCAGGGCTTTGTCAAGCCACATCTTAAAAACCTCTAAGGATGGAGATTCCCCCACCTCCCTAGGTAACCCATTCCAGTGCTTCACCTCCCTCCTAGGGAAAAAGTTATTCTTAATATCCAACCTAGACCTCCCCCACTGCAACTTGAGACCGTTGCTCCTTGTTCAGTCATCTGCCACCACTGAGAACAGCCTAGCTCCATCCTCCCTGGAACCTCCCTTCAGGCTGCTATCAAATCCCCCCTCATTCTTCTCTTCTGCAAACTAAACAAGCCCAGTTCCCTCAGCCTCTCCTCATAAGCTGATCACTCGTGTTCCCTAGGTCAGATTTCTAGTGCTACTATAGATGGAGGAATCCTCTGAAAGTGTTTGTGAGCATCTGGGTGCATGTCAGGGAGGGGGAGACCCAGGGCCTGCTCTGCCACAGACTTTCTGTGAGATCTTGGTCTCACTGTGCCTCAGTTAGCCCGTTGTCAAGCTGCCTCAGTTCCTCACCGGGGTGCTGTGAGGTGAAATACAGTGAGAGCATGAAGCACTCAGATGCTGGGCCCAGATCAGAATCTTAGCCAGGTCAGCCATTGGTTACACGCATTCTCCAGGGGGTTACACCTGATCTTGAGTTGTGAGCACCGGCCTAGTTCAAGCTGGTTTGTGCCCTCTTTTTAAACGCTCTAACAGCCATGCCCAGAAAGGCTGGTTCCCATGACTCTTTGCTGAATGCGGAAGGTCTTTTGCATGAATTTTCCGGTTTGTGCGTGTGACAAAGGACACGCACTGGTCATGACTAGTCACCAGTAGTTGTGGTCTTGTTTGAAGTTCCAATCCGGGAGCAGGAACAACAACAACTCCACAACCACCCAGCAGCCAACATTTGCTGTTTTAAAGACAATCCGCCCAGTGTTTGCAACTCTCACACCGATGTGTAAAAACAGGGTCCGTCGGCGAATTATCTGGGGACTGAAAGAAGGGCGTAAATTACATGCCCACACCTGCAAGTTGGCTTGCACTCATGTGCCCATGCCCGCGTCTGTGAGCGCGCCCGCACAAGGCAGAGCGCAGTCGCCTCTTTCCACAGAGCTTGGCTTTTCTCACCCTGCCTTCAAGCACTGCTGCCATTTACAGGGTTTAAAATGTCAGCACATCGCCCTCGGGGAAGTGGAGGAGATTAATCTGCAAAGGGTGAGGGTTATGGATGACGTTTGCGATAGGCTGACAGGCTGACCCAAGTGACACTGCACTTGTGCGATCATTATTAAAACAAAAAAATAAAAAAAATCGATCATCTCCATCTCTTTGGCTGGCACGTTCTGAAAGCTAACGAGGTGGGGCTGCATTGAAGCAGGTCTGCACAGCACCAGCTGAATTAGGGAGGGGAGAATTACAGTCTGGAGCGCCGGCTCCAGTTGCCACGGAAGGGGCTGGGAAAACCAACCCCCAGGAAGGAGTCTGCAGAGACAGAACTGAAGCTTTTTGGAAATCATCTACTAGAAGCTGTCCCCACACTAGACTTTCCCCATTGCTAACACTGGGGCAGCACGCCACTGATGGGAGGTCTAGCTTAGATCCATCACTGGCATTTTAACCACTATGATGCCCAAAGCAGGTGTGGAAAACCCAGCGGTTAAAGCACCATGAACCTCTCTACGCTACTTTTAATGATCTGTATTGCAGTGGTGGCTGGCGGCACGGTTAGGGATCTGAGCCCCAATGTGCTAGGGGCTGTATGGAAATCTAACAAAAGATGGTCCCTGCCCAAAAGAGCTCGTAATAAGTATTCACAACTGGTAAAGCAGCAATTTACTGAGAACTGCAGGCTCTGCCCCTGGTTTTAATCAGAAACTCCGTGTTCCAAACAGGGGGCAAAATTTGGTTTAAATGCCATCACTGATCTGGGATATCAGGCAACCCCGTTAGCATCACCAGCGCAGCTGAAATGGTGGCAGCAACAGCAGGAAATCTAAAGAACAAAGTTCAGCACAGATCCGATCTTGTAGCCTCTGCTTCCCCCAGTATTTAAAAAAAGTCAGAGTCGCATGAAAACAAGACGGGATTTGTTTTCAAGGAGGATGGAGGTAGGCTGTTCTCAGTGGTGGCAGGTGACAGAACAAGGAGCAACGGTCTCAAGTTGCAGTGCGGGGAGGTCTAGGTTGGATACTAGGAAAACGTTTTTCACTGGGAGGGTGGTGAAGCACTGGAATGGGTTACCTAGGGAGGTGGTGGAATCTCCATCCTTAGAGGTTTTTATGGTATGGCTTGACAAAGCCCTGGCTGGGATGGTTTAGCTGAGGTTGGTCCTGCTTTGAGCTGGGGGTTGGACTAGATACCCCCTGAGGTCCCTTCCAACCCTCATCTTCTGTGATTCTATGATTCTAGAGACTGGCCTGAACCAAACCCCATCTGCTAGGCTGAGTGAAGCACAAAGAGCCATGGGATGTGCCCACAGACGTCCCAGTGACACACACAGGGGAGCATGGCTGCTGGGAGGATGCAGTGAGTCAGGCAGGGCTTTGTAGAGGGGCTGCTCACACACTGGCGTGGCTGAGCCAGGTGCCAAGCACCCAGGCTAACTCTGCAGTAGAGACGTCCCCATATCGGGAACAGCTTTGAGATCTACTGATGAAGAGCCACGTATTAATATTATCCTGAACCAGCACAGCTTGCAAGATCTCAGCCTGAGGGGGGTGGGGCGGGCTGGGGGTCCCACATCCCTGCTGGTCACAGAACAGCGCTCATAGCTTCTGGTGGGACACCACGGAGCAGCTGCAAGACTTGTCTCCTGGCCCCACTAGCTCTCATCAGCAAAGAGGGGCCCTTGAAAAGAGCCAGTTTTCTCCAGCAGGTCATTTGTTCAGGGCTGCTGGTGTCCGGCACTGCTAAATCCCAAGACTAGCGTCCCCTGCTCCTGGCTGGATTCATTCCAGGGAAGTGTAGGTGCAGAGCAGATACTTTGTTAGAGAACTAGACTCCTCATGGCAAGCCGGGAGTGGCATACTGCCTCCTCAGCATTCAGCTTCTCAGTCATGTACCCGCTGCATTTCCCCTCCCCTTTTGTTCCTTACACTAGAGACAAAGAAAGATTGACAGACAAAAAGCACCACGCAAGAGCGAATATAAAACGCTGCACACGTTACATCGTTCTCCAGTACAGCCGGTCCGCACAGAGGATAAAAGCCTACTGCCGCAACCAGCTAATGGAACTACCCCCTTAGCACAAGTGGCAGAGGTCCAGGCTGGGGTGCCACGGTTCTACTCATGACTCATGAAGGGGGTCGTTATGCTAAGTATTGAGCCCTCATCCACTTCGGCGGTTTATTCTCCATCCAAAGTTGTCTTGCCTGGTCTGACGCCACAAGTCGGTCACCATCAGAGGACTCTGACTTCCAGTGAGGGGTGAAGCAAGAGGAGCTGATGGGCTTAATAAAGACCAAATCCTGATAAACTGCCAGGGAAGAGGAACAATTGCTTCTCCCTCAGAGACCCTCGTAGCAGGCCTTGCAATGTCTCACTCAGATCATCGTTAGGAGCCGCTTATTGTGATCAGCCCTAGGATCGATATATTCGGGACACTACAAAATATTTGTCACCGTGATTTGCCAGCGTGCGCAGGATACCAGCAGGCACCAAGACCACCGCCTATGCAGAGGGCAGAGACAGGCCAGGGTGCTTAGGAGCGGGAGAAAAGGTCTGGCTAAAATGACGCAAGATCAGGCAAGCGCCAATCTAAATCAGCCTCCTAAGCCTTTCCCACCAAGCCACATCTCTCCCAACTCTCAGCAGGAACTGAAGACCAACCTTCCCAGCTTCAGCCACCACGTGGGCATGGTGATCCACACACAGAGATCCCGAAGGTTCAGGGATATTCAGGTCTGGAACTTTGGGCTCCGTCAGCGTCTCAAGGGACAGCGCTAGCGACTGAAGAATCAAAAGGACATATTGTCTTCAAGTGTATCTATTCATCGCCACGTGTTTCCCCCTTCGATAAGCACTTTGGGAAGCTTATGTAGTCACTCACAATAATACTCCATTAGCCCCTCATGCCACATCTAATTAGGGAGAGGAGGAGGGAGAAATTAACAACCCCCTTTCCGATGATAGCCACATGAACGTGGATCAAAGTCTCTTTTTAAAAAGATGATGGGGGGAAAAGAATTCTGATCAATTTCGCAGAACAGGTGCCCTACAGGTATGATGATACCAAGAGTCATGGTCCAGTGGAGTGGGAAACAGGACTCCTGGGTTCTATTCCCGACTCTGTCACTGGCTGCTTCATTCCCTCTGTGCCTCAGTTTCCCCCATCTGTCAAATGGAGATAATGATACAAATAAGTGCTTTGGGATCCCACGATGAGCAATGCTACAGAATTGCTGAGAGTTAACAACCACCTGGGCCGCGTCAATGCATTGTGGGTTGTTTTTTTTAACTGGGAAGAGATGAAGACAAGCTAAAAAATAAGGGAAATGCTATTTTATTATAGGCTTCTTGCCAGGGATTTCTCTTCCCAGGCCCTCCAATTTAGGGTGTAAACATCTAGGAGAGAGCACCGCAAAAAAAGAGGAAAAATAGTTTTGCAAACCTTTTTGAAATGGTCTCCATTTTGCTGGGTGTGAAATGGAAGTAGCTCGTTTTTCCATAAAATCATTTTTTCAAAGATTTTTAAAATAGTTCCATGTACAAGGTTATGTCCAAGCTGCACCGTTCACTTGTTTCATTTTTCCTCCAGCTATTCTATGACTTTTCAAAACGGTCTCGCCTTCCGAAAAAAGTGAGAGCGGCAAAAAGACAACTGAAACAAAGGAAAAAGGAAACAGAAAGCCAGGACGCTGTTTGTTCTATTGCCTTCAGTGGCAGAAAGGAAGAGAAAAAAAGGTTAAAAAATTTGATTGAAAAAAAAGGGGGGAAGGAAACTCTGAAAGAACCCAAAACTAAACAAACTTTTGAACAAGAGTTTGGTTTTAAGAAAAGGCCATTTTTCATGTATATTTCTGAATAAATTTTGATGTGCTCTAACTCCGGGCCAGACCCTCTGCTGATATAAATTGGCAGGCCCCCAATAAAGCCCCACTAATTTACCCAGCTGAGGATCTAGCCCGTCAATTATCTGAATAGGTGTGAGGCTGGATTCTTCAGATTCTGGCCCCTTGTGTAGGGAAACGGTTTGCTTTTCCCTGTGCTAGGCGCATCCTTCACTGCCCGCTTAGCAAGGGGGTATTCCATGGGTGGATCATGGGCAGGAGTGGTGGAACGGAGCTCCACGACACCCAGTCTCCTGGCTGGGCTGGAATTCAGAGCAGACTCCCTGGTCCTCTAACATTTGCCAGGACTGGATGGCCAAGGACCAGAGAACTGCAACAGGATCCTGGCACCTGCCACTCCTTCTCTCAGGCACAGCCACAAAGCACCAAAAATCCATAGTGGCAAAACCTTTTCTTGCATGTTTGTTTGTTTTGTTTTTTTTAACAAGTCCAGCGCTCTCACTGTGTCCTGAAAGAGGAGCGTAGTAGGATTTTTCAAAGAGCCATGGGGAGGTAGATTATTCATCATCTCCATCCCTCACTTGTAGCTACAGGTATTTAAACAAAGGAATTAATCTGAAGCACTGTCATCTAAGAGCTTTTTTTGGGTGTAATTGCTGCCTAGGCCCTGGCACCTTTCTCTTAATAGGTTCTATATAAAGGAAGAGGTTATTCACCCCGTGAAGGAGCGGGGAAGGAGGGAAGGTAGCGGAGCACATCTTGGGGGACACATCTCAAAGAACAACAGTTATTGCACAGGCAGAGTAACCTCTTTCTTCTGTGAGTAGCCCCTGTGGGTGCTTTCTTCAGGTGACTTTCAAGGAGTCCATGAGGAGAAGGGAGCTTTGAAATCGAGTCCAGCACAAAAGAAAGAACTGCATTACCAACTGGTACACCAGGCCTAGCGGCATTCACTAAGGTGCAGTGCCTGGAGAAGGTATATGCACCGAAGACCACGTAGAAGCTCTGCAGATCTCAGATACGGGGACAATTTAAAGTAGAGCCCCAGATGTGGGTCGTGACCTGGTCGAGTGAGCTGACCTGACAGCCAGGAGTGGAAACCTGGCAGCACTGTAACAAGCTATCATACACCCTGAAATACATTTTGGGAGTCTTTGGGTAGAAATAGCACAACCTTTAGATCTGCCTGCAAGTGAAACGAACAATCATGGAAATTTATGAAATGATTTAGTCCTATCTAGGTAGAAGGCCAACGCCCTCCTGAGATCTAGCGTATGGAAGGCGGTGACCAGCTTGGAATTGTGTGGTTTCGGAAAGAAAATTGGTAGGTCAATGATCTGATTTAGCTGAAACTCAGAAGACACTTTAGGAAGAAACCTGGGGTGTGGTCAGAATGAAACTTTGTCCTTGCAGAACATTGTGAAAGGACGGTCGGCTACCAAGGCCCCCGTCTCTCCCACTCTGCAGGCTGATGGAATAGCCACTAAAAAGGCTGTTTTCGTGGACAAATTCAGTACGGAGCAGGTCATCAACAGTTCAAAAGCAGACTTCAAGAGACTTAAGAACCACATTCAGATCCCAAACTGGGGTGGGGACTTTCACCAGTGGGAATTGATTACTCAGACCCTTCATGAATCTTACGGTGGTAGGGTGAGCAAACAGCAAGAACCCCTCAACAGTGGTATGAAAAGCTATTAAGGCAGCCAGATGAACTTTGTCTTACATGGTACCGGAGAGCTTGCGAAGGGTACCAGGAGAGGGGCGAAGTCCAGCAGTACCAATCTTCTGTGTTTGCTCTGACCATCTCTGCTCGACAGTACCAGAGCCTTCTCAGAGACATCTTTACTCAGACCTGTAGGATTTTCCTGTCTCGCTGGTAACGGAGGAGCCCTCCACCTCTGAGATACTGAGCCTTGAGTTCAAAGTCTCTGAGACTGTTGACCTGGTCAAAGAACGAGGTCTTGTTTAGATGGATACCTTAGGAGTAGAATTAGAGCTCCTCTGCTTAGGTTCTGTAGAGGAGGTCTCTGAGGCTTTCCTCTTTCTCAGAGTGTGTTGCACCAAGGTTGAAGGAGTGCTGTAGACCCCTAGGGACGGATGTACATAAGGGTTCTCCCGGCCCGGCTCTGAAGTGGATTGAAGGGAGAGCTCCAGCATTAACAGTCACAGCTTGATTTCCCGGTTCTCCCATGTCCTGGATTCGAGGACTAAACAGAAGTTGCGCACACCCCACAGAAGCATCTTTCCCATGTGGCAAACGCACTTCGAGTGCCCATTGCTGATCAGCATAGCCTCTCTACACCTGAAGCTACTTTTAAGCCTTGGTGGATGGAGATGATCTGGGGAAATCCTCGCTGAGGGGGCATGCACAGTTCACCAAGGCTTAAAAGCTCCTTCTCAGGCAGAGGCGGTTGAGAAGGAGCTGAGGGCACGTAACCTGAGATAACTTCAGACTTGGTTTGGCATTCCTGAGCACGTATTTCTCAGTCTTTTCAGGGTTCTTGTTTTATTCTCCCGCACCTTCAGGTGCCCAGGGCATCTGCCACTTTCCAACATTTATTTTGGTCTTGTGCGGGTCTGTTCAGGCTTCTGAGTGTCATGTTGATGGATCTGGCTTCTTTCTCTATTGTTCTGTGTAATATTGGTCACCATCTATTTCTCTTTCTAGGTGGTGTCTGTATTCTCACTTGATGTGGAAGTCATGTTGGCGGCATCCTTTAAATGTGTCCTAAAGTGTCCATTGTCATCTTCTTACCATATTTGATGCTTTAGATTGGTTTGCTCTACTTAGAATTTTTGATGGTGCAAAAAAACTCTTTCCAATGGACTTTGAAGATCTTCCACAGGCATTCACTTTGGCATGAGTCTCATCAATTTCTGTTGTAGATTCCCATGGCTCTTCTGTGTAAGGAAGGGCACAACGGGAGGCTGGTGTTAAAAATGTGCATCAGTCCCCATCATGCTACTTTCCAAATCTTGTCAAGTTTATGAAAACTCTGTGCTGCTTTTGGTATTTGTTACTGGATATCTAGCATGGTGTCGCCATCAATCCTCCTGCTTTGAGCAGGGGTTGGACGAGATGACCTCCTGAGGTACCTTCCAACCCTCATCTTCTGTGATTCTTCTATGATTCATCGCACCTCTCACTCCATAGAGAAATAAACTTACTTATTTGGTCTAGTGTTTCTTCGTCCACTTTCATGATTACTTTTGGGACACAGATTTGTCTTCCCCTGGTTGATGAACAAACTAAAAAAATTTTTTTGCACTGCATGCACCAAAATCTGGGTCTTTTCTTCTATTAAATGATGTGTTGAATGAAGCAAGCCAATGTCACTAGCAAACACAAGATCATCCAATTGTGCTTCATCAAGTGTCTATAAAATTCCTCATGTGGTTGCTGTGGTTACTTTCCTCATGACATAGACAATGACCAGTGAGAACAATAGTGGGAATGTACCACACCCTTGCTCATTCCATTTGTCACCATCACTGGCTGTTGATGTCACCATCTCTGGCTGCATGTTTGATATCAGATCTGTCTGTAATGATCCCGATTATTTTTGTGGATAATTCAGCATATGCATACACTGTCAAAAGCCTTGTGGAAATCCAAAAATAATCTATCACAAGAAGTGCTTGCCAGTCCACACTTTGTTCTACATCATGCAATGCAATTTTCAGGTTGGCAACCCCTTCCTGGAAGTCAAAAATGGTCACCCCTTCCCCTCGTATTTACTATAAAAGAGTAAAAGGAAAAAAAAGAACAATGCTAACCCTTGATAACGGATTTGTGCATGCGGAGAGGTGACAGATTACTTGACCTTGAAGGGTGACGGTGTGTGGGGGAATCAAGGTTTTCTTTCCTTTAGATTGTGATGCAATTTCCAATGCCTCGTGACTTGCCTCCCCATTGCCTTCTGTGCTCCTGGTGACCCATTGGTTGGTAAACCTTGGATTAGAGCCACCCAGTTTGGCTGGATTGGTAATTCCACCCCTCTTCACCGGGTTTGTTCTGAGGCTAGTACTGTATTTCTGAGGCCGCCTCATGCCTTTTCCCTGGCCCATCTCACCAAACACACAGTTGTCTCCCGGCCCCGCCCAGGAATCCCCTTAAAGCTCAGCACTTGGTGGTGCAGGGGAAAGTAATGCTTGCATGTCCCCGTCCCCCCAGCCTCATGCGATTCTTGCCTCCCACTTTGCTCAGTACAGCGCCAGTTCCATAGCAATCAAGACTCTCCTGAGTAGCACAGGCTGGATGTGCCCTTGAACACGAGAAGGAAGCTTTTGCCTTGGACAGATAATTCTTTGAACAGCTCGGTGCATTCGAGACAGGGTCTGGAGCTGTGCAGAGCGGGGGAAAAAAATAAAGAGTCACGGGCACTCCCCATATTTTATATATCAGTCAGCAATGGCTCCACAGGGAACGAAAGTATTCAAGCATCGGAAAGAGAGTGCTTAGCAGTGAAATAGGTCCTGGAAACCCTCAGGCACTATTTACTGCCGAATGAATCCACCTTGGTGACTGATCGCAGCCTCTTAACCTGGATAAATCAGATGATAGATAAGAACGTCACCCAGGTAAAGCCCTGGCAGGTGTCTCCCATTACAGCCCCATCCATTGCAGAGCACCACAACCCAGCAGAGGGCCAGGGCCAGTTGCCCTGTGCAGTGCTCGTCTTGGGGAAGAATGCATTTGTTAGCCAGCAAAACAGGGAGGGGGAGCAACAGGGGCTATTTACACCCTCACCCATCAGTTTTTTGGGTTTCACATGGTCTCTCTTCACTGATATTTACAAAGGTTATTCAAGGTGGGTGCCGTCGCTCTGATGTCATTTCCACTGGCCAACCTCAGAGACGCGCAAGCCGCCTGCCACCCCAAGAAAAGCAGCATAAAGGGAGGCCAGCCAACGGGAGTATTAGATCCCGATTCTCACTTCTACCCCGGCCCCTTTAAAGTCCCTCTGTGCCGCCTGAGCGGTGTAGACGGAATACAAGTGTGATTTACGTCCAGAGCAGACATTTGTGGGAGAATCAGGTCTCTGCACTTCCTTTCAGATGAACCATCTAAAGAGTGACTGGTGAGACAGAGGGAGCTTGGCTTTGAACCATGCAGCCTGAGAGCGTCCCCATAACAATGATATTTGGGGATAGGGTCCCGGCCCTTTCTAGCAGGGTGCTCAGGTTACAAATGCATAAGCCTGGATTCTGCTCGTACCTGCAACTCTACATAGACAGCCCCTCAGTGGATGTGAGCCAGCCCGGCCCCATTGGGCTGCCTTCCCGCGGTGCTGCTATGGCAGAGCCCCGACACCAGGAGCCAGCCCACAAGCAGAAGGGTCTCACCCTGGCTTCCACCAGCATTGTTACTCCTTGGCAGGGTGACCCCAAGAGCCCTTGTGGTCCAGAGTCTCCTGAAATACATCTTCCCTGAGTTCTTAACTACCAGACACTCGGACTATTCTGGTTCATCACCCCTGAAGGTGTGAAACCAGCCCTGCTGTTATCAGTTCACCCTGGCACACATACTCCTCCCAGTTTGCACACCAGAGACCTGCCGGGGAGGGGAGGGAGGGAAACAAATAAAAATTTCAATAGAAAAACCACAGCGTCAAAGATGAAATAGTAAGGTGAGGAAAGGCAAACACGTACCAGTTACATGGAAAACAACCAACAAGATGCAACATCAGCCTTCACACTTCGACATTATACAAAACCTCTTTTCTAAAAGAACAGTGACCTATTGCCTCTGACCAGTTTCCCAGCATGCCCCTTGTCAGAGAGGGAATCCAGTGTTCCATGGACAACTTCCCATTGAGAGGCTGCCTCTCAGTTTCAGGATAAAAAAATCTTCAGACACAAGCCTGCTTTGAAAAGGCCTTTTTTCCTTTTCTTTCCTCTGCCCCACACCCTTGGCATGGTGGGGGGTCATGGTTATTCAAGGTGAGAGAATTCCCAGTTGCCTCACTAACTTTCCATTTACTCTAATGGCCCACCATTGTCTTCTCCTGGGCTGGACAATGAATGAGTCCTTGAAGTTGGTGGCTTGGGAGGTACCTGTCCCTGTCCGACTGTTTCATCACCCTAATGCTGTAGTTGCAACACAGGTACAATTGTATACAGACACACACACCCACACACACCCCCATTGTGATAACCTGGGTACAGATCTCCTACTGAGCATCAGGCTCAGAACATTACAAGCTTTCATAAAATGTCTTACTTGACATTTACACACAATGTATACAATCAGTTAATTCTATTGCTTATTCTATTGCCTTTTTTCCCCTTGGGGTTTCTGGACCTTAATTGTGACACTCCATTCAATAGAGCGACACTGATTTACACCATCGAGGATTTGGCCCACTCTCTTTCATGGAGTGACTGGCGATTTAGATTGGTGCAAGAGCTTCCAGGGCTTGGTCTAAGGGCTTCCAGGCAGTAGGGATTTCTGCACGGAGGTAGCTATGCCAGTGTAAGCCCCCAGTGTTGAGGTGCTGCAAAGCAAAGTATGTATCGGGGCAAAAATCCTGACTAGACAAACCCCCAGTCATTATACATTTCTAGAACAAACAACAGGAACAACACAAGAGGAAGAAACAGCTGGAATAACACAAGACCTGGTAGGAAAGGGTGAGTTTATCCAGACATCTGTTGGAAAAGCAATACAGCAAAATGCAACATTTCCAATCGGTTCTTGTGAGGTATTGGGGACAGCTCTGTGTTCCAGGAAGTAATGAGAGGGATGGCCGTTCTGAACATCAGGGAGGAATTGGTAATGACTCTGAAAGGGGAAGGTAATTTGGGTGAAAGTGATCATGAAACGATAGATTTCATGATTTCAAAGGAAAGGAAGGAGTCAGAGCAGCAGAAGAAGGACAATGGACTTCAAAAAAAAAAAAAAGAAAAAGAAAACAGACCTGGCAGGTAAGGTCCCACAGGAAGAAAATCTAACAGAAAAAGGAGATCAGGAGAACTGGCAATTTCTCAAGGAGACAATATTACAGGCACAATAGCAAACTATCCTGAAGTGAAGGAAAGATAGGAGGAATAGTAAACAGCCAATATGGCTCCATCAGGAGCTCTTTAATGACCTGAAAAATCAAAAAGGAATCCTACAAGAGTGGAAACATGGACAAATTGCTGAAGAGGAGTATGAAAGAACAGAATATAAGAATGGCCATACTGGGTCAGACCAATGGTCCACGTAGCCCAGTATCCTGTCTGCCACCAGAGGCCAATGCCAGGTGCTTCAGAGGGAATGAACAGAACAGGTCATCATCAAGTGATCTATCCCATCAGCCCTGTATGGCCCTGCAGATGTCCCATGGGCTGCAGCTGGTGCTAATTGGGCTGCAGGCCGTGGGTTGAGAACCTCTATGTTAGAAACACACACTCTGCCTCAACAGACATCAGACATCACTTTCACCATCAACTTTGGTTTTCTAGCCATTGCAACGACCCGGACACATGC
Source organism: Emydura macquarii macquarii (assembly GCF_026122565.2). Lineage (NCBI taxonomy): Eukaryota > Metazoa > Chordata > Testudines > Chelidae > Emydura > Emydura macquarii. Next base: position 10,382,794 of record NW_027133829.1, on the reverse strand, counting down.
ACATATGTAAGACACAGGAAGTAATTGTCCCGCTCTATTTGGGGACCAGCGAAGCCCCAGCTGGAGTACTGTGTCCAATTCTGGGCACTATGCTTTAGGAGAGAAGTGGACAAATTGGAGAGAGTCCAGAAGAGAGCAATAAAAATGATAAAAGGCTGAGAAAACCTGACCTATGAGGCAAGGTTAAAAAAACTGGGCATGTTTCGTCTTGAGAAAAAAAGACTGAGGGGGGATCTGATAACAGTCTTTGCACATGTTAACAGCTACTATGAAGAGGACTGTTATCAACTGTTCTCCAAGTCCACTGAACGTAGGCCAAGAAGCACTGGGCTTAATCTGCAGCATGGGAGATTTAGGCTGGATATCAGGAAAAACTTTCTAATGCCAAGGGTAAATGAGCTCTGGGACAGGCTTCCAAGGCAGGTTGTGGCGTCCCCATCAGTGGCCTTGTTTAAAACTGGTTGGACAAACACCTGTCAGGGATGGTCTAGGTTTACTTGGTCCTGCTTCAGCGCCGGGGGCTGGATTTGATGATGTCACGAGGCCCCTTTCAGCCCGACATGTCCATGGTTCTACGATAGCCCCTCCCAGCTTCAGAGCTGAATGAGTTTGTTCTCTGAACACCCCTGTGAGGTCAGCAAGCATTACCCATCTTACACATGCAGACAGCAAGGCAAATCGGTGCGACATGACCGGAAGGGAGGGTGTGGCAGGGCTGGAGACAGTGTGGTTCAGTGGGTAGCGTACAGGACTAGGCCTCAAGAGACCTGACTCCTATGCCAAGCTCCTCAGTGACTGAGTGCCTCCGTTTTCCCTCCCACCCTTCATTTGTCTCGGCTACTTGGAGGCTCTTTGGGGCAGGGCCTGTCTCTTGTCAGCATTTGTTCAGCACCCAGCACAACGGGGCAGCTTCTCGGCACGACTGCAATGCAAATGAAATAGAAGATGGAGACGTTATTTGTGCTGCGTGTCCATCCCTCCCTGTAGCATGGGAGAGAGAAATAACGTCAGCTATTTTAACTCCTCTAAACCTTTGATGTCTGTCAGACACCAGAGAGCTCACTTACATCCCCACTTAAATTGGGCCAGGTAACAGGTCGATAGCCACTTGCCGACAGAAGTGTTTCCGAAGCCTGGGGCTAAGTTCTCTGCCCGCATCCAGCCCAGCTGGGGATGCTCGAGAAAGCTGTTAGTCCTCAACCTTCCTGTCACATCTGAGTGCATCATTCAAAGGTTTCCAGTAATACCACCCTCTATTTTTAATTACAAGTAATGAATTTAATTAAAATTAATTAATTTTATTTAATGCTTTTCACCAGCAGGTCTCAAAGAGCTTTACAAAAGAGGCCCGTATTGTCTCTTTTTTACAGCAGGTGAAACTGAGGCACAGTAACTTACCCAAGGATACCCAGCAGAGCAGTGGCAGAAACAGAACCCAGGTCTTCTGAGTCACAGGCCAGCACCCTACTCACTAAGCAACACTTCCTCCCAGTAACTTGGAATAAAACACAGCCCAACATACCCGTACCCAGCGGGGGGTCGCCAACCTTTCCATCCAAGCCTGGGACAGAGAGAAGGCAGAGGCAAAACAGCATAGCAGGTTTCCATGTGTTGGGCAGGCGGCTAGGTGGTTCCCCCCTCCATGGATGGATGGCTCTCAGGATGCTCTTGCAGCATGTGTGACGTGACACCATTAACTGCTGCGTAGCTAGCCAGGAGTCAGCTATCAAAGCTGCGCAGAAGCAGTATGGAGAAAACAGGCTTGCCCCCGTGCCTGATTTTGCCAGGATCAGCCTAGATGGAGGTAAGAGGATGATCACATCATGGCATGCTGCAGGGAGAGGGGCAGCTCTCCCAGGGAATCACATTTTGCCTCCATCAGACTGGAGGGCTGGAAACGCAGCAGGCAAAGCCATGGCCCTCAGATGCGCTCAACGTGCAGCTCCCTACACGCAGGGCCGGAGATCAGCTGCCAGAAGTGCAGGCAGAAGTGGGCTACGTACATTTACTGTCACACGCTTCTCACCAGAGTCCCTAGGTTTGTTTCACTTTAGCCTCCCTCCCGTCAGGAGAGACGCCAGTTCCTTCCTGACCCATTATCCACTCAGCCTCGGCCCAGTGCCAATGCCTCTGCAATGATCCTGAGTGAACTCCCCTTCGTCTCAGGAAAAGAAGGGTATATTCTTCTCCTCCATAGTCAACTTCATTCTTCTCATCACCTGCAAGTAGAAACTCCAGCTAGAGGGACCCCATCTGGGCCAGAGGAGCCAATTAGCCCCGTTCCCCCAGCCCCACTGCATAGCAGACATCTTCCCTCAGTGCCACGTGACAGATCCCAGGGAGAACAGCCTGGGAGAGGACAGGTGTTTCTGCATTTTACAACCCAATCTTTGCCTCCACAACTTTGCTTCCTAGCGCAGCCCAAGTCTATTACCAGCTGCTGATGTTCAGAGTAATTAATTACCCACCCTCAGATAATAAGCTCTTCCAAACTAAGGGGTGAATAGAAATGAAAGAGACATTGGGGGCCTACGGTACTGTGAGAAATGTTTAAGGAACTTGGGAGTTAGGCACTCAAAAACCTTTGAGGATTTGGGCCACAGGGCAGAAAAAAAAAATCAGTCAGATCTGAACCATCCCTAGTTTCGGGTTTGCAAATGCAAAGCTTCACTGACACGTTTGCAAAAGACCAGACCCGCCCCAGCTTTTGCCGACTGCATGGCCTCATGTGGGTAGCTCAGACAGGGAAACTGACCCGCTAGTTTCAGGGGGTCTTCACTGTGTGGTTAGCATGAGTTACTCCTCTCAAGTGCTCCTCAGCCAAGGCAGGGGGAGGCACACGCTGCAAAATACCACCCACGCTACTCTCTCCTCACTGGGCTGGAAATGTGGGGGGGCCATATTCCACGGCTCTTAGCACTGCAGTCAGCCAGAGATACCCTATGGCAGTGTTTCTCAATTGGTGTTCCGCAGGAACACTGTTAGGGTTCCGCGAGAAAGTGACATTGCACCGATGAGAGCAGCTGTTCTCCGTGCCGCCAAAAGAAGGAAGATGTCCCAGATTGTTTGGTGGAGGGTATCGAGTATGAGTGTAATTTAGGTTCTGTGGGGAAATTGAATTGAGAAACGCTGACCTAGTTGTTTGTATATAATTTGCTTATTTTGACATTTTTTTTGGCCCCATATGTAAAAATACTGTTAAGAGTTTGGGGGGTTCCGCAATTACTTATCGAGTTCAAAAGGGTTCCGTAGCCAAATTTAATTGAGAAACACTGCCCTATGAGATTCTTGCCCAGTGCATTGTGGGAAAACTCCTTTGTCCTTTCTGGGAGAGGCATTGTGGGAAGGCATTGGAGGACAAGTGGCATTCCTGGGGCAGTGGCTCTGTTGACAACAGACAAGTTATGCTACTTCAAGCATTCGCTCGTACCCCCTCAAGGGCCAGCCAGCTTGCATTAAGAGCACCGGCCCACTTGAGTGAAGGGTTTGTGTGTGTGGACAGGACTCAAACTAAGGGCAATGCTCGAGTTACAACAACTTAATTTTGCAATGAAGGCAAAGTCTCAGTGTCCAAGCTGAGAAAAAACACAAAAATCGAACAGCAACAGCCGTGAAAAGCAAATGGGATGGGTGCAGTTGGTTTTTATTTTGCACGGTCTGAAGTATCATTCAAACAGGAGAAGAGCTTTGCTGAAGAAAGTGATGATGTAAATTGGGAGTGTTGCCCCTTTAAAAATAAAAAATACACCCCAGAAAAAAAAAAAGGGACTGGTCAAAAAATACAAAATCCTTCAAAGCCGCAGCTTCATTTCATACCCGATGCTGGTGTAATCTCCATTTTACATCAATGCAACTATGGGAAAAATCTCACCTAACGTGCACAATTCTCATTTCCCCTAAGGCCCGTTTACACTAGTGTGTCTGTAACAAACATGCATTTTAAGGTCCCTGTACACTGTGGGAACATTGTAAACAGGTGTAACAGCAGGGCACCCATTTCTTGCAAGAGCCCCTTCTGGTCAGGTGTGTCTGCAGTCTTTAAACAGTCCTGGCTCTGGCCGTACCCCCAGGACTTCCTCCATGGACACAATGGTTTCGCCCTCTCCTCTTACCAGTTCAGATCCCCTTTTGAGGGTTTAATCGCTGTCCCCTTGTACGCCACTTCCCCAGTGGCCTGGGGGGGGGGGAGGGGGGGGAACCCAAGCTCATCCACTACTCCAGGTCCCAGCCCAGGGGCCCTAAGAATAGCAGCCATGTGCTACCATATCCCTTTAATGAAACTGCTTTCAGTTCCCTGGGCCACTTCCCTGCAGCCGCAGCCTTCACCAATGCTTCACCCACAGCTCAGGGCTCATCCGTGCTCAGGCCCTACGACCAACCAGGAGCTCTTTCTCTCACACACCCAGTCTCTGCTAGCACTGAGCTGTCTGGGGTGCAGCCATTCCTTTTGCACCACCCCTCTGGCTACAGCAAGGAACTGCCTGGAGGCCACATGGGCTGCAGCTCCTTTTTATACAGTCCTCCTGGGCCCTGACTGGCTGCGCCCTGCAGCCTCTCTGATTGGCTAGCCCTTTGCCGCCGCTCCCTGATTGGCTGCTTCCTGCGCAGTCTCTCTAGGCCACTCGGAGGACTTAGCTCCACTGCTCCTGTCCTGGGATGGGTGTGGCCAGCCTAGTCCACCCCATCACAACTGGCCTCAGTGTAAATGAGACAGAGGCACATGGTCTTTTACCAGTGACAGCCCTGTACCGGGTGATACAGCCGGGAAGAGCTGAAATGTGAGAGTAGGGTTAGTTTATTGGCTAAGACGGGTAGGACTCCTGGGTTCTAGTTTCAGGGCCCATTTCTAGGGCCGGGGCCAGAATCCACGGGGCAGCAAGAAGACTCCATGATACCATCTCAAGACCCGCCTCAGCAGTGACGCCTATCCGAGATCAGACAGTTCCCAATGGCGGGGCCGAGGGGCAGCTCTGCTGGCTTTAGCTAATTATAAAAAGAAAGCCAATGTGTCGGTGCATATAAACACTGCCATAGACCTGACTGTTTCCCTCTGCCCGCCCTTGACTTCCTGGGTCCTGATCCTGCTATGGGGTTTGTCCAGGAACGGCTCTGGATTGCAAGGTCCTTAGGGCAGGGACTGTTGCTTGCTCATGGAGCAGCACCTGGCACAACTGAGCACTGTTCCTGACTGGAGACGCCGGGGGCTACTGCAGGACGTAACAACTGGTGCCGGTCCAGCTGACACCAGGAAGTGCTAGGAATCTAACGACTGCCTTTTCTCATGTGGTTCCCAGCCCCGTTAAACCACCAACCTCCAACTATTGGGGTTAAGAGGAAACCTGCCCTTGGAGAAATGCATCCCTAACTGACTACTGCAGGGTATGGCCGCTGTGAGAGACAGGACTCTGGTCTAGATGGACCGCGGCTCTGATCCACTACGGCAACTTCCATGTTGGTTTCCCAGCATGGTCTGCATGGATCCAGACCCTTATCCAAACTGGAGTCCTAGAAACTGTCTGAGGTCCTGCCCTTTGCTAGCTGGTGGCCTCTCCACACTGTAGAAGTTAGAGGCTGAAGAGACCTGCTGGCCAGCTAATCCATCCCTGCCCAGGGGAAGATGATTCTTGTCTCCTAATGCTTCATGCCGAGATGCCGGGCGACTGGTTTGCTGAACGGAGACGAGCCCTGGATTGAAACGCCCTTGACAGTGGGAGATTCAGCCCTTGCCGTGCAAAACCCACCTGCGCTGAGCGGTGCCCAGCGATGCAGCTTCACGTGAGGGGCCCAGCCTCTGCCCTTCCGTTTGGCCAAATGATGAGGGGCCAAAAAGAGGGGCGGAGGTCACTTGGAGCACCCCAAATCCACCCTCTTCGGGGAACGCTGGCAAAGCTCTCCAAGCGCTTGATCCTGGCAGCGGCGTGCAGCCATCATTAGTATGCAACGACTGTGAGCCACAGGGGTGGGGGGAGGGGTGCGAGCGAGCGAGCGAGCGAGCCAGTTGTTTTATTCATGGCTGGTGATATTATAGACTGAGTGAAAATCACATTATCGTAATGGGAAAGTTAGAGTTGCTGAGATGATGCCCCGAAGCCTGCACGCTGATTGGGGTGTGATTGCTATCTGTATTTATATGTAGAAAGCAAAGTTCACAGGCAGTTCAAGATGGTGGCAACTGCTTCTTCATGCTACATAATTCTTCAGTAGGGAGAAGCTGGGAGCAGCCAGGGCGGCTAACCAGGCACGGGGGAGTCCCAAAGCCTGGGACCGGAGGGGGAAGCAGCTGAGCATTGCGGCGCTGGCTGCTTGGGCTAGCGTGCAGCTGGCTTTCCCTTTGCTGCGAGACATCACCCAGGAGGAGCGGGGCGTGTGTGCGCGGAGACTGACAGCTCTGCATTTAAGCCACCACTGGAGGGCAGGGAGACACAGCTCTGGGCTCGTTCCGCTACGGGGGCCAATAGGAAGCGACGCTGAAATGGAAACAGCCAGAGGATTGGGCGACGTTACCAGAACTCGGCCCTTCTCCAGCCTCCTTCATCGGCGGCTCTCCAGACATTGATTACAGATAATTCGTGTAACCAGTCTGTGGCCCCCGAGTGCTTTGCCACCATCACCGTGCTGCAACCCACGGCCGCTACGAACTTCATGGAGCGGGGACTGGGAGAGACCTCAGCGCCTCCAAAAGCCCAGGCTCTTGCGTGTAAATCTGAAGGAGACTCTCTGTTAGCAACGCAGGGCCCATGACACACAGATGAGCAGCTCAGATTTCTGTCCAGTAGAGGGCAGCAGGGACTCACACTAGTCATGTCATATTCTTGACCCCATTTACAAAGGCGGGTGACACAACCTGCCCACAGCCCCCCAGCAGGTCAGTGCCAAAACCAGGAACAGGGGGCAGGACGCTCGAGCCCCAGACCTGGTCGCTAGCCACTGCAGTGCACGTGGCTCAGCAAAGCACACACTAACACCCTGGGCTCAAGCCTTCATTCCCCTACCCCTCGTGTAGGCGTTTACATGCCTGCAACCCGCTGCCATTCGGAGGTAGTGCTTTACACCGTTTCTGCCCTGGTGTCAATGACTTTCTGAGGGGCACGGCCATGGAGAAGGCGGCCGGGAGGAAGAAGGTGGGCTGTTTCCATGTGTGACAGGGGCAAACATAGGCACCTCCCCCCCTGCTGTGCACATGATTCCCACGCTTTCCCCCTCTGTGGGACCACAGATGCGACCCCCCCAGTGATGGAGAAGGACTGTGGGCAAAGTCATGCCGCAAACCCTACCTCAGCTTTGCAGAACCCAGAGAAAAATCACCCAGGAAACTGGCCTTACTGCTGCAAAACCGCATTACACCCTCCCTTCCCCCCATGGGCCCCGCAGTACCTCGGTCAGCAATTCCTCATGCCCCGGGACCTGCCTTCTTGGGAAGGGGGTTGACAGCCTGTTAGAGCCAGCCAGGGTCTTTGGTGGGCAGCAGAGCAGCTCCCCACTCAGACATCTTTGGGGCCAGAGATCCCCTCCCCTCGGAGTGTGGGAGAACCCCCTTATTCATCCCTCCTCAGGGCACGGTGACCATAGGGCCCTGGGTTTGTTGGGTGTGGTGCCTCCACCTAGTGCCAAGGGGCATAAGCTAACAGCCAGCCCCTACGACCTCCTGGTCATTGCAGTTTATAACAACAGGGAATCAAGGACCAACAGATAAGGACAAACCACATTTTGCTACCCAAAAGACCAGGGGTACATTAGAAGCAGGAGAAGGGAATAGGCAAAGGAATCAAGGATGTCTGTGGCGGGGTGCTTGGCTCGCTGCAGGTAGCGCCTCCTCCTGGCCGTTCTGGGGATTAGCTCTGCAAGGTCGACGCCCCGTCCTGCGGTTGCACGCCTTCTCTCCGTCAGCCTGCTTACCCCCCTCTCTCTCTCCAGAAACCGTATCGTCCTCTTTTTGACTCGGCCCCCCCAGCCGGGCCGCTCAGCATTCCCCCCTTCCGGGGTATAGTCCTTCAAAGTCTCTGTCACTCCCACAGACACTCTTCCAGTTCACGGCCCTGCTGATGCCGCTTCTCCAGTGGCAGGTCAGGGAACCCGGGCCCATCTCCTGCTCTGGGTTCCAGCTCTGGGACCTTGCAAAATGCAGGCAAGGTCTGTTCACCCCCCAACCTTGCTGCTTCCTAACCCAAATCCCACAGGCTCTCTTCTCCCCCTGATCTCTTCTGGGTATTACCTTCCCCCCCCCCGGGCCAGGCCCCAACAGCCCTACTTTTTCCCTCGGTTCCCTCTCTACCAAAGAAAGGGTGACTGTAACCTTCCTCCCAGCTTCCCTTGCTGCTGCCAGCTTCCTGGGTTTATACCAGCCCAGCCCACCTCTGATCATGAGAGCTTCCTTCGAACCACGGCTCTCCGCCCAGCTTGTTTCTCCCTCGTTCGCTGCTTAATAGGTGAATTGGCCCATCTGGCCTCCATTAATCCTTCTGGGGCAAATGTGGGGTGAACGCCCCCTCGAAATGTCCAGTAAATAAACAATGAACCAATACTGCTGCACCACACAGCGACTGCCCGCAAGCTAAATTAATATAAAAAGAGACACCACCCCCCCCTGGATCTGTCCCCAAGTCTTAGGTGGAGTTGGAGGTCAGTGCAAAGAAGGGTCGGGTTCCTGCCAGGGAGCCGAGAGGTCTCCCTTTCCACTGGCCACCCCCTGGTCCCAGCCGTGTGGGGGCTCTCTGGAACCTGCAGCGGGTTGCTGTGCTTGTCACTTGAGCTCCTGGTCCAGCTCCCACAGGCACAGGTCAGGCAGGCAGTCTCTGGGTATGTCTACACTGGAGCTGGAGATCCAATTCTAGCTCGAGGCGATGTTCCCACGATTTTTAGCATGCTCGTGTGATCAGGATCAGGTTGTCTCCTTGAGCTGGGAATTTCTCCTCCTGCGTGGCCATTCCCTCAGTGTCGGGTCCCGGCTGTGTCTCCCCGCTGCTGTCGGTGCCAGCTGAGTCTCTGAAACCAACCCCTCAGACTGGCAAGGGGGCGACAGACCAGCCCTGTGCTCTCACACGCACACCCGTGCAAAGGGCCGGCAGGCTGCAGGGCATATCTGCGGAAACGTCGAAAGGGGCAGGTTTTTGGAAAGTTGTTTTCTAATTTGACGCGGCAGATGGCGCAGCTCGGCAAAACGACGCTGAGTCACTCTGAGCAGTGAAACAAAAACAGGTCAGTTTTATTTAGCGTTTGTAGTCAGTGTCCCTTTCTGGTTCTCAAATAATGCCCCGAATTTGTTATTATTTATTACAGGCAGGGCTGGTAGCAGCGTCCCATCACAAGACCCTGTTTTCAGCTGCTTATGACATTGGCAGATTTCAATGGTCTGGGCTGAAATGTTCCATGCCAGACGTTTCAGCCACACTGGCTCTGCCGTTCCTGAGAATGAGACTAGGGGAAAACAGATAGCTTGCCCATGTGAAATAATTCTTACAAGAGTTTCACTGAGACGCTCTCGTGCCTGCAGGATTAGGAGCTGGGCTTGAACCTTGCCATCAGGGTTGCTCCGGTGCTTTGGGCTGGCCCTGTGAAAATCAGACAAAACGTGGCCGCGTTCTGAGCGCCGGGCAAAGCGCAATTTGCACAGGTTCAGAAGAGAGTTGAGAGAGTTTGGCAACTAAAGTCTCTAAGAGGCCGTTTGCACTGAGCATGCTCCATCCGGGGGGCTGCAGGGGGGTACAGCGGGACTTTCCCTGCATCTGCTGCGGCACCAGAAACAGAGCCGGAGACTGCCTCTCCTGAGCCGTCAGTGCTTTGCCCAAGCAGTCTGGAGGAAAAGGAGGAAGCAACTTCACTGGACTGCAATGAGGTGAGGAATCTCTAGGTGCAGGAGGGGCAGGAGCTGGGAGGATAGGAGCAAAGGGAGGCCAGGAGTTGGAAGAGAATAGATGGGAAGTGGAGCAGGAGCCAGGGGATGGATAGGAGCAGCGAGGACAGGGGTAGGGAATAATGCTAATAGGAGCAGGGGAAGGTAGGGGCAGGATGGGGCACAGAGGGTTATAACTACTAGGGCGTACGTCCCTCTAGAATCCGGAATTGAACCCAGGAGTCCTGAGTCTACAGTCCTCTGCTGTCAGCAAAGAGCTGTCAAACCCGCCGGCAAAGTGCGTGTCTCTCCCCCCTCTAGCAACTGATCCACATGGAGGATAACAGCCTACTACTGTTACCACTTATTCAGCTCAAGCGGCAGAGGTCTGTGTGGTGGATCTAAAGGTTGCAACCCTGCTAACAACCCATGGGGGGGGGGGGGGGGGGGGGCTCAGTATGGTTCCACATGACGGACTTTCTGGGTTTTTGATTTTTTGTTGTTGTTTTAATTAGGAAATTACTTCCCAAAAAAAACTATGTTAAAAGAACATTAAGGTTGCAAAGTCGAGCACTCAAAAGTTAAGACAGGCCAGAATGACAATCACCTGTGCATCCTTAATTCTCCCTCCCTCCCTCCCCCATGCATATGCCACACGACGGTCTGATTTCTTCAGAGAGGCATGGCGTAGGGGTGTGTATGCCAGCTGTGTCTGGGCCCAGCTTTGGAGGCTAACAGAAGGGATGGCTCCATGGAAATATTGACCTGTTTCTAAGTTACGGCAGGAGAGACGCAGACGCCAGACTATGAAATAGAGGCTTTGAAACAGGTCTTCTCACTAGAGGAAAATAGGAGGGATGGGTTGGGGAAGACAGGCCTTCCTTTCCTTTCTTCTCTGAGCCTTGGGAAGGTTAAAGCAAGAAAATAAATTGTGTTTCTATGTGCTGACATTTACCACAAAGGTTTTAACAAACCCTGTCCCGGACCCTGTCCCCATCCTATCGCCGGTGACAGACAGGTGCCTTCCCGGACAGCCCCATCCAAGGAAGTGGTGGAAGTGGGGGGGTCTCCCATTGGCATGGCTAATCCACCTCCCCAAGAGGCAGAAGCGAGGTCGACGGAGGATTCTTCCATCAGCCTGGCCCTGTCTACACTGCTGTCTCTCGGGGGTCAGATTTTTCAGCCCCCTGAGAGACGTAGCTACGCTTGAGCTAAGTTCCCATTTTAGACCAGCCCATTTTAGTTCCCATTTTAGACACAGGGAGTCTGCCAGGCTGGCGTCCTAACCACTGGCCCATCCTTCCTGTGACAGATCCTGCAAGGAGCTGTGTGTGGACAGGCCCTTGCTCCTCGCCGGGGTTCCCAACAGGGGCAGGGTTCACCCAGCTGGAGCTCCGCGCAGAAGCAGGGCCTCATTTAGAAGTTGGAGCACAGCCCCTGGGTCAGATCCTCCGTTGCCTTGCGCTAGGTGCAGTCCTTCATGCTAGCCCCGCTTGGCCCCTCGCCCTGAACTCCCATTGAGAGGAATGAATGGGGATCTGGAGTCAAGAGGTTTCTGTCTTGTGGGTGGGCCCCACTGAACAGAGATTGCCCTGTGGGCACCTCCCCTCCCATTCGCTCCAGGTCCAGGTGCTCCAGGCTGGGATGGAGCGGCATCGGCAGAACTGGGGGAGGGGCAGGCTGAGATTGGAGGAAGGCTGCACGTCTGCCCTGAGGTGTGCATTGGTGCCGTCACGCCCCGCATACACCATTGCAGCCCCACGAGCTGCCAAGCCAGTGCCAGGCACCCAAGACTTTTGGGCTCTGCTCCCGGCCTGAACTGGAACAGACTGTCCCAGTCTCCATCCTCCCGGTTCACCCGATGGAAGCCAGCTGGGATTCATCCTTTAATGGGCGTTTGCAAGGGACAGACAGCCTCCCCTGTGCTGACCCCTTCACTGCGTGACTCTGCTGCAGCTGTCTTAAAAGCCAGGGCTCCACCGGAAAGAGTGGCCATTCGACAGCCAGTGCCCACGCCACTATGCCCAAAGAACCTCGCCCGCCAGGCAGCCCGGCCGCAGCAAGTGGTGTGGACAGGAGGGCCGTCTGGTTCCTCCCAGCCACACCGCCGCCTTGCCGTGGGGTCAGTCTTTCAGCCCCAGCCTTCCCGGCGAGAGGCAGTGGGAGCGCTGAGCGCCCCAGGTGTGAGCATCACTGCAGTGACGAAGGACGTGCCAGGCAGCCCCGCACCGAGCTTGGGAGGAGGCGCTGGCCCATGTCAAGCCCCGTTTATAGCAGCTGGAAACATCGGGCCGATGCTCTGCAGCCCTCCAGCCCCAGCCTGCCCACCCCAGCTAGCCAGCTCAGCGGGTCCAAGCGTCTCCCCTATGCTCCCCTCCAGCGCTAGCCCCAGGCCTTTCACCATATCCAGAGCACCCCTGAAAATAAACCCAAGAGCTCTGCCCCTTTGGCCTGGTTCATCCCAGTCATGCTAATGTCGTGGGAGCGCAGGCCTCTGGTATCCCTGTCCTTTCTTCTTCCTTCTCACAATTCCTGCCTGTTCAGATCCTGATCCCAGCTCCCCCAAAGGTTGGGGCCATTCAGATGCAGAGTTTTGCTTTGTGTCCGTCACTGCCACACAAAACACACACACACAGACACACACGCACATTGACCAGCACACACACACGCATACAAAACGCCGTTACGCGCACACCGGCAAATACACCAGCATGGACACCCGGACTCCGTCATACCCAGACACATTCACGCTAACACACACACACACACACACAGCTGGTACACACTATGGTGGTGGAAGAGCCATAAACAGCTAGGCAGATCTACACACACACACACACACACACAACCATCTCTTTCACGGCTCCTAACACAAAGCAAAACACTGCCCCAAATATAATCCCCGACAGGCTCCTCCTTTGTGTCTCCCCCCTTCCTCCAGCCCTCTCTCATAATTCTCGTCCTCGTCTTTTTTCCACTGTTTAACCAGAATCAGCACCTTCTGTCACCTGCTGATACCTGGCTTCCCCTTCCCCCTCCCCCCCGTGTTCACTGAATCTGTTCAAACCCACAGATGTGTGATTAAACATGGTGAGGTTTCGCGGAGAAGCACTGCTCAGTGGTCTCCTTATGGCTGATAACAAGGCTCCCTGGAGTAGCCTGCTGTTCTGTACAGCACACAGCAGGTTTTGGGGCGGGGGGGAGGAGGGGACAGGGAGGGGAAGGGTGTTTGAAGCACAAGCCTTTTCTCGCAGGCTGCCTCGCTAGCACGACCCTTGAGTTTCAATCTCTCCTCCTGCTGGGATCATCTGATTTAACCCCGGAGTAGAGGCTTGGAAAAACTCTCCTATGCAGAGACTGAAAAGACTGGGACCATGTCCCTTGGAGAGGAGACAGGGTAACTGCACAGAAGACAGTGACTGTGCTAGAGAAGGAAAACCAGGGATGTCTATTCCCCCTGCCTCACAGCACGAGATCAAGGGGACGGTCAGTGGGAGCAAAAGGTGGGACATTCAAAACTGGCCACGGGAAACACTTTGTCACTCAAGGCATGGTTCAGCTGTGGAACTCACTGCCACAGGATGGTGTTGAGGCCAAGGATGAAGCAAGAATCAAAGAAGTACTGGACATTTCTATGGATAATACAGATATCCCAAGCTGTAAGCGGTCATGGAAGGGATATAAATCATAGAATTGTAGGACTGAAAAGGACCTCGAGAGGTCATCTCGTCCAGGTCCCTGAACTCAAGGCAGGACTAAGTATTATCTAGACCATTCCTGACAGCTGTTTGTCTGACCTGCTCTTAAAAACCTCCAATGATGGAGATTCCACAACCTCCCCAGGCAATTTATTCCAGGGCTTAGCTAACCTGACAGGAAGCTTTTCCTAATGTCCAACCTAAACTGCCCTGGCTGCAGTTTAAGCCCATTGCTTCTCATCCTGTCCTCAGACGTTAATGAGAACAATTTTTCTCCCTCCTCCTTGTAACAATGTTTTATGAACTTGAAAACTCTTGTCATCTCCCCCCTTGGTCTTCTCTTCTCCAGACTAAACAAACCCAGGTTTGTCAATCTTCCCCCACAGGTCGTGTGTTCGAGACCTTTCATCAGTTTTGTTGTTTTCCTCTGGACCTTCTCCAATTTGTCCACCTCTTTCCTGAAATGGGGCACCCAGAACTGGACACGATATTCCAGTTGAGGCCTAATCAGTGCGGAGCAGAGCGGAAGAATGACGTCTCCTGTCTATCTCACAACGCTCCTGCTCACACTTTTCTTTTTTCCTTTGCAGCATTGTTACACTGTTGACTCATATGTTGGTCTCTTGCCCCTGAAACATCTGCTGTCAGTCACTGTCAGAGCGAGGGCAGCCCAGGCAATGGCACAGCCAGCTGCCCCCATGCGCTGTCCGGCCGATGGGTCTCAACGCGTCTCCTGCATTATTGCTCCCCCATATCCGTGCATCTGCGGCACCCACCTCCCACACACAGCCTCTGCGCTGTCGGTGCAAAAGCCACCTCCCTGGCAGCGCCTGCCCGCTGGAGCAGGCTCCCCGTGTCCCTCTGCCTTGGCGAAGCACCATTTCCGCTTGAATCGCCTCTGTAAAACCAGGAATCCGACCTCAGATCGGATCAACCCAGGCGTCCACCTACCCCGGGGGCCTGTCTCCCATCTGGGCAGGGAGCAGCCGCAGAGAGGAGAAAGATGCTCCTCGCCCCAGCCCACTTTGAGTTCTAGGCTCTTTGGAAAGCCAGGCTGCGTCACAGTGGGAGCAACTGGATTCTGGGCAATGCTGAAATCTGCCCCTTAGGTAGGTTCCTAAATGGCAGAGGAGCTGGTCTGGGAATCTGCCCCTTTAAGGGTTGGTTTTTGCTCTGAAGCAGGAGGGACTGTAGCTCTGCCCAGGCTGCGAGGAAGGTCACAGCGCCATGCTCCACGGGGAAAGTTAGCGGGTTGCAAGAGTCTTTAGCTCCTGGCCGCTAGGCGGGGCAGGGTTGGCCAGGAGTCTGCAGGCACAATGCCCAGTATCCTCTGCAGGCCCAGAGGAGACAAGCACTCCCGGGGTGGCTAGGGAAAGGGGAAGGGGGACGTAGGCCCACCTGACTCCACTGTGTCCTAGCCCAGGGCCCTACCAGTGGCAAGGGGCTCTGCCACTGGGTCGCGGGACTCCAGCCACCACGCGTTGACACTGGGGCAAGCACAAGCCCAGCCAGACCGCAGTCAGCTGCCCCTGGGCTACTTCCTCCCACCCTGAACCCGGGTACCTGGAGCCAGGGATCAGCCTCAGCTTCCCCGGGGTAGATGGCCAGAGGGTGATCCACAAGTCCTCTGGTGGCGGTCGGTGGCGGGTCTGGGAACTTCTCGGGGCCGTCAGCGGAGGGCAGCTCCTCCAGCTCACAGGGTCCCGGTGGGTCCTCCGGCACACCGGGCTCAGACAGCTCCGGCGGGTCCCAGGCGATGGGCAGCTCCTCCAGGTCATGGCTGGCCTCGGGGGGGTCCCTAGTGTCACGCTGGCTGGATTGGGGGGGGGGGGGTCATTTATTATATTGTTTGACATCAGTGTGTCAAAATCATAATAATTCATGTGGGAGATGCCGTGTCGGGCACTGCTAGAGAGGCTGTAATGTGCTCAGTCAGACGAGGATGTTTGTGTTCATGTGTAATGTGTGTAATGAAGTTATGGCTATGGTTGCTGTATCTGTATTTCAAATTGGGCTGTGTCTGGGCAATGCCCCAGACAGGATGGCTGCAGCACTAGCCTGCTTAATGGCCCATCGAGACATTCACAGGTACAAGGGGCCCAGGGGGAGAAGCCAGGAATATACCTGATGAGTCACCAGGACTTGCTCATGTGACTCTGGACTCCATTTTGGTTCCTGTGAAATTCCACAAGCAGCATGGCAAGGGCCAGAGGACATAAAAGGCAGAGGCCCGGGGTCCATTTTGTCTTCAGTCTGTCTTTCAGTCATTCAGTCTTTCAGCCTACCTCTGGACCCATTCAGCTACAACTGAACTGAAGCTGTGAACAAAGGACTGAGACCCATCCAGGTACTGGCTGTGCACCAGAGGGACGATACAAGTCTGCAAACTCCATAATTCTACTAGAAACCTGATATATCTGGACTTTCAAATCATTTGTGTGTGTCTGATTGCTTTAATCCTTTAACATTTCTCTTACAGTTTGGTTCTGTCTTGTTATAATAAACCTTTAGTGTTAGTTACTGAAGGATTGGCTGGCAGCGTGGGATTTTGGGTAAGATCCAAACTGACATTGACCTGGTACTGTGGCTGACCCCTTGGGGATCAGGAGAACCTTTTTGGTAAAGAGCATAGAGTTTAAATAACTGGTCTCTTTACTGGACCTAGTAGCCAATTGTGAGCCAGAGACTGGAATGCAGTGAAGGGGGCTGTGTGTATTTGTGTACTGGCTTCTTAATAACCAGTGTTGGGAATCAGAAGCACTGTTTGTGGCTGGTTGGGAAGTCTGACTTCAGTGTCACCCACCAGTGCTGGGAGAATCTGCTCTCCTTTATCAGCCTGCCCTGATCTGGGCATTGTCAGGTGGCTGCCCTAGGCACGGATGGGTCACACCTCGGGGGGGTCCCTCCCAGTCAGTGGTCTCCACTAGCCTTTCCCAGTCACTAGGGCCCGGTAGCCCTGGCAGGCCTTTGAGGCTCCGGTCAGTGGAGGGCTTGCACTGCCCAGCCACAGGGCCTAGGTCAGGCTCAGACCAGAGCTGCAGAAAAGGAGCGTCCTTCTCTGGCAGCAGCTCCCCCCGACTGAGCGCCTAGGCCGGCCTTTTATACCTCCCTTTCTTGTCTTGGCCCGTCCCCTCTGCTCCCGGGATCTGCGGCCTGCAGTGCCCTGATCCACCGAAGAAGGCCACAGCGTCTTGCTACACTGTCCCAACACTCCTGTCTCCCCACCCAGTGTTTTCTCCAGGCTGCCGCATAGGGCCCAGTTAGCAACAGCTGTGACTGTTACCCCCGTTTTATAGATGGGGAGACTGAGGCAGGCAGAGATTTAAGGTGCCTCGTATTGGCCCCCTAAAACCAGCAGCCACTTTAGCAAACAGGGCTGAAAGTGATGTGCCCCAGGCTCCACAGTGAGGCAGTAGCAGGGGCTGGTCTGAGAAGAGGCCTCCTGGGCCCCGTTCCACTGCTCAGTACACATCTCTCCAGCGCTCAGCCCTATGGGCCCGATCCAAAGGGAACCTCTCCAATGACGTCAGCGGGCTTTGGCTCAGGCCCTGGATCAGCCGGAGCATACACGTGGCTTCTCTGGAAGCGAAAAGCCTGTGTCAGAGGCTCCCGCGGCGCTGAACCTGGAGGTGCAGACATAGTCTCCTTTCCCGCTGCCCCTCCGACCGGCTGCCAGGCCGGCAGTCATTTTCTGGTGCCTTTCCAATCATGTCCTCATTGCCATTCTGGCCATTAATCGTTATTATGAAGTGGATTAGCATCGTGGCGCTCAAACCAAATAACACACGACCCCCGCCCCACACAGCTGACAAAGGTCCTTGCCCCTGCGGTCAGACCCCAGGGGCCAGATCCACTGATAGTGTGTTGCTCACCCCTCCCCGTGCCGGATGCATACAACATAGGCGCCTGCGTCTTTAGCTCATAGAATCACAGAGTTGGAAGGGACCTCAGGAGGTGTCTAGTCCAACCCTCTGCTCAGAGCAGGACTAACCTCAGCTAAACCATCCCAGCCAGGGCTTTGTCAAGCTGCAGCTTAAAAACCTCTAAAGATGGAGATTCCCCCACCTCCCTAGGTAACCCATTCCAGTGCTTCACCACCCGCCTAGGGAAAAACTTTTTCCTAATGTCCAACCTAGACCTCCCCCACTGCAACTTGAGACCATTGCTCCTTGTTCTGTCATCTGCCACCACAGAGAACAGCCTAGCTCCATCCTCCCTGGAACCCCCTTTCAGGTAGTTAAAGGCTCCTATCAAATCCCCCTCATTCTTCTCTTCTGCAGACTAAACAAGCCCAGTTCCCTCAGCCTCTCCTCATAAGTCTTATGCTCCAGCCCCCTCATCATTTTTGTTGCCCTCCTCTGGACTCTCTCCAATTTGTCCACATCCTTTTTGTAGTGGGGGGTCCAAAACTGGACACTGTACTCCAAATGCGGCCTCACCAGTGCCGAATAGAGGGGAATAATCACTTCCCGTGATCTGCTGGTAATGCTCCTCCTAATGCAGCCCAATATGCTATTAGCCTTCTTGACAACCAGGGCCCGCTGCTGACTTATATCCAGCTTCTTAACTACTGTAACCCCCAGGTCCTTTTCTGCAGAACTGCTGCCTAACTCGTCGGTCCCCAGTCTGTAGCTGTGCATGGGATTCTTCCGTCCTAGGTGCAGGACTCTGCACTTGTCCTTGTTGAACCTCATCAGATTTCTTTTGGCCCAATCCTCCAGTTTGTCTAGGTCCTTCTGTATCCTATCCCTGCCTTCCAGGGTATCTACCACTCCCCCCAGCTTAGTGTCATCTGCAAACTTGCTGAGGGTGCAATCCACCCCATCCTCAAGATCATTTATGAAGGTGTTGAACAAAACTGGCCCCAGCACCGACCCCTGGGGAACTCCGCTTGTGACCGGCTGCCAGCTAGACATGGAGCCATTGATCACTACCCGCTGAGCCTGATGCTCTAGCCATAGCTATAGCGATGCCTGGAGATCGCCAGGCGTGGGCTGAGTAGCAGCCTTCCCGACGGCACCCGCATGGAGTCCCCGCTGAGGCAGTGGGGCTCTAGAAGCCCCCCCAGCCAGCGCCATCAGCAGGTTGAGGGCCTCCAGCAAGCCCAGGCACCAGTTCTTTCAGTATTCTGGGATGGAAGTTATCCGGTCCCCCCGATTCGAGAGCATCAAACTCTTGGAGTTTTCTTCCATCCCTGACGCAGTGTTTGTCATTTCCAGATGCTCCTTTCCATCAGCTGGTGTTTCCTTCATGCCCGTGTTGTGTATTAGCCCTCTTCCAGAAAACCGAGACAAAGTATTCATTTCGTTTTTGGGCCATAGCTAGATGATTTTTGATCTCCTTTCCATACACCCTGCAGAGCAGCCCAACCCCAGCCTTTCTTAGTCTCCTTTTATGTATACAACTAAAAAACCCTTTTTGTTTGTTTTCACTTCCCTGGCAGGAGCTAATACAGCTTGAGTTTTAGCAATTGTCGCTTCAGTCCTACAGCTGGTAACCTCCGCCATGTAGCTGTCTTTGCTGATCCATCCCTTTTTCCATTCCCTGGAGGCTCTGCTTCTTCCTAATAACCTTTCCGTGGTGGGGATTCACCCAGCTGGGGCTGCACCTTTCCCTACAAGCTTTTTCTCCCTTGCTTGGGATGCACATTTCAGAGAGTCCGTGGTGGCCTGGGGTGAGGCTGGTGCCGGCGGGGCTGGCGAGCTGAGATAGGGAGATGTGTTCTCTCCCCGTTTTCCTGCTGATGCCCTGGATTTAGCTCTAGATAGGAAAGACAGCTGGAAAATTGCTGACTGTGTCAGGGACTAGCAAGAGATCAAGCAACCTGCAGCGTGGAAACCCAGCTGTGCTGATAGCTGTGTAGGAGCAGAGGCTGGGTTCGGCTGCGTCTCCTCCTACCTTCGCTGGTTGGGCGTTCCTCAGTGCCCCCATCTCTGGATGAGCTCACGTGGCTTCCGCTGTCGCCTCTTTGCTGACGATGTAGATCTACTGCCAGGCGCTGGACCCCAGCTTCGCTTCTCAGTCTGCCTCCCTCAACGTGACCCTGTGGCCAAAACTGAACTCCCCGGCCCCTGCTTTTCTTCTCCGTATCCTCAGGCACCGCCGAATCCATCGCCATCCTCCCTGCCCCACAGGCCTGGCCGCTGGAGACCCTCTTCGCCTGCTTTCACCCCCTTGTTGACATCTGCAGATTTCATTCATGAAGCACCCTTGCCCCCCGCTATCCCACGGCACAGGGAAACCTCCTCCGCTCCCCTAGCGCCGATGTCGTTCCTCTTCCAATCTGGACTAGACACAGCCACTAGAGCTGTATTCCGTGCCCGTCCCTGGGGCCACATCACCCACACTTTGAACCCCTCCACAGACTCCTCTTTCTCCACAGCATCGCTGTCCGCCTTCTTGTGACTGCCTCCAAGGCCCCTCGTGACTCCACCACCCCTCCCTCTCTACCCGCCCTAGTCTGTCCTGGTCTGCCCCCCTCCCTCCACTCCTCCTTGCTGCCAGGGATGGCTTCCCACCTTGCAACTGCCCTCCTTGCCCCGTAGCAAATGGCACTCCTGTTGGCCAGCTCAGGTGTGTTGCGGGATGGAGTCTGTGGCCACAAATCTGAGGCTGGGCTCACGTCTCCCCCTGTGCCTGGGTACCCCCGACTCTTCATAAACCAAGGGTTAGTTCAAGGGGGACTGCAAATTCAGGCAGGTTGGAGTTATGGGGGTCGAGGCTCCTGCTGATTCTTATTTCATCCAAACTGGGTCACCAGGCCCTACTGATCCCTTCTCTCCTGCTCTTCCATGTCTCCAACTTTGGTTTCCTCTAACTCAGAATTTGGGCTTCCAGCCGCCTTCGCCTCCATGAGAGTTGCCCAGCGAGTTTTTATCCAGTAGTGTCACTTTTCCAAGAACCGGGCACGACCCACTTCCCAGAAGCTGTTTGGCAGCTAGGGACGGCCTCAACCCATAAATCACGGCCCTAGATTTCGAATTCGGGGGCTGTTGACCTCCAGGACCCCCTGCCTCCTGAAATCTTGAGTTCTAGCACGCCTTTGGGAGCAGTAGCAACCCCCTCCCCTTCCCCATGGCTAGGTCTCCCTTCTCCCCTTATAGCCACCCCAGTCAACGGCCCCACCTGCGCCCCCCCAGCCAACGAGAGCTCTGCCTCAACGTTCGTCAGCTGGAACGTGCCAGCACTGGCCTGAGGAAGTTACGCAGGGAGGCGGGGGGGCAGGGCCAGCCACGCACGTCAGAGACAGAAGAGCTCAATTCGGTCTCATCTGTGCCTGCCTCCAGGCGCCTTCTCAGCGCTTTGTCCAGCCTGGGTTTAAACGACTCACACTCTGGGCTTGCGCCATTTCCCGTGGGGAAACTAGCCCACCGTCTAAGAAAACCACGCACGGCAATGGGGTGACTGGCTGTGCTTCCCCGGGAGTGTCCCATGCTGGCAAGTGATACAGTGGCCTCTCGGGACATAGGTGGGCCCCAGAAATCGGAGTTTTCCTGGTTAGTATTGTAGAAAAATTGTGGGATTTTCCCCTTCGGAGGATCCTGTTTATCTGGCGCCCCCTGCTGGCTGGCCCGGGTCCTGCCCATCTGGCGCCCCCTGCTGGCTGGCCCGAGTCCTGCCCATCTGGCGCCCCCTGCTGGCTGGCCTGGGTTCTGTCCATCCGGCGCCCCCTGCTGGCTGGCCCAAGCAGCTGCGCTCACATCATAAGATTCCCCCAGCCACCCCAGCCTCTTTGCCGTCACGGTGGGCGCCCTGAACGCCGCCCCCCCCCCCGCAACGTCTAGAGAAGAGTAACAAGACCCAATACGCCCAGTCCCCAAAGCAACAGGACCGTGAGCGCCCGCGTCTCCCGTTGTTCCCTGGCATCGAGACCCATCTGGCAATATGGCCCCCGGGACTCTGCAGACAGGCCGTAAATCAGGCCAGCGTTTTCCTCCAGCGGCCCTCTGCTCGGCCTACAACCCCCAGAACAGGGTACGGGGCCAGCTCCCTCCCGCCGCCCGCCCGACCCTCCGCCTCGCCGCTCTCCCGGGCCTTGTGCTCCGGCAGGCGCCCCTTTGTTTGCGTCTTGTAGGGCAAAGCCTCATTAAGCCCCACTAGATCTCTTTGCTGTTCTTCCCCCTTCCCCCATCTCCTCCTTCGCCTCTCTCCTGAATCGTCTCACCCGCCCATGCCCATAAATCTTCTTTGCAGCCGTGGCTGGGGTTGGTTTTCTTTAACAGTGTTAATTCATCTTAGTTAGGCCTGTTCCCAGCTGTTGCCCTGAGTAGCCCCCCCCTCCCCCCACCTCCCCGCCCCCTGCCCGGATGCACGTTACTTCGGGTAAAATCCCATCGCTTGGAAGGGCTCTTTGATCCCGGAGAAGCGCAGGCCCTGGGAAATTCAACATCATTCTCCCGCCCCAAGCCGCCCCCAGCCCTGATCGCCGGCTCCACCTACCCATCCCCCCCCCCCCCCGCTAGGGCTTACCGCCCCCCTGTAAGCGATCCGCTGCGAGGGGGGGGATGACGAAGGGGCAGAGTGGGGGGGGGCTGGCAGAAGTGGGACGCCCTCTCTGTTTGCAGCACGCTGTGGATTCGAGGAGGCTGCACAAGGGGCCCCGTTGTCTCTGCCCTACGCGGCTGGGGAGGAGACGTGATTAGGGCGCACCTGTCACGCGGGGCCACGGATTACCTGGGGTAATGCCGACTCAGTCCCACCTCAGATGGCAGAGGGCTGAGCTCCGTGATAACCCCCTGCCACCCCGCCCCGATCGGCTCAGTGCCCCCCGCCTCCACACGGATCAACAGTCAGCTGCTTCCTCCGCTGGCGGGGGGGGGGGGCGTGGGCGAGGGTGGCGCGTGCTTCAGCTAATGCTACCGGCACAGCCCTCACACCACCAATGCCTCTATCTCCTGAGGTGACCATCTGTCTGTCACCGCGGGGAGGCATCGGCAAAGTGACGTGCAGAATGCACTCGGGAGGCTGTGGGGTGGCCCGGTGGGTTCCCTGTCCCGGCAGCTTGCTGACAGTGGGGGTTCCTGGCTCACAAAAATCCCCAGGCGTGGTTTCGAGTGACTGGCAAACTCTTTCTGGCGAGGCCCGGCGCGGGAATAGCAGGGGACTGCGAGCTGGGAGTGAGGGGCATCAGCAGAGCTGCATGTGGGGACTCCAGGGCTGGGATAGCAGGGATTGGCGGTCAGGATTGACGTGCATTGGCAGAGCTGGAGGGATGGGGGTGGGGGCGGCGGGACAAAGGACTGGAATAGCAGAGAGGGCTGCGGGGCATGGGCAAGGAGGTGAAGGTGCAAGTCTGTAAAGCAAAGTCTCCAGGCCCTGGTTGGCGCCATCCTCGCTCACTTCCATGGCCACAGGCTTTTTAAAACGTATTTTCTCTTATCTTACGTTTTATTGCTGCAATGCGGGGCCTCCGGCTCAGCGTACGTGGTGCGTTCTGACTCACATAGGTTAGAAAAGGAAAAAGGCCTGCGAGATCCTCCTGGGTACCGTTCAGCCCGGGCACGGTTGTTCCCTATTATGTATTCTCCAGCACATTGTCGTGTCTATTTTTAAATGTCCCACGTCGTGTCCAACCGCATATCCTGGGAGACTGTTCTATTTCCTAACAGGCCTCGTTCTCAGGAAGCTTTCCTGAAATTCAGCTTCTATTTTCCCTTCCTTCATTCCATCCCATTCATCTTAGCTCTACCCTGATGTCACACTCACAAAAATTTCTCTCCCTCCTCGGTGTTAATAACCTTCACATATTTGCAGACTGTCATCATGTCTCCTCTGAGTCATCATTAAGCTAAGCAAGGCATATTTAGCTCCTTTAATCTTTCCTTGTAAACCAGTTTTTCCAGGTCCCTGGCCATTTTCATAGTTCTTCTCTGAACTATGTGAAAGTTGTGTCAACATCTTTCTGGTAACAGGTCTGGAACTGCACGTGGTATTTCAGATGCAATCGCACCAGAGCCATAGAGTCTGAGATCGTTACCTCACTAAGCCATTACACAATGCAATTCTGTATGTCACTCAAAATTGTGTCGGCCTCCACTCCATCCATAGCTCACTGCAAATTCATTTCTGCACTGCTGCCATCCTCACTCCAGGCATTCAGCATTGCTGCGTCACAGGTTTCTCTTTCCCATTGAGTG
Source organism: Emydura macquarii macquarii (assembly GCF_026122565.2). Taxonomy (NCBI): domain Eukaryota; kingdom Metazoa; phylum Chordata; order Testudines; family Chelidae; genus Emydura; species Emydura macquarii. The sequence goes on along the minus strand of NW_027133829.1, from coordinate 10,359,131 downwards.
CCTGGGTTTCAGATGATCAGGGCAGGTGGAAAAACCATTCTAAAACTTCACAAACATTTTCCAGGGTTTTTAAATCATTTTTTTCTCTAAGTTACATGGGAAAAGTTGCCACTAGTTCTATGGTTGGGTGAAAGACTGAAAAAAACGTTAGTTGACAGGGATCAAGATCTTTTTCCCCATCAAAACTTGAATTTTTGGTGAACATTTTTGTAAAAAAATAAAATAAAAATGGAAATTACCAAAAAGATATCGATCTGCTCTGCAGGTTATTTTCACCTTGACGTATTCTGCTTTGTTGTCCCAATCTGACTTGCATTTTCTTTCACACCCATGTGAAGATATTAATTAGGACTGGTCCTAACATCGCACCCCCATGCCACCCTATTAGACGCTTCCCACCCAATCCATACATTGCACTTCAGCCTGTTTCCAAGCCACATGACAACCCTTTGAACAAAACACTCCATTTGACATTGCTTTCAGCATGATTCTAGGATATCAATTTCATTGGGCCCTGCATAGATACAGGTCGGTGCTAAAATATTTGGTCTCTCTCTTCCGTAGCCCCACTTCACTCCTGTCGCCAGTTAGTTCATCTTATCATTTAATTGTGTTATCTGTTGTCGTGGCTAATTCCTGTGTTGTCTCATCTATAATAAGTGGGTGATGAATAGATTGAAGTTGTAGGTATAGGAATAGGTCAGTGGGGATCATAGGAGTATAAGATAGACAAGTATTTCTGAGTGTGGAGTGTGTATTCGATATACAAGTAAAGTAAGACCGTAGTGCAAGGTCTACAGGCTAAGGCCTGTAAGATTTCAGCTAAGTCATACCAGGCCTCAGGTTTATGGAGGGCTGACATAAGCAGGTGGCCCTGAGTCCTGCACTTAGGACAGAGGAATCCCATGCACAGCTATAGACTGGGGACCGATGGGCTAGGCAGCAGTTCTGCAGAAAAGGACCTGGGGGTAACAGTGGACAAGAAGCTGGATATGAGTCAGCAGTGTGCCCTGGTTGCCAAGAAGGCTAATGGCATATTGGGCTGCATTAGTAGGAGCATTGCCGGCAGATCAAGGCAAGTGATTATTCCCCTCTATTCGGCATTGGTGAGCCAACATCTGGAATGTTGTGTCCAGTTTTGGGCCCCCACTACAAAAAGGATGTGGACAAGTTGGAGAGAGTCCAGCAGAGGGCAACAAAATGATTAAGGGGCTGGAGCACAGGACTTATGAGGAGAGGCTGAGGGAACTAGGCTTGTTTAGTCTGCAGAAGAGAAGAATGAGGGGGATTTGATAGCAGCCTTCAACTACCTGAAAGGGGGTTCCAGGGAGGATGGGGCTAGGCTGTTCTCAGTGGTGGCAGATGACAGAACAAGGAGCAATGGTCTCAAGTTGCAGTGGGGGAGGTCTAGGTTGGATATTAAGAATAACTTTTTCCCCAGGAGGGTGGTGAAGCACTGGAATGGGTTACCTAGGGAGGTGGTGGAATCTCCATCTTTGGAGGTTTTTAAGGCCTAGCTTGACAAAGCCCTGGCTGGGATGGTTTAGTGGGGGTTGGTCCTGCTTTGAGCAGGGGGTTGGACTAGGTACCTCCTGAGGTCCCTTCCAACCCTCATCTTCTATGAGTCTATGATTCTAATAATTCTGTGCCAGTAAAGTTACAAGTTTATGGTACAGAATGTGCCAATATGTATTGCCAGGGAAAATATGCTGCAATGTACCCATCTAGACCTCCAGGCACCTGACTGTAACATCAGGGAAAGTTCTGCTCTCACCATAGGCTGCCTTGGGACCATGTATACGTAGTTGCTCATGAGAATCAGGGTTTTAAGAGAACAACTGATGAAAAACGGGGCACCCCAAGCTTTAGGGGGTGTGGAAGTATAGATGAGGAAAAGGAGGAGGGAACACGCATGCATTGTGCATAAGGTGGTAGACGTGGTCCTAACGCAGGATGAAAAGGATAGATGCAGGGGAAGGTCCCGTCAGGAAACAACCCGCTCTCGAAGCCCAGCTGTTGAGAGTTCCCCCTGAGTCTAGGATCTCTTTGGGTGTGCGCGTATGAATACAGCCTCGTGTTTTGTACCTCTCTATGTGTGAGTGTAACTTACAATGCAGAGTAAGTTACTTACTTGTGGCTACGTGCGGGGGTCTTTGTGCTCGTTCTTTGTGTACTCCTGGAGTCTCCTGACCTCAGAGAATCTCCAAGGGTGACTCTCTCCCTGCTGATCTTAAAATTGTAGCGACATAGGAGACAGACTCACCCACTGTGGTTTAACACAGAGCTATCAATTCAAGGAAAGGCTACCCTCCCCTCTTTACAGAAACAGCATCCTCGCAGCTATACGCTGGACAAACCACCACTGTGCAATTGCTCTAACAGTTCTGTCATGGCCCCAGGAGCCCCAGTGTTCATCGATTGACTGTTTGACGGCAGGATGGGATATCTGACGCCCTTGGGCCTAGGTGGGTGGGGAACATGACCGGGGGAGGAAAGCTGAGCTGTGGACGTTCTACGACACGCAATTCACCTGGGGGAGCTAATCAAGGAGATGAGGCAGTTTGCCGGGACAAACGTGGCCCAAACCGAAGAGGCTCAGAGGCCGTCGTGGCCGGTTGGGGGATGGGGTCTCCTCGGAACATCCATTTCTATCGGCCCCGCTGTCGTGATGTCTCATCATGGAGAGCCCAGGCTCCGGGAAGTGCAGGTCAGTCTCCTAGGTGCAGGATCTATTATATACAGCCCTGTGGACTGGGGTAGCACCCAGCTATGCGGCCATCTGGGCACACGTGGGACTGATTGTCAGGATAATCTCCTACAGCCTGTGGGTCAGATCCCTGACAAAGGGGAATTAGGACAGTCATTGGGCATTTCCCTAGCACTGGAAGAGGGAAAAGGCCCCCTTCTGAATCCCTCCCACCACTGCCCCTTTCCACCGATTACCTAGATACGGGCCTCGATCTGCCAGAGCATCTAAGCACATGCTTAACTTTAAGCACGGGAGTTGTCCCGTTAATTCCTATTGGCTTCAAAGGCACTCGCCCACGTGCTTGGAAATGAAAAGGTGCCTCAGCGATTTGCTGACTCCGGGCTCTAGTGATTAGCAAGGCAGGGGGCTCTGGCTACGTCTTAGCGACCACAGACCACTCTTGCTACTTGTGCACAAGCTTCAGCCACAGCCAATAAATCAGGCAAAACAGCTGCGGATGAACTATGCCCTTCGACACCGCCCTTCGAGGGGGATTTCCTGAAAAGATCCACCAGGGAATTTGAGAGTCAGGAGACTTTGTGTGGCTGGTAAGTTACAAAACTCTCGTCCTGTCCGCCTGCCATCCACAAAGAAAGCCAGGGAAAGATTCAGCACAGCACTGTTAGCGATGGCATGGAAGCTGATGGAGGAGCAAAGGGGCAAGCAGGGCCTGCGTGTAAGTGCCACCACGCCTGAAAGAATGGGCTGGTCTCCGTGCATAGTTTAGAAGGCAGTGTGGCCTAGTGGATAGGAGTCAGGACACCTAAACCCTGAGTCTGCCACTATCCTGCCCCAGGACCTTCGCTTCCCCTCTTTCTACAAAGATCTCTTCTAATTCAACCCCACATCAGTAGGCTCCAAGCTGGGGTCACGGGGAGATTTCTCTGGCCTGAAACAGAACTCATCATTGCCAAGCACACCAGGCCCGGCTAGATAAAGGCTGCTTTGCGTTTGTCCACCTTTGGGAATTCAGCAAAAGGAAAATATACAATAGGCCAGATGGTGATGATGATAATATTAATAATTATTATTATTCCAACAATGTTCTTGATCCTGGCACAGAAATATTTTCTAAGGAGTGACTCTATTGGACTATGGAACATCTGAGGGAGATGGCAAGAGCTGCACCATGGCTGCATAGGGGACCTGGCTCTCCATCGACCTGGACCTTGTATAGTCACTTCCTCTGGTGCAAACCGGGAGTAAAAGGCTACTGACTCCATGAAGTGCCGGGCAATGGAGGGTCAGGCTGGTAGATACTAAGGCCAGAAGAGACCAGTATGATTATCTAGTCTGACCTGCTGCTTGCCACAAACCAGAGAACTCCGTCCAGTGATTCGGCATTACGTCCCATGGTTGAGGCATTTAAAACTAGAATGGGGAAAGCATTGGAAAATCCAGTCCTGCTGAGTAGGGATGGTCTAGACAGGACATGCAGAGGTTTGCCTGTCTAATGTCTGTGATTCAGTGGCTGGTCATGTCCAACACGGTCACTTTTCACCTGGGATAGTGACAAACTAATCAGAGACCTAGTGCCATCCATCCCCATACACATCCATCCATCCATCCATCCCCATACACCTCCATCCATCCCCATACACATCCATCCATCCATCCATCCCCATTGGTACTTTCTCTCTCTATTTGCCAAGTGGGTGCTGAGAGCCAGTCGTAACCAAGGGCACAAACAAAATGGCGGTTACCTGACCGTCCCCCTTACCGATTCTAAACATGCCCACTGTGCTGTTGGCATGGAAGGCAGATGCGGCAACAGGCTGTGAGATTTTGTTGGGAAGAGGCCATTTGGAAAGGCAAACGGGAGGGACAGAAATGCCAGAAAGATCAAAGGCGATACACGTCCATCTCTTCACCAACTTTTCCATTTAGCCTCCTGCTGAACCCAATTACCCTAACTAAAATGAATGCGCTGTAATACGACAGACTTTCCCTTTGATTAAAGACTTCCAGACCTTCTGCAGGTGGCAAAGCCCATAACTCACTGTAAAGATGGCTGCATTTTATAACTGATGAGTTGGGGAGGGAGGGGGGCGGTTTCTCCTCCCCTCTCCTTCACTCACTCTCCAGTTCAGACCGAACTGGGTTTAACTAGGCCTGAATAATTTAAGAGAGTCATTATGCTCCTGTGTTTTTCCCTTACTGTCAACTGTAAAATCCATACAGTAGCTTCGGGAAATGGGGCTAATTTGAATTGATAATAGGAGGCGCTGGAAAAAGTCATCTATTGCCGTGCAATGGTGGAGCGGATGCATGCTAAATCTTGTGTAATGAAAGAATATGCCGATGTCAATTATGTAAGAAAACGACTTTACAGTGGTTTGAGGCAATGGGTTAGCATTCCGCCTGATATTATCACATAAAGAAACACCCATCAAAACTTCTCATAAATATGGAACAGCGAGTAAGATTACATTATAAATTTGAATGTTATGAATGTGTATGAGCGAGACAGACAGAGGCAGGAAACCCACCTCTCATAACTGAATCGCAAAGAAGGGCCGTATTTCAAAATTTACATCGCGCCGTTACTGGGAGAGCTGGCAGATAGCAATGGGCGACTCCCTAGACCATCCTCTGTGCTCTCCGCAACAGAGTTCTTATTTAAGGAAGCGACTCATGGCTGTCAGTGTCAGGCTGTCTTTTCTTGGTAGCTATCAGCTGGCATGCAGCTGCAGTTTGGCCGTAGGGCAGGAGTAGGAGCAAAGTAAGTGGCTCTGCTGCTAACGATGGAACTAAACTTTAGAGCAGTTTGTGTCTGGCTCCAATCTTCACAGCTGGCTCCAAACTCTTTATGTAACAGAGTCATAAGCTGACCCCGCCACAAAAATGTGAGGCAATTCTGGCCGGGTCCCACCTTTAATTACTGCCTGGGAAATTATAGTTTGGGGGAAGAGGAGCTGTGCATGAAGGATAACCTCTCCAGATATTAACAGATGACGTTGGCAGCCAGTTAGGAGAAGATGGAGAATTGCTGAGCATACGTACGAGATTGGGGAAGGCATTAGTGACGCAAGTTAGGTAGACTCAGTGGAAAGGGGGCTAATGGATGCAGTATCAGCGCAGGGCCGGAACCAGGCAGAACGGGAAGAAAATGATTGTACATGATCCAGCAAATTCTAAACAGGATTTCGCTCTGACCATCTTCCCAGCCCTGTTTATTCACAGAAAACAAATTCTTGGTCCGGTTTAGGTTAATCACGAAACTAGATTAGCCTCATCACGGAACCAAACCTGCTGCAGAGACACTGTTTATAAAGGCCGGCTCACCCAGTTAGGTGACAGGGAGAAATGCAAGGCAAGCCAGGTAGCCGATCACACCACTTCAATCGTGGATACCAGTTACACCAGCTGTGACGTTCCCCTCTGCAATCTGGACTGGTGTATAGCTGTCACCCCAATCCCTCACTCCTGGGCACCGTCTTGCACTTGCCCCGCTATGTGAACCCCCCACTTCTGGGTCGGCCCACGCACAGCCTCCTGCAAGCACGTGGCTCTTACCTTAGTGAATGAGCGTTTCTGGCCAGCCGCTCATTGGATTATGCAATAGAATGACCCCAGCAAATACTCCCAGTCCCAGATGCAACCCTAGGAACTGCCATTTTACAGAGTTCAGGGCTGCCCGCTGGACTCTGTAAGCCCATTGGTTAGTCAATTTATCAAAGACATTGATATGCACTGGCTCTGGCACTCTAAACGAGGTCTCTTCACACACCCAAACCATACGCGCTGCTTTAGATAAAACAAACAAATACATTTATTAAGTACAGAAAGATTTTAAGTGATTATAAGCCAGAGGAATCTAAATCAGATTTGATCATAAGTAAATAAAAGGCAAATTGCATTCTAAACTAAGCTTAATACTACCAATAGCCTCCCAAAGTTTGATAATGCTCAGCACAGGCTGGCTAATGACTCCTTCTCAGCCAGGCCCTCCCCCAGTGGACAGTCTTTCAGTTGCTTGGTGCTGTCTTGTAGATGGAATGCAAGAGAGCTCCAGAGGCCAAAATGCCTCTTCCTTTAACAGCCACCCCCTGGGGCCAGGCAACCGGCAATATCCGGCATGGTTTTTCCTCCACTTGAGTCAAATGGGCATCACCTTATCGGATACCAGGCCAGGCCATTGTTCCCGGAAGAGCTGAGCTGTTTTGTGCATGCCTCAGCGAGGCGTGAATTACCTCTGCTTGTGGTGTTTGCCTGGATCTATTCGAGCCACGTGAGACGCACTGCTGGGAATATTACACAGCAGAACTTCATAACCATACACATGGCATTGCAAGAAACATGCTACCCTAACAATAATGTTCAGCAGGCCACATGCATTCCATGGCACACTTTGCATTAAACAATACACAGTTACACTGTAACTGAACATGAACATGAATGATACACAATCACACCGTCAGGGTGTACATGGGCTGCATTGTGTCACACCAGCATAAACCTGCATGGCTCCACTGGAGCTACTCTGGATTTACACTGGTGGAATTAAGAGCTGAATCCAGCCCATACTCTGGTTCCTGTGTCATACGTGTACATGACTCTGCCTCTATCAGGGAGCATAAGCTTAGTCCAGCTACAGGGGGACCAGAAACCTGGTCCTAAAGGAAGGGAACAAGGCCTGCAATGGACAACACTCTCCTGGCATTTTGGGGACCCGCCTGTCCCTGGATGAAGTGACTTCACCACTGCTGCCCCTCCCACTGCAGCAGAGTAGGGGTGCTGAATGAGACCCCCCAGAGCACTGGCGGGGTGCAGGCAGAGGGGAAGTAGCTGAGCACTTGCAAAGAACCAGCAGAGTTTTTGTAAGTGGCACTGGAAAGACGCATTCTGCCTAATTTCACACCCCATTCAGGGCAGGATTGTGTCAATCAGCCACCGCTCAGCACTGGGGGAGACCTCCGGACTGTGACTCCAACCAGCAGCACAGCAGATGTCAGCAGCAGTGACTAAAAGTGAATGCTAATTCAAGCCATTGGCGCATTAACACCTCCGTAAAACCTATGTATCGATGCAGAGCTGTTAACCTGCAATGCACGTGGCTGCAGTCCATACACTGGAACAATAGACGGCTCTTAATCCATGCACAAAATCCCCTTTGATGCCAGTGGAAGTGGCACATGGGAATTGAGAGCAATGTGGCAAACGTCCCTTGCTTTTACAACAACATATGCACTGCAAGTATAGATGTCTCTCTAAATGGCATAAGGCCACCGTCATTACAAGTTAGCTGGGTGCTGTACTGGCGTATTATATTTTAAGACGCAACAACTATGTGACAAAACCCAAATGCGGCAGACTAACCATCAGGGATCACACACCAAATCTGGTCATGATACAGCCAAGGCTGCAAATAACCATTCGCTTATTAGTCAAACCTCAGAATACAAAAGTTATCAGAAGGCAAGCGTTTCAAGTGAGGACATTCAGATGCAAGGTTCATCAATTAACTGTAACTCTGTGCCCTTAGCGGATCCTACTGAATATTCTGTATGAATTGCAACTCTCTGAGCTTTCACTGGTGACAGAATCAAGAGCTGCTCTGGGCTCCCATCTCAGGTATAGCTGATCACCATACTGCGTGGGCATGTCTGATACTGGGGCTTTCCAGCTTAGGTGTGCAGAGTGGACATATAGAGGCTGATCTCTGGTCTGTAGCTAATGAGCAGAGTCTTTGCCCGATGCTAGGAGACTGACTAGGATGCAGTGGGGTCTCTATCCAGCCCATATCAACAGTGATTGTGCATGGATGAGATGAGACATTAATGTAAGAAATGTGCCTAGGTATAGATTCATGCTTATTCCATCCATGCCCTTAACCCCAGCGATGCAGGCTTGGATTGCATCGCATTCTGGGGTGGTATGAGACTGCAGAGTGGCAGACAGTGAACAAGGACTCTGAACACCCTTGAACTCTGGATTTATATCAGATCTGGATCCAGCATGGCTGTCTGTGGCCCATCACCCGTCTGGAGCTACGGCCATAGAATTCAGAACTACCAGAGCGGTCAGTGCTGAGTGCAGGAACTCCAAAGTGGAACGTCTCCTCTCTGCTGAGGTCACTCAGGTGTTCAGAAGCTCTGTAGCACTTTAGACTCTGGGCAAGTCTACCTTAGTTACTTATACGGCCCTCACTCCCATACTCGCTGAGCAGGTCACCTTTTAGCTTTATAGCACTCCAGCAAGATAAGGAAGGGCTGTTATCCCGTTTTGCAGATGGGAAACTGAGGCCCAGAGTCACACAGCGCAGAGAACTGAAGTTGGTTCTCCCCAAATTCCAGGTTAGCGCCCCATCTGCTGGGCCCTCCTTTCTTTCTGAACCTGAGTCTCTCTGTGCCCCGTTTCCCCACCTGTCAAGTGATTATAACAAACTTCCTGTCGCTCATCCTTCGTTTGTCATTCTATTTAGACAGTAAAGGCTTCAGCGCAGGGACTGTTTGTCCAACAACGGGCACCATGGGGCCCCGATCTCACTTGAGGCCTCTTGGCCTGACCACAGCATAGACAATACAATAATAATGATGACAGCTTTAATTGTCAATAAATGTATAAAACGAGACAGAAGGCGTTTTTCAGGAGCAGATCACAAAGTCAACAATGGAACAGCTTTCAAACAAGGAAAGAAACGTGGCTTTGTCTGAGCCTTTTCCAATCAATTTAAAAAACATAGTCTGGCATCAGATTAACTCTGAAAATGTTTGCATGACGGGAGCTTTTCTGTGAAAGTTAGAGGAGTACCTGTCAGGGTGGAGAACCTGATACCAGGGTGCTGTATGTAGGTAGGAAGATATGGACAGATAGATAGATACTGAATTTAGAATGCTATCCGTAGCGCATTGGTTTCCAAACTTTTTTCATTTGCGGACCCTTAAAAGATTTCAAAAGGAGGTACAGACTCCTTTGGAAATCTCAGCCGTAGTCTGAGGATCCTCAGGGGTCCGTGGACCACAGGTTGAAAACCACGTCAGTGGTGTTATCCCTGTCGGCAGAGAGGCTGCACAACAGGACAGTGTGTTGAGCTACCACAGTTTGGACAAGTGTATTAAGGTTGAACAACAGCTACCGTGGAAGTTACACCTGCCCTAAAATTCAGACTGCCTGTCCTTTGGCAACTAACATGGACCTCAATGTCTTCCTGCTTCCCACGCCTGCAGGATCTGAGCAATGCCAGCCTCAAATCTCAGTAATATGGAAAAAGGTGATCTAGCTGCCTGGGGTGTAAGGCCAGAGATCCCTTGCCAATTTGGGCCCTGTGAACACACTGCATAACCCAGGGTAACCCCCGCGGAGACGTCGGTGCACCGACTCCGAGGGAACAGCGCGGCCTGCTGACACTTCCACCCCACTTCTTGCTGTCTTTTGGAAGTGGTCCCCTTAACTGCATCGCAGGTTTTTGTGGGAGTTCTGCCACCTGCCCGTTAGGAGTTCTCCCACCTTACTGCCAAGAAGGCTAACGGCATATTGGGCTGCATTAGTAGGAGCATTGCCAGCAGATCACGGGAAGTGATTATTCCCCTCTATTCGGCACTGGTGAAGCCACATGTGGAGTATTGTGTCCAGTTTTGGGCCTCCCACTACAAAAAGGATGTGGACAAGTTGGAGAGAGTCCAGCGGAGGGCAACAAAAATGATGAGGGGGCTGGAGCACAAGACTTATGAGGAGAGGCTGAGGGAACTGGACTTGTTTAGTCCGCAGAAGAGAAGAATGAGGGGGGATTTGATAGCAGCCTTCAGCTACCTGAAAGGGGGTTCCAGGGAGGATGGAGCTAGGCTGTTCTCGGTGGTGGCAGATGACAGAACAAGGAGCAATGGTCTCAAGTTGCAGTGGGGAGGTCTAGGTTGGATATTAGGAAAAGCTTTTTCCCTAGGAGGGTGGTGAAGCACTGGAATGGGTTACCTAGGGAGGTGGTGGAATCTCCATCCTTAGAGGTTTTTAAGGCCCAGCTTGACAAAGCCCTGGCTGGGATGGTTTAGCTGAGGTTAGTCCTGCTTTGGGCAGGGGGTTGGACTAGGCACCTCCTGTGGTCCCTTCCAACCCTCATCTTCTGTGATTCTATGACATGATTCTATCTACCGACCCATGCCTGCCTCCTTAGTTTCTGAGTGCTGAGATCACAGGCTAAGGTGGAGCTGCTGCAACGGGAAAAGCTTTCGTTCCAGCAATCATGAGAATTATGGCCAGGTGGGAACAACAGTCGTGGCGATGGCTTAGCTGGGAAACTGGCGTCAACACCAGCCATGGTGCCACCAGAAATGATGGAGTTGCCTGAATGATCCACAGGGGGGTGGTGCTAACTCTGGCTTTGGGGTGAGCTCCTGCGTACCCCCGATAGCTCTGTTCACAAAGCAGCAGAGCCCCGGCCTTTCCCTTTCAGATCTGCAGGCTTCTTTTCAAGACCCAGGCGACGGCCTGATTTGTGGGCTGGCACGTCAGAGGGACTTTCATCTTCGCCATGACAAAAGCAATAAAGGGAACGATTTGAAGATCAAACACAAGGAAGACACATTTACAAACCTTCCGCGGAAGAGGTTGGAGCAGCCTGTCAGAGCCCTGGTGATTTGTGCTGCCGGCTGGAATGGGGAACATCAGGAAAGAAAGAGCACTGGCTCCTTGCTCTTTCCTGAACCCTCGCCCCTCCCTTCCCGCTGATAAAACAAAGATGTTGGCTTTTAAATGTAGCTAACTTAAGACGGAGAATGACAGCTTATCTGTCAGGCTAACATATCGCCTTCTGCGCCGGCTGTTGCCAGCAGCACAACACTGGATAATTTAATATTCTAATAGAATTCGAACGGCCTTTAAACTAACAGGGATAACAACTCTATTAGCTGGTACACAGAAGGGGAAAATGGGGCAGTGGAAACAACAGAGGATGCATCAAACTCTGACTTTGATCAAGGGACACGTATCACCAAGACACTTGCCTCCTTTTCTCCCTGGCGCCTGCAATCTATTTGCCGGAGAAAGGAAAACACGGTTAATAGAAAGAGCCAAATCATTTGTGTCAAGAAAGGGGAGGAAAAGATGTGGCACGGAGTTCCCAACCACAGGGGCCAAATCCAGGCCTGGTGTAAGCAAGTGCAGGTGAGTTGCACCCATCTGTACCGGGGCTGAAATCGACCTGCTGCGTCTGATTCTGCTCTTTGTCGCTGGTGTAACTCGGCTGGGTCAGGCCTTCAGCGAGTGCAAATCTCTGAAGGAAATGAGTGGAGCTACCAGCTGATCCCACTGGAGATACTCCAGATTTACATCCGTGTAACCGAGATCAGAATTTGGCCAAGTGGATCTAGCGTACTACAAATCCCGGCTCCCCGCCCAGGGAAGGTGGAAGGTCTGGGGCTCCCCACAGCCTCCCGGGCTCCCTGGGTGGCTCTTACCACTGCCCAGCTGTGGCTTCCAGCCTGGCTGGGGGCAGGGCCCCACGGGAAAGAGGAGGAGCAGGGGGCAGGGATACAGAGAGAGGCGAGGCCTTGTGCTCCTCCCCACCCCCACTTCTATTGAAGTTCCTTCTGGCGCTCCTGCCGGGGCCCCCCCAAATTGGCCAGGGCTCCTGGGCACAAGCCCCATAGGCTCATGCATTAATCTGCTGCTGATCCTTTGTTTTTAACCCGGGCAACTTCCTCTGGAGTCATCAGTCAGGATGCAGAGAACAGGATGCAGGGAGCGTCGCGCGTTGCACATCAGACAGCCTCGGGGCCATTCCGTATTCCTGGTTCATTGTTTAATTTCAATTGTGACGGCGCCCCGAGGAGGATCAGTGCCTCATTGTGCTAGGAGCTGTACAAACACAGATGGAAAGACGGCGCCGGCCCCAGAGAGCGTGTGGCCTGCTTATGACACGATGCTTCTAACAAACAGGTCTGCCATGCTGGGAAGAGCCCTCATGCTTTCTTCACGCCACCTCTCCTGCCTGATCGCCCTCCACAAAGTAGCCTGGGGAGCCAGCACCTGTTCTTCCCCCACCTCCAGCCCCCTGTGTGCTAAAATGCCTACGGGGGGAGATGTCAGGTAGTGAGGCATTTTCACTGCCTCTCTGCCCTTTCCTGTTTCTAACTGCTGGGAACTGGAAGTGGACATGTGGAAATTCCCCCCGGGAACATTTCTAGCCCGGTTCTGGAGTTGTGATGGTTTGGAATTAGGCTGGGCCTGGGCTCCAATGTCTGGGTGTTCATCCCAGCTGAGACGCCGAGGGCCAAATCATTAGCTGGTGTAAGCTGAACCGCTCTGTTGCCTTCAAGTTGATCTAGTCCTGCGTCTATTTAGGGTTGCTTGTCTCTTCTGACCTCCCCCCAACCCCAGGCGCTTATCCAGACCTCACCTGGACAACCGGCGCCTGAGAAAATGGCTGAGAATTTCCAGCAACTGGCGTCCTTGTGACCCTTTTGCTGTTCTGCTCTAGCTTCTGAACAAATCCTGGCTAAAAAAAGTTCTCCAAAGCAGCAGGGAGAGAGGGGAGATTGGGAGGAGGCGAAACCATAGATAATACACACACACAGGGATCACTTCAGCACCCACTGGAGCCAATGGGAGTTTTGCCAGTGATTTAAATGGGACAGGATGAAGTGCAGGTACAGTATGTATAGACATGGGCTGTACATATTTATAGCTGTCAACGCCGGCAATTCAGCATGATCACCGTGGGGAGAGCGACAAGTTTCTCTTTAGGAAGACCGTTCCCCCCCTCCCAGAGGAGTGAAGCACAACACAAGACTATGTACTTCCTCGCAGCGGTGACTGATATAACACCTCCACAGGGGCACTTCCTCTGCACCACTCTGGCTCTCACTTGCCTAGGGGTTAGAGCGGGGAAGTGCGTTCTATTCCCACCTCTGCCACCTTCTCACTGAGTGACCTTGAGTGAGTCATGGCCCCACTCCGTGCCTCAGTTTCCCCACCTGTAAAATGGGGTGAGTGGCGTTTGCCTTCCTTTGCAGAGGCTTTGGAATGCAGAACGTTGCTAACAGTTATCATTCATAAGCAGCATCAGCCCAAGCTCAGAGTTTGCTCCCCCCCCCTCCCCCAGACATGCAGCCTCAGGCTGGCTTAGGGTGGGATGCAGGGGAGGAAGAGGAGGAGGAGGGAAGGCTTAAAAGACCATCTTCTGGGGCCTTCAGACAGTTTCTATTTACATCCCTTTGAGTAAATTACTGAGCCCTAGAAATTGCTTTGACTCTTAAGCCGTACTAATGAAGCTACAGATGGCGGGAGTAATGGCTTAAATTTATTAGTATGCATAAAATTGCTGATGCTAATTTTCTGCTGTACACCAAGCACGCAGGCAATGGGATTAAACTGGATCCCTTATTTAAACCAAGTGTGGAAATGAAATTTACATGTTGTTAGTGTTGCCTTTTCTTCCCAGACTCTGTCCGTTAGCTCTCTCTAGTGTCTTAAAGTGTGTATTGCATTTACTCCATCCTGCTCTACTTTAGCAGCAATAGCGCCGACCCCACATTGACAAAGAGTGGTGTGGGAACTAGATAAATTGATAGATAGATCTTTTTTCTCTCTTGAACTTATAGACTTATTTTTTTCCCTACCAACTGTGCCAGGGATATATGATTTTGGACGCCGGTCTTGCCCCTGTCTCAGAGTGTAGGATCTGGCCTGAGTCTCTGTCACTAAGCCCTGCTGTTTCCTTTCCTTTAGTGGAAAGGAAAACATCCATTGCAGGATAACAGCTGTCCGTTGCCAGAGACCACGGCGAGGGCAGAGGGTCCAAGAAGGAGCTTGGCTGCATATTGACTGATGATTTAGCTAGTCCTCCAAAGTGCCAAGTGCCCTTCACTCCCAATGACTTCAACCACTAGCAGCTCGTCTAAGGACTTAGCCCTTAGTGAGGGATTTGAAACCCGCCTACAGGTTTACACCAAGCAAGGGTCAAGGTGGGACGGACTGTGCAGGCTATATCTCAGGAAAGACCTCCTGCCAGGGGGCTATCCTAGGCGGTGTGACAATCTCCTGATGGGCATTTTTTTGAGCTGTAGTGAGACCCTTGCTGGCCAGGAGGATCAAACCCAGTACACCTGAACCAGTAAAGTTCAGGTGTGTGTGTGTGGGGGGGTGTCATCTGCAGTTACCTGCTGCTGTTCCCTCCGCGCGCCACTCTGCCTGGGGAAGGAGGGAGGGAGCTGGCAAAAGGGGGGTCATGCCACGGTGCTTCTGGCGCAGGTTGTGGAGGGTGATCTCTTTGCTGGCAGCCCCTGGTGTGCATGAGCAGGTCAGGAGAGACCAGCGAAAGAGTAACAAAAGGAATTGCCGAAAGGCCCAGGGCTCGGCAATTCTCCACTTCCCAGGCCACGCAGGGGGCCACGGGAAACAGAGCATAAATTAGAGCAACCTCCGGGCTTCTCAAGAGGATGCCAGGGGCCAGGCTGGCCTCAAACTAAAGGAATATGGAGAGTGAAAAAGGGTCTTAAGTTCATCTTTGCCCCTTCCCTGTGAAATGGGACGAATATGTTCCCTCGCCCCCGCAGGACAAAGAGTGCTAGGCGGGGCTGAGTGTTTGCACGGAGACGCAGAGAATACGCTGCTCGAAGTAGGGTTTTACAGGCTGCGGCTCACATGGGGATATATTGAAGGTCCCTGATTTCAGTCCCTAACCTGCAAACTTCCATGCGGCTACTCATGGGAGTGGCCATTTGCAGGATGGGGGTTTGAGGTGGGGGGGCTACGCTGGGCAGGGATCGGGGCTGGGGAAAAGGAGGGACCCTTTTTTGTCATGCAAACTTGCACTCCCCCCCCCCCCCATTGAATCGTTCCTTGTCATTTCAAACCTCCCCCGCCCCGTCTCCCCAAAGTCTCCTCAGGTTATGGGGCCTACTACGGCTTGCCGGTGTAGGAGCGCTCCTTTAGATCCAGTGGTAGGATCTCATGGAGTTGAAAGAGCAGTGCTGTGGTCTGGGCGTCTGGAGGTTGTGACTGCGTGGGAAGCTGTGTCTGTTCTTTGTGGATCCTTTACAGCGGAGCCCCCTCAAAACGCCTGTCCTCTTGTGCTGGAAGGTGAAACTCCCTGGCCCCTGCAAAGAGACCTGGGCTAGGGGCCGCCCCACACAGTTCAGCTGCCTCACTGATGCAGAGTCCCCAAAGAGAAGGACACCCCCTCCCCGCCCGGCTGTTGCCCTCCTTCCCCCGCTTGGTTTGACAGAGCGGTTGGGCAGATGTACTGTCACCGAGATGTCTCCACAGCTTAATCCCCGATTCCTGTTCCCCGTCCACAGCCGGCGGCTCGTGTTACCGGAGGAAGTGCTGGAAGCCGAAGGCGGTGGGAGACGGCTGGGAGGGATTAGACCCGGTGGGGACGGGACGCGAAAGGACAGGGATCAAATGGCAGCGCAGAGCTGAGTCCAGGCGTAACGTGGACAGGGCTGGCGACGTACAGCGAGTCTGTGAGCTCCCCCCGGCACCTGGTCCCTTGTCCGAGCCTTTGCAAGTGGGGACCTCCATTTCTTGCAAGCTCCTCTCTCTGCATGCACGCTGGTCCTGAGGAACACGGGGGGCAGGGGCAGAGCACGGGCTATTTTAAGAATAAGCCCAATGCAGACACAGCCTACGGCTTCTTGCTGGGCAGGAAACCATTGCCAGCTGCAGTGGGTGACTTACACCGGGGGGGGGTTGCCACCTCTGGGTGGGCGGGAATTAAGGACACTCAGGCCTGGTTTACACTACAGACTTATATGGGCATAACTACATCGCCCAGGGGTGTGAAAAATACCGACCTTATCCCCTCCCCAGGTACACAGCGCTGTGTCAACAGGAGACATCGCTTCCACCTCTCGGGGGGTTGGATTAACGACGCCGGCGGGAGAAGCTCTCCCGCTGGCGTACGAGCGTCTTCACTGGGGCGCTGCAGCTGCGCCGCTGTAGCCCTGTACATGGAGCCAGGCCCCCGGTTGCTGGGTGCAAGCATTTTAGTGATCCAGTTTGCCCATTTGCCACTAAAGGGCACATTTGCATATAACCTGCAGCTCTCTAGCTCAGGCAGGGAGAGGTCCATACAGGAAGTTTGTGGTGGAGGCGGGACTGGAACCCAGGTCTCCTAGTCTAGTGCTGTAACCATTGGGCTGTCCTTCCTTTCCAGCCATAGTCTTCAGTTTGGGGGGAAACAATGTGCATGCATTCAGGCAGCTGGTCAATGGTACTACAAAACCTAACTCCTAGTGATGGGGGGCACTGGATCAGCGTTCACGTCACGACCCCCGTCAGTCCCTGGCTAACTCCTGGGAAGCTAGTGATTCAACCCAGCAGATGGAATTCAGTGAAT
Organism: Emydura macquarii macquarii; assembly: GCF_026122565.2. Taxonomy (NCBI): domain Eukaryota; kingdom Metazoa; phylum Chordata; order Testudines; family Chelidae; genus Emydura; species Emydura macquarii. Next base: position 10,342,104 of record NW_027133829.1, on the reverse strand, counting down.
CCTGGTCCCTTACCAGACATCACCCTCGACGTGGTGCCGTCCCCTGGCTTTCTACTCGTCGGCCCAGCTTGCAGAGTTCTCCAACTCCACATCGAGGGTTGTCGGCATCCAAGCGCCCGCACAAATCCTCTGGGTTACTTGGAAGATCTAAGCCTCACTGCTGGTGGAAAGTGTTCCGCAGCTGGCAGCCCCGGTGCATTAAATCACGAGTCCCTCACGCGCTGTCCTGCTAGCATGAGTCCACCTTGCTCTGAGCGGGGACACGGGGAGCAGTCCCGGTTTCACAGCCCATGCAGTTGTTGAGTGCCAATGAACGAAGGCTGTGTTGGTCACAGTACTCGGGGTCTAGGACTTGCACCCCTGCTAGTTTAATTTGATGGTCAAGGTTTCTCTGAGCGCGATGGAGACATTTCACAGCCAATCACTTCAGTGTCATAACACAAAGCAAAACCAGGAGCGCTTTATACATATGAACTGAATGGCCAGAGAGAGCATTTACGTTTCCAGGACTTCGGAGCAAAACAGGAACAATTGGGAATCCCTGCTAGGACCTGGGACATTTCCTTCAAGATGTGAATGAACCCAGGCTCTGTGCTTGCTGGTGGAGGGCTGAGCAATGGCTTCGTTTCAGCCAGCGCAATCCTGAAAAGGAAACAAGAAACAAATCTTGTCCATCACAGACGGGGAAAGTGTGCTACCACCATGCAGCAAAAGCGCTCTTGGGGAAGATCACGCATGGAAGCTGTTGTTAAACGCAGAAGTAACTAGAAGTGGGCCTGAACTAAAATCTAGTATCCAAACTCCCGAACTCTGGGACTCTGTGCGGGGGTGGGAGGGTGGAAACTGAAGCCAGATCTTGATCCTAGCTTTGCAAAAAACCTCCTATCTTTGTCAGGGGCCAAGCCCTGGATCCAAGCACTCACAGTTAGTCAACTCCAGCTCAGATCAGAATTTTGCAACGTGGGCCCATCTCTAATTATACAGGCGCTAACGCGAGAGTGGAGAAGATCTTGCATCAGGGGGTTTACTGGGGACTTCTGGGGGGAAAGGGAGGAGAACGGTTCCTGAACATGATTGAAATTTGAATTCCTCCAGACCAGGATATCCTCAAGAGAGCCAGGTGGGAAATGGGATATCCTTAGGAGAGCCAGGTGGGAAATGGCATTTCTGTCCTAAGAACATTTTTGAGACTTCAGAGGTTTTCCCCGTCTCGAATCAGGTTGAAAAATTGAATTTTTGAAAACGTTCGTGAATCAAAACTCCCCAAAAAACATTTAGATGCAGGTCAATCCAAGTGTTCTGTTTTGCTTTCGAGCCTATTTTTAATTTTTTCCCCACTCAAAATAAGTGTTGGACTCTAATTAACTTCCATGTATCCAGGAAAAGCCATTTTGAACCAGAAAACTGAATGTTTTTGTTTAGCCAATGTCAAGATGGGACACAATTTCAAAACCTTGTTTTCAAACGTTTTTTGAACCAAGAAATTAATCCGACGTGACCCTTCCCGGCGAAACATTGGTACAATTGGTATTTTTAGACAAAAAAAGGCCCTTTTGGTGATAAATTCCCAACCAGTTTGAATCCTGAGTGACTTCCATTCCTAACCATCCAATAGCTGGATCACCCGTTTAACAAGAGCAACAGTATTTCCTCAGCACCTGACGAACACCAAACCCTAAAGCTGTTGCATCCATCAACCCTGGGGCAAATTGTCTCTTTGGATCTTCTCGTGGGGCCCACGCTGCCAATGTTGCCAGCCAAACCCCACCTGTCTGTAATGAAAGCTACCTCCATGAACCATGTCAGGGGGAGGTTCTGGACAGGCTGCCGACGGGGTGGAAAGTTACAGGCTCAGGGGTTGCAACCGGGGTACTGGGACCAAACTGAGCCGAAGGACCTGAGCTTCGCTGACTGTGCAATTAATCCAGCCGCAGGAGGGAGCTCCGTCACATGGGACACCAGACGCTGGCCCGGACAGGACCCTGGAGGAGATGGGCTGCAAGCTCCGCGGGAAGGGACGGAAGGCCAAGGGGAGAGATGAAAAGCCGCCTTGGAGACCGGCTGCAGAAGCTGACCCCCTTCCCTTTGTCAACTGATCAAACCCAGTGTCACTTTACATACAGCTTAATCCTCCCCGTCATGCCTCTCCAGGCCGGGGGAGCCAGGTTTAGCAGGCTCCGGCTGCCCCAAAGTCACGTGCTGAGTGCCTGACCCAGATTTCAGGCACGTTGGTGAGTGATTGACACCGCCCCGGCCCCTTGCACCTGGGATTCTCCCAGACCCCCCTGTTCCCTTCCCCCCCCCAGGCCCTGCTGGACCTTTGATCTCAGCATGGGCCGAGGCTGGGGCCACTCCCCTGGCCCCTGTCGGCTCCCCCGGGCTTTGGGAGGATCAGTCTGATTTTATCTGGATGTCTCCTGCCCTGGCAGGTGTCACTTTCGGCTCCTGAGATGCCTTCGAGAGCTTTCGCGAGGGGGTGGTTTGTAAAACTAAATACAGTCTAAAATAGCCCTCTGCTCCTGGCACATGTGTTGAGGTGGGCGTGTTCTTCCCCGCTGGATCCCCCCCCCCCCCGACACCCCCCCTCCCCCGCCAAAGCCATGGTGCCTCACGACAGCAGCTGCTTGCATTTACCTGCAGTAGGAAAAATCCAGCAAGAAAAACCACCTCTGTTTCTTTACGCGCCTCTTTGCAAAGCAGTGGTGCAGTAGTGTTGCCTCCTGCTGCACTGGGGCTGCCTGACGACCCCCCCTTGGCCCCACTCCACCAAGCTGAAGTCCAGCTGCGTCCTGCCCGGGGCTGAGGCCTGCGGAAAGAACCTCCCTGTCCTAGGAGTCCAGCTGCTGCTCGTCACCTGCATCCCAGGACGATGCCAGCAGCATTAGAGAGGGTTACGTCACCCACGCTTGTTTACCCGCTGCCTGTGAGGTGGGGGGTGGGACAGCAGGGTCCGGGGTGGGAGGGACCCTCACTGGCATCCCATTGGGGGCCTGACCTTGGATAATGTGACATATTATGGCCTGCCAGGATTACAGGCCATTGGATCTTCCCGTGGACAGCGGGGCTAGAACTCATGTCCTACACAGGGGATCCCGAGCCGGTGGAAGCCAGGGCTACTGCACTCTCACCCCTGACCCCCGATATAGGGAACAGTCGGGAGGCTTGTCGGGGGAGTGCCCAGGGTGTGCTGTGACGCTAGGCAGGTGACTGGCGCCGAGGGGCTGTTACTGCTGGTGGAAGTTAGAGCAGCCCTAAGTTGCTGTAACTTGTGCTGGGGGCTGAATCGGCCTGCAGCTGCTCCCAGGACTGGGGGGATGATAGGAAGGCAGACAGATGCAGAGTGTAGCTCAGGTGCACCAGAGAAGCCGTCCCTCTGTCCTTCTGCCATTGCTGTCTGTAACTTATGTCCCATATTTCATAGTCCCAGAAGGCCTTTGGGGCTCAAGTTTGATTGACAGACACTCTATGTTACATACAGTTGTGTTGCAAATATTACTTCCCTGCAAATGCCAGAATGACCAGAGACAGCCAGAATGACCAGCAGATCGCGGGAAGTGATTATTCCCCTCTATTCAGCACTGGTGAGGCCACATTTGGAGTATTGTGTCCAGTTTTGGGTCCCCTACTACAGAAAGGATATGGACAAATTGGAGAGAGTGCAGCGGAGGGCAACCAAAATGATTAAGGGGCTGGAGCACAAGACGTATGAGGAGAGGCTGAGGGAACTGGGCTTGGTTAGCCTGCAGAAGAGAAGAATGAGGGGGGATTTGATAGCAGCCTTTAACTACCTGAAGGGGGTTCCAGGGAGGATGGAGCTAGGCTGTTCTCAGTGGTGGCAGGTGACAGAACTGGGAGCAATGGTCACAAGTTGCAGTGAGGAAGGTCTAGGTTGGATACTAGGCAAACGTTTTTCCCTAGGAGGGTGGTGAAGCACTGGAATGGGTTACCTAGGGAGGTGGGGGAATCTCCATCCTTAGAGGTTTTTAAGGCCCAGCTTGACAAGCCCTGGCTGGGATGGTTTAGTTGGGGCCGGTCCTGCTGTGAGCAGAGGGTGAGACTAGATGCCCCCTGGGGTCCCTTTCAACCCTCATCTTCTGTGATTCTATGATTCACGTCCCTGCAGTGGTGCATGGAGCGGTGCACCGAACAGTCACTGCAGGGTGGGTCAGACAGTCAAACGTTGGTTTCTCAGCTAGCTGGCGGGCTTTCCTCCTCCCAGAATCAGATCTCCTGTTCCTCGTCTCCATGCTGGTGAGCTGCCCCTGCTCCGGGGAAGAGATCTTCTCTTCCCCGTTGACCAATATCCACAAGCCCTGAAGGCTGTATGGTTCCTGCGACCACTTGCAAATGGCCAGCCACGTAGAGCACATTCCCTGTGATCTGATCTGAGTGGGTTCCACCTGGCTGGCTGTGTTTGTACTCAGGGGCTGTTAACACCAGCCTCCGGCAGCTCCATTCCCAGGAGACTAGGTTTAATGGAACCAGTTCATTCCATTTGCCTGCGCCCATGACAAATTCTAGGCAAGGCTATTCTGGATCATGCCACCCTCACCATAGTACCTTGACTTCCAGGGCAAGCACGCTTCTCTTCCACCATATGTACTGTGTTGGGGGGGTTCTGACAGGAATGGGAAACTAGACCGGCCTGTGGGAGAATCAGGGGCTTTGCCTCCTGCAGCCAGAGACTCAAAACCAGCCACGGGACCTTGCAGGATGGCTCCATTGATGGCGCATCTCAAGAATCCCGGCGCCATCCTTCCTGCACCCTCTCAGCACCAAGAGGCGGCAGGACTGGCTCTTCCATTGGATCGGTCCAAGGCCTGGCACAGTAGGTCCTGCGTCTAACCGGGACCCTCTGCGTCCTATGGCCATCTAAATAAATAATTGTTCTCCTTCACCCCAAAATGAGCGTGTTCTCTTCATTGCTACAGGGCTTTTCCATATTCCCCCAGAGGGGAGAGCGAAGACTATGGAATCAGCAACCTGCCCACCAGGTTTTCTTCGGAGACCTTCGTGTCCCATTCCAGTACTAGCCAGGCCTGACACAGCTTAATGTGGGGGATTCAATACAGCAGTATGCACCCATCCGTTTCCAGTGTGCCCAGCCCCATATGATCGAGGCAGTGGGCGGTCTCCATTAGAAAGACAGTTAGACTGGCCTGTACGGGTGAAATTCTCACCCACACGAGGGCTATGCACCTTTTAACCCTGAGGATCCCATGGTGCATGAGCTACGTGCAGGGTTCTGTTCCAACGCTGTTCTTTCCCTCCGTCCATGCTTCAGTTCCAAGTGCAAACGCGGCTGCCCCACAGCAAAGGGTCTGCGAGCACCCAAAGTCATGACGGATTCGTTGGCGGTCATGTGTCCCTCCCCCGCCCCAGCCCTTCCAAAATTCCTGCAAATTGATCCCAGGCCCGCCTGACACAGGACGGGCAAAATCTCGCGAGTCTGAAGCCCTGGTGCAGAAAGCGGAGCGAGGCAGTGGCTGTGAACGTCACCAAGTGCAGGAGGCCACGGAGCTCGGGGAAACAAGACCAGAACAAACACGAGGTCGGAGCGAGGTCACTGAAGTGGGTCACGCCAACGTAGGTCATGTCAGAAGTCTTGCCCTCCTGGAGCCCCGTCTCAAGTCTGGCCTTCTGCTCTTGAGCAAACAAAGGTTTGTGGGGGCCCAGCTCATTATCTCTAAAAGGGACCAGATTAAAGCTACCCCCAGGTACATACATGGCCTGATGTGTCCTCTTAGCACCTTGCAATCGTTTTATTCTCACACACACCAGTGAAGCAGGGAGCACTGTTTGCCTGAACTCAATGGCCCAGGAGCTCCCGTCTGGTCTTATGATCCTCATTTTGCAGGTGGGGAAACTGAGGCACAAGGTACATTAAGTGACTCCGACAAGGCTACAATGGAAATCTGTGGCAGAGAGGGAATCGAACCCAGATCTTTTCAGCCCCTGTGCTGCTAAAATGCCCGTCTAGGCCAAGCAATGGCCGTGGACTTGCCCCTCAGCTGGGCTGCAGCCCAATGACAGCACAACTAGTAGCATGGGCCTGGTAGGAGGGAAAGAAATGTGCAGCTTGTAAATGTAGGTGTCTCCTTCCCCTGTAACTCCCAGGTGGCAGCTTGCTTCCTTCCAGCATCTCTCTGGCTGGGGAGATCCCATTTATTGATTCCTCGTCTTAGTTAGGCTTGATTTGCTGACAAAGGTCGTGGCTGGCTACAATTGCCAGGATTCTCCTCCCAGCCCCTGGCCACTAGTCAGACCCGTTGCTTGTTTACAACAAGTAATAAAGCCAAATGGAGTCTGATGCGGATATTGGGCCGAGTTTCTCCTGGGCCAGGTCTCCTGTGGGTGTACACCGGCTTAGCTCCATTGGAGCCAGTCTCTGTCTGGGGAGTGGCCTTCCATTAGATGCCATACTGTTGCTTCATTCCGGGAGGAAAGTTAAGTGCCCTTCTAACAGTGTGCATGCAATCCTGAGCACTGCCCAGAGCCACTGATCTGTGCTAACGAGGAGTTAGACAACTGTCTCTTCCGTAAGTCTCAAGACCGTCAAACATTTGCAGCGTCCCTAGCCCAGTCACAGCCAAAGGGCACCAAGATTGGGTATCACCTATTCCCCGGGCACAGGCAGACACTTGCTGTCTGATAACTGTACCACACTGCACAGAGATGTACTCTCCGGCTTCCACCTAGCATACAATCCAAGCCCTTGTGGTGGGGTCTAGACCGTAGCCCACTAGGGTAGAACTCCCAAGACCTGAGTTCTAGTCCCAGCTCTAATCCCAGGTGACTGTGCCCAAGTCACTTCACTCTTTTGTGCCTCAGTTTCCCCATCTGCAACATGGGGATAATGATCCTGATCTCCTCTGTAAAGCCCTTTGAGATCGACTGATAAAAAGCACTGTATAAGCGTTAGGTGGTGTTGTTGTTATCTTCCAGCATAGAAGTGGTTAAAAACCTCCACTCATTCAGGGGCTGTGCATGTTTTTCACATCTCTGCACTGCAGCCCTCCTCCGTGATCTCAAGCTGAGCATAACAAATCAAAGCACCAACCTGTGCCCTGGACCCCACTACAGCTGGCTTCAAATGACCATTATAACCTTGCAATAACATCCACCAGCCCAGCGTTGTTGGCATCTGCCATTAGCAGATGCAGGTTTACCAGCATCCTGGAGTGTAAGCACAGGAGCTGCTTCTCTCTGCTGAAGGCGGGTTCTTGTGGTGTGCTTCAGTAACAAGTGCTTCATTCTAATGATGCTGTGGCTAGGTTTATAGCTAGCTAGAAAATGGGCCGCAGATAGGATTCTTTGCAATTCTGGACTGGATTCAGAAGGCTGCAACCGTCTAATGGCTTTTATCTTCCCTGGTTCCTGGCACATGCCTTGCTCAGTTACCTGGGACCAAATACTCTTCTGGCATAAATCTGTAGAGCTCCATTGATCTTAATGGAGAGCCACCGATTCACACCACTAGAGAATTTGATCCATGGTGTTTTTCTGATGCAAGCTCAGGTCAATGTGTTTTAGATCTGCAGACTTGATCAATTTCAGTAAGCTAGACTGTCTTTCATCATGTTCTCCTTCTAGAGCCATATCCTAGGAGATCATGCCCCTAAGCAGTTCTCCTCCCAGGTGCTGCAATCACTCTGCTGTTGAAGGGATAGGGCATATTTGTAATGCCAAAAGGAAATATGTGGACATATGCAAGTCATGCCTGACCAACCTGACTGCTTTCTATGGTGAGATGACTGGCTTTGCGGGGGTGGGGAAAGTGGTGGATGTGACACACCTTGACTTTAGCAAAGCTTTTGATACAGTCTCCCACAGGATTCTTGCCAGCGAGTTAGTAAGAAGTGTGGGTTGGATGAATGGGCCATAAGGTGGATAGAAAACTGGCTAGATCATCGGGCTCAGTGGGCTGTGATCAACGGCTCGATGTCCAGTTGGCAGCTAGTATCAAGCGGAGTGCCCCAGGGGTTGGTCCTGGGGCTGGTTTTCTTCAAATTATTCATTATTGATCTGGAGGAAGGGGTGGATTGCACCCTCAGCAAGTTTGTGGATGACACTAAGATGGGGGAAGTGGTAGATACGCTGGAGGATAGGGGTAGAATACAGAGAGACCTAGACAAATTGGAAGATTGGGCCAAAATAAATCTGATGAGATTCAACAAGGACAAGTGCAGAGTCCTGCACTTAGAACAGAAGAATCCCATGCAAGCTGGGGACCGATGGGCTAGGCAGCAGTTCTGCAGAAAAGGACCTGGGGGTTACGTGAACAAGAAGCTGGAGATGAGTCAGCAGTGTGCCCTGGTTGCCAAGAAGGCTAATGGCATATTGGGCTGCATTAGGAGGAGCATTGCCAGCAGATCGAGGGAAGTGATTATTCCCCTCTATTCGGCATTGGTGAGGCCACATTTGGAGTATTGTGTCCAGTTTTGGGACCCCCACTAAGGAAAGGATGTGGACAAATTGCAGAGTCCAGTGAAGGGCAACAAAAATGATTAGGGGGCTGGAGCACATAATATATGAGGAGAGGCTGAGGGAACTGGGCTTGTTTAGTCTGCAGAAGAGAAGAATGAGGGGGGATTTGATAGCAGCCTTCAACTACCAGAAGTGGGGTTCCAGGGAGGATGGAGCTAGGCTGTTCTCAGTGGTGGCAGAACTAGGAGCAATGGTGTCATGTTGCAGTGGTGGAGGTCTAAGTTGTATATTAGGAAAACTTTTTCCCTAGGAGGGTGGTGAAGCACTGGAATGGGTTACCTAGGGAGGTGGCGGAATCTCCATCCTTGGAGGTTTTAAAGCCCAGCATGACAAACCCTGACAGATGATTTAGTTGGGGGTTGGTCCTGCTTTGAGCAGAGGGTTGGATTAGATACCTCCTGAGGTTCCTTTGAACCCTAATCTTCTATGATTCTATGCTATCCAAAAGATACGGTGACTAGGGCTGTGTAGAAGATGGAATTTCTGTTCCGTGAAGGATTTAGAGATTTTTAATTTCGGCATCCTTCCAAATCAGATTGAAAACCCAAAATTTTGAAATTCTTCATGACATACTTTGTTTTACCCAGAAAGTACAGGAGTGATAATGACAGATACAGAACATACTTGCAGAAACACTCTAATTACAATAAAGGATCTATGACTACACTTGATGGGGGGGGGGGGAATGGGTGGAGAAGAAGAATCCTTATAGATAGGAAGGTACATGACAGAGGGGGGTGTAAAAAATGTGCTGTTCTCATTGTGAGGCAGAATCACTGAGTGGACATCTGGCCTTCCGAGTTATTAGGTATTTACATTTGCCATTGTCTTTGAGGCTCTGGTATGCCTGCCTGTTAGTTATGTGGGGTTTGGCCTAGCTGAAAACTGCTTCAGGCCTAACACCTCAAATGTCCCATTGTTGCTACCACCAGTTCACCAGTATCATTGGTGGTAGCAATGACGGGTGTTCTCATGTAGACAGGGGTCCCCAATCTTTTGGTGTTTTAGCCACCGTGTTATCTAGCCTTGCTCAGAACAGATCCAGGTGACACAGAGGTAAAAAAGCGGATTATGCTAGTGCTCCCACTGAGGGAAGAGAAGCAGCAGTAGAAGTGATGGGAAATGGCTGGGGTAGAATGTTAGTGTAGCAACATATAATGGAGACTCCTTGGTTTCCTGGCAGTTTTGGGGACAGCTGCCCGGTCTGTTTAGGAACTGCTTTGTTTAGCTGTCTGAAGTCAACACAAGTGCAAACCGTTTAATTTTGTCTAGGTGCGGTAACCATCAGTGCAGGACACTCAGTGAGCAGTGTAATTTCTCCTATAAGCCCAGATCTCACCCTACAATCTCACCAGGCGATAATAACTTTATTTTCCCTAACACATGGGTCCAGCATCGCTCCAGCACCACCATCATCATGGCAGAACAACTCATTGATCCGCAGACCGCACATCTTGTTTACTTTGCATTGGTAATTGACACCTCTGTATTAACCTGAATTTGCACTTGCATTTCCTTCCTGGAGTGTCTCAGGCTGAGGAAGTGTGTGTTAACCAAGACAGGTACTCAGATTCCGGTACCATGATTCAGAGACCACGCTTGTGCCAGCTCCTGATTTTAATCGTTTTCATCATTGTCACCGTCAAATCAGAAGCGTTTACATGTTTGCTCCATCTCCTTCCCAGGGAACGTACGGGGAGCACATGATACCTGTGATTTCCCAGAGCTCCTCACTTGGCTTTGTCAAATGTTGCTTCTAGATAGGTCAGACCCTTGGAGAGCCAAAATCAGCAACTTCTGGCACATCAAATTTTGCAACCAAATCCCTGGCTCATTCTGTCCTTTGTTACTGCTCCTTTTGATCACTATTTATTTATGACACTCTATAGAATAAAATCAGGTGATTCATTCAACCCCAATCACAAGTATACACCAGCCTCACGTCCTTTCTTCTGTTTGTGTGCTCACTAAAATTGCTCCCCTCTACAACTCACATGGCAAATTCAGGTTCCCTTCTTTCCCTGTAATGTGAAAACCACTTACTACCACTAAACCACCCCAGGTGTTTGAATTGGTGCAACATTTTTTCCTGTAGTGTTACAAGGTGCTGTTAAACAGCCGTCACATTCCACCCAAGAGGTGGCTGCATTTCAGTGGTGAGTGGAGTGTTTCCCATGTGCAAAACACTTTGGGATCTTTCGGGGTGAAAGTCAACAGCAAGATCATTGTCGCTGATCACACCTAACTGCAGGACTTGTTGACTTCCATGTGAAAGAGGTAAATACTTATGACTTACAGGTGCAAAAGCTCAATCTGATGGGGATGCCATCCATTTCCAAGGGGTGTAATACTTCCAGGGTAGGTATTGTTTTATCAGGGAGAGGGAAACTGAGACACAGAGTGTTGGGGTTCCCCTGCGACCTCTCCTACTCAGTTCCCCAACAATTCAGTTTGACTCCGGTCTTGTCCCAAGTTTCTTTATTTGGCACACAGCAAAGCTATGCTGAGCTGTTCAGACGCAAGGGAAAGGGGGGTGGGTACTGGGAATGCCACACATCTAAAGTTACACAGAACTGCTCTTCCTTTATATACATTTACACAGCACGCTGCATTCACTATACACCCCATCACACCATTTGGAACGGCTCGGTCACCTTGTAGGAACCAATCCCTGTACCGCATGTTCTGACCATGCTCTGTCCATACACAGCTTATTCTTTTCCGCATCTCATGTTCCCAGCTAATCTTGTCGGTTATTCTCTTGCCCTTTGTAAATGGGTCCTAGGGTGTTCCCCTTTGTCTTAACTGGGTCCATTTCTAGCCTAATGATCTATCTACTTCCCTACTCCTGTCTCCCAAGAAATGAGACCTCCTCATGTCCAATTACTCATGTCAAGCCAGGCCTAAATAGAGAAGTTCAGTGACTTGTCCAAGGTCACAAAGTAAGATAGTTGCAAAGCTGAGAGAAAGGATCCAGGAATCTTGGCTCGTCTGTCACACTCTTCTCCTAGAATAGGGGAGAGAACCCAGGAATCCTAGTTCCTAAACTACAATTTTGCTCAATAATTGAAGTGGGGAGATCACCCTAAGAATGGGACAGTGCCCAGCTATTGCTAACGACTGCAGGATATTGACAACGGTAGAGGATCTTTTGAAATCTAGTCAATATGTTTTCATTAGGAATTTTAACCGGGGTCCCACCCACGTTCTGTTGGTAGCATCAGACTGCATTTGAGCAGGTGTGATTCCCTCCAGCAGAAGGCGGCAGCAATACACAAAGACCTGACAACACATTCACATTGTGACCCACAGCACGACAGCTGTATTGTTCCACTGACACCTACTGGAGAGGCGAATAATAAGCCAGTGAGATAAAAGACGGGGTAGAGGTTTAAGTCCAGCTGTGATAGGAATTAGTTACTGCCTAGTGGTGGTCCCGCCAGGCTGATCTTGAGGTGCATTGATGGAGAGTGGGGTGTGTGTGCACAGCTTGTGTAACCTGCAGGTCAATGTGTGTTACAGATCCCCCTCTGTGCCTGATCCGCGGAGGCTGTAAGTCTATTACAGCACCAGAAAGGCTTGGCTTTTTAACCCTGGCTGCAGCCGTTCATGCTTTTCATCCAGGAGATCCCTGGTTCGGTTCCCGGTACGCTGACCCAGAGGGCAGCCCTGACACTCACCCTGCAGCTGCTCATGAAATAGAGTCTCAAAGGTTGCCACCCTCCTGTGGAGCCAGGGAGAGGCTTTTGCACACCTGCCTCCAGTCCACCAGGCTGCAGCTAGGGTGGCCAGACAGCAGGTGTGAAAAATTGGGACAGGGGGTCCCAATTAGGCACCTATATAAGACAAAGCCCCGAATATTGGGACTGTCCCTATAAAATCGGGACGTCTGCTCACCTTACTTGCAGCCCCTCGCCCAGATCCTCATGCTGAGGTTCTGGCTGCACTTTCCCCCCTCATCTCTGCCTTTAGGTGCTCCCTGCCCATGGGATCTCCTCATGCTGGCCAAGATGGCCACTCTCCAGCAGGCCCGTGGCAGGCAGCTCAATGAGGCGGTTCTCTGTGATCGCAGAGGCCTATTTTCTCTCCCTACTCGTCTGGCACATCTGGCTGGAGTTCCTCTTCAACCCCTTTATTGAGCAGTGGGTACTGCCGGCCGGCGTTCTCCGCTCGGTGTTCCCTTCTTTTTCCCATGGCTGTGGCTCAGAATCTGCCGTTTGCTGGTCTCTGTGGCCCTTCCCCAACATTGAGAAGGCTGGGTCTCACCCTCCTGAAGTTCGAAGAGTCCAGCCTCTCCCTGTCTGAGTTTAAGCCGTTTGCAGGTTCCAAATTCACCTGCTGAGTGTTTCACGGCGCCTTCATCGCCCGTCATGGCTGATGGCAGAGGTGTCTGGTGGTGACACAGCGTCCACCTCGCTTTCTCTTTCCATCCTCAGCTTGGCCAGCGCTGACCGTTTTTAATGCATTTCTGAAAGCTCCGCTTCCTGGAGTCAGGAGGGTGCATGGAAATCGCAGCTTTCGTCTTTTTCAAAGGCAGCTTTTAGCCCTCATGGCTGCAGAAAAAAATGTGCAGCGAGATCAGCCCGAAGGCTGAGAAACTGGGCTGATTTGGGGGGCCTGTTTTATGATTTTTGAATGCTTGAGGCTGGCACCCCATGTCTCCGACCTGAGCTTACGGCCTAACCTTTGCATCGGCCGCCTTGACACTTCGCCAGCCCTGGGCTGCAAAACCACCAGAGGTCTGTCTACACGCGGGTTAGCCACCAAGTGCAAGCCCGCCTGACTCCCTGGGTCCAGGCATCCGAGGCACCGCTTGTACCGCTGTGACCACACTGCTATTTTTAGCACACTCGTTCAAGCAGAGCTAGCGCGCCTGTCTACCACGCTCCCAACTGCAATGTAGACATAACCTATAGGACCCCAGCCACGCTAAGATCAGAAAGCATCCGAACTCCAACTGCCTGCGATGGTTCCTGATTTCGTTTTGGTTGCTGTGTGCACCACACCCGTTTTGACGTGCCAAGCAGAGACCTCCCGGGAAGTGCAAGTGAGCAAGTGAGAAGTTCTTTGCTCCTCCGTTGCAAGCGATATGCATGAGAGGGAATTGCGTTGCAGGGTTGCAACGGTTGTGAGAGGGGGATGGGTAAGACTTCCAAGCCCCCTGCCATCTTTTCTCCTAAGTGGCTCTTTAGCCACATTATTGCTAGGTGTCAGGGTCAGATCAATACAGCTGCAAACACGTGACACGGGGCCAGGCCGCTCCAGAAGATGGCACTCAGCATCTCTGGCACGGTTTAGGGCGTATGCCTCACCAGTGTCATCTTCTGGAGGAGGCTACGTCCTTCAAGTATTTGCCAGCCCTGCTGTGTCTAGAAGCCTGCTTCCCCCACTGCTCAGCGTGGGTTAGAAGTCCCCACTCCACACCCCCATCAACAGAGGAGGTGAATCAGTTACAGCCTTCGACTGCTGACCCGGACTCTTTAGCTCCAGCCATTGAAACTCAGGCTTCTCGTTCTGGAGGTCACTAGGGTGTTGGCCAAGAACAGCGGCCGTCACACCAATGTGACGCTAACGGAGCAGATGCTCTTGAGTTCTGTGCCCCAAGTCCAAGGTTAGCCCACAGCCACCGGGTCTGTATCCGGCTCGGGGGGTGATCTCTGTGACTCGGTCTCTGGCCCTTCTCAACCCTACAGATGTAGGGAGGAACCCCTCACAGGGGAACGAGAAAGCGGAGATGCGACAAATGAATCTTGTCTGCATTGCAAGGAAGGAGGAACGCCAATCCCTTTCTGTGACCCTCTTCACCCCCCCGCATCCTAGAGCAGGGTGGGGTTTGCTGCTGCTAGTGCAAACACACAGAAAGATCAATGGACAGCCCATAATAAACCCTGGATGTATTTCCAGCCATAAAATGCTTTACATTCCTTCAGAGAGGCTGTTGAAATCCCTGATTTACAGCTGGCACTAATTTTCCATCGGAGGTAGTAAAAAGCCCAGCCGGATTGGTCAGATATATGTCCCGACTGGGGTTCATTCCCCAGCCCCACTTCTCAAACCGGATCCGGATGCTCACGCTTCATTTCTGCCGCTTTTTCCTTTAAACTGGATCTACACATCCGACTCCTGGGCTGCGTGATAATAAGGGAAGTGGGGTGATGATTTCAAGACGGGTCTGGGCGCCGTAAATCTTTGTGTGCGTGTGTGGGGGGGGGGGTGTCTCGCTCCGCCAAGGAAGTCGTCTGGGGAGGGGAGATATGCAAGGGGCAAAGTCATGCCTGTTAGAGAAGTATTTGTTCTTCGGTCAGCCCCTACAGCCCCACTGCTGGGGGGTTGTTGGAACATCGCTCAAGTGGGGATTGGGTTACGGTAGTAAAGTTTGGCAGGTCAGGTTCCTATCTGGGGGGTTATTGATCAATGCCATGGCTTTGCGGTGGCTTCCCGGGTCTCTCTTTCCCCTCCTGCCCTCTCCCGTGTCAGATGAAATGGAGACTGGCCGGAAGGGAAGCGTGGAGGACACAGTGGGTGGAGGAAGGTTAAAAATACACTGACCAATGCACGCAATCTTTTAAATGTCTTAAAATAAGGATCACAGGTGGATGCGGGTCAAGTGGTGACTAATTGAATAGGTGTCTAAAAATAGGGAAGGAATGGAATGGGATTTTTGACTGTCCTTTATTCTGATGCAGAGGTGTGGCAGGAATAAAAATGTGGCCGCTTTTGGCGGGGCGCGTTCTGTGCTCTGCCATGGCACTGGGGCCACTGGAGCTCGCTCTCCCCGGGGCTGGCAGAGTTCGGTGCCCCCGCCGATTATTATTATACCGCCTCTTCTTTTCTCCCCCGCCCGCACCCGCCCGCCTTGTGCACGCCTGCTCTGATGCCAAATCTTGTCCCGGCACCCATCTCTGAGTGACTTAGCCTCCAGCAAGGTGGGACTTGCCAGGTTTTTTGCTAAGTGAGATCCGTGCTGATGAAGACACCACAGAAATGTAGGACTGGAAGCGTCTCCTCACACACTGCCCCCACCAATGTGCTTCAAACCCAGCCTAGAAACCTCCCGGGCCCACTTGACCCAGTGCATCTGTGCTGAGACGGCCACCCAAACAGCCAGTTGGCGCTGACGGTGGGGAGGGCTCCGAGGACAGCCGTTCACCCGGAAATGGGTTGAAAGGCCACAACTCACTTCACCGAAGCCACGTCTCAACCCCCAGATAAAGACTCTTCCCCCCTGCCAACCTGGGTCGGCTATAAAAATAATAAATGATGATAATGGGACTGCGTTCTTCCCTCCAAGGACCTCAAAGCATTTCAGAAATACTCATTAAGTCTCACAGCACCCAGAGAAAATAGGTAAAGAGTATATGGAGTATTTGAGCACCGTGTTCACCACCCTGGAAATGCAGCCACCTCTGAAGAGGAACAGGCAGCTGTTTAACAGTACATCATTATGTAGTCCGGGAAATTAAAGTGAATACTATATTCATGGGAGAACAGGATACACCAGGCGGTGTGGATCCACAATGGCAGTCTTACGAAAAGTGGTGGATGTGATGTTAGTCTGTGCACCAGGGGATCTTTAATGGTGGTCCAAACGTAGGTGTGTAATGTCACTGAAATGACACCTTCTCCAACAGGACAGTGCGCTCTAACCCTGAGTTGGGGCAGTGGGTTCTGTACTGATTTAGAAAGAAAGGATCCCCCCTCGTCGCCCTCCATGGGTCAGACACAACCGACCCTCTGCAGGACCTTGGAGGTCTCCGAGCCCGCTGCAGTCTTGCTTCACTTGATGGATGATACGCGCCACGCAGCATCCCAGAGGAGAAAGACTCGCCTGGCCACATTTGAGCCGCCCTTTGGAAAATGCAGCCAGTCATGTCCTTTGTCTTTCTCACCGTGCGTGGGTAAAGGCCTATCCCAAAGGACAGACCCTCCAGCAATACCAGGCCCCAGGGCAGAACAGGGCTGGCTTAGATCTGAGTGGGCTTCCGCTGGAAGTGTTTACTTATTTATCATGTGCCAGGCAGGGTCCCCTGGTGGCTGCGGCGATGTATCTGGTACTCAGTGTCCTGGGTCCCTTGGACTCCCCAGAGAGATTACTGATGAACCTGGGAAGCTGAGTAGCAGATACTGCTGCCCGGGAACCTGCATGGTGCATAATAAACAAGCTCAGCTCAGGGGAGGGGCAGAGAGCGCACACAGTGGGGGCTTTGCGGGAAGGGAATTATGGAAGAGAGGAGGACATGTATCTATCCTCCCCTCCGCCTCGGCCTTCTTAAATCGCTGGGCCCCTGAGAAACTGATCCTCCGTACCCATCTGTCGGCAGGGCTGCATTCACTCAGCATAGACTGTGCAGCTCTTCATGCTATGATCTGTTCCTACTTTCTGTGCTGAGCAGTGAAATAGTTAACAATGGCGACATCAGAGCCGATCAACATTTTTCAGCTGAAACATTTTCCTGTCCAAAAATGAAGTTTCACGGAGGGGGGAATTTTTTTTTTTTTTTGGTGGGAAAACATAATTTTCAACCAAAAAAAACGTTTAGTTAAAATCTTTCCATTTGGTTCCATTTTGAATTTAAATGTTCCATTAAGTTCTGGTTTTGAAAGCTTCTCAAAATTTTAAAATGATCAAAATAGTAGATTTGGGGTGGGGTTCCCCACTCATTGCAAGTCTAGGGTTCTTTAGTTTGGGCAGTATTCACGCCATTCTACAAAGCTGTGGTGAGACCCCATCTGGAATAGTGAGTGCAATGCTATCCCATGTCCAAGAAAGAGTCATTCAACCCAGAAGAGGTGCGGAGAAGAGTTGCGAGGCTGATCAAGGGAATGGCGGGCCTGTCTTATGAAAGGCGAATGGAAGAGCTTGGTTTGTCTAGTCGACCAACATGAAGGCTGAGAGAGGATATGATTGCTCTGCATAAATGCCTTGGGAAACAAACATCTAGGACATGGGACGAACATTTGAAGCGGAAGGACTGTGCTGGCACAAAAACAAAAGGCCTTGAATAAATTTAAGCTGCAAATTAGAAGAAGGTTTCTAAACATCAGAGGGGTGAGGTTCTGGAACAGCCTCTCAGTAGAAGTACTGAGGGCAAACGTTAACTGGTTTGAAAGTGGAGCCTAATAAATTTATGGATGGGATTATATGATGGGGTTGCCTGTGCTAGCAGGGCACTGGACTCGATGGCCCAAGAGGTCCCTTCTGGTCCCGTGTTCCTATATTTTCCACTTTTCTTCTTCCACTCGGTAACTTCTCAAAACTTCCGTGACTTTGGAAAAGTTAAAGCAGCAAAAGGAAAAATGAAACTCTGTGACTAAGTCACTCTGTGACTTTTTAACAGTTGAGGAAGTTTTGGAAAGTTGCAAAGTGGGGGAAAAAAGAAATGGAAAAAGTGAACAAACCAAACCAAATTCTGGACAGTATTTATTTTATTGCATTCAGTGGTAAAAGAAAGAAAGAAAGAAAGAAAGAAAAAACAAAAATTCAAAGTATTTCCAGAAATTATTTCATGGTTTTATTTTTTAAATTGTCTCACTTCAAACCCAGCAAAAATGAAACAACTTCAAAATTGTTCACAATTTTCTCCCGCCCCCCCATTTTTCAGCCAGCTCCAGTTGACACTTAAAGTATACTCACTTGCATTTGAGTTACCATGGAAATGAATGGGCAGTTCATGCTCCAGAGCTATTCTTTCAGCCTCTCCGCAAACTCAGGCAGACACTGCTGCATTGATTACATGCAGGTCACATTTTCAAGATTTTCTTCTTAACCATAACAGAGACTGACTGTTTCAAATGAAAGCTGAGACATTGGAGAATAAGTGAAAGTGAGAATAAAAGTGAGAATAAGTGAAAGGCCTCTCAGCTCCACCCACCCTTTGGGAAACACTTCTATAGCTCTTTACCAATTCTCCGAGCTATCCAGGCCCCATGACAAGTGAGGTTTGGTGGTAATGGGAAAAAAGAAAAAGCATCTCATGTTGCTTGAGTGACCCCTTCTGGCTGACCAGGGATAGCATAAATGGGTTCCAGAAGCTATCACGCTGGAAGGACTGGCAGAAGAAAATGCAGGGACGTTACTATGATTCAACATATAGACAGCTTTAAAAAAATTTGCTAGGGGTCTCATCTGAAGCCTCCACCATCAAGCAAAGTCCCCATGGGAGCGTGCAAAGTCCAGCACGCAGTGTTACGTTTGCTGGGCAGCGGCCCCACAGGCTGTCCCACCCACTTGCCCCGTTTCTGGTCTGGAGGCACTGCTCTCCCTTTGTCTCCTCTCATTCACAGCTCACAGCCCAGTCAGTCTTTGGACTTTTAGCTGGATCTGCCAACTTGTGCCCCCGGCGGCGAGAGCTTTTGTTGCATGGATGCTTGTTTCACCTGGACTTAGACTAACGCATGCCAAGTGGCCCATCAGGCAGCCAGCAGAGGGTCAGGGGCTTTTACTCACTACTGCTATGTCCTAGATGTGGAAGGCTCTGTATTGCCATTTTGATTAAAACCCTAGAAAGATATAAAATGACCATGGCCCACTGTACATGGATTTAAAAACTGGCTAACTGATAGATCTCAAAATGTTACTGCCAATGGGGAATCGTCATCAGATGGGTTTGTTTCCAGTGGGGGAGAAAACTAGTTCACATCTTTATCAGTGACTCGGGAGAAAACATAAAATCATCACTGATAAAGTTTGCAGACGATACAAAAATCGGGGGAGTGGTAATAATGAAGAGGACAGGTCACTGATTCAGAGCACTCTGGATTGCTCGGTAAACTGGATGCAAGCAAACAACGTGGGTTTTAATATAGCTAAATGTAAGTGTATACATCTGGAAACAAAGAACTCAGGCCATACTTACAGACTGGGGGTGCTATCCTGGGAAGCAGTGACTCTGAAAGATTTGCGGGAGTGGTGGATAATCAGCTGAACATGAGCTCCTGGTGTGATGCTGGGGTCAAAAGAGCTAATATGATCCTGGGATGCATAAATAGGGAAATCTCGAGTAGGAGCAGAGAGATTATTTTATCTCTGTATCTGGCACTGGTGGAATGCTGTGTCCAGTTCTGGTGTCCACCATTCAAGAAGGATGGTGATGAATTGGAGAAGGATCAGAGAAGAACCACGAGAATGATTAAAGGATTAGAAAACATGGCTGATAGTGACAGATTCAAAGAGCTCAGTCTATTTAGCTTAACAAAGAGAAGGTTACAGGGTGACTTGATCACAGACTCTCAGTACCTACATGGGGAACAGACATGTAATAATGGGTTCTTCAATCTGGCTGAGAAAGGTCTAACAGGATCCTACAAAAGCTGGAAGTTGAAGCTAGGCAAGTTCCGATTGGAAATAAGGCATACCTTTTTAACAGTGAGAATAATTAACCATTGGAACAATTCCCCAAGGGTCGTGGTGGATTCTCCATCACGGGCCGTTTTTAAATCAAGATGGGCTGTGTTTCTAAAAGCTCTGCTCGAGGAATGCTTCTGGGGCAGTTCTCTGGCCTGAGCTACACAGGAGATCAGACGAGATGATCACAATGGTCTCTTTTGACTCGATGAATCTCATTAACAGCCCCTTACACCAGGCAAGTCCTCTACCTCGAGACCCAAGAGAGGGGATAGAGGGGCTAGCCTCAAGCTGAGCATCGTTGCCCATTTGCTTGCTGGAATAAGCGGCACGGCGTGCAGTTTGGTGTGTTGTAGGTGCCAGGGGACATGTTAGACGCCGTGAAAGGAGCGGAGAGCAGAGGGTTAGGGGCTGCATGTCCTGGTCCCTGCATCCTAGTCACACACACACCTCTGCACAGGGAAGACAAATGAAGCTCACCTCGGGCCCTGAGCCAGGCTCTCAGCAAGGAAGAGGCGGCTGCTGTGCATGTCAGGAATGATTTGATCAGCGAGAGAGAGACGAAAGCCTCCAGTGCTGACATCAGGGGACAGGTAGAGGAGAGTGCGAAAAAGCTAATGATGGACAGTGAAACCTCAGCACCTGGCAGGGAGCTGGGAGCCAGAGACGGGGGGAACAGCCGAAGACTCAGAGGTTTGGCTTCAAGCCACGGCCCCTTATTGTCAATCGCTCCGAACTGTCCCTTGTAATAAACCCAGCAGCGACAGCAAGGGCAGAATGTAGCTCCTTACCTGGGATAAGGGTGAGTGAGAGAGAAATACACGTATCGTGTGTTCTGCAGTGATTGAAGGCAAAGCCAAGCGCTCAGTAGTCATATATATGTCATCTAGAGGATAGGGCACTGGGCTGAGAGTCAGGAGGCCTGGGTTTTATTCCTTGTTCTGCCACTGACCTGCTGGGTGACCTTGGGGAAGTCACTTCATCTCTCTGTGTTCTTGTTCCCACTTCTAGTCTGTTTCCACCGTCAGCTCTCTGGGGTGGGGAGCATCTCAGTGTGCATACGGATAGCACCTAGTCACACAGGGAAGTTGGCGCCTTTTGTTTTGCTTTCGTGAAAAGGGTCCAACCGCGTGAACAAATAGCGGGTGAGATGACGTGAGCTGGGCGGGCAGGCTGGGTGGAAAGTGGAAATCCTGCCATTTTCAAAATTTGAAATTCAGTCTTTTCTTCCTGAGAAGTTCAATTTTCCAGGTGGAAAAATGGGAAATTTCTCACAGCCTGCTGTGAAAAGCTTCGCTTTGTGGGGTTCAGTGGAAATACAAGTAAAAATGCGCGGGCGGGACAGACGAACTGCAGTCACCCCACTCAGCCAGGACTCGGGGCCCCATCTCCCTGCTTCTGTGGAAAGCAACAGGGTGTCTTCAATTCCTGCACAGAGTTGGCTTTTTACGTCTCCATAGCACAGCTCTGCCTGGCACTGGATCTGGTGCCCACTACCGGGTGGGGGGTGGGGGGGCAGAGTGCCCTTGGTGAATCACCTGCAAGATGCTGGGTTTCTGTTGAAGGTCACCCATCCACGTTCTAAGTGGGTCCAAATCTATTTGGCTAGCAGGGGGTCAGAGCTACATAAGTGAAGGCGGAGAGGAAACAGGGCAGGGTCACCTGTGAGGTTGGAACTTCTCGCTATCTATGAGAGAGGCCAGAGCAAACCCGGCAGAACAGCAGGAGCCAGCTGGCCAGTCTGACCAAGAGAGGAAGGGGAGGAGAGAACCCTGCACATCCAGGGAGACAGAAGAGAAGGAAGCCAACTGACAGGCGATCACGTACCGGGGGAGCAGCCCAGATCCGTGGGGGTGATGAGATGGGGTGCAAAGGCAAGAGCATCTTCCTGAGAGGACACAACACTCATCACACCTATTAGACACTCTCCCTAAGGATCCTTTCCCACACCAGCGATGGCTGGGATATTGTTCAGTGGGAACGGGAGGCCGGGAGACAGCTAATGGGAGGGGAGGTGTGTCCGTGATGCACTCCGTCTGTTAAGAGGCAGGCTGTGGTATTCAAACATGTGACGCTCCCCCGCCTTCCCGCCCTGGGGAGGTTGTCCCCTTCCTCTCTCCATTTGGCGTGAGGTTAGACGATCGGGGCGCTGACGCCTGGAACACGTTTGGTTCCCGTCCCTGCCTGAGCTGCCCCCGCTCCCCGAAACTCCGCAGCGGCGTGTCTCACCTCTGTATTTTAAAAGAGGATCATCGACGTACAAGGGGCCCTTTTAAGGCCCTTGCTCATTTCTGACTCACGCCCTGCTCCAGAGAAGGCTGCAGGGAGGAGCTGCATCTTTGAAAAGCCGTCAGAACTAGGCCCCTGACTTCGGGTGCCTGCTGCGCCTGCCTTAGCTGCCATCGAAGGCCCAAAAACAAAAGCCCAGGGAGTCTTCGCTGCTTGAGTCTGTGTCCAGGAAACATGTGCCACCGCAGGCTACTTAACCCCAGGTACCTTCCAGACAAGCCTGTCTTCCAGCCAGCCGGGCTGCCAAGCCGACAGAGTGATCCCTTTTCAATCTTTTCTCTTAAAAATGTCTTTTAGAAGTGAATTTAGTGCCGGCAAAAGGTGCCAGATTGACAGGCCTGGAGAGTGATGTCTTTTATTTATCCACACAGAGCAGAGACAGCATGGGCAGCAGCAAAGCAAGTTACCTCGTCTCCACACACACACACACACACACACACACACAGGCCGTATTCTTCATGTGCACCTGGTGGAAGGATGGGCTAGTAGTTAAAGGGTTGGGCTAGTGGTTAAGGTGCAAAGCAAGCCCTCGGAAAGCCCCAGTTCTATACTTAGCTCTGCTACAGACTCCCTGGATGACCCTGAGCAAGCCACCGCACTAGTCCGTGCCTCAGTTTTCCTTCTGTGAATTGGAGTAAATAATTATTCCTTTGCCCCATCTGGTCTATTTCAATTGTAAACTCTTGGGGGTTTTCTCTCGCTAGGCCTATGTGCAGCCCCAAGTAAAATGGAGCTCTGATCTGGGTATATAGGCACAATTACGCAGATTGCCTTTTTGCTCGGGGTTTGTACAGCACCTGGCACAACGGGGTCCTGGGTCCAAGACTGGGGCTATAGCAATACAAACAATACTACTACTTCTACGATGACTAGTCACAGGGAGTCCAGAGAACTAACTCTCCACAGCTCCCCGAATCTTTGCTCTCTATCTCGGTGTTCCCAAGAAGAAGCCAGCTGTGACTTTGTGTGTGTATTCAAAACACCCATTAGGAATCAAGCAGAGAACTGCCAGCTCATTTCACACAGGGTCATCAAACAGATGCCTACGAACCAATTCCCCCCAACCCCTATTACCTGACCTATCCTCAAAGCGATTTTGCAGCAAAGATACCAGACAGGAGTTGGTTAAAATACCAAGGGGCTATGCTTCCCGCCCCCGTGCTACAGACTGACTGCAGATCCAATCCCTTCCAAGCTCCCTAGACACTCAGCATTACGGCCGCTCCTAAAAGATCTTGAGTCCAATTGGTGCACCCTGGGCAGAGAGCAGCCCAAAGACTTATTCACCTTTTAAGTCCTGCTTCAGCCATCTGGCTTGTGAAATGGTAAACGGGCCTTGTGAAAACACAAGTGGTGCATGGAATTTGCACTGACCCTCGCACAGAGGTTCCATTGCACCCTTAGTCGACAGCTGACAATAGGCTGACAAGATAGTAAGTGTGAAAAATCAGGAGGCTTTTTTTTTTTTGGGTGTGGAGGGGCATAGTGGCATATATAAGACAAAGCCGATAATATCGGGACATCTGGTCACCCTAGCTGGCAGTCCCCAAGAAGCTCTGTCTCCACTACTTTCCTTTCTCTGCCAGCGTCCCAGCCATCTTCAGAGCCTTTTGCCATCCGCTTGCCTTTATCTCCTCCAGGAATGTTTCCCTTTTATTTTCAGATTCCGGGGGCAGGATTTAGTTGTGCAGCTCGGAGGAGCTTAACCTCTTTTAGCCCCTGATTAAAAAAAAAAAAAACCTGACCAGAAATCCCCCAGAGGCTGCAGAATGATATTACATACAGACTGCCTAGCCTTCCCCCCTCTGTGTGTGTGTGTGTGTGTGTGTGTCACACGCCTCCTAGCATCTAGTCTGCCTCTCTTTGCCTGTATTTATACTAAAACCCTTCCAGAATAAAACATCCATGTAAAATCCAATTTCCTTTGAATCTCTCTCGGAGATGAGGCCCCGAGATTGAGTAGATAACCTCTGCAGTAATTGTCTGAACCACTCCTGTTTGCTGGGAAGGTGAGATCCATTTTTCAATTATCTATCTGCTGTGACAGCAGCAAGCAACCGAGCTAAGAAGAAGGGGAGAGAGAGAGGCAATCCAGCCAACAAGAGCCTTCTGTGTCAATCCTGGCAAACGGGAGGTAGGATAGATGCGGTCACGGTTCCTGCCATCAATATCCTCTAATATAAATGTCAGTGATGCCATTTTACCCACAGTCATTTCCCACACTGCTGATTACATTATCGTATAATAGAGGGGCGCCAGTTGCACTGCTTTCTCTCCTAACCCTCCTTGCGGTAATGTGTCAATAGCCTGCCTCCATGAAACAAGTCAATTTTCTGCAGGCTGGCAGCGGAATAAATCTGCCGAATATCTGGAGAGCTGGAGATATTTATACACACCGCGTCCTCTCTCCCTCCCTGTGTGTGCAAGCGGAGATGTGTGTCCTCAACAGAATTGAATGATTTTCAGCCCAGACTCAATAAGAAGAGAATTTAAAGCAGTCCCACAGCTTGGCTACCAGTAAGAGCCGAACACGTTTATTTTCTCTAGGTTAACAGGAGAGAGAGAATTATGTCTGGATTTATATGACAAGGGCAGCTCCACCAAAACACCTGTGATAAGCACCGTGGCAGGGGGAGGCAGTGTGTGGTGGGGACAAGCGATACCATCAGAAGGGTTTGTTCTCAACGCCATGGGAGAATGCCTGAGGAGGGGCAGCTGAACTGCGTCCCAGCTGCACCCTTGGGCGTCTTGCGGCCCCATTTTAATGACTTGTATGTTAATGTTGTTTCGTTTTTTAAAATGTACGAATACGACTCTGGCCACAGAGAAGGAGGGCAGGCAGGGAAGGGTCTGAGTCATGGCTCCTGGTCCTATGGCCGTTCAATGTTCTGATTGTAAGGGGCCAGGCCTAGCCTCACCAGCACGTTCCCCAGACGGAGAGGGCGAAACAAACGGAAAAGGAGCGGACGAGGGAAAGGAGCTGCCCCCTTCCACAATGGCATCCAATGCACATGGGGCAATTGAAGCTCTCACAGGAGAACGGGATGATCTGCCTGGGAAGTGACTAAAGGAAATTTTATTCTCATTAGGAACTGGAGGATCCTCCCGGCTCATGGGCTGGATCCTAGCAGAGCAGAGAACCTCACAGCGCCCCAGGCCAGATCCAACTGGCAGCGTGCATTCTCCTGGTTCCATGGTCTAGGTCCCAGGGGGAGCAGAGACCCTCCCTGCCTCCAGGCAACGTCACCAGGACATTCCCTTTCTCGAATGACCCATAGGAACTGCGGGCTCTAAAATACGATCTGCCTTGTGGCAGCGCTGAGAGGCCCCGTATAAGATCTGGGCCCCATTGCGCCCAGCGCTTTGCAGACCTAGTGAGAGACAGACCCTGTCCTGAACCGCGCACAGTCTAAGTAGAGAGGCAGACACCAAGCGGAAGGGGAAGCAGAAGCATGTGGTGGGCAAGGACTGGTGCACGGTCACTCAGACGAGTCCAGATCACCTGATTCCCACTCCAGCAACCTCTCTCTTAGATCACGCCGCCTCACCCGGCAAGCCGCAGCCCTCGCTCCTAAGCAAAGTAAATGCTGCTGCACGACATTCAGTGCTTAATTTGTGCCAGGGCTTGCCGCGGCTGAGCCCCGGCGCCGCTGGGCTTGGCAGCTCAGAGCCCCGCTGGGCTGGGTTTGCTGCGTCAGTTATGAGAGTACAAAAATCGCTTGCGCCCCGGCACCTCTTTCCTTACAAATTAAGCTCTGGCGCCATCGGTTGGTTGCCTGCACTGTGCAGATAATGGGGCATCTCTTCTGGCACACCCCATCCCTAGTTCCTCGTGTTCTTTCCCATGCAGGTGGCAGACCTGCCTTTGGCTCAAATCTGAAGCACCTAGGCTTGGATCTGGTGCCAACATCCCAGACTAGGCACCTAAACCCCAGAGTTAGGCATTACTGGGGTCCACAAAACCCCCATTCTGTTGCCGCTTAGTCCTTCAGGCACCTAAATTTATGTGGCACCTAATTTTCACTGTGAAATCTCCTAGGTACCTACGTTTCTGCCTTTGGCAGGTGCCAGGAGCCTATCTCAGGCCTAAACTCCTGTGTGAGACTCACACCAGGTGAAGATAGGTTTTCCCTTGCCTGATCTGGTATGCGCCTAACTCCACACAAAATGGGGATGTGGGGTGGCTGTGATCTGGGCCCTAGAGCTACCATGGACTGTAGGAGACAGACATGCAGGGCTATGATCCCCAACGACTGGAATAAAATAACTAAACGCGTCATATGTCAACATGGGTGTGGGTTTGTGTGTGAGTGAATGGATTTACATGGCTGTGTGTGTATGTCACAAGTACGGGGGGGTGGGGGGGTGCGAATACTGTGTGTACACCCAGTTCTACAGCTAAACAAAATGCAAACTGATCTAACCAAGAAAAGAACGGAGACATTGACCTTCTGGTTTCCAATTATACCCAGGTCAAAAGTCAATGACCTTTCCCTCTTGCTCTGCTGTATCTTGTCACGCAAAACCCAGAGAAAAAGGGAATGTGATAAAGATGAAAGGAATGTGGCAAAGTCACATGTGAAAACAATCACCCTTCAGTTAAGTGTGATTGATTTCACAAATCGGAGCTGTGTTCAGCTTCCACACAGATAAATGCTAGGGAAGCCCA
The DNA here is from genome assembly GCF_026122565.2 of Emydura macquarii macquarii. Taxonomy (NCBI): domain Eukaryota; kingdom Metazoa; phylum Chordata; order Testudines; family Chelidae; genus Emydura; species Emydura macquarii. The sequence goes on along the minus strand of NW_027133829.1, from coordinate 10,315,315 downwards.
GATGCTGGGGAATTCGAAATTTGTGTTTGTTCTGGAACATCGCAAAAAAAAAGAAGAAGAATAAAAAAGCAAAAGTACTACTGCATTTTAGAAAAGCAGAAATGGTTGCAAAGTTAAGCCAATTACATTTCACAGGGCACTAAAAAAGAAAAACACAGTGAGAAGACTGCCATGGCAAAGGGAAAGAAAAACATTTCTGGGCACTAAAATGATCTATAATAATAATAATTTGTGTTGTAAGAGCAACAAGATACCACAAGCATGACTGGGGTCTTCCCGTGCTAAACGTTTGACAGATGGATAGAAAGAGATAGTTCCTGTCTCAGAAAGCTTGCACTCTAACCATCGAGAACAGAAAATGTGGAGAAAAGGAAGACTATTGTCTCCATTTTACATCTGGGAAACTGAGGCACAGAGAGATCATAGAGATTCCCCTAGGGAATCTGTTTCAGAGACAAGGATTGAAACCAGATCTTCTGAGTTCTTGTCCAGTGTCTGAATCGTGAGATTGTCAACAGAGTTTTCTTAGGTTTATATAGGAAATGAGCAGGTGCAGCATAGCAGGTAGTGTAGGTGGACAGGATGGTGGTACAGCAGGTGTATGGATCCAGAATCACATGTGCAGAGCTGCGTGAGGAACTCAGGACTGGAAAACAGGCGGCAGTCCAGGTCTGGACTGAGAAGCCTTGGCAGAACTGTGCGTGCGCATAGATGCAGCATACGGCCCTGACCTGAGTTCTTGCATGTGGGCAGGAGCTGCAGAATTTACTGTTTGATCAAGTTGTCATTGGGCAAAAGTTCTTTGTCTTGTGGTCAGTGTTTACCAGACTCAATGGCAATTAGTGTCTTCGATTTGTGCCCAAACGCCAAAGCCCTGATGGAGAAGGTGGTGGTCCCCGTTTCATCCATCCATGTTTCCTTTTGTTTATTCCAGGGGAGCTTGCTACATGGACCTGTTTTAAAACCCCCAGTCCTATTCTCTGCTCCAAGCCATATGGCTACATACTATGGAGGCCTCTGAAATTAAGACTTGAGGGAGACGACAGAACTGAAAGTCCTGGTGTCCCAACAGGGAACACCCGCTGCTCATCGGAGGTGACAAAAGGATAGACCTGCGCATAGCAAAGGTGAACCAGAGGGTCAGAGATTTCTCTGGGACCTGATTCAAACTCTGGAGATGTCCAGAACCCAGGTTTTGGATTCAGGTATGTCTCTAGTTATTACCATGTGCTGCAATGAACTAGCAAGTGGACCCCTCTACTGGACAGAAACTGCGTGTGCCAGAGACCCTATACTGCTAATGGAGATTTTCCTTTAGCTACAGTGGGCTAGGGGTCCTATGTTTTAGGAGCAGCAGCATAAGAATTCTATCCCTGTGGTTGCCATGAAGGGCTGAGCGGCTTGGTGTGCAGCACGGTGGCACCATAGGTCACCATGGCTTTGATTCAGTATTTTCTGTGCCCCCGAGACACCACAGCCCCCTGAAATGGTTGCTAATGAAGCGGCGTTTCTCAAGCTCCCCTCATCGCTTTCTATCCAGCCAGCCCCTGAGGCTGTGAAGTGAAGTATCCATGGAAGATACACATGGCTGGTACTTGCATGCCCACGGCTGCTGGCTCAGAGCAAGGGGTATATTTTACTGGCATAGAAGGTCATAGAGTTAAATATGTCTTCTGGGTTGTTGGCTTTTTTGTTTGAAAGGGCTGAGTAATTTTATAAGCCATGTAGCTCTGCAGGCGGAGGTCAGGTCAATCAATCCTCATGCTTCAGCTCATCAGCTGCTCACTGCAGAGGTCAGGAAGGACGTGATTTTGGTCTATATGCAGCGTTACCCTATTGGCCAGGTACACAATGGTTGTTTTCCCCCTGAAGCATCAGGTTTTGTTAATTGCACCTCTGGCGTGCTGGGCACCTGGGACTTACCCGTACTGGTTTAGCAGAGCTGAGTCATACACTAAATCCTGTTGGTTTCCCTCCCTAAGTGAGGAGAGTAGGGGGAAGTTATAGGAGTTTCGGTCAGGATCCCCTCTGCAATTAAAACATGTTAGTCACCATTTAGAGATACAAACATCCCTGTTTCCCTTTGCCGATCTTTTTGCCCATGTTTTGAAACACCTCGCTTCAGTTTTATATATTAACTTTTCCCAGACATTTAGCTGTGTTTCTTTACCATTTCTAGGGGCCACCCTACTTATCAGCGCCCGCGCTAGGGACTCTGGGCCAGACATTCAATTTTATTACAAGCTGAGGTGCATCAGTTTGAAGTGACAGAAGATAAGAGGCACCTGGGTGTGTGCATCCATCGCAGGCTGACTATGAGCTACCAGGGGGATGGGGCTGTGAAAAAGGCAAATGCAATCCTAGGATGTATTAAGTGGGGCATGTCAAGTAGAGGAGAGAGAAATAAGACTGCCACTGTACAAAGCTCTGCTAAGACTCATTTGGAATACTGGGTACAGTTCTGGCCACCCACGTTCAAGAAAGATTCAGACTGGAAGAGGTGTAGAGAAGACCTACTAGGACATTCAAGGGAATGGAGGGCTTATTTTATGAGAGGCGATGGCTTCTTTAGCTTAGAAAAAAGAAGGCTGTGAGAGGATCTGCTTGTTCTCTATAAATACAATGAGAGGTAAATCTCAAGGAGGGTGAAGAGCTATTTAAAACTAAAGGACACAAGGGTGGCACAAGAATAAATTGGAATCAACTGGTCATGAACAAATTCAGGCTGCAAATTAGTAGAAGGTTTCTAACCTACAGAGGGGGGAGGTTCTGGAACAGCCACTCAAGAGGAGTTGCGGGTCAAACAACTAAATAGGTTTTGAGAGAGAGCTGCACAAATGCATGCGTGTGACTGTCTGACTGGGTTGGTTGTGCTGGTGGGAAGCAGGTCTTATATGGTCTGACAACCATGTCTTATGTGTTCCTAAATCTCATGTTTCAGGGTTTCAGCCAGCCATTGGCAGGGGTCAGGAAGGAATTCCCCCTCACCCAATGTCTTTTGGGAGTAGATGGGACATTGGGTGGGGTGGGCCAGGGCTCTGAGGTGGTACCGAGCATTCTCTCTCTCAGGTGCTTGGCTGGCTGATTCTTGTTCACATGCTGAGGGTCTAACTGATCACCATAGGTGAGGTCAGGAAGGAATTTTCCCCCCGGTCAGATTGGCAGTGACCATCAGTTTTTTTTCTCCTTTCTCGGCAGTGTGGGGTGCAGGTCACTTGCCAGGGTTATCTGGGATCATGGGCACTGGTGCGCTTTGCTCCCTTCCCTTCTTTGCCTGTCGCACATCATAGTCCAGTCTCCTGAGTGCTCTCATACTCGCTTGCTGGGTTGAGGTGCTGGTGCTGGGTGATGTTGTTGGCCTGTGGTACACAGGAGGTCAAACAAGATAAGTAGTCCCTTTTGGCCTTAAACTCTATGTCTCTCTGATGCTACTGGCTTCCCTCCTCAGGTACGGTGGGCCTTCTGGTTGGGAGTTAGGGGCCAAAGTGGTTAGGGGTCAGACCCTAGAAGGACAAGGGTTTAGGTCATAACAACATTTACAGGACGTCCTCATTTTTGGTGCATCGTCATTTCCTGTGACGTCATAACCAGTGATGTCACATCCAGTGATGGCATCATCCTTTATTATCTCATCCATCGATCTCTTTGACATTTACTAAGGGCTTTATCCTTCTAGTGAGCATCTGACTCTCTGAGCAAGTTGGGTAACTGGGCATGTAACACACTGGCAACATGGGTGTCATGTCGCCCTCTAGTGACTGCCCCATTAGAGGATAACAGCCTACTCCTGCTACCAGCTAAGGGAAGTACTCCTTCAGCTCACGTGGCCGAGATCTGAGTTGCCGTGGTGACAGTCCCGGGGTTTGAACATTGCTGATGAGCCATGTGGGTGGTTTATGCATGTACCTGTGCCACTTTTGCCCTTCACAGATTTTATAGTCGGTGATTTCATCTGGCAGGAGACAGAACCTTCCCTGGGGGTGCGTTGAGACTGTGGAATGATCTCCCCCAGAAGCTAATCCCCAAACTAAACCACTTTCTGCTCCAAGTGCAGGGTGCATTTCTTTACTCTGCCTTCTCAAATATAAACACTGAGCTACGGGTCCATTTATTTAATACAACCCTCCCCCAAAACCCTACCAAAACAAGACGTTCCATGACACACGCTTCTCCTCCTGGGGAGAGGGGGAGAGAACAAGCCACACACCCCAGCTGTGTAATCACGTGGCTTACTGCACAACTGGACGGCGCTCAGACACGACGGTGATGGGGGCGGTGTAAAAACCTACATGGAATAGAATAGTAAATGAAGTTTATAAAACATAGTCAAAGCACAGCTCACCGGTTCCTCTCTGCCCCCTAGTTTTCACACATATTCAGGGTATCATTTTCCTCCTATGCCATTCATAGTACTGCTTATGATGTGATGCAAACCAGTGACTAAAAAAGCTTAACAGAACGCTAAGAACCGTTGGGAAAGAGATAGATAAAAAGACAGAAAATATCATAGTGCCACTATATAAATCCATGGTACGCCCACACCTTGAATACTGCATGCAGTGCTGGTCATTCCAGCTCAAAAATATATATTGGAATTGGAAAAGGTACAGAGGAGGGCAACAAAAATGATTGGGGGGGATGGAACAGCTTCTATATGAGAAGATATTAAAAAGACTGGGGATATTCAGCTTGGAAAAGAGACGGCTAAGGGGGGACGTGAGAGAAGGCTGTAAAATCATGACTGGGGAGGAGGAAGTGACTAGCAAAGTGTTATTCACCCCTTCACGTAATACAAGGATGCGGGGTCACCCGCTGAAATGAACAGGCAGCATGTTTAAAACAAACACAAGGAAGTATTTCTTAACACAACGCACACAGTCAACCTGTGGAACTGGTCACCAAAGGATGTTGTGAAGGACATAAGTATGAGTGGGTTCAGAAAAGAATCACGTAGGTTCTTGGAGGAGAGGTCCATCAATGGCTGTTAGCCAAGAGGGCAGGGACACAACCCCATGCTCTGGTGTCCCTAAGCCAGATGCTGGGCCGGGACGACGGGACGGATCACTGGATAATTGTCCTGTTCTGTTCGTTCCCTCTGAAGCATCTAGGAACGGCCACTGTCGGCAGACGGGATGCTGGGTGTAGCTCCAGTCAAGCCAATGGAGCTGGGCCGACTGACGCCAGCTGAGGCCAGGGGCACTCGGGTTTTACTCTTTACAGTAACTGATTTGGATGATCTTGAAGATTCTGTGATTAGAGGATTGCAAACGTTTAACCCCAAAGTTCTCAGGGCAAGAGCCAGTCTGAATCCCAGGAAACGGGAGTCACACAGTCCGACGGGGACCCTGAATGGTGCAGCTGGCATGGCATAGCCACACACCCCTTAACATTCTGAAGGGGACAGCTCGCTAGGGACCACCCGAAGTGCAGAGGTTTGACTGTGACCCCCTGACCTTTGAACATATCCAGAGTGGCCCAGGACGAGTCCCAGGAGTCGTTAATTAATTACCATGAAGCCCACTGGGATCTTCAGGTAGAAGGCTCCGTGCCAGTCACGGGGTCTACTCAAATGGTGCGGCACGGCCGCTGCTGTACACAGGCCTTGGTGTACAAGAGCAAAGCGGTACTTACTGTCATATCATGGGCAGTGCCCTGAGTTGCTGAAAGCTGCCAGCTCGCAGCAACATCCACTGACCTCTAACGATCCCGCCCTTGTACGGTCAGCTCCACACACGTAACATGTGTATGAACAGAGAGTCTGTTCTGGGACCGCCCCCCCACCACCGTGGTATCTGAACTGCTCCAGCAGCGTGTGAAGTGACTGGACTAACGTCCGTCCCACGTGGTTCTTTAATGGCAGAGAAGTATTCTTCACCCGCTTGGAATTCATGTCTATCAGTGCATCCAGGTACGGTGAGGCAAACCCGCAGCCGGACCCGGGCTGCTCGCTGGCGTCACTCAGGCCGTCACTCAGCCCTCAGGCAAGCTGCAGCAGCCTCTCCCTGGGCAGGGCCTGGGGAAGGTGACCCCCCAGGCACAAGGATTTCGCTGTCTCCATCCGAGCTGCAAGTTGCTCTGTGGCCCCGCTGCGCTAGCTGGCCAGGGACCGTCCTGCCTCGCTGTGCTCCAGGCTCCCCTGACTTCCAGCCTGCCTCGTCTGCCGCCTGTTCCTACCCCAGCCTTGTTCCAGCCCACTTTCAGGTCACACCCCGACCGTGCTGGAGCCCAGTTACTGCCCCACTCCAGCCCTGCCTCCGCCTCCCACCCCCTGAACCGACTCCAACCCGGCTTCGGTTTCCAGCCTGCGTCCAGACTCCAACTCCGGTCCTGGTTTGGCTGGTCCACAGACTCTGACTTTGGTTCTGACCCATGGCCTGTGCCGGGCCAGGGTGCCGGGACCTTTGTAGAAGTGTGGGGGGGGGAGGGGGGGCACGGTTCACTGGCCTCCCCGGTTCTGTGCCGTTGCCCCACACCCCCAGCAGTGCCCTGCCAGCCAGTCCCTACCCCACGCACCCAGCAGCACCCCTGCTGCCCCACCAGCCTGGAAGAGGTCTCTAGGAGCCGAGACCCAGGCCCCTGCTTGCCCCACCCTTTCCCAGCATTGATCCCTCGCCAACCGAACCGCGAACCCACGGGCCAGCTGCTGCTCAAGGGAAAAGAGCCAAATCAAACAGGGCGACCTGCCGCCGGCAGTGCCACCCAGCCACAAGGAGCTCTGGAGTCCAGGGCCCGCCTCTGCCAGATTGCCAGGTGCCATGCGGCGGGGCTAGCGCTGCGCGAGCCTCTCCAAGACCTGTGGTTCTCAGAGCCCGCTCGGATGGCCAACGGCAGCCTGGAGGTGTTAGCTGCCTTTGACTCTGTGCGGGCAGGAAGGGACCGGAGCTGCTTCCAGCTGCATGGGGCGGGAGACAGCGGGGAGCAAAGACACAGGCCAGGTCATCCCTTTCCCCCCCACACACACCCTGTAGCTGGAAGCAGCTCCTGTCCCTTCTCACCGGCACAGTGCCAAAAGGCTGCTGGTGAAATCTGGGGGGCACGTTTCTTTTGTTAAAAAGTGGGGAGGGGGCATGACCCCCTGCCTGACCTCCTGGTTCCAGCACTATTGGGCCTTGGAGCCTGGTTTCAATGCTGCTCTCAGCCCGGTCCCAGCTCCGTGGCGGGCTGCAACTTGCGGTATCCCTTTGTGACCCTGGCTCCCACCATCAGGCCTGACAGCCTAGAACGCAGAGCCTGCCAGGCAGAGCTGGTCGGGCATTTTTTGACTCTGTTTTCTATTTTGTTAGAAAATTCTAATGCAGAGAAACTGGAACGTGGCCAGGGAAAAGGTGGGCACAGACGCCTTTTTCCACTGGCCTTGTTTTTTCAAGTTTCAAACTTGTCCGAAAGCGTCACGTGGACGTTTGCGAGATGAAAATGTCCGATTTTCCAGTTCCAGATGACTTTCTGTTGTTTTGAAATTTAAGCGTTTTATATTAAAGAAAAAAAAAAAAAAGTCAGGGTCAAAGCCAAACATTTTGAAATGATCAGAACAAAGAATTCCAACTGATATTTTTTTTTCCCGGATTTTTTTCAACCTGCGAAATGATTTTGACTTTTCATCCCATTTGGAGATGGGAAAAATTTGGAAATCTCCAAAATGGCCTGCCCGGGGCGACGTCCAGGTTCTTAGATGTCTGCCTGTTGCTATATTGTCTGGGCACCGACCCTCTAACGCTCCTGCCTTTGTCTGTCGAGGCAAGAGCACAATTGAAAGAGCTGCTAAGTTGATGGACGTGGTGGCTGGGAGAATGAATGTGCCTCATACCCCTTGATGCTGGTTTAATGCAGCTCGTGCTAGGAGAAGATTTCCCAGAAGGTCTGTCCTGGCTGTTGCCCCGTTTCAACCTATCGATGATCAGGCTAATTCATTCCCCGCCCCCACCTTCAGATGCGGGGAGGAGGGGGTTTAAATAAACAGGCAGTAATGGTCCCCACTTGACCTTCCTTGTCTCTGAGGAGAAAGGAGGGAGGCATGAATAAAGAGAGACTCATGTTTGCAGAAGAGATTTTCCCATTAATGGCAGCATATGTTTGCATTTATTTAAACCTGCGGGGATGTGTGTGCGCTGGGGAAGGGGGGATCAGGAGGGGGAGCTGGCTGAAGGGGAGTGGGGGCTGGGGTGGGGGGAGGGGGGCTAAGCAGAAGCAACAATATTGTGTGCCGGCACACCAGGTGCTCGCTGTCTGCCTGAACAAAAAGAAGCGTCAGCACTCTGCACCAGGAGGCTGAGCTGGCAGCTTCCCCTCACCATTAGCCCAGCGCCTGCCATCGCCTCCGCTCCGAGAGCGCCCGCCTGCGACTGACAGCAGCCTCATCACCGCCTCGTGTGGGCTCCCTCCCGCTAAGCCAGCTCCCTCCCTGAGCCAGACGCCGCCCCGGGGAGCAGCACACATTGAGTTACTGCAGGCCTGGCCCGCTCCAGCCCTCAGGGGTCTTGCGATCCCTTGGGAAAACGGGTCGGATATTGGGTGAAACCTCCGTCCTGCTGACGTTTCCCAGCACGCTTTACTGTCTCGCTGGCTATTTCTACGCTGTCTACAGCCCCTGGCAAACGTCGATGGGCTTAACCTTGCTACTCCTCCGCGAGGCGCCTTATGTCGGCCTAATAAAGTCTGCGCCTGCACCACCAGATCCCTTCCACGGACATAACTCGCCCGCTACGTCCACTTAATTGCTCCACCTTCACCGGAGGCGTCGTGCTTCGGTGCATGTTGTTGGGTCGACGTGGAGGCAGTGCAGACGCTGCATTGCTTACGTCCACCGAACCGGCCTCCAGGAGGTGTCCCACAATGCTCAGCGGTGACCGCTCTGTAAACGTTTCCAACTCTGCTGCACGTGAGCCAGGTGCACAGAAAACAGCCCCCCCTCTGTTAAAGGACCGGGAACTTTTGAATGTCCGTTTCCTGTTTTTTTCGGTTTGGAGAGCTCGCCTGCACAGCTGATCATGGCGGCGTCACACGCCACACCTGCTCCAGCCTGGAGTATGAAGGTGACGTGGATCTTCTTGGTCTGTGGGGAGAAGAGGCTTTGCAGGCATAGCTCCGGTCCAGTCGTGGACAGTGAATTGCTCAAGGTCACACGGGGAGTCTGTGGCAGGGCGAGGAATTGAACCAAGATCTCCTGAGTTCTTGTCCAGTATCTTAACCACAAGCCCCTCTCTGCATATTTCTGAGCAAACTCATGCCCTGCTATATGCAGGCAATGTCTGACTGGGGTAAAGTCAGTGGTGGTAGTAAGAAACCCGTCCTCTTCCCGCATCCACGAGTCAGCAATGCAATGTTGGTGCAAAAAAAGAAAGTGCAATTTTGGGTTGCATTAACAGAGGCGTAGCATGCAAATCACGGGAGGTGACGGTACCGCTCTACTCAGCACTGGTTAGCCCTCAGCTGGGGTACTGTGTCCAGTTTTGGTCACAAATGTATAGCAAGGATGTAGAGAAACTGGAAAGGAGCCAGAGGCGAGCAACAAAGATGATCAGAGGGATGGAACGCAAGCCGTACGAGCAAAGGTTGAAGGCACTGGGGCTGTATATTATGGAAAAGAGGAGATTAAAGGAAGACATGATAGCGGTTTTCAAATACTTGAAAGGCTGCCATCAAAAAGGTGGAGAAAAGTTGTTCTCTCTTGCCACAGAGGGAAGGACATAAGGCAGTGGGTTCAAACTACAGCATAGCAGATTTAAATTAAATCTCAGGAAAAAATTCCTATCTGTAAGAACAGTAGGACAATGGAACAGACGGCCTAGGGATACCATCTGTCTTGGATGGTTTAGACACAACAAATCCTGCCTCTTGGCCAGGGGTTAGACTAGACGACCCTTGCGGTCCCTTCTAACCTGATGGTTCTAGGATTCTACAAGCCTAGATCTGGAGAATGGGACTTGACTTTGTAGGAAACCAACCCTGTTTTCCCAGGTGAACTCTAGCAGTGGAAACATAAATCTGCTTCCAGGGTAATCTCAGATGAACTCAGGTGTGGATGTTGCAGACTTTACGACCTATGCAACCAACGTTATTCCCTGGTGAACAGTACATTTATTCCCTCAATAGATTCCTTCTCTTCTCAGGTGAGGACAGATACGGATGGTGACATATGTGCAGTTTGTGATGTGAGAATTGTTTCCCTCCCCGGGACAGTATTAAGTCAGTACCGTTGTGAGTCGTCATTCCAGTGCACTCAGCCAGAGCAGTCACGCTTTGCAGTATGAAATGTGGACACATTCGGATTTGGAGAGTCAGACAAAGCCCAGAGATGGACACTATGCAAAGAAAAACCTGCAGCCCAGAGTCTCAGAACCCAGGTCAATTGACTCAGGTTCACAGGGCTTGGTATGTGGGACTAAACATAGCAGTGTAAACGTTAGCCCACTGGCTGGAGTCCATCCCCCCTTCAACTCCAGCCCGAACATCTACACTGCTATTTTTAATCTCCCAGCCTGAGTCTGAGTAAGTTGACCCAGGCTCTGAGACTCAGCATGGCAGGTTTTTCTTTCCAGTGCAGACATACCCTTAAGGGCCCTGAGTTGTCCCAAATCCACTGAGGACAGAACCCAACAAATATAGGAGAGGCACCCATGCTATTGCCCACTCCAAGTGCCACAAAATCAGGAGAATAATTTTGAATTGTGGGATCTTTTTATGTGCTTTCTGGCTTTTCAGTCGAGCTGGCTGGGAACCAGAATTTTCCTCCCATGGGAAATGTCAACCTTTTGAAATTAGTTTCTGTTCTAAATTGGAATGGAAAGTTCAAAGGTCAAAAAATGTCACAGGCCAAAAAATTCCCAAAAGTTTTGACTGGGAAATGAAAGCTTCCAACATTTCTAATTGACCCAAAATGATGTGACATGTCATAGGGACGTTTTTTACTTTGAATCGACATTTGCAAAGGAAAACCATTGTTTTGTTTCAGAATGTCGACTTGAAACGAAATTTTTCATTTTGATTCTCCCCGTCGGGAAAATTGAATTGAAACAGACGCTTTTCTGGGGGGGGGGAAATTTTGATTTTGATGAAACCCCATTTTCCAGTGGGAACGTTCTTTGTGCAAAAAAATTTCAACTAACTCTGCTTTTGGGGTCTATAGGGAGCATGCAGGCCATGCTTTCAGGCTTTTCGCTCCCATCAGAAAGGTTAAACATTTCCTTGTCTCGTTTAAATGAAAACTGAGATTCTTGCATAATATCATTCTGTGAGCTGGGGCTGTAAAGAAAACACCAAATCCCACAAAAGCTGGCAACCTTGGCATGGCATTTCTGTGGAAAGCTAGCTAAGAGAGACTTTGGGTGACTGCCAGCATCTTGAGACTATTTACACTCATCTTCACACAGTGGCTAGTGGTTGCCTTCTGCCGTTTGGGATATACTTTGCTACTCTCCTTGTGTCAGACAACACAAAGCTTGTAACACAGACTAAACCCGTGTAGTCTGTACGTAAAGGAACGCCTCCATGGGAAAAAAACCCGTCTATCTGATTTTATTTCATGCCATGCTGTAATCATTCATATTTCCCCCATCCTTTTCGCTAGCGTTTGCACGGAGATTCACAACAATACCTAACAAGGGAGAGACTGGGGGAGGAAAGCCTATAGCGTATGAGTATTTAAGCGGTAAGGTTTGCCTAGTAATTTGAAGATTTACAGTGCCAAGCGTTTTATACAGGTATAGGGAATTTTAAAAAATTAATTTGCTTTGCACTGTTGATGCCGTGTGCTCACTCAGTCTCTGCACTTCACTCAGCATGGGCTGCAAAAGTCGGCTGAGTGGTTTCAAGCCCTGAAATTTGGTAAATTTCTTCCTTTGGTAAATTTCACTTCTTGGTTCTTCAGGGGCACAAGGAAGTTAACCTCTAGGAGGCTATGGACACCGTCACATGGCAGGTAGGGGTCCTAATTATTTATGGGGCTGGCTAGGGTGACCAACCATTCTGCAAATCTAAGGACAGTCCTGCAATTGGATTCTTTGTCCCGTGTCCCGCAATGACTACACAATGTCCCACAAAATACAGAGTTGGGGGGGGGGGGGGGAGGGCTGCCTGGCTGGGCTGCTCCACTCCCTGTGGGGCTTAGGGAGATTGGGGGCTGGCTGGTGATCATGGGTCGGGGGGCGCACAGAAGGGGAAGGTGGGAAGGGGCCTTGGGTGGAAGGGGTGGGGGTCAGCTGCAGGGCAGGGTTGTTTACCTTGCTAGCGAGGTAACTATATCCTGAATGCAGAATTTAGTTAAATGGGTTGTTTTAACTGTCTACAGCTTCCCGAAATGGGCTCTTCTGCTGCAGGGTGAAATTCGTGCTTTTGGTTACGTTAAAAGGATTTATTTATGTTAATTTTGCTGTGTCCCACAAATGACATCAGGCTGCCCTGAAATTGGACTCGTCAGTTGGTCTCCCTAGGGCTGGCAGATTGGGCAATATCAGTATTTTAAGAATTTCATTACTACGTGGCAACTGAATAACCTCCACCGGTACCGTCTGCAGGTAAGAAACATCTGGGTCTGCTGATCTCAAGCCATGGGGAGATTTCCTCTACGCCATGACTTTGGCTGCGTGAGGAACGCTGATACAAGAAGCCGGAAAACAATTTCTCTTATGCTGGCCCCAAACCCTGATGCGACCTGGGAGTGCCTGACAATTAAAACAGAACGCTCAGCCAGAACTTCGCCACCTCAGAACTGGCCAGGCAGGATCGGAGAGCAGGGCCGAGATCCAAGCCAGCTCCCGCTTTACCCAACCCCTGCTGAGGCGAGTTTCCTTTCTGGGGCTTGCTGGAGAACGTGAAAGCATCCTGATGTGCGGTAGAAGTGGTGCGAGGGGAGTGCAGCCCCCGTTGTTAGAAGCGCCAGGGATAGCGAGACTGCAGGGTATCACACTGCCCTGGTTTCAGAATGCTGTGCTGGCAGGGAGGACAGCTCGCTCTCTCACTGTGTAGCAGAGGGGTCAGCACTGGAGTGGATTCTGCCCCCCCCCCAGGTAGAACAGAAACACCTGTGTGGTGGTTTCAGCGTGAAACAGAGAAGTAAATGGAAAGAATGCCTTTCCCTGCTAAGGACTAAACACACCCAGCAGCAATGCTCCCCTCAGCCAAAAACCAAGCCCAGGCCAGGGCTGCTCTTACACAAAGTCTGCAGCATAGGGCTGGCTTCAGCTGAGAGCCGGGAGGGAAGAGGCACTAATAATAATAATAAATAATCCATGCTTAGGCTGGTCTCAGCGCCCCTCCACACCCCAGGAACGCTGACTGTCACTCCCGGGTTTCTTTACTCCCAGCACATTCCTCTTATAGCGGAAGGGTTGAAGGGGTGGGGGATAGATTGGGGAGTTAATTAATCAGTTAATTTATCCCAGCTTTTCCCCCTCCAGATCCCTGCACTCAGGGCAAGCACCTGCGAGTCTTCCGCTAGCAAGAGCGGAGGGATTAACCCTTTGCCTGCCAGCCTCTGGATGGGCCCTACATAGCTCATCATTGCTGCAGTTCTGCCCTGTCCCTGTGAGCCCTTGCTGGCTTTTAGAAGCAAGGTTCCTATGGGTGAGAAGTGGGTCGGTGCTGCCAACAAGGATAATACTCCCTGACACTGTCAGGCTGCTTGCAGTGACTCAGGGGTGTGGGTACCAACCTCAGGGCAGGCTGTTAAGAACCGGGACACAACCCCCAAATTGGTGGTGAGTCCTATACCTTCATTTTACCAGCCAGTTATCAAGGGTGAATCGCTCAGGCACTGTAATAGCCTTAACATGGAGTCACAGCCAATCGCCTTGGGCGCCATCTACCTTGCCACCCTGGTGAGCCTACTGTTGTGAGAGATGGTGCCTTACACCCAGGATCACAATATTTGGATTATTCCCAGTCCCAAAGGACAAGTCACTTACCCCAGGTCAATTGCACTTTAGATCTGAGACCAAAGACAATGCTGGTAGCCAATCCTATAATAAACTGCGTAGAGATGTATTAAATAGGAAAAGGAAATATTTCAAGGTTAAATCATGTAAACACAGATACACAAATGAGTTACAATCTTACATTTCAAAAGGTAATAGAAGCTTTTTAATTAGTAAGCACTATATGACCTGGAGGGCTAACCTATTCTAAGCACTGGGGATCTCTCGCTTATGCTTAGAAAACCTGGCCCCCCCAGAGTCCCAGCAGCATAGAGATAATCAGTTTCTTCTGTTTGCTGTTTTTATCCCTGTCCTGCCATGTGTTCTGAGCTGCAAACTCAGTTCTGGTCTACACTACAGAGTGAGGTCGACGCAAGGCAGTTTACGGTGACCTGACTATGGAAGTGTCTACACTTAAATTTCACTCCTGCCAACGAAACTGCCTCTCTACGCCGCTTAATAACTCCACCTCCACGAGCGGCATAGAGTCACGGTTGATGTCGTTAGGTTGACGCAGTGTCGGTGTTGACACTGTTGTTTATGTCGACTGTTACCGGCCTTCAGGAGCCGTCCCGCAATGCCCCACACTGACAATACAATTGATACAAGCACTCCTGGTGAGGACGCCCGTCACCGACACAAGGAGCAAAGTGTAGACACACACACACACAAGCGATGTAATTACTGCAGCAGCTGTATGCTGACGTAATTCATTTTGTAGTGTAGACATGGCTCAGCTGCGGAGAGAGGAATCCACTTGCATGACTCATCCTCATGGGGGGACGAACAGAGAAACAACGTCTTTTGTCCTCTTAATTGTTTCACAATAGGGCGTCTGGTGTCAGCAGACCTCCCCTGTGGGGAAGGATGTAATACTTTCTGATGGAGACCAGCCATTCACACCAGTTAATGTCTCTCTCCTGTCCAGTGATTTACATAGTCACAGAGGTTCACAAGACAACCACTCAAATATTACGGTACAATATGGGCTACAGATGCGATAAGTGAGATTAATGCCGGCCGCAACCCACAAGCATTCCAGCCAGCCTGATCGTTCTAAGGGCTATTTTACCGACACTAACACCCAGGCGGATCCCAGCTCTGTGTCTGTCAGGGTTTCATTGAGGCCCGGGGACCGTGGCAGGAGCAGGTCTCCTGGGCTGCCAGCGTCACAGATACCAGGCCACAAGCTTTGTAGAACGGAGAAACAGGAGCTGGTGTTTTTAAACTCATTCCTTGGGCCCTTTTTATTTTTCCCGAATGAAATCATCTATAATAATGTAATGAAGCGTGGTGTGTGTGTGTACTACCCGCTACTGGCTGGAATAAGAACTGCTCCACTGTGCGTCAGGCCTCCCCTGCCCCCGGCAGGTGTCAATACTCCTCAATTCCCTGCAGTCTCCACTGCTATTCAAGTTCTGGGCTCCACGCCCACCCCGCCCTGCTCTGCTGATGCGCCTGCATCCCAACACCCAGCTACCACTGGTATGCCAGTCCTGGCCTTCCCACACACGTCTGCCAATATGCCTCAACCCTGAGCTGCAGCTCCCCGCTATTCCACTCCGGGTCCCGTCCCCCCCAGTTCTGAGCTGCGGTCCCTCTCGCTGTTTCACTGCCAGGACAGCAGACAGCCCCCGGTTAGATTCACGGTATGGACAAATCGACAGTCTAAGGGACGACCTTGATGAACTCCAGATTCATTGCACTTGTGTCCGACACCTGATTTGAAGCCAGGTCTCTAAAGGGGAAAGGCTAGAGGACAAAGCCAATGTGCCAGCCCCCTCCTCACACCGTCGCCGCTGGCATCGACCAGGCAGCAGACAGGGGCTTTTGCATTACGAGAGATCGCCCCGGGGGAGTTGGCCTTAGGTGCGCCACCCTTCTGTTTGAGGCATGCACAATGCCTTTGTCAATGGAACACGCTCCACCTGGAATCTGCTCACCTTCAGATGGGGCGTTGCACGCCCCGTGCCATTGCATGCTCGCCTAGCCTGGGCTGCCGGTGGCAAGGAGATGTGTCCACTCCATGGCCTGCAGCAGCCTTCTCAGGCCTCCGAACCTGCCTCATCTTGCCCTGCCTCCGTCCCCTCTCCCCAGCTCCGCTAGCATGCTGCCTGCATCACCCAAACTGCCATCCGCAGCTGTTCAGTGGCGCCATTATCCAGACTCTCATTTCTGTTTCTATTCTCCACTGACAGCCCCCTTCCCTCAGCCGCAATCTCCCATCTTGAGACCCACGTGCCTGCCGGCCTCGGATGCCCAGCTCCAGCTGGGAGCATTTGGAAGAAGAACCTATTGAAGGGCGTTAGGATTCGCTGCTCCAGATCCTAAATGGTGCTTTAGCGCTATTACCCTGATGGCGTGCATCTTCCTTCCCTGGGTTTTTATGGTGTGTCTTTGCGCCGCCTAATTGCCATTCAATAAACTCCAGTTAAATTAACAGCTCCATCCGATGAGCATCAACATCTGCTCATTGCCAGGCAGACTTCTCTCCCCCTCCCACCCACGACTCCTTAAATCCTGGAGTGCCTGACATTCAATCTACCAAGTGCCAGCTGATTGGGCTGAGAACAATGGTCTGGGGTACCATCCAATGGCCAAGAGATAGATAGATACATAGATAGATAGATAGATAGATAGTGTATTGTGGGTGTAGGTGTTTGTGTAGTTGTGTGTGTGATGGCTGTGTTTAACATAGAGGGGAATGCGGGTGAAAGAATTTAGTGTGCAAAAAAGCCACAGGGTCCCCTGTGGCCCGATGCGTGTGTGTGTTCCTGGGACAGGGAGGAGTGTGTCTGCGGGAAAAGGATGTTCCATGCGTACGTGATTGCATGCGCCGTTTGGTGCATGAGAGAGGGAAAGCTGTGCATGTTCTGACATGTGTGCACAAACACAGAATGGGGGATAACTGGCTTGGCAGCAGCCCTGCTGAGAAGGATCTGGGAGTTGTGGTGGATCACAACATCAACCTAAGTCAACAATGTGAAGCTGTTGCAAAAAAAGCAAATGCAATTTCAGGTTACATTAGCAGAGGTATATCATGCAAGTCATGGGAGGTGACAGTATCGCTCTACTCAGTGCTGGTTAGCTCTCAGCTGGAGTACTGCGTCCAGTTTTGGTCACCAAAGTATAGAAAGGTAGGAGAAACTGGGAAGGATCCAGAGGCAAGTGACAAAGATGATCGGAGGAATGGAACGCAAGCCGTGTGAGCAAAGGCTGAAGGAACGGGGGATGTTTTGTTTAGAAAAGAGGAGATTAAGGGGGACATGATAATGATCTTCAAATACTTGAAATGTGCCATAAAAAATGGAGAAAAGTTGTTTTCTCTTGCCGCAGAGGGCAGGACAAGAGGCAGTGGGTTCAACCTACAGCACAGCAGATTTAGATTAAATCTCAGGGAAAACTTCCTGACTGTAAGAAAAGCAGGACAGTGGAACAGACGGCCTAGGGAGGCTGTGGAAACTCCTTGCTGGAGGGTTTCAAAAGGAGGCTGGGTAGCCGTCTGCCTTGGATGGTTTAGACACAACACATCCTTCGCGTTGGCCAGCGGTTAGAGCAGATGGCCCTTGCGGTCCCTTCTAACCCCATGGCTCTATGAAAGCTAGTGTGTGAGAGTCGGTTGCATCTTACACAGGTGAGCCTGAAAGGATGAGGTGTGTGTGTCAACATGTGTTCCATTTCTAGCCGATATGTGTCATTGGTTCTCCAGGATCCAGCCACCACTCAAAGGCTGCAGCACCAGGCCATCGTTGCATCCCTACATGGTCTGGATAAGCAACCAAGTTTTTAGAGGCTTTTCTGTCCAAAGGAAATCTCCACCTCTCGGGATATTCTGCCCCATGTCAATATGAAGCTTCCTCGGCTGGCATTCTCCTTGTCTCCCTCATTTTCCATCTCTGGCCCTCACTGGGTTTTGGTAAGTTGAGGTAACGGATGGAACGCGGCTGGGTGAGTCGGATCTCTTGGCGGGGTGTGTGATTGTTTGGATTTTTGGGAACATGTGGGTGGGGCTTTGTGTGGTAAGAATGAGTGAGTGACCGTGGAATTGAGTCTCACAAATATTCACCAATTTAGCTCCCAGTCCCTTTGTCAGAAAGGCGGTTAAAATTATCCTCATTTTACAGATGGGGAAACTGAGGCATGGGTTGGGGATGAGCGACTTGCCCACGCTCACTGACACAGGCAGGGAGTGGAACCCAGGCATCCTGCTTCCTGTGCCACTCGGTGGGCGTCTGACACCCAGGGGTCTGATTCTGACCTTACACCAGTTCCACGCTGATTTCTGTGTGGCTGCTCCCAGATCACACCAGATATAAGTGAGACCAGACTCAGGCGTGAGATCTGACGTTTGCAGCTGGTGTTCATTGCGTGCGTGTGGGTGTGTGACTGCAAAAAGTACTCCACAATGGTTGTGCTTATGTTCTTATGATGGACAATTGGTCTGACCCAGTATGGCTGTTCTCATGTTCTTTGTGGGGGGGAGGCAGTGTGGCCCATTTTATTCTGAGGTTAACAGGGGTCGCACATCACACATGGAAAAAACTTGACTAAAATTAAGCTTCAGCCTTGTGAAAAGGCAGGTCAGGCAAACCATTAAGAAAGGTCAATGATATTATCAGCTCCTAATCCAATTAGTTACTGTTTATCTGTGAATTCAGCGCAGCCTGGCTGCTAAAGCCACGTGTGGGAAAATTAACATCTCAAAAAATCTGCCAGAGACCGGGGAGATCTGACAGCCACAGAAGCTTGGGAGCAGATGATAGCAATGCCCAGACAGCAGGGGTTGCACCAACAATGGACCTGTCGTTTTTCTGTGGGTGTCTCTCATTGACCATCCCTGACCAGTAATGTTACACAGCTGGGGAAGGCGTCAGCCTAGGTTGAAATTCTCCTTTCCCCTACGTATGGAAGATGGAAACATAGGAGTTTGCATTCTGGATTGAGATCTGCGGTCCATCTAGCTCATTGTTCGAGCTGGTTGGGAATTTCCCATCAAAATGCTGGCAGGTTTTTTTTTACAGAAAATGTTTCTGCAAAATTGATATTTTCTATGGAAAAAGGTCGATTTTCCCTATTTTTTCATTTTGGGTTGTTTCAAAGTTACTCTGTGTCTGCCTCGGCTGCAGCCAGGCCTCATGGCAGTTGTAGTTTTGGTGCTCCATGCCCTGGGCTCGACAGCCAGACTACATCTCCCATGATTCACTGTGGCCCACCCTCTGGATTAACTGGCATGCTGAATCACAGGAGTCCCTTGATCCTAGTGCGTCATGGAAGATGTAGGCTAGCCTGGCTCATAGTGCAAAATGGGGGCCCGAGGCACCTGAACTACACCTCCCATGAGGCGCAGTGGTGCCTGAGGCTGGTGCAGTTTAACCAGCCTGAAACTAAACATTTCGTCATTTCTGAACTGAAATTTTTAAGAATGTTTCATTGCACAAAAATTTTTGACAACTTGATGTTTTTTTCCAATTCAAGATGAAAATAAATGTCCAAATATTAGAATTTCCCATGGGGCAGAGATTCCAATTTTCAGTCAATCCTACCTCATATCCTGTCTCTGATAGTGTAAGATCCCTCAGTGGGAGGTGCGAGAAACCCTGCAATAGGCAGATGGCAAGGGGGGGGGGGGAGTAATCTATCCCCCCAGGGAAACCTTCTTCCTCATGCCCATTAGTTAGAAGCTGGTTCATGCCCTGGAGCAGAAGGATTATTCTCTCTTCCAAAATTATTTTGAATCCTTGCTATTCTAACTCTGGACTTGCTTATCACCCATATAAATATCCAGTTCTTTTTTGAATCCTGCTCAACTCTTGAACTCAATGACTTTGCAAATTGGGTGCCGTCCCAGAGTGCCCTTTTGTAGCCTGCCCTCAGTTTCCCCTTCTCAGGCTTTTGCACTCAACTCCACAAAGGCATTTTTCTCTTATCCAAGAATATCTTCTTTAATGATCATAGATCACTCAAAATAAAGCCCTTCAAGTCCAAATCAAAGTTAATAAATTTCAGAGTTCATACTTGCATTCTTCCCTTCAAGGGGAGAGTCGTCTCTTTACTGACATCTTGTGACAATGAGTTCTACAGGCTAAACATTCATTATGTGAATAGAATTCCCTTGTATCTCTTTTAAATTTGCCTGGGGTTCCATTTCATGCTTAATAAATCTCTGAGGCAAACCACTGGATGAAATCCTTCTGCAACCCTCCCCCCCAAAACCACAGAGAAAAATGGGGTGGGCACCAGGCCTGGATGAATAATGTTTGACATGTAATTCATTTCAAGAATCTCGCCAATCTCAACTACAGTGCTTGACAAATACCTATGTTTTCTTCATTATTCCATGTATTCTCTGAAACAAATCCAGTGGTTCTCCAGCCCACATTGGCAAAAGTGCACAGGTCTTGCCCAGGTGGCGCAAGGCACATATAAGGATTGCACTTGTGCGTGTTCCAGGCATGCTCTCTGCATCATGCGTGTGTAGTCCTTGCACTTTTGCCATGAAGGACACTCATAGACTCATAGAGCTTAAGGCCAGAAGAGACCATTTAGTTCATCTAGTCTGATCCCCAGTATAACGCAAGCCAGAGAATTTCACCCACTTGCCTCTTCGTTGAGCTCATGACTTTTATTTGACTAAAGCAGATCTTCCAGAAAGGAGGTCACGATTTTAAGACATCAAGGGATGGAGAATTCATCTCTTCCCTTGGTAGCTTGTTCCACAGGTTAATCGCCCGCACTGTTAAAAATGTGTGCCTTATTTTAACTGGAATTTGTCTGGCTTCAGCTCCTACCCCTTATTCTTGTTATGAAACTCTTTCATTCGAGGGGCCACCTGCTGACTGAAAGGTGGCTGCATCACAGACCATTTCATCTCCCAACCCCAGCCTGCAGCCCATTGTCCTCCAAATATTCATTCTGCAGGCCAATTGAAAGGGCTTCGATGACCACTGGCAGTCCCCAATCTGCAGTGTAAGCAATGATCTTCTCCCAAACAACTGTCAGCTAGAAAAGCATTCTGGGAAATGGTGCAAACCGAGAATCAACCGAGAAACTTAGGATTCTCATCGATTGAGCTGGCACAAGTAATAGCTTTTGGCGTGGAAGGTTCTTTTTCTCCCAGCCCAGATGCGCAACCTAGACATGGATCAGAAGAAAGGAAGGTGATCAGGAACAGTCTGCACGGATTCACCAAGAGCAAGTAATGCCTGACCAACCTGATTATCTTCTACGATGAGATGACTGGCTCTGTGGATGTGAGGAAAATGGTAGACGTGATATATCTTGACGTTAACAAAGCTTTTGATACGGTCTCCCACATATTCTTGCCAGCAAGTTAAAGAAGTATGGGCTGGATGAATGGACTATAAGGTGGATAGAAAGCTGGCTTGATCATTGGGCTCATCGAGTAGTGATCAATGGTTCCATGTCTAGTTGGAGGCTGGTAACAAGCGGAGTGCCCCAGGGGTTGGTGCTGGGGCCTGTTTTGTTCAACATCTTCATTAATGATCTGGAGGATGGGATGGATTTCACCCTCAGCAAGTTTGCAGATGACACTAAGATGGGGAGAGTGGTAGATATCCTGGAAGGTAGGGATAGGCTGACCTAAACAAAGTGGAAGATTGGGCCAAAATAAATCTGATGAGGTTCAACAAGGACAAGTGCAGAGTCCTGCACTTTGGACGGAAGAATCCCATGCACAGCTACAGACTGGGAACCGACGGGCTAGGCAGCAGTTCTGCAGAAAAGGACCTGGGGTTACAGTGGACAAGAAGCTGGATATGGACACAGTGGACAAGTCAGAAGTGTGCCATGGTTGCCAAGAAGGCTAATAGCATATTGGGCTGCATTAGTAGGAGCATTGCCAGCAGATCGAGGGAAGTGATCATTCCCCTCTATTTGGCACTGGTGACGCTGCATTTGGAGTATTGTGTCCAGTTTTGGGTCCCCCACTACAAAAAGGATGTGGACAAATTGGAGAGAGTCCAGCGGAGGGCAACAAAAATGATTAGGGGGCTGGAGCACAAGACTTATGAGGAGAGGCTGAGGGAAGTAGGCTTGTTTAGTCTGCAAAAGAGAAGAGTGAGGGGGGATTTGATAGCAGTCTTTAACTACCTGAAGGTAGCTTCAACTACCTGTGATGCTGATTGGATTAGGGGGACCATTTATGATATTATTTAACATCCATATGTCAAAATTACAATAACTCCTATGAGCTAGGCCATGTCAGGTACCATTAGAAAGGTTATAATTTGCTAAGTATGATGATAATGTTTTTGTGTATGTCATATTTGTAATGTAGGTTATAAATATATAAGGCATAGCTGTATTTCAGCTTGTGCTGTGTTTCTGGGCAACACCCCAGATAGGATGGCTGCAGCACTAGCCTGCTTAATGGCCCATTAAGGGAACTCAGAGGTACAATAAACCCAGGGAGAGAAGCCAGGGCTGCACCATATGAGTCACCCGGACTTACTCCTGTGACCCTGGACTACATCATCTGATTTCTGTAAATTTCCACAAGCAGCAAAGGCGAGGGACATTGGCAAAAAGGCAGCTGCACCACGTCCATATTGTCTTGGGTCTTCTTCAGCCTTCACCTACCTCTGGTTCAATTCATCTACAACTGAAGCTGTGAAACAAAGGACTGAGACCTATCCAGGTACTGGATGTACACCAGCGGGACTGTACAAGCCTGCAAACGCCACAGTTCTAATGAAAACCTGATGTATATGGACTTTCAAATCGTTTGTATGTGTCTGATTGCTTTAATCATTTAACATTTTCTCTTATAGTTTGTTTCTTTCCTTTTATAATAAACCTTTAGAGTTAGTTACTAAAGGACTGGTTGGCAGCATGGGATTTGGGTAAGATCCAAACTGACATTGATCTGGTGCTGTGGCTGACCCTCTAGGGTCAGGAGAAACCTTTTTGGTACAGAGCATAGAGTTTAAATAACTGGTCTCTTTACTGGACCTTGTGGCTGATTGGGAGCCGGAGACTGGAATGCAGTAAAGGGGGCTGTGTACTTTCTGTTTTAGCTTCTTGATAACCAACCAGTGTGGGGAATCAGAAGCACTGTTTGTGCTTGGTTGGGAAGTCTAACTTCAGTGTTACCCACCAGTGCTGGGAGAATTTGCTCTCCTTTTGCAGCTTGCCCTGACCTTGGCATTTTCAGGTGGTCTGCCCTAGGTACGGACGGGTCACAGGGGGCTCCAGGGAGGATGGAGCTAGGCTGAGTAGTAGCAGATGGCAGAACAAGGATCAATGGTCTCAAGTTGCAGGGCGGGAGGTCTAGGTTGGACATTAGGAAAAACTTTTTCCCTAGGAGGGTGGTGAAGCACTGGAATGGGTTACCTGGGGAGGTGGTGGAATCTCCATCCGTAGCGGTTTTTAAGGCCCCCTTGACAAGCCCTGGCTGGGATGATTTAGTTGGGGTTGGTCCTGCTTTGAGCAGGGGGTTGGACTCGATGACCTCCTGAGGTCCCTTTCAACCCTCATCTTGTATGATTCTACGCCTCCTGGTGAGTGCTTTTCATAGCTTGGCCCAGCCTGGGGGCCTGGCAGATGTGGTGTTGCTGGGAGGACAGCGGGTCATGGTTAGCAGTAGGGATGGGAGATTCAGTGTTTTCGTACGGCTTGGAGAAGTCCCAGTTTGGATGTTTTCTGAAATTTATCTGAAGGACCTGTCCTGTCTAGGCCTGTCGTATTGAGTGGAGACCTCATGAGAACTGGTGTGTGTGCAGTGTTATTATTGCTGTTTCTTTGATGAGCCCTGGTAATATAATTGACACTCCACAGAACAAAAAGGAAGGAAGGCGTATGTACAAGCTTGCACTCAGCAATCTGAAAGTATTGGCATTTCTGCTTCTCAGCCCAGCCAGAACCCAGAACAGCAGAGGTGCATGAAAATGGGGGGGAGGGGAAGGAATGGGAGGAATCAGATGCTCAGGGGAGTTATATACTGAATCTCTCCCCCCCCCCTTCTATATCTATATAAAAGGAGGTAATCTTTTGATTAAGGCTGGGACTCATGAAATCTGGATTTAATTCTCACTTCTGTCTCAGATCCCCTGGGTGACTTTACGCACACTTAATAGAGATTAAAAGTCCTTAGGGAAATTTCTTATCTGTAAAATGGGGATAATAATACTTCCTTTCTCCCACCCTTCACCTGTTTCGTCTAGTTAAATGTAATCTCTTCAGGGCAGGAAAGGTCTCTTGTTATTGGGATGTACAGCTCCTTGCACAAAGGGGCTTCTGATTTTGCTTGGCACCACCGTACCACAATCATAAACGTTTTTTAGGTGAATTTCCTCTTGCATTTTGTGGCTCTCCCATTCTGAAGCAAGCGTCAGCTGGTTTCTTATAAAGGGAAACTGGTTTTAATCCCCTTCTCCAGGTTTCACAATCTCCCAGTCTCCGGCCAGACGGAGCCAGACAGCTTTGTGATGAAGAGCTGTGCAGCTCTATGGATTTTCTCTGTTGCTGTTTAGGCTGCAGTGACATTTTCCTTGTAGCGCCTGCCTTTGGAAATGGGCTACACCCTGGAAAGCAAACCGGTCTGCCCCCAAAGCCAGCTGTGTGTCAGGGAGAAGCACCGAGTGATGGGGTTATTCATGAACCAGGGCACAAACAGGATGAAGTCATGGATGGGATGCAGCAAAGAAAGGGGCAGGTACGGAGATCTGTGCTCTTGATTTAGAGGCGTATTGTAATGTCCTGGGTAGCTCCCTCCAAACTCCTGACCAGGACTTTGGAGCTACCTAATTTGGAGGTAGCTCCTGAAAAATCCTCCCTCTGTTTTTTTTACATGTGACTAACTGCATGGTGCTCAGCGAGTCCGTGTGGTCGAATGGACAAGGCTCAGGGCTGGGTGTCAGCAGGTTGAGCGACTCTTCCTGGCTCTGTCACAGATTTGCTCTCCGACCTGGGGGGAGTCATTTAACTCCCTCATGCCTCAGTTTCCCCTTCTGCCCAAAGGGGGATGATAACAGTGTAACTGACTGCCCGGCTCCCCCTGCTTGCAGGCTGCTTCTGAGCATCTGCTTAGCCTCTCGGTCTCCGGCCACTCCTCTGCCCTGAATGTCATCTCAGCCTTTCCTTCCCAGCTCCCAGGCTGCTGACGCCAACCGGCCGCTCCTGCTCGCACACAGCCTGCTGCTGCCGCACCTGGCCCAGGGCCTGCCTGACCACCCTTCCCTGCGCCGGGGGGCTTACGGAGCCCCTTACTGGCTGGATGTTGCACTGGGGGTTAATCCAGGGCCCACTCGGGAGCCAGCAATAGTTACCCACCATCTCACAGAGCCGGAATTCACGCATGCCTGTAAAGCGAACGGAAATTGCGCCCCAGAACTCCAGCCCAGTTCCCTTTGGATTTACCGGGTCTGAGCTAAGCGAGGTGGGGTGGGAAGGAAGGTTCTGCCACTGACTTTTGAGCAGGCTGCCGGGATAGCCCCGGCTACGGCGTATTTACACATGTAAAGCAAGAGTCAGAGGAGGAGATGTTGGTAAATAGGCTATTAACAGACAGAGCCACTCCATTAATTTCACAGAATAAATCTGTCCTTTACCCTCCCTTTCCTTCTTGCGTACTTCTGGAGCTGAAGGCCTGTGACTGTGTGATGTGCGGGGTGGTGTAGGCCTGGCAGGGCCATGCTAAATTACCAGTGGAAATAATAACACCGCGCTGTTAGGTCAGTATCATGATCTCCATTGTACCAATGGGGAAACTGAGGCACGGGGAGGGGAGGTGACTTTCCCTGAGAGCACCCAGCAGGTCAGTGGCAGAGCTGTCCCAGACCAGTGCTCTATCTACTAGGCTGCGCTGCATCCTGCCCTGGGTGGGGTGATGTGGGGAAGAGCACGCCTGTTTGGGTGGGGGCACCCTGTTTGGGGGGGAGGGCAGATCTGCCTTTCCCAGCATAGCAAGGAATGGAAGAAGGCAGCTGTTAGCTACACCTACAGAAAGTTAGAGCTCCCGCCCCAGATAGCGACCAGACACCCAGACAGGGTTGCTAACACTGTATGTCAGAGATATGGGCCAGACCTCAGATGTGCCCAGTCCTGACCTGAGTCTCTGGGGGAAGGAGTCCCTTCTCCTCCCACATCCTTCCTAAGGTTCTCTCTCTCCAGCTCCATGCACTGTGGAGAGCCCAGGGGATCAAGGACTGGGCCAGGCAGCCGTTGCAGCTACTCTTCAGGTTGAGTGCTGGTGCCAGGAGCAGAGTTGGAACACCTAGCAGGGTGGAGAGGCAGCCGGGCCAAATTTGAGAGGCATTGCGACCCCGTGCGCCAGGTCGAAATACAGGATAAAAGCCAGCCCGTACTGATTTAGCACAAGACAGCCAATTTTTTAGTTAAATAAGGGATGCCCCCTTGTGACGAAGGGGGATTTTTTTGTAATATTTTTAGGAGGCCTGGTGGTGCCTCAGTTTCCCCTATATGCCGCATTGTTACCTAGTGGGTGGAAAAGGCCTGTTTTTGTCTTGGGGCAGGCTGAGACACAGGTGTGAATGGGGCACCTTGCTTGTGTGGCGGAGAGGCTTGCGTGGTCCAATGATCCTGCGAGCCAGGCGGTTAAGAGGTGGCTGCTGGAAGAAATCACCTGGAGTCTGACACCCTTTGTAACACTGTGCTGTTGGCAAGTCTACCACGGCGTGAGCCTGGGTCCTTCAGCACCAAAGGACACATCGCTGTCACTTGAGCTCCAGGCCCAAGCATCATTTTTTCAGGTCCAGTATAAACTTGTAACACGGCTCCCCCCCCCCCCCCCCACACACACACACCACACACACACCACAATTCCTCATCCCCTACCTACAATCTCATGAGCCATGAACATTTTTTCCCTCATGGTAACGGGGGTTGCAGCCTGGGCTGGGCCCCCCAGGGCCTCCAGGCCCCGGTAAAGTGTACCCTTTCCCCCCCATGTGGGGGCTCTGCTTGAGCTGAAAGAGTAACTCCATTAGCTGGCAGCAGAAATAGGTTGTTGTCCTCTGAGGAGGAGGGGCTATTGCACTTTCACAAGTGTGGCATACCAGAAAGAAATATCTGTGAATGTTCTTTGAAACAGAGCCCCTGAGCGTGCTTTGCTGCCAGTCACAAGCCCTTTTATTCACCAGTAGTGTTACAGTTAGCTGTTATTAGTAATCATTGCGTGAAAGTCTCCACTCAGGACGGGGACCTTTTACAAAGACTTGAGACAGTGCGGATTGCAATGGATAGATGAAATAAACAAAGACGGCGTGTAGGGGAAGGGAAGGCTGAGGGAACAGGCAAACAAGCATGTCTTATGGCAATGAAGGTTCGTCATAGCGTGTCCCATTCACATGGGCAGCATCTTCTTCGGACGAAGTCACTTCACCGTGCTGGGTCGCCGTTTCCCCGTCTGTAAAACGGGGTCGTTGAAACCGCAGGGCTGTTTTGAAGAATATAAACTAATGTTTGTAGAAGCACTTTGAAAAATGTGTAATGCTAAGTAATTGCTAAGCCCTGGTTCACACTAGGAGTTAGGTCAAGGGAAGGCAGCTGAGATGGATGCGACGCTGTAAGTGTCCACACTGGAAAGCAGCTCCCAGAGATGTAACTTGCCCACAGCACTGGCTTAATAGAGAGGCGTGGCGCTTACGTCGATGTCGTTAGGTCAATGCAGGGTCAGTGTAGACACTGCGTTGCTTATATTGCCTGTTGCTGCCTTGTAGAAGCTGTCCCACAATGCCCCACCCTGAGAGCTAACTCGGTGCAAGCGCTCCTGTGGAGGATGCACACCTCCGACCCAAGGAACGTAGTGTGGACGTGCGAAAGCAGGTCAGTTACTGTGGTGGCGGTACGTCGACGTAACTTGGGTTGACTTTAATTGTGTAGACTTGCCCTAAGTATCACGGCTGTTCCCCTTTCCCTCCCGCCGCCTCCAACCCACACACGTCATCTTCTAAGTCAGCCCTCCCTGGTGGATTGTTCTGATGCGAAAACCCAGCAAGATTCAGATCATGGCTTCCTACTTGTGGTGATCACCGGGCTCTGTGGATCATACCTTCCTGTCCCAAGCTTTTGCCCGCATGTCTGGCATATTTGACTCTTGCCTCTATGGATCAGTGGAGATTTTGGCTGCACGTAGCAATTTCATTGATTTTTTTTTCATTGATGTGTCCATGGCAGGAAAGACTGTTGGTGGCCAGGGGGCTGCAGGTAACGAATGTTACAGCTTGTGAGAGGCCTAATTAGAGCGGATGATTTGAATCGCCTGCCTGGGCATTCATAGCCCTGTTAGAACGGACTCTGCCCTGGGAAGATGGGACCATTTTGTGTCTGCTGTCCTGCGAAGCTGACAGTTTCATGGATCTGAGACGCGCGAATCGCTCCAACACAACAATCAAACTGACCCTAACTGAATTCAGGAGAACTCTCGGTCCTTAGTCCCTTTCAGACTTACTGTGGTGTAAGAAATTCTCCTAGATCTCGTGTATTCTGCCATAAAGGCAGCATGGGATTTTATTTTTTTAATCCCAATGGATTAACTGTACGAATCCTTTCCCATTCCCCCTCCCACATGAAAAGTCTTTTTCCAGAAGGCAACTAATACAGTCACTATGGCCTCTTCGGCACTACAGCTTTTGCTCATAGTGAGGGAGAAAGGATCTTGGACGTGTTCATTAGACATGTCCTTTTTAATCTTCATGCTCTCCTGGGCAGTAACTATTTCTGCCCTACCCAGCAGTTTGGGGATGTAATCTAGCATCATGACTTCCTTACGTGTGGCAGGACAGCAAGTCATGGTGAGCGTACATACCAGCCACCGTGAAACCGGCTGGACAGTCTGTTTTGCCTCGTTCTGTCCTCCTCACCACAAGGTGGCAATGGAAGAGATCTGGGACTGAATTTTGGACCACACGATGTAGTTGAATGACGTGAGGTTGCATCTTCACATCCCCATGCAAGAGACACAAACACAGCACTCATGTGACCTAGCATCAGGGTGATTTCAGCCCATGGGACGAATGGAAATAGATGGTTTAGCTATGCAAGGAGGAAACACACTGCTGGAAGTTGCTTCGATGGTGCACGGCCTTGTGGAAAAGAAGAAGAAGCAAGATTAGAGGGGATGGGATGTTTTGATGTCAACCTTTCAGACCTCTCCTACGGCGAGTCGTCCCTGAAAACGCACAGCTGTGAAATTAACCCATTTCCACTTTGCAAGGATTTTCCAACAGGGGAAGGTGGAAAAAAATCCAGCTCAACCCTGTATTTTTTTTTTTTTTTGCAAGCGTTTGGGACCCCCAATCCAGGGCTTGGATTTCACAACTTCCCATGGCAGACGTGACTTTTAGCAGAGCAAGTGGCAAACTCCTGCTTCTCCTTTGTGTGTCTATGGGCAGGGGCTCATGTTTACAGCCTTCCTCGTGCCGTACACTTGTTACTGGATCTTACACGAATGCCAGCGGTTCTGCCACGTGATCTCTTTCATTATGGCACATTTATTCGTCTCTCCTTGGTCTGGTGCCATTCCCAGCCTCCCAGTAGCACCTCGCTTTATTAAAAACAGTAAGCGCAAAGTGGTCTTTCTTGTGCAGTCACTACTTCATTGCTGTGATTGCTAGTTATTGATTGTCGTAGCGGCTCTTGCAAACATCAGAGACACTGAGAGAATTACAGGCCCAGTCTATCTGCGGTCCTTGTGTGGCCATCATCACTGTGATCTCTGGGCACCACACAGTCTTTAATGTTTTGATCTTCACAGCTCCCCTGGGAGGTAGGGCAGGACTATTGTCCCTATTGCACCCATGGAAGCACAGACAGACTCAGTGACGCACCCAAGGTCACAGGGAGTCTGTAGCAGAGCAGGGAATTGGACCCAGCTCTCCTAAGCCTTATGCTGGGGCTGTAAGCACTGGGCTGTTCTTCCTCATCTTCCAAATCTTACACTAGAATGCACACACGTTCTTACCACTCCGGGACACGACCTGAGTTGTCTGAAAACATCTGCTCAGTGCGCAGCGCAGTCGAAAAAAGGCCAACCGCTGGTTAGGAACCATTCGGAAAGGGATAGATGATAAGACAGACAATATCAGAATGCCACTGTAGGGATCCAGAGAAGGTGCCATTCAGGAGCTGTTCTGCCAGCCGGGACACAAAACGTTTTCAGTGCTCCACCCACCCGAGCAGCTGAGAAAAATGGCTGGCCAATCAGAGAAGAGCAGAGCAGAAGCAGCCGGCCAATCACAGCAGAGTAAAAGAAAAGACATGAAGCCCAGCAGCACAGTGGGAGGCCACCCTGCTTACCTGCCCCTAGAACCAGACGGGGTAACTCTGTCACTATACCAGTATATCTCAAGGGATACAGCTCCCCTAGTGTGGACGCAGTTCTAACGCTATATGGGTGCTCTATATTGACATAACTGTTCCTGTACAAGGAGGAGGATTGATATACTGCTGTAAAGCCCCTCTATCCCAGGATAACTTATGTCCACCCTAGAACTTTTAACCAAAATAGTTATACTGGTTCAAATTGGTTATACAATTTATACTGGTGTGTAGACCAGCTGAGCTCTGTGTGTCAAACTAACCCCCCTGGTCCCAGCTGGTGGTCGTTAGGTGACCAATCTGCCATGAGTTTGCTGGGTCTCAGTTCAGTTCCCAAAGGACAGACATCCCTACCGCAAAACCGCCATCACAACGACTGGCACTTCCTGCTGTCAGTCTAATTTGAAAGGCTGAGGACTGAATGGGGCACACGCTTATTTTCAGGACAGACGGCACCATCGCGATACTCTATTCTGACCTCCTGCATAATGCAAGCCGGCGAATGACTCAGTGATTTCTGTGTTCAGCTCTATAGCGTGTGGTCGAGTTTGAACGGATCTTGGCACCCAGGCTCGTCAGGGTTTGAGGCACGTGGCTGGGTTGGGGCAGGTTATTATTTATTTGTACTGGGGTGGCACCTAGGGAGCCCTATCACAGACTAGGACCCCCATTGTGCTAGGTGCTGGACAACCCCGGAACAAAGCACCTCCTGCCCCCGAAAGTTCACAACCTAAGTAGCGAAAGTTGCCCTCTTGCTGCCCATGCCGCGGCTCTCCTGTAGTTATAGGATTTCAGACGCCAGCACCTTTCAGCACCCCTCAATTCACTACAGATAAATGTAGAGCGAGTTAAACACCGGATAATGACCAGCATTTATTAAAACCAGGGTCTGGCTGGTGCTCTCCATGGCTGTCAACAGGCTGGAAATCAGGGGAGACCCACTCGGCCATGAAACCACACAGCAGAACAGATCTGAGGCCACTTCCTTGAATTGATAGGATTTAGGGGGACGTCTCCCGGCAGCTTCATATCCCGAGGTGGTCCAGAAGAGGTGGCCGCTTGCCCTACATCTTCAATCAAACCAGGGGATACTTTCTCCTGGCTTTCCGATGGAGTGTTGCTCTAAAATTAGGAGACAAAATACAGCTGTCAAAATACAGAATTTCCAGCCATGATGTATGGGCGGCCAGATGCCCCGGCTGCTCGTTATCCCCTGCCCTGCCTTGGCGCTAGACAAAGGGATGATGCAGTAGGATGGCTACAAGCCGGTAGACGACAGATCTCGAGGAGGCCTGAAAGGATCGCCCGTAAAGGTGAGGGGGGAGCACTAGCTATTAACCCGCCACAGACACTGATGAAAGAGACATTCCCCAATAGATTATATTTAATGTTTTCCAGCCAGGCTGTGAATTGCAATCATTTTGGAACCCACGGGGTTTCTCTTTCCAAATGTTTCATATTTTAAAGCAAACAATTCCTTCCTTCCAGGACAAGCAGGGGGGGGCAAGCCTGTCCCCTCACTACTTATCCAAACCCAGCCTTCATTATACCCACAGGTGAGACCCAGTCAGTGAAACTGACTGAGCAGCAACCCTGTGACTTGGTTTCATCCTCCACGTGCAGTGCGACAAGTAACCCAACAGTAGCAGTGGGGAAGTAAGTCATGATTGTCAGCGTCTGAGCTCACCCTGCCTCTGTGATTAGGGCACCGCAGGATGGGTTTTCTGCTAGCCAGCCCTGCTGACTCCTCCGTGGAACTGGAAGGTTAAGAAGTGGTTTTTACTGATGATGGATTGGCACCAAGTACGAAAGGTTCTGCCGGCCAAATTCAGCCCCAGGCTGTCCTTGGGGGCAGCCCCCATTGTCCTTCTCACCCTCGAATCCTCAGGGCCCCTCTGTAGAGATCCGTCCAGCCTAACCTCCATCCTCCCTTTTACTTGTCCAGTTCTTAAACTGGGGGCATTGGGGGATTGGGTCTGCCTTTACGTCTGTATGTCTGTACAGAACATTACGTCTGTATGTCTCTGTGTCTGTACAGGACCGAGGAGACTGGGGTGCTGCCATCGTAATAAAATTAACAATGGTGACCCCCGGCCACAGCCCTCTCCAATCGGCTACGGTGCCTCCCACATACGGACAAAGGGCTTTGTTCTCATTTACACTGAGGTCACTTGCCACCCACTTCAGAAGCCCCTCGCAGCCTTCGGTCTGTGAATTCCATGTGGCCAGCCACAGACGCAGCCCTGCCCTTTTGACCCTCTCAGACCTATTGCTCTGCTGGCACGGAGAGCAGCGGCAACACGCCCTGACACACGGACGGGCAGCTCTAGGAGGCTGGTAGGCTTCCTCCCTTGGCCACCTGCCCAGAACAACAGCTTCAAGGCTCGCAGACTGGGAAGCGGGAGCGCATACATCTCGGGCCTGGTTATCGGAGGTGCTGAGCCTCCTTCCCTGCAACTGACGTCAGTGGAAGCCGCAGGGGCTCTGCGCTGGGGGTGTGTGTGTGTGGGGGGGAGGGGGATGCACAAGCACGTGCATGGCTGTCCCATAAGGCTACGCACACTGCTTTTCCCATTGATCACTTCTACATTTACTGAGTGGTTTCTTCTCCAGCCAGACGAACCTTCTAGATCTGTGTCCTGACGGATTTTGTAAAGCCCCCTCCCCTCCCCCCCCCCAGCCACGCTCTGGGCAGGGGGGAATAAAATGCTGTCGGCAGCTGCCCATATTGGTTGGCTGGTCGGTCAAGTCAGCCTTCACCGCTCGAAAATCAGCGCGGGGGGTGGGGAGAAAAAGTCTTGGGGGGGGGGATACTGTGTGGCATTCGGCAGAACCCTGAGCAAGGGTCAGTGGGAGAGTTGCCCGATCCCAGCTGCAGTCACGGGGAGCAGTTTGACCTGGAGACACCTTACGAGTCACGGCTTCCTCCTGGCTCCCGCGAGTAATGATTTACTGTTGGCCTAACCAGCAGAAAATCACAGCATCCCCACCCCTTCTCTAACAGGACTGGCTCAGCTACTCTGGCAGTGAACACGGGGCAGGGGACGGCAGTGCTCATTCTCTGCCTTCCCCCCACACCTGCTCCATGGAGGAAGTCGGGGGGAGGGGACGGAGGGAGGATGGTAGCCGTGCTCACTCCCACATGCCCAGGTCTGGGTGACCTTTAGTGCCTTTTACACCCTTGCCTAGGCCTATAGCCTGAGTCTGAATCTAACCTTTAGGGAAGCTGACCAAGCCCACAGAGAAAGCGAATGCCTCCAAATGGAATCAGACCATGAAACCACAGGGCTCTTCATTTATTCATTACAACTGTAACATCTCAGACCCTTAGCCAGCACCGTGCTGCAGAGCAGGACACAGCATGGCTAGAACTCAGATTCTCCTGCTGCAAAGCCCAGGCCTCTTGAGCTAATGGAGAATCCTCAGCAGCAGTATGGGGTCTATGACACACAGCCATGCAGTTCTGAGTCCATCCAGAAGAGGGCAGCAGACCTGCGGGCCAATTTGCTATAGTATCTTCTCATTATGATGTAGTGTTTATTTGTATCACAGTAGCATCTCAGCTGAGATCAGGACCCCGTTGTGCTAGGGCTGGTCCGAGACCATCCCCGCCCCGAAGAACTTACAGCCTAAATAGCTGAAAACAAATGCGTAGAGGTGACAGAGAAGCCCAGAGAGGAGGAACAAATGAGATTGTGTCCTTCGTCCCAAAGCCCCACAGGCTGGCTGGCTCAGCTCTCCCAGCCATTACTGACCCGGCCTGGTTTTAGGGAGCGCTGCGGAGTTGAAAGTTCTGACCCTGTCGCTGTGATCCAGCAAAGATCCCAAGTGTAGGGATGTCAGTCCTGGTGTCCTGGCAACAGGCCAGCTCACGAAATTGCCTTCTGCCTTCTTACGCCTCTCTGCAGTGTCAGTCGGATACAGGCGTCTTCCCTTTCTGTCCTAAAGTGCAGCTCAGCGTTGCTGTGCGCTGTTAACCAGCTGCCACTGGAGATGGGTGAAGGGATTCATCACTGGGGGCTGGGGACTGTGCTCACTTAGAGGAAAGAGTGTGACCTGCCGAATCGTTCACGCCACACCGTGCAATTCCTGGCTTCTCCTTCACTAACTTCATTTGAGTACTGACCGGGTCCAACCCAGTGTGGATGCTGAGTCAGATATCTTGGCTTTTGGGGGGTGCAGAAGTTTTTACCCCGTTTGCAATTGCAGAACCAGCCCAGCTAGAGGAGAATGACCTGGGTTCTGCTGTCGCTTACGTAGCGCCAACAGAATCGGTCACTTAAGTTCCAACTCCGTCCGATTGCCATCACTTGTGCAATGGAAGGCAATGTAGCTGCTCAGGTGTAACTTAGGACAAGAATTTAAAAGACAATGGAGTCTCATAGGAATAAATGAGGGCAGAGTTTGGCCTGCAGAATCTTTCTATTGCGGATGATGCACGTGCAGGGAAAGACCCAGCTTGACTCTCAGATCCCAGAGCACAACGCAGCAGTGAGCATTTTTCATGTAAGCCGGAACTTGTGCCTCTCTACTTTCAGTGAGTAGATGTGGCCTCAGCAATAACCCTCGCATCCCGTGATGCTGATTGTACAGAGTAGAACCGCACCTTAACCGCCCACTTGAAAAGCCTCCTCGAGGTTTCCGGTACCTCTGTAACCTCAAGTTAAAAACTCGACGTTGTCAAGCAGCCAGCGGTTGTTTTTGTTGTTGGAGCATTTTTTTGTGCTGGTCCCTGGGATGATTGTTCTCCAAAACCTGTACAAGCAAATTACTCTGCTGTCAGCCAGGTAACAGACTCGACAGAGAAAGCAGCCCAGAGAGAGAGAGAGGCACCCCCCTTCCCCAGCCTGTTAGGCGACATGCACTGTACACTCTGAGTAACGCAGCCGTCACCTGGGCATTAAATGAATAATTAAAAAAAAAAAAAGCACCCCCCCCCCCCCCACTCGTTTGCTATGTGTGATTTGTGGAGGAGCCGTAACATCCTACGGAAGACAGGACACGATGGCTGCCCTTAATGAGGTGTCCTTGGGAAAAAAAAAAAAAGCAAAAAGAAAAGAAAACATGGGCAGAAGGCTTGCCAAGAGCAGTGAAATTTAGTTCCCCCATGCAGAAAATGGCTGTGCCTGTACACACAATCAGCCTAAACTCCATCTTCTCTCAATGAATCATAACAAATGGATGAGGATCAGCGCTGATGTCACCCACAGTGCCAGCTCTTCTTCTCTGCCTCCTTCGGGTTGGATACCTCCCTTCCCCACTGTCCCCGCCTCCCTCTGCTGCAGGATGACACTCATCCATCATCAGCATTTTAAGCACTGGCATATCAGCGAGCCTGTCACGCTCCCTCTTTGCTCGGCACCCGACGCTTCACTTGGCGGCCTGGCGGGTCCATTTCCATTTGAAGTTCTGTAATCCCCTATTTGGTTTAGTTCCACTTGGTTTCTCTGTGTGCGGATGGAGGGAACCCGATGGGACAGGAGTAAATTATACAAAATAATAAAAAGATGGCTTGCTCTAATAATTCTGATAATGGTGTGCAAACACTCACATGCAAACAGGCATACACACACACACAGACACACACACACACAGTCCCTTGGGTCGGATTCTGATCTCAGTTACACCAGATGTCAATCCAGAGTAATCCCATTTTCAGGTGCATAGTCTGGAGGTAAATCCAGAGGAAACTCATTGAAATCAATGAGCCTAATCAGCTGGTTCTGATTTCTGCCTCACTTGGTTTCAATCCAGAGTAATCACAGTGAAGTCAATCGGTTCACTTTGCAGGTTGTGATCTCAGTGACACCAGATGTAAATCCAGAGTAACCACATTCTCATGTTCTGCTCTCAATTACGCCCGGTGTAAATCCAGAGTAACCACATTCACAGGTTCTGATCTCTGTTACGCCAGGTGTAAATCTGTAATAACTCCCCTGACGTCAGTGGAATTACTCCAGATTTATGGCAGTATTGGAGGAAAGCTGGGAAATTGGAGCTCGGACTTAGCCCTGACTGTGTTACAAGGGTGTAATTGAACTCCAAAAGCTGGCCCAGTTTCTCTCCTGGCTGAAAAATGTTTATGCATAAGGAGAAAGGGAGATGGAGACAGGGTTACTTAGGAAAGTCAGTGCAGGGTGCCAGGGAAAAGTCAAGTTACTGCTTTACGATCCGTTTACCAGGAGGCTAACATTCCGCTGAGGTCTGTCCGTATTTCATCTCGTCAAATGACCACGTCCCACCAGCTCTTCAGAGAAGCGGGCTTTGCAGTTTAGGGTACCTCTGGGAGTCACCCTGCCTCTCCCCTCTCCACTCCTTCACCTGCCATCTTTCTGGCACAGCCTACTCTCTTGCAGAGAATGTCTCCCCTTCCCCTCAGGATCGCTGGATGCCTGTAAAAACACACGCTCAGAATGCCATTAAAGCAAAATGAGCCTGAGATCCGTCAGCGTCACAGATGCCTTCCCAGGCCCTGATATGTCATGCACGGCTACTCAGATTTAAACGGGGAGTTAGAGGAGACGCTTATTTTAGAAGCAAGTTGTTTTCTCAGCATGTTTAGTCAAAATAAAGGTGAAAGAGGGGGGAGGGAGGGAGCTTATTTAAAGAGATGCCCCTTTAATGATGGGTCTGAGCCATGACAAGGGGACAAATTTAGAACCCAGAGATATGCTGGTGCTGGGATGGGGGACAGGACATCTCGGTAATGGATGAGCTGCATGTTCTGAAGCCAGGGTCTCATCCTAGCTGTGTGTGGTTAAAGCCTGAGGCTGCAGCCCTGGTTTTAATCCCATTTTGGCCACTGACTCTCTGGGTCAACCTGAGCAAGCCCCATCGCCGCTCTGTGAATCAGTTTCCCCCCGCCTGCACAGTGGGGCTACAGCCAGGGTGAATTTGTTCTCGTCTGCCACTTTCAGGTGGAAGGCGGCTAGAGGAGGGTGAATTGTCACCACCACCTCCTCCTTTCCGCAGAAAAGTGTGGCCTGTGAAGGGTCATTTGCGTCTTTGGGTTCCTATGTGTGCAATGGAGAAGACAGCAGAACTGGAAAACAAAACAGGGACCATGCAGTTTGGATTGAAAATCGGAACAACCGCGAGCTGACTGTGAACTTTTACTGACATGGAGAAGCCCCGGCTCCCAGGGCAGGACAGGAATGTATGTAACAAACCTATAGGTTTGCAGATGAATCGGACAAACCCACAGCCAGGTCATTAATATTATTGTTCAAATATTGTGGTAGGGTCCAGAGGTCCGGGGCCTCCGGCACCAGCTGCCGTCTAAACATGTAGTAAGAGACCATCCTGCCCAGAAAAGCTTCCAAGCCCATTATTATTTATATGGTGCCCAAGAGTGTACTGGGCCCCTTATTAACGTGCAAATATAGACAGTTGCCTGCCCCAAAGAGATGGCAATGCACAGCTAAGGGACTGAAAAGACTATTGCTGGGGAGACTGTAGAAGAAGGTGAGTTTTGAGGAGGGGAGAAAGGTT
Organism: Emydura macquarii macquarii; assembly: GCF_026122565.2. Taxonomy (NCBI): domain Eukaryota; kingdom Metazoa; phylum Chordata; order Testudines; family Chelidae; genus Emydura; species Emydura macquarii. The sequence continues at coordinate 10,277,621 of NW_027133829.1, read as the reverse complement.
GCCTGGGACACAGAGGTACCAGAAGTGGGGGAGAGGGGGTAGACGTGGGAGTGATGGGAGACCAGGCCTCAACACCACCTATACTTTTGGGTGCTGTAGAGCACTCCCAGCCTGCCCCTCCCCCCCCCCCCCCCGGTGCACCCCACCATCACTGCTGTGCATCAGAAAGGCAGCATTAGCCAAGGGGGTGCTGCTGCTTTGTAATAAGTCGCCTTCCCTGCATCCCGCTGGGCCGCTGATCTATAAGCTAATCCTAGCCTGAGCTGATCTATAACTAATTCGCTTACAACACAATTGCAATATTGATTCCAAACCAGCTTGGCAGACAGAGCACAAATGGGGTGGGGAGGGTTAAGGTGTCGGGGGGGGGGGGGGGGGAATATACGAGTGGCTGTTTTTTTTTGTCAACCATCTATACATAAAGCAAAAAAAGTGACGTGCTCAGTTATGATTACGGTAGCATCTAAAGGCTCCAACATGAGAACCTCAGCGTGCCAGGAGCTGCACAGATGGGGAGACAGCCCCTGCCTCAAAGACCTTGCAGTGTAAACAGGCACACGTTCACAGGAGAAGCAGATGTGCAGAGAGGTGCAGTGCCATGCGCAGAGGTGTAGCCAGATCTGATTTTTTGGCAGGGTCGGTGGTTGACCCGGGGCGTGGGGGGAGAAGGGGGGGAGCCAAGCCTTGTGTCACAAGTGAAACAGAGGCTGATAAAAACGTGGGATGAATTGCTTAAAATCTGATTGGGTGGGCCTGCTTTCAAAGTGGGTGGCCCGCCCAGGCCCACGCATAGCTACGCCACTGGCGCAGAGCACAGACAGAGCAGAGAAATAGAACCCAGGCCTTCCATCTCTCAGGCTGGTTCCTAGTCCACTGGGCTCACGCTGCCCCTAAGCCATTGCTGGACCTATCCTCCAGGAACTTATCGAATTATTTTTTAATCCAGTTATAGTTTTGGCCGTCATAACATGCCTTGGCAACCAGTTCCCCAGGTTGACGGTGTGTTGTGTGAAGAAGGACTTCCTTTTGTTTATTTTAAACCTGCTGCTTCTTAATGTCATAGGGTGACCCGCTGGTTCTTGTGTTGTGTGAAGGGGTAAATAACACGTCCCTAGTCACGTTCTCCATCCCAGTCATGATTTTATAGACCCCCGTCATTCACCTTTAACCCCATGAGCCAGATCCTTAGCTGGTGTAGATCAGTTGAAAGGTACTGACGCTAATTTAATCCTCCTAATTTTACAGCTGCTAAGCTATTTTCCCCTCAAATTGAGTTTATTTTGTGGATTACCCTGACGCTTAAAACTCAAGCAAAGTCTGAAGACTCTCTGCACTGTATCTTCACTCCTGGTATGTAAGGTTGTGGATGAAATTCCGGTGTGTATTATATAGTGTATTAACTAACAATTTATAATGACATGAAGAGAGACCATAGGAGGCAGAATTAAGGTTAAGCATTTCCAGCTCCCTGACAGGTTTATGCAGAAGAGCAAGGCTTTTTCTGAATGGGTAGCTTTAATGTTCGCAGAGCAAATGATGCTGCAATGGTTGAGAAAGTACCTCCCAGTCAGCAGACGCTGAACGCAGCTCTTCCTTCAGTCTGGAAGCAGCATTTGAAAGGTTGATATATGGGGCGCAAAGTAGAATGGACGCATTTAATGACAGATGGAAGCGTTGTATTGATTACACGGACAAGAAGTGAAATATCATCACACACATGCTGCTGTGGAACATAACGAGTATTATGCAGATTTATGCAATGGGATAGTCAATGAAAGACCTCACAACGCCCCCGGGCATTTAGAATTCCAAGAGACATTCTTTTCTTTTCTTGATCGTTATGTTTTTTTGCCCAAACGATGCAGGAACGGACTGCCAGCTCTTTGAGGCAGTGACTGTCCTTTGGTCATATATATGTGCAGCACTTACCAACATGGGGCTGGGGCTACTGCAGTTCAAACCCTGACTAATCATGACAATTGGCACCTGGGGGTGTGGCCTTGGAGACAAAGGCAGTCGTCAGGGCTTAAAATATCACCCAGGACTGGTCTCCAGTTTGCTGTGTGTAAATCTGAAAGAGGGGCAAGTGGAACAATATTTCCAAGCCAGCTCCCGCAGCCTGCTATTCTCTCGCCTATAGGCTCTGCAAACACCTGGGTGATCCCAACCAATTTACATTCCCTGCTGAGGAAGGTGATATGCAGTGCAAACGGAAACTGGGATAGCCAGCACCCTGGTGGGTCACCATGGCACCCAGGGTTCAAACATCGAGGCATGCACGGCTGTTACTCCTAGCGAGGGTTCTGGGTCAACCCTGTGGAGGGAAGAACTCCCTTGCTTTTCAGGAAATGCTGCAGGCACCCGCCTAAGATGCTTCCCATCCTTCCAAGCACTTTATTAACCCCTTGCTGGGATGAGGGGCACTTGCATCCTGTCCCAGGAACCAGGAGCATTGATCTTTGACATCAAACCATGCCTTGCAATGAATACATTTGTGTCGCCTTCAAGTCCTGCACCGTGGTGAAGAGGGTCTTAAGAATGCACGGATCCCTACCGCTGACTCAGGCAGTCATGTGGAGCGGCACCTAGAAGACGCCACTGGTAGCTTCCTTCCTGGTGTCTGTCTGTCTGCCTAATTTGAACATGCCCATGAGGTCTGAGGTTCGGCTCGACTGGCAGAAAATCCCATTGGGACGAAGGACAGCATGGGAGAAAGCGCTCTTAATCTGGCAAAAACAGAGCATTGGCCTCATGTAATTTCTCTCAAAACAAGATTTATTGAAGTTCTGTCTGTGGAAATCGCTGTGGTGTGGAACGCCCAACGGATGGATTCGATCACTGATTCGTGCCCTGCTACATTTTTCATTAGGAAAAATATTGGCGGGGAAGGGTTGACCTCATAATCTCTGCATTTTAAACAATAATCAAAGGAAAACTAAACAGAAGGGGGAAGTGAAACGTTTCTCTGAAAGTGCTTCCCTGCGGCCAAACCAGATGGGAAACTGGAGGTGAAAAAATTTGCCACGTTAGATCATTCCCCTCAACCTCGGTGAGTGGGGTCCTTTCCCAGACCATGGTCTTGTAGTTTAAGGCACCAGAGTGAGATTTACCAGAGCACCTCCTTTCCCCCACTCTTTGTCTATCTTGTCTATTGTGGCCAGGTCTACAGTGCAAAGTTTTAACAGCATAGCTACAGTGGTAGGGGGTGTGAAGAAAAAAAACAAACCCTAGCCAACAGAGCTCTGCAGGGTAAATGCAGCTATGCCAACAGAAGAGTGCCTCTGTCAACACCGCTAATGTCATCTGAGGAGTGGTGTCATTGTACATGCAGAAAAATGCCGTCTGGTGGTACACACTGCCCCTGCACACGGCTCTGCCCTGACAGCTAAATCGGTACAGTCGTATCAGCAGAGCCTGTGTCATGTAGACTAATCCCTAGCCTGTGATTTCTTCAGAGCAAGGACCGTCTATCACCAGGCACATGTCCAGTGCCTAACACATTGGGGGTCCTGAGGTCAGCGGGGGTCTTTAATACACATAAAGAAGTAAATTAGTAATCATCTGAGACCTGAGTTGTTACCTCTGCCTACGTTTTCATCAAATCCCATTATGATGTTCCCAGCTGGGAGCTCACTAGGCACCCCCGTTGCAACGTATTTCATATAATCCCACTTCAGTTTACACTGTAGCCATTCTGCTCCCTGCACAGCATGGGATTTAGGCACATAAGAAACTTTCCCATTACAAACAAACCACACTGGCGTGAACGGACGTCAAGGGGCTGAACGAGCGGCCAGCTCTTTAAGAGGCTAAAGGGGTGGCTTTTCTGAACTGCCTGTTCCATTGGCGCACACCTGAAATTATTTTCTAGTTGATGGTCTACATAAATTAATCTTCGGGGGCGGGAGGATCCAATGCCTTTAATGTTGATGCCAAAGTAACACCTGTGAACCCACTTTCGCTTCTCACTCACATCTCCAGAAGCCGTGGCGTGGTCTCCCCTACTTTGCTTTGTGACCCATCGAGAGACCTCGACCTCAGAAGACAGACAGATTCAGACTGGGAATAGGGTGTAAATTGTTACCCATGAAGGTAAATAGCCCCTGGAACAGTTAACCACGGGTCATGGCGGATTTGCCGTCACTGGCAATTTTTAAATCAAGACTGGCTATTTTGAAGAGATTGGCTCTACTTCAGGCAGGAATTCATTCAGAGCAGCTGATGGCCTGTGTTATGCAGGAGGTCAGACTGATGAACGCTGCGGTCCATTCTGTCTTAGAAGCTAGAAATCTATGAATAAGAATATCAACCCTGAATTCACCTGCCTTTAACTGCTTTATTCCTGCAATAATGTTTGGACGATGGCCTATCTCACATGCTGGCTTCCTGACAGATCTGAGTGCAGACCCTGTTAGCTGATAGCCTGAGATTTTCTTTTGCCTGCAAAAACTGAGGCATTGTCCCATCGGTCCCCCATTCCCATAGAGCCACCCCGCAAAAAATGTAAGTCAAAGACCCCAAGGAAAGGATTCTTATCTATCTCCTTTAAGGCAAGCACTAAGTCTGTGAGAAACCAGCCCCACCACCATTAGCCAAGATTAGCCAGGCCGGTCTCTTCTCTAATTCAGGAGAAAACAACTGCTTGGATGGAAACTGCAGCCAGATCCCACCGAAGCCCCAGCGTCAGCCTCAATACAAAATTAAACAGATCCACTCGACTTCAGCACAGAGTCAGGCAAACAGCTGAAGACGGAGCTGGGGACATTTAGTAGCAAGGTCCCAATGAGTGTGACCGAAGGAAACTGTTTGTCTGTGACAGGAGGAAGTTGGATACATAACGAGCGGCCTATTATGCTAGGGGCAAGCTGAATAACAGACAACTTTATAGGGGGGCTGTGTGTCTTGCTTTATCATGCCCGATCTCTGGGCCCTTTCTTTATGACCATTCATTTGATACCACTGGAAGAATACCGCACCCCCACCCAGACCCCCGATCCACATCACAGCTTTGACTTTTCCAAACCCCTCTGGTTTGATTTCCAAGTTCTGACACAGCCATTAGTTACAAAGAACGATTATTTTTGTTGTTGTCATTAAGTCATTTTTTAAATGGCTCCAGGCGGCATCAGGGAACAAAGAAACAAAATACCCGTGAAAAGAGTTAATCACAAATTACTAATTATTTCCCCCCCTCCCCCTGCACACTTCCCTCCTGAAGTCATGAAATGTTATCCCCATGAAGAAAGGAAAACGTCTCTCCCTTCGTGAACCCTTCATGGCTCTTATACACCTAATTCATCAAATAAGCAACCCTTCCTGATTGCCTATGATTATTCTGAGAAGCGAACCGATGACCCGGCGACCGCAGTTGGTGGAGGAAGAGGAGGGGTGGTGGGGGTCTAGTGGAGATGTTCCAGGATGGTTCTCTCGCTACCACATGGTGATTAGCCCTGTCCCATCGGCTCGAGGAGTAACGTCCTGCTGCATGTGAGTGAGGGCAGCAGAATCTGTCCCTTCATGAAGAGAGTGTAGTAGAAAGGGAGATCCTGAGACATGAGGCCTAGTGTAACAGTCCAGGTATGAAGCCTGAGCTCAAGTAGCTGTCAAGCCCTGCCGTTAGAAAGCAAAGTTAGCAGGAGTCAGGCTGTGAATGCTGGCAAGCTCACAGTCACTGGCAAGAACGGAGCCGGTATTACACACACGTTCCAAAGAAGCGTTAGGTACAAAGCAAACACGTTTCAGAAAGGTCCCAGAACATCCCAATATCCCACAGATAGTGAGGGCATACTGACCCCTCAGAATAACAGTACGATGGATAGAGATGCTTCAGCCGAACCATCTGGTACAAGGTGGTATCTGACCACGTCAGAGGGTGGCAACTACACACATCAGAGGGCAAGACACAACTTGTTTGCGTCAGCGTATAAAGGGGAGTCTCAAAGGGAGCGTCTCGGTCCAGCCGAGGGGGAAACAGAAAGTCCCGCCGTTTGCTGAGCTGGTCCATTGTAACAAGCACACACGTGTCAGTGGTCCTGCAGAGCCTGCGGGATACTAGGACTGTGCTTTGTTTACAATAAACCGGGCCTGACGCCTTCGTTAATGAAACGGATCTCTGGTCTGATTGGATAATGCACTGGCGGAGTGGTGTCTCGGTGACCTGCACACCGCTGGGCCAGCATACATAGTGCGAGCACACACACACACACACACACACACAGCCAACAACTACCAAGAGTGGGACGGGGACCATGGAACTTGGAACGTTTCTGAATTTTATGGGACTGATGATTTCAAACAAACCGAGAGCTTTGAGTGAGGCTGCGGGTGCCATTCAGGTTCTTCTTTATTTGTGGCACGCTATTTTATCTTTCCTAAGAGCTGTGCCGTACAAGAAGCAAGTGCAAACCCTGAGGCTGAGTCAGAATTCTACGGCATGTCTAGTTTGTTAAAAATTCCCTCGTCACTAGAAATAGGGGCCATGTGTCTTGGAAATGTGTTGGGAATAATGCCTGTAGCAGATCAGCTAGTTTTCTAGTTGCTTGATTCTCCCACTCTTCTTAAAGTTGAGTAGTGCCTTCCTCCACAAGTAGTGCCATTGGTTTCAATGGGGCCTGCTCCCCACCTGTGCTAAGCTGTGGCTGGTGTTGTTGAAGATGGGGTGTATGCATCTGACAACCTTCCTTTCTTTCTTTCTTTCTTTCTTTCTTCTAGGTTCAGCAATTCATTCCCTCCCTGGCTCCCCAGTAAATCAAGCATGAGGAGTAGAGCTGAACCTAAACCAAAACCTTGGCTCAAAATACCCCCCTATCCCTTCCCCCTCCCCGAACTTTGGCTGTATTCACAATTGAAATCCACATCCATACCTCATTTGACAAATGCTCTATCTCTATAATGGGCCGTAGCAAAATCCTGGGGTCCAAATGCCTCCAAACTTCTGGGCATTCAGCATCCAGCTCTGGGATTGCATCCTGCGCAAAAGCAAGAGATAAAAGCAGCGATGGGGCTCTTGTGCTGTGAAATGCTTTAGGAAGTCTGTTGGCACATTATGACCGGGTGGGTAGCTCTGTGACTATCTGCATCATGGCATTTTAAAAAGCAGGCTTTGATGGACGTTTGAAAGCAGATGTGAAATGCACAAGCTACCAAAATCGTATCAACAGAATCATGTCTTGTAATTTGCACAGCTACAACCCACTGACCTCTGGGGGTTCTTTTTGCAAGCGTTAGCTTCTCATTTTTGTTCGGAGACAAATTCTATTTTGCCGTCAAAAAATGAATGCGGGCTAAAAAAAAAAAATGACCCAGAAGAGCTAGAACTTTGGACCCGCGTTCTGTAGGATTTTTGAGCAGTGTCGTTTAATATTGACAGAACAACCCCCTTCTGTTTGCCTAAAAGCACAGGGCAGCACAAAGAAGGACCATATGGGAGAATGAAAATGCATTTGAATCAATAGGATAAAGTTAACAGGATAAAAAATAAATAGAATGAATCAAATAGGATAAAAATTCCAGTGGAGATATTAGACTCGGCATTCCTGCAGGGCCTGCCTCAGAAATAGCACACGGGGCCAAATCCATTTCTGGTGTAGTTCCACTGAGTATTTTTAAATATGGATGGCAGGCGGGTTATTGTTCCTGTCACGAAGGGATCAATTAAAATAATGCACCAGATCCTTGGGTTTTCCCAGATTGCTCTTGATGTAGTGGTCAAGATTAAGCATAAAGGCTGTTCTCATTTAAGCCAGTTTCCCAAAGGGTTGTTCCGGCAGCCAGGTATAGGAAAAGTGCCTGTGTATGGACTGAGGTGACCAGCTGCAGGCCCCCGGGTCTGAAAACTGCATGCTCTGGTTTAAGCATCACATGACCTGATGTGGCCCCAATTCAACAAAGCCAGGCACATGTCGAAGCACTTGACTGCAGTGGATCTTATGCACACGCCTGATGTGAAGCGCTTTGCTGAACTCGGTCCCGGCTCCTTTTCCTTGTCCACCAGCAGTTCCACTGTCTTTCTGTTGCTCCACCCAGGGAACGGTGAGAGGGGTTTGGAAGAAGCAGTTCCCGTGTGTCGTGCCATTCCCAGCAAGGCATGGTGCTAGGTTGCGGCAGCTCCTAAGGAACCATTACAGTGAGGCAGGCAACTGTCTGCCAAGCCGTACAGGGTGTTGGCAGCGGGAATCAAACCTGGGACCTCTGGAGCTAAACGCGTAAGCTTCTACTCTATGAGCGAAAAGATGCAGCTCTCTTAGTCAAGGCTGTAGCAGGCTCATCAATCTCTAGGGCAGTGGTCCCTAAACTTCTGGGGTCATGCCCCCCCTTTACCTGGTCCATGCACCCCCCCGCCCCGCAGAAGCCACAATCAGTAGCGGGGGCCAGGAGTGGGGCCAAAGCCACGGTCGGGAGCCAGGAGTTAGGGCCTGAGCTGCGGCTAGGGCTGGGGTGGGGGCTGGAGCTGCAGTTGAGGGGCCTGTGCCAGGGGCAGCGGACCAGGCCCAATGCCGTGCTGAGGGGCCCGGACTGTGGCCAGGAGTGGGATACAGAGACCAGGGCCGCAGCCAGGGGCGGGGCTGGAGCGGAGATGGGGGCGGAGCAGGGCTGGATGGCATTTCCTCCCCTCCCTCGTGGGGGCTGGCCCAGACCCCACCGCAACCCCCCACCCCAAAGGTTCCTCTGAACCTTCTTAGGGGGGGTGCGCCCCACAGTTTGGAGACCTCTGTTCTAGGGGCCTAGCCACTGCTAGAGGGGGGAGAGAGCCACGCCAAGCAAGGAAGGATTACAGCAATTTAATGCACGAGCTTCCACTACATGTGTCTTTTGGCTCAGACATTAACTATCTCCATGTAGCAAACAGGAAGACTGAAGTAGAGGAGGGAGAAGTGACAGGACCAAGGTTAAACAGCAAATCACTGGCGGAGCTGGGGAAAGCACCCTGGTCATGGGGTAAACACTGCCTCCCAGGGCCGTAAGTGTAACGAAACTGCCCGCATTGCAATACGACACTGGCTAACACGCCTGTTTTTACAAAAAGGGCCGGGGGTCTTGACAAAGGGAAAGGAGCTCAGCTGCGCACCTCATCTGGAACGCAACCCCTCCAGGAACCCTGCACCCCGCAGCATGCTAATTCACAGCGCCGCTTCCTGCTGCCGCCTTGGCTTGCCCACCCAACCACTGATCCAAGGCGCAAGTCTGTTTAGTTTAGGAGATTTGACGAGAGCATCGCCTAAGGCAGGATGGCTGCAGGCCATCAGCTAAAATAGCTGCTTGTCAACATCTCCTTTGTCCAGACGGCACGCTGGCAGGATGTGTCCGAACAACTCCCACTGAGATACTTTTACACCCGGATTTGCAGGGCTGCCTGTAGTACCTGATTTTTTTCTCTGCTCCAGTTCCCCCTTACCTCCCGCTTTCTTCCCCCTCCTCGTCCATTTCTTTGTGTTTCTTTTCTCCTGTTCCCATGCTGCAGTCCCATTCCGAAAAAAGCATCATCAACGCAAGTCAGGGAGTAAATATGCATTGTCATCGGCCCTTGTAAACGTCACAAACGCTGCCATTTCCCACAGCACTTCAAAGGGGCAGCAGGCTCCAGTGACAGCGAGGATTTATAGGAGCCTGCCAAGATCAGTGCTTATCCTCCACTGGATTCTCCGAGGCTGGGCAAGCCCATTAAAACCGAGAGCGTGTTCGTCAGGACAGCAGTGGCAGCTCTAAAGAAGCAGCTGGCCACAGATATCCAGCGGCAATCCAGGACGTTGCCAGCCTCAGCCACATTCTCCCCTTCCCTACGTTCCTGCACATTTGGAATTTTAATGGAGATGGCGCGGCTCAGCTGAGGTGGCCCGGCTTGGTGGAAGTTGCACCAACAAAGACGCTTTCCCTGTCTGTGAAAGGGAGAGACTCTTTCCTCACTGTTGGCAAGTCCAGCAAACACCCTGGACGGGCCATGCAACGGGTTCTGGATTTGTCTATAATGTCATCAGTGAACACAGCATAGGAATTCCACAAACCCTCTTTATCGCCGGGAACATATCACCCACTGCAGTAGCAGGTGGGTCTCCTCTTAGTCTTTTAGCTCAGCTGACCGAAGCCCGTGCTTTTAATTCAGAAGGTCCCAGTTCAAACCCCGCTGCCGGCTCAGATGGGGTTGGCTACAAACCAACTCTAGCTACAGAATCCATCATGCCCCCCTCCGCTCCCACTGTACCGGTCGCCACTCAGTGGCCAAGAACACACTCGGAGGGATATGGAGCCTCATTTCTGCACTCAGGAGCTCTGTAGGGGACCCATGCGCCCAGCCCTGCATGCACAAACTCATAGCAGTGTGCAGGGTGGCATTAGAAGGATCCCGACCATTTGGTCAGGCCCTCGCTCTAGATTTGTCATGCTTTCATCCAGCAGGATTCCCTGTCCTTGGGAATATGTGCAGCACAGAAATCCCTTTGGTCACCTGCCCCATTTTGCCTCACGTGCTTCATTACAGACATAAATTCAGAGAACACAGCAGCTTTGCCAGTCTAGTCCTGGTAGCAATGACCATCCCAGAGACATAGGGAGAATAGGTGCTGGTCTTCAAAATACCCCCCTGTTTCTCCTTTACCGCCCCTGGCTTTTGGCTCTCTTGGACACTGCAGGGGCTAAGGGGGAACAAGATGGGAATCTGGACTTTGTAGTTCTTGAATCTATTACCTGCCAGGGTCTAATAAAAGTGAAGGACTCTCAAGATTTCTGCTCATCTCCTGCCACACGCTTCGTTCCTCTAAGCTTTTGGGAGAGACAGAAACCCACAGGCCCTGACTGTGGCCGAAAATGTCAGCGGGTCCCTCTCCTTCCATTTAGAGATGAAGTGTTACGCCAAAAATATTTCATCCTTAATGCCGGCTGCATGAACCAGAGCATGCATCTCCGTAAGGTTATGCTCTTTCCAATCCATCTGCTGTCCCAGTGTCCAGCTCAGATGGCTCGGTTTCTCCCCCCTCCTGCCCTCTCAGCTTTCAGAGACACTCCATCTCCCCTTACATTCTTCCCCTCTCCCTGCTTCTCTCAGCATTCATCACTCAAGCAATGGATGAATGAGGCCAAGGACAGGACGCCAGTCACCTTGAATTTCCACGTAATCCAGCAGAAACCTAGAATGAGGCAGAACTTCCAAGGGACGTCGCTCATTTTAGTCTCAGCCATGCCTGCCCCTTGCACAGGTGCTGTCCCTCTCATGTTTACGGCTGGAAATGATTGACATCGCAAATAAAGATTGGTGAGGCTGAGGTCACAGGGAGAGCGACTGAGGCGAAAGGAAAGGATTCTCCAGCACTTTCAGGCTCCTGCATGAATCATTTTTTGAGTCCCTTATTTCGGCTCTTTGTCGCCTATTGTGTCCTGCCTTTGGGCCCAGGCAGGCTGGGAAATACGAAGTCCGGTCATAAAGGGGATTGTAGGCAGGGTTCTCACTTGACAAAGACAGCCACTTGCTCAGACAATCACCACACAGGAGATTTGGTGTGGGGGGAAAATAATCTGTCTCTTGATGGGGCATGACTCAGAGACCTGACTTCTAGTCTGGTCTTTGTCACTGACCGGCCGTGAGAGTTTGGGTGAGTCACGTCCCTTCTCTGTGTCTCTCCTTCTCCTCCCAGCAGTTGTCTGCTCTATTCAGACTGTAAGCTCTTTCAGGCAGATGTGGGGAACCGTACCTGTAAGTGGTTCCAGCAAGGGCCAATTGGAACAGGTTGTTAAGTTACACAGGGGCTCATTTTAGGCAACGTTGACCAGCTAGAGCTCAGACACCGAAAGAAGCAGAACTCTGTCACGCTCCTTGGCCCAGAGAGATTGCGGAACACTACAGCAATGTGTTTGTACAGCACCCAGCACACGGGTCTTGAGGTCAGCCAGGGCCTCCGGATGCTCACTCTGCAGTATTGGATGCCTCCTTACCAGTCCGGATAGATTAAAAAAGCCCTCAGCCCATCCACTGAGTTAGTGTCAGAGGCATTTTGAAGTAGCAGATGGTTGGCGCCTTATTTTCAAAGCCCACTAAAGCCACAGCAGCCCAAGTGCGTGCTGGGATGCATACAGAGGAAGGCAAAGGGCAGGGACAAAGTCAGAACGGCCCACTCAATGAGAGGCAGCCACTTCTAGGGTGGAACGTGGCGGCCACCGTCCTGCGCCAGTGACGTTAGTGTGACGCTTTGGGGAAGGGATGGCAGACGAGCAGAGAGAAGGGAGGCCAGCAGAACAGAATAAAACAAGGCAGAATTTGAAGCTGGGGGCCTTGTCTCCAAAAGTCTCTGTTTGATCTGGTGTTTTTGCAGCTTTCTCTGCGGCCAGAGTGGACTCATCGGGATTCCACAGAGATTCCTATGTGCTCGGTGGCCGTAAGGCGGTGACTGTTTACCAGTGTGCACCGGGCACTCCTTAGTCTTACCTTTGGGGCACCGTTATACTGATCTAAGCAGCCACCACCTAGCACCGTTGCAGCTGCGAGGGTCAGGGTGCTGTTCATTCCCTTTCCCAGCCGCAGGGCTTTGCATCTCGCAGCAATAAATCTCTGCTTGCTCTCTACTGCCCTGCAGGTGCTGATCTTCCAGGTCCCTCTGCGCTTCAGTTCCCGCCTCTTGTGCCTCTTCTGCCCCTCAAATATTTGTCGCTTCAGCAGATCCCATTGTAAGTGCATTTGCACCAAAGACACACCCGCTAGGAACGCTGTCCTGGGCCGCTGTTTGCGCGACCGGAGGTGTCACAGCGGCTGTGCTGACTTGGTGACGCCCGGAGGGCAGAGTTTTAACTGGGGTCCGGGGCCCAGCATCCAGGTCTGTGCCGCAACCGCTCAGCCGGCCTGCTGACGGAGGACTGCAGTGAAACAAACGCCAGTTGATTTATGGGCCCCTCTCTCTACGCTGCCTCGTTCCAGCAGTGCTAAAGTGCCAGTTTCCCTGTACTGGGCCCATCATGGTGTGAGATTCTGCCAAAGTGCGAGCGAGATGTGCAGTGGGGAGCGTACCAGGGGTGGTATTGTCTACCCGCAAATGCTCAACTTTATGTACTTTTAACTAGAGGTGTAACAGATGGTTCCATTTCAGTCCAAGCAGAGGAGAGCGGTGCCCATTCTGGCTGCAGCCAATCAATCCAGCCACTCTGGGGGAAAACTGCAAGCTGGGTTTGGAAGACGAGCTGCCAACAATCCAGAGCAAGGCTTTACACAGGCTGACGTGGTCTGCTGCCGCGCACAACCAGGGAAACGGGATTAAAAACACAGCCAAGCCCACAGCAAACAATTTCACTCTAGGCCTCGGTCAGGAGCAAAGGCAGGGAGAGAGAGAGAAAGCAGCCGCCACAGTTCAGAAAACCAGACCCTTAAGGCTTTGTCTGCACTGCAATAAAAAACCCGCCGCACCCAGGCCCCAAGATCTTTGATGGCACGCCTGTGCCTTAGCCTGACCCTGCTACTAGGAATCAGGAAACTTGGATTCTATTCCTGACTGTGTGACTGGCAAATTCATTCATTCAGCACAGTCCCCCTAACTGCAAACCAAGGCTGACGCTGCCCTGGAATCTTAGCCAGTGCAAAACACTCACGTAGACAATTTACACCAGTGCAGCTTGCACCATGCTAGTGTAAACCTTGTTCGCACCAGGGGTTTGCCTTGGCATAGCTATGCCAGTGTCTAAAATCACACGTAAACCAGTCCTTTCTTACCTTTGCAGCTCACTATGAGACATCTTATTCTTCTTATTCTAACCATTTTGATCACCTCTGCCTACAAAAACCTTCCCTCCTTTACAACAGACCTTTAATGTCACGGGAATTAGAACTGGCTGAAACAAAATTGTCCAATGGTTTTAACTGGAACAAAATTTGGAAATTTCAAAATGTGGAGGGAGAGGAGATTGGGAAAAATTTAGACAAACGTTTTCTGACTTCCACCCGCTTCCCCCATTTTTCAATTAACTACGGATCCAATCAAAAAGTTTGAATTTTAAAAAAATTTTCTCCCGGCCAATTCTAGCTAGAATATCAGTGCACAATGAAACTGATTTTGTTTCCATTAAATACAGTAGGAGTTTTGCCATAAGCTTCAAAGGGGGCCCGATGAGCCAGTGGGGGATGTTAATAAGAAGGTGGGGGGAGCCTCTAGATATATGTGTGGTGTCTCTTCACACGGGGTTGGTCTCAGCTCCCTGCTCAGGGAGGGTGTGGGGCAGGCATGCTCACCAGCCGATTGCCATTGTCTCATCGTCCCCCTAGCTGCAAATCCTGGCTCTGCTACTGGGTAAGCCCTAAAACAATGGAGGTGGTGGCTTTCTGGAGGTTTTGCTAGCCATACCCACTAGATGGCACAGGTAAAGGACTGGAAAATGGTTTCTCTCTCTCTCTTTTTTTTAATATATACAGATAAAGTTTCTTGTTCATAATTTCCTGCCATTGAACGTGAAAAATCCAAGCATCAGGAGCTGAGGCAGAGAGAGATGGATGTCAGGTGGTTTTGGAAGCTCATCTGCAACGAGTTCAGAAAACACGGGGGGTTCAGAAAGTTCCTGTCAGGATGGGGCCTTGGGTGCTGTACAATTCAACAAGACGGTCGGATCATTAACAGCTGAAGGTTGCAGCGAGAAATGGATTTATTTAAATGGTGTCTGCAATCTGCTGCTCTGTGCAATTGTGGACAACTGCGAGAAGTGTTTCCTAGCTGACATAAAATCCTTCCCTACCTGTCTCAGGACTGCCAGCCCCAAGCAATCAGAAATCAGGAGTCAATCCCCGCAGAATGATGGGATTTAAACAAACAAATATACATTTTGGTTTCTCTTCTGTTTCTCTAGGCTTACAGGTGCACACAAGGCCACGTTTTCAAGCTTTTCTCCACAGCCCTAGGGATTGGAGACTGACTGTTATTTAAAAAAGGAAAGCTGAGAGTCTCCCCTGATCACATGACTCCAGCAGCTGGGGCTTTACGCAAAACACCAAATATCACGAGACTTGCGATAAAATCACAACAACCCTGTCTGTCAGCACAGTCCCTTTGCTTCCCACCACGGACAGCATTAATGGCTCAGCAGTCTCACTAGAGAGGCCAAGGATTGGAGAATGAGCACATCTCTCTCCACCCCAGAGGAAGAAGGCGGTAGCACGTAGAAGGACCATGGGCTCATTCATTGCCTATGCTGTTTCTGTTCTGATTATACGCAGAGAATGTCCATTTCCAGGCCCCTCTGTGTAGCCCCTTTCACCAGCGTGAAATTCACATGAAAATTAGAAGGCAGGGGAAAGGGCATTAGCAAGAAAGTGAGGTTAAGGCCTGTCAAAGTTAAAGTAAGACATTTAAAACAAATACAGAGCTTTGCCGCTGCCTATCATGGCATCAGCAGGGCTCCGTCAGTCTGTCTGGATGTCCCATCTCTCTTCCAGCCTACTATAAGGCTAAGGGTCTTCAGGCACTGCTCGGCCACCTTTTAATCTCCTTCATGTTGCCTGACATGGGATCAATCCCTGAAGACTTTGGACCTTCTGATCTACCCATTCTCCCTTCGTTTCCCTCCTCCGGCTCCTTGTTTTCTCTCTCAGTCACATTCTCAGGTACCTTTCAGCACATTACCTGGCCATTATGGGTCAGATCAATGGTCCATCTCGTCTAGCAGCCTGTCTTCTGAGAGTGGCCAGTGTCACATGCTTCAGAAGGAACTAACAGAACCAGGCAATTTCAGTCTCATCTTTGGCTTGTCATGTTTTGCACCGTCAGAAGGGGCCATTGTGACCATCTAGTCTGATACCCTGTGTAATGCAGGCCAGAGACCTGCCCCCAAATCATTCCTAGAACAGCCCATCTGGATTTAACAATTGTCACTGATGGAGGATCCAGCCCAAACCTTGCTAAATTGTTCCAATGGGGGTTAATTACCTCACCATTCAAACTATACACCTTCTGCTTCACCTTCCCCCATTGGATCATGTTAGACCTCTCTCTGCTAGATTGAAGAGCCCATTACTGAAGATCTGTTCCCCACGTAGGTACTTACAGGCTGTGATCAAGTCACCTCTTAACCTTCTCCTTGTTACGCTAAATAGATTGAGCACTTTGTGTCTGTCACGCTAAGGCAGGTTTTCTAACCCGTTAATCATTCTCGCAGCTCTTCTCTGAACCCTCTCTAATTTATCACCACCCATTGTCTTTGAATTGCTCCGGTTCAGTTTCACTTCTGCTCCTGTCGCTATTTTGTATGGATGCCAGGGAGGCCATGTGACTATAATTTTCGTAGCCACTCTTTTGAGTTTGCAGCTTCTTTATTGTGTTTGTGAACGGCCCGTCCCCTTCACTGAAGAAAACCTCAACGCGCCACCCCAGCTGCATCCTGGACATTTTCCCGCTTGGACTGCAGGACTTTCCCAAAAGTTTAACCAGCTGCTGGGCTTCTCCTGTCCTCACGCCCTCTGTCATGTCCTTGAGATCACTCCCTATGTGACATGAGTCTCCCTTTGCCTTTTTATTTTCTGTCACCTTTTTCTCTGCATGTTCAACTCAAGGGTGCATGGTGCATTGTGCTGTTCCTTTGCCTCCTGTTTGCTCGCTGCTCTGCTTGCCATAAGAGCATTGCTCTTCCTTGGCTCAGGGCCACATCCCTGAATCGCCTGTGATACGCCTTCCTTTATTTCAGCCCCAAACGAGCGGGTGTTTAACAGGAATCTTAATATTCCAAACCCACAAAACTGGTTTCTTCTTTTTCAGTCTGCAGCAAATCCTCTTGTTGCCCGCTTCTAATACACTAGAGGGGCTCCTCGTAAGCATCCACAAAGCCACCTTACTCTCACCCTGCAAATCCCGCCGTAAAACTCTGCTGTAAGGCCTACTAAACACTGGACAAGCACGAGGTGGCGGGTGAGCTGAGACCCTTGCCTGTCAGACTGATCAGCATTGTCTCATTAGCTCCTTGTGCTTCCCTGTCGGTCTGTCTGCAGCCCTTTGTTATCTCTTGTCTTATACTCTGAGGCCAGGTCTACAGTACCGCCTGCTTCGACATAAATGACATCACTCAGGAGTGTGAATAAGCCACTCCCCTGAGCGACGTAAGTGACACCACCTAAGCGCCGGTGTGAATATGCAGTGTCGGCAGGAGAACCTCGTCTGCCGACACAGCTACCGCCTGCCATGGAGGTGGATTTATTATGCCGATGGGAGAGCTCTCTTCGAGCATAGCCTGCAATGGAACATGTGACGTCCACACCTGTCTCATGGAACAGGCTCAGAGCCCGGCATTGAGCCCGTTGCCCTTTTATAACAGTCACCCCTGAGCTCCAGCCTCCCCCGGATATTTGGTCTATTGCTTTCTCTATTGCCTACAGTATGTGTGTGTGTGCGCATGTGTGCGTTGTATGCATGCTGTGTGTGTTTCCCGGGAAAGGAACTTCCATTGTCCCATCAGTTATTTTGCAAGAAAATAGCACCACTGTTTTCCAGGAGCTGATTTCCACGTCCTGTTTGTCTCCTCCAACCCCATCTGATGGGGTATTATGATACTAGTTATGAATTATTGTTCAGTTATTATTTTGTGTTATTTCCTATCCATCGGCAGCCATCGGTGTCTACGGGGACATCATGACTGATGGCTGCGGAGACAACTGGTAGCAGAGAGAGAGGCTGGTGACATGTGGAGTGTTGTCTCCTGGTTAAAGCAGAGACAGGTAATCGTGGCTTGTGACCTCTGCTCCTCTTTTGGCCACTGATCACTCTTTGACCTTGAGACACCACACGTGCGCCTGTAAAATGGGATGATAAGACCTTACCCCATGGGGTTGTCTTGAGCCTAAACCACTGGGTATTGCAAAGTACATGGTAAAATTCAGATAAAGGGTTTTTAATAAGAAACTAAAAATCCTGCTTTGATCCCACTAATAAAAAACAAGGGGAAGATAATACAGAAAATATGCAAAATAAGCAGAAAACTGTCGAAACAGGTTTTTCCACGAGGCGTCAGGAAACCTCTAAATTGCCACAGGAAACCTCTAAATTGCCTTATTCAGTAACATGTGCTTTTTGGTCCACACTAGCACCAGTCACTGCAGTCATCAAACATTTTTTAATAGGAGCATTAAGTTAAGAATAGCTAACAGTAATATTCCTGGCTGTGTGGAAACAGCATTTTATTAAATGCTTCACACAGATTTTGTATAATAAAGATGAATATATTATATCCTCTTCCTCCCCCAGAGTGAAACAATAATAGGAAAGGAAAAAAAACCAATAAAGTGAAGCATAAATAGAACATAATGGGACTAATGGTGAACAGTACTGACTATATAACATCTGCTATTGTTTGCCTTATGGACGCAAACAAGGCTCTGTGCAAAGAAGGATTTTTAACAGTCTAACCTCTTCCCCCTCTGCTGCATGCAATCAGCAAGGGTACCCAGCGCCAGAGAGCCAATGGAACAGTACAAAAAATGACTTGCAAATTTCGCCTTAAATGATTGTGTCAAGTTCCCTTTGCTGTCATGCATAGAGTCATTTTCACACGGCTTTTCATGCCTGCCAGTTTCCTTGCAAAAACATTCATGAATTATGAGAGTTCCAAGAGTTTTAAGGACAAATGCTCATCCAGCTGGAAATTCGTACTTCCTTACTTGTTGTTAGCCATTTGTTATTCCCCTGTTTCAAAAGTTTTCACCATCCAGTCAGTGAGCAGAAACAATAGCATGTGACTTAGGTAACAAATCACTCCACTTGCACAGTGATCAGTTGAAGACAGTCAAAGCCTTCGAGCAAGGGATTCGCTGATAGCTGCATGTACTGATCAGTGGATGCTTGCTCATCATGAATACATTTGTAAAAATGAGGATACATTCGTGAATAATTTGGAATCAGAGAAAAAAGGAAGCGTTTTGTCAGATAACTCATTTGCAGTGAATAATGTGACTGACTAACACAGTCGTCAGTTTCAAAGGTTCACATTGCTCTCCACATTTTCAAGATTTTGGCCCCAAACTTGCAATCAGATTCACGTGACTTCCATGAGGCTCTGCACAGATGCAGGGATCCCACCTGGATAGATCCAGCTGTAGGATCAGGGCCTTAGCTTGTTACAGTCGTGGCTTTAACATTTTTTGGGTGCATATTGCAAAACGGCCATCTCTGTATCAAGGGACTCCTGTACAAAAGCCTGAGAGTTCTTAATTTGTTGAAGTTCTTACGTTTTGGTTTGCAACCAACATATCACCAGAAAGATCTTGACAGACTGGATGGATTTTAGGGTAACAAAATTGGAAGCTGGAGGGATGATAGAAGAGCTAAATGCCTATTGCATGGCTGAGTGATAACCATCATTTTGTCTCGTATTTGTCATTTTCCTTTATCATTATCACACCACAGTCCCAGCCCATTTGGGCAGTAAATTGTGCACGTTGTTAATTACATTGTGTTGAGTCCCAAACGACTTTTGGGCATGGGGTGCCTTATAAACAACTTATTAATTATTCTTCTTATTAATTATTTACTATCAGTATTATTCTATCTGAATAGGGTGCATAGTCCTGCCTGGAGCAATTCTGTTGCCATCTTAAGTGGTAAGAACTGTGTTGTTCCATCATTACATGGACAGAACCCAACAGGCCAAGTCCTGTGCTTTCTTGGGGGCACCCCAAAAATCAGTGGAATGGCTGCAGAGTGGTAACAGAACACACAGAAGCCCTAAAGATGGGCTCGCTACCTATTTTATGCTGCAGAGCCATAGTCTGCCTCCATGTAGTGTGCATAGGGCATTAGATTCAGGCTGGGGAAAGCTCAGACAATACATCTGTGATTAAATGGATCATGGAGCAAAAGCCAAGCACAGGGGGCATAGTGGGCCAGGATGCTACCACAGCAGTGGGTTATAACAGTAGCCATGTGACTGCACCGGTACTCTGCACTCTGCCATTGGGGTTCACGCCCATGTAAACTCTGCCTATGGTCCATGTATAAAACTTGGGCAAAGGAGCTTGGACCAGGCATCTGGAAAAATAAGAGATTTGCATAAGAAAATGATATGGCCCTGAGACAGTAACTTGCATTACCAGCCAGGAAGTGACCTTTCTTGTGCAGCATCCGTAATAGAAGCTGCCTCCATTGTTTAACCTTAGGAAATTTAAATCACTTTATTACCATGCATGCAGCCCCGCGTCATTCAAGGAACATGAGCTCATAACCATTCTCTTCCTGTAGCTACCAAAAGGGACGTGTGGGTGTCAATTATGCATTTGCAAGGTGGGGTGCGAAAAGGAGATTTTAATAGCGTTGACTTTGCTGAGACAAAAAAACCAGTTACGTCCTGTAAACTGCCTGAAGAAGTCAGAAAAGTGCTTCCTGAATTATGGTAACAATACTGGGGTTAAAACACAGGCGTGGGGCTCTGCCACCAAAATTGCTGGGGGACATGGGGCAAGTCACTTCCCTTTTTTGTGCCTGCTTTCCAGACTATAAAACAGGGTAACACATCCTACCACACAAGAGTGTTGCAACGCTTAATTCATTGGAATGTATAAACTGCTCCGAGCTCCTGGAGGGACAAATCAATCAATCAATCTATCTATCTATATGTGATACTCTGTGCACATGATCATGTCTCCCCCTAGTGATGGCTTTGGGGACTATACATCCTACTGCTATTGCGCGGCTAAAGCAGCTCTCCTTCGGTTCAAGTGGTAAAGAGATGCCAGTGCTTTTGCTGCTAAAGGATCTGGTTCAATCCCTGCATATGTCCCTGATGTCTGTGTCACAGACTGAGGGTTTCAACGAACCCATTCCATTTCATAGCCAGGAGGACATCAGTGAGAAATGGGCATTTAACTCCCTTCAATGCCACTGGAGAAGATGCCAGCCTATATTTGTATTGGTACTAGGAGCCCACGTTCAGCTGATTATCCACCATGACCCCCAAACCTTTTTCAGAACCCCTGCTTCCCACAATGGAGACCCCGTCATGTAAGTATGGCTGACGTTCTTCAGTCTTAGATGTGTACATTTACATTTAGCCATATTGGCTGTATTTCTAAAAGCTCTGCTCAGGGAATTATTTTGGGGGACGTCCGATAGCCTGCGTTATCCAGGAGGTCAGACTAGATGATCACCGTGGTCCTTTCTGGCCTTTGAATCTATGAAACCACTCTTGGGCTTTCTATAAATTACAGAGGATAACTTGCCAATGCAAAATGTTTTACACTCAACTCCTGGTAATTCTACATTAAACTCTTACTGACAATTAATGATAAAATCATCACTGAACTAATAATTAGCAGTTGCCTGGTTGCAACTGATTACATTTATGTGCAAAAAGAATGCAGTCACAAACATCCATACATTTTTTTTTTCTTGTCACTGGAATGAACCAACTTCCCAAAGGTGAAAACAAGGAGGTGCAAATTAGATTGAGCGGAAAATGTGAATAATATTTGGAAAGTTGTTTTGTGTATTTTACTAGATGCCCACCTAAAAGCCTCAAATTTCCACAGTCATGAAAGATGGATAATTAGATTTAAAATTACCCTGATTAAAAAGTGAAGTGAAAGCAGAAAATATCAAAAAGGAGATGGGACATTTAGATAGATAACTATATCATGTCTCATACAGTGGTCAACACAGATGTCTCAGAGAAAAGTGAAAGGTCTCTCTCGCTCTCTCTCAATCTGATAGCAATGACTATAAATTAGAAATTTTGAAATGCAGAAAATTGAGAAGGGAAGCTAAAGGTAACAAGGAAAACTCTATAGCCAGTAGGCTTAAACCCAGTCAGAAGGAATTTGTTTAATATATCTGGAACAACATCAGTAAATCCTGGCAATGGTATACATATTCATCCATTGCTAGATGGATTGCAATATGCTAAATTTATCAATACTGTTGCAGAAAAAACAGAAGAGTTCAATAAATATTGCTGTTCTGAATGTGGAAAGAAGCTGGATGATGCACTCATCCTCTACCATGATAATGAAATGCTTGGTATTCCATCACTAACTAGGGAGGATGTTAAACAACAACTTCTGAAGTTGAATAGTTTTACATCTGCAGGTCTGGATAACTTGCACAAAAGAATTGGCCAAGGAACTCTCTAAACCACTGATGCTGATTCTTAATAAATCTTGAAATATTGGGAAAGTTCAGAGGACTGGAGAATACCTGATCTTGTGCCAATATTTTAGAAAAGGCAAACAGGATGATCCAGGTAATCACGGAGCAGTTAGCCTGACATAGATCCTGGGTAAAATCATGGAAACTATTGATACAGGATGCAATCAATAAAGGATAGTAGTGTAATTGATGGCAATCAACAGGATTTTATGGAAAATCAATCTTGTCAGAGACAATTGATCTCATTTTTGAGGACATTACAAGTTTGGCCGATAAAATTAACAGGGACAAACACAAAATACTTAGATTTCTGTAAGGCATTTGAGTTAATACTGCACAACATTCCAGTTTAAAAATTAGCATTATATGAAATCCATATAAACATAGTAAATGGATAAAAAAAAAACCTGGACAACTGATAGATCTTACAACAGAGTAATTAATGTGAAATCATCAAATGGAGGTGTTTCCAGTGGCAGCCCACAAGTATCTGTCCCTGGCCCAACTCTGTTCAGTATTTTAATCAATGATCTGCGATAAAATATGAAATCGATGCTGGTAAAGTTTGCAGATGACGCAAAGACTGGCAAAGTGGTAAATAATGAAAAGGACAGGCTGGCTCTACAGCATGATCTGGATCACCTGGTAAATTGGTGCAAACAAGCAGCATGCCTTTGAAGACAACCAAATGCAAGGTCATAATCTAAGCTCAAAGTCACATTTATAGAATGAGGGATGGTATTTTGGAAATCAGTGACTCAGAAAAGGACTTGGACCCACTGTGAATAACTAGCTGAACATGAGCTCCCAGTTAGTAGATTACTGCTCAGGCCAACAGGGCTAACATGATCCTTGGATATATAAATGGGAATATCGAGTAGAAGTAGGGAGATGATATTACTCGTGTATGTGTCATTTAGCGAGACCATTACTGGGATCCTGTGTCTGGTTCTGGTATCTACTCTTTAAAAAGGGTATTGACAAATTGGAAAGAGTTCAGAAAAGAGCTACAAGCATGATTCAAGGGCTGGCAGGTCTGTTTTACATTGATGGATTAATGAAATTCAATCGCTTTTTTGTCCTATGACTGTGGGGGTGTTAACTGGCCACCTCACCTTGAATGCTCTCTTACAATACATGCTAACTACTTATGCCAGAGAATCTGTTCCACCTCGTATTTAGCTGTGGCACTCTGAGTACCTTTCCCAGACCTGAAGAAGGGTTTTTTGTAAGCTTCAAAGCGTGTCTCTTTCACCACCAGGAATTGGTACAGTAGAAGAAATTACCTCACTCAGCTTGAAGCTCAATCTACTTAGACCTGGTCTATACTAAAAATTCCGGTGGAACCTAGCGACATCTTTCAGGGGTATGAAAAATCCACATCCCAAAGTGATGAAGTTAAATCACCCTAACCCCTGGTACAGGCAGGGCTAGGTCGACAGAAGAATTCTTCCCTCCACCTAGTGACTGTCTCTCAGGGAGGTGGATTATTTACACCAATGGGAGAATCCCTCCCATCGGCATAAGTGAAGTGCTACAGTTTAGTTTATCCAAAGGAAGGTTGAGAGGTGACCCAGTCACTCTCTATAAGTAATTACCTAGGGAGAAGATTTCTGATAGCATAGCGCCTTTCAGTCTAGAAGACAAAGGCATAACAAAATCCAATGGCTGGAAGTTGAAGTTTTAGACAATTTCAGACTAGAAATTACGTGGGAACTTTAAAGCGTGAGGTCTGGTCAAATTAGGTCAGCATTACTATGTCACTCAGGGGTGTGACAAATCAACACTGCTGAGAAATTACCTAACCCTTTGGGTAGACCATGCTTGGTCAACAGGGGAATTCTTCTGCAGACCTAGCTACTGCCTCTTGGGGAGGTGGAGCACCTGTGCTGACAGGAGGACCCCTCCCGTCCGTGCAGGTAACGTCTTCACTGAAGTGCTACAATATCTGTGCTACTGGGGCGGTTTACGTGTAGACAAGACGACTAACTATTGGAACAACTTCCCAAGGGATGTAGCGGACTCCCTGTCACTTGAATCCTTTACATCACAACTGAATGTCTCTTTCTTAAAGATATGCTCTGGCTCAACCGGAAGTAAGGTATTGGGCTGGATGGAGGAATGACTGAGTGACGTTCTCTGACCCTTTGTTTTGCAGGAGGTTTGACTAGAAGACAATCATGGTCCCTTCTTGCTTTAGAAAACGTGGTTGGCTCATCTGGGATGAAACCCGGGTCCCAAAGAGATCAATGGGCGTTTTGCCTTTGACTGAAGTGAGGGCCAGGATTTCTCCCCTGGTTTTTCAAAGTCTTGATTGTTGTGTTTCTTATTAGAGAACTTAAGTGGAGGAGGGGGGAGTTTGAGGAAGCTCCAGAGAGATGGACACCCTTCAGTAACCCCACAACTTTTCTCCATTACACACAGCCCCAACTTCTGGACCTTTCAGGTGTCAGGGTATCTCCAGCTGCCAGGGCAGACCCATTTCCATGCACTCTTGGACTGACTGCCCTTCTTAACTCCAAATCCAGGTCAATATTATCTGTGTCTAAAGTAAATAAAAGCCTGGGCTGTTGCTGCCAAGAGAGATTAAGAACAGCTGTATTTTTCTTTTAGGCAGCAATTTTATTAACGAGGGAAAAGGGAGTGATTTTTGCCATAAAGAAATATGGGAAACTTGGCCTGGCCCAAATTTCTCTCTTCATTCAGCCTGCTTCTTGAAATGTAAAACTAACTGACAGGAGTTGCTTCCTACAGGTTAAAGAAGGGGTGGGAGGGTTACAGTCATAAACTGCTAAATTGCATGTGTAGTGTCCCTCATTAAGGGTTGTATGTCTAAGATCGTCTCTGTGTTTTTCTGGCATCTCAGGAGTGACACACTTCCCCTCTCCCGAGTATTACCAGCAGGAGGACAGTGAAATAAAGGAAAAATAGTTTCCTCGTTTGTTGTTTGTTTATTTGTTTGTTAGATGCTCATATTATTTATTAAGAGGATTTTTGTGTGTCTTTTAGAATCTCAAAAACTAAGAGCAAATTAATTTCAGAAACATATTTCTTTCCCTAAGAAATTTGTCATTTGTTTGTTTTAAGGAAAACGCACTAAATTGTTTGTTTAATTACCGATTTTTAGCAGTTACTTTTTATATTTCTAAGGTGGCAAGATCGGTGCAGACAAACTCAACAGATCACTGTATTTTAATGGCTCTAAATGCGGTGTACTGAGCGCTCGTTTTATCTAGTTTCTTTGAGAAATGATGGACCAGATCCTTAGTTATGTAAACGAACATAGTTCCGTTGATTCATACATGAGAAGCAAGAGGAAATCTTAACTACAGCTGTTGCTTTCTCTCTCTCCCTCTCTCGGTGTGCAGGGAATTTTAAGACGTCAAAATCACCCAGGACTGTTCTTGTAAAGGATCATGCTCTAAGCAAAGATGGAATAAACTGCTACTATGCAAAGAAAAAAAAATGTTGAACACTGAGAAAAGCTGGGACTCGTTATTGTAAATGCAGATCATACATGTCGATCAGTAGGTTGAGAAATGTCTAGTGTAATTCCAGAGCAATGTATGTTTGACTAAAGTGAAGAGTTCTCTGAACAGAGAGATAGAAAGAGATTTGTTTCTTTGCGATCAGTTTGGGATGAAGATGTGTTTTCCCGAAAGCAAAAATAATGTAAAGTTAGAGTTTATTTAACAAGGATTTTTTTCAGCATAACCAAAAGGTGAAAAGAATTATGCGAGTCTTTGGAAAAAATAAAACATGCAAGAAAGTCAGGGTCTAGGATATAATGTGGTGCTGAGTTCTTTCTTCATTTGGATTTTCTAAGAAAAGTTCTGCACAATTGTATAGCTATTAAGAAGTAACTGAATCTGTTGAAGTTTGATTTTTGGTGGTTGTGGGTTTTCAAGTTACTATCATGTTAAAGGAACTCCTAATTTGTAATAACTGGTGATCACTGATTTTTTTCTTTATGATGCTAGCAAAAATGAAATGGGGAAAAGAGAGGAAAGGTAAGAAAATAGGAGCAATAAAACAGTGAAGAAACACATGAGAAAACAAAGCAAAAATAAAACATATGAAATGATTCCGCCTCTATGTTCTTCTGCCTGGAAAAAAACCCAACAAGAAGTAGTTATTAAATTCAGGACAAATGTTGACAGTTAATTTCATTTCCGCTGTCTTGGCTTTACTTTTATTGAGAAAAAATATTACTTTTTAATTAATTTTATCGCTGGAGTTGTTAGAACTGCAATAATAATAATAATAATTTGAAGGGGGGGAAATCACCTTAAAATAAGAAATACAAATAACTACTTTAAGGGGGAACTTTTGCTGTGGTAATTTATTGGAAGGGGGAAAAATATTATTAAATTGTCTGTCCAGATTCTCTCTGAAATGCATCAATTCTGATATTGCCCTGTAATCCAATGACTGTTTATTTTGTGTTCCTGAATTATTAACGCCAGGTTTTTATTATAAGAAGGGTTGACTGGGCTATTTCTGTAATTTTCTCCCCACTACCTTTATTAAGTTTCAATCGATCTCCGACACATCCTTCTGCTCCCCAAAAACGAGCATTTCGTCCTGGAAACTCCTTAATTTCTTCAGCAACTGTTAGTTTCATTTGGCATGCTGGATAAATTATTCACGTGTGCTGAGAGTTGCAAAGAAAGCAGATATTAAAGGTCTCGCGAGTCGGAGAGTGGCTTTGCATTTGAATCGCTTGTAATAACTCAGGATCCTGGGGTTTTCTTCCCTCCCCCCCCCCCCAACAGCAGCCACGAAATAAAGTTACTTCATTTATAGAATGAGCAGAGTTACAGAGGTGGACTGGACCTATTCCCACGCCTCTCCAGCCAGCCTCCTTGCCCTGGCTTTGTTCGGACGGCTTGTCAATTTCGTTAAAGTACCAAGTCGATTTCAGAGGAAATTGACGTTTGCACCATTTCTCTGTGGGAGGGAGCCAGCGGCTGGCTCCACCAGCAAAGCAGTTTTACAGGCTGTAAAACTACGAGCTACAGGATCTAGTAGTCTGGCGGAGTTGAGTTAAAACTTCGCAGAGAAGATCAGGTCTGCGAGAGATCCATCCGTCCCTAACCCGTGCGCCCGCGCCCCTTTGCTCGTTGGGTGGCGGGCGCTTGTTAGTAAAGGCGTTGGATGCGAGTCAACAAGCAGTTTCTAATCTGAGGAGATCAAGAAAGTTATCCAACTTGGAAAGGACATGAAAACCCAATGAGAAATGTGGGTGTGTGCATCGCTCTCGGGGGCGAAAGCGGTCGGTCTGCTGGGAAAACTGGCCTCTGAAGCTTTTATCCAAACCCTTGAAGGATAAAAAGAGCCAGGAAAATCCAAGTCTGCGCCTTCTGTGTTGTGTTTTCAGACCCTGCCCGCTGCTTTAGCATTGCAATAACCAACGTACTGACTAATCCAAGCCTGACTGCCCTGGAGATGAGTCAGATCAGGACAGTTTTGTGTTTGTTTGTTAAGGTCTGGACTGCTTTAAAGGGCGATAGACCGTGTTTAAAGGGGATTTTTTTTAAAAGAAACAAAACAGCCCCTTGATTGTTCAGGTGCGTTGCTGTCCCCACCACAGGTTGCCATTCTCCCTCGCCGCGTGCCCTCATCAGGCTGCGCGTCACTCACACCTGGAGGAGCGCACCCGGGGAAAGTCTTTGCAAGAATTCTTGCAGCTCAGACTCAGCCACGGGCTGCCCGCGTGCTCCTCCTGCCTTCTTCGCCCGCGGTCGGCTTGGTTAGTCTTGCGATGACCCGGGCAGCTGTGGAGACGCATGGCCCCTGCGCGGAAGGATGTAAGGAGAGCAGAGGGGTGCGAACCCCGGGGCGGGTTAATCCTGGCCCCGCGGAGGGGTCCCACCCTCCTTTTCCAAACGCTCTTTTTAGCAGTGGCAACAACTGAGGGTGGAGCTGCCGCGGCGGCAATCGGGCGATGTTTGCCCAGGTCTGTGGCTGGCTCCTCGGCAGAGAAGAGCCCTGCCTGTTGATACATTGAAATCACCCCGTTAGGGAATGGAAATAATAGCATATGGCCGCAGGTGACCAGTCAGGTGGCCTGAGTCGTTAATACGGCCTGGTTAGGGGCCTTTTCATGAAGAATGCACGGGCTGAAATGGGTCGGGTGCGAAATCGGAACGGGACCGTGGTGGCTAGTGCCCAAATCGGTACCCAGCGTGACATGCTCGCAGATATCTCCTGAGCAAACAAAGAAGGGCTCCAGCCATCACAAAGCCTTCACCCAGCCACCAGGCAGACCGCGATGCCTGTCGAAAAGGGGCGTCTGAAATTCTCCCTTCTGTGCCTACGAGGAACAGAAAAGAAACAGACCAAACCAAAACCCGAGATGACTTTGCAACTGTTTCGGTGACTCTAAAGAGACTGGTACAGACTGAACTGTAAAGTCAGGAGCAGTAAAGACCGCAGCGCCCTGTATTGCATGGCATGCAGGGGCAACAATCCGAAATGACTGCACCACATCTTCAGAGAGGGACAGCTGTCAACGCGCTCAAACGTGCGCAAAACTCACCATTTTACTCTGTCCATGCAAAAATAATTCCACACACAAACACACACACACATGTAGAGAGATCCCTCGCGTTAGAACCCCTGGTGTAAAGTGCCAGCCACCCGCAACCCTCTTGCTGAGAAGTGTCTGCGTCTCTCTTGGCTGAAGGGAAAGTATTTTTTACTAAGCCCAGGTAATTGGCCAGAGATGTAAATGTTTCTATGGCCTGAGCTGGCAGCCAAGACTTAACATGCCTGGCTCGCTTTTAATTCGTGTTCGTCTTCTGGGGATCTTTCACCCCAACCAGAGTCCAGCTCTTCCTAGAATTGGCCGCGGAGTCAGAGAGCGGATGGAAGCGGCGCAGAGAGCGGATGGAAGCGGCGCAGAGAGCGGATGGAAGCGGCGCAGAGAGCGGTCTGTTCGGGGTTTTAGTTATCGGGGAATGTGATGACAGCAGACAACTAGAGAAGACCTGGGAAAGTAGCTAGTGGGCCAGGAGCCAGGTAAATCAAACTAGTAGGAGGTGTTAGGCCGGCGAGCTCCCCTCTTTCAGGCTGGATTAGTTCAACCGGTGGATGGTTTAGGACTTGAAAATGAAATGAAAAGAAAAGGCGCCCTGAAGGCCTGGGAATAAGGAGGAAGAAGGAGGCTGGTAAAACAACCCGGGTGCCCAGCAGAAGTCAGCTCATTAGATTGAAATGCACTCATCCGCCTGGTCCCACGCTCTTCACTCTACAACTTGCCCGGATGGTCTTTTGTGGGCTCCCAGAGCCTGACCCATCGGGGCACAGATCTCGCAAGGGATATTACGCCCCTGTTTTAGACATAGAAACAGCACAAGGTTAAACACCATTCAATAAAATGCATCTGCGGCGCGTGGATCACTTCTCGAGTGAAATCGGGGGACAGGAGCTGAGTTCTGGGCCCAGAATGGGAAACGGGGGGCGCCGAGGTTCCCCCCATCACGGTGAAACCTCTCCGGACCCCAGTAAATTTCCGAGCACAAGATTCTTTTAACTAAAGAGCGACTCTGTTTTTTTAGCACAGGGGAGCAATCATCGTCCAGCTTCACTCAGAAAACAAGGGAAAGATCCAATGCTTCCCTTTTAGTCTTTATTCACCCTCCCTATTTAACAAAATATATCGTACAATAAAAGGGCCCCCCTTCGATCCGTCCCTTTGCTTTCCGCACGCCTGCTGCAAGAAATATTTTCTGCACGAAAGTATGATCTGAACTTCTATGAAAAAGTCTGATCTGTCTTTACTCACAGGGCGGTGTGTGGTGAATAATCTACAGGGGAAAACGCAGCCTCTACAAGAGTGCATGGAGCGGACCACAGGCAGCAGAGGACAGAAAGCAAGCAACCTGCAGGGAACATAAACGGAGCTAAGGTCACACAGAGCAGAAGTTACCTGTAGATCGTTAAAGATCTACCTAGCCAAAGAAACTGACCTGAAAAGTGGACCCTGAAACTTGCATGAGGTTCTGGTGGAAAATGCAAACAGTTCCAGACTTAAACATGTCCGAGCTTCGCAGTATTCATGGCAAAAGCAAGACGACATTGCAGGGTAATTCTCTTTTCCAGGAAATCGTGCAAAAAGTAATATTCTGTATTGCTATATTTACAAAGAAAATCTGTTTTCTTGACAGGAGGAATGGCGAGACGCAGAGTTTGCTTGGACACATCCCAGCGATATTTTCCTTGTGTGTGTGTGGGATATCTATCTATACCTAGCTATGTCTCTCTCTATAGTGGAATTTAGACCAAGAGTTAACTGTAAAATAAAGGAAGGCAATGCAAGCGATTTTATATCGAGGCTAAACGGTCCTCTGCATCTACCACATTCCTCTCAGTGAATCCCATGAGTTGCTTGCAAATTACAAATATTTATGCCAAATCTTTAAAAAAAAAAAAAACCGAGAAGAGAAGACTGGCAAAGTTGGAATGTAAAATCCTGGCGTTTGGTGTCTTTTTGCTTTGTCCACATGACGTTATACACACTTTAGAGTCCCAATGCCACTCCTGCCAGCCCCCCAGCATACAGCAAATCAAAATCAATTTCAAAATACCTGAAAGCCTCGCAGAGAAGTGACTGTGCTGAAAATCAGACTGCGCCTTTGCAAACATGCCGGGCCTGGAAAGAAGTTCGGCATTCCCCCTCCCCAGCCCATTGTGGTTCTTTGGTGGAAATAATCTCCTCGCTACAATTTTCTCCCTGCTCCCCGGAACTGCTCTTTTCGCCTGATTTTTCAGGCGTTGTTGAAATCCATCTCACACGTAAACCGAGCTCCTCGCAGCAGGAAACGGGAAACGGCATTTGAAGAGTTTGACCCAATCTATATGTGTTAACGGTTTATATCATTTCACTGACATGTGCACTTGTATATTAAAAATACTCGTCTGCGAAGTGCTGGGGGAGATGCCTCCTCTTAAACATGGGGCAGCTCATAAAATAAAAGAGTAGCTGTAAGACGTTCATTCTAGTTTGAAAATACTTTTTGCAAATGTGTTCTTCGACCTCACCTGTCAATTGCAAACAGTATCTAACTCTCATTCCGATTTCCTGGTGTGGGACCTTTGAGCTTTGAAAATACATTTTGCTGGACAATTAACTGATTTCCTATCAACCAGCAACTATGGTTGTAATTATTAGTCCTAATTCTAGTCATGGAATAGTCCGAAGAATGGGTAGCGTATATTTTGGTTGGTTTAAGAGTAAAATATCGAACTGGATAACGGACAGCGTATATTTTGATTTCTTTAACGGTAAGATATCACATTTCTTGTATACATTATTGTAAATGGCTATTATGTGAATTGTGGTTTGTTTAGTAAAACAGGGCCAATGATCTTAAGAAAGCAACTCGGTTTTTCCCCCTCAATAAATGCGAGACTTTCCTCACTTGAAAAAAAAATACAGATGTAACATTGTATTTCTGATTTTTGTTTAAAACGCTTCTACTGGTTAGGAGGTCTGGTGTCTAGTTAGGTCTGGTGTCATTATTAACCTAGTTTGAAAAGCAGATCTATTTGGGTTTTAAAAGCAGGTTATTTGCAAACGAAAAGCCAGACATCAGAGGAGAAAACTGTGAATTGTGAACACTTTTTAAAAACCAGATGCAGCCTTTATTATAGGTTATTAAAAAACCTCTCCTTGTCTAACTACAATTTTTTCCTGCTTCAATGTTGATTTTGTGTCTATGGGTGAGTGTGTTTTGCTTTGACATTCGGATTCTTTTCTCCTATCCGAAGCTCTTACAAACTTTGCAGAGATTAACTTCTAGAAACCATATTTCAGCTAGTCACACCGGTAAATCGACGTGCATTGAACAGTGAATTGAGAACGCCAGTGAGTGTGTAACGCACACCAGTAATATGTGCGTTCGGGTCTCAGACATCTGACCTGAAGAGGAGAGCTGTGAAAGCTGGAAAGTTTGTCTCTCTCACCAACAGAAGTTATTACCTCACCCACCTTGTCTCCCTGTATCTGAAACAGGAAGTCGTCAACTCTCAAGTGGTTTTTAATACACGTTCTGCAAGAGAACTTTTATCCACAAAAAACCAAACCAAAACCAAACGTGCATTTGTTGTTCCAATGAATCTTTAAAAACCAACCCATGTGTTTCTGCTTCGTTTCCCCACTTGTAAGACCCCCTTTCCTTTCTTCATCTATTTCCCCCGCTTGCTGCTGTTTTAAAACATTGAGATTCTTTTCAGTGTTTGGTTCGGCGAAGCAGTTACCTCTGCTTCCCCGAGACACACCCCGCACCCCGAGTATGTCTCTTTCCTCACGGCAGCGGGCCATGTTTGTACATTTCATCTCCCAAACCTAAATCCAACTTGGGATCATTGTGCATTTTATGCCCCATCTCGACTGCATCTCGAATCGGGATGCCGTGGGGGGAAAGGTCCTATCAAAATGGGGTGGGATCCTTCATCAAGAGATGACCTCTGACAGTGTAAACGTAGCGCAGAAGCGAGTGGAATACGGGGGCCGTTGTCAGGAACCCCCCGTATACCTTCAACGGCCCCAAACCCCCTTGTCTGACAACGTGTAAGTCAGCGGGCGTCTGGTTTCTGAAGGGCGCTCACAGAAAGAGTGGCCATGCACAGTGCGCTCCAACAAGTGGCTGGTTGCCTTGATGGACTTGTTTTGGCTCCGGTGTTCCCAGGAGCCAAAACACATTCGGGTCCCTAAACTAGGCAGACACAACGTGGAGGACACTCAGGGCTCAGCTATGCTAAGAAGGAAGGTGTCATTTGTACGCAGTCACTTGGGTGATCAACACCCTCATGATTTACACCTTCTGCTTTAATTATATTCCTCTGACAGGTGGCATTTGGCTGGACAAAAGTGAGCAGAGGTCAGCCAAGACTCAGTGTCCCTGTATTAATCCTCAAACACGGCAGAACTATCTGTAACGCCCGGGGCAGCTCCTGGGAATATCAGCGGGAGCTGCCTTTTATGAACCTCCAACCGGACTTCTAGCGAGTCCAAACAAAGTCTAGCACCCCTTGGAAAAGAGGCGCCCGGGTGTTCTTCCGGGTAGCTGCAGGGTTAGTGGCAGACACATGGACATCTCTCTCCCACTCCAGAAAGAGGAAAGAGCTGAGCACGGCTTTATCAGCTCTGGGAAGAAGAAAAGCAAAACAAAAACAAAAGAAAAACGCCCCAATGTGGATGTTTCCTGCCCCTCAGTCTACCAGGAGAGAAACAGCCCCACAGCAGAATCAGACAGCTTTCCCCTGGCCCTTGTGACTGCTGAGATCCGGCAGCGTGGAGATCACAGGAAATTAATGCTCGGGTAGCAAAGTGTGGCCATCCCCTCCGGACAGCTTTCATTCCAATAGCAGCGAAAGGTTGCCGCTGGGAGCCAGTGACCCTGCCTCCTCAGGTCTGCCTGCGCGCTGAGAAATAGTCCATACAACCAAAGACACCCCGTTATTCCCACCAAAGGGGTAGCCAACGCCTCTCCTTCCTGCTCCAAACACAGGGCAAAGGGGTGGGCCGGATTCCCCCTTCTCCCACCACTAGCCATGCACAGGATTTTTTTTTTTTTAACTCTTCCCCAGCTTGAAAGGAGCCAAGTTCACAGCAGCAGGGCCGGGAGGGGGAGATTTCACATCGCAGAGCGGGTTTTCTAAGCCCGTGTGCATCACAAGTTGGCCAAGGGGCGCTCAACCCAGATGGAGCAAATGTTTGTTGCACATTCTTTCAGTTCTAAGCAGCTGCAAGAACCGGAGGAGAAAAGACAATCTGCAAGGGTGTTTCCTCCGCAGGATTAATTCTTCTCATTAACACTGCTACATTGCTGCCTTGATTTCTTTGTCCCCAGTGAGGAAAAGAGGGGTTAACCTCCCAACACACCTCTGAAATCACACCTCACAGCTGCCTGGGTCACTAGCTGTGACGTCCCCAGTGTAAGGCGGAGGTAGGGGAAACCAGGGGAGGGGAGCTCTTCTTTGCTTCTCCGCAATGGCAGGTGACAATATTGCTACTTCAAAGTGACCCGAAGCCATCCGTGGTCTGATTAGATGGATCCCTGGGGTAGAAGATACATAACATAAGAAACCTAAGGACGGCCATCCTGGGCCAGAGCAGTGGTCCACCAAGAGGCTTAAAGGGGAGTGAACAGAACAGGGCAGTGATCCATCCCCCGTTGGCCACTCCCAGCCTCTGGCAGTCAGAGGCTTAGCCAGCTTGGCTAACAGCCATTGATGGACCTAGACTGGATGAACTCATCTAATTCTTTGTTGAACCCAGTTACACGTTTGGTCTTCAGAACATCCCTTGGCAAGGAGTTCCCCAGGTTCACTGTGTGAAGAAATACTTCCTTGTGTTTGTTTTAAACCTCTGCCCATGAATTTAACCGGGTGACTCCTGGTCCTTGTGTTGTGTGAAGGGGTGATTAACACTTCCCTAGCCACTTGCTCCACACCAGTCAAGATTTTATAGACCTCTATCCTATCCCCCCGGAGTCGTCTCTTTACAAGCTGGACAGGCCCAGTCTTTTTACTCTCTCCTGCTATGGAAGCTGTTCCATACCCTAATCAATGATGTTGCTCTTCTCTGCACCTTTTCCAGTTCTAATATATATATATTGAGATGGGGTGACCAGAATGGGATGCAGAATTCATGGTGTGGGTCGGGGGTACCAGGGATTTATATAGTGCACTATGATCTTTACCGGCTTACTGTCTGTCCCTCTGCTACTGGTTCCTAACATGCTGTGAGCTGGTTTTGACTGAGTGGATGTTTTCAGAGAACTACCCAGGCTGACTCCACCATCTCTCTCTGGAGTGGTAACCGCTCATTTAGACCCCATCGCTTTGTTTGGAGAGTTGGGATGATGTTCTCCAGCGTGCATTACTTTGCATTGATCAGCATTGCACTGAATTTCATCTGCCGTAGTGTCGCCCAGGCGTGCAGTTTAGGTCCCTTTCTAACGCCGCACAGTCCGCTTGGGAGGTGACTGTCTTCCTTGAGTCATTTTGTTTCGTCTGCACATTTGGCCACCTCACTTGTACTCCTTTTTCTAGAGCATGTAGGAATAGGGTGAGGAGGCCTGGTTAAGAGCACGTGGCTAACTGTGCCTTCATAACGTGCTTTGAGATCCACAGAGGGAAAGGCCCCGTGTGTCGGTGCAAAAATCTATATTTAGTACGATCGTTCACTCGCTGAAAGCCCCTCAGCTTCACAATGCCTCTGCTCCAGCATACTTTGCATTTGCAAACTTCTTCCCAGGCTGACTCACCCGCAGCATCGCCTTGTTCTGAAACCCACCAGGAGTTCCCTGGAATCAGAGGCACAGTCTGCCTCGTTACAAGGAAGGATGGGTTCTCCCTGACTTCACCGGGAGCAAGATGAGCCCCCCGCATCCTCCCCCCCCCCCCCAACCCTGTGTGTGTGTCCTGAGACATGGCCAGAAAACTCGGATTCCTGGGCAAAGGGGGTGGGGGGTGGATGAGGAAGGCCGAATTCTAAGCTGTACATTAAAAAGAGGAAGAGCCCTTGCTGGTTCTCTTTGCAGCTCTAAGGAGAAGGATTCGGGGGTTCTTGGTGGGGAATGGATGGAAGGACGGATCTTTTTTTTAAAATGCTGAACTCTAGGGACAGGAAGGAAACACCAGACCGTGTAAAAACGCCACCGACTCCCATCCGGGGATCTCGACCCAAGGCAAACCCCAGCGGGGATCCTCTGAATTTGGATTCCGGAGTCAGGCCGCAGCAAAGTTAGGAGTGAAGATGTCTCCTCAATGCTGCCCTGCGCGCCGGGCTCGACTCGCCCGTCCAGAGCGCCCCACCGCCGGTGCGATCTCCCCTCTCCCCCGGCCTCACCCCCACCCCCACACCTGAACTTCCACGGGGGGGGGAGGGGGAAAGACAACGCGCCAGCCCCCAACCGAGCTGCTTTGCCCGCGCTGCGGACGGGGAAAGCCGGATCAACGCCCAACTTCTGCATCGTCGGCAATGGGTCGCCCGCCACCAGAGCGGGCGATCCACCCACGCGTGGCGGTGCAGCTCCAGCGCGCACCCACGCGAAAAGCCCCAGCCGCCCCCGTGCCTTTGTCTAGCCAGCCCAGGGCCACCCGCGACAACTCACTTCACCTAGGCAGCCTTAAATCTCAGTCAACGCCTCGCTCAGGTAGATGTGAACCCTCCGGGGCGAACCCCGCGGGTGTCCGGGGGCAAAACACCTTCTCCTCCGGGGTGTCTCACAGACACGCCGAGGGAAACCCCGCGGATGCGACAGATTTCCGGGGGGGTCGGTCATTCACGTGTTAATTATTGTTCGTGCTGCGGCGGTTGTTATCAGTATTATGGCGTGATGTGAAGGGGGAATGGGGACCGCTCCGTACTGCAGCTTTAGTATTTTTTAAAGGAGTCCTATCGTGTGAAAATGCATCTAGGTGTGTGTGTGTGTGTGTGTGTGTGTGTGTCTGGGTGTGCATGGGAGAAAGAAAGGGGGGGGGGAAACGTGTGAAAATGCGCGTGGAGATCGAATATTAGAACCCAGCCCGTCTTTAAGTTTCTTTAAAGGGCGATTTCCTGGGCGCAAGTGTGGGAGCGAGAGAACACACAAGCCGGAGCGGATCCGGGGGACGCCAACCTTCCGGGAAGCCGGTTTAGCCACCGCATTTCAAGGGCTCGCTTTGTCTCATTTCTGTCATTATAACTCAGGCATCCCCAGCTGAGCTCTCCCTAACACCGGGTCTGGACATAAAATGCCACGCTGGAAAATAATGCCAGGGGGAAGGATAGGAGTAAAGTCCCTAATTGGTTAAAACGCGTTTAAATCACTTCCGAAACCCAAGCGAAGCGAAGCCACTCCAGCGCCCAGCAAAGCCGAGAAGCCCAGAGATTTAGAATCAACGCAATTCCCCCCCCGCATCTCCTTGCAGTGTTTGATATGATGAATAACCCAATATAGGCCTTTAAAAATAGGTCACCGCATAAAGAGACTCCCAGAGAGCAATAAAAAAAATGGGGTGAGGCCGCTTTAAGAAGAGAAGCCATTTGCCTCTTTTGTGTGCGTCTGGCACCGCGCATCCAGAGAGGACTCCGTGTGTGCTTCAAGGTGAAGAGGACTAGACGGGGCCGGAGTCGGTCCCTTCCCCTGCCGCCGGGCCTTTGTTTTACTCCTGATTTACACCAGAGGTGACAAGTCCCATGTACAGATGTGGAGTGGGGGGGGATGTGACCAAGCAAACAAACCAGTGATTCAATCAGATTCCACTTCCCAGCCTGTTCGTGGGACCGTCACGTGTTTTCCAGGAGCGGATCGATATGGGCTATTGGGATCACACTCCATTTCTCAAAAGCCGCATACATTACAGGGTGTTCATATTTTGGGGGGGGGAGGGGTGGCATTGCCGAGAGGTTTTGCATTTGAGCTTCATGGACATGAAGTTTTAGGGGCAGATCACAAATGGAAGGAGAGAAAAGCGCGGCGTTAGCCCCTGGGATGATAGCTGTCCTCTGTCTGGTGGCCTCGGACTTCAGTCCGAAAAATTAAATTACATGTACAAAAAAGAAAAAAATCACATGAAACCGTTTGAACCGCAGCCAAATATATGAACAATTCCAGGCGGAGAATGTAAATCTAAAGAGCGAATTGCTGGTAAATAAAACGGATTCATCCTCCAAAAGAAACCCCCTTTCTGTACCAATTAGCGAACTACACCGAGAAACCCTCCTATTTCTCCAGGACCGCTGCTCCTGTGTTTACAAACAATGGGCCTCGAAAAGGTTTAATTACAATTCACAAACACCTCCTTCCACTTTCCCTCCCCAAACTGCGGCTAGTCAGATCGATTATTTGTTTTCAAATTAAAAAAGGGGCGGAGGGGGGTTGTTGTTGGCATTTCTGTGTTACCGGCGGATTTATTTGGTCTTGTGCAGAAAGAAAAATGAATGATTCATTATTAGGAATAAAAATAATAACGACATTTGTAACGCGTTGATTTGCTGGATCACTTCAAGTAATAATAATAAAAAACCCTAGGCAATCAAAAGCGATTTCTCTTCGCCCGCTGATTTATAAGCCAGGGAGAAAAACAGATTGAAACCTACCATATCCCGGTGGCTTCCCGCTGACCTTTTTGGCAACTAACTTGTCCCCTTCTCTCAGGGAGCCCTTAAGAAGAGACAAATATACATAAATAAAGACACAAGTCCTGGTCTTGGGACCCAGCACTCAGAAACCATAATAATTCAGTTCGGCTTGTGAGTAAAGCAGAAGAAGAAGAAGAAGAAGAAGAAGAAGAAGAAGAAGAAGGTTGGGGGGGGGGGGAGGGGGCGAACCATCATGTCAGGAGCATCTGGAGTTTTTAAGGGAGATGAAATATGTCCCTCGCGTTGTTTGGTGGCCCTTTGCTCTTGAATTATAGCAGGAAAGGATTTAGCTGGAGCTAAGGGGGATCTGTGCGTTCCTGGCTCTCTCTGGAGCTCCCCTGTCCTCTAGGTACTACAAGAAATGATATATCCCCAGCAGCAGGGTACCAGCACCTTCCCTGACAGCCACTTGCAGAACCCGAGCCGAAAACGGACCCAATTCAGTCCTACACAGATTGGAGCAAAGCGCAGGAAGCCGGCAGCTCCGGACAATTATTTGGTGCATTACAAACTATCCGAAGGAGCCGCAGCTCGCCATGTCGTCATGAGCAAGGGCAAAATCCAGACGCGCACAGCAAGACATAGGCAATATTTTGCAACCCGATCTGATTTTTTTTTCTTTACAAGGCCCCCCCCCCCGCCCCCCCCCCCCGGCCTCCTCCCCAACTTCACAAGCTTTCAGAAAAGCAGCCAAGCAACATGCTTCCGCCTTTGTAGCATCCATCAATAAATGCAGCCTTCTCCCCCCCCCCCACCGCCCCCCGAATTGCTCCACGAGTAAAGCAGGCACAAAAAAATGGTTGATGAAATATGAAAATCAAATACGTAGCAAGGCTGGTGATGAATTTTCTACCTTACCTGGCCACACGGTCTCCCCTTCTTTCCCTGATTACAAACAACATGGATCTGCTTTTGTTTTTTAAACTCAGAATAATCAAAATTAAAGGGATGGGGGGGGGGGGAGAAAAGAAAAGAGAAGGAACTGGGGGGGGGGGGGATTTCCTGGTGGGGTTTTGGCGTAGGGTATTGGTCTTTTTTCACCATACTGTATTAGCCTGATGCAATAAAGCCCGGGTGTAATGTCATTTTAAATGTATATGTCCAAACAAATAGTCGGGCCGGAATGTGACAAGTGCACTCGGCATTGTAATTCAGCGGGGCTCCACCTCCACGCCGCCTCCTAGTTAATGGGGCTCCCAACTTGCCAACGCCAGCATTGGACAGAGAGCGAGCGAGCGAGAGAGAGAAAGCAAGAGGGAGAGGGCGAAAAGTGTCATCGCGGATAATTGATGACCTCCCAATCAACAATCACTTGTTAGCAATAGTCAATTACCCCGGCTCTTCCCCCCGCGCCCTAGCACTGGGGGCGCTCCGATCTCTCCCCCCGCTCCGAAGGATTTTTGCTTGGGGGGGGGAGGGAAGGAAAGGGGGGGGGAAAGTGGAGCGATCTGGGGTGTATCTTAAAATAGCAGCTGGGAAGAGGAAATCTGGGACAGGAGTGCAGCCGACTGACCTCTCTCTGCGAGCCGGGACTGCAGGGATCCTGCCCACCACACCGACTGCCGTCCCCCTCCTCACCTTGCAGTCGGAGGGCGCTGCTCAGAGACGATCCGGCTTCTCCGCTGCCGGAGTTGGTGGTGGCTTGAACTTTCTTGCCTCCCTTCCCGTCTCCCCCTCCCCGGTCCCCATTTCCCCCCCCCTCTCTCTCTTTTTTTTTTTTTTCTTTCTCCCCCCGGCATCTCCTTCCACTTCTGCCGCCGCGGGTCTCCTTCGATTTTGTTCCCTTCCGCGCGAGGGGTGCAGAGACAGCGCGCCGCAGCTCTCCTCGCCAGACCCCAAAACAAAAGGCAAGGGGCGGGTGGGGAGGGTGGGGGGGGGAGGGGAGCGAGGGGGCCGAGAGAAATAATTTCCAGTCCAACTCAAGCATGACTTCCAAAGAAGAAGCCAAGGCTTCCTCGGTGGAGGAGAGGCGAAGGAGCCCCTTGGACCAGCTGCCCCCGCCGGCCAACTCCAACAAGCCGCTGACCCCTTTCAGCATAGAGGATATCCTGAACAAGCCTTCGGTCCGGAGGAGTTACACCATCTGCGGGACAGCGCATCTCCTCTCCAGCGCCGAGAAGCACCCGCCGGCCGGGCTGCCCCTCTCCAGCCGGGCTCTGTTATCCCAAACCTCCCCTCTCTGCGCCCTGGAAGAGCTGGCCAGCAAAACCTTCAAGGGGCTGGAAGTCAGCGTCCTGCAGGCGGCGGAAGGTAAGATCCCTGGTGCTGGTTGGTTTTACCCTCCCCCCCCCCCCGGTTCCCCTTTCTCCAGGTGCTTGGAGAGCATCAGCGGAGCGAGGTGCGAAGGAACCTGGAGCTGCCCAGGTTGGCGGGGAACGAAAGGGGTTTGCAGATCGCCGGCGAAACGCTCTGGCTGGCCCTTTAAGACCTCACCTTTGCAGGTTATTTTCCTAGCGAGCGTTTCCCGGCCCGACCGGCCCCTGCTAGAAATGCGCTTTCAAGTTGCCTGCCCATGTAA
This sequence comes from Emydura macquarii macquarii, assembly GCF_026122565.2. Taxonomy (NCBI): domain Eukaryota; kingdom Metazoa; phylum Chordata; order Testudines; family Chelidae; genus Emydura; species Emydura macquarii. Next base: position 10,236,886 of record NW_027133829.1, on the reverse strand, counting down.
ACCTGGGCTCGGCACGAAAACGGCCCAGTTGCAAGCGGTTTGTTTTGGTCTCTCCTCCCTCCGAATTATACACCCCTTATTACTGCTAAATAGAGGGGGCACAGGTGGAAACGGGGCCGAATTCCGTCTCTCTTTTCCTGGGGGGGGGGGGGGATTGCTATCTCTGCTGAATTGAATCGGCGCGCACAGAAAGCTCAGAGTTTTGGTCGGTTCCCAGCACACCCAAGGAAAGGAGGTCAGAGGCGAAAATCCAAACGGCGGCTCCTCCTGCGCCCAAAACCATGCCCCCAACTTTAATCTGGCTTGGCTTCGCCTCTGATTTCCTTCTGAACGCTGCTTCCATCCGACCGGGTCTTTATTTTTGTCTGCTCCCAACTTCTTTTGGAAGGGGGTGGGTGGAAGGTTTCTCTGTGTGTGTGACTGGAAAAAATATATATCCTCTCTCTTTGCAGGAAGGGATGGGATGACCATCTTTGGCCAAAGACAAACCCCCAAGAAAAGGAGGAAGTCTAGAACAGCCTTTACAAACCACCAGATCTACGAACTGGAAAAGAGGTTTTTGTACCAGAAATACCTCTCCCCAGCCGACCGAGACCAAATCGCCCAGCAACTGGGCTTGACCAATGCCCAGGTGATCACCTGGTTTCAGAACCGCCGAGCCAAACTCAAGAGAGACCTGGAAGAGATGAAAGCAGATGTGGAATCTGCCAAGAAACTGGGTCCCAACTCCCAGGTGGATATTGTTAGCATCTCAGAGCTGGAGCAGAATTCGGAAGGGAGGGGAAAATCGCGTTCCCTTTCTCCAACTCTGACCAAACATGGACTAGAGACGGCTAGCCACCTTCAGCTGTCTCCTGAATCCCCTCTCACAGACCCACCCAACAGCAGTAAGGACTGCTCAGAAGATGAAGAAGATGTGGAAATTGACGTTGATGACTGAGTTGTGGTGGTGGTGGTGGTGGGGTTATCCCCCTCCCACACACACCCTTTCCTTCCTTCCTTCCTTCCTTCCTTTCTTTCTTCTTCTTCTCCAAAACAAAAACAAACCCAGAAATTGACATCCACACATCCATACACTCTAGGGGTGGACCTGTGAAATCCTAAGCAAAGCCTGAACACTCTCCTAGATCTGTAAACTCTGGTGATAGACACTCAACGTTGTGTGCAACTAAAGAAGGCAGTTTCTTTTCAATAAAAGCAATAAGCAATAGGAAAAAATAATTTAAAATAGAGTCAATATCCCATGCCTGTCACATCAGGTAGTTTTCATCTTTGGAATGGTGCAATTATGGATGGCTTCTGTATAAATATTTAAACATATATATTGGATTTTCTTTCTTTCCTTTTTGAGGTTTGGATTTTATTTTTTAAATAACTGTAGCAATGGGTTTTGTTTATAGAGGAAAGCATAACCTTGCAATATATACCACTTGAAACAGAGGTTTTGGTAGGCAGTTATTTTAAAAGACTTCCAAAATGAACCAGTTTGTAGGAGATTTAAGTTAGGCTAAAATAAGCGATTTTTTTCTTTCCTTGCATGTTTCAAAGGTGCACGAAATAATTGTTTCTTTTTTACAAAAAAAAAAAATTATTTTAAAATCTTGGGAACTAGGGGATGGGTATTCTGCAAGTTTAAAATATATACTCCCCCCGCCCCTCCCCCAAAGCATAGAGATTTGTACCCAATGCAATTTCTGCCTCATTTTACCAATTAAAAGCTATTTTTACCATTTTCTGCTATTGTTGTGCTTTTATTAAAAAGCTACCTTTCGTATTTTTGATATGAAGGTGGTTACAAAAAAAATCCTAGAATTATTTTTTACTCTTTTTAGAATTTTTTGCATGCTACAAAATTAAAAGGACAAATCCCAAGATCGAGACATTTAAATACGACGCCATAAAATTTAAAAAAAAATGTACAGATTTAAAAATGGTTTTGTTTGAATTGTAAAAATTTTAAAAGGCCTGCTATTTAAGTTACAACAGGGACGATGTTGCTTTATTTCCTGTCTCTTAGAATTGTACAGATAGCTCTTTTTTCCGATACAATAAAATCTTTACCATTTTAATATACTTTTAACGTTATTCTTTGGAGACTAAATATGCCTCTAATATTTTCCTTTCGTCTGAGATTGCAAAATACGTTTCCACAAAGGAATTGTCACATCCTGTGTACACATATCAATTCATATTTCCATTTAAAGCCATTTCAGCTACAGTAGCTGTGACTATTCGGGGGGTGGACGAACCAACGATAGGGAATATATTTGCTTTTAAATGTAAGAGGAGCTACAAATTGAACGAGAGAGAGAGAGAAATCAATTGACGAATAAACTAGGAGTTGCTGAGTATTTTCTTGCTCAAGAGAAAACCCACGCGAAGAAATTAAAACATATGAATCTGTGTCTATCTACAAACAGTGATAGCTCGTGTGTATTCTGTGCTATTGTCTTTTAGTGTTCAAGTAACATGAATGTGTGTATAGATAACATGATACACACGTGTGGAATTTTTTTTCTATCTGCAGTGAGTTTTCCAGCTCTAAATCCTGGAGGAATTATCCGATTTGAAAATACAAAGTGAACGTGACTAAATCGCCCGTTTCCACCAAAAATCTCAGCATGGACCAACCGCAGGGTGAATGCTATATTTTTCCTACTGCAGAGTTGCAAATATTGCAAGTCGCTACATTTTCAGGTAGCATCCTTCTCTCTCTCTCTCTCTCTCTTTCCCCCCACACCCCCCCAAAAAGATGATGATGGATGAGTTTTAATTTACATGTTTCCCTTTTTAATTTTTTTCACCCCCTTCCCCCACCAAGGAAAAAAAAATCCTTCGAAATTTGCTTCCCCTAATAGCGTGTCCTGCCTTTGCAACCCAGCAACGTGCGGGTTTGCCTATTCTTTGCAAAATTTATGTGAGAAAGACAAATCTGGTATATAGTGGCAGAGTCAGAAAGAGAGCGCTGCAAATAAGACAGGGTGGGTTTGGAGGGGAGGGGAGGGTACGGGGGAGGGGGTTTGGGGCCAGTTTCTCCGAGGCTAAATAAATCTTTCTCCTCTTTGAAAATGGATGGGGTTGTAATTTTTAGCGTAAAGCGTGAAAACTGGGGGACAAATGAGCCCTCTTCTCTGAAGTGACAGGCGACAATGGAGCACGCAGGGTCTCCCGCAGCTTGCAGTGCGGAAACAAGCATGCTCCTCCGGAACAGAAAGGACCCGAAAGCCTGGAGACCATATGGGTTTTGAATTTTCTTCACAATTTCCCGACAATTTGATGGATTAGGTTAACCCTCCCTTCCACTGTTTAACTTCACAATAATGGCAGCAGGGACGGTTCTTCTTCACCAGGGCATCTGTGCCCTTCCATGTGCTTTCTATTCTTCCCCCTTTTCTCTCTTGGCATTTGGAACAAGTCTATGAATTACAATGAAATCCACTTTCTTTGGTATTATTCCGGAGAGCCCTTGTCTCTCCCCCTCCACCCCCCCCACCCACAACATTTTTTTTTTTTTTGCGAGTGATATGTTTGACTTCTGTCCAGATATCTCACAAAGCCTTCAATCTTGTCCTCAAGTGTTTTTATGCTAAGCAGGCAAGCCGTAAATGCTGAGAAACTGTGACATTTATGTAGAGATCTAGTTAAAGGCCTTTATTTGTTTTCTTTATCTGTTCTCTTCCCCCCCCACCCCCCCAACCCCCCCACCACACCCCTTATGCTTTTATTCTTTTGTCTTGGAATGGATTTAATGAGGCTGCAGGCACGACAATATAACCAAGAAATAAAATACAAAAGGGGGAGCGGGGGGGGTGTGAGAGAATAGGCCCGGAGTTAATTTGGATTTCTGATCTATTGACTTCAGTGTGCAAACACGAGAGCCGGATGAAGACGCGGCGGCCCCGGGCCCGGCGAAGTTTACCACACGTGGCTAGAGCAGATCAGTAAATAATACCTGCTTCTTACGGGCTGCAGCATGGTCCTTTGGCGGCGGGCAGGGCTAAGAAGCCAGGGCCTTATTTCATTCATGTGCATGCTTAAAACAAAAGGCGATTAAAGAAGAGACTCGGCTGGCAACCCGCCCTTCTCACGCCTTTTTGAGTGGCTAGTTTCCTACGTGGTTCGCAGCACAGCCTGGTAGAAAGAGCTTTCCTCTCCCGTGAATTTTAGACGCTTCGGTTTGGGAGCCCGATTTCTTTTTCGGAGGGGAGATACGTAGCAGCGCCTTCCTTTTCACAAAGGGATTGAATCGTTGTATTTTGGGCTGGTTTAGCAGCCGACTTTCTGGTGCTGCTGTTTAAACATAGCGCCGGCTCGGCCGGAGCGCCGGGTGCAGCCCACAAAACAAACAAACAAACAAACAAACCCCCCAAAGTACAAAAGAACAAATGAGTTCCTCGCTTGCCCCTTCCCCCCCCCCCAAAAAAAAAAATCAAACGCATTTTGTATCCCGAGCAGCCCTAATTTGGAAATCTTGCGTTACAGCTTTTAGGAGACGGAGGGGTCTCGGCGCAGGAGGGAGACGCAGGAAACCTCAGTTTTATTCAGGGGCCCGAAACTTTCGTGGCTTCTCCCGTCTGGACACAAAGCCCGGAGCCTGGATGGCTCCTGCGTGTCTTCAAACCCGGTGCAAAAAAAAAAAAAAAAAAAAAAAAAGAAAGAACTACTCATCCTCTGGCTTTGTGTCCGATCTCGCCAGCGCCTCTGGTCTGGCCAGGGAAGTCCGCAGGTGCTAACCGCGGATCTACCAGTCTCGGGGCTGGAGGAGAAAGTTCCGCGGCTGATACAGGAATGTTTGCAGACCCACGCGCTGCCTTTGTAAACAGGCGCTGCTCCGGATTTGCTCACACGGGCCGGGCAGACAGCAGCGAAATCGCTAAAATAATCTTGCGGGGAGAGGAAGAAACCCGGGATTTACAAACCCGCAATAACTAACCCGGGGCCGAGAGAGAACAATCAGAGCGACGGGTTTTCTTTCTCGCAAGAAATAAATAAAGGGGGGGGGGCTTTTGCAAAAGTGGTTTTATTTTGCTTTTTTTTCCGGGGGGGTGGGAAGGGGTGGAGGATTTCCTTTATTAATAGGACGAAGTAAAACTAATTGAGGAGTTTTATGTCATGTCCAGTCTGGGAGTCTCGGTGTTTACAAATCTCTCCCCCCCCCCCCCTTTCTCTTTGCATCTGAGGCTCCTCGGACCCGAGCCGCGCTGGGTGCAAGGGTGTGAATGTCTGGGGCGTGCTCGGAACGATGGTTTGGAATTGTTGCTGTTGTTATTGTTGTGTGGTCCGCGCATCACGGCCTCGGATGCGCGGCGGCAGGCGGGGCTGCGCCGGAGAAGCGCGCGGTGCTGGTGCGTGTCATTTGCGCTTGTTCGAGCTGCCGGCGGAGTCGGCGGGGCCGTGTTGGGACCCGGTGTTGAAGCCATGGGAAATACGTGCGGGGCGGTTTTCCACGAGCAGGTGCGCCCCGCGTTCAGCTCTGTGATTACACTTCGGCGTTCATCCCCCTGCCACCGCTCGGGGGGGGGGGGGGGGGGCCGGGAGCCCGTCTCCAGATGCATGGAGGGATGCTAGAACAAAAGGCCCCCCATCTACCTGGCTCCCCATCCAGCCCTCCCTCGCCCCTCAATTTGCCCCTCACTCCCCGCCACGGTCCCGGCGTCGGGAGGTCAGATGTGTCGTTGAATTATCCCCCCCTTGGAATCCATGTTTTTCATACCAGGAGCCGCCGCTCCGCCTGACTGTTTAACTCCCCCTTCTAGCCACTGCGCCCCCAGCCTCACGCTGGCCTTTGAGGGGCTGGGAGGGGAGGGGGCTGGTTGCTGGGTTTGCACCCAGCGTCTTGTTCAAACAAAGCCCCCTTTCTGCATTACCCAGCCGGGCCGAAGCAGGTTGAGTCAGTGAAATTCAGTTCCTTATTTTATGAGGTGTCAGGGGTGATGTCAGACGCGGCAACGATAACTAATACTACAGTCTGAGGGACCAGAACGTGGTAATTAATCCCAAAGACTTAAGTGTATTTTAGTTCAGGAGAAAAAAAATCACTAATTCAATCGTCCGGAAAATTGAAGTTTGATGCATGAGTCCCTGCTGAAAGGGAAGGTTTTTTCCTTTTGATTCTGGGGCTGGGGTTGGAGTCACAGATTTTCCTGCACCTCCCTGATTGTGCTTGGTGTAGTCTTCAACACACACACACACACACACACACACACACTCACACCAGCGCATCCTCCAGTGCCACGGCGCACCTACCCCCAGAGCCAGAAGCACAAGAACACAACCCATACCTCTGCGCCCCTCCACACACTGCAAGGCAGACACCACACTACACTCACGACAGCCTCTCACACACGTGCAACACCCAGGCACTGCAGGCCACGCGCAACATACCCGCGCGCATCACTGCGTCGGCACACCGGTGCGCGCGCACCGGTGCAACAAGCGCGCGCACACACAGATACACACGCACCACGCTTCATACAAAACACAGACACTCCCTCACACGCACCCTCATTAGCCATTGCCCTCACACACACACCCACACACACACACACACACACACACCACTTCACGCATCTGAAACACACTCGCTACCATACACACCCTGTGGGCACAACTTGCACCTTTGCACATCACTGCACCTCTACACCATTGCACGTACACACCCAAGACCAGAAAATCGCATACCCCCAGAACCACACACACACACACACACACACACAGTAATCACCATTATTCGACACTTCCCTTTGATAGTTACATAATCCTGACCCTCTGACCCCCCCTGTAACGGCTGACGTGTGTAAGCAGATGCACAGGTTCTGCGGCATAACCTTTCACATCTGTTTAAATACATCAAACGTATCATTTTTATATTTAAATATTTCGCATGCTCGCTGTTGCTATTTGTGAAGCAAGACCCGGAGTAGACCGAAGGGGAATCAGATTACCCGGAGGGCTCCTTAATCCTTTCCTTCTCCCATTCTTTGATAGATGGGGCTGTTTGTGAGTTGGGCCTGGTTCTTGGTTGTGTGTGTTTGTCCTGGAGAGAGAGCAAATTTGGACCCTCTGCAGTTCGCAGGGCGGGTAAATGACAGGATGTCCCCCTGCGTTTCAGCGAAGAGGGGACACACGCGATGGGGAGTGGAAAGTTGCACTGCAGCGTTCAGCTCTGCTCCTTCCTGAATTTTGCCCTGCCTACATGACACGCACCATTTCGAGCTAGGAGCCAGGGTGTGGGGTTTTGGGTGTCGCTGGGGCTGTGTGTGGAGGGTGCTCATCCATCGAGCATTAGAGGTATCGGATGGACTCAATAGCCCACAATCCACAGATGTGCTGGTCGGTGTTTGCCGTCGGGCTGCCTTCAGATCGGTTCCTGCCAGCCACTCCAAAGATGTCCCCAACATGTGTGACTCTGGTGTGCCCCAGAGCTGAGCTGCTCATTCAGTGATCTGCCGTCTGCTCGCCCGGCTGAAAGTTGCTTGGAGATTGAGGGGAGTCAATCCACCCGGAAGCGAGGGGGGAATTCTCTCTCCCCTTTAAGGGGTGAGGGTTGAAGGGGGGGGGGTGATCTCTCTGAATGCATTTCAAGTCCCGGGCAGAAACCAAGAACCCCCCGTGCGGGTTCGGGCGATGACTGCCATCTCCACCCAGATGTTGGTGAATGGTCTTGGCACAGCTGCCCTCACGTGGAAATCTACCTTAGCCCCCCCCCCCCGTCCCCCCCAGCACGCTTTGCACGTGCCAGGCATTCCGCCCCGAACTCCTTGCTGGCTCTCTGTTTGGCGCAATCCAGCTAGTTTTCACGCACGCTCCAGGGACCCCGGACGGGACAACTTCCACTGACTTCCCCTGGCCCTGGGTCCTGATCTGTTCTTCTGGTCTTTGCGCAGGTGTTTAGACCGCGGCGCGGTGCGCAACCTGGCGGCGCAAATATATCTCCGCGGGAATTGCGAAATTCGAGCGGGGTGCGTCCGGGAGAGGAAACGCAGCTTCGTGTATAAAGGAAATTGCGCCCTTCCATTGCAGGGGGACTGAGTAGGGCCGAATCAGAATAAGGGGCTCTGTGCGGAATTCAAAGAGAACCGACGTTTCCAGCAACAGGCCCCTGATGAGGTGCAGAAAACACTTTTCCGGCAAGGTTATCTCCAGGGGACCTACACTGGGGGAGCGAGAAGGAAGGGAGGAGGGCAAAAATCACCAGGCGGAAATCCAACTTGAAACAGACAGGATTGTTTCAGGGATCCCCCCAACTGCAGATTCGCCCCAGAACTCAGCCGGTTCCAGAGCCAGCCCCGCCTGGTCCCCAGGCTGAAAATGAGGGCAGAGACACGACGATCATTGCTGGTGTCGTTACGGATTTGAAAGGGCGCCTTGTCCCTGCGCGCTGATTTCAGCGGCCGAGCGCAAAGATCTCAGCACTCCTGCGTGGCCTGCCTTCAGCGCATCAGGCCATTTCCCAGCCGGAGCCAGAGATATCTCCGCAGCAGGGCGGGCCGGCGCGGCGAGTGTTTTTGTGAGTGTGTTTTTCACGTTTCCGGCGATCTGTGTTACCAGGAGGGTTGTGCGTCGTTGTGACAATCCCTTGCATTGGGTTCCAGGCCCACCGCCCGAGATGTTAACACACAGACATTTCCCTTGGACCTCCTAGCTCTGACTGCGCCTTTTAACGGAGCCGGAAAGGTCTCTGTAGGTGCACGTGTCTCTGTTTAGTTTGTAGGCTGTAAACGAGCAGAGTTTTTCGTCCCCCCCCCCCCCCCCGCCCCATACTCCCTTCTTTAAAAGGCTACTTATTAAAATGTGGGCTCTCAAGTTTGCCCACCTGCAGGACAGCGCAACCAGCCGGGCATGTAGGAAGCACGCGGCTGGCTGGTTAGAGACGCACCAGCCGAGCAGAATCTGTTCTCTCGTGGTTGAGGTCGGGCCACAATTTTTTTTTTTTTTAGCCTGTCTGAATCCCCCTGACAGACCTGGTAAAAACGAGACACGGAGACAAATCAGCCGCCCCCGCAGAAACAGGGGGTTTCATTGCGGGCCGCAGGAAAGCGAGCAGGTGATGGCCGCCCATTGAACACGGCGTCAGAGGAGGAGGCCATAGGCCGCTGGGAGAGACGAGGGAGAAGATGCGCGCCAGGTTTACAACACAGCTGCAGGAGAGACGCCCGAACAGCCAAGTCACACCCAGCCCTGCTGAAACTCAGAGACCGGGCCGCAGGAGTGGGCCCCTTGCTGCGGTTTGTGAGGACAGGCACGAAGGGCATTAGGGCAGACGGGCTATAACCGTCTCTTCACAGACAGGCAGCTAAGGCAAAGAGATGAGGTGACTCCCACGGTCCCACAGGGTCTGCAGCGGAACCAGGCCCGGACCCCAGAACACCCCAGGTTCCGGCAAT